>NW_027526351.1:1116100-2316100 GCF_048455015.1 Haemaphysalis longicornis
TACCGAAATTGGTGTACACACAAGGTAGGACGAATCGTTCAGTGTAACGTAGCGGCTTTACTTCAATGTTTACAACTTTGAATGAATCATCAAAATACTTTTTCATTTTTATATCAAAAATACACTGCTGGCACACAGACAACATCAAGAAGGCATCCGCCGTGTCCGGAACAAAAGCCCGCAAATTTTACCGAGACAAGATTTCTAACACCGGCCCCACGCGTAAGAATCTAACAAGCTCTAGCACTAGTAACTGCCCCCACTCTGACAATACAACCGATAATGTCCCTACGACTGTAATTATTGGTTCGACTACTGCTCCCCAACCAGTTCTCTTAAACACCAGTACTAATAATTGCCCTCGTCTGCCGTAACAACAGAAAATCTTAACGGGAATGTAATGAACCTGTCAAGTATAACTCTCTCCCCAGTTCAAATGAACGTCTTGTCAAAGGGCCTCAACTTTTGCGCGGCTACTGGTGGCTTTGATAAATTTCAACTTTTTAAGGGCTTAGATAATTTCGCCAGAAACATGAGGCTACGAGAATACTTCTACAGTCACCCTGCGACTGAAGAAGCCCGCGGCACCCTACCTAGCTATGAGCACTGTACCCCCCCCCCCCCTACACAGCGTGATAGTTGCCACGACAGGTACATCAAAGCTGTCCAACGCGATGTTCGAAAAGCGTACCAAACACAAATTTCTTTCCACCATAACATCACTACCAACAAAAAGAAAGCCCTAAAGAAACTCGCAAGCTGTCCCGGCATAATTAATAAACCTGCCGATGAGGGAGGCGCCATCGTAATCGGTGACAAAACCGACTATGTTAACCAGGCCAATAAGGAACTATCGGCATCGACGTTCTACAAAGCAGTACCCAATGATCCCACTTAAGACTATAAGCAAATCGTCAAATATAAACTAGCTGAGGTGGTTAAAAACAAAACAATAAATGAAACCATGGCTCGTTCCTAGATCCGTTTAAGCCCAGTAGCTAGTAAATTTTATGTTCGGCCTAAAATTCACAAGGTGAACAACCCAGGGACCCCATAGTTTCTGGCATTGGCACTGTAACTCAAAACCTCTCGCGCTATGTTGATAATCTCATTTGCGACATTCCGCCCAGCTTTCCGTCCTTGATAAGGGAACCAATGATTTTCTCTTAGACATCTCAAAAATGGAAATTGCTGATAACTGCCTCCTAGTCACCCTCGATGGTGCGTGCCAGTATACTAACATCCACCATGAAGATGCAATCACCGCTGTATCGCTTTCGTATGAGCAGAATTCGTATGACAATCCTGTGGATTCTTCTGCTCTCCAAACGTTCCTTAAGCTTATTCTTCAACTTAACAATTTTGAGTATGACGGTGTTCATTACGTGCAAGTCAGTGGAACGTCAAGGGGAACTCGAATCGGACCCAACTACGCCAATATCTTTACGGCTCACTTCGAATCAAACTTCCTTGACACTCAAAATGTAGAGCCATTGTGCATAAAAGGTATAATGACGATATATTCATGATCTGGCATCCCGGTGACGTGGAGCTCCTCACCTTCATTGAGGCATTTAACCTAGCCCATCCTACTATTTCCCTTGCTCATTCCTATTTTCGGAACACGGTGTAAACTTTGTGAACGTGACCGTTTCTACTTCCCAAGGTCGGCTTCAAACTAAACCGTATAGAAAACCATTGACATGCGGCAGTATTTGCACTTCCAAAGTAGCCACGTCATACACTGTGAGACAGCAATATCGTTCAGCGAAGCCCACCGTTTTAGGAGAATTTGCAAGAACCAAGCCGACTTTGACTCAAACTGTCGAGAAATCAAGACCACCCTGCTGAATAAGAAATACCCGGAAAAAGCTATCGACGACGCTATTGTGAGAGCCAACCAATTAAACCGTAACAAAATTATTAAGAAAAAAGCCCCAAACTTTAACCCCAAACAAACTTAGTTCTAACCGACTGCACCTCCGCTCCAATAGGGTCAACCGTACTAAGAAAACATCACAATTTCCTAATTCAAAGTGAACGCTTAAAATCATAGTCCCCGAACCACCACGGGTTGTGTACCAGTGTAATAAGAAATTAGGCTACTTTCTTGCTAACTCTCGTATCACCGACCGGAAACTACTGGTGGCATGCCCTGTAATAAACCTTGATGTAAAGTGCGCCCACACATAACCACTACACAGCGTGCCACCACCATGGCTTCAGACTACTACGTAAAGAGAAAGGGTAACGTTAACTGTGACTCCGCTAATTTCGTATTCCTTCTAGAGTGCACTGTTTGTAGGCAGCATTATATCGGCCAAACTGAAACGTCCTTCCGAATAAGGTTCTATAATCACCGCTCAAATAAAAACTTGCCCTTATTTGCCCCTGTCACGACATGTGAATGGGCCGGTCACGTACTTGAACATCTTAAAGCAAGAATTTTAGACTCCGCTTTGAAAACCCACCACGACGGCGAGGTTCGGGAATCTTATCTCATTTATTAGATTGCGTCAGCGACGCTTGATATTATTGAAAGTTAAGGAAAACTAACGTGCTTGTCCATCGATTAAAATTGGCAACTTCATAACTTTTATCACGTTCATCATTAATCCTACCCTTGAGTTTCCCATCAGAATACGCAGAAACTCCCCAAATACAGCATCTTTATTAGCCTAATGCGACTCAACAATGCGACTCGTCCTTGTAATTTCCTGTTCGGTTGCTAGCTCTTGTGCGATGCTCGTTTGTGTACTGTATGTATTCTGTCTATCCGCGGGGTGCGCACACTAAACACATTCTTCGTTCATGCCTGTATGGATCCGTCCGAACCTGTCTCCCCACCCACGGAATACCTTATTGTATACTTTTGCCTTCCTTTTGAAACTGCGGTTGTCTAGTCTTCCGCACTGTCTGAACGTGCAGCCCATGCCAGGTACGTTGCCCCATGTAGAGCAACCTGGACAGTTGCCTTGTTAATATGACCCCTTTCTCTCTCTCTCCCCCTCTCTCCTTTCTATCTTTTGTTGTTGTGGTGGTTATTGTAACATACGCATAGCACGACTGCATGCACACTCTCCGTTTTCAAAACATCTTCCAATCCTTCTCACTGCTTTCTGCAAATGTATATAAGAAATGTGTTCCAAATGTTTGTGACAGCAAAATCATGTAACTGTACTCTGATGAAGGCCAGTCCCGTTGCTGCTACGTAAGTAAACCTTTTGCATTTGGTTTTTAGACGTGCGTCGCACTATACATATATATATATATATATATATACACACACACACACACATATATATATATATATATATATATATATATATATATATATATAGTTTCACGGGCTCGGTCTTTGGCTGCTTAACATAAACGGAACCAGCGGCCAACCCCCGGGTTTGTGCCCTCTGGGATAAGTGAGCCCATAGGCTGGGGAAGAAGAAGACGCTCGCTGATGTCGGTGTGCGTGCCGTACCTGGGACATTCCGGCTGCCTTGTCTGTCGTTACTATGCCGTCTATTTTTGTACCTGCAACCTCTAAATACTTATCCTTCGTTGCCACGTCACATCTTGTGGTGGAGGTGCTACTTCCCGTCTCCGTACCGCTCGCCGGGCCACTTTGAGAAACTACGGAGCTTCGATGCGGGCGTCACGTTCACAGCTCCATGATGCCGCCCCCCGGTGAGCCTGGAGCTACTCCGCCGAAGGTCATCGTGTCTCACACGCGTGATTCCGGTGATTTTACGGGCACTGATAACGTCGACGCGGATAAATGGCTCCGCATGTACGAACCTTAGAAAGCTACCTTCGAAAAAATGATCGACTTCCTCTTAAGTGGCTTCAAGTGGTTGACCTGCGTCTGCTACTTGGACGACGTCATCGTTTTTTCCCCGACATTTGAAAGTCATCTCCATCGTCTTGCAGACATCCTAGAAGTTTTCCGTCACACCGGTCTCCAGCTCAATTCCTAAAAATTCCGTTTTGGTGGCCGGCAACTGAAGATCCTCGTCCACGTAGTCGATGCTGCTGGTGTCCGGCCTGATCCCGAGAAGGTACGCGCCATTCAAGAATTTCTAATTCCGCGCTCGGCAAAGGATGTTCGTAGCATAGTGGAACAATGCTCCTAATTTCGTCGATTTATCCAGAATTTCGCTGAGATCGCGCGGCCATTGACCGATCTCCTTAAGGCCGATACCTCATTTTCCTGGAGCACCGCGCAAAGCGGAGCGTTTGCCGCTCTCGCTGACCACCTGACTCATTTCCCAGTGTTGGCTCATTTCGATCCGTTGGCTCCCACAGAAGTTCGCACGGACGCGAGTGGCCACGGAATAGGGGCAGTCCTGGTGAAGAAGCACACTGTTCACGACAGGGTGATAGCCTACGCCAGCCGACTTCTGTCTCCCGCTGAACGTAACCATTCCATCACGGAACGTAAATGCCTCGCCCTCGTCTGGGTAGTAAGCAAGTTCCCGCCCTATTGGTACGGCCAATCCCTTGCCGTTATTAGCGACCACCACGCCCTATGTTGGCTTTCGTGGCTAAAAGATCCGTCCGGACGACTCAGGGCGCTGGGCGTTAAGACTCCAGGAGTACGACTTTTCGGTGGTCAACAGGTCTGGTCGCATGCACAGGGACGCCGACTGCTTGTCTCGTCGTCCTGTTGATCCGCCTGATCACACGTGGAATGATGATGACCCCTGCGTATTTGCCCTGTCCGACGTGCACGACATAGCTGCCCACCAACGACGCGACCCATCGCTTTGGCAGGTTATAGACCGTCTTAGCTCACACCCATCCGACCCATCTCTGCACGCCTTTACACTGCGTAATGGAGTCCTGTTTCGCCGCAACTTCCGGGCGGATGGCCCTGACGCCCTTCTAGCCGTACCTCAGCACCTCCGTCCCGATATACTCCACCAGCTTCATGACATGCCGACTGCTGGGCATCTTGGTATCACTCGGACCTACGACCTACTGGCCCGGCCTTTACCGGTCTGTGCGAAGGTAGGTCAAGGCTTGTGACCTTTGCCAACGCCGCAATACGCCCCGGTCACTTCCAGGAGGCACTCTTCAACCAATTCCTTCTGAACCATTCTTCCAGGTTGGATTGGACCTTCTCGGTCCTTTCCCCTTATCCCGCTCTGGTAACAGGTGGATCGCCATTGCGACCGATGACACCACGCTTTACGCCATCACACGTGCCCTTCCTACCAGTGGTGCCACGGACGTCGCCGGTTTTCTACTACACGCCGTCATTTTGCGTCACGGTGCTCCTCGTCAGCTGATTACGGACCGTGGTCGGTGCTTCTTATCTCAGGTCGTCGAAGACCTTCTTCGGGACTGCCGCATTAAGCACTACCTCACCACGGCCTATCATCCGCAGGCCAATGGGCTGGCTGAAAGATTTAACAAGAGGCTCATGGATAGGCTCGCTATGTACGTGTCCACCAACCACCGTGACTGGGACGTTCCTCTCCCTTACGTTACTTTCGCCTCCAATTCGTCGCACCTCGACACTGCCGGCTTCTCACCTTTCGTCCTCCTTTTGGGCCGTGACCCTGCCCTGCCATTGGGCACCATGTTGCCTGATTCGACCACGCCACGAACTGAGTATGCACGCGATCTCATTGCCCAGGCTGATGTGGCCCGTCAGATCGCCCGCGTCAAGATTACGGCGTCACAGGCAAGTCAGAAGCGCCGCTATGACGAGGCCCACCGTGACGTGTGCTTCCCACCTGGTTCCCTGGTCCTTCTTTGGACGCCTTCACGCTATGTTGAGCTATGTGAAAAACTACAGTCCCGCTTCACAGGCCCCTACCGCACCATTCGCTTGGTTACTCCTGTGACGTACGAAATTATACAAGTCACGCCCCTACCGTCCACTGTGCACGCAGCGTCTCAAATAGTGCATGTGTCCCGCCTGAAGCGCTACTTCGTCCGTGATTAAGTTCAGCCCTGAACTTCTACCGTCTTCAGCACCGGGACGTTGCTCCTACCGCTGGGGGTCATGTCACGGGCTCGGTCTTTGGCTCCTTACCATAAACGGAACCAGTGGCCAACCCCCGCTCTGCGGGTATGCGCCCTCTGGGATAATTGAGCCCATAGGCTGGGGAAGAAGACGCTTGCTGATGTCGGTGTGCGTGCTGTACCTAGGACATCGCGCCTGCCTTGTCTGTCGTGACTATCGCGTTTATTTTTGCACCTGCAACCTCTAAATACATCCCCTTCGTTGCAACGTCACAATATATATATAAATATATATATATATATATATATATATATATACAGATACACCTCTAGTAAATATAAATAGCCCAGAAAGTGAAGGAGAACACAGTCGCCCAGATAGCCGAATTGGTAAGGCATTCGACATGTACTCGAAAGTCGTGGGTACGGTCCCCACTCTGGGCGCGTGTTTTTCTTTCTTTCTTCTGTATATTTAAAAAAAATGTTTAGTTCATTAACCGTAGTAAGAAAGAAAAGAGCCCGACCACACCCCTATGCCTCCGTTGGCGTTGTAGACTGCTGACCTATCTTTCTATATATATATATATATATATATATATATATATATATATATATATATATATATATATATATACATATATATTTATATATATATAAATGTATGTATATTTATACATATATGGGTTCGCAGTCAAGAATGCCCGGAAAGCAAAGAAGAGAGCAGGAAACAAAATACCTGAACATAAACATCCGAGAAAGGGGAGGGTAACAGCCCCGCCGGTAGCGTAGTGGTCATCGCACCAGGAGCGCATCCTGGAGGTTGTGGGTTCGGATCCTACCCGGCGGGCATTTTTTTTTTCAAATTTCTGTCTTTCAAAATTCCTCATCTGTCTTAATTACCAACCGCATTCTTCCCTTTGCTTTCCGAGTCATTCTTGACTGACAAACCTCATTTCACACTTAATTCAACGAGCCGCTCATTGCCATTCTGATGTTCTCTCTCTCGCTATATATATATATATATATATATATATATATATATATATATATATATATATATATATATATATATATATATATATAAACCTTACAGGCTCCAGGGGGAGCATAGGGTAAGGGGGGCATACAAAAAAGAGGAACTTGGGGCATATAGCCAACACATTCTAAAAGGGAAATATAAACAAGATGAACAGGACATCATTATACATTTTTAATGAAAAGGTACCCACAAAGTTTCATAAACACTCAAATCAAAAGAAAAATTCAAGGAATGTGTAAACAGAGATAGAAAGCATGGTTATCGAGTATGTGGGAAGCACACATGTGAAGTAAAAAGATTAGGAAAAATGCGCATTTAGTTGTTCACGAAATTTGTCACGGTTTGTTATAGAAGCTATAGCGTCCGGAAGTTCATTCCAATGAGATATGGCGCGAGGTAGAGCTGATGAATTGAATGCAAGTGTTTCCCCATAGATACGCTTAAAGCTGAATTGATTGTGTAAACGTGACGAGACGCGTGAACGGGGTTCGAGGGGGAGCGGGGATGGGTTATCACTTTGGGCGTATTTGTGAAACAAACACAAAAGAGCGACCATGCGACGAACTTGTAGTGGTTGTAATGAAAGGTCAATTTTAATCTGTGTGATACTTGAATTGCGACTATAGTTCCGAGATATAAAACGGGCGGCTCTGTTTTGGATGGACTCGACCAGATTAATTAAGTAGCTTTGATGAGGTGACCATATAGATGAGACGAATTCTAGCTGCGGGCGGACGAATGTGAAGTAGGACAATTCGCGCATGGGTGGTGGCGCGTTACGCAGGTTATATATATATATATATATATATATATATATATATATATATATATACACACATATATATAGATATATATATATAAGGTTAGTAGAGACCGAGGCACACCTCTCCCTGAAACGTCAGTAAACTTTTATTTTTATTTTTAATGTCCTTCTCGTGTGTCTCTGTCTCTACTAACCTTATTTTTTCGCGCTCTGTGTAAGTTTTTGATTCCAGACTATATATATATATTGTCACGAAGCCAGGGACGGCACAGTTGTTTTCGAAAAGAAACAAGTTTATTGGAGCAAACTTGTGCTCCCCTAACAACTAAAAAAAAATACAGAGGCGGCGAAGCAGTGGTCAACAAAGTGACGTGCGTCGGCGAACGTCGCAGAATCGAATCTTCAGTTGCCGGCCACCAAAACTTCTGCTCTGCACGCTTTTTATCTTTCGGCGCGCGTGGTTCTCGAACCGTTGATTCGCATCGAGAACATTGTAGATCCAAGAAGATTATTCCGAGCTATTCACGTTAGATAGGAATGCTCTCCCTATCAGAACGGATAACATATCCGCACAGAAAGAAAGACTGGAACACGCGCTTCCCTTCGCACAGAGATAACACAGACCGGCGCAGCCGGGCGGTAGAAGCAATACACAAATAAACAAACCCAATGCATGGTTAGCGGCATTATCCCCCACTCTAAGAGTGCATCCACCCGATGCTATCATAAGTGACAGTCCGCACAAATAATAATAAAAGTTCGTCATCATCCGTAGAAAGGTTTTAAGCGAACCACGTGGACGACTTCGGGCCGCGTGTGTCGTCGTGATGTGCCAGAGTTACCATCGGGGATCACTTCGTAGGTAAGTTGGCCAACACGTCGTAGAATCTTGTAGGGTCCGAAATACCGTCGCAGAAGTTTCTCACTCAGTCCGCGTCGTCGGATGGGAGTCCAAACCCACACACGATCCCCTGGGTAGTACTCGGCGGCTGCTCGGCTTCAGAGGTTGTAGCGGCCGGCATCCAGCATCTGCTGGTGCGTTATACGAACTCGAGCGAGCTGGCGGGCCTCCTCCGCACGCTGAAGGCATCCTTGGACGTCGGCGTTCAGGTCGTCGTCTTCTACGTGCGGCAGCATGGCGTCAAGCATTGTATTTGGCCGTGTTCCGTAGACGAGCTCGAACGGTGTCATCAGCGTGGTTTCTTGGATAGCCGTCTTGTACGCAAGCGTGACATCCGGGAGCACTTCGTCCCAAATCTTATGTTCAACGTCGACGTACATGGACAGCATATCCGCAATCGTCTTGTTCAAACGTTCCGTTAGTCCGTTCGTTTGGGGTGGTACGCCGTCGTTCTTCGGTGATCCGTGTTGCTGTAGCGTAAGATTCCTTGCATGAGCTCCGCAGTAAAGGCCGTTCCTAGGTCCGTGATGAGGACGTCAGGAGCTCCATGTCGCAGCAGAACTTGTCTTATGAAAAACATGGCGACTTCTTGTGGAGTCCCCCTCGGAAGAGCGGCGGTCTTCGCGTAGCGCGTCATTTAGTCTGTTTGCACGACAATCCATTTGTTCTCAGATTGTGACGTAGGGAACGGGCCCAGAAGATCCATTCCAATCTGTTGGAAGGGCCTTGATTGGACGGCGATCGACTGCAGAAGCCCGGCAGGTCGCGTAGGTGGCGTTTTTTGTCGCTGACAGTCACGGCAGCTGAGGGCGTGGTGGGTGACGTCGGATGTAATGCGGGGCCAGTAATACTTCGCCTTGATTTTTCCAATTGTGTGGGCTGTGCCGAGATGTCCGGAATACGGGTCGCCGTGGCACGCTTCCGAAAGTTCGACACAAAGGTCTGCGGGGATGACAAGAAGGTAATTTGTTCTCGTTCCGGCTGAAATTCTTTTTACCGAGGACGGAGTTTCTCTGGCTGAATGCTGGTAAGCTGCGTTTGAAGGTCCTAGGTACGGCGACGTTGCATCCCTCGAGGTAGTCGATTATGACGCTTAAGTCAGGGTCCACACGCTGCCGGGCGGCTAGGTCGCTCTCCGTCACGATTCCGAAGAACGCGCTGTCTTCATCAGAGTCTTGTGCTGCTGGGTCGAAGGGGGTGCGGGACAGGCAGTCGGCGTCGCAGTGTTTCCTGCCGGATTTATAAACGACTGTAACGTCGAACTCCTGCACGCGCAAAATCCACCACCCAAAACGGCCAGAGGGGTTCTTCAAATTGGTGAGCCAACACAGCGCGTGGTGGTCTGTCACAACCTTGACTGGTCTTCCATACACGTATGGGCGAAATTTTGAAATAGCTCATATAATCCAGGTGCTCTTTCTCAGAAGCAGAGCAGTTTTTCTCCTCCTTCGACAGATCACGGCTGGCATAGGCGATTCCCTTTTCGCACCCGCTTTGTTTTTTGCGAGTACGGCACCCAAGCCTATATCACTGGCGTCCGTGTGCATTTTCGTTCCGGCGTTTTCGTCGAAATCAGCGACCACGTGCGGGCTTTGCAGGCGTTTTTGCAGCTCGCAGAATGCTTTTTCTTGGTCGTTGTCCCAGCTGAAAGGGGTGCTATCTTTCGTCAAGCGCGTGAGCGGCTCTGCAATGCGTGCGAAGTTTGCGACGAAGTGCCGGTAGTATGCGCACAGTCCGAGAAATCTTCGCACGCCTTTCTTGTCTTTCGGCCTCGGAAAGTTCGCAACGGCTGAAGTTTTTGCTGGGACAGGTAGGACTCCCGCGGCGTTGACGACGTGGCCCAAGAACCTGACTTCCTCGTACGCGAAACGGCACTTTTCAGGCTTTAGCGTTGACCCCGGCGTACGAATGACCTCGAGTACAGACTCCAACCTTGCGAGGTGTTTGTCGAAAGTCCGGGTGAATACGACAACGTCATCGAGGTATACGAGGCAGGTGTGCTACTTCAGGCCAGCTAGGACCGTGTCCATGACTCGTTCAAACGTTGCTGGCGTTCTGCACAGCCCGAAATGCATCACCTTGAACTCGTATAGGCCATCCGAGGTTATAAATGCAGTCTTCTCTCGGTCTCTCTCATACACTTCAATTTGCCAGTAGCCGGTCTTCAGATCCATCGATGAGAAGTAGTTCGCATGGCAGAGGTGGTCGAGGGCGTCGTCGATTCGTGGCAGGGGGTACACATGCTTTTGGGTGATTTTGTTCAGTCGCCGGTAGTCAACGCAGAACCTTAATCTGCCGTCTTTTTTCTTGACGGGTACGACCGGCGCAGCCCACGGACTTTTCGATGGCTGTATTATGTCGTCGTTGAGCATGTCGTCGACCTGAGTCCGGATGGCTTTCCGCTCGTGTGAAGAGATGCGGTACGGTGACTGTCGGGTAGGTCGGGCTCCAGCTTCGGTTATAATTTGGTGCTTCGCTACGGGTGTCTGACGTAATTTTGCGTTTTTCGAAAAACACTCGCTGTAGCGACGGAGCAAATGCAGTATTCTGTCGCGATTTTCTTGTTGCAGCGCCGGGTTCAAGTCGAAAGGTTTCGGCGTCTTGGAAGCATCTGCGCGTGCGCATTCAAAGTCAGCAACCGCGATCACTTGACTTGCTTGTTGCGTTTCTTCGAGGAACGCAATTGCAGCGCCCTTGTTTAAATGCTGGTGCTCCTCGGTGAAATTGGTGAGCAAAAGATGGGATTTGCATTGCTTAAAGCGCGCAATGCAACGGTCTTGGGGGGTTGCGAACAAGGCACGCGAAGAGGTGGTGCTTCACACCTCGCATCAGAAACCGTAGTTTCTTTTCTTCCGTCCTTTCTGGGTCCGCACGCCGAAAAATCGCTTCATCTCCTCGGCGAAGATCATGACCCCTTCGTTGGGGCGCTGCGTACGAGTTACCAGCAAAAGCGCTGCGCGTTCTTTTCTGACCACAGTAGTAAAGGTCTTCAAGAACTCACTTTAGAACTGAGCCCAGTTTGTCAAGGAGCTCTCGTGGTTCTCGAACCCAGTTCGAGCCAAATATTCCAAGTAAAAGAAAACATGCCGGAATGTTTCTGCGTCGTTCCACCTGTTGAATTTCCGGACGCCCTCCAGTTTCTCCAACCATTCTTCTGGGACTTCTGTTGGGAATCCTCGGAATGATGGGGGATCGCGTGGCTGCTGCAGAACGGTGGGACGATCTGCTTGGTTGACCATGGTGCTGGTTGCGACGTCTTTGTTCCTCGCTTTCTTCGGTAGTAGACCGAACTCGGGTGGTAAATTTTGCCGGCGGAGGCTGGCTTTTGTTGGACTCGCTTGGCGGCTTTCAGAGGGTGTAGTGGGCATGAAGGGTGCGTACCCAGCACCTTCACCAGTTGTCACGAAGCCAGGGACGACGCAGTTATTTTGGAAAAGAAAAAAGTTTATTGGAGCGAAGTTGTGCTCCTCTAACAACTCAAAAGAATACAGAGGCGGCGAAGCAGCGGTCAACGAAATGACTTGCGTCGGCGAACGTCGGAGAATCGAATACCCGGCGTCTGCTCTGCAGGCTTTTAAGTGCGATGCACTTTATAAGCGACCCCGAACCTTCCGCGGTCCGCATTGCTCCTCCTCCTCTCCCCTAGCAACGGCGCGAGGAGCAGAGAGGAGCGTCTGTAGCAACGGCGCAGCGACGTCACACCCCACGTGACCCGCGCGCGCTCCGCCTCCCGCGCCGTGGCTGCGCGCGCCCGCGCCAGCTCCCGCACCGCTCCTCGCGCCGTGACGTCACACTCCCACGTGACCGCGCGCTGGCGCCTTTGCGTCTGCTCCCCCTCTCCTCGCGCCGTGACGTCACGTGCTCTGCAGCTGGCGCGCCTCACCCCCCGCTAGGTTTGCACTCATCCTCGGCGCGCGCCTCTCCCCTCGCCTGACAGCTCCCCCTCGCCGGTACTGCGCCTCTCAAGGCGATGACAGAATTACTACGCCGTGTACTCTCGGCGCAAGAAATGCATTCGCACTTCCTCACGATTCCCTTCGGGGAGGTGGGGGCAATTTTTTATCTTTCGGCGCGCGTGGTTCTCGAACCGTCGATTCGCATCGAGAACATTGTAGATCCAAGAAGATTATTCCGGGCTGTTCACGTTAGATCGGAAGGCTCTCCCTATCAGAACAGATAACACATGCGGCACAGAAAGAAAGAATCGAACACGCGCTTCCCTTGGCACAGAGATAACACACACCGGCGCAGCCTGGCGGGAAGCGCAAAAAAACAAATAAACAAACCCAATGCATGGTTCGCGGAATTATATATATATTGTTACAGTGTTAGGTACAGAACGATCACTAGGTTGTCTGCTACATTAGTGGGCATTCAATCGCCTGAGTAGGGTATGTCCCAGTAGAACCGGATCGAGGTGGTATGCTGGCACGTAGAAGAGGAGGGTGAAGAAGAGAGTTTTCCCCAGGTCGCAGCTCTCCGGCCTCCATTGTACCACATCTGGCCTGTGCTTCCGCACGGCTTGTAAATAAAGCCTTCATCGATTTTTTAAGTCCGTAGCATCTGGTGATGGTGCTGGGTAATTCGTCGTCCTGGACGAGGCGGAACCACTTTATTTTCTACGAAGCAGGCATGTTGTCGATCTACCTCCGAAAGTAGCAAAACAATGCCAACGGGGCGGACAGGTGCCACCTCTTCTGGAAGGGCCGGTGTCTTGCCTCATCAGAGAGATCCACGCATGTTTAAAGGAACTTTCGAGGAAGACGCAGGAAGACGGAACTGCAGGAAGACGCAACTGCATTTTCGGGTTTGACCTGGGCACGTGTTCTTTCTTTTGGGTATATATTTGTGTTTTCGCCTAATAAAGTCAGTTGCGAGTTAGCGCCGTCGTGTGTGTCTCCTCTTCTGTGTCCCGTCTCTAGCGCTACTCACGATGAATCAAAACCAACTAGCCCAACTGTCAATTTTATTGAAGATGAGAGGACTGGCTCAATCACTACCAGCGAGTCAGCAAATACAACAGGTGGGATGCTCGGGAACAGCTCGTGAACGTGGTCTCCTCCTTGGACCTTACCGCATTAGTGTGGTTTGACAATCATGAGCACAGATTCGATACGTGGGACAGTTTCTTCAACTAATTTCGGACGAGCTTTGGCGACATGGCTGCCCGAAAGAAGAAGGCAGAGCGGAGTCTTGCGCAGAGAGCTCAAGCCCCCGGCGAAACTTTCACCACATACACTGAAGAAGTCCTCAAACTGTGCAGCCTCGTTAATCCTTTGATGCCAGATGAGGACAAAGTGGGCCACCTGCTTAAAGATATTGCTGAGGATATTTATAACTACCTCATAACTAAGGAAAACCTGGCGTCAGCTCTGGATGTAATTCGCCATTGCCGCACGTTTGAAACCCTGAAAATGCGATGTATCACCCCCAAGATTGGACGCCTGGCGAACGTGACTACTGTTGCCAGCGTGGACGTCGGCTCGACCCCTTCCGAGGACATAGCTTCGGAGGTGCGTCGCATCATTAGAGAAGAACTCGCATAGCAAGGTTTGTTCCGTGACCAAATCGTTCACCAGTGCGCTCTTCCTGATCCAGTATTTCGGCAATGCACAATGCAAGCCGTCCAGAGTCACTCTCAGGTGCCTTGGGTTCGAGCAGGGAATAGGAATAACCGTACCTCTTACAATGCAGACCATACCAGGCGTACGGCTTTCAGTCCTTCAACTCGGGAGTATAAAAATTACTTCGAGGAGCCAACTCTTTACACACCTGTCGGCTACTGCCGACAACGCCGTTCCTTAGGACAACCGGTCGCATTTCGTGAACAACGCACCTGCTACAACTGTGGTATCCGCGGTCACATTTCCCGTTTTTGCCGCCGGCCTCCCCAGCAATACGAACCGCGACCTGGATGGCCATACACAGATAACCAGACTGACGCACCCTTCCAGCGGTCGTTCCAGCGAACCACAACGCAACACAATTCCCCGGGTTCGGACAGGAGCTTCACCCCTGCTCCGACCACTCGACAGCCGCGATCTCCAACGCCACGCCGCCGGATGAGCCCACCGCCCGAGGGCAACTAGATGCTGAGGCCGACAGGGGTGAGGTCTCGGGCCGGTCATTTTCGCCAATTCCCCTGCCCGTCGTTATGTCAAAGAACAAAGTGACTGTTTCTGTAGATGGTGTGAACACGGAAGCTTTGATAGACACTGGAGCTGCGGTTTCAGTAATTAGTTTCTCTTTCAAAACCAGTCTTCGACGAAAAGGTATGTGTTTCTGTGACCGAAAGATTCAGTATCGTGGAGTCGGAGGTAAGCGGTTGTTTCCAGTTGGAATCTGTTCAGCGACAATTTTGCTTGGGGAAGACAGTTTTCGAACGGAGTTCATTGTTTTAGCCCAGGCCACTCATGAAGTTATATTGGGGATCGACTTTATACGTGATTCCGGTGCGATGTTGGACTGAGGAACTGGCAAAATTTCGCTCCGAAACGAAACTCTATGTGCTTATTTTGAAAAAGGGTGCAATGATACTAAATGCCTGTTTTCTGTCACGAATGACGTCCTGCTACCTCCCATGACGGCTATGTTTGTCTGTATAAAGTCCGAAACATTTCATCGAGGGAGCTACGAAGTCCTGCTGGAGGCAGATGCAACAAACGCAGTTAAGAAAAATGTGCTGATACCCCGTGCTTTGGTTCATGTGGTCGATGGGTGCAGCCGCGTTTGGACGGTGAACGCTTCCAGTGAACCCGTACTTTTGCCCCGTGGACTTAAACTCGCTCGTTCCGACGAAGACGTTCCTGTAACCATTCATACGGTGAAAAGGACGCCAGACGCCCACCAATCCTGTGTTGTTTTTGAGTGTAAAGTGGCCGTTTTGTAAGATGAAATATTCAGGTAACTGGCAGTTGAAAAGTCTTGTCCAACGTGTATAAAGTTTTAATACATATTTGGTCTACTTCATTGCCTACACAAAAACACGAAAACCTGCAAGAGACGACGGCATAACCATGGATCTTTTAAAAGGGGGAAATTATATTGCCCTAAAATGTTGCAACGCCCGTACACGCCTCGATGAGCGTACTTTCCCAGAAATAGTTTTATTTCATTACATTTATGTACTTCGAGACGAGCAAAGTACATTCCTCGTAGGCAGAGCGGTTTGCTGTTCGCTAGTTATGAACACGTGTCCCCCGGATCTGGCGATAGGAAGCCATCTCCCACCAAAGAACACAGACTACACCACCCAGCTCAAGCGCATGATAAATACCTCGCTTCCTTCTCATCAGCAGCTGGTGTTACTTGAGATGCTTACCCGGCATGCTGCGGTATTTGATTTTGCTTGGGATGACCACGAAACGTCACTGCCAGCGTCACGCATGCAACATCGAATTATCACTGATAATACTGCACCGATTCGTCAAAAGCCATACCGTGTGTCCCCTTCTAAGCGGAAGGTAATAACTGAACTGACGCAGGAGATGGGGTCATCCGGGAGTCTTCAACTCTATGGGCAGCTCCTGTGATTCTTGTAAAGAAGAAGGATAACTGTAGGCGCTTTTGTGTGGATTATCATCGACTCAATGCTTTGACAAAAAAAAAGATGTGTATCCGCTTCCGCGCATTGATGATGCCGTCGACTGCTTACTTTCAGCGTCGTACTTTTCTTCGGTCGATCTCCGGTCGGGCTACTGGCAAAGCCCAGTGCACCCAACCGACAAAGAGAAGACGCCCTTCGTGACGCCTGATGGGCTCTTTGAGTTCAATGTGATGCCTTTTGGATTGTGTAATGCGCCCGCTACATTTGAGCGCTTTATGGACACCATTCTGCGTGGCTTAAAATGGGACATCTTCATGTGTTATCTCGACGGCGTCATTATTTTCGGGAGGTCATTTGAAGAGCACAATAGCAGGCTTGCCATTGTCCTGGATCGCCTCGAGGAAGCGAGATTGGTGCTGAACTCAAAAAAATGGGATTCCTCGTAGGTAAGGGAGACATCAGGCCGGATCCCGAGTAGATCTCCCCCGCGCGCGATTTCCAAGCCCCACGATCTCTGAAAGAGCTGAGGAGCTTCCTGGGTCTGTGCTCTTATTTCCGACGATTCATTCAATGCTTCGCGCAAATTGCCCATCCCGTGACGTCCAGACTCTGTAAAGACAGCCCTTTTTCTTGGACGTCCGACTTTGAGTCCTCTTTCCAGCAGCTTAAATTTTTGTTAACTTGTGGCCCAATTTTGCGCCACTTTGATCCCACGGCTGCCACCGTGCTCCACTTTGATGCGAGTGGCGTGGGCGTTGGAGCTGTTCTCGTGCAGTTACACGAAGGGGCCAAACACGTCATTGCTTATGCCAGCCGCACCCTGTCCAGAGCTGAGCGCAACTACACCATCACCGAACTGGAATGCCTGGCCGTTGTGTTCGCTGTACAAAAGTTTCGCTGCTATCTGTATGGACACCACTGCACTTTGGTCACGGACCACCCCTTGTTATGCTGGCTTATCGGACTGCGCGACTCTTCCGGTCGCCTAGCTCGATGGGCCTTACGCTTACAAGAATACGACTTCACAGTCTCTTACAAGAGTGGGCGCCGTCATACCGATGCGGACTGTTTGTCTCGCTTACCTCTACCGGGCATATCGAGCGACGATGACACCTTCGAAGACTGTCTGGTTTCCGTGTCACCAGAATTCCCACACGCGCCACTTTTTCGGGCCGAACAATGGAAAGATCCAACGCTGCGCGGGCTTTTTGCAACCGCGGAGGAAACAATGTCGACACCCTTTGTTGTCCGCGACGGCGTTCTGTTCAAGAAGAATTACTCTCCTGATGGTGCGCGTTTACTTCTTGGTGTCCCCACTACGCTCCGACATCTGGTTCTCCGCGCAATGCACGACGACGTAACATCAGGTCACTTTGGCATTTTCTGCACCCTACATCGGCTTCGGCAACGCTTTTACTGGCCTCGTATGCAGACAGCAGCGCAGAAATATGTGGCCAGCTGCCCGCAATGTCAGCGTTACAAGCATCCTACGTCCCCGTCTCCGGGCCCTTTGCAACCAGTGAATCCTCCCATGTCGCCCTTTGACAGGTATTATCCTGATGGGGCCCCTACCAAAGTCCAAGGCAGGTCACTGTTGGATCATCGTCTGTGTAGATTTTTTGACACGCTACGTTGAGACCGCTCCTCTCTGCACTGCAACGGCCGCGGATGTCGCATCTTTCCTCTTGAATCGTGTTATTCTACGCCATGGAGCTCCTCACGTTGTAATCAGTGACCGTGGCCGCCAGTTTACGGTGGACGTCGTGGAAGCGCTTCTTCGGCTTTGTGGCGCCGAATATCGACATTCCACACGATACCACCCGCAGACGAACGGGCTCACTGAACGCACAAATCGCACGCAAACTAACATGCTGTCTATGTACATTGATTCAGAACAAACCAATTGGGACACTGTTCTTCTCTTTATAACATACCCGTACAATACCGCCAAACAAGAGGTCACAGGCTATTCTCCGTTCTTCATTCTGTACGTCCGCATTCCTCAAAGCTTCCTCGTCACCATCCTTCCATTCCCGTCTCCTAAAGATATGTCGCTGGCTGAGACTTTGTGCCTCGCTGAAGAATCCCGGCGACTGGCTAGACTGCGCACCCTCAGCTCCCAGGGGCGAACCAAAGCACGCTACGATCAGCGCCACCAACCAGTCTCCTACTACCCGGGCGAACTCGTTTGGTTGTGGACTGTAGTTCGCCAACGAGGCCGCTACCAAAAGTTTTAAATGCGGAGCATTTCTTAGGCTCGCCTGGTCCTCCGTCGTTGATGGCGGCGCCGTCCACACGCTCTCCTCCTTACATCCTAACAACTCTCCTCCTTACACCCACAGCTCCGCGATACTACGTTATAAAAAAAAGAAATAGTTAGCGGCGCCCGGTTTCGATCCCACGACTCTCTGGTCGCAACGGGAGGTACGTGATGCTCTTCCCACTACGCTACAAATCCGGGACAGGAGCATGGGCTTCGAACGCGCCTTATGTCCTTGACTCATTCAAACTACGTCAAGAAGATACTGATACAACGAAGGCACGCGAAGCTGAACGTCAACGGAAACGACGAACTGAAAACTTTAGAGGGGGATGCTGAATTTCCCGTGGGAAAGCTGTGGCGGGAAGCGCCACGCGCCTTGCAGCTCAACCAGCCCCGGCCACAGCGCCTCTGATGATGATTGTGGCAGGATGCCCCTAGGGATTGGCCAACCAAAGAATCCATCACGAGATAGGTTCGCGTTCAACCGCCGTCGTCATCTTCCCGTAGGGGAACCGCCGAAGAAGAAGAAGAACGAGAAGACAAAGCTGCGAACAGGAGGCCGTGTACATTGCTCTCAGCCGGTGCACCAATGTCAACATCCTTTACCTCACCAAAGGTGACGGAGACTACCGATTCTACCACAGAGACAACATCGACAAGAACATGATGGACGAGTTTCGGCGCCTCGAGAACCACCGCCTACTCACAGTAACACAACAGCACTTGCGTGCCTTTGCCACCGGTGTGGAAACAGACGCGGAATTCCCTCTGGCGCTTGTAAAAACCAGATCACTCAACATAACGGCAACACAATGGAACCACACGGAACCGCCACGATGCTTTGCATCCTCATCAGGGTTCCCCATGGGCAGATGGTGTAATTTTTTTGCCTACGTGCTCTGGCCCCTTTGTAGTGCTGTCTCAGCTGAGTGCTGTGAACTATGTTATCGCAAAAGGTGCTGCTCGGGACCGTCGCTCCCGCAAGACCCAGGTCGTACATGTCGCTCGGCTGGGCGTTGTCGTAGCCGCACTTCTTAACTGGCTCGGTGCGATTCGTCTCCACAGCGATAACTTGTTACAGTGTTAGGTACAGAACGATCACTAGGTTGTCTGCTACGTTAGTCGGCAGTCAACCGCCTGTGTAGGGTATGTCCCAGTAGAATCAGATCGAGGCGGTGTGCTGGCACGTAGAAGAGGAGGGCGAGGAAGAGAGTTTTCCGCGGCTCGCTGCTCTCCGGCCTCCATTGTACCACGTCTTGCCTGTGGTTCCGCACGGCTTCTAAATAAACCCTTCATCCAATATATATATATTACGTGGCAGTAGACAGATCACGCGAGCCATGGCTGATGATGCAGGGATCTATATACAGGGCAAGATGGTCTATTTGCATTATTAGCAAGACAGCCGTTACAATGCACTCGCCGAGCCTGCACGCCCCAAACGCAGCTTCGTCGTTGTTGATCGTCGGGCCGACAGCCGCCTGCCCTACTGCGGCCTTTTTTGTCTTCTCGTAACATAAACCATGCGTCGAAGGCGACCGCCCTGGTCGAGGTCACAGTAAATGTTCAGATGCTCTAAAGATGGGGAGACAGAAGCAAAGAGGGAAAAAGCTGTGACCGCCATGGGTGATGATGCAGAGCTCGGGGAGCAGCAGCTGCAGAGCATCGATGCCCTCCAATACATATGAGCAGTGTCTAAAGCCGTTGGAATCACGCCTGAGGAGATGCTTATGGTATCCGCGTCGTCGTCTTGTTGGGTCGCGGCTGGTTGCGTCGGTATCTCACGGCTGGTCATTGGCTGGGGAAACGAGGCTGAAGATGGTCACGGCCATTGCTCACCAGGGCTGGGGCAGGCCATCGCGATCCAACAAGATGCTGGTAGCGATAGCTTGCGGATCCGAGACAAGTCCACGCTGGGGCACGATTGGGATTAATACCCGGGACCTCCACTATAATGTTAACTGGCGGTAGAACAGTTGACGCGAGCCATGGTTGATGACTAGGCCATATGTTTACCGGGCGAGATGGTCTATTGACATTATTTACAAGACAGCCGTTACAGAGCGCCCGCCGAGGTTGCACGCTCCCGCGCTGCTTCGTCGTCGTAGCAGGACGGGCCAACAGCCGCAAGCCCTACTGCGGCCTCTTGGTATTCTTGTACTATACACACACACATATATATATAAATACAGACATATATATATATATATATATATATATATATATATATATATATATATATATATATATATATATATATATATATATATATATATATATACAGAAAGAAATGCCGGCTGTCTACAACGCCAAAGAAGGCATAGGGGAATGGTTAGGCTATTTTTTACAGTTAGTGACGTTACATTAATATTTTTTATTATTTACGTGAGAAAGAAAGAAAGGAAAACACGCGCCCAGAGGTGGGACTGAACCCACGCCTTTCGATTAGATCTCGAATGCCATACCAATTCGGCTATCTGGGCGAGTGTGTTCTCCTTCACTTTCTGGGGTATTTATATTTACTACAGCTGTATCTGATGCTTGAGGATGGTAGCCAGCGCCACTCAGACTACACGGCAAGAAGGGGCCTTCTTTTCAACCCCTGGGGCGTGACGCGAACGTCTACAGCCTGTTCAAGCGGGTAACTGGCGCGAAACCCTCTTATGCTACCTTGGCATCAAGGCTGCCAGAACCGAGGCCCTCGCTAAGCTTTCGCACGATAACAAGGTTTGGAAATGAGGGGCTGGTTAGGAAATACAGAAAGAAATGCCGGAAGTCTACAACGCCAAAGAAGGCATAGTTGAATGGTTAGACTGTGTTTACCATTATTGACGTTACATTGTTAATTTTTATTAATTAAGCGAGAAAGAAAGAAAAACATGCGCCCAGAGTGGGGACCGAGCCCACGCCTTTCGATTAGATCTCGAATGCCTTACCAATTCGGCTATCTGGGCGACTGCGCTCTCCTTCACTTTCTGAAGTATTTATATTTACTACAGCTGTATCTGACGCTTGAGGGTGGTAGCCAGCGCCACTAAGACTACACGGGGTCAAGGGGACCTTGTTTTCAACCCCCGGCGCGTGACGCGAACGTCTACAGCCTGTCATAAGCGGGTAACTGGCGGAAAACCCTCTTATGCTACCTTGTCATCAAGGCTGCCAGAACCTTGAACCAGTAGTCTGAGTGGCGCTGGCTACCACCCTCAAGCGTTAGATACAGCTGTAGTAAATATAAATACCCCAGAAAGTGAAGGAGAACACAGCCGCCAAGATAGCCGAATTGGTAAGGCATTTCAGATTTATTCGAAAGGCATGGATTCGGTCCTCACTCTGGGCGCATGTTTTTCTTTCTTTCTCGCTTAATTAATAAAAATTAACAATGTAACGTCAATAATGGTAAACACAGTCTAACCATTCAACTATGCCTTCTTTGGCGTTGTAGACTTCCGGCATTCCAGGAGCGGGAAGTATGGCCGCAATCTTGGATGACTCTGGAAAAGAGCCCTGGTGAACTTTACCAGTTCGTCCGCTTCCAGTTACGCGCGCTCGTACAAAAACTGTATTGAGCGCATATATTCCAGCAGACATTCGGTCTCACCTTGAGTACGTACACGCAGCTCATCCTCCATCCAGTATTTGAATCCGTGGGGCAGGAACTCTTGCTGGAAGCGCCTCGTGAAGTCCTGCATGTTATCAAATGCCTTTTGATGTCTTCTCCAAGCTGCTGGTGAGGAGCGCAACGCTACTGGCAGGATCCTGGTAATCAGTGTGTCATCAGAAATTGCCATCGGACAGTTAGTAAAGAAAGTCACATACGTCTTTTTTGTCGGCATAACCCGTGTACGTTGGCACAGCCAAATTTAACTGCAGCGTTGCGCTGCAGTGACACCTTACATCGTTGGTGTCTGGCGCTCGGGCAAACAATTGCTTGGCGCTGTTTAGTTTTGCTGCCTCGAGCGCAAGAAGCTCCTTTCCAAAGTGCTCTTTGCTTTGAACAACTGCGCCATCAATTCCAGAATTGGCTGCGTGCTATCTGATAGGGACTCCGTCTGCGCAATACTATCAGAATTGCAGTGTTTGCGCACATTGGTTGGGAGTTGAATGCGACTCGGCCATCGTGGCAGGTCGAACTATTCATCACCGTATTGGTTGACCTGGCCGTGCTAGTGTAAAGTTGATAACCAAGCCAAGAATGTAACTAGTGTGAGCGAAAAACACTCGTCTTGACTTTGCGTGCATACGGGCAGTTTGAAATCTGCGCGAAGAGTTACTCACAAGATTGGTTGTATCGATTCCAAACGAATGAACGCCTGCGTCGTCCACTGTGCGGGTCGTGGGTGCGGTAGATGTAAGGTGCTGAGGTGGAGGAAAGTTCGTACAGTTGGATTGGCGGTTTCTGGGGGGCCTCCTTCTACGACAGCACCTCTGACTAAGGTTGCTGCATAAATTGGGTTAAACGTAATGGCAAAACACAACCGAGACTAACCGCCGCCATCCTAAGAGGACGTACTCATCGGGGGTGAGACCGGCGCCGAAAAGAAAAACATTACAGTAAACCGTGTTGGGCGCCAGTCAAGGAACTTCTTCATGTGCGAAGGATCCGTGACCCTGACCCCGCCCGACCAAGTGACGTTGACACGAAAGAAACTGAAATCACGGGTTTATTCCGGGGCGGCAAAACAAAAATTACACGAGAAGAAACAGCAGCTCGCAGAACCTGCGGTCATGTAAACAACCTGGCACTGTAAAAACCCACTGCACCGATTGTGCAGAAACGTAATACAGCGCTTCGCTATACACTCACAACAACGTTGGAGTCCTGGTAGCAAGCCACTGCGTGTGCGCCCACCACAAGTGCTGGTTAGGCCGAGCTGGCCAAGATTCGTCGGTCCGGTTGTCTTCCCTTTGCTGCCCCCCTCCTGGTTCTGCTGCCGCCGAGATGTTCTGTCCAACTCCCCCTAGCCGCACCCGTTAACGCAGTCTTTATACCAGACGGGGCCGTTGTGCGCATGTTCCGGGCTTGGTGTGCACCACACGTGTTCCACTATCCGCTAACTGTTGTTTATTGCCCACGCACGCACAGGCACATGACGCCCTGACGTCAGTATTACTGATTTATGTGTACATTGTGATTCCTTTGTGAATCTAAGACCCATGCTTTGTATAACATATAAAAAATGTAGTATTGATTTTACTTTGTGCTATTTTTCTATTACGATTGTGCTGTCATGCTTAAATTTGTGAACATACGTGTTGTTCTGTACGCTGTAAATCGGTTGGGTGAGGCCTCTGTGAGGCCAAGTTAGCCTTTAGTCCAAGCCTCCCGTTGGTTTATGTCAAGAAATAAAAAAATTAAATCAAATCAAATCAAATATTATTTTCTATTTACATTGATGTCCGCACTTTAGCTTGTTATCCTTTGGACGTGTAGGAATAATTTCGCGGCCGCCAAAGTTCCCCTTAACATAACATGACCAAAACTACTACCGAATGTCTACTACCTTTGTTATAGCTGCCACGGCCCTCTTTAAGAAATCATGCAATCACAATATGCCTGAAGTTTGTCAGGGTTTAGGCGGCCTGTAGTTATTCAACACCTTAAACAGGAGAGCGCCAAGTACTTAGATATGTGGATATGTAGTAATTAACACTCAGCGTGCAACGACGCTGCAGTGTAGGAACAGCTACTGAAGATAAACGCCCCGCACCTTATTTCAGACACTGTTTCATCATAACTTACTCTTTCAGCTTTTATCTTGAAACGCTACTTTTCCTGAGTGGGTGTCTCTCTCTTGAGGAAGTTGAGTTTGATTAAGGCTGGTGATCGCATGTTTCCAGAAACCGCGCCGAACGTAACCTTGGTAGCTTCAGTTAAAACGATAACCACCTAATAAACAACCCTGCTGTGAATGCGAAGTAGATTTCTCCAGTGTACTTGCAAAGGCTATTGTTGTAGCTAAGAATGCCGAATACTTTGTTGGTTGCGCCAACTTTCTGTTCACTGTGTCATTTGGTTCTTTCAGGGTAGTGTGGCCTCAAATATCAGCCGGTCGAGGATAGTTTTGAAGAACAAGAAGCCCCAGCCTCATTCAAGTGCCTCGGAACGAGGACAAGGCATAACCAAAAAGCGAAGAGCGAAGCATATCTTTCCTAGTTGTTTTGCCTCCTTTAGCTAAATTCCCCCAGGCCTGTCTTTAAGATACTTCCAGAATAGCTTCCAGATACTTCCAGAACATGGGCTCTGTTTTGCATCACTATTTATAACAGATTCTCTACAATTTAGCTTCAAAATTATTACCGATTGCTGTGCTTCTGTTATTTTCGTGAGAAGCGAAATATAACGGAAAATCCCCAGTTTTGACCTAGAATAAATATTTTATACTATCGTGACTGGTCGTCATATCGTTCTACCTGAAGCATGTTAATTATATGTAAGATGTTGGTTTTTGGCATTTGATAAATTTACACTGCTTTTTAAACATACAGAGGCACTTTTGTGGAATACCGATTGTCACTGGCAGGAACACCTGGCGACATCATTCGAAAGTTCAATTCTCATTGTTGATAACCCTTAAAATTCCTTATATCGACCTTCACTTTTTTTGGTGGACTCTGGTCGTTGACGTGGCGCTTGGGAGCTTTGCTAGTACTGAATGAACATATTTATTTTTTATACTGAGTCCCACAAAGCAGTTCCGCTTGATGTAGCGGACGTTCTGCACAAACACTGCTACAATGAGCTTGCATTTGGGTGCTGTTCTATGCATGTAGATTTATCAGTTTTCATACAAGCCTGTGGTTTCACTTAATCTGATGTTAACCCTTTTTATTGCACAATACATTTGTTATTCATAAATGTTGTGTTTCATTACTTTTACACGTTGTTCATGGGACGAACTACATGTCAATACATTAGGGTGTATCAAAAGCCTGACGTCGCTTTCTGCTACGTTTTTCGAACATCACGAACGAAGCAAACGCCTTTCGTGCAAGATTATCTATCTACAAGAGAGTGCCTTCCATAATAACCGTTACGCGTGACATCCATGTTTTTGAAGAGGTCAGTAAATATTAAAATCTTGGGAAGACATCCCATGTATAAAAAAATAGCCAATTTGTTGTTTTCACATCAGGTTCGCGGATCAGAGACAATTTGGGGGCTTGAACCTTTAGGGTTAGATACTTTATTATCGCCCAATCATTTGGTTTAATGTCTCAGGCAAGACGAACAGCCAAAGGGTACGTAATATTCTTTATTTAGAATGGAAAACCAACAAGACCTGGCACCCGCATCCTCGGTATTACATTCATGATGTTGGTAACATCAGTCTAAACGGGTGTGCTTAGAACACATTTGCTGACCCGAAAAAGCCGCAATTAGTGCGCTGCAATGTAATACACTTGGGCATAAGAATAACTGCATGCATTCATTTTCTTTGACCTCGCAAATCCAAAACTAGTTTGGTGTCCGCCAAACTTCCCTACACTTTATGAAACCCGCGATCGGCCACATGGCCCACCACCGTGCAAATTATTGACGAACGTATGTTTCAGAGCAGGTCTTGTGAGTGTAACGGTCGGCAGTAATTCTACATATATACGTGCGATAGAAAAGCGTTAATGCATGGGAGGCAATAGCCAAGGAACGTCCTATTCTACTTCTGGTCAATCACTTAGGACTGAAAGGCACTCTCTTGGATATTACAGCTGTTACAATGGTGAAAATGTCCCCGAACCGGGCTCCATCTCCTCCGTAGTACCGTGTCGAACGAGCTGAGACAAGAAGATTTGCCTCTCTTCCGAACGACGAAGAGGCGGGAACAAAACGTAACTTGTGTATAGCATGGCAACAAAAAAATAGCGATGACGGAGGAACAGCACCAAAGCGTGCTTAAACCTTGCAAGCCGAACAGGCAGAGTGACGCTCTCAGACGCACCCGAGAAACGATCTCACTAGACTTAAAAAAGGACGAGGATTGATATGTAAAAGTGCCAATGGTCAGCAAGATCACAAGGTGTGGCGTGGCATAAGAGCAAGCATATAGAGAAAACACATGTTCTCTGTGTGCAGTGTTAGAATGGCCCCAAAACGAGCAGGACGGTACCTTGAATTTGCCACATTCTTCACGGAAGAACGTAGCAGGGGACAATGACTCATAGCGCCATGGTCGTCGGTGGCCTGAGTCACCGATATCGAGCACAAGTATTTTTGAGAGGCCGATACCTTCCCAAGGAATGGCTGACGTCAGCGACACTAAGCAATCTGCACCGGAGTGCACAAAACTCGCATCAGGCGCCACAGGGTAACAGCGAAGCACTTCACGCTAAACCATAACAGCTTCTCTGCCGGAAGGTAAAGACCCCGATGGAAAACGGTTAGTACAAGTTATTCGGAGCAATGGTCTTGAAGAGCAGGGCTCGGTTGAAGCTCGACTCCGAGCATGGGCCGTACGACAGTGTGCTGGCCTCCTACGCGACTCGGCTGAAGGCGCTGTGGTCGAACTCTCTCGGCCAGGTCATTGCAGTATGAGTCCCAGTGGAACTTACTAGGCTTAGGTAAGCGACTGAATCTCACCGAACGAACAACTACATAGCCGGCAAATACAAAAGCCACTCCACAGTAAGGCTTTAACAGTCGTTTAGTTGCGAGAAGACCACGCGATTAACTAACTACACTACAGGTTTTCCCGCTCAATTTAATCCAATCGCCATACAATTTAATCCAAGCGCCAGCCAATTTAATCCAAGTGCCATCTGATTTAATCCAAACGCCATCGAATTTAATTCAGGTGGCAGCAAATTTATTCCAAGTGCCAACCAATTTAATCGAAGTGCCAACCAATATAATCCAGCTGTTGGAAGGTTGTTCAGTGGTGTTTTTTGCGTCATTAGGCGAGCTTTGCGGGCTTTGATGCGCGTGGTGCGATGAAAACGTGGTGTTCCTTGATGTCTTACGTGCGAAATATCATATGCGCGTAGCTTAATGGAAATTTACTAACGTCCGCAGATCAGGAGAGCGGTCTCGTTTGATCCGTGGGTGTCGTGGGGTGATCGTCTGCGAGATCGTCAGAAGTGTCGTCTGCTCGCGTATTGTTACCCCAGCAGATTTGCCAGCGTATTTTTACGCGAGCAGACGACACTTCTGTCGCCAGCAGGCGATCTTTCTGACGATCTCGCAGACGATATTATAATTCGGAAATATTGCTTAACACTGCAGAAAATCATTAATGCGTTTTTACCAACGAAATGTCTTAAGGCATTGTTACGCGAGGAGCAGACGATAATTCTGACGCGAGTTACACTACGCTGGCAAGTCGGGTGGCGTAACAATACCGGAACAGACGATACCTCTAATAAACTCGCAGACGATCACCGCACGGCACTGAAGGAATAAAAATACCGCTGTCCTGGCCTGCGGGTGTTAGAACATGTCGCGAGGAAGACCGAAAAAAGCGCTTGGTAATGGCAAGAAGTAGTACAACTCTGTTTCAAATGTTGACAGAGCACGGATAGTTAAGGTTTATCGGCGTGGTGGCGACTTAAAGCTTCTCGATGAGACGCTTGGCATAAACGTCAAGAATGCCATTGAGAACCAGAGTCTATATCCAGTAACTCTGATTGAGAACATCTGTCGCGTTGAATGTGCAGCGTAAGGCAGGCACAACTTTTCGTTAGTTCACGCTGCCATTAACATGGAGAATATGTAACCACATTCAGTACGATCGCTACATATTACACCTCAAAATATCGCGAGGTGTCGTAAGACTGTTCACTTGTTCTTTATGAGCTGTAATGTGAAAGACCCACTAAATAAAGAATTTCACAAGGTCGAGTCATATAGCCGTTATGGCCGCATGCAATTTTATAAGACGTGCGGATCGTGTGTCATGAAAACGAGTAAATCAAAGGGGCTTATTTTATATCCGTTAGGCCATAACCAGGTAACCGCCGAATCGGTGGGGGGGGGTGTAAAAGTGATTATTTTGCACTCTCAAGTCTGACTCCAACTACAGGTTTTCCGGCTAAGGTCACTACAAATGTCCATAAAATATTTAATCCAAGCGCCAACCGGTTTCATTCCTTCGCCAACAAAATTTACCCAGGTACCAGAAGGATGTTCAGGAGAGTTTTGAGCGAAATTGGGCACAGCTTTGCGGACTTTGTTGGGAGTGGTGCAGTGAAAACGTGGTGTTTCTTGACGCATTATGGGCAAAATGTCTTATACGAACAGCTCAATATACATTTACCAACACGTGCACACCATTGCTGTTAGCTGATCGTCTGCAACAGTACCGTCGATAACACACGTCAGAAGTACTGTCTCATCTTCACGTAACAATGCCTTCACAACTTCCTGTGATAAAGACACATTACATAAATGCCCTTTGCATTTCGATTTTGAATAATTCAATGCTTTAATTCAGTGTTAAGCAATACTTCCGAATTATAATATCGTCTGCCAGATCGTCAGAAATATCGCCTGCTGGTGACAGAAGCGTCGTCTGCTGGCGTAAAAATGGGCTGCCAAATCTGCTGGCGTAACAATACGCGAGCAGACGACACTTCTGACGGTCTCGCAGATGATCACACCACGCCACCTACGGATCAAACGAGACCGCTCTCCTGATATGCGGATGTTAGTAAGTGTCCATTAAGGTGCGCGCAAGTAATATTTCCCACGTAAGGCATCAAGGAACACCACGTTTTCATCACACCACGCGCATCAGAGCTCGCAAAGCTCGCCTAATGACGCGCAAAACACCCCTGAACAACCTTCCAACAGCTGGATTAAATTGGTTGGCACTTGCAATAAATTGGTTGGCACTTGCAATAAATTCTCTGGCACCTGGATTAAATTCGATGGCGTTTGGATTAATTTAGATGGCACTTGGATTAAATTGGCTGGCGCTTGGAATAAAGTGTATGGCGATTGAATTAAATTGAGTGGGAAAACCTGTAGTAACATTTTAGGCTTTTTAAGTTTCTTTTTTATATCTTTTCAATGCATTATTTTTTGGATACTTATCCTTGTGTCTTGTAATTGGTCCATATAACATACCATAAAGAAATCAGGGGTTATGCTATGTACAATCACACGTTTGAATATAATGTAGTATAAAAATTGTCAATAAAAACCATCGGTAGGTAATATACGCTCGGATCTAAACAGAGCAACGATACCATAAATGACTACCGTGTCTTGTTCACATTGTGAATAACACACACACAACATACAACTCCTCAGGAGTGAAGTATACAGTCATTGGTAAAAAGCTACAGATATGACTGTTGTAACTAAGACAGGAGCAGTGAAAATCGTGTACACAGCATTGGAAAACGGATACTATTTTCACTTTCTCTTTTTATGGTTCATTGATGTGCTGGATATTGTTTGATGCGAAAAAAGTGAAAGCATGCTCTACCATTGTGTATAGTGAACCTGGTTACGGAAGATCATTTAAAACTTTAGCTCCGACGTACTTAACGACGTTGTCTACGTGTGTTATAAGACACGAATAAAAATTTTGCCCTGGGAGGCAAAAACCCTTGGTTGTACCAGGTGTTTGGAAAATAGTTCGGGGAAAGCAAAAGTTCTTAACAATTCTTACCTATACAAAGAGGGCTATATGATAATCTCGGAGCGTAAGCGGAGTAACTATTGCGCTTTCAGATAATAGAGGTAGAGAGGGTGTTCGACGGGAAACAACCCTTTATGTTCTCAACGTTCTATTTGAGGGCATAGTATGTGCTTGATGGATGCGTAAGACATAAATTCCCAGCACTCGATACCTTATGTTAACTAGGATCGGAGCACAGAGAAGGGTTTCTAAATGGTGTCGGGCTTTGGCCAGGGTACAACAGAGAGAGACGTTTTGCTTCTCAAGCCTCTCTAAATGGAGCTCCCACTGTAAGGCATAGTCCAGCATTACGACTTTTTCTTTCACTTGATAATTCAGCTTGAGCATGCCCGTAGTGTAGTCTGCAGGTTTTAGGGTGATGTGGAGACTGCATAGTTGGTTTTCTTGGTGTTTATATGAGGCCTATATTTTTTGAACCGTTCGCTGATTTTTGTAAGTTCATCGTTTAGCCTCTGTCATGCAGCAAGAAGGGACGGGATAGTGAGAAGGAGCGCTGTGTCATTCGCGTACGTTACGGCACTTACTTTACAAAGGAAAACATTATATATAAGTGTTGAATGGGCCCTTGTCACACTCATGTTAAGACTCGTCCTAAACTAAAAGAACGTCGTCGATACCGGCACCTTGGGATCGTCCCATGAGATAAACTTAAAAAAATGTAAAACAGCAGTGACTTTACTCGGAATTTGTATAGCTGAAGCTCTTGGCGCAAGATATTACTATAACTGCATGCAACATCTTTCTAGTATATTGTCGCGAACACAAGGACGATGCAGTTGTCTTGAATGAGAAACACGTTTATTGGAGCGAACTTGTGCTCCCCTAACAACTCAAAATAACACAGAGGCGGCGAAGCAGCGGTCAACAAAGTGACTTGCACAGGCGAGTGTCGTCGAATCGAATGCTCCGGCGTCCGCACTGCAGGCTTTTTATCTTTCGGCGCGCGTGGTTCTCGAAACGTCGATTCGCATCGAGAACATAGGAGATCCAAGAAGATTATTCTGGGCTGTTCACGTTAGATCGGAATGCTCTCCCTATCACGACAGATAACACATGCGGCACAGAAAGAAAGAATGGAACACGCGCTTCCCTTGGCGCAGAGATAACTCAGACCGGCGCAGCCGGGCGGTAAAAGCAAAACACAAATAAACAAACCCAATGTATGGTTCGCGGTATAACCCCCCCCTCTAAGAGTGCATCGACCCGGTGCTAACATAAGCGACAGTCCGAAAATAAAAATAAAATTCGTTATCGACCGTAGAAAGGTTTTAAGCGAACCACGTGGACGACTTCGGGCCGCGTGCGTCGTCGTGATGTTCCGGAATCACCATCGGGGATCACCTCGTAGGTAAGTTGGCCGACACGTCGTAGAATCTGGTAGGGTCCGAAATACCGCCGCAGGAGCTTCTCACTGAGTCCGTGTCGTCGGATGGGAGTCCAAACCCACACACGATCCCCTGGTTGGTACTCGGCGTCTCGGCGTCGGAAATTGTAGCGGCCCGCATCCACCAGCTGCTGGTCCGTTATACGAACTCGAGCGAGCTGGCGGGCCTCTTCCGCACGTTGAAGATATCCGTGGACGTCGGCGTTGAGGTCGTCTTCTACATGCGGAAGCATGGCGTCGAGCATCGTAGTCGGCCTTCTACCGTAGACAAGCTCGAACGGCGTCAGCTGCGTCGTCTCCTGGATAGCCGTGTTGTACGCAAACGTGACATACGGGAGCACTTCGTCCCAAGTCTTATGTTCAACGTCAACGTACATTGACACCATATCTGCGATTGTCTTGTTCAGACGTTCTGTTAGTCCGTTCGTTTGGGGGTGGTACGCCGTCGTTCTTCGGTGATCCGTGTTGCTGTAGCGTAATACTCCTTGTATCAGCTCCGCAGTAAATGCCGTTCCGCGGTCGGTGAGTAGGACTTCCGGGGCTCCATGTCGCAGCACAACTTGGCTTATAAAGAACTTTGCCACTTCTTGTGCAGTCCCCCTCGGAAGAGCGGCGGTCTCTGCGTAGCGCGTCATGTAGTCTGTCGCTACAAAAATCCACTTGTTCTGTGGTCGTGACGTTGGGAACGGGCCTAAAAGGTCCATTCCAATCTGTTGAAATGGTCTCGAAGGGACGGCGATCGGTTGCAGAAGTCCGGCGGGTCTTGTCGGCGGCGTTTTTCGTCGCTGGCAGTCACGGCAGCTCCGGACGTAGTGGGTGACGTCAGAGGTAAGGCCGGGCCAGTAGTACCTCGCCTTGATTTTTCCAATAGTGCGGGCTGTGCCCAGATGTCCGGAAGACGGGTCGTCGTTGCACGCTTCCAAAATTTCGTCACGAAGGTCCGCGGGGATGACGAGAAGGTAATTCGCTCTTGTTCCGGGGCTGAAATTCTTCTTCACGAGGACGGAGTTTCTGAGGCTGAATGCTGGTAAGCTGCGTTTGAAGGTCCTAGGAACGGCAACGTTGCATTCCTCGAGGTACTCGATTATGACGCGTAAGTCGGGGTCGGCACGCTGCTGGGCGGCTAGGTCGCTCTCCGTCACGATCTCGAAGAACGCGCTGTCTTCATCAGCGTCTTGTGGTGGTGGGTCGACGGGGGCGCGGGACAGGCAGTGGGCGTCGGAGTGTTTCCTGCCGGATTCATAAACGACTGTAACGTCGAACTCCTGCAGGCGCAAGCTCCACCGCCCAAGACGGCCAGAGGGGTCCTTCAAATTGGCGAGCCAACACAGCGCATGGTGGTCTGTTACAACCTTCAATGGCCTTCCATACACGTATGGGCGAAATTTTGAAATCGCCCATATAATAGCCAGGCACTCTTTCTCAGAGGCAGAATAGTTTTTCTCCTCCTTCGACAGACCACGGCTGGCATAGGCGATTACCCTTTCGCAGCCGCTTTGCTTTTGGACAAGGACGGCACCCAAGCCTATATCACTGGCGTCCGTGTGCATTTCCGTTTCGGCATTTTCGTCGAAATGAGCGAGCACGGGCGGCCTTTGCAGGCGTTTTTGCAGCTCGCAGAATGCTTTTTCTTGGTCGTTTTCCCAGCTGAAAGGGGTGCTATCTTTCGTCAAGCGCGTGAGTGGCTCTGCAATGCGTGCGAAGTTTGCGACGAAGCGCCGGTAGTATGCGCACAGCCCGATAAATCTTCGCACGCCCTTCTTGTCTTTCGGCCTTGGGAAGTTCGCAATTGCTGAAGTTTTTGCCGGGTCAGGAAGGACTCCCGCGGCGTTGACGACGTGGCCCAAGAACTTGAGTTCCCCGTATGCGAAACGGCACTTTTCAGGCTTCAGCGTCAACCCCGACGTACGAATGGCCTCGAGTACAGACTCCAACCTTGCAAGGTGTTCGTCGAAAGTCCGGGCGAATACCACTACGTCGTCGAGGTATACGAGGCCGGTGTGCCACTTAAGGCCAGCTAGCACAGTCTCCATGACTCTTTGAAACGTCGCTGGTGCTGTGCACAGCCCAAACGGCATCACCTTGAACTCGTATAGGCCGTTTGGGGTTATAAATGCAGTCTTCTCTCGGTCTCTCTCGTCCACTTCAATTTGCCAGTAGCCGGTCTTCAGGTCCATCGATGAGAAGTACTTCGCGTGGCAGAGGTGGTCGAGGGCGTCGTCGATTCGGGGGAGGGGGTACACGTCCTTTTTCGTGATTTTGTTCAGTCGCCGGTAGTCAACACAAAACCTTAATGTGCCGTCTTTTTTCTTTAAGAGTACGACGGGCGCAGCCCAGGGGCTTTTCGATGGCTGTATAATGTCGTCGCTGAGCATGTCGTCGACTTGAGTCCGGATGGCTTCCCGTTCGTGTGAAGAGACGCGGTACGGTGACTGTCGGGTAGGTCGGGCTCCATCTTCGGTTATTATTCGGTGCTTCGCTAAAGGGGTCTGACGTAGTTTTGCGCTCGACGAAAAACATTCGCTATAGCGACGCAGCAAAGCGAATAATTTGTTCCGTTGTTCTTGCGGTAGCGCCGGATTCACGCCGAAGGGCTGCGGGAGCTTGAAGGTTTCTACGGGTGTGCGTTCAAAGTAGGCGACCGCGATCACGTCACTTGCTTCTTGCGCTTCTTCGAGGAATGCAATTGCCGCGCCCTTGTTTAAATGCTGGTACTCCTCGGTGTAATTAGTAACCAGAATGTGGGATTGGTGTTCCTTGAAGCGCGCAATGCCTCTTGCGACGGACACACCACGGTCGAGAAGCACCCTTTGATCAGTGTCTACGATAGCGTGGACGTCAGGAGCAGCATCTTCACAGTAGACTGCGACCATCAAGCTTGCGCGGGGTGGCAGGGTGACATGATCATCGGCAATCCTTACAGCAGCCCGTCGTTCGGGGTTCGGTTCCGGCGTCATGGAGTGATTGGGGGAAAAAGTTATTGACTTGGTCTGCAGATCGATTATTGCACCGTTGTCCATCAAAAAGTCCATTCCAAGAATTACGTCGCGGGAGCAGTTAGGCAGAATGACGAACGCCGCAGGGTACGTTGTGCCGTCTATGGTGACGTGCGATGTGCACGTTCCACTAGGCGTCACGAGGTGGCCTCCTGCTGTGCGTATGTGCGGACCGTCCCATCTGGTCATAACTTTCTTCAGTTTAGACGCAAATGGTCCGCTCATTACCGAATAGTGAGCTCCCGTGTCTACGAGGGCGACTTCTTCAAAGCCGTCGATGGACACCTTGACGTCAGATGCAGTCTTCCTCGAGTTCCGGGTTCGTCGGGTCGTCGTATCTCTGCTTGTACGTGTTGACGGTCGGGCAGTGTGCATCGTCGTTGTCGTCGTCTTCTCAACAGACGCCTCGGTCAGGTCGGGTACGCGTCGCGCCGTGTAGCTGTCGTCGTGTTCAGGAGTCTCGTTAGGGCTAGGTCGGGTCGTCGAGATGAGGGCATTTCGTGAATGATGGTCTTCAGCGAGTCGCTGCGTCGTTGGAGGGTTTTCATTTTTCCGCCGTTGTGCAACTTTACCTCCCGAAGTTGCTGCTTTTAGTTTCCCCCGCGTGGGCTGGGGGACCTTCCACGTGAGAAGTCAGCAGTGCTGCGGCGGTTCGGTGACTGAGACGGGTAGGGCGACAGTGAACGGTTGAAGCGGGCTGGTCCTCGGTTGGTGTTGGAGAGGTATTCTTCGATCTCAGCAGGGCGCTGGCCGTATCGGGGGCGTGGGGCGTCGACGGAGAACCCTCGCAAACCGAGCCTCTTGTAGGGACAGCGACGGTAGATGTGGTCGGCCTCTCCGCAGTGGTAGCACAGCGGGCGATTATCGGGCGTTCGCCACACGTCGGTCTTCCTTGGCGTCTGGTATTGGTCTACAGGGCGTCGGGCGGGCGGCGTTGGACGGCGGTATGGCTCGGCCTCTTGACGACGGGTTGGAACAGGGCGGGGTTGACGAACAGCCGAGGAGTAGGTCATGGCTTGTGGTTCGCGGGGTGCTTCCGACGGCGTAGAAGTTCCCAGTGCGTTTTGGACTTCTTCTCGGATTACGTCGGTCAGGGAAGCCACTTGAGGTTGCGGCGTCGTTGGAAAAAGCTTCCAAAGCTCCTCCCTGACCACTGCTCGGATGGTCTCTCGCAATGTATCGGAGCTTCCATTTGCGGCACCGATGGTCTCCGAGAACAGCGCGTTGACAGGGCGGTCGTACTGCCTCGTTCGAATTTCTAGCGTCTTCTCCATCGCGGCCGCCTCAGACGCAAATTCCGCCACTGTCTTCGGAGGGTTACGGACTAGACAAGCAAAAAGCTCTTGCTTCACTCCTCGCATTAGAAACCTGAGCTTCTTTTCCTCGGTCATTTCAGGGTCCGCACGACGAAAAAGTCGCTTCATCTCCTCAACGAAAATCACGACTCCTTCGTTGGGGTGCTGCGTTCGAGTTTCAAGCAAAAGCGCAGCTCGCTCTTTTCTCACCACGGTAGTGAAGGTCTTAAGGAACTCCCTCTTGAATTGAGTCCAGTCGGTCAAAGAGCTCTCATGGTTCTCGAACCAAGTTCGAGCAGCATCTTCTAAGTAAAAGAAGACATGCCGGAAAGTTTCTTCGTCGTCCCACCTGTTGAAGATGCGGACGCGCTCCAGCTTCTCCAACCATTCTTCAGGGTCTTCAGCGGGGGCTCCCCGGAACGATGGCGGTTCTCGGGGCTGCTGCAGGATGATTGGCGACGTTGTTTCTTGCACCATGGTGTTGGTTGCAGCATTCCTTCTCTTGGGCCCTTCTGGCAGCAGACCGAACTCGGGTAGCAATCCTTGCAGTCGGGGGCTTTCTCTGGTGGGACTGGCTTGGCGGCTTCGAGATGTCGTAGAGGGCATAAAGGCTTAGTACCCAGCACCTCCACCAGATGTCGCGAACACAAGGACGATGCAGTTGTCTTGAATGAGAAACACGTTTATTGGAGCGAACTTGTGCTCCCCTAACAACTCAAAATAACCCGCCGCGGTGGCTCAGTGGCTAAGGCGTTGCGCTGCTGAGCACGAGGTCGCGGGTTCGATTCCCGGCCGCGGCGGCCGCTTTTCTGATGGAGGCGAAAAGCAAAAACGCCCGTGTGTGCGAGATTTCGGCGCACGTTAAAGATCCCCAGGTGGTCAAAATTAATCCGGAGCCCTCCACTACGGCGCGCCTCATCGCCTGCGTTGCGTCGGCGCGTTAAACCCCACAATCAATCAATCAACAACTCAAAATAATACAGAGGCGGCGAAGCAGCGGTCAACAAAGTGACTTGCACAGGCGAGTGTCGTCGAATCGAATGCTCCGGCGTCCGCACTGCAGGCTTTTTATCTTTCGGCGCGCGTGGTTCTCGAAACGTCGATTCGCATCGAGAACATAGGAGATCCAAGAAGATTATTCTGGGCTGTTCACGTTAGATCGGAATGCTCTCCCTATCACGACAGATAACACATGCGGCACAGAAAGGAAGAATGGAACACGCGCTTCCCTTGGCGCAGAGATAACACAGACCGGCGCAGCGGGGCGGTAAAAGCAAAACACAAATAAACAAACCCAATATATGGTTCGCGGCAATATAAAAGAGACGCATTGCAAGCGCTTGCTGTTTACGGCCTCGTTAATTACATCTGTAACGGAACCTACTGCAGATAGACTTGAATCTGTGTTTTTGAAAGCCGCGTGGGTCCGGCAATAGAATACGGTTTTGATGTAGGAAATTCTTTACTCCCATCACTAATAAGTTTTAACCAATGTGTTATTGCAACTTAAAACGGATACAGGTTTGTAATTGTTGTGCTCTATTTTGTTTCCACTTTTAAAAACCGCTGTTGATTGAGCTATTTTAAAAGTTTTGGCATGCATGCAGGTATGGAACGCTTTACTAAAAGGAGAGTGCACATTTATTTCTGCAATAGGAGAAAATGTTTATTTACCACAGAACAATGAACGCCGTGTTAAAGAGGTTTGGGAAGATCAGCGGATGCAATGCCTCGTTAGTATAGTGGCCCACATCCAGGAAGACAGCTTTATATTGCCCTTTGTGGTAATGCAATTGCGATGCTCGTCATGAAGCTTCCCTGGTAGGGTTTAGTCGAAGACGTTCGTCGCATAGCGCCGACAGAGCAAAGTGCTGCTTGCATTTATGGCACAAGCGTACGTAGCGGTGAAACGTGGAACGCTACACTTAGCAGGTTCATGAAAGATCTGAGGTATTATCGTTGATATTTTACCATTTTAAGAGGGGCCAATTGATTCAGGTTGTTGAATCTAGTAAAAGTGAAATATGTATGGATATACTGAAACTCATGCATACGCAAACATTGAACCAGTCGTGCATTTTTAATGCTTTCACTCATCCTGCGTTGGATCCATGCTAAAAGATCAGGAACACCTCATAAAAGTATACATATCTCTTTTGTAGCATCTAGTGTCCCTAATTGGTGTAAAATGCGCCTACGAAAATGCCTTTATATTATGCTTGTTATAGTGACAGCATTGTGCACTCCATGTATTTTGCCTTCATAAACATTGCGGTCCCTTTGACTCCTTGTCTCCTCCGTACAACATGGTGCTCACATAGGCTTCACTATCAAACCAGTGCACCCCGCACAGCTGTGGTGTCGACTGTCTATCCTAGTAGGCAAAAAGTACTCAGTTGATGCTACAGCAGTGCAAGAGCCGAGAAGTAGGCGTGATTATCAGAAAAAATTCTCATCTGTTGTAACCCTTGCGACTATAATTGTATTTGATACTTCGGAGATGTTGCAAGGCTATGTTATTTATAACAAGGAGTATTCGAAATGCCAGTAAAAGGTGCTTCATGACTGCTTCAATTGAAGCAAACAATACGGCTGAACAACCGCTGCAGTCATGCAGAAGCGGGCCTCGTTTTCAAGTGTGGCTAGGTGTCGACAACAAACGAGAGAGTGCCACCAGACGCATTGGTGGCTATTACCCTGTGCATCGCATAATCTCATGAAATTTTAAGTTCTAAGTGTAAACGTAACCAAAATACCTAGCGTGCTTGTATATCACCTGAAACAGAATGTGCGCTCTCGGTTCCCATTACGCACAGCAGTCCTTCGGTCAAAACAGCAACTCCCGTACCAGCTCGTTATCCAGAATGCCTCCCACCATATGGGCGTTACGCGCCTGTAGCCAAAAATTTTACTATTCCGTGTATCAAAGTTATGTTATGGGAGATATCATTTTGCCATGACGGAATCCCAATGGTGTGCTTTTTCGCATTGTCCTAGCGTTATATGTTTGCGAGGAATTGGTAAAACACGCTTCTTTAGCGTTTAGTACATCTAAAATTAGGTCTGCCATAGACATATGAAAAGAAATAGAATAGAAACGGCGCGCTGCAGGATCAACATGTTGACAAAAACAAAGGGAGGGCTGAACACACCTGTCCCGTTTTTCATTTTAAATACTGCTGCAATTCCTGCAGCCAGACCTCACTTAGTGAGATTTTGCACTGTTGTGGTGGCATTCCTTTTAGAACGCCCCACTATATTTGGAAGTTATCTTGTGGGTCCAGCCAGCGCATCAAACGCAAGACAGACATGATACCGTAATCAGCTGCCAGATAGTACCGAGTTATCGCTGTTATAGGTAGAGCTTTCGGTGTTAACACAAAACTCAGGGTGCCAAAAACTTCCACTGCTGTTATAGCAACTGAAAAAATGTAGGGAGAACATCATTACGCGAATGTTAACGTCCACACCTTAATGATGCAAAGGAAAGAGTGGAATTTGTGGCTGCCTTTTTAATAAAGGCCAGGTGTCCTGTTTTCGTGAATGCAGCATTACCTCCAGGTATAAAGACAGATGGTTAGTGTATAAGAAAGTTTGGTGGAGTGCAATAGTTGCAATAAATTCCACACCTCTGCAACTGTGATGCGTACGCTATGCTGGGTGAGGCTTGGCAGAGTGTCACGCAATGCAGCCTTCTGTGTAAGCCTGGTCCTACTTCGCCCATTTCAGGACTGGTCGATGTTTGCGTCTCTATGTTGACACACCTTAATAAGCGGAAAAGAAAACCGCTACTCTATATAAATAAGCTTGAATTATTGCAATTGTTAACATAAGCCATTGAAACAGTTACAAGTGGAAAAAGGCACCCCAGTTTCATCAAAATGTGTTGTAGTTCTATGTCTGGAAGTGTTGACATTTGGGAATATGCAAACTTATGGGTACTTTTTAGTTGCCATAATAGCTTTGGGTGAAATGACAAAGGAGTGGACTTCTCATACGTGTTTCGTTATTTTTATTTCAATATCCCGGGAAAAAAATTTTGTAATTCATTTAACTACACTCTACACCCGACAAGCGTAAACATACTGATTGTTGCTACATGTTTATTGTCACAGGCCAGCAAAAGCAGCACTAACAAAAAATATAAGGTCAGCGGCGAACTTCAAATCACATTTCATGGCAGAATAATAATATATAGCTATCTCGCCGCAATATTATATAACCAAAATTCATCTATAAAGGAATATACGCTGTTGAGACGTTGTCGTCCAACCGCTGCCACCGGTTGTTGAGACCGGGCAGGCCGACCCGAACCGAGCTCCGTCGCCTCCGTTATACGTGTGGTAACCTGTGACGAGCGGCCAGCCGCTGTTGCAGCCATGAAGAAGCTCAAAAGCCGTAGGCTAACGTAACTGTTTACTTCATAGCGAGAGGTGCCCCGACGGGCGAGGTAACAGTACAGGACTCGAGCAGAGGGACATCATAGATTCACTGCTCAAACAGGAATGGGTTATAGCGCTTGCAGAGTCTATCTATACCCAAAAGCGCAACGGTTAAAACAGCGTTCCCTCTAGATTTGTGCATGACCTACGAATCGTCACAGGCACACACAACGCCCTTTCCAGAGTTTGTGAGCAGTCGGTAGCATCGGCGCACGTTGCGTCCGAGAGAGAGGGGAGAGAGGAGGACTCCACTGCGATCGCCAGGCCTCTGTCTTTGGGCGCGTCTCCACGTGCAAGTATGATTCACCGACACGATGGGACCTATTTTACAGGCGCACGCAGTGGCTTCGCCGCACAACCGAAGATTGATGTGGGAACGTACGGCGGCGGGCCGATTCGTAACAGCTTCTCCGCCGGGGGTCCAAGATCCCGATGAATAAAAGTTTTCAACCGTTGTCCAGAGGGATGCTTTCGAAGTGAAGTGCTCGGCAGACGCTCGACTCCAGGCCTGGGCTGTACGACACCGTGCTGGAGCTTCACCGCACCGATCACTGGAAGAATGGTGGCTTACCAAGAACGTCTCTGGTTTGGTCAGACAAGCAATCGAACAACATAGGAAGACACAACCACATCGCCGACACGTGCGAAGACAAATCCACACTGAAGATCTACCAGGTTTTAGTTGCGGTAAAATACGCTAATAACTAACTACACTAGTTCTATTTTAGCCCAGCAAAACTTTAGACAAGTGCACAGGCTTGAAAGGTGACATTTCGCGTAATTGGCAATGTCCCACACAAAAAACCGTAATCGTAACGGGCCAAACCTGCTTCAGGAAAAACAATAAAATTGAGAAAGTCAGGCGTCAACACGCCACTTCTCATGCTTAGAGCTGCGATTTGAGCTATCGTCATTGCCCTGAGCTTTCCCCTTTTTGTACCATACTTTAGGTGCCCCCGCTCTCTGAAAGAGACTGCGACCGGTCGAGATAACATTGGTCTTCTTCTGAGACATGTCTCGAGCGCGCGGAGAAAACTGCCCTACTTTCCACCGCGCGATCAAGGCGGGCGGTTTTGTTCTTGCCTCTACGTGTTCCACTGAGACAGCGCAAAGCGAGCGTGTGGCGCTGCCACTCGGCAAGCGCGCATGATAGCTCTTGCCGCATTTGTTTGCGACACTGTCGGCAAGCGAACACCGCTGGGTGCTTTCGCTTTCCGTTCTGCTGTCAAGGCCAATTTAGGCACGGGCGGCCCGGTCTCAGAAGATGGCTCAACCTAAAGCGACACCGTAATGGCTACGTGCTCGGCTGGCAGTTGCGTGACATCGAGTATCTGAGTTTCAGGTGGAACGCTGGCGACTCGCTCCGTTGCCACGCCGTCACTACGGTTAGATGCACCGTGAACATCATTCAGTGTCTCGACTGCCGGCTCCGCAGTAGCGTTGCTAGGTTCTGAACTCACGTGCGGAGAAACACCCTTCGTCTCAAAGGACTCGTGTTGCCACCTTTCGCTGACGTAACGGTTTTTGCTCTCCCGCGGAACGCCGTTTGCTTGAGAACTGGGCGCGTTCGGGTTGGTAGCCGTTTTCAAGACCTCTCGAGAATCTGAGCAGGCTGACACATCTCCGCTCACGGGGGCCTTAAACATGGTGTACTACGCTGCCCTCTGTCGTGAGCCTGCGGAAATGCCGCATCCTGGCTCACTGTATCAGTCGCGCCATTCCTCACACAGGTGGCGATACTATCGTTACATCAGTGCTTCGCAGGGAGCCCAGCTGTTTCTTTCCTCGGACGTTTCTCGAAATGGTACCCCTTGTCGCGTTACAGGTGATCGTAACTGTTCGAGAATAGGTACCTGTATTCCTGAAGAAGTTGTGGGGATACTGCCGCCTGCGTGACAAGTTCACCAAACGGACCTGGGAGGCTTATATTAGGAATTGGCAGGCGCACATTTCGTGCTGCTACAGCCGCCCAAGCAGCCGAGGCCGATTGCCAATGATTGGAAACCCCATGGGTCCCCATTGGCTTCCGAGCCGTCGGCCACTCATAAGTTATTCGGCTGAAAGATTGAGTGAGCGCCAAGCATACGGCGACCGGAAGTAACGCCCCACGGAAGGCTCATCGGAAGCCGAGCTTTAGCTGACGGATAAAAGCGCATTTCGGCCTTGAGCTTGCCGAGCCCGTGACGGCGACGGTTAGAGCGGGTGAACAGGCCGCAACGCAACAAAAAGTAGTTCCCTAAAGAGCCACAGCAACGGGCCATGAAACAAAGTGTACTTAAAGTAAAATGCAGCGTATTCAAAAAAGCGTGAGATAGTGTTACGCGTTCAGTAGGAATGGGTCATTTGTGTGTCCTAACGGAACGGTGACCGTCGAACTACTTCAGCGTTGTGCCTTTGCGCGTTCTTTGAACCCGCGGCGGGGCCAGTGGACGGACGCGTTGCACCGACGGCTCCGTCTCTTTTGTGGCATTGAAACTGCGGTAGTTCTCCTGTACGTGTCTGTGAGGTGCGTTTTGGTGTCGGTGGCTCTGTGAAGTATACCTGACTGGTGGAATAACATCGTTTGCCTGCTGTGGCTGCCTCTAAAAACGTAAGTCACCATTTTATTTTTCCTTGCGCGGTGCGGGAGAGCTCGCGCTCGTTCCCGCTAAAACTTCAGCTGTCGTTCATTACAACTGGCGCCCGTGAGGGCTGCTTAGCGTTGTTGGTTCTTGCGAAGAAAAAAGCGGTCACATACATGTACTTCCATCTGTGTTTTTATAGCTATCCTTCTTCCGGCTTTGTATTTTCCGAACAAGCGGCCGTGCTCTCTCTGCAGGTTCACGACGTTCAGCATGCGTTGAAGCAAGACTTGTGTGCAGTATAAGAGTTGCGGATGTTCTAAGCTCTTAAACTCCAGCTATAAATTAAGCTTCCGTTTCATTATTTTCTTGAGCAAAGTAAAGATATTGTCGAGCGACAAAGTAATTACACTGACGCTGGTCCTCTCCGTCGGTTCCGTTCGCATCTGGCGCGTCTGACGAGACAGATGTGAGCGACGGCGACACCAACACCGTAACCAGTTTAATACTTTATTTGTGGCTTTGTTTTGTTACCCCTCAAAATATAACGCATTCAAAGGACACAAGGTTTGTATTCAACCTCCAAGTTGGCATAGATGCCTTGCAAAAAAAAACCTGAACGTTCGTCGTTCCGAACTCATTGTGTAGGGCGTTGCCTTGTAGTCTCTGGGTCCCGCGTTGTGAGCGAACAAAACTTACGCTAATAAAACGTTGACGGCAGGACATTTCAGTCGCGATTAAATGTTTATGGGGTGCAGAAGCCACAACATTTTGCGGAACCGCTACGGTGTTGCTTTGTGTATTGGACTTTTTTAATTACCTTGCGTGACTGCAACAAGAGTGAAGCCCATTTTCGGTGACATCCGGACTGTTTTCTCAAGAACGAGCCAAGTAACTGCTACCGTAGAACGCAGTATTGTGAAATGAATAGTGCAGTGCATAGCGAGTGTTAACAAGCTAGAACTTTAGGCACGGACATATTTTGACACGGACATGTGGTAAGGCTGGTACAATTTGCTGTATTTAGTAAGCAGCGTGCATTTAGCATTGTAGTGAAATATTTTTTTTACTTATTACAGGCGCTACGACGTAAAGCTGTTTCCCGTGGACAAGTGGCGGATGCAGCCGAGACAAGCTTTCCAAACTGGCCTATTCTACAATAGTGCTGTTGAAGAACATATCGTGATCTTGGCATGTCGGAGAATTACCGGGGATAATGGTCCTGTTTTCATTTACCTGAATGCTTCTGTTTGTTAGGCATCTCAAGCAGTTAAATGAAGCATAAAGTGTTCGCGCTTCATGAGGAGCTCTTTTTAAAATTTTGTATCGACTATTGTGTTTGCTTGCTTTTGTGTTTGTGTTCGTATTCTTGCCACTGTTAAGCCAGGTTTCTTGTAAATTTGATATGCATAATAAAAAAAACTACAGAGGGAGACTCGGCGTGTTGTGTTGCTCAATTGTTTTTGACAAGTCACGTAATTGCTTGGCAAAGTTGATGCAGTTTGTTTATTGTGTCTCGCGGTCCCATTTCCGTTTTATACATGTCATTGTGCAAAAATTATTTAACGAGTGCGCTATAAATAAATATTGCGCACTCGTTAAATAATTTCCTGTACAATGACATGTATAAAGCGGAAATCGGGCCGCGAGACAACTCAAAATAGGCATTGGTCATAAGGACTGGCCACAAAGCCAAAAATGTGCATGAAAATAGCCTGGGGTCCACCTATAGGCAATATCATGGCAACATACTTTGCCAAGCGTTGTCCAATATTGGCCTTCCAGACCTTGGCCAATTGTCGGCTTCTCAACTTTCCCAAGCGCCAGCCAATGATGGCGGCCGAGGTATTGCCAAGCTCGGACACATTGGCCACTGATGATTTGCCTTGCTTGGTATTGGCAATTTCTGGTGCTTGGGCGGCTTCACCAAAACACACTGCCCCGTCAGCTGACGCGGTTCAACGTACGAAGCGTGGATCATGTCTACCGTCGCCACGGAGTCGAGAAGAACTCGGCACGGTCTACTGTTGACCACGAGCTCACGTACATACGGCACTAGAAACTGCTGCTGTCCTCACTCTGATCTAGCACGTGAAAGAGGTGTTATCCCGTCTGGCAACTCGCAGCAAAATGTCCCGTCTCGTCGCAGTTGTAACACGCAGCCTGTCTGCGAGCTTCCAAAGCTTTCTTTCTGCGTTGCTTCTCAGCGTCTTCTGCTCCGATTTCGTTTTCGTGGCCAGTTTCTCTATCCCCGAAAACGACTTCCCTTGCTCCACCGTCTTCCTGCGGAGTTGTTTTCTAAACTTCTAGCAAAGTCCTGGTGTTCGCACGGGTGTACAAAGCCGGATATTCCCGTTTTTCCAGAATTTAGCGGCGCGGTACGTGTCATCATATTTGGCATTTCGATCTTGCTAAATCGCTTACATGTTATGTCTCGCCATACGTCGACAGTGTGTGATCCAAGCGGCGAAATGCTCTTGAAGTTGCCAAGGTTGGAGATCAGGGAAGAGAAACACCGGTGTCCAGAAAAAAGGGAGTAGCCTGAAGAAAAAAAAAGAAGGGCTCGAAATCGGTGATGTGTTGGACAGCGCTAGTATAAGCAACTTTCACGAAGGGAAGGATGATGCACGAATTTCTGTGGCTGGGGCCGGCGTAGATAGAGATCAGAGAGTGTGCGGTGGTACCGTTCGGTAAGTTCATTTCTTTACGGTTCGTAGCTACAACGAGTTTTTTTAAGTTTTCGGAGCGCGGCGCACATCTCCGACAATTTGTGGAATAAATGTGTTCCCATGACCTCTGAGCAGGCCTCGAGAAGCGCTATGTCACATGATGATGTTCCGCATAAAAAATGTGGGCGCCTTTGTGACCACAGTTAAACGGTAGGGGAACGGTGCCTACGTAACTAGTCAAGTGATCAACAAAAGTAACTATCCAGCGGCGCCCAGTCGATGTTAAATGTAACGGCCAGTGTAGGTCAATGCGTAGTGTATCAAATAAAACATAAGGGCAATGAACGGGCTGCCGCAAACCAGCAGGTGTGGGTGTACATCACTTGTGGTGATGATAGAAAGGGCAAAAGGCGACGTACCTAAAGCTCGTAAAGAGGCCGGGCTAGGAAAACGGACTCAGAACAGAAGATAAGTATTCTAGGACCAGAGGTGTTGAGTGGTTGCGTCATCTCAAAAATCTTCGAGTACGCAAAGCCGGAGCTGACGAGGAACGACAGCCAATAGTTTCGGCCCTAAGGAGGGTGATTGGCTTAGGAGAGCACGCCATTTATACGCCAGAAGTTGTTGAGTTGGCGTCTGTGCCGGATATCGGGTGGTCGCGCCGAGCAGCTCAGGCGGTTTGGCAGTAATTTGGCTGGTAGGCAGTCTGGCGGTTTGGCAGTAATTATCAGTCCGCTGAAGCGAAAGAAGCTCGGTGTCCGCCTAACTAGATCCTGGTCGAGGGGCACCATTCGGTGAACTTGGCATCGATTGACACTTAAGACGCAGCTTGCGAGTGGGGTGGGGGGTCGAGGGAGTCTCGAAAGGGAATTTGCGTCTACACGCGTTTTCCTGGAATTGAAGGTACGAGTGAAGTCAAATTGCTTCAGATGTAGTAACCATCAGCTGATATGCCCTGATACGTTGGTCATTGTCGAAAAGAGGGCGTGATGATATGTAAGGATGGTAAAATCACGATGGTAGGTGTGGGCGGAACTTTTCTACCACCACAAAATAGCTACTCATTTCTGTTCGAAGATTTAGTTTTTCTTCTCAGCGGGTGTCAGTTGGTGACTAGCGTACACTATGACTCTTTCCCGACGCAGAGCGTCATGCTCAATAAAAACGAAAGTAATGCCACACCGGCTGACATCAGTGCGCGAGATAGTAAATGCTGTGTCATCAAAATAGAACAGAGTGGGATCAGATGTAAGTGCATCTTTCAGAGCTTGAAATGCTTCTTGTTAATCATCCTTCCTTATAAAAGGCATATTGACGCGTAGCAGCTCATGCAAAGGAGACGCAAAGGTGGCGGAGTTCGTATGAAATGTCGGAAGTATGATTGCACGCCGACGAAGATTCCTAGGCCTTTTTGTTGAAGTGGTTGAGGAAAATAACAACAGCTATTGTGTCAGGATCTGGGCATATACATTCTTTGGAGACGACGTGTCCTGGCAGTTTAATACTCACTGGCAACATGGCATTTTATGTTAGGTTGAAGTCGAGCAGTAGACAGGCAAGGCATGAAACAATTAGCCAAAAAATAACAAGTCGTCTAGATAGCCTAAAAAATTTACTACTTGGGGCCAGTACGCGCAGTGTCCGTGATTTGTTTTATAGTAGCGGGCGCATTCCAACGGCGAAATGGCATTACATTAAACTCGTAAAGTCAATTGGGGGTTGGAAACGTTTTTTTTTGTAAGCTTCATGCATCAGCGTTTGCCCGTACCCCGACTGAAGGTCAGGGCTCGAGAAGAATTCGGCCCAATTCAGAGAATCTTAGCCATCGTCTGTGCGGAGCCGAGGATAGACGTATTTATGAGTATTATTGAGTGCTCAGCAGCTGACGCAGAACCGTACAGACCCACCTTTATTCTCGACAAGTATCACAGGGCAAGGCCCCGAGCTCGTCAATACGCGAATCATCAATCACTTGATCACGTCAGCCAGGTTACCTTCGACCCATTTGTTTTAACTCTGATCCACTTTGTTAATTCCGTACTCCGCTGCAGATGTTTGGTGTAGACTAGGGGAGTGTGATTTGAAGAAGGGTTGGTGCTTGGTTTGGCCATCCTGTAACTTACCCAGTTTCGGTATCATGTCTTGACTGATAATGGACGCAAGAGCCGACATATTAACAAATCAGCCATGTAAGCTTATGTTTGAGGGGGCCACTTCGGCGGAAATTACGGACGCAGGAGTGCGGTCGGCCATAGAGTTTCTCACTAACTCACCTAGAGTGGAATCTGGCGCTAGCGTCAACGTAATTCGGCGAAAGCGCTCTACGCATCCACGAGTACCGCCATACTCTGTAGTCCGGCCAGAAGTTTGGCCTGGCATGGCTGACAACGACTTTGTGAGCACGCAAATTACTTTTTTGTTTAAAAATTCTGCCAAAAGTGAAGCTGTTAACAAATCGTATTTTGTAGAAGACACTGTATTTGAGGACTTATGTTGTAAAACAACTTCGGGGGTTACAAAGAAAGAAAAGCAGATTTCCGGCCTTTTGGCTCACACCGCCAGATTGAGCGGGCCGTCCCGGATATATTTTCAAATTACTACATTTTCCCAAACGGGTGCGTTTTTTAATGATTTTTGGTAATCATTAGCTGAAAATAATTCTTTATATATTCTTAAACAGTGTTCTTGCTTCCTCTCTATACAGTAATATTATCGTATGCTACGCGTTTTGGCAGGCGAAGGGGATGAAAAATAGAGATGCAAAAATGATGTAATCGCGTCGTATTTATTTGTTTAATCCAAGCAGATATACATAAACTTAGAGGCGAAGCCTATTAGCGCAAGTAAGTCTTCAAGCACGCGCATAAAGCATTATGAAATTGTATGAATTCTTTATAGGTAAATAAATTCTGGCTTGTATAGTAGCTATGTATGTTGCCTCATTGCACCTGCCCAAGGCACTGTGTGCTTCAAGGGGTCTGTACACGCAGCGGCGGCGACGAGCGACGCCAAAATCGTAACGGAATGTGTGCGCAAAATGAATATTGTGGGCTAGCGTAGCTTATTTAGTGGCTGTGGTGTAGGAGGCGGCAGCAAGCGGTATGAATCGGTACAACAGCCCGCTGGGACCCTCGCTCGCTTTTTGCCGGCCAGAAGCAGCGGCAAGCGAGCGGCAGCGGCGATACAGTAATCTGTAGCGACGAGCGACGACGACAGAGGACGTCGGTGGCAGTGTATTAATTTTTTTCGCTTGTGGATGTCACCCAGTACACTCTGCGGTTGTACCTTTTGCTTTACGTTTTCCGCATCGCTTGTCGCCGTGGCTGCATGTGGTCACCCCTTCATCTTAAGAAACTCACTGCTAATGGATGACATGCGTTATGGGCTAATAAAGCTGAATATAGACATATCTGTGATAGCGATTCACTGACAAAAATTGGCATCCCGAAAACAGAAAAGCATACCGAAAACAGAACTAGCAAGCACTTCAAAGCCGAGAAACCTAATTCAAAGGCCTTTGTACTAGCCACTTGCTGTCAATCCGATTCCCACAGTACCCACAATTCCCATGGCGTTCCTATTCCCACAATTCCCATCACTTTCCGCTCTAAGTGATATTGAGAAACTCTATGCGGTTGGCCACCGAAGTATTAGTGGTTCCTGCGATCAGTAAGATAACCTCAATTGGAGTGCTCAGCCGAGCTAGAACCACACACCCGTGCAATCACTGAACAACGCAGTTTGAATTGGTGATCCCGTGTTGTATGAATCAGGTAAAGGGTGTGACCACAACATCCCCTGTATTGATTTCATCCCAGGAGGGCGAGAGAATGCCGTTACAACCAGTTTACTAACATGATCACAATTCAGCTCGAGAGTGTGGTGGCGAATCTACATAACTGGAATTTTCCGTAGCACCATTACGTATGGCGGGTTTGCAGCAGGAAGCAGCGGCAGGGGCTCCGAGGAGAACGTCCCATTTGTGGAAAAGCTCGTGAGGACAGGGTACAATGCACGCACATTGCGTATAATGGCGGAGTTTTCGAAATAAAATGCGCACCGTAAAATATGTAGATGGCTTGATTTCGTGAGCATTCGCGCCATGTAAGCAGGGTATGTCATGAATAGCTATCACGGAGTTTTGAAATTTTGTAGACAAGAACACAGATCAGCAAGAATCACTGAACTACTAGCTCTAGTATCCGCCATAGCTCCCATATGCACTAGCTCTGGCATCCACTAACGCATGCAGTTCAATAAATTCGACGATTACATGTACTGGGTACCACGAAGGTCGAGGAGGAGTTTCAATCGGCAAAAACGGTGCAGTTTTCCCTCCAGAGAGAGAGAGAGAGAAACTTTATTGCGTGTCCGGCAGAGTGAATTAGGCCGTGGGGGTCGGCCCCGATCCCGGGCGGGTCGAGCCCGTAATGGTTTGCGCCACCGCAGGTCCTTCCCGCTGTCGGGTCAGGGCTTCCTCCACCTGCCGGACGGCCTGGAGTTGTGTGTTGTAGTCTGAGGAGGTGATGGCTTCACGCACTTTTGGTGGCAATTCTTGTGCTTCAGAGTGTGTTTGTAGGCGAGTGCAATCATTGAGGATGTGCGCTGTCGTAGCGGGGGCGGTCTTGCAGATGATGCAACGGTCGGTGTTGTATAGCGTTGGGCAGATGTATCTGGCGAGCACGGGTGTCAGGATTGAGTCCGTCTGTAGCTGGCGGTATAGCACGCCTTCGCGGCGCGTTAGTTGCGGGTGTGGGGCAGGGAGTCGCTGCCTGTTGTGGCGGTACCATCTCAGGATGTCTCCGTACGTCTCCAGTGGTACTGGTTCGCTCTCTTCGGCTCGCAGTTGGCTGTTCCGATTGCGGTCCGAGTGTTGGCTGGTGTGCGTCGCACGGTACGTAAGTCCTCGCGCTGCGCGGTCAGCCTCCTCGTTCCGGTTACGGATCCGCCCCTCCGGGTCGAGCGGTCCCACGTGTGCAGGATACCAACTGATAAAGATCGGGTGCTGGCGCGTTTGGCCCGTCCTGTGGAGGAAGCGGGCCGTACTGGTGCTTGTTGTGTTGTTCGCAAAGCGGAGGATCGCTGTTCGTGAGTCGCTAAGTATCGTTCTACATCGAGGGTCGGTCGCGGCGAGGGCGATCGCGAGCTCTTCTGCGTGATGCGAGTCCGTGGCCTTGAAGCTGCCGGCCGTGCGGATTGTTCCATCGGATGCTGCGATTGCGACTGCCGTGTAGTAGTTGGGCCGGGCGCGGTCTTCCGCCGCGTCGACGTAGTATGCGGTGTTATCCGCGGCGTACGTGGAGGCTAGCGATCGGGCTCTAGCCAGCCGGCGTTCTGGATGGTGTTCCGGGTTCGTATTCTTGGGAAGTGGGCGGACTCGGAGGAGTCTGAGCATGGGTTCGGATAGGGTGGTCGTGCCCTCGGCGGGCTGGTTGCGGGGCCTGATATTCACTTGTTGCAGGATGTGTCGTCCAGAGCGTGTGGTCGACAGCCGGGCTATCTGGGACGTGTTTTGGGCTTCTGCTATTTCTGCCAGAGTGTTGTGGACGCCGAGGTCGAGAAGCCGGTCTGTGCGTGAGTGCTGGTAGAGGCCGATCGCTGTTCGGTAGGCTTTGCGTATTGCCGCGTCAATTTTCTCACGCTCGGCCTTGCTCCAGTTGTGGTACGGGGCTATGTAGGCGACGTGGCTAATAGCGAAAGACTGCAGGAGTCTCAGTACATGTGCTTCTTTCATGCCGGCGTGTCTCGATGAGACCCGGCGGATCAGCTGCGTGGCCGCGGTGATCTTGGTGAGGAGCTTGTTGACTGTGAATCCGTTGCGTCTGTGCGCTTCGATGTGCATGCCGAGGACGCGGATTTTAGGGACTTGGGGTATGCTTCCGCCGTCGCGTGTATGTAGTGCTATGTTGGCTGCGGCGTTGCCATCTTTCCGGTTTGGTCCTGGTGGTAGGATAAGCAGCTCAGACTTCGCAGGAGAGCACTTGAGTCCTGTGCCCTCGAGGCTGAACTCGACCGCCTCTATTGCTTGCTGAAGTGCATTTTCGGTCTGACCGTCGCTGCCGCCTCTTGTCCAAATGGTGATGTCATCGGCATATATGGTGTGCCGGATGTCGGGAACAGTGTGCAGGGCCGTGGCTACCCGTATCATGACCAAGTTGAACAAGAGCGGCGAGATAACCGAGCCTTGGGGAGTGCCTTCAGAGCCGAGGGTCTTGGGGGCGAGCTCGATGTCGCCGGCGTGGATGGTAACGGTGCGTTCTGTTAGGAAGTCCTTTATGTAGGCGAATGCTCGCGTTCCCATGTGGAGTGCCGATACTTGCTCCAGGATGGCCTTGTGGTGTATCTTGTCGAATGCGCTTTGGAGATCTAGGCCCAGCACAGCGCAGGTGTCCCGGCACCCCGGCGGGCGATCTAAAATGTCTCGCTTCAGGAGGAGCATGGCGTCTTGTGTACTCAGCTTTTCCCGGAATCCGATTATGGTGTGGGGATAGAGCTCGTTGTCCTCTAGGTATCTCTTCCATCGGTTCATCAGCACGTGCTCGAGTACTTTGCCGACGCATGACGTGAGCGAGATGGGTCGGAGGTTGTCGGTGTGTGGGGGCTTGCCGGGCTTAGGTATGAGGACTGTTTTCGCTGTCTTCCAGGCCTTAGGTAAGGTGCCTGCGCGCCAGCAGGCATTGTAGTGCTTGGCGAGGGCTGCGATTGTCGTGTCCGGCAGGTTGCGGAGTTCCTTGTTGGTGACGCGGTCTGGGCCGGCTGCAGAGCTGCAGTTGAGCGTTTGTAATACGGATCTGATTTCCCATTCCTCGATGTCGGCGTCGAGTTGGGGGTTGTCCGCACCGGTGTAGTCAGGGAGTGGGGTCCGTGGCGTGGACGGCAGGTATCTGGCGTCAAGGCTTTTACGCAACTCGGCCTCACCCTGATCTTTGATTGCTTTGTGCAGTGTTCTGTGGAGCGAGTGTCGCTGCGTCCCCTTGCTCTTGGACTTGTCTAGTAGGTGGCGTAAGAGGTTCCAGGTGCGGCCTTTGTGTAGCTGCCCGTCCGCCTGTTGGCACACTGCATTCCACTGCTGGCGTGAGAGAGCGGCGCTGTGGCGGTCGATGGCGATGTTGAGGAGGGCGATGCGTTTGCGTAGCTTACGGTTGTGCTTCTGGGCCCTCCATCGCCGTTGCAGGGACTGCTTTGCCTCGAGCATGTGTGCGAGGTGACTGTCGACTTGGGGGAGGTGTTCGTCGGTTTCGATCGACGTGGTTGCGCCCTTCCTCGCTTCGATGATTCTCTGGGTCCACGTTTCGATGTCGTTCTCTGCCGTGTCTTCCTCGCCGTATTCTTCGAGCTTGGCTCTGAACTCGCTCCATTCCGTGACGGCGTGTGTGTTCTGAGGAGCGTAGGGGCGGCGCCCCCCGTAGCGGAGCGGCACCAGAATTTCTAGAATGCAGTGGTCGCTGCCCAGTGTTTCCTCAGTGTTGCGCCATTGTGCGGGTGGAAGGTTGGGCGTCGGCTTATGGAAGGTGAGGTCTGGGTTGGTGTCCCTCTGCGCCGACGTTCCGATTCGTGTGCACGCCGTGGGGTCGTTGAGCAGGTAGAAGCCAGCGTCTGTTGCCTCGTCGAGGAGCTGCCGGCCTTTAGTGCTTGTCTTGGGGTATCCCCAGTTCTGATGCTGGGCGTTGAAGTCTCCGCATAGGAGCGCCGCGTCGGTTTGGGCTAGCTGGCAGGTCTTGTGGATGAGTGTTCGGAATTTCTGCTGGTAGTGTTTGGGGTTGCTGTATACGTTGACCAGGTAGACGCTCTCCTTCTTCTTCTTTCCGATGATCACCTCCACAACGCAGTGTTCGATGGCGCAGTTGGGAAGGGCGGCGTGGTCAACGTATGTGAGGCCTTTCCGCACGAGGGTGCACACTCCTTGCGCCGAACCTTTTCCGGCGGCCCTGGCGCTTGGTGGGCTGGCGTGCGTTCTGTAGCCCGGTAGAGTGAGGGGGGTCTCGCTGTGTGTTTCTTGGATGAGTAGGACAGTTTTCCCTCCAAAAACCGCATCGTCTAGTCTTCCTGCTGTTAGTTGGGGACATTAGAGTTGGAGATAGGACGGAGAGGCGACAAAGCGCGACTGAAGGGTGAAGGGGAACGACGTCGAGTCGGGTGGGAATCGCAAGTGACATTCCTCTCGTCAGTAGCCGGGGAACGTTGATGAGGAGGCGGTCAATACACGCGCTGACGAAGGGCGTAGCCAATGTAGGCATGTATGGTACTGTCGGCGTTTTTGCAGATGGCATGGTCGACAAAAACGAGAAATGTGCCCTCTGATGCGACAATCATAACACACTGCCCGGTCGCTTGCTGGGCGCGTTGCTCACCACGCTGGGAATAGAGCCTTTGAAAGCGAAGAAGCCGAAATTGCAGTCAAATGGCCCTTGGCACTCAAAGGAGCAATTTTGTCCATCCCTCGTCTTTCCGGGGAGCGATGTTCTTGTAACCGCTTTGGTGTAGGTCTGGATGTGTAGAGGGCCAGGATGACAAGGCTGTCGAAGATGGGTCATGTACGCCAGATCTTTTTTGATAAATCACACAACCCGTATGCCTGTACGCGGCTGTACTGGTAACAGGTAGCGTCACGCTGCTGGAGCTTTGCCCTTGTAGAGCACCGATCAGGTGAGAGAGACGGCACCAGACATACTGCCGCCACCGGAACCCCATTTTTATTCTCTGCGCGTGGCTCGGACTGCTCACGCAAGCACCCGTGCTCGATGATGACGATGATGAATGGCAGGCGATGTTGATGATAGGCGTTGCTGCGGTGATGTGGATGATGCTGCTACAGGGGTCCCGGACATGATGTAAACGTCTCTCGGGGAGGAAGTTCGTGTAGCTGGGGTTAAAGTTGCCGAAATGGCATGCGTAGTCTTTGAACATAGTCGCTGGCAGGTAGAAGAAATTACTAGGGAGCCGGAGTGTCAAACCATAAACGCGTTCTGCACTAGAACAGGACAAGATAGTCTTCAGGGCACATGCAATAGCCAAAAGCGTAGCAGAAGGCACTGGAGCCACTCGGGTGGCCTCTCGAGAGCAGTAAGAGCGACCTTGAAGTGGTGGGGAAAGCGTTCCACCACACCGTTGGTCTGGGGGTGATATGCGACTGTGCGGATTCGAGTCGTCCCAAGTAGGTGGAAAAGCTCAGTAAAGAAGGATTATTCCAAATAGCGGTCACCATCCGTGATGAAGATGTTAGGACAGCTAAACCGTTAGCCCCAAGTGGAGACGAACGCCTTTGCCACTGTGGTAGCCGTGATGTTAGTGATTGGCGTCGCTTCAGACCATAGCGTGTACCTGTCGAAGCATGTTAACAGGTCGCGGAAACGTTGATAGGTCGGCAACGGTCCAACGCGGTCGATGTAGACCACCGCAAAACGCTCGCTAGGTAGGAGGATTCGTTGAGCTCGAGGAACGCGATAGCGCGTGACCTTGCCTGTTGGCTAGAGACACAAGCACCGACACAGTCCCTAATGTAGGCGCTCATGCGCGGCAATACGAAGAGGAACGAGACTAGGCGTTGAGTGGCACGAACACCAGCGTGGGCCATGTTGTGCAGCGTGTGGAGAATTAGCGCCGCATATCCGAGAGGGCAAAAGGACGAGGAACAGAAGTGGACAGATCGCGAACGACAGTCCCCCCCCCCCGCCAAGGGTGACCTCTTGAAGCTTCGCAGATGTCGGAGATGCCTGGAAGTCGGCAAGCTCTGGGTCCTCGGCCGGAAGTCTGGCGAGCGTCGAAAGGTCAATTCCGTGATTGGACGAAGTTGGCACGACTACGCCGAGTCGACTAAGAATGTCTCCGGGGATGTTCTAGCGGCCGCTCATGTGACGAATGTCCCCTGTGAACTCATACACAAAAACAAGTCGTCGTACCTCGCAAGGTGTATAGAGAGTGACTACGCTCCAAGGCATAAGTCAGGGGCTTGTGATCCGTGAAGATAGTGGAGGGCCAGCCTTCTTCGAGATTGCAGAAGTGGCGCACAGCGAGATGGGTAGGGAGCAGGTCTTCGCCGAAGAGAGGGTAGCGCGCCTCTGTAGCAGTGAGACGCCTTGAGAAAAAAGCGAGAGGCTGCCATCTGTCGCTGAGCCATTGCTGAATTACGGCGGCAAGCACGGTATTGGATGCTTCGGTCGTCAGCGCGAGTGGGGCGTCCACTTTTGGATGAACCAAGAGAGCGGCGCCCGCTAAGGCACTCTCGATGACCGAGAATGCTTCTTCACCACGGTGGTCCCAACGCAGCGCAGAATCAGTAGATTCAGTACCAAGGAGGCGGTCTCTAGGCGCGAGTACGGTGGCGCAGTTCGGTATAAAACAGAGGTAAAAACTCACCATGCCGAACAACTGACGAAGTTTTGTCACGGAGGTGGGCTTCGGGAAATTTCCTACAGCTTGACTTTTGTAGAGATAGGTCTGATGCCGGTGGAGTCGAGATGATGGCCAAGGAATTTGAACGACGCCACTCCTAACTTACTTTTTGCAACGTTGATGACGACGCCGTGAGCAGACAACCGTTCAAGCAAGATGCGAAGATGCTGCAGGTTTTTCTGCAGGGATGTAGTGGCCACGAGGATATCATCGACGTACGCAAAGACGAAGGGTAGCCTGCGCGTGACGCGTCGACGAATCTCTGAAACGACTGCGCTGCATGGCGTAGTCCAAACGGCATGCAGACAAATTTAAAAAGACCGAACGGAGTCGCGATGGCCGTTTTGGGAACGTTTTATTCGGCGGCAGGAATTTCATATGCCCTAATGACGTCTATTTTCGAGAAAATGGTAGCACCGTGAAGGCCAGCCGTGGAACTTTGATCGTTGGGGAGCGGATATCGGTCGGGCATAGTCGTGGTGTTCAGGCACCGATAGTCCCCACAGGGTCGCCAATCTCCCAACTTCTTGGGAACCATCGGGAGTGATGAGGCCCCGCTGCTTGAAGATGGGCGTATGATACCGAGCTCCAACATGTGATCAAACTCTCCAAGGGCGACCGTATCTTTGTCGGGGGCAAGTTCTAGGGGCCGAAAGGAGACAGGGGGCTTTTCGTGAGTATGGGGTGACGAACGTCATGCTTGACAGGCTTATTCCAGAAGTACGGCGATGTCAAGTTCGGAAACGCCTGCAGGAAGGCCGCAAATGACCCTTCGGAAACAGTGGCAAAAGAACGTGCCACATCAGTAGTTACCGGTGCAGCAATTCTTGGATAGAAAGAAAGGTGGCGGAATAGAGGAGACGTCGCCGCTTGACATTCACAAGGAACCCGTGATGAGTGAGAAAATTAGCTCCGAGGACCGCGCAGTGACATTACCCACCATGGAAATCCACCGAAAAGCTCTGCGGACTCCCAGGTTCAGCGTGCTGCTTGTAAACGGGGACCCTAGTACCATTTACAGCTTGGAGGTACATGATCGCCTAGGCGGATGAGCGCTCCAACCGTGTAGCAGGCAGGATGCCGAACTGGGCTCCCGTATCAAGGAGAAGCCTTTGTCCGGGTGTACGGTCAAAGAAATAGATAAGGCAACATTCACTGAGGCCTTGACCAATGGCCGTCGTTAGTGGTCTGCCACGTGGTTTCGCGAACAGAAGCAGGGAAGCCGACAGTGGCGAGCCTGTTCACCAAATTTACGGTTGTAATATCAAACGCATCTTTCTGGAGAGTTACGCCGGAAGCACTCGGTCGAAGGTGATTCATGGCCAGAGGGCCGGTAAGGTGGCATAGATATATGTATATATCTATCTATCTATCTATCTATCTATCTATCTATCTATCTATCTATCTATCTATCTATCTATCTATCTATCTATCTATCTATCTATCTATCTATCTATCTATCTATCTATCTATCTATCTATCTATCTATCTATCTACCTGTCTGTCTGTCTGTCTGTCTGTCTGTCTGTCTGTCTGTCTGTCTGTCCGTCCGTCCGTCCGTCCGTCCGTCCGTCCGTCCGTCCGTCCGTCCGTCCATCCGTCCATCCGTCCATCCATCCATCCATCCATCCATCCATCCATCCATCCATCCATCCATCCATCCATCCATCCATCCATCTATCTATCTATCTATCTATATATATATATATATATATATATATATATATATATATATATATATATATATATATATATATATATATATAACGAGAGGGCGAGAGGGCTTTGCCGAGAGGGCGTTGCCCATATCCCCACATACAAAAAATGCTTTGAAGAAGGCAGTAGCCTCAGACCTCTAACAACGTTTCGACAAGCCGAATTGTATTTTTCAAGGCATCAGGGTTCATCTCTGGCACACTATTTTAGAGATCCAGATTAAGATGAAGAGAGAGGGGGGAGGTTGTTACGAGCGGGCCGGGAGGGGGACAGCACAGTGGGTCAACGGTTGATAGGAGCAAAAGGGACCAAAATTCTCGGAAGCCTCCTTCGAGGTCACCTGCATCACCGCAGGATACCTTAAAACATTCTCCCTTGTTTCCCCTGGCCTTCTCGTAGTCTTCCCTCTTTCTCTCTTGCAGGGTCCTGTCGCAATAACCCCACCTCCGTTTCTCTCTCACTATTTCGCTTCTTTCAACCAACTATTGACCAACTCTGCTGTTGTTGTTTACAAGTTTTCTTTCTTCCACACAGTTCAGTAACCTTGCAATTGCACCCCCAAGACGCCCCTCTCGGCCCCAATATTCCCGGAAGCCTCTTTGAGGTCACCCGGCACAACCGCTGCCCAGCTTATACCATTCGCCCCGTTTCCCCCCACCCTCTCGTAGTCTTCCCTCTTGCTCTCTTGCGGGGTCCTGTCGCAATAACCACACCGCCGTTTCTCTCACTATTTCGCTCCTTTCGACCGACTGTTCACCCACTCGGCTGTCCTCATTACGGCCTCGCCCGTAACAACCTCCCCCCGTTCTCTTCAACTGAATCTGGATCTATAAAACAGCGTGCCTGAGAAGAAACCCGATGCCTTGAAAAGGACAAGTCCTCCTGTCGAAACGTTGGCAGAGGTCTGAGGCCGCTAGATTCTCCGAAGTATTATTTCTATCTGGTGACCATCTTTAAAGCCCCCAAGTTCCCTGGATTTCAACTACGAAGATGACGGGACAAGGCAAGCAACCTCTCTTCTATCTGAGACACGTAGCTCTAATTCGAAAAAGCCATTTCAAGTACATTTAAAATCACTTTCCATCTGGTCAACATGCACCGTACATTAGGTTCCAAAGCGGCGCCACAACGCAGGACATTAAGAAGCTCATAGATTCCGCCCCACGCAACATCACCCACTTTATACTTCATTTCTGAACTAACGACCTAAAGTACTACTGCGCTCGAAACACTTTCGAAGCCATGAAATCTTTCTTACGAGATGTTGAGACCAAAGGGCCCAACGTAAAGATAATTCTGGCATCAGTGCTTTCCAGAATTGAAAACAATCACCAGCCACCTACACCGCGGGTACAAAAACTCATAGCTCACTACGAGCGCACAGTTAAGCTCAACGAAGCCCTCCTTGACCTAGAACTCACCCAGCAAAACGTTGACATCATCTACCACACAGAAATCTATCATGACCCTCAGGGACATCTGACCAAAGACGGTTTACACCCAAACCACCGAGGTGTTTGGATAGTGGCAGATAACATCAAGTGCAGACTGATCAAGTCGTTTGAGGTGACGCTCCCCACTACTTGAACCACCGTCCCGTCAGTGGCCAGCGCCGACCAGAAGACCGAATCTGACATTGCAAACAGTAGCGAACCAACCTGTCCCCCCAAGAACCCCACATACGACGCGAGCACACAAATGGTAGATGCAGGCCCAATGCCAGCGCAACAGAACGTAGGAGAACATCCCGACCCACCGATGACATCACGCTCAATGTTCACACAGACACTAACAAGCACTAAAACGAAAACAAGAACCCAAACAGACAGCGACGTGGACATCACCCCTAAAATCCCCCCTAAACAACAAACTCCGAACAAAAGAAAACCATCCCGTAGGTCCACTTGGAACAAACGAAAATGACCTGCACCGAGCGGACTGGACGCTTTGCGCCTCAAATTCCCCCCTTTCCTTTGTGTTCGGAAACTTGGCGGCAAACAAACACACTACAGATTTCATCTCAACACCAATTCCTCTTACCTCCAAACAAGCAAAATCGCCAATAGTACGCCTTAAAGCTTTTTGTTCCCTTGGAGTTCTCCCCCTTCAACTAGAAGCTAAATGGCAGGACACTTTGAAGCATGCATCGCTTTTCCTTCTAGAAATTCTCAGAGAGCACTGTGAGAAAGAACTTAGTGTTTAAAATGAGCCGATTGAAATCATTCCAGTCACTGAGCAAGAGAAAATTGATCTTGATGCCTCTAGAAACCGTAAGAAACACCAGCTGTGCAAGAAACAAAGAGTTAAATGTGAACCTGACCAGCAAGGTTGTAGATATTTCAGAAACATTTTGGACAACCGAAAAAAGTATCCTAGAACGAGGCCTCACTTTCTGCCATACCAACAACCATGTGAATAAATATGAGTTACACAAGGATCTCACCGAACTTTCCCGCAGAATGAGACTGAAGAAATTCTTTTCTGATAAGCAAGACAAGAGTGAAATAATGACCACGCACTCCGTGCAACAAACACTTGGACGCCAGATGGCGAAGATTCTCCACAACTTCCTTTGAATATAAAAGCAGTATCAAAAGAAATAATAATGACAACGACAAAATCAAATAAACGCGAAAACTTTATCCCCTCAGAAGAAGTCACCCTAAATAACCTAGCAGCCAGAACGGACATAATCATTAAACCTGCCTACAAAGGAGGTAGCCTTGTCATCTTACCAATGAAATAATTTAAAGTTGTGGCCTATAGGCAGCTTGACAGCCATGGCCACTACAAGCTTTAAGACCATGATCCCAGCAACGAATACAGTCAAACGATCCTTCTCACTATCACAGTTCTGCTGGCAATAGAATTAATCACCACAACAGAACTAAACTCATGAGACCGACAAACAATTAACCAGGACATTTCTACCTCCTCCCCAAAATGCATAAAGTCCCCACAGAAGCATTGTTCTCCGATGACATTCCAAACAGACCCATAGTTTCTAACACCACCACCCCTATGAAAGCATTTTCTGTGTTTCTGAACCACCAATTGGCAGACATTCCGACTTCTCTTCCTTCATTTGTTCACGACACCACACTCTTCCCCCGCATAATAGAAGCAATAAGCGATGGTGTGCAAAACGCAATGATGCTCTTCTGTTCACGCTCGACGTCACCACTCTCTATACGGACATTTCCATCACCGAAGGAATAGAAGCTACATCAAAGGCCTTAGCAGAAAACCAACACCAACATGAGTTGGAAGTCTACATTACTAAAATTAGTTCTAACTCTCAACTAATTCGAGTTCGACTCATATTACTACTTGCAAGATTTTAAAATCAGGATGTGCACTCCTTTCGCACGCACCTACGCCAACATTCTATGCGACAACTTGAAGCTTCCCTCTTAAACGTTTTACCTTCGATGCATAGATGACATCTTCATAATTTGCGAGCATGGCCACACAGCCCTAGAAAGTTTCATTTCGCATCTTAATTCTTCGCATGAGACCATTAGGTTCTCATGCCAGTACTAGGGTAAACAAGTGAAATTCCTAGACAGCATTGTTGTTCTTGAGAATGGTAAACTAAAAACCACGCTGTATAGGAAACCAACGGACAGGCAACAGTACCTGTACTACACTAAACATTACCCAAGACACTGCAAACAAGGTATCCTTGTAGGACAGGCGACGAGACTAAGAAGAGTATGCAGAGATAACGCCGACTATATAAAACACCTTAATGAACTAACGTTCACCGTGGCAAGCAGGAATCACCCGATCAGCTCGCTGCATATGGCTTACGAAAGAGCATTCAAGCTAAAAATTGACAAAGTGCTCAAGCAACAACGTCGAGAGAAAAGTGCCCGCCCATCAGCATTAATAACAAAATTCTCAAACGCGCTCTCTAACATAAACACATCCTACAATAATACTACCCCTTTTTAGCCAGTAATGACCGACTAAAAAAGACGTTCCCGGAAGCCCCATAAGGTACCCACAGAAGGAATAAGAACCTAAAAGACATTTCAGTGCATGCAAAAATTAGCGCTTACCAGGAACCAGTCATCAGCCGTTGCCTCCGCCCTAGATGCAAGACATGCAAACACCTGCAGACGGATTGCATTGTCAATAGCACTGCCAACCAATACCTTCACAATAATATTTCAAGCTTCACGTGCAATTCTTCTAACATTGTGTATATGCTAGAATGATCATTCTGTCAAAACCAGTACATAGGAGAAACGAGTCAACCTATGAACTTACGCCTGAATGAACATCGGGCCGGCCCTCAAAACAGTGCCTCCCAAGCAGTCGCGGAACACTTCAACCAGCCGACCCACTACTTCGATGATCTCAAGCTCTATATTCTGCAGTCAAACGTTAAGTCTCCAAGGAACCAGAAATACAGAGAATCGTACTTAATCCACAAATTGAACTGCCTAGAGCGGGCTGGAATCAATGGTTCGAAATCCAGCTTAGAAACCTTACGGTATCTGAATCGAACAGAAAAATAATGCTATTACAAAAGTGGGCATCTCCATTCGCAACAACCCTGCCTGCCCAACTCCAAAGCTGTTACTTAAATACAATTTCCGTGCTTTCTTTTTATTTTTATCCTACTCTCTTGCTCCTACCCGATTTTGACATACCAGGTGCACTCGCCTCGCTCGACCTTCTGCCTTTTGTCTTACTACCTGCTCTACACACACATGCAAAAAGAAAAAAGTAAAAAAACAAAAAAGCAGAAGAGAAGTCCTTGAATCTACTGCAAAGCTCCCCGTGGATTCTAGCCGCGCGTACCCCTTCTATTCTTCTGCCAACACTGGCCTCCCCAACCGGAATTCTTCGGACTATAGGGGTGTTGTTGTTTACGAGTTTTCTTTCTAACACACTTCAGCAACCTTGCAATCGCACCCCCAACACGCGCCTCTCGGCTCCAAAATTCCTGGAAGCCTGTTTTGAGGTCCCCGGCCCCACCGCAGCCCAGCTTAAACCAATCCCCCCCCTGTTTCCCCCGACCCTCACGTAGTCTTCTGTCTTTCTCCCAGGGGGGTTCCCGTCGCAATAACCACACCTCCTTTTTTTCTACCTATTTCGCTCCTTTCAACCGACCCTTGACCCACTCTGCTTTTGTTGTTTACAAGTTTTCTTTCTCACACGCAGTTCAGTAACCTTGAAATTGCACCGCCAAGAGGCCCCTCTCAGCCCCAAAATTTCCGGAAGCCTCCTGTGAGGTCACCCGGCACCACCACAGCCCTGCTTAAACCACCCCCTCCCACCCCCTGTTTCCCCCGACCCTCTCGTAGTCTTCCCTCTTTCTCTCTTGTGGGGTCCTGTCGCAATAACCACACCTCCGTTTTTATCACTATTTCGTTCCTTTCAACCGACCGTTGACCCACTCTGCTGTTGTTGTTTACAAGTTTTCTTTCTTACACACAGTTCATTAACCTTGCAATTGCACACACAAGAAGCCACTCTCGGCCCCACAATTCCCGGAAGCCTCGTTTGAGGTCACCCGGCACCATTGCAGCCCAGCTTAAACCGTTCTTCCCTGTTTCATCCGGCCTTGTTGTAGTCTTTGCTCTTTCCCCTTTGCGGGGTCCTGTCTCAATGGTCCCACCACCGTTTCTCTGTCATTATTTCTCTGCTTTCAACCGACCGTTTACCCACTCTACTGTCCTCCTTCCGGCCCCGCTCGTAACAACCTGGCCCCTCTCTCTTCAACTCAAGCTGGATCTATAAAACGGCGTGCAAGTAATCAACCCTTATGCCTTGAAAAAGACAATTCCTCTTGTCGAAACTTTGGCAGTGGTCTGAGGCAACTACTTTCTCCAAAGTATTCTTTCTATCTGGTGACCATCTTCAAAGCCCCCTCGTTCCCTGGATTTCAGCTACGAAGATGACGGGAGAAGATAAGCAACCTCTTTTCTCTCTGGCACACGTAGCTGTAATTGGAGACAGCCACTTCAACTACATTCAAAATCACTTTCTGTCTGGACAACATGCACCGTACATTAGATTCGAAAGCGGCGCCACAACACAGTACTTTAAGAAGCTCATAGATTCCCCCCAACGCAACATCACGCACTTTATACTTCATTTGGGAACTAATTACCTAAAGTACAACAGTGCTGGAAACACTTTAGAAGCCATCAAATCTCTCGTACGAGATGTTCAGATCAAACGAGCCAACGTGAAGATAACGCTGACAACAGTGCATCCCAGAATTGAAAATAATCACCGGCCACCTACACCCCGGGTACATGGACTCAGCTCACTACGAGCTAATAGTTAAGTTCAATGACGCCCTCCTTGACTCACCCAGCCAAAAGTGGACATCATCTACCACACCGAAATCTATCAAGGCCCGCGGGGACATCTTGCCAAAGATGGTTTACACCCTATTCATCGAGCTGTTTGGATAATGGCAGATAACATCAAGTACAGACTGAGCAAGTCGTTTGAAGTTACGCTTTCCAATACCGGCCCCACCGACCTGTCAGTGACCAGCACCGAGCAGCAGACCAAACTTGATTTTCCCAACAGTAGCGAACCACCCTGTCTCCTCAAGAACCCCACATACGACGCGGGCACAAATACGGTAGATGCAGCCACAATGCCAGCTGAACAGCACGTAGGAGAACAACATCCCGACCCACCAATGACACCACGCTCATTGTTCACACAGACATCAACACGCACTAAAACGCAAACAAGCACCCAAACAGACATCGACGTGGAGATAACCTCCTAAAGCCCCCCTAAACAACCGACTCCGAACAAAAGAGACCCATCCCGTAGGTCCACTCGGAACAAACGAAAATGACCTGCACCGAGCGGACTCGATGCCCTGCCCCTCAAATCCCGCACTTTCGTTAGTATTTGAAAACTCGGCGGCAAACAAACACACTTCAGATTTCATCTCAACACCTATTCCTCTTACCTCCAAACCAACATAATCCCAAACGACTCTGCGTTAAAGCTATGTGTTCCCCCGGAGTTCGCCCTTTTTAACTAGAAGCTAAACGGCAGGGCACTTCGAAGTGTGCATCGCTTTTCCTTCTAGAAATTGTCAGAGAGCACTGTGACAAACTACTTAGTGTTTTAAATGAGCAGTATAAATTCACTCCACTCTCCGAGCAAGATAAAATTGAACTTGATGCCTTCAGAAACCGTAAGGAACACGAGTAGTGCAAGAAACAAAGAGTTAAATTTGAACATGACCAGTGCGTTTTGCTTGAACACATTGCACCATTGAACCTCCTGTCCTCGCTACGCCTGAAGACGTGGCAGTCAATCACCTTACGTCCCCCAAAGCCACATCAGAATCTGCTACCTTTGAATTTTTTCGTTCCGCTAATAATTAAATTGTACAATCAAGCCCACACAGTACGAGAGACAGCGACATGACACCTGTTCCCGAACAGAATGTTGTATCCGCCTCTCCCGTCACGTGTACGAGCAACGTTATAGATATTTCAGAAACGTTATCGACAACCAAAAAAATTATCGAAGGACGAGGCGTCACTTTCTCCCTACCAGCAACAACGTGAATGAATACGAGTTACACAAGGATTTCGCCGAATTTTCTGGCAGAATAAGACTGAAGGAATTCTTTTCCGATAAGCAAGACAATAGTAAAATCAATAACCACGCACTCCGTGCACCCAGCACTTTGACGCCAGCAGCCGAGGAATCTCCAGAACTCGATTGGTATATAAAATCCGTATCAAAAGAAATATAATTGCAACGAAGAATTCAAGTACACGCAAAAAGGTGACCCCCTCAGACGAAGAAACTCTAAACATCCTAGCAGCCAGAACGGACATAATCATTAAACCTGCAGACAAATGAGGTAGCGTTGTCATTTTACCAATGGAAAAATATAAAGATGAGGCCTATAGGCAGCTTAACAACCATGGCCACTTCCAGCCTTTAGACCATGATCCCAGCAAGGAATACAGTCAAACGATCCTTCGCACTCTCACGGATCGGCTGGCCAGAGGAGTATTCACCCCAACGGAAGTAAACTTCATGAGACCGACAAATAAGTAAGCAGGACGTTTCAACCTCCTCCCTAAAATCCATAAATTCCCCATAGAAGCATTGTTCTCAGCTGACATTCGGGGCAGACCCATCACATGGATGTAGCGGCATCATCATCACTAGAGCAGCGCTCATCATCAACATCGCATATGTTTCGTCATTATCATGATCGACCGCGGGTGCATGCATCAGCAGTCCGAGCCCTGCACAGAGAACAAAAATCAGGCTCTGGTTGCGGCAACATGTGTGGTGCCGTCTCTCGCCTTGTCGGCGCTCTACAATTGCTATCCCAGACATGATTCGATTACCGTTGCCCGTCACCGGGCAGAAAGTAAAGCCGTGGCTAACGGCGACTAGACCCCGCCTTTGCCGCCGGTTGCTGATGGCGACCATAGCCAGCCTTTGCCGCGGGTTACAATCGCCACATCTACAGCCACGCCCCTGCTGCCGACATATTGGGATCGATATCTTGCAGGTCGAGCGCTGTTTGAGCTTGCTGTTCCTGCAGGTCGAGCGCTGTTTTGAGCTTGCCAGGATCACGTCACAGTAGACGAAGTACCACCGCGTCGTCTTGTCTCTTCCGACCACTGTGATGGATGAGGTAGCTACATTGTAGCTGCATTCAGCGCCGCTCTACCGGCAGGGCCATACGACCAGCTAAAGCGGCCCTGCTCGAACGCACTGCTCTGTCTGAGCGCTCGCATATGCGGCAAGTGTTGTCCATGGAAGAGCTCGGCGACCGGCGCCCGAGTGAGTTGTTACGACACATGCTGCAACTTCTTGGCCCTAGTGCACAAACCAGGAACGATGCTTTGGTGTGCGAGCTGTTTCTTCAGTGCCTTCTAGCTAACCTGCAGATTGTTTGGGACGCTTCCTCCACAACAGCTTTCAATGCGCTTGCTGCCCTGGCTGGCAAGTTGGAGAACGTTGTGACCCCACCCCATCAAGTGGCCTCCACCTCCACGCTTTCATCCTCGTCCAACCACGCTACAAACCAAACCAGTGAAGCGCTCCATCTGATGTGGACCGGCTGTGCGATCTCATCGACCAGCTTTTCGTGGCCGGTACGAGCAGGGGCATCTCTACACCGGGCGGGCACCGACGTCACCGTTCGCCCTCTCGCCTTCAATCACCTTCGACCGAGTGCTTCCGGTGTAAGTCTCCAGGAACAGGTGTCTTCTATTACCACCGCACCTTGGTGAACCGGCTCGCCACTTTCGGCTTCCATGCTCCGGATCGGGAAGCCACGTGACTGACCACTAACGAAAGCCAGTAGTGAAAGCCTCAGTGAATGTTGCCTTTTTATTTCGTGGACCGAACACACAGGCAAAGGCTCCTGGTCTATACGGGAGCCGAGGACAGCACGCTGCCTGCTACACGGTCGGAGCGCTCATCCACCTCGGCGATCATGTACTGTCAAGCTGTAAACCGTGCTAGGCACCCCGTGTACATGCAGCACGCTGACCTGGGAGCCCGCAGAGCTTGTCGGTGAATTTCCATAATGGCGAACCTCGCTGCGTGATGTGGGGATCCTGACCCCCAGGCCATTGCGCGATCACTGGGTTTGTGCCATCACGCGGCGCTTTTCCCCTCTCTCCTCCGAAATTCCGGCTCGTCTTGGCGCCTCTGTGTAGAGCCGAGCCGTCTCTCAAACTCTTGCGTGAGGTGAAGCGTGCAGAGACCGTTGCGGCGATAAAACACTGTCACGCAGCGGGCGCTCCGCCCTGGTAGCGGAGCTAACCTCACCTCATTGGTCCGTTTGAATGAGGCCCGAACCCGACTCTCGCCGAGGACGCGAACGCGCGCCCTGCGCGGGGGTCCGTTCGGGGAGACGCTTCCAGGACGCCGAAGGCGTTGGCCGAAGGTATGTGACGCTTTCTTTACCAGCCGGCGGCAACTCTGTTGCGCCGGCGAAAGCTCACCAGCCCTTCCTGCTGCGGCCCGTGCCCAAGGCTGCTCCTGTTGTCCCTACGCGTGCATATAGTAAGGCCGTACCTAACACTCGACGAACACGCCGTGCGGTACGCGCCTGTGAGCGAATGGGCCCCGTCTCCCTCACTGCTGCGAGCCGATCCGGCCAGCACGGCGATGCGCGCGCGCACAACGTGCGAGCACCCCGGAATTTGCCCTGACAAAAGAGCCCACTGGCTCTGCGCCGACGAAACGTGCGCACTTGTGCGTGGCGCCCCATCGCCCCTTTCACCTAACGGGAAGTACGTACCTGTACTGTAAATTATGTAATTGGGAGTGTAAAATATGCGACTAGAACGTTAATGTAAAATAAACGTCTTCCCTCCATGCCCTGGGCATATTCCTTTGTCGCCCCTTTCTCCACCTGCCCAACAGAGGCGGTGTTAAGTTGGCGCGACGGCGTTGCAGTATCGTGAGCGTGCTCAACTAGCTCGAACCCACGGTGGTTCCTCGCGGTGTGAATGAATGCCTGCCTTGTTCAAAGCTAGCGTTATGCATATTGCGAGGTAGAGAGACCACAGTGATCATCGGAGACAATTTTCTCACGCATCGCAGCCTCCTTGTCGATGTTAAGCGGCAACGTCACCTGTATTCCGCCACCTTTCTTTCCATCCAAGGCATTGCTGCGCCGGCGACTACAGATGTGGCAGGTTCTTTCGCCACTGTTGCCGAAGGGCCATTCGCGGCCTTGCTGCAGAGTTTTCGTAGTTGACATCGCCGGTCAACTGGAATAAGCCTGTCAAGCATGACGTTCGTCACCACATATCAACGAAAGGCCCCCATCTTTTTTGGCCCCAACGACTTGCTCCCGAAAAAGATAAGGTCGCACGTGGAGAGTTTGATCACATGTTGGAGCACAGTATCATAGGCCCATATGCAAGCAGCTGGGCCTCATCACTCAACATGGTTCCCAAGAAGTCGGGAGATTGCCGACCCTGTGGGGACTATCGGTGCCTTAACACCGCGACTGTTCCCAACCAATATCCGATCCCCAACATTCAAAGCTCCACGGCTTGCCTTCACGGTGCTACTGTTTTCCCAAAAATAGACCTCTTATGGGCATATCATCAAATTTCTGCCGCCGAAGAAGACGTTCCAAAAATGGCCATCACGACTCCTTTGGGTCTTTTTGAATTTGTCCGCATGCCGTTTGGACTACGCGATGCAGCGCAATCATTTCAGAGATTCATCGACGGCGTCACGCGCGGGCTACCCATCGTCTTTGCGTACGTTTATGATATCCTCGTGGCCAGTTCGTCCCTGCAGGAACACCTACAGAATCTTCTTCTTGCTTGAACGGTTGTCTGCCCACGACATAGTCATCAACGTGGCGAAAAGTGAAATTGGAGTGTCGTCGCTCGAATTCTTTGGCCATCATCTCGACTCCACTGGCATCAAAACTCTCTCTACAAACGTCGAGGCCTTAAGACATTTCCCGAAGCTTACCTCCTCGACGAGACTTCGTCAGTTGCTCGGCTTGGTGAAATATCACCGCTTTATACCGAACTGGGCCACAGTAGTCGCGCCATTAGACCGCGTCCTTGGTACTGAATCTAGCGATCCTGTGCTGACTTGAAACGAAGCTGCTAAAGAGGCCTTCTCGGCCATCAAAAGTGCCTTAGCGGACGCCACTCTCTTGGTCCATCCAAAAGCGGACGCCCCACTACCCCTGACAAACAATGCATCCAGTACCGTGGTTGGCGCTGTACTTCAGCAATGCCTCAATGACAACTGTCAGCCTCTCGCTTTTTTCTCTAGGCGTCTCTCTGCTACACAGACACTACAGTCTGTTCAGCCTAAACCTGCTCGCTATCCATCTCGTTTTGTGCCAGTTCTGCAACCTTGTCGATGGCAGGCCCTTCACGATCTTCACTGATCACAAGCCCCTGACTTAGGCCTTGGAGCGTAGGCATTGTCGATACGCCTTGCGAGGTACGACGACTTGTGCTTGTGTCTGAGTTCACAACGGAGATTCGGCAGATCAGCGGCAGCGAAAACGTTCCCAGAGACACTCTTAGTCGCGTTGCAGCGGTCTTGTCACCATCGTCCCATCAGGGACTTCACCTTTCGAGGCTCGCCAGAATTCAGGCCCAGGACCCAGAGCTGGCCCGTTTCCGGGCATCTCCGAAATCTCTGAAGCTCTAAGGGGTCACGCTTTGTAGGGGCCTGTCATGTGCGATCTGTCCACTTCTGTTGCTCATCTTTTTGCCCTCTCGAATATACGGAGGACAATTTTGCACCCCGCTGCACAAAAAGGCCCACGCTGGTGTTCGTGCCACTCAACCCCTCGCCTTGTCCAGTTTCGTATAGCCGCGCATGAACGCCACCTTTAGGGAACGTGTTCATGCCTGTGCCTCTTCTCAACGAGCCAAGGTAAAGAGCTATCCAGTTCCTCCGGTTCAACGCTTCCTCCAACGTAGCGAGCTTTTGCGGAGGTCTACATCGACTTTGTTGGGCCGCTGCCAACCTGTCAAGGATTCCGCGACCTGTTACATGCGTCGACACGTACACGCCATGGTCCGAAACGACGCAAATCCATGAAATCCCGGCTACCACAGTTGCGGCTGTCCTACAGTAATCATCACGGTTGCTGGCCACCAATTCGAATCATCCCTCTTTACCGAGACCAACGGGCTGGTGAAATGCTTTCACCACCACCTCAAGGTAGCTCGTACTGCTCCCGAGACGCCACGCGAGGGGATCCAGTGTCTTTTGCTGACTCTTTTGACTATTCGATGTGCCCTGAAGACCGACCCATCTTGTTCCAGTGCGGAAATCCTTTATGGTTCGACACTAAGGCTAGTTAGTCGTTTCTTCGACCTGCCAGCACAGCCATTGCCTACCAGCGACTACGTGCGAAGACGACGGATGCTCTTTCGGCAACTTCAACCTCAGCCTACACGACCTTCCTCGCCGAGAGACATTTACATCACGTTCGGGACCCCTGTAGCAGCATCGGCAGCGTCCCCACACCAGCGCCCGTCATCAACATCGCCTAAGATTCATTATCATCATCATCGACAACGGGTGCTTGCGTGAGCAGTCCGAGCCCTTCGCAGAGAATGAAAATCAGGTTCCGGTTGCGGAAGGAGATCTGGAACTGCCTCTCCCCCCTGATCGGCGCTTAACAATGGCAAAGCTACCGCAGCGTGAGGCTACCTGCTACCAGTACAGCCACGTACAGGCATACCGACTGTGTGATTTATCAAGAAGGATCTGGCGTGCATGACCGACGTTCTAAAGACTTGTCATTCTGCACCTCTACACGCCCGGACCAACTCCGAAGCGGTTACAAGATTATCGCTCCCCGGATAGACTGCGAATAGCCACTTGACTGCTATTTCGGCTTCTTCGCCTTCAAAGCCTCCATTCCCAGCGTGGTAAGCAAAACGTCCAACAAGCGACTGGGCAGTGTGTTAGAATTGTCGCATCAGAGGGCACATTTCTCGTTTTTGTTGACCTGACCATCTGCAAAAACGGCGACCGTATCATACATGAACGCGACACCCACATTGGCTACGCCCCTCGTCAGCGCGTTCATTGGCCACCTCCTCGCCAACGTTCCCCGGCTCCTGACGCCAGGAATGTCACTTCGGATTCCCACCCGACTCGACGTCGTTCGCATTTCAATGTTTCAGCTATTTCAGTCATTTCAGTGAGTCTTGCTCATCCGTGTTCCCATTTACGAAAAGTCAAGACTCCGTATGGCAATCCCTCCTTACATAGCGCGAATGATCGCGAAATCAAGCCTTCCACATGTTTTACTGTGCGCATTTTACTTGCAAAGCTGTGCCTTTATATCCAATTAGGTGGCATTGCACTCTGTGCTCACGAGGTTTTCCACAAATTGGCAGTTCTCTCCCGAGCCTCTGCCGCTGCTTCCTGCTGTGAACCCGGAATCCGTAATGCTGCTACTGAAAATTAGTTTTGTAGATTCCCCACCGCACCCTCGAGGTAAATTGTGGTCATGTTAGTAAAATGGTTGTGAAGGCATTCTCTCAGCCCCCTCGGACGAAATTAAAAGAGGGGATATTGTGGTCGCGCCCTTTACCCAGTTCATGCAGCAGGGGATCTCCACTTCAACCGGCATTGTTCAGTTATAGCGCGGGTGTGCGGTACTGGCTGTGCTGAACTCTCCCAATGAGGTGATCGTACTGATTGAAGGAACTACTATTACTTCGGTTGCCGACCATGCCCCTGCGGCTCTTAATTCCACTGACGTGGCCTGCTGCAACAGGAGCTTACATGGCTGATTTGATAATATGTCGGCTCTTGCGTCCACTATCAGTAATGTCCTGACACATAAGCTGAGTAAGTTACAGGATGGCTAACCAAGCACGAAGCCTCCTTCAAAGCACACTCCCCTTGTCTACAACAAACATCAGCAGCGGAACACGGAAATAAACAAATGGATCAGAATTGAAACGAATGGGTCGAAGGCAACGTGGCTGACTTGCTAAAGCGTATTGTGATTCGCGTGTCAACGAGCTCGGGGCCTCGCGCTGTGTTACTTGTCGAGAAGAAAGGCGGGGCTGTACAGTTCTGCGTCACTACTGGGCACTCAATATTATTACTAATTCTCGGCTCCGCACAGACGATGCCTAAGATTCTCTACAGTTGGCCGAGTTCTTCTCGAGCCTGGACCTTCAGCCGGGGTACGGGAAAACCCGATGTATGAAGCTTTCAACAAAAGCACACATTTCCAATCCCCAAGTGACGTTACCAGCTTAATGTAAAGCCACTTCGCCTTTGGAATGCGCCGGCTACATTCGAACAGACGATGGACAGTGTGCGTACTGACCTCAAGTGGAAAAATTGTTTAGGCTATTAAGACGATTTTGTTATTTTTTCGTCCATTTTTTGTGGTTTCCTTTTTTCTGCTCGACTCCAACCAACATAAAATGCCATTTTGCCAGCAAGAGTGAGTATAAAACTGTCGGGACACGTTGTCTCCAAAGAACGTATACGCCCAGATCCTGACACAATAGCTGTCATTTTTATTTTCCTCAACCACTTCAACAATAAGGCCTACGAATCCTTCTTGGCGTGCAATCATACTTTCGACGTTTCATATGAACTACGCCACCTTTGCGTCTCCTTTGCATCTGCTGTTACGCGTCAACGTGCCTTATATAAGGAAGAATGAATAAAAAGAAGCCTGTCAAGCTCTGAAAGATGCACTAACATCTGATCCTGCCATCTTCTATTTTGATGACACAGCATCTACTGTCTCCCGCACTGATGTCAGCGGGTGTGGCATTAGTTCCGTATTTATTCAGAATAATGCATAGCGTCGGGAAAGAGTCGTAGTGTATGCTAGTCACTCGCTGACGCCCGCTGAGAAGAACTACATCTTCCAACAGGAATGAGTAGCTATTTTCTGGTCGTGGAAAAGTTCCACCCACACCTACTGTCGTGATTTTCAAATCCTTACAGATCATCACGCCCTCTTTTGGTAATCAACAATGACAAACTTATCTGGGCATATCAGCCGATGGTACTACATCTGAAGCGATTTGACTTCACTCTTAACTTCAAGTCCGGGCAAACGCCTTTGGACGCGAATGCCGTTTCGAGACTTCCTCGATCCCCCCTCAAAAGCTGCGTCTTCCGTGACATTAATGCCAAGTTCACCGAATTGCGCCCCTCGACCATGCTGTAGTAAGGCGGACACCGAGCTTCTTTCTCTTTAGCGTGCCGATAATAACTGCCGAACTTTAATGGAACGCCTGAGCTGCTCGGCGCGACCACCTGATAGCCGGCACAGACGCCAACTCAACTTCTGGCTTATATATGGCGTGCTCTCCTGCGCCAATCACCATCCTTCGGTCCGAAACTATTTGCTGTCATTCCTCGTTGGCGCCGCCTTTCCGTATTCCAAGGTTTTCGTGATGACGCAACCACTCGACACCTCCAGTCCCAGAATACTTTACTTCGGATTTGGAGTTCGTTTTCTTAGCCCGGCCTCTTTGCGAGCTCCAGGTACGTTGCCTTTTGCTCCCTCTGTCATCACCACAAGTGATACACACCCCCACCTGCTGATTTGCGGCAGCCCGTTTATTGCCCTTATGCTTTATTTGATACACTACGCATTGACCTGCATTGGCCGTTACATTTGTTATCGAACGGGTGCTGCTGGATTGTAACTTTTTTTGATCATTTGACTAGTTACGCAGGGACCGATCCCCTATTGTCTAAGTGTGGTCACAAAGACGCCCATTTTTTAATGCGGAACATCATCATGCGACATGGCGCTTCTCGAGGCCTGCTCAGAGGCCATGGGCACACAATTCTTCCAAACATTGTCGGAGAGGTGTCGGAGAAGTGTCATGCTGCGAAGACTTAAAAAAAACTCGTTGTAGCTACCAACAGCAGAGAAATGAACTAACCTAAGGGTACCACTGCTCACTCTGTGATCTTTATCTACGCCGGCCCCGGTCACAGAAATTCGTGCGTCATAGTGCCCTTAGTGTCAATTGCTTATACTACCGCTGTCGAATGCTCCACCAGTTTCGAGGCATTCTTTTTTTTACCGTTTTTTTTCTCTGCCCTCTAATCATTTACTTCGCCACTTCATGAGCATTTCGCCGCTCGGATAACGCGCTGTCCACGTATGGCGCGACATAACATGGATGCGAGATAGCAAGATCGAAATGCCAGATATGATGACACCTACCACGCCGCTAAGCTGTGCAAAAACGGAGAAAGCTTCTTTCAACACCTGTTCGAACACCAGGACTCTGCTAGAAGTTTCTTCACCAGTACATAGGCCATAGGTCGTCATCTATCAGACTTCTAGAGCCAAATAATGCGTGTCACCAGTTAGTCCTTCAACAGACCTTCGCTGTCCTGGAACAGATATATTGCATGTCCCGGTTATTAAACCGATTAATGGTCGCCAAACGTAACCTTCTGGTGGCACGAGCCTGCTTTTATCCACGGAAAAGAAAATCTTATCTTCCGGGAGGCGCATCCACAATATTTCTGCGAAAAACCCCCATCATCATCCTCATCATTGTATTACCCAAGTAGTACGGTCCCCGATCAGTCATTGTCAACCACCCGTCGTTATTATAGTCTCTTTATAACCATTATCATCGTGCGCTTGATCTCCTCGGAACAATAGGAGTCGGACCGCAATATATCTATCTATCTATCTATCTATCTATCTATCTATCTATCTATCTATATATATATAAATATATATATATATATATATATATATATATATATATATATATATATATATATATATATATATATATATATATATATATATATATATATATATATATATATATATATATATATATGTATATATACATATATATATAGATAAATAGATATATATATATATCTATATATATCTATATTTATAAATAGATATATATGTATATATATATAAATATATATATATATATATATATATATATATATATATATATATATATATATATATATATATATATATAAATTTAGAGAAAGATAAACTCACAAAGCGCGCAGAAATAGTATAAGTAAAGAGTCGGATACACAGCAAGAACAATAACAAACAATGTTTACTTACGTAGCGGCAATGGGACTTGCCTTCATCAGAGTAAAGTTACATGATTATGGTGTCGCAAACATTGAACACATTTCTTATATAGGTTTGCATAAAACTGTAAGAAGGAATGGAAAATGTTTCGCAAATGGAGAGTGTGCATACAGTCAGGCTACGCCTACGTTACAACATCAACCACCAAACAACAACAACAACAAAAAAAAAAGAAAAAAAAGAAAAAAAAAGGGGGGGGGGGAGCAAGAGAGAGAAAAAGGGGTCGTGTTAACAATGCAGCGTTCAAGGTTGCACCATGACGGGTCAACGTATGCCGCGCGGGCTGGAAGTTCAGACAATGGGGGAAAATGGTCAACCGCGGTTTGTAAAGAAAGGGAAGAGTATACAGCAAATTATACAGTGGCTGGGGAGACTGGTTCTAGGGGAAGCGAAGATGGGTGTGCCCCCAGCGGATGAAGAGAATGGATAGGGGGCACAAAAGAGCATTTCACAGAAGCTAGCAATCGAACAGGAAATAGGTAGGGTCACAAAAGGTTAAACATGAATAGATCACAAAGAGTTAAACATTCTTAAGTGGTGGTGGGAACGAGGCCTCCTTCTCCCGGACAAATGGCATTGTTGAGCCGCATTAAGCTAACAAAGCTGCTGTATTAGGAGAGTTTCTGCGAATTCTGATGGCAAACTCGAGGGTAGGAATAATGAACATAGTTATAAAAATTATGAAGCCGCTAAGTTTATTCGAGGGATAAGCACGTTAGTTTTCCGTAACTTTCATTAATTCCAAGTGTGGCTGACCCAAACTTATAAATGAGATAAGATTCCCGAACCTCGCGGTCGTGGTGCGTTTTGAAGGCGGATTCTAAAATCGTTGCTTTAAGATGATCAAATGCATGCCCGGGACTGTTCACATGTCTTGACAGGGGCAAATAAGGGCAGCTTTTTGCATGAGAGCGGTGATTATTGAACCGTATTCGGAAGGGCGTTTCAGTTTGGCCGATATATTGTTGCCTACAAACAGTGCACTCTAGAAGATATACGACATTAGCGGAGTCACAGTTAAAGTTACCTTTTATATTTACGTAGTAGTCTGAAGCCGTGCTGGTGGCGCGCTGTGTAGTGGTCATGTGTGGGCATACTTTACATCGGGGTTTATTGCAGGGCATGCAGCCAGTAGTTGCCGGTCGGTTGATACGAGAGTTAGTAAGAAAGTCCCCTAAATTCTTATTACGCCGGTAGACAACGCGTGGTGGTTCGGGGAATATGCTTTTTAAGCGGTCACTTTGCATTAGGATATTGTGATGTTTTTTTAGCACGGTTGACACTCTTGGAGCGGAGGATGAGTGGGTTAAAACTAAGTTAGTTTGCGGGTTCCCGTTCGGGGCTTTTTTCTTACAGATTTCGTTACGGTCTAATTGGTTGGCTCGCACAATAGCGTCGTCGATAACTTTTTCCGGGTATTTTTTATTCAGGAGGGAGGTCTTGAGTTCTCGACAGTTTGAGTCAAAGTCGGCTTGGTTTGAGCAGATTCTCCTAAATCGGTGGGCTTGGCTGTAAGGTATTGCTGTCTTGCAGTGTCTGACATGGCTACTTCGGAAGTGCAAATACTGCCGCGTGTCTGTCGGTTTTCTATACAGTTTAGTTTGAAGCCGACCATGTAAGGTAGTAACGGTGACGTCCAGAAAGTTTACACTGTGTTCCGAATAGGAATGAGCAAGGGAAATACTAGGATGGGCTAGATTAAATGCCTCAATGAAGGTGAGGAGTTCCGCCTCACCGTGTTGCCAGATCATGAATATGTCATCAATATACCTTTTATAGTACATTGGCTTTAAATTTTGGGTGTCAAGAAAGTTTGATTCGAGGTGAGCCATAAAGATATTAGCGTAGTTAGGTCCGATTCGAGTTCCCATTGACGTTCCGCTGACTTGCACGTAATGAACTCCGTCGAACTCAAAATTGTTAAGTTCAAGAATAAGCCTAAGGAATGTTTGGAGAGCAGAAGAATCGATAGGTTTGTCGCACGATGACTGCTCATACGCAAGGGATACAGCGGCGATGCCATCTTCATAGGGGATGTTAGTATACAGTGACGCAACATCAAGGGTGACTAGGAGGCAGTTATCAGGAATTTCAATTTTTGAGATGTCTGAGAGAAAGTCATTGGTATCCTTAATGAAGGAGGGAAAGGTGGGCGGAATGTCGCAAATGAGATTATCCACATAGCGCGAGAGGTTTTCGGTAACAGTGCCAATGCCAGAAACAATGGGGCGCCCTGGGTTGTTCACCTTGTGAATCTTTGGGAGAAGATAGAATTTACCGGTTACTGGGCTTAAGGGGATCAGGGAACGAGCCGTGGTTTCATTTATTGTTTTATTTTTAACAAGCTCAGCAAGTTTATCTTTGACAATTTGCTTATAATCTTGAGTGGGATCATTGGGTAGTGCTTTATAGAACGTCGATACTGATAGTTGCTTATTGGCCTCGTTAACATAGTCGGTTTTGTCAAGGATTACGATTGCGCCTCCCTTGTCGGCAGGTTTAATAATTATGTCGGGACAGCTTGCGAGTTCCTCTGGGGCTTTCTTTTCGTTGGTAGTCATGTTGTGGCGGAAAGAATTTTGTGTTTGGTATGCTTTTCGCACATCGCGTTGGACAGCTTTGATGTACATGTCGAGGCAACTATCACGCTGTGTGGGAGCGGTCCAGTGCTTATAGCTAGGTAGGGTTCTACGGGCTTCTTCCGTCGCGGGGTGATCGTAGAAGTATTCTCGTAGCCTCATGTTTCTGGCGAAGTTATCTAAGTCCTTAAAAAGTTGAAATTCATCAAAACCACCAGTAGCCGGGCAGAAGTTTAGGCCCTTTGACAAGACGTTCATCTGAGCTGGGGAGAGGGTTATGCTTGAAAGGTTCATTACATTCCCGGTAAGGTTTTCTTTTGTGACGGCAGGCGAGGGAAAAATATTAGTACAGTGGTTTAACTGAACTGTTTGGGGTGCAGTAGTCGAAGCATTTATTACAGTCGTAGTGACATTATCGGCCGTATTGTCAGAGTTGGGGCAGTTACTAGTGCCGGAGCTTGTTAGGTTCTTACGCATGTGGCCAGTGTTAGAAATCTTATCTCGGTTAAACTTTCGGGCTTTTGTTCGGGATATGGCGGAGGCCGTCTTAGACTCGTAGTTGTTTAAAAGGTTCAACTCTCTTTTGCTTAGTCCCTGACTAAGTAGTTCCTCTTTCTTTTGGAGAGAATGGGCCGTAGTTTCGTAGTGACTGAGGATTATTTCAGTTAATTGTAAAGATGCTTTATCGAGTACCTGTTTCCACTTATTCATGTTGGACGGGGAGAGTTCGGTAGTAGCAGGTTTTATTCTAATCCTAAGACCCCTGGGAGCGACCGCGGCAGTCAAGTACTGTGCAAGAGCGGAAACGTGCAATTCGGAACGTACGCGCTTTTCGGTGATTTTTCTTAGCTTTAAAAACTGTCTTGAAACGGGGAAGGAGGCCGCGTTACCTGTTTTTTCGTGTTGTAGTCAGTTGCTGCTATGCCGATTCTTTCGAAGGTTGTAAGGGCATGTGGCACGGAGGGCTGGATTTTGGACCCCGGAAGGTCCGGCGGACGCGCTGCTGTTGGTTTTCGTGGGCTCGGCGGTCGCTGAAGATGCGGAGGTTGGGCGTGGCATGCTGTTGGTGCGGCGCCGGTCAGGGAGCTTCTTAGTGTCGCCGCGAGCGTTTCCTCGGGGCGTTGTGGCCGCTGCAGGTTTGCCAGTAGGGGTTGGCATGTCGCTGGCGCGACGCTCGTCCGTGGACCTCGGGGTTGGGGCGCTGGCGCTCGCCCGGGGCGCCGTGGTTGTGGTGGATCTGGGGGGCGGTGGCGGTGGGCTGCTGGCACGACACTGCTCCGGGGTCCTTACACTGGGTAGAATTGGAGGCAGTGGTGGGAAGTCGCTGTCATTTGGCAATATAGCCGGGGCTGCAACTGGGTCGGCGGTGCATGCGAAGTCGCGCCAGCCCAGAGGATTGCAGCGCTGTTGCATGAAGCAGAGTGCACGAATGTGGCCGGCCAGCAAGGCCACACCCTCGAAGCTCGGGTGTAAGCCGTCCGCAGCGAGTACTCGGCAGGCTGGAAGGTGCTCAAAGCCATGATCGACGAAGCGGACAAAGCGTGAGTGGCGGCAAAATTCGCGGAGAAGTGAGTTGAAACGGCGTGCCTTTTCGTTGCAGCAGCGAGCGAAGCGAGAGATGCGGTAGTCGCGGCGGCGGTTAGCGGAGCGGGGAAGAATGAGACTGGCGTTAATAGTGGAAATGTTCGGTCGAGATTCCAGAATGAGGTCAGTCAGTGAGCGGTAGTCAGAGAAAGCATGTTCAGCGGAAGTAGAGCTGAGATCATTAGTACCAACATGCAGAAAAACTGTAGTGGCAGAGGCAGGGATAAAGTCGATCAGTGAGCGTGCGTCAGCAATGCATGCGCCAGGCTGAGAAACAAAAGCGGGGGTTCCAGGGCAGAGTGGATCGAAATGATGATACAGATACTTGGTCTGGGAGTCCCCGATCACAACTGCTGTGGTTTCGGTCTGCGGAAATTTCCAGATGATGCTCTTTGCTGTGGTCCTGTCAGCGCTCATGGTAGAAACAAATCTAGAGAAAGATAAACTCACAAAGCGCGCAGAAATAGTATAAGTAAAGAGTCGGATACACAGCAAGAACAATAACAAACAATGTTTACTTACGTAGCGGCAATGGGACTTGCCTTCATCAGAGTAAAGTTACATGATTATGGTGTCGCAAACATTGAACACATTTCTTATATAGGTTTGCATAAAACTGTAAGAAGGAATGGAAAATGTTTCGCAAATGGAGAGTGTGCATACAGTCAGGCTACGCCTACGTTACAACATCAACCACCAAACAACAACAACAACAAAAAAAAAGAAAAAAAAGAAAAAAAAAAGGGGGGGGGAGCAAGAGAGAGAAAAAGGGGTCGTGTTAACAATGCAGCGTTCAAGGTTGCACCATGACGGGTCAACGTATGCCGCGCGGGCTGCAAGTTCAGACAATGCGGGAAACTGGACAACCACGGTTTCAAAAGAAAGGCAAGAATATACAGTAAGGTATTCAGTGGCTGGGGAGACTGGTTCTAGGGGAAGCGAAGATGGGTGTGCCCCCAGCGGATGAAGAGAATGGATAGGGGGCACAAAAGAGCATTTCACAGAAGCTAGCAATCGAACAGGAAATAGGTAGGGTCACAAAAGGTTAAACATGAATAGATCACAAAGAGTTAAACATTCTTAAGTGGTGGTGGGAACGAGGCCTCCTTCTCCCGGACAAATGGCATTGTTGAGCCGCATTAAGCTAACAAAACTGCTGTATTAGGAGAGTTTCTGCGAATTCTGATGGCAAACTCGAGGGTAGGAATAATGAACATAGTTATAAAAATTATGAAGCCGCTAAGTTTATTCGAGGGATAAGCACGTTAGTTTTCCGTAACTTTCATTAATTCCAAGTGTGGCTGACCCAAACTTATAAATGAGATAAGATTCCCGAACCTCGCGGTCGTGGTGCGTTTTGAAGGCGGATTCTAAAATCGTTGCTTTCAATACGGTTCAATAATCACCGCTCTCATGCAAAAAGCTGCCCTTATTTGCCCCTGTCAAGACATGTGAACAGTCCCGGGCATGCATTTGATCATCTTAAAGCAACGATTTTAGAATCCGCCTTCAAACGCACCACGACCGCGAGGTTCGGGAATCTTATCTCATTTATAAGTTTGGGTCAGCCACACTTGGAATTAATGAAAGTTACGGAAAACTAACGTGCTTATCCCTCGAATAAACTTAGCGGCTTCATAATTTTTATAACTATGTTCATTATTCCTACCCTCGAGTTTGCCATCAGAATTCGCAGAAACTCTCCTAATACAGCAGCTTTGTTAGCTTAATGCGGCTCAACAATGCCATTTGTCCGGGAGAAGGAGGCCTCGTTCCCACCACCACTTAAGAATGTTTAACTCTTTGTGATCTATTCATGTTTAACCTTTTGTGACCCTACCTATTTCCTGTTCGATTGCTAGCTTCTGTGAAATGCTCTTTTGTGCCCCCTATCCATTCTCTTCATCCGCTGGGGGAACACCCATCTTCGCTTCCCCTAGAACCAGTCTCCCTAGCCACTGTATACCTTGCTGTATACTCTTCCCTTTCTTTACAAACCGCGGTTGACCATTTTCCCCCATTGTCTGAACTTGCAGCCCGCGCGGCATACGTTGACCCGTCATGGTGCAACCTTGAACGCTGCATTGTTAACACGACCCCTTTTTCTCTCTCTTGCTCCCCCCCCCCTTTTTTTTTTCTTTTTTTTCTTTTTTTTTTGTTGTTGTTGTTGTTTGGTGGTTGATGTTGTAACGTAGGCGTAGCCTGACTGTATGCACACTCTCCATTTGCGAAACATTTTCCATTCCTTCTTACAGTTTTATGCAAACCTATATAAGAAATGTGTTCAATGTTTGCGACACCATAATCATGTAACTTTACTCTGATGAAGGCAAGTCCCATTGCCGCTACGTAAGTAAACATTGTTTGTTATTGTTCTTGCTGTGTATCCGACTCTTTACTTATACTATTTCTGCGCGCTTTGTGAGTTTATCTTTCTCTAGATTTGTTTCTACCATGAGCGCTGACAGGACCACAGCAAAGAGCATCATCTGGAAATTTCCGCAGACCGAAACCACAGCAGTTGTGATCGGGGACTCCCAGACCAAGTATCTGTATCATCACTTCGATCCACTCTGCCCTGGAACCCCCGCTTTTGTTTCTCAGCCTGGCGCATGCATTGCTGACGCACGCTCACTGATCGACTTTATCCCTGCCTCTGCCACTACAGTTTTTCTGCATGTTGGTACTAATGATCTCAGCTCTACTTCCGCTGAACATGCTTTCTCTGACTACCGCTCACTGACTGACCTCATTCTGGAATCTCGACCGAACATTTCCACTATTAACGCCAGTCTCATTCTTCCCCGCTCCGCTAACCGCCGCCGCGACTACCGCATCTCTCGCTTCGCTCGCTGCTGCAACGAAAAGGCACGCCGTTTCAACTCACTTCTCCGCGAATTTTGCCGCCACTCACGCTTTGTCCGCTTCGTCGATCATGGCTTTGAGCACCTTCCAGCCTGCCGAGTACTCGCTGCGGACGGCTTACACCCGAGCTTCGAGGGTGTGGCCTTGCTGGCCGGCCACATTCGTGCACTCTGCTTCATGCAACAGCGCTGCAATCCTCTGGGCTGGCGCGACTTCGCATGCACCGCCGACCCAGTTGCAGCCCCGGCTATATTGCCAAATGACAGCGACTTCCCACCACTGCCTCCAATTCTACCCAGTGTAAGGACCCCGGAGCAGTGTCGTGCCAGCAGCCCACCGCCACCGCCCCCCAGATCCACCACAACCACGGCGCCCCGGGCGAGCGCCAGCGCCCCAACCCCGAAGTCCACGGACGAGCGTCGCGCCAGCGACATGCCAACCCCTACTGGCAAACCTGCAGCGGCCACAACGCCCCGAGGAAACGCTCGCGGCGACACTAAGAAGCTCCCTGACCGGCGCCGCACCAACAGCATGCCACGCCCAACCTCCGCATCTTCAGCGACCGCCGAGCCCACGAAAACCAACAGCAGCGCGTCCGCCGGACCTTCCGGGGTCCAAAATCCAGCCCTCCGTGCCACATGCCCTTACAACCTTCGAAAGAATCGGCATAGCAGCAACTGACTACAACACGAAAAAACAGGTAACGCGGCCTCCTTCCCCGTTTCAAGACAGTTTTTAAAGCTAAGAAAAATCACCGAAAAGCGCGTACGTTCCGAATTGCACGTTTCCGCTCTTGCACAGTACTTGACTGCCGCGGTCGCTCCCAGGGGTCTTAGGATTAGAATAAAACCTGCTACTACCGAACTCTCCCCGTCCAACATGAATAAGTGGAAACAGGTACTCGATAAAGCATCTTTACAATTAACTGAAATAATCCTCAGTCACTACGAAACTACGGCCCATTCTCTCCGAAAGAAAGAGGAACTACTTAGTCAGGGACTAAGCAAAAGAGAGTTGAACCTTTTAAACAACTACGAGTCTAAGACGGCCTCCGCCATATCCCGAACAAAAGCCCGAAAGTTTAACCGAGATAAGATTTCTAACACTGGCCACATGCGTAAGAACCTAACAAGCTCCGGCACTAGTAACTGCCCCAACTCTGACAATACGGCCGATAATGTCACTACGACTGTAATAAATGCTTCGACTACTGCACCCCAAACAGTTCAGTTAAACCACTGTACTAATATTTTTCCCTCGCCTGCCGTCACAAAAGAAAACCTTACCGGGAATGTAATGAACCTTTCAAGCATAACCCTCTCCCCAGCTCAGATGAACGTCTTGTCAAAGGGCCTAAACTTCTGCCCGGCTACTGGTGGTTTTGATGAATTTCAACTTTTTAAGGACTTAGATAACTTCGCCAGAAACATGAGGCTACGAGAATACTTCTACGATCACCCCGCGACGGAAGAAGCCCGCAGAACCCTACCTAGCTATAAGCACTGGACCCCTCCCACACAGCGTGATAGTTGCCTCGACATGTACATCAAAGCTGTCCAACGCGATGTGCGAAAAGCATACCAAACACAAAATTCTTTCCGCCACAACATGACTACCAACGAAAAGAAAGCCCTAGAGGAACTCGCAAGCTGTCCCGACATAATTATTAAACCTGCCGACAAGGGAGGCGCAATCGTAATCCTTGACAAAACCGACTATGTTAACGAGGCCAATAAGCAACTATCAGTATCGACGTTCTATAAAGCACTACCCAATGATCCCACTCAAGATTATAAGCAAATTGTCAAAGATAAACTTGCTGAGCTTGTTAAAAATAAAACAATAAATGAAACCACGGCTCGTTCCCTGATCCCCTTAAGCCCAGTAACCGGTAAATTCTATCTTCTCCCAAAGATTCACAAGGTGAACAACCCATGGCGCCCCATTGTTTCTGGCATTGGCACTGTTACCGAAAACCTCTCGCGCTATGTGGATAATCTCATTTGCGACATTCCGCCCAGCTTTCCCTCCTTCATTAAGGATACCAATGACTTTCTCTCAGACATCTCAAAAATTGAAATTCCTGATAACTGCCTTCTAGTCACCCTTGATGTTGCGTCACTGTATACTAACATCCCCCATGAAGATGGCATCGCCGCTGTATCCCTTGCGTATGAGCAGTCATCGTGCGACAAACCTATCGATTCTTCTGCTCTCCAAACATTCCTTAGGCTTATTCTTGAACTTAACAATTTTGAGTTCGACGGAGTTCATTACGTGCAAGTCAGCGGAACGTCAATGGGAACTCGAATCGGACCTAACTACGCTAATATCTTTATGGCTCACCTCGAATCAAACTTTCTTGACACCCAAAATTTAAAGCCAATGTACTATAAAAGGTATATTGATGACATATTCATGATCTGGCAACACGGTGAGGTGGAACTCCTCACCTTCATTGAGGCATTTAATCTAGCCCATCCTAGTATTTCCCTTGCTCATTCCTATTCGGAACACAGTGTAAACTTTCTGGACGTCACCGTTACTACCTTCCAAGGTCGGCTTCAAACTAAACTGTATAGAAAACCGACAGACACGCGGCAGTATTTGCACTTCCGAAGTAGCCATGTCAGACACTGCAAGACAGCAATACCTTACAGCCAAGCCCACCGATTTAGGAGAATCTGCTCAAACCAAGCCGACTTTGACTCAAACTGTCGAGAACTCAAGACCTCCCTCCTGAATAAAAAATACCCGGAAAAAGTTATCGACGACGCTATTGTGCGAGCCAACCAATTAGACCGTAACGAAATCTGTAAGAAAAAAGCCCCGAACGGGAACCCGCAAGCTAACTTAGTTTTAACCCACTCATCCTCCGCTCCAAGAGTGTCAACCGTGCTAAAAAAACATCACAATATCCTAATGCAAAGTGACCGCTTAAAAAGCATATTCCCCGAACCACCACGCGTTGTCTACCGGCGTAATAAGAATTTAGGGGACTTTCTTACTAACTCTCGTATCAACCGACCGGCAACTACTGGCTGCATGCCCTGCAATAAACCCCGATGTAAAGTATGCCCACACATGACCACTACACAGCGCGCCACCAGCACGGCTTAAACTACTACGTAAATATAAAAGGTAACTTTAACTGTGACTCCGCTAATGTCGTATATCTTCTAGAGTGCACTGTTTGTAGGCAACAATATATCGGCCAAACTGAAACGCCCTTCCGAATACGGTTCAATAATCACCGCTCTCATGCAAAAAGCTGCCCTTATTTGCCCCTGTCAAGACATGTGAACAGTCCCGGGCATGCATTTGATCATCTTAAAGCAACGATTTTAGAATCCGCCTTCAAAACGCACCACGACCGCGAGGTTCGGGAATCTTATCTCATTTATAAGTTTGGTCAGCCACACTTGGAATTAATGAAAGTTACGGAAAACTAACGTGCTTATCCCTCGAATAAACTTAGCGGCTTCATAATTTTTATAACTATGTTCATTATTCCTACCCTCGAGTTTGCCATCAGAATTCGCAGAAACTCTCCTAATACAGCAGCTTTGTTAGCTTAATGCGGCTCAACAATGCCATTTGTCCGGGAGAAGGAGGCCTCGTTCCCACCACCACTTAAGAATGTTTAACTCTTTGTGATCTATTCATGTTTAACCTTTTGTGACCCTACCTATTTCCTGTTCGATTGCTAGCTTCTGTGAAATGCTCTTTTGTGCCCCCTATCCATTCTCTTCATCCGCTGGGGGCACACCCATCTTCGCTTCCCCTAGAACCAGTCTCCCCAGCCACTGTATAATTTGCTGTATACTCTTCCCTTTCTTTACAAACCGCGGTTGACCATTTTCCCCCATTGTCTGAACTTGCAGCCCGCGCGGCATACGTTGACCCGTCATGGTGCAACCTTGAACGCTGCATTGTTAACACGACCCCTTTTTCTCTCTCTTGCTCCCCCCCCCCTTTTTTTTCTTTTTTTCTTTTTTTTTTGTTGTTGTTGTTGTTGTTTGGTGGTTGATGTTGTAACGTAGGCGTAGCCTGACTGTATGCACACTCTCCATTTGCGAAACATTTTCCATTCCTTCTTACAGTTTTATGCAAACCTATATAAGAAATGTGTTCAATGTTTGCGACACCATAATCATGTAACTTTACTCTGATGAAGGCAAGTCCCATTGCCGCGACGTAAGTAAACATTGTTTGTTATTGTTCTTGCTGTGTATCCGACTCTTTACTTATACTATATATATATATATATATATATATATATATAAATATATATTTATATATATATATATATATATATATATATATATATATATATATATATATATATATATATATATATATATATATATAAAGATATATATGTATATATATATATATATATATATATATATATATATATATAGTTGTATTTAATACGCTATTAGAATATTTTATTTCAACGTTTCGACCTCAGAAAGGTCTTCTAGAGGAATGAAAGCTTTAGGAAAAAATCATACGTAGTCAGGGTGGGCGCGACGCCCCGAAACAATAGCCACATGGGAAACCAACACACAAAGGACCACACACACCATACAGAGCTTATTCTGCTATTGGCAAGGGAAAAATACCCCAAACACCAATAAACAAAAAAACAAAGAAAAATGGTGGGCAAGGAAAACACAATTATACAGAATATACTAGATAAACCCGAGTAGTGGGGATGATAGGAAACGCGACAAGTTCATGGGTGACGAAAGCGCGAAAAACATCCGGTGTGTCCAAGAGGAGAAAAGTACAAAGCGCATGTCCCCACGAGCAGTGACTGTACATGCGCGCCACCGGTAACAAGGCCTCATTACCGACCATCTTGAGGGGAAAGGTCAAGAATGTATGTGAGGCCTTTTACTGTATTTAGAGCCCAGGCAGCTTCTGCGCCTTTGGGGGGTCCTACATAAGCCGACGGGGGAGCCCATTTGAGGCGTCCCCTCACCCGCCCTCGCCTGCCCCTTTAGACGGCGTCGCGTCGTGTCCCGCAAGCTCAATGACCGCCGTGTTAACTGTTAACACTCGGCCTTGTCGCCCGCCCAAGAGATCCCTTGTGCTTATACGGCGCAAATACGGCGGGGCATGGCAATTTGTAAAAAATGAAAACAAGAAGAGAGGCGATAGTCGGTGTGTACCCGTCCTCCGGGAACACCTAAAAATAGAAAAGACAAGAAAAACAAAGGAAAAAGGAAAGGAGTAAAAAATCAAAACATGTGCGAAAAGAAGGGAAGCACGTGCGTCCTAGATATGGGGATCACAATGTGAATAAAAGACACCCGAGGCAGAAACCACAACACAAACCAAACTAAAATACTGCTTACACGCTCGCTCAATGTTGGAAGCTTCAACAATACATTTCACATTTCAAAAATAAAATGGGTATCCCATATTGTGAAATAACAGGCAATGGGTACAATCTGGCTATTAATGAGGCGTGTTCATGCTAGCTAAACGCTGAAATAAGAAAACGAGAGAAAGGATTAAAAAATAGGGAGGCGGGAAGGAAAGTGTTGGTTGGGAGATCGGAAGAGGACGTGACAATTATAGTGACCGTGAAATTTAGCGGTAGGTTTTTGGCATTTCAATAAAAAATCTCACACCGGGACCAACAAGCTGCCTGTGCACCTCAGACAGTGCAATACCATGTCCGCGATAGACCGATGCACACGAAGGCTTAGTGGAGGCATATCAAAAGGACAAAACTACAAGATCTAGTATGGCCCGGGGTCACAATGCCTGAATGGTCATGCAGAGAACGAATTAGTCACCGTTCCAGGACTCTCATTAGGACCTCCTTTCAGGGTATTAAATTTATACATCAAGTATGACTCACATTGTTCTCGCTCCCTACAGCTAGAAATCTGCTCTGTAGAAGTGTGACTTTGTTGTCATCGAAAGAGTGATTTTGCATCGTTAACTATCTGGACAAGGGAACGATTGGGAGCGCTCTGGTGTGATAGTGGTGATAGTTAAACCGCATTCGGAAAGCTCCATCACTCTGTCCTGTGTAGTGCATATTACAACCGCCACACTCCAATAGGTAAACCAAATTGGACGAGTCACAATCAAATGAACCACGTACAGAATACCGGAAGTCCGATGGTGTGCTGATTGCCACCCTGGCTGTCTGCGTGTGCTTACATAGCAAACACGTGTTTTAGATGTGACGCTGAGAGCAGCATCTCTTGCCGGCGGCCCTGTCCTGCGTCCGTCGTCGTCCGCGTCCACGTCAGCACAGCTGCGTGTCTCCTTCCCTCACCTCTCTCGTCTCTCCGATAGCGACCCCTCTCGCCCAACATCTGCGGGCGGGTGGCGCAGCGCACTCTCACTCCGCCGGTGGGTGACGCTGCGCGCGGCACAAGCGCGCTGTGCGCATGTGCAGCACCCTCTCTCTCCGCGGTCTTTTCTCCTTCGGGAGCGCTGCGCATATAAGCGGAGTGCCGCGTTCCGGCCGGTCTCTCAGTCGGCGGTCGTCCGCGGTACGCTTGCTCTCTCTCTCTCTCTCTCTCTCTCTCTCTCTCGCAATTCGAGCAATCGGCCCAACAGAAACGCACATGGAACCCCCTTCAGCGTCTCATCACACCAGCGTTCCCGCGAGGGGAGGTGGGCGTAATTTTTTGCCACACGGCGGGTTTCCTAATTGCTGGGTGCGCCGCTCTTTAGCGTGGACCAGATAGCTCCTATGCTTTTAGCGCGCACATACACGCGGAGGATCACTGAAAATTCTGGAAAGGCGCTCGCTCTGCGGGAGAATGTTCGGGTGGTTATATTATCACCATCATCACCAGCCTATCTGCGCCCACAGCAGGGCAAAGGCCTCTCCCATTATTCTCCAATTACCTCGGTCCTGTGCAAACTAGGACCAATGTATCCCCGCAAACTTCTTGATCTCATCTGCCCATTTAACTTTCTGCCGCCCCCTGAACGCTTGCCTTCTCTAGGGATCCACTCTGTTACCATTAATGACCAGCGGTTATCTTGCCTTCGCATTACATGCCCTGCCCACGTCCATTTATTCTTCTTAATTTCTACTAATATGTCTTTAACACCAGTTTGCTCCCTGACCCACTCCGCTCTCTTCTTGACCCTTAATGTTACACCTATCATTTTCTGCTCCATTGAACGCTGAGTCGTTCTCAATTTAAATTGAACCCTCTTAGTGAGCCTCCAAGTTTCTGCCCCGTAGGTGAGTACCGGTAAGATGCAGCTGTCATACACTTTCTTCTTCAGCGACAATGGTAGGCTGCTATTCATTATCTGAGAATGCCTGCCATATGAACCCCACCCTATTCTGATCCTTCTAATTATCTGTGCCTCATGGTTGGGATCTGCGGTGACAACTTGGCCTAAGTAGATATATTCGCTTACCACTTCCACTGCCTCGCCACCTATCTCAAACCGCTGTGCTGTCCCGAGGTTATTGATCATTACTTTTGTTTTCTGCATATTAATTTTCAGGCCCACGGTTCTACTCTGTTCGCCCAGTGCGGAAAGCATGCTTTGCAATTCGTCCCCCGAGTTACTTAGCCAGGCAACGTCATCAGCAAATCTGAGGTTACTGAGGTATTTCCCATTAACCTTTACTCCCACCTGTTCCAAATCCAATGTTCTGAATACTTCTTGTAAACATCCTGTGAATAACATTGGAGAGATTGTGTCTCCTTGTTTGACACCCTCCCTTATAGGTATTTTACTGCTCTCCCTACTGAGGATGATGGTAGCTGTAGACCCATTGTAGATATCATCTAGTATTCTTACATAGTGCTCATCTACCCCCTAGTTCCGTAATGCCTGAATGACTGCTAGGGTTTCGACCGAGTCAAATGCTTTATCGTAATCTATGAAGGCTATATACAGGGGTTCAGTATACTCAGCCCACTTCTCTATCACCTGATTGATCTTGTGAATATGGTCCATTGTTGAATAACCTTTACAGAACCCTGGTTGTGCTTAAGGTTGACTGAAATCTAAGGTTGCAGAAATTCGGTTAGCGATTACCTTGGTAAATACCTTGTAGATGACTGACAGTAAGCTGATAGGCCTGTAATTTTTCAAGTCCTTCATGTCGCCTTTCTTATCGATTAGGATGATGTTCGCGTTCTTCCAAGATTCTGGTACCATTGCGGTCATTAGGCATTGCGTATACAGGTTTGCCAGTTTTTCAAGTACAACTTTTCCGCCATCCTTCAAGAGGTCAGCTGTTTTCTGAACCTCGCCAGATGCTTTCCCCCTTTCATTTCTTTCCAGGTCTTCCTTACTTCTTCGGTCGTTACTGGTGAGATGTCTATCTCCTCTGAACTACTGTCTTGTTCGGCATTATCCTGGATGTCCCGGCGACTGTACAGATCCCTATAGAATTCTTCGGCCGCTGTGACTATTTTATACCTATTTGTGATGACATTACCTTGCTTATCCTTAAGTGCATACATCTGATTTTCCCCTCGTCAGGACATCTCTTCACTCCTTTCAGGCTACCTCCATTCTTTACAGAGTATTCGATCCTCTCTATATTATGCTTCCGTATGTCAGCTGTCTTACGCTTATTGAATAACTTCGAGAGCTCCGCTAGTTCTATTTTGTCAGCTGCGGTAGAGATTGTCATGGTTTGCCGTTTCCTGATTAGATCTTTCGTCTCCTGTGAAAGTTTCCAGTATCCTGTCTAGCCATTGTGCCCCCGACTTCTACTGCACACTCCGTGATAATGCGTGTAAGGTTGTCGCTGGCTTCCTGTGTCGTAAGCTCGGCTTCCTCGTTAAGAGCGGAATATCGGTTCTGCAGTGCGATCCTGAATTCTTCTACTTTACGTCTTACTGTTAGTTCATTTATCGGCTTCTTTACTACTAGCTTGCTGCGGTCCCTTCTCAAATCTAGCCTAATTCGAGAACTTACCATGCGGTGGTCATTACACCTTACTCTTCCGAGCACTTCCACATCCTGCACGAAGCCAGGGTTATCGCATAATATGAAGTCTATTTTATTTTCGTGCTCCCCATTCGGGCTCCTCTGGGTCCACTTCCGACGCTCCCGTTTACAGAAGAAGGTATTCATTATGCGTAGGTTATTCCGTTCTGCAAACTCAACTTTTTGTTCCCCCTGCTATTTCTACAGACCAGACCACAGTTCCCAACTGCCTGGCTCCAGCCTGATTCTTGCTTACTGTAGCATTGAAGTCCCCAATAACTACGGTATACTGTGTTTTTACTTTTGCCATTGCCGTTTCCACATCTTTATAGACGCGTTCCACTACTTGGTCGTCTTGGCTGGATGTGGGCGCGTAGCCCCGCACCACCTTGAGCTTGTACCTCTTATTGAGCCTACTTACAAGACCTGCTGCCCTATATATATATATATATATATATATATATATATATATATATACGTTTTACGTCTCCCACGGATGTCGAGGGGTGGTTGACCGGCCTCAGAGCACTTGTAAATATAAACCCCCCCGGAAAAAGTCGAGAGGGGAGCCGCTGCGGGGTAGCGTAATTGGTTAACGCACCGCACGCGTTATGCGGAGATGTGGGTTCGACTCCCGCTCCCGGAAAAACGGCGGATTTTTTCTCGACTTATATTTTCGCCTATTTAGCACTGCATTAAAGAAACATGACAAACACACGTCATTCGGTACTATTAAATATCTCGGAAACAGCCGAATAGCACTGGCAATGACGACTGCAACCTTGACATGTGTCCTTACTGAGTCCCTCGTCCCGTATCTTTCTGTTCTGCTACATGCATTACGAGGACTCTGGCTCCAGCAGTTCGGATATGCCAATTGCTAACCCCGACCTCCGACCACGTCTTACGTGTCGGCCGCTGGGAAGACGTTCTACGTCTCCCACGGATGTCGAGGGGTGGCGCTAGTTGACCGGCCTCAGAGCACTTGTAAATATAAACCCCCCGGAAAAAGTCGAGAGGGGAGCCGATGCGGGGTAGCGTAATTGGTAAACGCACCGCACGCGTTATGCGGAGATGTGGGTTCGACTCCCGCTCCCGGAAAAACGGCGGATTTTTTCTCGAATTATATTTTCGCCTATTTAGCACTGTATTAAAGAAACATGACAAACACACGTCATTCGGCACTATTAAATATCTCGGAAACAGCCGAATAGCACTGGCAATGACGACTGGAACCTTGACGTATATATATATATATATATATATATATATATATATATATATATATATATATATATATATATATATATATATATATATATATATATATATATATTGTCACTTGTTGTGTAAGAAAGGGCACACGCAACGGTCGACGACGAGGAAGAAGAAACGGAATCTTCGTCTTCGGATCGAGCACTGGGCCCGGTCCCTCGGTTCTCGAGCTTTAGGTTAGACCCTTGGCTGTAGCCGTTTGGTCTTTTGTGCCTCATTAAAAACCCCAACCACCCGGAGCACGCATTCGCTGTAAGCTATACTGGTGGAGGTGCGGGGTACAACCACCTGAGGTCCAGGACCCCTCCTGGGAGCCCGGTAGGGCCACGCTTTGTTGACACCCCGGTTCATCGGATTAGCCGCTGCAAACTCGGCCTGTCTCCTGAGTACGGCCTCCTTTCCAGCGACGCACCGAGACGCCAAGTGGTTCAACCGCAAGTAATGACGCAACCAGTTGCCTCTCAGCTAACGCTTCACCAGCCGCGCACTCGTGCCGTCTTCTGTGGTGAAGCGTTCGAAGACGTCGAGGACTGGCTTGAGCAGTTTGAGCGTGTCGCGTCGTTCAACCAGTGGAACCCTCAACAAAAGCTTGGGCATGTGTACTACTCGCTGGACGATGGCGCCAGGACCTGGTACGAAAACCGAGATGCGAGAGGTGAATTGTCGACGTGGGACGAATTTCGGCGGGAGCTTCTGGAGTTGTTTGCCTGCACAGACCGCCGAGAGCTCGCCCACCGACTTCTGGAATCCCGAATTCAAAAGCCCAACGAAACGGTCGCAATGTTCGCGGAGGACATGGCTCGCCTATTTCGGAGAGCCGACTCCGATATGTCCGAGCCGAAAAAGCTGCGACACCTAATGCACGGTGTAAAAGAGCAGCTGTTCTCTGGCCTCGTGCGACATCCTCCTCGTACTGTAAATGATTTCATCAAAGAGGCGACAGCCATCGAGCGAGCCCTGCAGGAGCGGTGCCGACAGTAGGACTGTGGGGCCGGCAGATCCTCCAGCCCCACTGGCACTGTGGTGACTGCTGCGTCCACCGATGGATCACTGCGGCAGCTCGTCCGATCTATTGTTCGGGAGGAGTTGCGGCTGCACGGACTCGTTTCTCCCGGGCCGGCGTCTGCATCATTCGTCGACATCGTGCGCCAAGAAATCAGGCAGGCCTTAATGTTTGCAGCCCCGGAACGACAGCCACAGCCGCTCCAAGCAGGCTATGCGTCGGCAGTGCGTCGCCAACCGCCTCCTGCGAGCGCCCCAGCGCACAACTGTATGCCTCAACCGACGTCTGTCCCCAGGCAGCAGCCGCCGGTACACGCCCCTGGCTGTCGGGAAATTCATTCCGAGGACAAGTGCGGAAGACTGACCTCTGGCGTACCAGTGACAAGCGGCCCCTATGCTACCACTGTGGCGAAGCAGGCCATGTTTACCGCCGTTGCCCGTACCTCGAGGTTGGCCTTCCCGGATTTTCTCCTGCTGCTTCCCGGCCTCGCTTCGGGCAAAGACCTGCTGCAATCTATGACTGCTTCTTCGATATATATATATATATATATATATATATATATATAGAGAGAGAGAGATATCCATATATATATATATATATATGTATATATATATAAAGATAGAGAAAGATAAAACTCACAAAGCACGCAGAAATAGTATAAGTAAAGAGTCCGATACCAAAACAAAACCAACAGCAGCGCGTCCAGCGGACGCGCTGCTGTTGGTTTTCGTGGGCTCGGCGGTCGCTGAAGATGACGTGCAAGTCAGTGGAACGTCAATGGGAACTCGAATCGGACCTAACTACGCCAATATCTTTATTGCTCACCTCGAATCAAACTTTCTTGACACCCAGAATGTAAAGCCAATGTACTATAAAAGGTATATTGATGACATATTCATGATCTGGCAACACGGTGAGGAGGAGCTCCTCACCTTCATTGAGGCGTTTAACCTAGCCAATTCTAGTATTTCCCTTGCTCATTCCTATTCGGAACACAGTGTAAACTTTCTGGACGTCACCGTTACTACCTTCGAAGGTCGGCTTCAAACTAAACTGTATAGAAAACCGACAGACACGCGGCAGTATTTGCACTTGCAAAGTAGCCATGTCAGGCACTGCAAGACAGCAATACCTTACAGCCAAGCCCACCGATTTAGGAGAATTTGCTCAAACCAAGCCGACTTTGACTCAAACTGTCGAGAACTCAAGACCACCCTCCTGAATAAAAAATACCCGGAAAAAGTTATCGACGACGGTATTGTGCGAGCCAACCAATTAGACCGTAACGTAATCTGTAATAAAAAAGCCCCAAACGGGAACCCGCAAACTAACTTAGTTTTAACCCACTCATCCTCCGCTCCAAGAGTGCCATTCGTGCTAAAAAAACATCACAATATCCTAATGTAAAGTGACCGCTTAAAAAGCATATTCCCCGAACCACCACGCGTTGTCTACCGGTGTAATAAGAATTTAGGTTACTGTCTTACTAACTCTCGTATCAACCGACCGGCAACTACTGGCTGCATGCCCTGCAATAAACCCTGGTGTAAAGTATGCCCACGCATGACCACTACACAGCGCGCCACCAGCATGGCTTCAGACTACTACGTAAATATAAAAGGTACCTTTGTGACTCCGCTAATGTCGTATATCTTCTAGAGTGCACTGTTTGTAGGCAACAATATATCGGCCAAACTGAAACGCCCTTCCGAATAAGGTTCAATATTCACGGCTCTCACGCAAAAAGCTGCCATTATTTGCCCCTATCAAGACATGTGAACAGTCCCGGGCATGCATTTGAACATCTTAAAGCAACAATTTTAGAATCCGCCTCCCCCCGCACGGGGCACCTTGAGTAATCTTGCTGACGGTGAGTGGCGACACCGCGTACCCCGAGCCCCCCATACTTAAGCTGTCACATACCCGGGCTAGAAGTTGAAAGGTGAATGGTTAGAAGCCGTGAACGGTGGCCGTCGGAGCCTTGGTCAAGCTCCGGCCGATGGGCTCCCTGCCTGTCTACCAGGCAGGGAGCTCCGGGACCTCTTTGACTACCAGGGTAAGGTCAAAGGAGAAAGTACCCTCGTCTTTCTGCTTTCCAATGTATCATATGGCATTTTCCAAACCCCCCCAGACGTGATCGGCCCCCGAAAAGGAGCCGCACTGAAGTTTCCTTTCCACCACTTCCTGACGTGAGTCCTCCGAAACCGAACAACTATCCTCGCTTCATCGTGATGGAATCTGTAGACCAATCAAAACCTCTTGCTTCACAGTCGGTATTTCTCATCTCAAAGTTTCTTGACGGTGTTGTTGGAGGGTCGTATAAGGCCAAAAAACATCGAACCGGTAAAATTCTTGTCGAGGTCAGTAGCCAGGATCAGGCCAGAAAACTTCTTGCTCAAACCAGCATCGCCGATCTGCCAATCCGAGTCACGCCCCACCGCAGCCTAAACAGCTCCCAGGGCGTGATTTCCGGCTATGACCTACTGAATGAAACTGAAGCCGACTTGCTGGAGGGCCTTCGTGGCCAGGGCATAACAGCGGTCAGGCGAATAACTATACGAAGAGATGATAAACACATACGAACAAAGCACCTCATCCTAACCTTTGACAGGTCGAGTCTTCCGGAATATATCAATGCAGGTTTCGTGCGATGTTCAGTCCGGCCTTACATTCCGAACCCGCGGGGCTGTTTCAAGTGCCAACGGTTCGGGCACGGCACGAACTCCTGTCGCGGCCGACTTACCTGCGCAAAATGCGCCCAGCACGACCACGCGTCCGAAAATTGTAACGCGCAGCAGTCTCTTTGCATAAACTGCCAGGGTCCACACGCGGCCTACTCCAGGACATGTGAAAAATTTCAACTTGAAAAGAAAATCATAAACATCAAGGTAACCGAAAACATCACCTTCTCAGAGGCGCGGAAGAGGTTCGCCTCCTTCCCTCTGGGCAGGTACGCCGACGCAGCTCGCCGGAGGGCGGAGTGCCGTCTTGTTTCGGCGGGTACCCAGTACCGAGAGTCAGACTTGGTCCCGTCCCCGCCCCCCCTGGGTTGCCTCTTGCAGCCCAACCCACCTGCGCACCGCTTGCTGGGCCTGCAGCGGCAGTGGTTGCATCCACGTCCGGTGGGAGTGATGCTGCATCCTCCACTTCCGCTCCACCGTCGCAAACCACACGCGAGGGCACGAAGATGGAAACGGAGGCAGTCACAGCGACCGCCTTCCCCGCCTCACTGCCTGTGCCATCTGTGGTGCTCCCCACGCCTTCGGCACTGGCAGTGCAGGCAAAGAACACCTGAAAGTGTACCACGTCAAGGGGCACAGTCCGCTGGGCACCCCCTCGCCATCAGAGGACGACATGGACGTCGAGCCCTTCCGGCTTTCAACGCAGCGGAAGGAACGGGCTGCGACGTCCAGGTCAGTAGAGAAGGCCAGAAAGCCCCTCCCAAGAGTCCAAGCCCCAGAAGACCCTAAATAAATAATCACACTCCAGTAGCTCTCACACATCGTAATGGGAAGAGAAAACATAGTTCAATAGAACTGCAGAGGCCTTCTGAATAATCTGGACGACGTGCATGAGATTCTGCATGCCAACCAGCCAAGTTTAATGTTTGTCCAGGAAACACATCTGAATTCCAAACACACAAATTTCTTGAATAGTTACCTGGTATACAGGAAAGACAGGGATGGCTGCACACACTCTTCTGGCGGTGTGGCCATAATCGCCCGCAAATCCTTAGCATGCCACCCTGTCACCTTGAACACCGTCCTTGAGGCTGTAGCTGTCCACACAATAATTTTTAATAGGTTGATAACGGTATGCTCCATCTACATCTCTCCTGATCTTGCACTTCTCAGCTCTGACTTTGAGGCGCTGGTCGACCAGCTTCCTGAACCGTACATCTTAACAGGCGACTTCAATGCCCACAATTCTCTTTGGGGCTCTTCTCGCAAGGATGCCCGAGGTGGCCTGATAGAGAAGTTGTTAACATCCTCTGGAGCATGCCTTTTCAACAAGAAACAGCCTATATACCATAACATAGGACACAATACATACTCAAATCTTGACTTGGCTATTGGTTCGACAATTCTCTTTCCATGTCTTGAGTGGGGTGTGGGCACTGACCCATATGTCAGTGACCACTTCGCCACCTCACTAACATATATAGGTAAAGGCCCATGCAGTCCATCTTTCCCCAACAGGTTCAAAGAAACAACAGCTAACTGGAATACATTTACAGAGACATCGAAACTACACCACACATCCATAGGACTCCTGCATGTTGGAGAAGCTACCCAACTCCTCACGGCGCACATCGTCGACGCCGCCGAAAAGTCCATTCCCCACGCCTCTGGTTCCCCGCGCAACCAAAGGAGGCCGTGGTGGAATGAGGACTGTAGGCGGGCGCGAGAGGCCCAGAACAAGGCGTGGGGTATCCTTCGTCGGTACCCCACGTCGGGTAACCTTATTTTGTTCAAACGGGCCAAGGCGTTTGGAAAACGTGTGCACCGTGAGGCAAAACGAGAGAGTTGGCACACCTTCTTGACATCCAGTAATTCATACACGGACACACACACAGTCTGCACACGTATACGCAAGCTCAAAGGACAACAGACACACAGCCTGCCCCTGGTTAGCACAACAGGGGACACACTCGAAGACCAGGCTAACACACTTGCACAACACTTCGAACACGTGTCCAGTTCAGCACACTACACAAGCACTTTCATGAAACAAAACATCTGCAGAAAAAAAGCCCTTACAAGACAAAGAAAAATCAAATACTTCTTACAACTCTGAATTCACTCTCTATGAGTTGAGGGTTGCCCTGAGGACGTGCAAACCTTCAGCTCCAGGTGCAGATAAGATTAAATACACTTTGATACAACACCTACACCGAGACACCCTTGAAACACTCTTACACCTATACAATATAATATGGCTTTCGGGGCACGTTCCACGCTCTTGGAGGGAGGCCATAGCAGTTGCTTTTCTAAAGGAAGAGAAGTACCCTTCTTCTCCCAACAGTTATCGTCCCATTGCCCTGACAAGCCGCCTGTGTAAGCTCCTCGAGAAGATGATAAACAGGCGACTCGTGTACTTCTTGGAGTACAAAGGTCTTCTCGAGAGCTGCCAGGCAGGCTTTAGGGCGGGGCGATCTACGAATGATCAACTCGTTGCGTTAGAGTCATATATTAAAGATGCTTTCCTCCATAAGCAGTGCTGTATGACAGTATTCTTTGATCTTGAAAAGGCGTACGACATTGCTTGGCGCTACGGCATCCTCAGCGATTTGAAGTCCTTTGGCTGGTCGGGTAACATGATGAATACGCTTGTTGGTTACCTGTCTGAAAGAACGTTTCGCGTGCGAGTTGGAGCTGCACTCTCTAGGGTGCATGTGTAGGAAAACGGCGTGCCGCAAGGTGGTGTTTTGAGTTGCACTTTGTCTATTATAAAAATGAATTCTCTTCGGAAGGCACTGCCACCATCGATCTCCTGTTCAATCTATGTAGACGATGTTCAACTCACCTTCAAATCGTGTAACTTGACTATCTGCGAGCGCCAAGTGCAGCAAGGTGTGAACAAGCTTGCCGGCTGGGCCGATAGCAAGGGTTTTAAATTTAATCCAGGGAAGTGCACTTGTGTTCTGTTTTCCAAGAGGCGTGGCATTCGCCCGGTTCCAGACATTCGACTCCACGGTGTCTCTATTCCTGTAAAAAAGGAACACAAGTTCTTAGGTATTTTCTTTGACGAAAAGCTGACATTCATCCCACACATAAAACAACTAAAACATAAATGCTTAAAAACAATAAATATCCTGACAGTTCTGTCGCACATCTCTTTTGGTGCTGACAAACAACTTCTCTTACGTGTTTTTACCAGCTTGATAGGTTCACGATTGGAGTATGGTAGCGTTGTCTATGGATCAGCCACTAAAACATCTCTCAAAATGCTGGACTCAGTGCTCCATCTCGGTCTCCGCCTGGCGTGTGGCGCCTTCCGCACTAGCCCGGTCGAAAGCCTATATGTGGAGTGCAACAAATGGAACCTACAACGTCAGCGAGCATACACAGATTTCTTTTATGCTTTTAAAATTTCATACATGCCTCTCCATCCTTTTAAATCAGTTTTTCATGATACGTCCATGACTGAACTCCTTTTAAATCTACCACCATTCTATGCGCCCTTCTCTTACAGAGTTAGAGAGCAAGCGTCAGAGTTTTCTGTCTCCTTTTTACATACAATCCAAAGTTCTCTAACTGATTTTATAGCACCATGGCATCTCCGCCCTGTATCATGCGACACATATTTCACACATGTAGATAAAAACCGAGCTCCCACATGTGCAATTCTGCAGCATTTCTTGTATTTGCAGAAGAAGTACCAATGCTCTGAATTTTATACGGACGCTTCTAGAACTGCCACCTCTGTGCCCTGCGCGGCGCATGGGCCCGGCCTTAGTGTCACTAGAACTCTGAATAGTCATACTAGTATTTTTACGGCAGAGGCTTACGGTGTACTTTTTGTTGTCAATCACATACTTCAAAGCCACATCCCACAATCCATTATCTATACAGATTCCCTCAGTGCTGTGCGGGCACTGTCGTCAACAATGCCTTCGAAAAACCACGTTGTCAATCTGATCGTCAAGGGTATTATGTATGTGTATGTACGCAAATTTGAACTGGTTCTTTGCTGGGTCCCTGGCCACTGTGGTATAGCCGGGAACGAAGCAGCGGACCGAATGGCTGCTGCTGCTACACTCTCGAATAGAGTAGACATAACCACATTACCCTACACCAACGTGAAACCACACATCAGACAACAACTTCGCAAAACATGGCAAACACACTTGAGTGAACAAACAGACAAGTTACACGTAATAAAACTACACTTTGGACCATACACCACCGACACACGTAACAGATACACTGAAGTCGCCTTGGCTAGATTACGGATAGGGCACACTCATGCAACTCACTCGCACCTTCTCACGGGGTCTCCAAGACCTCTGTGCAGCAGGTGCGGAGAGGCCCTATCCGTGATCCACATCCTTATACAATGTAAGGCACTTGACACAACACGACACAAATACTTCCCACAACTACACACGCGACATATTCCACCACACCCGTCATACTTCTTAGGAGATGAAGCCATGTTTTCAGTCAAACGCGTTTTCGAGTTTCTTACCGACGTAAAATTTTTACATCTCATTTCTTATCATGCATGTTGACAACCTAGCCCTTTACACCAGTCATCTTCATTACGTTGTGTTTTACTTTGTTTATTTTTACTGAAATGTTCTACTTTTACTTCCATGCCACTTTCATGTAATCACTATTGTTTGGCGCTCTTTTCCCTTAGTCGGCCTTGCGCCATTAAACTCCAAACATCATCATCATTAAAATCCGCCTTCAAAACGCACCACGACCGCGAGGTACGGGAATCTTATCTCATTTATAAGTTTAAGTCAGCCACACTTGGGATTAATGAAAGTTACGGAAAACTAACGTGCTTATCCCTCGATGAAAATTTGCTGCTTCATAATTTTTATAACTATGTTCATTATTCCTACCCTTGAATTTCCCATCATAATTCGCAGAAACTCTCCTATTACAGCAGTTTATTAGCCTAATGCGGCTCAACAATGCCATTTGTCCTGGGGAAGGAGGCCTCGTTCCCACCACCACTTAAGAATGTTTAACTCTTTGTGATCTATTCATGTTTAACCTTTTGTGACCCTACCTATTTGCTGCTCATTTGCTAGCTTCTGTGAAATGCTCTTTTGTGCCCCCTATCTATTCTCTTCATCCGTGGAGGGCACACCCATCTTCGCTTCCGCCCCAACTAGTATCCACAGCCCCTGAATACCTTACTGTATACTCGTGCCTTTCTTTTGAAACCGCGGTTGTCCAGTTTCCCGCATTGTCTGAACTTGCAGCCCGCGCGGCAAACGTTGACCCGTCATGGTGCAACCTTGAACACTGCTTTGTTAACACGACCCCTTTCTCTCTCTCGCTCCCCCCCGCCCCCCTTTTTTTGTTGTTGTTGTAACAGGCGTAGCCCGACTGTATGCGTACTCTTCTTTTCCGAAACATTTTCCGCTCCTCACAGTTTTCTGCAAACCTATATAGGACATGTGTTCCAAATGTTTGCGACAGCAAAATCATGTAACTTTGCTCTGATGAAGGCAAGTCCCGTTCCCGCTACGTAAGTAAACCTTGGTGTTTATTGTTCTTGCTGTGTATCCCACTCTTTACTTATACTATATATATATATATATATATATATATATATATATATATATATATATATAGCATGCTGGCGATGAGGCCGTAGGCGTGGTGAACACAAAGTAAGAAACCTCGGTCACAGTAACAGCGGAGGGTTTATTTCGACGTTCGACTCGAAGACAAGTCCTCTACGGGAATGGAGCACGTCTCGAAGACTTGTCTCGAAGTGGAAACGTCGAAATAAACCCTCCGCTGTTGCTGTTACCGAGGTTTCTTACTTTGTATATATATAAATATATATATATATATATATATATATATATAAGTCGTGAAGTGGAGTCCTTAGTTGCTGCAGGAATACGCACAAAGTAGAAGTACGCTCTTCGAAGACTTTATTTCCAAGGTTTCGACCTGCGACAGGTCTTCCTCAGGAATGAAAGCTTTGGGTAAAATCGTACGGACTCAGAGTGGGGGCGGCGCCCCGAAACACAAGCCACATGGGAAACAAACACACAAACGACCACAAACAGCATACAGAGCTTCTTCTGCCAAAGGCAGGCGAAAAAAAGCCTTCAAAAAAAAAGGCGAAAGGAAGAGGGAGGAACAAGGTGGCAAGGAGGAGGCAAGAAAGAGGCAAGGATGAACACACTGCATGAACGCGGGTTGTGGGGATAACAGAAAATGCGACGAGTTCACGGGTGGCGAAAGGCCCGAAAACATCCGGTGTCTCCGGGAGGGAAAAACTACAAAGCACACGCCGCCACGAGCAGTGAGTTTACATGCGCGTCACCGGTAACAAGGATTAACTACTTACCGTCTTCAGCGGCATGGTCAAGAATGCAAGCGGGGCCAATTACTGCATCTGAAGCGCAGGCAGCCTCCACGACTTTGGGGGGTCCCACAAAAGCCAATGGGGGAGCCCATTTGAGGCGTGCCCTTCTCCGCCTAAGCCTCCATTTGTACACGGCGTCGCGTCATGTCGCGCCAGGTCAATGTACGGCCTGTTAACTGTTAGTACTCGGCTGTCGCCGGCACGCGTGGAGCCCTGGGCCCAATCCACGAAAATATGTCGGAGCGCGGCAATTTAAAAAAAAAACAGGAAAACAAGAAGAGAGAGGCGACCGTCGGTATGTGCCGTGCCTCTGGGACAACCAAAGAAAAAGAAAAAGAAAAAGAAAAAGAAAAAGAGGGAAACAATGAAAAAGAGAAACAAAGCAAAACATGAGTGGAAAGACAGGAAGGAGGCGTGCACTCCGTGAACACCAGCATTGGGGATCACAATGTGATTACAAAACACCCGAGGCATAAGCCACAACGGCGCCAAAATAAAATACTTCTTACACGCTCGGTTGGAACTAAAAGCTTCAACATTCCGTTTCACATTTCTCAAAGATAAAATGGGTATGACATATGGTGACATAAACAGGCAATGAGTACCATGTGGTTATTAATGAGGCATGTTATGCTTGCTGAGCGTTGAGACAAGGAAATGAGAGAAAAAAAATATAAAAATAAAAATAGCGGGGACGGGAAGGGAAGTGTTGGTAGGGGGTCGGGAGCGGACGAGATAATTGTAGTGACTGCGGAACATAATGGTAGGTTGTTGGTGTTACAATGTACAACCTCACACCTGGAGCAACAGGCTGCCTGTAAACATCAGACCGTGCAATGCCCTGCGCGGGAAGGGCCGATAGCAAAAGGACAACAAAACTACAAGGTCTCGTATGTCCCGGGGTCACTATGCTTCAATGGTCATGCAGCGTACGAATTACAGTCATAGTCCCAGGACTCTCATTAAGACCCCCCTGCAGGGTATTAAATTTGTAGATTAAGTAAGACTCACATTGTTCTCGCTCCCTACAGCTCCCTACAATGTCTGCTACAATGTCTCCCTACAATGTCTACAGCTCCCTACAATGTCTGCTGCGTGCGCCTCTTCGAGACTGATCTGGAAATTCCCTTCCCATGCCCCGACGTGCGCCATCGTTGGGGACTCGCAAACCAAATATTTACACAAGAACTTCGACCCATCTAGTCCTCACTCACCGGCGTTTATCACGCTACCGGGAGCCGGCATCCGCGACGTTGTGAACTTGTTGGACTTCGCGCCACGAGGTGTGACAGAACTCATCCTACACGTTGGGACAAACGAGGTAGCCAACACAAACGGCCAAGTCGCAAAGGAGAGATACTCGAATCTTCTCGACCACATTGCAAAGGAAAGACCTGATATCCAGGCAACATTTGTAACTCTGGTGCTCCCACGGTCGCCAAACCGTCCACGGAACCCCCATGATTGGCGCGCTGCAGCTAGATTCAACAGAGAAGCCGACGCCTTCAACTGCCTCTTGGTCGAGTTGTGCGAAAACCGTAGAAAAGTCTTTTTCTTGCACCACTGCCTGCATCACTTCCCCCCAAAAATGGTTCTGGCAGCCGGCGGTCTACACCCAAGCTTTGGTGGTGTGTCGATTATGGCGTGGAACTTGTACACCTTCCTTCTAGAACTCCGATGGCCTAGGTTTGCAGACTGGCAGGATTATGTGTCACCATCACCAGCTCGTGAAACGCAACAGGAGCCTACGTTCGCACAGGCCACACTGCAAACTGAACCAAGTCGGCATTTGGACTTGGACTGGCCCCCACTGACCCATGTGACTTCCCCGAATCCAGCTACCGGTCCTCACCCTCACAACTCCCTTGACGCAACACCCGCCGGAGGTGCAACTGCCATTCCTGGGAGTCCAGCTCCACAACCGGAGGTACTTCCCCCACGCCCACCACGAAAGCAGAGTACCAGCCCTGAAGCCCATCAAGTGGACCCGACACCAGGACCCGAGTCACCCTTTCTACGCCTCCGATGACGAAGGTGTTCCAGCCCTGGCCCCACCGCAGAGCTCCGACGGGGAAATGGACGCACGTCTCCCAAGTTACCCACAACGAGCACCCCCCAGACAACACCGCAGCAACCCCTGTCAAGGATAGCACCGCAAGATCGCGCAGCGCTGCACACACTTTCCACGGGGGACAGTGAGGACGCTGTCAAAACCCCAGCTCCAAGGTACAACCTTAGGAAATGCCCTGGATCGGCCCGCCGAGTGCAGAGTGATTGACGTGTTGGCCCCGAGCCCAAGCCGACTTCCTCTTCCTCAGGTGCCGTAACCTTAAAATCCAAAGAATTCTTAAAAGTCAGGAAAATTGTAGACAAGCGCGTGCGCCATGACCTTCATGTTCGTACCCTTCAAACATATAAGCTAGAAGGTATTGTACCCAAAGGGCTCCGTATTTCACTGCCTCCTTCAATGAAGAACCTATCTAATGAGAATGTAGAAAAATGGAATCGAATACTAAATACTGCTTCCCTAGAATTACTCCAGGTCACAATAGAGCACTCTGAAGTAATGTTAACGTCACTTTTGGGAGAGGAACGTCGAGTCCGGGAAAGTGCCTTACTTTCAGCGCCGGAACTCGAGGAGCTGAATTTATTTGAGGCCAAAAAAACCCTCGAGGTTACAAAAACAAAGTTAAAAAAACTCGAAAGGGATAACGTCCTGGGGCATGGCGGGTCGTATGCGAGGGGCGTCAGACAACAACCGTGTCTGCCTCTTGTGGATGCGGTTGACCGCGAGGAGGGTGTTGACAGCATGCCGGGGGAACCGCCGCTAGGGGTTTAATGCGGCGACGGGGGCGGGCAAATCGTTAATTTATCGAAGAATAAATTAAGCGCCACTGAGATATCTGTTCTGTCCCGGGGTCTCACATTTTGCCCGAGCAACGGGAAGTACTCAGAATTAACACTCCTGAAAGATTTAGATACTTTTGCCCGTACTCTGCGTTTACGAGAGTACTTCTTCGATAGAAGTGATGGGGAGAACGCCAAACCTTCTTTCGTCGCCAAGCACCACTGGACCCCCAGTGCACAAAGGGAGGAAAATCTGGACTTGTATATTCGTGCCGTCCAGAGCCGTCGTTTTCCAGGCATACCAATCACGCCGAACCCGTGATCACAACATCACAAAAAACGAACAGGATGCTCTCAATGCATTGAGTAACCGACAGGACATTGTAATCAAATCAGCTGACAAGGGAGGGGGGATTGTTATTCTCGACCGGAATGATTACGTCACAGAAGGGGATCGGCAATTAGGCGACCGGAAATTCTATAAGCCCCTTCTATCAGACCCTACTAAGGAACACCAAAAAATTGTAAATAACGTGCTGGAGCAACTTGTGGGGGCCCGAGAAATTGATAGAAAACTTGCCAGGGCACTAACATCGGCCCACCCAGTGGTTGGCCGCTTTTACATGCTTCCAAAATTACACAATATTGGAAATCCCGGCCGCCCAATTATATCGGGAATAGGCACCATCACAGAGCCAATTTCAGGTTATATAGATTACCTCATTCGCGATATACCCCCTCAATTTCCATCATACTTACGGGACACAAACCATTTTCTCCAAGAAATCGAGGGAATGGTTCTGCCGGATGGTGAATTTCTCGTAACATTGGAGGTGACCTCCCTTTATACCAACATTCCGCACAGCGATGGCATCAGTGCCCTCATTCAGTCGTACAACGAACACCGCGAAGAAGACTCTCCCAGCCCGAGGGTTGTTGAGGTATTAACGCGTCTCGTATTAGAACTCAACAGTTTTGAATTTCAAAACAAATACTTTCTCCAAACAAGTGTTGCTGCGATGGGAACAAAAATGGCCCCTTATTATGCCACCATATTCATGCACAATATTGAAACCAAATTCCTCTCTACTTCAGACAGTTCACCTGCACTGTACAAGCGATTCCTTGACGACATTTTCATGATCTGGACAGACACTGAGCAACGACTTATTGCCTTTATAGAAGAATTCAACACAGTTCATCCTAATATCTCATTCACATACGAGTACTCTCGCACCGAAATTAGTTTCTTGGGCGTTCAGGTTCATGTGCGGGCGGGGTCACTGGAGACGAGTGTGTACAGGAAACCTACAGACCGCCAACAGTACCTGCACTTCAAAAGCTGCCACCCACGCCATTGCAGAACGGCTATCCCTTATTCCCAGGCACATAGATTTAGAAGAATTTGCTCCAGGGATGAAGACTTTCGTTCGAACGCCAGCCGAATGCGGGGCGTCCTCGTCAAACAGCGTTACCTGCCGGCCCTTGTTGACGATGCCATTTCTAGGGCGGCAAGTTTAAATCGTAACACACTGCTACAGGGGTCGCACGTGAATGATGGGAATAATTCCCGCTCTAATTTGGTCTTAACTTTTACTAGTAGCCCACCGAACGTGAATAAAATTTAAAAAAAGCACTTCAACATTCTTCAGCAGAGCGAACGACTTTCCAAAATTATCAGTGATCCTCCGCGTGTAATATACAGGCGCGCAAAAAGCATAGGGGACTATCTTGTCCACGCCAAAGACAGGGACGCCCAGCAATTAGGCTGCCGACCATGTGGCAAAAACAGATGTTTGGTGTGTAAACACGTGCAGACCGCGAGGGTGGCAATTAGCACACATTCGGACTTACGATATTCTATACCTGGGTCATTCGAATTGTGACTCGTCAAATTTGGTTTACCTATTGGAGTGTGGCGGATGTAATATGCAGTACATAGGACAGACGGATGGACCTTTTCGAATGCGGTTTAACAATCACCGCTATCACACCAAGGCACTCCCAAACCTTCCCTTGTCCAGACACCTAGCGATGCAAAATCACTCTTTCGATGACATTAAAGTCACGCTTCTACAGAGCAGTTTTTCTAGCTGTAGGGAGCGAGAACAATGTGAGTCTTACTTAATCTACAAATTTAATACCCTGAAGGGGGGTCTTAATGAGAGTCCTGGGACTATGACTGTAATTCGTACGCTGCATGACCATTGAAGCATAGTGACCCCGGGACATACGAGACCTTGTAGTTTTGTTGTCCTTTAGCTATCGGCCCTTCCCGCGCAGGGCATTGCACGGTCTGATGTTTACAGGCAACCTGTTGCTCCAGGTGTGAGGTTGTACTTTGTAACACCAACAACCTACCATTATGTTCCGCAGTCACTACAATTATCTCGTCCGCTCCCGACCCCCTACCAACACTTCCCTTCCCGTCCCCGCTATTTTTCTTTTTATATTTTTTTCTCTCATTTCCTTGTCTCAACGCTCAGCAAGCATAACATGCCTCATTAATAACCAGATGGTACCCATTGCCTGTTTATGTCACCTTATGTCATACCCATTTTATCCTTGTGAAATGTGAAACGGAATGTTGAAGCTTTTAGTTCCAACCGAGCGTGTAAGAAGTATTTTATTTTGGCGCCATTGTGGCTTATGCCTCGGGTGTCTTGTAATCACATTGTGATCCCCAATGCTGGTGTTCACGGAGTGCACGCGTCCTTCCTGTCTTTCCACTCATGTTTTGCTTTGTTTCTCTTTTTCATTGTTTCCCTCTTTTTCTTTTTCTTTTTCTTTTTCTTTGGTTGCCCCAGAGGCACGGCACATACCGACGGTCGCCTCTCTCTTCTTGTTTTCCTGTTTTTTTTTTTAATTGCCGCGCTCCGACATATTTTCGTGGATTGGGCCCAGGGCTCCACGCGTGCCGGCGACAGCCGAGTACTAACAGTTAACAGGCCGTACATTGACCTGGCGCGACATGACGCGACGCCGTGTACAAATGGAGGCTTAGGCGGAGAAGGGGACGCCTCAAATGGGCTCCCCCATTGGCTTTTGTGGGACCCCCCAAAGTCGTGGAGGCTGCCTGCGCTTCAGATGCAGTAATTGGCCCCGCTTGCATTCTTGACCATGCCGCTGAAGACGGTAAGTAGTTAATCCTTGTTACCGGTGACGCGCATGTAAACTCACTGCTCGTGGCGGCGTGTGCTTTGTAGTTTTTCCCTCCCGGAGACACCGAATGTTTTTGGGCCTTTCGCCACCCGTGAACTCGTCGCATTTTCTGTTATCCCCACAACCCGCGTTCATGCAGTGTGTTCCTACTTGCCTCTTTCTTGCCTCCTCCTTGCCACCTTGTTCCTCCCTCTTCCTTTCGCCTTTTTTTTAAGGCTTTTTTTCGCCTGCCTTTGGCATAAGAAGCTCTGTATGCTGTTTGTGGTCGTTTGTGTGTTTGTTTCCCATGTGGCTTGTGTTTCGGGGCGCCGCCCCCACTCTGAGTCCGTACGATTTTACCCAAAGCTTTCTTTCCTGAGGAAGACCTGTCTCAGGTCGAAACGTTGGAAATAAAGTCTCCGAAGAGCGTACTTCTACTTTGTATATATATATATATAAAAAAAAAATATATATATATATATATACATATATATATATATATATATATATATATATTAATATATATATATATATATATATATATATACAGTCGAACACGGATATATCGAACTCCAAGGGGATCGCGAAAGAATTCGATATATCGATAATTCGATATATAAAATACGCCTATCTGAAGATTATCTGACAACTCCGCACATCACTGACAGTTTACTGAAGTCGTGGAAAACGGTAGTTTAGCACTTTGACCCTCAAAGCATGGAAAATCCGTACCGCAGCATGATGACCACCGCACTTTATTTATCATTGAAATGTCTTTGAGCTTCGCTTGTTTTTTATTCTTCGTCGTAAAGTTCACCAAATTGTCTTCAAGATTACAAACACGCACAACTGAGAAAATCAACGCTGTAAACTGTGCCACAACAGAGGCGAATAACGCTGACGTAAGCTCAGCTGCAGTAGGCGGTTGGGAACGTTGTCAGGCACTGAGCGCCGTTATCTTCAGTGTTCGAACCGAACACCTCCCCCGTCTGGAGGCGTGCAACCAAGTTGATTTGCACCCGACACGCTCCGGAATAGCCGAGGCGGGTTGTGCTGCATTCGCCTTTACGTCAACGTTGATGCGTGCATCGCCCTCAAAACTACTGCGAGGAATTCCGAACGCCTTTTCAACCAACATCTTTTCAGCAGCCTGCACCCGACGAATTCCCGCTTTCGTTGCTTCGAAATGAATGCGTTGGACAAAACAAACATACAACGCCGCATCGGTCCCCCTGCACGAGCCACCAAACAGCTCAATCACAGAAAAAGAGTGCCTCCGGTCAATTTCTTTTGCTCCTTTATGTCCTTTCGCCCCAACCACTATCCGCGTTATAGCTATCATGGAGCTGCCCCTCGTTCTAGCGTGAAAACAGGTGTTGAAGGTCATCGAAGCGACATAATGCCGCGGACGCCGTCTCGGTCTCACCAAGCCAGGCAGCTCCTGCGATGAGTCAACATTATCATCAACTCCACTCATCAGAGGAAGCAAACTTTTAGGGGTACCTTCGGCGCGGAATTCGATATATCGAATTTGCCCGTGATTAGGAGTTCGATACACGCGCACAACAGCCCTATACTTTTGCATGGGATTTCCAAGGGGATGTTTGCACTGTTCGATATAGACAATAATTCGATATATCCGTGTGCAACTGTATATATATATATATATATATATATATATATATATATATATTCCATCTTCATGATATCCGAGAGAAAATCATTTGTATCCTTAGTGAAGGATGGAAAGCTGGGGGAATGTCGAGAATGAAAGTGTCGACATAGCGCGAGAGGTTCTCGGTGACAGTACCAATGCCAGAGACAATGGGGCGACCTGGGTTGTTATTTTTATGAATCTTAGGAAGAAGATAGAATCTACCGCCTACCGGGCTTAAGGGGATTAGAGAACGAGTAGTTGTTTCAGTTATTTCCTGATTTTGAACAAGCTCAGTGAGTTTTTCTTTGACAATTAGCTTATAATCATTAGTGGGATCGCTAGGGAGTACTTTGTAGAACGCAGATTCTGATAGTTGTCTATCAGCCTCGTTGACTAGTCAGCTTTGTCGAGGATCACGATGGCGCCTCCTTTATCGGCTGGTTTGATTACTATTTCGGGGCAACCTGCGAGTGCCTCCAGGGCTTTCTTTTCCTTGTTTGTGATGTTAAAGCGGAAAGGGATTTGCTTTTGGTATGCTGCTTGTACATCACGATGAACGGCTTTAATGTACCTGTCGAGGCATGTATCGCGTTGCGTGGGAGGGGTGCAGTGCTTATGGCTAGGTAGTGCGGTTCGGGCTTCGTCGGTTAGAGGACGGTCATGGAAGTACTCTCGCAGTCTCATATTTCTGGCGAAGTTGTCTAAGTCCTTAAAAGTTGAAATTCGTTGAAACCGCCAGTTTCCGGGCAAAAATTCAGACCTTTTGATAAGGCGCTCATCTGAACTGGGGACAGGGTAATACTAGAAAGGTTCATCACATTTCCGGTGAGATTTTTGTTAGATTTAGTAGCATGGAGAGAGGTTACAGAAAGGGAATAAAAATTTGGGTTTGCGTTCGCAGACTCACTAGTACTGCCACCAATGAGAGCTTGTGAATGATTAGTATTTTGCGCGTTTAAGGGGCGATTTTTATGTGCATTCCCAGATAATGGACAGCCATTAGTAATGGGGCTAACGTTATTCTTGCGGATGTAGTCATTGCTAGGGATATTATCTCGGGAAAATTTACAGACTTTTGTTTCGCATATAGCGGATGCCTTTTTGGATTCGTAGCTGCGTAGAAGGCCTGATTCTCTTTCGCTTAGATCCTTACTAAGAATTTCCTCTTCCTAGCGGAGGGAATGGGACATAGTCTCGTAGTGATCTAGAATTATCTGCGTTAATTGCAAGGATGCGCTGTCTAGTACTTGTTGCCACTTTTTTTTGTTGGAAGGGGACAGTTCAGCAGTTGCAGGTCTCAGTCTAACCCTCAAACACATGGGAGCTACCTCGGCAGAAAATACTGTGAAAGTGCAGAAACGTGCATTTGGGAACTTATGCATTTTTGAGTAATCTTTCTTAATTTTAAGAACTGTTTTGATACTGGGTAGGAAGCTGCATTACCGGGTTTTTTGGTGCCTAGTCCCTTTGTCGGCGCAGAAGACACTTTCTTGCGGAGGTTGTAGGCTGGTTTTGGGGCGTCCGATTGCAGTGCGGATCCGCTGCTGGCGTTTTCCAGTGGCTCGGTTATTATCCTTCTTATAATTTATTTTCGCGCTCTCTCTTCATTCTTTTGCTACCCACCAACCATGATCCATTTGTACAAACTTTCCCTCCTCTTACCTTGCCCTCGCCTTTGCTACATTTTCAGTATATATATAGCTCTGAAACGAACTTATTTTGTACTCTGAAGAAAGGGAGTCCTCTCCCTGAAACGTCAGTAAACTTATGTATATTTACTACGTCTTTCTCGTTTGTCTCTGTCTCTACTAACCTGATTTAGTTCGCGCTCTGTGTGAGTTTTTATCTTTTCAGACTATATATATATATATATATATATATATATATATATATATTTATATTGTAACCGCCGGTTATGGCGACGACCCCAGAGAAATATGCCTCCGTACAATCCCCCCGTAGATGTACACAAACGCTATACGCAAAGTACTAGCAGACGGGTATGCGCCAGTGGACTGGTACTTCGCAGGCTTGTCTTCCGCACGCAATCATGCTTGACCATCGTCATCAGTTGTATCATCACCAACGTCCGGCTTGTTTGTTCTTCGACGCTCGCTCCCTGTCAGGTAGGACAAGGTTCGCCTAATAAAGACGTCCCGCAAGTCTCCAGGTGCGTGCTTAGAAGTGGTGGAGGTAAGTTCCTTCGATCCCATGTACCCCGACCTCCGGCTTACCCCTGGAGCTCTGATCTGGTTGGCGTGTCCAATGTTCGAACTTCACTATTACGCAAGATGGCTCCACCGATATGAACAGCACTATGGGTGCTTCCACGGTAAATTCATCGGCGCCAGTGTGGACAGTTACCGGCCGGCAGCGTGTACATCGGCCTTTTATTGGGCTTCCCCATGAGGACGTGGAGTACTGGCAGGATAATTACGAGGTAGTCAACACCTTGAATCGACGGGACGATTCCGACGAGCGGAGGCACGCCTGCTTTTACCTTTACATGATAGTGGAGACATGGTACTACAACAATGAGCACGACTCCTCTGACTGGCAGCGCTTCTGTCAGCTGCTTCGTCCCGTCTTCGGCACGTCATCTACGCGTGCAGAAGCCGCCAAGAAGAAATCGTACGAGCGCGCGCAACGCCCTGGGGAGTCCTACGCGTCGTATATTGAGGACGTCATCGCGTTTAACCGCCGTGCGAATAAAGACATGACGAAAAAAAGTCTAGTTCGCCATGCCCTCGAAGGAATTTCCCCCTTGGCATTTAAAGCGCTGGCCGCACACTACCCCACCTCCATTAACCAGATTGTCACGACGTGCCAGCGCCTCGACGACCTTCAGTCCCTCCGTTCGCCGCCAATCCAGTAGGATAGCTGCGCCTCGACGGACGAAGCCGATCTGCGCTCTTTGATACGTTCGATCATCCGCGAGGAATTGACAGTTCAGACATAGCGCCGCTTTTCTGAACGACGCTGCGAAGCCTCCGTACCGGGTCTGCGCGAGCTAATAAAGCAGAAACTGGCCTCCCTTATGCCTCCCCCGGAACCTAGAACGGACGTTCACCAAGTCTCTGACCACGCCGTGGTGGCTCCATTAGCTTTTGATCCCAGTGCTCCAGTTTTAACGGCGCCTCTCCCTGAACCTGCATGTTCACCTGTGGCCACTGTCTGTGCTCCTGGCGCTGGACCGCCTGTCCCTTCACATCCAGGTCATGTTCATCTTTATCCAGTGCCACCTGCTGGTCTTCCTTGGTTTGCGTACGGCTACCCGGCTTGGAATCCTCCGCGACCCATCTGCTTCAAGTGTTGCATCCGGGGCCATGTCTGCCACTTCTGTAGACGGCGCCAACAAGGCGAAAGACACGCCCATTTCACCATCCCACAAGGCAGCTGTCAACCATCCTAAAAATACTACTCCCTACGGTTCCACGACGCCGGACGCTTTCATTCGCCTAACGACCCTAAGAATCAGCGACGCAGCCCCCGGCCCCGAGACGAAGTGCGCCGTCCGACTCCTGCGGCCGCTTTGTGTCGCCGCTTCGTCCGGCCTACCAGGTCGCCAACTACCACATGGAAAACTAGAAAATGCCGTTTCTAGTGGCGAAACAGCGTTGCAAATAATTTCTAGAAGTCTCCCTGATCGACTATCAAACACGTTATCGGTTGTCGTTGAAGGAATTGATCTAGAAGCCCTTGTCGGCACTGGTCGGTATTTCTATAATTCGTGAAGACGTGTGTTCCAAATTGCGTAAAGTATTAACCCCCTACCCCGGTCCCTCTCTACGTGGTGCTAACAACGCCATGATTCAACCTTCCAGTCCGGTGTTACCATTGCCGGCATTCGACATTACATTCAGCGCGCAGTACTACCTTAATGTGTTCATCAAATGATATTGGGTTGGGATGTTCTCAAATCGGTGTCTGCTGTGATCTCTTACAAAGACCCCTTGCTTCGTATGACCGACACTGACATGTATAGTGTTCGTGATTCCACAGAACTGCCATGGGTGGCCGCCTCCTGCGATTTTTGTCTGCCTCCTGGACAAGAATCCATGCTCTGCATTCACTCTGACAAATACTCGATGGCGATGTGTTTATTACTCCTACCGGAAAATTCTCTCCTCGAGGTATTCTTAGACCCCCTGCCTAATACTGTATTCTCGTGGAACTGCTCTTCTCGTCACACAGAATAATTCGAGCGAGACTATTATATTACCACAGGGCGCGACCATTGCTTCTCTTCCGCGCAACGAGGCAGCGAGTGTCGTTTCATTTGAGTATATATTTCATCTACAGAATGCTCGGCCGGTTATAAATCCCCATCGCTCGCCATTGATGATACTATCAGTTCTTATCTCCCACCGGAGCAAAAGAAAGCACTACTGGATCTTCTGGCGAAGCACAAAACCCTATTTGACTCTTCCTTCTCCTTCTCCGCTTTGCAGCCAACATCAGCTGCCTACCACCGAATTGAAACCGATGGTTCTTGCACCAATTGCCACCGCCCATATCTGGTCTCACCAAAGGAGCGAAAAATTATTCAGGAACAAGTGGGCAACATACTCAAAAACAAGATAGTTCGTCCATGAACGAGTTCATTGCCGTCACCTGTTCTTTTAGTCCAGAAGAAGGGTGGTTCCGTGTGGTTTTGTGTGGACTACCGGGCGATAAATAAGATCACGCGCAAGGATGTATACCCAATGCCTCGTATCGATGATGCTCTGGATACGTTGCAGGGTGCAGAATACTTTTCAAGTCTAGACCTGAGATCGGGGTATTGGCAAATACCTGTGCACGGACAAGACAAACAGCATTTGCCACGCCTGACGGTCTTTACGAGTTTAACGTAATGCCGTTAGGGTTGTGCAATGCCCTGGCGACATTCGGACAAATGATCAACACGGTTGTGCGTGGCTTGAAATAGAAGACCTGCTTATGTTATCTTGATGGCATAGTTACATTTTGTACCACTTCCGAAGAACACCTTCAGCGCCTCAACGACGTTTTATTTATTTGTTGAAACAATTTTTTTGTTTATTTATTTATTCATTTAAATATTTATTTATTTATTTATTTATTTATTTATTTATTACATATACATACAGCGCCGATATGGCATTATTGTAGGGGGGTTACAATCTTGATGCATAAGGCAATCACACAAGAAGGGCAATACTCAAAAGGGCAACATCACTCAGAAATACATTGAGGGAGCATAATACACAACTGCACTGGGTAGAGCATTCCAATCTTCGATCGTATTAGAAAAAAATGAGTATTTAAAGACATCAATGCGGCACTGATACGGTCTTCTTGGGTTATCTCGTCTAATAGTGAGGTAATGAGGTTCTTTTATATAAATGTTTTGTTAATTCCTGTCTTATCGCTATAGAATAATAAATACAAATTTTAACCTCAATACTTTCCTACGTTTTTCCACAATTTGCATCGAAGTCCGTCAATAATACTCGAGCTTCTGACAGTGAAATCGTAATTGGCTGTTACAAAGCGTGCTGCTCGTTTTTGGACGCGCTCTAACTTATCAATATTTTTATTAGTAAATGGATCCCATGATTGGCAAGCGTATTCTAGCACAGGCCTAATGTTAGTGGTGTACAACGTTTCTTTCAGACCTGTAGTGTTGAAAGTTGAAAAAAAAAACACCATCCGGGATGCTTTCTTCGCAACTGTGTCCACGTGCGCAGACTAATTCATAGTCGAGGAAAAGGTGACACCCAGATATGTAACTTTATCGCACATTTACAAGGCGGTTTCATTTATGCGGTATGAAGATACTAACCTTTTTTATCTTATTTGTAAATTTTACATGGTAGCACTTCTTTATATTCAATGACATTTTCCACTTATCACACCAACTAGTTACAGCGTCCACGTCAGTCTGCAAAATTTTCGCGTCATTCATGCACGTAACTGGAAGATATAACACACAGTCATCTGCGTACAGTCTAACAGTAGATTTAAGATCAGCTGGCATGTCATTTATAAAGATTAAAAATAACAGCGGTCCGAGCACAGACCCCTGTGGTACACTGGATAAAACTTCAACAGGGAAGACGACGCGCCATTGACGACGACACGTGTTTCACGCATATGTAGGTAGTCTTTGATCCAGCCGAGTAAACGCTCTGGAATTCCTAGACTAGACAATTTAAAAAAAAAATAGGTTATGCGACACCACATCAAACGCCTTTTTTAGGTCTAAAAATACTGCATCTATTTGAGTCCTGTTGTTTATGCCAAGTGTGATGTCGTGGAAAAATTCTGTTAAATGGGTTGTGCAAGATAATCCGGAGCGAAAGCCGTGCTGTGTAGCTGTGAAGAAATCATTACCCTGCAGATGTTTAATTAGGCCTGTATAAGTTATATGCTCTAAATTCTTACAGAAAACCGATGTTAAGGACAGCTGCCGATAGTTGTATACGTTTCCTTTATCACCTTCCTTGCGAATCGGAGTTATGTTAGCCAATTTCCAGTCCTTTGGTAACATTGCTTCATGCAGTGATTTATTAAAGAGTATTACTAGGAAGGGAGAAATAGCAGATGCGCAACGATTCAGTACATAGTTAGAGTTACCATCAGGACCATTTGCAAAATGTGGGTTCAGGTTATCCAGCAGAGCAGGTACACCTGGTTCAGTTATAACTATTTCGTCCACGGTGGGCAAGTGTATGAAATACCCAGGAACTACACTCAGTTGGTGTGTGTTAAATACAGAATGAAAGTACTTACTAAAGCATTCAGCTTTACCTACGTCATCTTTAACCAATTTATTATAATTTATTATAACCGGAATTGCATTGCTGTCTTTTTTACTACTCTTTACATATCGCCAAACTTCTTTTGGATTTGTTTTGATTTTATCAGCTAGACCTGACAAGTACGCATGCTTCGCTTGCCATACTTCATTCTTAAGTTTTTAATTCATCGAGTTTAGCTTAATGTAGAAGGCACGATGGCCTGATTTATGGTACTTTTTGAATACCCGTGATTTTGCTTTTATTGAGGAACGGAGCTTAGCATTACTCCAAGGTTTTTCAGAGCGCTGTTTCCCCGACAACACTCTAGACGGTATATACGTATTAATAAAATCAAGTAGCTTTTCTTTAAAAAGCGCCTACAAATTGTTCATACTGGTGTGACATCCTTGATCTAAAAAAGTCGGAAAGAAAGAGTCAAGTTCGTTGGTTATTGCGTCATAACTACCTTTGTCATACATGTACACTTACCGCGGACGCTGCTCACTGCACACGTACACAGATCTTTCGCAAATAATAGAACCAAGCACAACTTAATGATCGCTGATGCCTGGGACTATTGTGACAGCCTCGACTAAATCAGTATCGTTAGCGAACAGTAGATCTAATACGTAACTTTCAGTAGTACCAAAACGGGCTAGTAAATCAACAAATTGATGTAGTCCGTAGACTTGAATTAGTTTGTAAAAGGCGGTGTGGAGCGTGTTTCGCCTGCTTTTAGCCGGTAAACGTTCGTACCATTCAACCTCTGGCATGTTGAAGTCATCCCCTGATATTACTTTTTTCGATGCGAAAATTGATAACATTCTCAATAAACTACAAAATGGTTCGATACTATTAAAACTGGGTGATCTATAAAAAGAGCCAACTACAAGACTGTTTCCATGTTTAGTCTGCCTCAACGTTTAGTCTGCCTCATAGCGATTCCGAGACACTGTCAAAATTATTAATGGGTACACTGTCGATAATGTCGTTAACCAGACTAAACACACCACCTCCCCGAGCATCTCTGTCCCTCCGATAGACTGTGAATCCCAGAGGAAAGACCTCAGCACTAGTTATATCATAGTTCAACCAGGACTCTGTACCAATAACAACATCCGGCTGCAACATGCTCAACAGTGCAGTAAATTCGGTACACTTATTTTTGAGACTTCGAAAAATAACTACGATGATTGACAGGTTATCAGATGCACGCGGACTTAGTCGGGATGATTGCGAAGCAGCAGGCGATGATTGCTACTGATTGCCCTCTTGGTCAACAAACCTAGCTTCATTGCTCAACTCACTCTGCCTAACTGCTGCTGTTCGACTACTCGAATCACATTCTCGAACAGTGCTGCCTGATGCATCCTAGAAATATGTTTTACCATCCATGGTTAGCTTATCGTATTTTAGGTTATCTTGGCGTTTCCTTCACGCGCAAATGCTACCAATTTGCTGCTGGAAATGCGCACAGTTTTTGAGAAATGTTCGCCTAATAAAAAGTCAGTACCCCTCAGCTTTGAAGCCGCAGATAGTACTCGCTGTTTATCTTTAAACTGAGCACATATAACAATGATTGGCCTTAGTGTTCCTTCAGCGCACTTTCCTATCCTGTGGGCTCTCTCATTTGAAGAAGGACTCACCGGAACGTTTAGTTTTTTTTTCGCATAAAGAGATAGATTTCGCCTCTGATTCATTCCAGGTTTCTTTATCAGCATCGCTCAAACCAAAGAAAAGTAAATTATTCCTGCTTGACCAGTTTTCTAAATCGCCCTGCTTGTGTATTACGTTACGTTTTGACTTGTCTTGCCAATGCCGGACTGACCCTCAATACGAAGAATTGCCGCTTCGCGAGTACATTGAATAAAGTATTCGGTCATTTGGTTAGCAAGGAAGGAATCTGCCCCGACCCTGACAAAGTGAATGACGTGCTCAATGTTTTGCGCACAGACCACCAAAAAGAACTCAGTAGCTTCTTAGCATTGGCATCCTACTTCCGTCGTTTCATACGCCACATCGCGTCATTTGCTACGCCCCTACAGACACTTCTGGCATCTGGTATCTCATTCATGTGGTCCGAGGACTGTGAAACAGCTTTTCAAAAATTGAGAAACGCACTAAATTCTGACCCTGTTCTCGGCCACTTCGATGAAGAAGCCCCCACCACACTTCCCATCAACGCCAGCGGACACGGAATTGGGGCTGTGTTATTACAGCACAGATCGTCCTCCGTAGAGCAAGTGACTGCCTACGCAAGTCGGACTTTGACACCTGCTGAAAGGAATTACACGACAATAAAACCGGAGTGCCTTGCACGAGTTTGGGCCGTCCAGAAATTCCGGCCATACTTGTACGGGCGGCTTTCACTGTGGACACTTACCATCCCGCTCTTCGTTGGTTGCCTTCCATCAAGAACTTAACTGGGAGACTTGGACGCTGGGTGCTTCGTTTCCAAGAATACAACTACCATGTTGCGTACACGTCTGACAACAAGCACACAGATGCAGACGCCCTCTCACGTTACGAGTTATCCTCGACTCAAGATGGTATTCAGGCGTCTCCTGAAACAGTGCAAACCACCCATTGATTTGAGTGCTTTAAAAAAAAAATGACAGCTACTGACGGAACCTCATTGACCAATTGAGCGGTGCGCGCCGACCCAGCAATAGCCGCTCACGACGACAGCTCAACAAATTCTTAATTATTAACGGCACTCTTCACCGCTACAACTACCACCCAACCGGCGACAAATGGGTGCCCGTGATTCCCCGTATTCTTCAACACAAAATTTTGGAGGTATTTCACGACGATGCTGTCGCAGGTCATCTGGCCTTCCACAAGACATTCGACCACAAAACAAGACTATTCTTCTGACCCGGTTTATAATCTCGCGTGGCAAAATATGTTTCGTAGTGCGCCGCATGCCAGTATCGGAAGAGACCCACGTTTGGCCCCCCAGGGACACTCCAACCCCTCCCTTGTTCCTGATCTCCGTTTGAAGTTGTAGGGATTGATCTCTATGCCCCTCTCCCCGTTACCTCAGAAGGACATCGATGGATTGTTACTGCCGTAGACCACCGCACTCGCTACGAGGAAACGGCTTCTGTTCCCACAGGCTGCGCTATCGAGGTGGCTGAATTCTTTTAGATGCGACGCTCAGAGCATCTCTTGTCGGCGGCCCTGTCCTTCCTGCGTGCTTCCGTTGTTGTCCGTCCTTCCTGCTTGCGTCCGTTGTTGTCCGGCCTTCCTGCGTGCGTCCGTTGTTGCCTGCAGCCTTTCCACTCTCTCGCGAGGGGCATTGGATTGGATTCAATTAGATTGGATCGACTTGGCTTGGCTTGACTTGGCTTGGCTTGAATTGGATTGGATTGGATTTGGATTGGATTGGATTAAAGTGGATTGTGTTGGATTGTGTTGCGTCATAGCCGCGGCAGACGCACTGGCCCCGGCGCGTGCCCAGGTGAGAGCGAACACACTCTCTGAAATCTGCGGGTGTGCGGCCCAGCACACTCTCACTCCGCTGCTGTGCGGCGCTGCGCGCGGTGCTGCGCATGGGCAGTACTCTCTCTCTCCGGGGTTACCTCTCCTTTGGGCGCGCTGCGCATATAACCGGTGTGCCGCTCTCCGGAGGCATTTCGGTCGACGGTTGCTCTCCGCTTGCGCTTGAACGCCCCTCAGCGTCGCCTCACACCAGGGATCCCGAGAGGGGAGGTGGGCGCAATTTTTGAAGGATATTTTTTTACGTCATGGAGCGCCCCGAGTTCTCCTTAGTGACCGAGATCGTGTATTTTATTCTACCATGCTTGGGGAGGTTCCCCACGCAGCTGAGACTATTCACCGAACCAAGTCGAACTACCACTTTCAAACGAACGGCCTTACCGAACGGTTCCACCGCACTCTTTCCGCCATGATTTCTTCTTACATTCAACCAGACCACAAAGCCGAGGACGTTCTTCTTCCGTTCGTCACATACGCATATAATACCGCCATTCAACGTACTAGGGGATTTTCGGCATTATGGTCGCCCACCAGCTTCTGTTCTTGATGCGTCTTTCTTCTCCCCACCGGTACTTCCCAGAACCAACATTCCCGATGACTTCATTTCTCGACTGGATCATGGCCGTCATCTGGCTCGCCTGAGGACAACAGCTGCACAAGAAGAGTGCAAGGCCAATTATGCCACCACGCATTGCGTTGTCTCCTTCAGAGTTGGTGATCAAGTTCTAGTTTCTATTCCCCTTCGTGGCCAAGATCTGTGAGAGAAGTTATGCCCCGCTACATTGGACCTTGCACGATTTTATAGCAGACTTCCCCGGTGAATTACCAAGTGACCCCAATGCTAGTGTCAACGATTGTCGTTGTCGTGCACCCGAGATCGCGCACGTTTCCCGGCTCAAGCAATTTTACTCTCGGTGTACAAAATCTTAGCGCCCGAGTCGGCCCCTACGCCAGGCGGGGAAATACTGTAAGCGCCAGTTACGTCCACGACGCCAGAGAATTATGCCTCCAGACAATCCCCCCGTAGTTGTACACAAACGCTATGTACCAAGTACTAGCAGAAGGGTATGCGCCAGTGAACTGGTACTTCGCAGGCTTGTCTTCTACAGGCAATCATGCTTCATCGTAGTGATTTTTGTCTATCATCAGCAACGCCCGGCTTGGTTGTTCTTTGGGGCTTGCTCCCTGTCGCGTAGAACAAGGTTCGCTAGACAGTAGCGATGTACTTATTTATTAGGCGTAGCGCTACACCCAAGAGTACAGGCAGCACGGTGAGTCTCAGCAAAGATGGCGGAATCAGTCTGGCCCGCGAGCGGTGAACTCACGCTTTTATGTCGTCGTCTTTGATTACAATGGCTGGCCAAGAAGCACGGAGCGAACAACTCACTGGGGATAGGTATCTATACACACACACACATCACACACCCCACAGGCAGGGGCGATCACAGACACCGCAAGCAGGGAATCCGGCTTGACAAATATTCACGTGACATTTGCCCCCCGTCGAGAGCGCATCGTCCCGATGCCTGCAAAGTTCTTAGGGAAAACAAATGAATGCACTTGCGGCATTATCCCTTAGTGTGTGAGGTAGGGCTTCATACGCACGACATGAACGTTGTCCGGGTGGCGGTTAAGGCGGCGTTATGAAACGATTCCGTCGTCCACAACCTCGTAGGTTACGTCGCTAAGTTGGCGTAAAACTCTATGAGGACCAAAGTAGCGTTTGGGGAGCATTTCAGAGAGTCCTAGACCTCGAACAGGAGCCCATACCCAGACTCGTTCGCCGTGTTTGAAAACGGCAGTCCTATGACACAGGTTGTAACGGTCCGTGTCGTAGGGCTGTTGCTGCTTTGTTCGTAAGCGCGCCAGTTGACGCTCCTCTTCCGCTCGTTCCGTAAGCTCATTTAGGTGCATGTTGTCGTTGCTGGTGTCGTGAGGCAACATTGTGTCCAACATACTGGTGTGGTGGTCATGGCTCGTCCATAAAGAAGTAAGAACGGCGTCATCCGCGTTGTGTCTTCTTGAGCCGTATTGTAAGCGAATGTGACTTATCGCAATATGGCGTCCCAGGTATTGTGCTCGGCGTCAGTGTACACAATCAGCCTATCCGCTATTGTTTTGTTGAGACGTTCACTCAACCCGTTTGTCGGCGGGTGGTCCGCTGTTGAGGTCCGATGTGAAGTACTGCTAAGTTGCATCACTGCGTCGACAAGCCCGGCAGGAAACGCTTTGCCTCTGTCCGTAATAACAAGGGCCGGGGCACCGTGCCAGAAAACGTTGTTCTTAATAAAAAACTTCGTCACCTTGAATGCCGTTCCTCTTTCGAGAGCTTTTGTCTCTGCATACCGAGTGAGGTAGTCGGTAGCGACTACAATCCACCTGTTCCCCACGGCCGACGTCGGCAACGGTCCCAACCGGTCTATCCCGACCTGTTCAAACGACTTCTCGGGGATTTGTACAGGGTGCAGGAGGCCCGCTGGCCGGAGTGGTCGTGCTTCCCGGCGTTGACATTCACGGCACGTGCGCACGTAATGCCGCTCAGCTGCAGAACGTTTTGGCCAGTAATATGACTGCTGAATCATGGTCAGGGTACGGGTGAAGCCGAGGTGACCCGCCATTGGCTCATCGTGGCAAGCCTGCAGAACCTCGTTACGAAGTACTGCGGGAACAACAAGCAGGTATCTTCGGCCATTGGGAGAAAAGTTCGCTTTATAGAGGACTCCGCCGCGGAGACTAAAGGATGAGAGCGCTCTTGAAAACACCCGCGGCACAGTGTGCGAACGTCCCTCTAAGAAATCAATCAGCGGCCGTAGGTCGGAGTCCCCCGTTGCTGGTCCGACACTGAGGATGTGTCCAGCACGCCAAGAAAATGTCGTCATCGGTGCAGTCATTCGCCCACGCATGGAAACCTGCTGCTCGCGAGAGACAATCGGCGTCGGCACGCTCTTGGCCGAACTTGTTAACGACTTTGACGTCGAATTCTTTAAGCCGCAGGCTCCACCGAGCTAAGCGTCCGGATGGGTCTGTTAGGGTCACCATTCAGCAGAGTGAGTGATGATCACTTACCACTGTAAATAGACTGCCATACAGGTATGGACGAAATTTACGTACTGCCCAAACGACGATGAGGCACTCCTTTTAGGTGGCCGTGTAGTTTGCTTCCGAAGAGGGCAACGTTCGGTTGGCGTACGCTAACACGCTTTAGGCACAGTGTTGCCATTGCAGAAGAACCACTCCCAGTCCAACATTACTGGCGTCGGTATGAAGCATGGTGGTGGCGTTTTCGTCAAAATGGGCCAAGACCGGAGGTGTTTGCAGCCGTTGGCGCCGTTCGTCGAATGCCCTCTGTTGCTAATCATACCAAAGAAACGTGACATGATCCCGTGTAAGGTTGCTCAGCGGAGCTTCAAGGTGGCGAAGTGCTGTATAAATCGTCAGTAATAGGAGCATAGCCCCAAAAAGCGCGTCATGGCTTTCTTGTTGGTTGGAACGGGGCACTTGGATACCGCTTCAGTCTTAGCAGGGGCAGGTCGAACCCTGGCCCTGCTAACCACATGGCCAAAGAACAGGAGTTTCTCGTACCCAAAATGACACTTTTGGGGCTTGAGTGTAAGTACGGCGGATCATATTGCCTCGAGGACGGACGTGAGACGTTCGAGGTGTTTTTCTAACGTGGTGGAAAACACGATCCCGTTGTCCAGATACACCAAGCAAGGTTGCCACTTTAGGCGCGACAGCATGGTGTCCATCAGTCTTTGAAAAGTGGCTGGAGCGGAACACAATCCGAACAGTAACACTTTGAATTCGTACAGACCATCAGGCGTCAGAAACGGTTTTCCCGCGGTCCTGTTAATCGACCTCGATCTGCAAATACCCGCTTTTTAGGTCCATAGACGAAAATTAGCCGGCGTGGAGTAGTCTGTCGAGGGAGTCGTCAATGCGAGGCAACGGGTAAACATCTTTGTAAGTAACATCGTTGAGTTTGCGGTAGTCCACACAAAACCATAATGTCCCATCTTTCTTTTTCACTAAAACAACGGGCTACGCCCAGGGACTATTCGACGGTGCGATGACGTCGTCTTCGGCATTTGCTGTACTTGCCGCCGTATTGCATCGTGCTGCTTGGGGGCCACACGGTACGTGTTCTGGCGGATGGGCCTCGTCGCTTATTCCGTAATTATTCGGTGCTTTGGAAGATGCGTCTGACGGACACCTGCCGTGGACGAAAAACAGTGCGCATATCGTTCCAGTAGGTCGAGGAGCTCTCGGCGTTTTTCGGGTGAGAGGTTAGTGCTGACGCCTACTGCGAGTTTAGCGCTGTGTAATCGACACCTTCGAAGACAGCTACAGTAGTCCCTTTCAGGATGTGCTGGCGTTCGTTGGCGAAACTGGTCAGCAGGAGATTTCCGCGGCAGGTGCACGAGGCCTCTCGCGATGGCAATGCCGTGGTCGAGGAAGAGCGATGTGGGAAGCTCAGCAACGCCATCGGCAGTGCAAGGATCGTCGCACGCTACTGCGACGAACGCGCAGGATCGTGGCGGCACACTTACGTCATCAGCGGCGATACGCAGCGGCAGACGTCGGTTCTGGGTAGACTGTACTGGAGGCAGGTTCATCGATAGGCTCACCCTGCCCTTGCCGATGTCTATAACGGCGTCGTTTTTATGCAAGAAATCTATGCCGAAAATTGCGTCTTCGCAGCACTAAGGTAGAATTATGAAAGCCCCAACAAAATCAGCGCCTGCTAGACGAATCCTACCCGTGCGTTTCCCGACTGGTGTCCGGCGGACCGAAACTGAGGCCCATCCCACGGTGTCTTTACCTTGCGCAAGCGCTCGGCGAATTGCTGGCTCACGATGGAATAATCTGGTCCGGTGTCCAGCAAAGCGGTCACCTCTTGCCCGTTGATAGTAACCCTAAGCTCAGCACTAGCGCCTTCGTCGGCGTTAAGGGTTGTCGTTGTTGTGTACTTACACTGCGGCAATACTATATGGACGTTTGTTCTCGTCGAGTGGTCGCTTCACATTCGTGGTTGACGTCGGCGGCGGTGTAAGTTCTTCTGAGTTTCTGCAATCAGCAACTTTGCGAGCCGAGGTCGCTTCGTCTAATTTACCTGCCGGGGGCTGGAAAACCGGACGCCGGGGCCGTCTCGAGGGGCGCAACGGCTCGGCGGGAGGTGTGGTGCTGGAGAATGTGAACGGGATCGACTAATAGGCGACGTGGTGTTGCGTGCGGAGAGGTAGTCGTAGACGATTTCGGTGGGCCGCTGGCCACGACGGGGAGGAGGAGCAGCCAGAGACAAGCCACGGGGTCCGATCACGCGGTAGGGGCACCGTCTGTAGACGTGGCCGGGCTCACCGCAGTGATAGCACAGGGGCTGCCAGTCCGCTGTATGCCACAAATCCGTTTTGCGAACCCGCGTGGGTGGGAATTTCGGCTGTGAAGTGGGCCACGACTGCACAGGCGGAAGTGGTTCACGGGCAGGGACAGTCGGCAGGTTTGGTGGCTGTTGACGCATTGGTGCTCTCTTGTACGGGCGGCTCGGGAGGCGAGAATGCTTGGCGCAGCTTTTCGCGCACAATCATGGCCACGGAGGGTGTCGGCTGTGGTGACGCAATTCAAAGCTTACCTAGCTCTTCTCGCAAGACCGACTTGATCAGTTCGCGCAAAGAGCTTTCGTCGCTTGTCAGGCTAGCAGCGTTTCCGGCAGCGTTGGTGGACCTCTGAGAATACTAACGACTGCGCTCCTGCACAGTCCGCTCGATAGCCGTGGCCTCCCTGACGAACTCTTGCAGAGTGCGTGGCGGGTTTCGGACAAGGCCTCATCAATGTAGCCTCATGGTTCTCGTACTAACTACGAGCGCCGCCTTCCAACGACTAGTAGACGTCCCACATTTTGAGCGCGTCATCTCACTGATTAAAGTGGCAAAACCCTCGAAGTGAGCAATCCAGTCTTCCACGTCTTGAAAGACATCCCCGTGGAATTTGTTTTGTTCGCGAGGCTGGTGAGTTACCACCTGGAGTGCGGCCTAAACGGGAGCTTGCGGGGCCCGACGGGTCGGGAAATTGGAAAGGCCCATTAATTCAGGAGAGAGATCGAGCTGGCGCCGACTGCTCCCATGTACCGGGGTGTCGATGAGACACGGCCTTTTACGGCATCGCAGAAGCATGTCTGCGGGTGCGACCGCATCCTCTAAACTCTTCCCGTAATGTCAGTGACCATTAGAATTCTCTGCCCCCCCTTGACTGTTTGAAAGCCTCCGTGTTACTGCTTTGCGCTTTCCTTTCTTGAGTATAGCGGCGCCCTTCTGAAGCCGGCGGTCAATGACACTCTTTCCAGATTTTTTTTTGGTTGGTAAAAACTTTATTGTGGTAAAAACTTTATTGCTCTTTCTACAAGACGATAAACGACAGTGTTTCGGAAGAGTTGTATACTTTTTGCTCCCATCTGCGGTTTTTGGTTTGTTTTTGTTTTCTTTGTTTCTTCAATATTTTTTTATACCTTTACCTTACCTCGCCGAGAGGGTGAGTTTTTTGTTGCTTTTCTCCCCAAATCCCCCTCTGTTTTTTCGGCGTCGTTGGACGACGAGCTTATAAATACGTGCAGAGAAATACGAAATGTTGTCTTGATGAAGGTCGGCTTCCGACCGAAACGTCGACAAATCGACAGGTTTGTTAGAAGCTATACCCATTTTTTACACAATATATATATACATACTTAATGGTTTACTTTTACATTCATGTCACTCCAACAAACTAACCATCGTTTGGCGCTCTGTGCCCTCAGTCATCCTGGCGCCATAAAATCCAAACAATCCTCTTCCATAAAACACAGTAAAAGTTTATGTTTAATGGTTCTCGGTTCTCGTTTGTCTCTGTTTCTACTTTCCTTATTGTCTCGCGTTCGGGGTAAGTTTTTATGTTATATATATATATATATATATATATATTGTTACGAGATGGATTTATTTACAGTGAGGTTGGATGGCGTAGGACGAGCGTAGATGGTAGAGCGGTCCGTGAATGATGGGGCCAAGCCGGAGTGCAACCTCGTTCTCTTCTTTCTCCAACTCCGGTGATGAGGCTGGCATGGTTGCAACCCCAGGCGTGTAATATTGGCGTAACATTTCCCCTGTCCCAGACGAAGCCCTCTGGGCAAGTTAACTTACACTGCGTTCTTGGCAACGTTTTAGGCGGGCAACATGCACCACTTGTGTCTTTTTGGATTGTCGCCCACTTGAAGTTAAGCGTGAAATAACATACGCAACATCGCTGAGACGCTCGATCACAACAAACGGGCCGACGTAATGGGACAGAAGCTTCTCGGATAGCCCACGCTTTCGCAATGGCGTCCATAGCCACACAAAGTCACCCGGCGCGTACGTAACATCACGTCGGCGACTGTCAAATCGCTTCTTGGAGCGCTCTTGGGACGCGAGAGTACGTAGGCGAGCAAGTCGACGGGCATCTTCAGCTAGGCAGAGCATCCTCGCCAACGAGGGTTCGTCATGCATAGAGAAAGGAAGCATGGTGTCCAGGCAGCTGCTAGGTTGACGGGCGTAAAGGATGAAAAACGGGCTGTAACCGGTGGTTTCATGCTTCGCCGTGTTATATGCGTATGTTATAAATGGCAACAGCTCGTCCCAGTTTCTGTGGTCCGAAGCGACGTACATCGCTAGCATGGACGTCAATGTTCGGTTGGTTCGTTCCGTCAGACCGTTAGTCTGAGGGTGGTATGGCGAGGAGTGGCGAAATTGTACGGCACAAAGGCGAAGAAGCTCTTCAACCACCGTCGCAGTGAATTGGCGCCCGCGGTCACTGATTATGACTTTTGGGGGTCCATGGCGTAGCAATACGTTCTGGAGCAAGAAGAGCGAGATTTCTGTCGCAGTTGCAGAGGGTAGGGATGCCGTCTCAGCGTAGCGTGATAAGTAATCCACGCATACAATAATCCAGTGGTTTCCCTGTGATGAGCGCGGGAAAGGTCCCAACAAGTCTATGCCAACTTTTTCAAAAGGACGGTATGCCGGGTCCACAGGCTGAAGTCGGCCTGCCGGGACAGTGGTGGGATGTTTGTAACGTTGACATTGGTTGCAAGAAGCCACATAGCGCTCAATAGTTTTGCGCATGTTGGGCCAATAAAAGCGTTGTTGGGTGCGGTGAAGAGTGCGGGCAAGCCCCATGGGGCCGGAAATTACGTCATCGTGCATGATGTTCAGAACAACGTTGCGAAGGAATTGTGGTACCACAAGAAGAATGCGCGAACCGACGGCGGAATAGTTCTTCTTGAAAAGCAAGCCGTTGTGGAGGCAGAAACGGCTAGTAGGGTTCGACTCGGCTGAGGCGAAAAGGTGGTCCAAACTCTTGTCCTTGCGTTGTTCTCGTTTGAACACAACTATATCGGGAAACGCCGTCGACACCGAGGCGAGGCACTCATCAAGGTTGTCAGCATCTGAGTCCGTTGATTGTAATGGCAGCCGGGAAAGGCAGTCGGCATCGGCATGCTTGCGGCCACTCTTGTACGACACCGTGAAATCATATTCCTGTAGTCGGAGAGCCCAGCGCGCCAGTCGCCCACACGGATCTCGAAGATTGATGAGCCAGCAGAGGGAATGGTGGTCTGTGACGACTGTGAAGGTATGTCCATAGAGGTACGAGCGAAATCGTTGTGTGGCGAAAACAACCGCGAGGCACTCTTGTTCTGTGACTGTGTAGTTCCGCTCTGGCTTACTGAGAGTGCGGTTCGCATAAGCAATGACATGCTCCCCGTCACTGTGTCGTTGAACAAGGACTGCCCCCAGTCCAATACCACTGGCATCGGTGTGCACTTCCGTTGGGGCTGCGGGATCAAAGTGACGAAGCACCGGCTCCGACGTCAAGAGATGCTTCAGGTGGCGGAAAGCGATGTCACAGTCAGAGCTCCATTTGAATGGGACGTTCTTCTGGAGAAGGCATGTGAGAGGGTAGGCTATGTCGGCAAATCCGGGAATAAAACGGCGAAAGTAGGAGCATAGTCCTAAAAAGCTACGGAGGTCCTTAACAGAGCACGGTTCTTTAAAGCGGCTGACGGCTAGAATCTTTTGCGGATCTGGTCGGACGCCCTCCTTATCGACAACGAGACCGAGTACAAGTGTGCGCCTTTCGCCGAATCGGCATTTTTTCGAGTTTAGGATGAGACCAGCCTTGTCCAAACATTCCAAAACAGTGGCCAAGCGAGCGTTGTGCTCTTGAAAAGTGCGACCGAAAATCACGATATCATCAAGGTAGCACATGCACACCTCCCACTTAAGTCCACGAAGGACAGTGTCCATAAAGCGCTCAAACGTGGCAGGGGCGTTGCAGAGTCCAAAAGGCATTACAATAAATTCAAAAAGTCCATCGGGCGTGACAAAGGCGGTCTTTTCTTTATCGTCGGGGTGCACAGGAATTTGCCAGTAGCCTGATCGTAAGTCAATTGTGGAGAAGTATGAAGCCGAATGGAGACAGTCTATTGCGTCGTCTATCCGGGGCAGTGGATATACGTCCTTCTTGGTAATTTCGTTAAGGCGCCGGTAGTCGACGCAGAAGCGCCATGATCCATCTTTCTTTTTGACCAAAATCACCGGCGCCGCCCAAGGACTTGAGGATTCCCTAATCACGCCCTTCTGCAACATCTCGTGGACTTGTTCGTTAATGACTCGTCGCTCAGAAGGAGAGACGCGATAAGGCTTTTGCCGTATGGGCCGTGCTCCTCCAGTGTTAATTAAATGGTGGGTCCGTGTGTTCGGTACAGAAGAGCGTTGATGTTGGCGGGCGAAATCAAACACACTTGAGTACCGCGTAAGCACTTGTACCAATGCGCGACGTTTTTCTGGGCCAAGGGATCCGTTTACCATGCCCTCCAACTTGGCAGTGTCCACCGGGCAATTGTGAGAAGGGGAATCCAAGGTTTCTGTCAAAACCGCCACTGAAGAACACGCAAATTTGGAGAATTTGGCAAGCTTCAGGCCACGGGGAAGCACGGCGGGCTCAGAAGAGTAGTTAACTGTCCACAATGCGGTGTATCCTTGGACAAATGAAACAACTGACCGTGGCACCAGAATGTCTTTTTTGGCACAATTCAGAGGAACTGGTTCGACTAATGCTTCAAAGCCGTCTACGTCAACTCCGGGGCAAAAAACAGAAACAAATGCCGCTGACCTCGCTGGTATGATTGTGTCAGCCAATACGCAGAAGGCACGGTTATCGGAAAAAGAGCCTTCCACAAGGGCAGGTAGTACGGTCCCATCCACGTAAATTTCTCCATTGCGACAGTCAACGGTGGCCCCGCACTGCTTTAAGAAATCCAGACCCAAAATAACATCGTGGGTAGATCGCGGAAGCACCGCAAATTCCGCTCTAAACGTGTGGCCACCAAACGAAACATTCACTGAGCAAACCCCAAGAGGGCACAGGCACTCACCACCAACACCCCGAAAAGTCACCATTCGGTCCCATGTAAACATAACTTTACGGCCAAGGCGGGCTTTGAAAGCTAAACTCATGACAGACACTGTTGCTCCGGTATCAATCAAAGCCATTGTTCTGGTGTCATCTACCAATACTTCAACTGTGTTCTTCAGCATAGATACAGGCGAAGGTAGTTCCAATTGAGACTGTCCGGTAAGAGGCATACTACGGGAGGATTGTGCTGTGGCCTCACCTCCATTGGCCGCGCCGGCTAGTTTTCCGGCGGTGGCGACCGACGCCGGAAAGGTGAGGGTGAACGCCGCTGTCGTGTGCTGGGTGGTGTTATACTCCGGTCAGATGCAGGCGAATCACGACGAGGCGGTGGCTGTTCCATAGGGCGCAGATATTGTGGCAGGGAAGTGTCGTAGCGGCCATTCCGAGTGTTGGGGCGGTTCCACATGGGCGGTTGCTCGTACCGTGGTGCTCGACGGCGACGGCGGCAGAAGCGGGAAATGTGTCCCTCCATACCACAATTGTAGCAGGTAGGGCCACGCTCACGGCGGTCAGGGAAGTATTCCTCGTACACGTCGTCAGAACGAGGTTCAAACGTTGGACGCCGAGGACGCTGGTCATACGTTGTACGTTGGGAACGCTGAGACAACCATTCAACGTCGCGACTGTTGCGTGCTGACTGGTGGACATCAGAGCGCTGCGGACTGTGAGTGCGAGTCATAAAGCTCGCATCGCGGAATGGAACACTCGACGGAGAAAGTGTGTTGGCCTGGACGTCCTGTAGCACGTAGTTGTCCCGGATGCGTACGCTTTCGGTATAGTGCCGGGACTCTTCTTGTCGTAGCAGTTCCTCGCGGACAATGCGTCGTATCATTTCAGCAAAGTCGGCAGGTGGTTGCAGGTCAACGCTTGCCACAGTCGTAACATTAGCCAAACAGCCGAACTTAGGTGTAATGCGACGCTTCTTCAACGCCTCGAAGGTGCGAATATGCTGGACAACGTCTGACGCCGATTCCAACTTTTCACGTCCTATTAAAAAGTTGTAGACGTCTTCAGCGATCCCTTTTAATAGGTGACCCACTTTATCATCTTCACACATTTGCGGGTCGACGAGTCTGCAGAGCTTCAAGACCTCTTCGATGTAGGTGGTGCACGTCTCGCCTCGGACTTGGGCGCGATGGAGCAACGTCTGTTCAGCCAGCTTCTTCTTTGCGACGGAGTCGCCAAAGCGGGATGAAATTTCTTCGACGAAACGGTCCCAGGTTGTGAACTTGCTTTCATTGTTATCAAACCAGGTCAGGGCAGTCTCATCTAGCGAGAACACGACGTTCGCGAGTTGTGCAGCGGCATCCCAGCGGTTGTATCGGCTCACCCGTCGATAATGCCTCAGCCATTCCTCAACTTCTTCATCGGCGTTTCCAGTGAACATTCGGGGCTCTCGCGGGGGATGCCAGCCAGGCGTGGGGGCCGGTACTGTGTTCCCACCTTGAGGCATCGTAGGAGACAGTGGTGGCAGACCCGCGACACGTCGGCTACGGCGGAAATCCTGGAGGTCCGGCGTGGCGTACCCCGCTCCTCCACCAAACTGTTACGAGATGGATTTATTTACAGTGAGGTTGGATGGTGTAGGACGAGCGTAGAGCGGTCCGTGAATGATGGGGCCAAGCCGGAGTGCAACCTCGTTCTCTTCTTTCTCCAACTCCGGTGATGAGGCTGGCATGGTTGCAACCCCAGGCGTGTAATATTGGCGTAACAATATATATATATATTGAAGCGTGGTTTATTGGACCACTAACGAGCAGTTAGACCTGCGGAGAAGCCGAGGTTCTTCGTGCCAAGCAAGCTGTGTCCGACGCGATACTCGATCGGCCCGTGCGCCAAGCGATGCTTCTGCCTCCTCCTCGTCGGGCGTGCACCAAGCCGAATATCCCCAACGGGGAATTGTCCTTGCATGGTTGCCTCTGACAATTACATCAATCGCGTCCATAATCAACGCTACAATATTCGCCCCCGGTGGAAAAGGAGCCATCCTGGCGACTCAAGGTGCCGAGGAGACCACAGGATCGTAGTACTCTTTCAGCCGGTTGGCGTGAACTATCTCGCGTCCACGGTGTCGACGGTCGGGTGCGGGCGCAACCGGTTCGATGAGGTAATTCACTGCTGAAGTTTGCTTGACGACTCTGTAGGGTCCATGATATTTTGCAACAAGCTTCGGTGAGAGACCGGGTGTAGGGCATGGGACCCAAAGCCAGACAAGTGAATCAGGCCTATAGGTGGGAGCCGCGGTGGAAGCGTCGAGATTATGCTTCTGGTGTTGCTGGTGTTCAGATGTGAGCGAGCGGGCGAGCTGACGGCACTCTTCGGCATGCTTGACTATTTCCGAAATGGGTGCGAACTCGGTCTGATCTGGGCGATACGGCAAAATTGTGTCAAGAGTGCATGCCGGCTCCCGTCCGTAGAGCAGGAAAAAAGGTGAGAATCCCGTCGTCGTCTGCGTGGCCGTGTTGTAGGCGTACGTGACAAAGGGAAGTATCACGTCCCAGTCCGAATGGTCCGACGCCACGTACATCGAAAGCATATCACTCAAGGTGCGGTTAAATCGTTCTGTGAGACCATTCGTCTGCGGGTGGTAAGACGACGTAGTTCGGTGAACAATTCGACATTCCCGCAGGAGGGCTTCGATGACTTCCGACAGGAAGACGCGACCTCAGTCACTGAGCAGCTCTCGAGGGGCACCATGGCGAAGTATGAAGCGGCGTAACAGGAAGGACGCGACGTCACGTGCCGTGGCAGTTGCTAGAGCAGCGGTTTCTGCATAGCGCGTAAGGTGATCCACTGCCACAATGACCCAACGGTTGCCAGCAGCTGTGCACGGAAGGGGACCATAAAGGTCTATCCCAATGCGATCGAACGGTCTTTCTGGGCACGGCAATGGCTGCAGCGGGCCCGCCGCGGGAGTAGGAGGGCATTTGCGCCGCTGACAGTTGATGCATGACCGGATGTACTTGCGGACGAACGTGTACATTCCCCGCCAGTAATACCGTAGGCGAAGCCGCTCATACGTTTTTAACACACCGGCGTGAGCGCAGCTGGGGTCAGCGTGGAAGGATGCGCATATGCCCGTGCGCAAATGGCGAGGTATTACCAGTAACCATTTGCGACCTCCTGATTGGTAGTTGCGCCTGAACAGCATTTCGTCGCGGACTGCAAAGTGGGCAGCTTGGCGGCGCAGCGCACGCGATTCTTGAGCAGAGGGCACGCCAGAGAGAAAGTCAATAAGCGAAGCAATCCAGGGGTCCTTGCGCTGCTCGGCTGGCATGTCCGTGATGTCGAGGGACGACAGGCCGGCATCAACAGAAACTGAACACGAGTCTTCCGCCGGTAGGGGGGAGCGGGACAGGGCGTCAGCGTCTGAATGCTTCCGGCCGGAACGGTACAGCACACGGATGTCATGCTCTTGAAGTCGCAGAGCCCAGCGACCAAGGCGGCCAGACGGGTCTTTGAGCGACGACAACCAACACAATGCGTGGTGGTCCGTCACAACGTCAAAGGGACGACCGTACAAATATGGTCGAAATTTTGCAAGCGCCCATACGATGGCCAAGCACTCCTTTTCCGTGACCGAATAATTTAACTCAGCTTTTGTGAGCGTGCGACTGGCATAAGCGACGACATAATCGTCGAAACCAGCTTTTCGTTGGGCAAGCACTGCACCGATTCCGACGCCGCTGGCATCCGTGTGGATTTCTGTTGGCGCGGTCGGGTCAAAGTGTCGCAGAATAGGCGGGGAAGTAAGGAGTCGCCGTAACTTTGCGAACGCTTCATCGCAATCCCTCGACCAAGCGCCAATACCACTTTCCTTGCCGAGAAGCGCCGTCAAGGGCGCAATTATGGCGGCAAAGTTGCGAATAAAGCGGCGGAAATACGAACATAGTCCAATAAAGCTCCGTAGAGCTTTCATGGTGGTCGGTTTAGGGAACTCGGCGACCGCGCGAAGTTTGGTGGCGTCGGGAAGAATTCCCTCCTTCGACACAACGTGGCCCAGTATGGTCAACTTTCGCGCCGCAAAGTGGCATTTCTTCATGTTGAGCTGCAATCTGGCTTTGGCAAGGCAAGTCAAAACTTGCTCCAGGCGCCTCAAATGAGTGTCATAGTCGGGAGAAAAAACGACTATGTCATCGAGATAACATAGACACGTTTTCCACTTCAGGCCGCGCAAAATGGTGTCCATCATCCTCTCGAACGTGGCAGGAGCGTTGCACAGGCCAAACGGCATGACGTTAAATTCATACAGGCCGTCAGGAGTGATGAACGCCGTTTTCGCGCGATCGGCCTCCGCCATGGGTACCTGCCAATATCCAGACCGCAGATCAAGGGAAGAAAAAAACTCGGCGCCTTGTAAACTGTCAAGGGCATCGTCAATCCGTGGTAAAGGATAGACATCCTTCCGCGTTATGCTGTTCAGACGGCGATAATCTACGCAAAAGCGGATGGAACCGTCCTTTTTCGTCACAAGCACCACGGGAGACGCCCAGGGACTGTTGGAGGGCCGAATTACTCCCCGCTCGAGCATATCGTTCACTTCTTCGTCAATAGTGCTGCGCTCCTTTGGCGACACACGGTACGGTCGTTGGCGCAGTGGTGCATGCGATCCGGTGTCGATGGAGTGAGCAACTGCAGATGTTCGGCCCAGTGGTGCCTTTGCGCCGTCAAAGGAAGAGCGGAACCGATATAGCAGAGCGAGGAGCCTCACTCGTTGGTCTGATCTGAGGGTAGGATCGATCGAAGCGCCAATGTCCGGAGGCGACAGGTCTGGTGCTGACAGGGCAGGACTCAGTCCAGCCACTGGAACCCATGACGAAAAGTCGTCTGGTACGGCGGTGACAAGCTGTGGCTCAACAACTTCGACGCAGCCAAGGACCTCACCGTGCAGGAGACGAAGGGGCTCCAAGGACTCGTTGTTGACTACTATGGCGCTCGTGCCAGCATGAACTGTCAGTAGGGCGAATGGCAGGGACAGCGATTTTCGGTGGACAAATAAGGGCGACGGCGTAAAAACAACAGGTGCGTCGGGAATGGAAGAGCAGCAGAGCGGTACGAGAGCAGCCGAGGGTGGAGGAATGTCCGTGTCGTTAGCCACGGTGAGCTTTGCAGGGGCAGTGGACTGAAGGTCGGCGTAAGGCGCGTCTAACGGAGAATCAAATTCTACTTGCGCACGCGCACAGTCGATTATTGCGCGATTGCGAGATAAAAAGTCCCAGCCTAAAATGACGTCATGGGAGCAGGATGGCAGCACGAGGAACTCGACGGGGTACACGACGTCCTGGATTGTGACACGCGCCGTGCAGGCTGCCAAAGGTTTTACACGTTGCGCAGTTGCGGTACATAACGAAAATTGCGGCAGTGGCGTCGTAACTTTTCTAAGCGAGCGGCAAATATCGGCGGTAATGACGAAAACGGCTGCGCCTGTGTCGACTAGTGCGACTGTACGTACACCCTCAACAGATACGTCGATTACATTTGTAGGCCTTTTACAGTTCGAAAGTCGCGCAGCTCTTGCCTCCGGAACTGCGGCGGCTAGTTTTCCTGTTCAGTTGGGCTTGAACGACGTCGCATCGGCGATAGTGAGCGGCGACGTGGGGAGCTTGAACGGCGGCTATCGGCGTCACGACGGCTAAAATCGTTGTAACCGGAGGCAGGCAACGGCGACCTGGGTGACACGTCTGTCATTAGCTGCGGAGACCCGTGTGGAGAGCCAAAGCCAAATCTGTGGTTTCCAACGTCATCATTCATCCCGGGCACGCTGCGGCGGCAGTAACGGGCCACATGGCCTGGAAGTCGGCCGGCGAAACAGATGGGGCGATTATCAGCCGTGCGCCACGGATTCACCGGTGGCGGATTTCTGTGTACCGCAGAGCGTGGCGGGGTTGGTGGCATGGCCCGAAAAGACGTCCCAGCTGGCTGTACCGGTCTCCCCATAGCTTCGGCATACGTGAGGGGTGCATAGTATAGAGTGGGTGGCAGTGCCTCAGCCACCTGTTCCTTGATCATGTGGCGAAGCGCTGGAAGCGTCGGCGAGACAACGGAAGGAGTCACTTCGGTAGGCTGCGGAGGCACTGCGTATCGTGGAGATGGGCCAGGAACAGACGGTGGCATCGTTGATCCAGGCTCCAGGGTAAGAAGGGACACTTGCCGAGCGACTTCTTCGCGAACAAACTGCTGAAGCTGCCGCATCAAGGATGCATCGGCCCCCGGCTCTGTCAAGCTCGACAGCGGCTCTCCCTGGGCAGAAGAGTTCCGGGTAAGCGCCCTCTGTCTGCGGAGTTCTTCGTAGCTTCGGCAGTGGGTGATGATGTCAGCAACGGTTCGCAGATCTTTCGCTAACAGCATCTGGAAAGCATCATCATCGATTCCTTTCATCAGGTGCTTAATTTTCTCTGCTTCCGCCATAGCTGAATCAACACGGTTGCAGAGGTCCACAACATCCTCGATATAGCTTGTGAAGGTCTCTCCAGCACGCTGTGCTCGTGTGCGGAGACGCTGCTCAGCAAGAAGCTTCCGTACGGCGGGACGGCCGAAGACCTCGACAATACGATTTTTGAACTCAGCCCAGGTAGCCATGGTGGCGGCGTTGTTGTGGAACCACTTCTTGGCTAGGTGGTCCAAATGGAACACAACGTCATTAAGCTTCATGCGATCGTCCCATCTGTTGTGCGCGCTTACTCGTTCGTACTGCGACAGCCACTCCTCCACGTCGTTGTCATCCGTTCCATCGAAGTTAGGGGGGTCGCGCTGGCGAAGCACACCCGAACACATGATGGGCTGCGGTGCCATGTCCCGGTCGGTGTTCAGCTGCATCACGGGCTGTAGCCGCCTGCTTCGTAACTCCAGGATGTGGTATCGGAGTCTTGCGATGCGAAGGTAGAGTCACGCTGGGAACGAACCCGCACACTCCACCAAACTGAAGCGTGGTTTATTGGACCACTAACGAGCAGTTAGACCTGCGGAGAAGCCGAGGTTCTTCGTGCCAAGCAAGCTGTGTCCGACGCGATACTCGATCGGCCCGTGCGCCAAGCGATGCTTCTGCCTCCTCCTCGTCGGGCGTGCACCAAGCCGAATATCCCCAACGGGGAATTGTCCTTGCATGGTTGCCTCTGACAATTACATCAATCGCGTCCATAATCAACGCTACAATATATATATATATATATATATATATATATATATATATATATATATATTGATATACATGTACTGTGTAGTCCATGTATAAAGATACCGTTTATAACAATATATCGGATTTATCGATGTACAGCTATGGCACCATTCGCTTTTGTATGCGCTTTCCATGGGAAAATAAACCGCTTATTACAATGCTCCAGTGCCGCGATATCGGGTATAACGATTGAATCCGTTCTGGTTACAGTAAGCACCGGAAATGCGAGCTGCCGCCGACTCTACACGCCAACCAAGCCGACACCGCGCGCCGCGATGCGCCGCGCATCTGGTCTACCCCTCTGAAAAAGGAGTCAAACGCGCTGCTTACGACGAAGCGAGAGGAGGAGGGGAACAGTTCTCCTTCCAGACACCCCTCCCTATTGACCTCGTCTCCATGCCTGCTGCTTTGAATTTTACAGGGTGCCTCTTAACTACCTCCGTTTTTTTTCGCGGATCAGACGTCAGGGCCGGTTTAGAAACGCCTGAGTGCCTCACTGAAGAGGCGATGATTGCGCGGATAGGGGCTTCGGGAAACGGTGGCAGTGACAACTGTGACGACGCGGTTGGACCGCCTACTCGGGTAGCACTTTCGCAGGAGGCCAAACGTATGATAGCCTCTCAGGGAATCCGTTTCCACCAAGGACCCTTCGCTCAGGTAAGTGAAGCACCTATAGATGCTCTTGAAAAAGATATGCGCAAGCTACATGAACAGCAAACTAATCTGACCGAGTATGACTTCTTGTCCACAAATAAGTAGCGTACAATCTTGCTTGCCTGCAAATAAAATGTTTTGAGATCTGCTCCATCTTTTCATTTAGCAACCCGCATATAACATATATATATATATATATATATATATATATATATTATATTACAGTCAGAACGAAAAACATAACTTTATTGATACGACGTTTCGGCTGGGATCCAGTCTTTTTCAAGTGAAATACAAGGGTCGAATACAGGGTATATGTAGGCTCGTAGGGAGCACTGTGAGCACGTGGACACATGATTTCAAACGTGTACAAGAAAGAAGTACAGCAAGAAACATGTGTTTCTTGCTGTACTTCTTGTCTATTGCTGTACAAGAACTACAGCAACTTGTTTGTTGCTGTACTTCCTTCTTGAACACTTTTGAAATCATGTGTTCACGTGCTGACAGCGCTCCCTACGAGCTTACATATACCGTGTATTCGACCCATGTACTTGACTTGAAAAAGGCTGGATCCTAGCCGAGACGTCGTAATAAATATTGTTATGTTTTTCCTGGTGACTCTAATTTATTATACTATTACGCTGCCAAGCCCTGTACTGTTATATATATATATATATATATATATATATATATATATATATATATATGGGATTGGAAGGGTTTGCACGGCGGATGTTTTCTCGACTTTGATTTCTTGATTCCTGTATATTCACAAAGGACAATTACCTCATTGTCATTTTTAGTGTTTAGAACTCGACCGACAGCGATTCTCGTGTGGTAGAACGCTCATCTCGTAAGCGGTAGGAACCACTTTCGCATTTTGGGACGCCGGTATCCACCGGTTTCTTTAAAGTGTACAAGCGTCCCCATACAGTAGCCTGTCTTGACGGTGGAACAAACGCTTTAGAGCTTGACCGCAAGCAGCTATCGGGAGCCATGTGGTTTGTCCCTCGAAACCCTTCGGCCGGGGTCAGGGACAGCTGGGCACCCAATAGATCTAAAGCCGCGAGCGCCCCCCCCCCTCTCGGCAGGCCATAAAGGGCTTGAACACGCAAGACCACAGCGGCAGATGTTGAAGGTTCTTCAGGAGTCGCTAGTCTTCCATCAGAATAAAAATGGGCATGGGCGCGCCCCTTACGGTGGATCCAGTGTACTGGATCCTGTTCCACCACGTCTATTTGTACCATGGCGTACGAGAATGTAGGAGGTACTTCGGTACCGCTGGGTTCCAAGCAGTAATAATTGGTACAAGTACCCCCTGCACAGGTGATCTCGTGCTTGTTACCCGACTTAGTCGGGAAATGCGCTGATGAAAAGAGCAGTAACTTTTAGTATCACCGGCGATGGTCGAGCGGTAAAACACGAGTATTGTAAGCAGGAGGTAGCAGGGTCGAAACTTGGGCCGCCGGAATCACACCGTTTTTTTTAATGGTACATGCATCCCCGGAGCCTCTGGACGCCATGGACGGGGGATAAACAGCTGCAGCTTGACGAAACCTAGCCCTGGAAGGCTATGTGGAAGGTTACTCGAACCCCTTCAGGCAGGGTGAGGCACCGCTGAATGCCCAGCAGTCCAAAAGTGTACAAGCGAACCCCTGCACTGTATCGGCAGCGGATAAACGGCTTGGACCCGCTCTACAATTGCGGCTTGTGCGCCCCGACTTCAGCAGCTGGCCGCCGACCAGATTGAACATGGGAACAGCCAGCTACCATGCGGGGGTTCCTGGAAACCGTAATACCCCGTCGGACCGAATCATTGGTTATAACAAAATGGTAGGTACTGTGGTACTGCTGGGCACCAACCAGCATAAAAACTGGTACTTGCACCTCCTGAACAGGGGATGTAGTGTTTGGGAAGTTACCCGACTTCGTCGGTAAATACCCCAATGGAAGGGGTCGTAAATTTTGAACCGCAGTGATTGTTCAGAGGTACAGTACTCGCCTCGTATGTGGGAGGTACCAGGTTCGAATCCGCCTACCACCGTGCACCCACCGGTTTCTCTAATGGGTACCAGCGTCCTTGTTCGAATGCGGGCCTTTTAAAGGGGAATTCACGCCTGGAAAGCTGGCTTTACACTTGCGAGGAGCCCCTGAATCTTGTCCATCTTTCGGGGCCCCGGCCATCATGCCACCTTGCGCCGTTTCCGTGAGTGAAGAGTCTGGCGGCATGCCACAGGTGGTGGAAGGCACCGTGGCTTTTGAACGCACCATGTGCATGCATGTACCCTGGTGGCGCCGGGAACCTACCAACAAAAAAGGACCACGCGACTCCCTGGCCTGGCACTCGGACCTTGTGTGAGACTACAACGCTTGCGACGTTCACACGGCTTGCATGGGAAATAGCCTCATTTCAATGGAGTGGCTGCAAAAAATGCAGGAACGTTTTTTTATTCAAATACACTGCAACATGACCTCTACTAAATTGCTTCAGGGCGGGATAAATGGCTCATGCCCCTAAACATAGATAAGTGTAAATCATTATGTTTTACTAGTAAGCGAGGCTTACTTGGCAACATATATTCTAATAAAGCTATGCCCGTCACTTAGGTATCATGCTACAAATATCTTCGCGTCCATTGGACTTCATCGCTATCCTGGACAACCCACATCGAATCTATCTGCTCTACAGCAAACCGGACACTCGGTTACCTTCGACGCAACCTCTACTGCGCATCCCGCGACGTAAAAAAACTAGCCTTCGTTACCTTCGTACGAGCTACAGTTGAATATGCTTGAGCAATCCGGCATCCTTCGCAAGCCTACGTAAGCACTAAATTAGAGTCCATCAAAAGACGTGCAGCTCGCTTCATATCTTCTGTATACTCACACAAAACCAGCGATACTGCAATAAAACACTCTCTTTCCCTCCCAACTTTTGAGTCCCGCCACATGATCACCCGTCTATGCCTTCTCCACTGCTTCTGCTATAACCCACGCTCAAGACACCAGGTGCTCCAATCTGAACACAGAACTTCATCGCGCATAAATCAGAGCAGAACCATTCCATGCATAAATGGCCCGACGTTAGCATTTATCACCTGATTTTTTCTAATGCAATTGTCCTCTGGAATGCCTTACCTGATGTCCCCGCATCATACGCCGTTCCGTGCAGAGCTGAACGAACATTGTTTAGGGCATCTCTCCTGATAATTTCAACTACTATGTGTTTATCACTAATCTTTTTAGAAGTGTACATAGTTTTGCTCTCCAATTGCTTAACACATATAAAATCCTTCATTCTTGCTTTTGCTTTATTTATAGTTACCTCCATGTGATTTCTGGTTCTTCTCTCCTGTGTATATTTATTTACTTTTTTATTGAACATTGTGGCATATCTGGTCACTTGTCCCCCCTTATGTAATGCCTTCAGGCCTTTAAGAATAAAATAAATAAAATGAAACGAAATGAAAGTGCACATATTGTGTTTAGTTTAGATCCACATGCAACTAGATTGATTAAATTTGCTAGGATTAGATTAGACACAGATGTGAATTAGTGCAAAAGACTAGTTTTGCATGTTATGTTCCTAGAACGACTTTACATGGCAGAACCAAAACATGGGCACGTGAAAGATTAATGACAACTAATCGTAAATATTTACGCATTCACATCATAGTTGCACATGGCGTAAAATTCCTAGTTCCCGTTATGACTGAGGGAAGATTACTATTCCTATATGGTCCGCTGATGTGCCGAACTCGGAACGTGTTATGGCAATATGAACTTGCTAAAGTCTTCCTATGTATAATGGGGCACATGATGACTTTACGACAACGTCATGGTGTATTATTTTCCATTTGCATGAATGTCTGCACTTTGTATCGTTAGCATTCGGTGGACCATGCTGGAATATTTTAATGGACCTCCAGCATAACGGCTGGACAAGCATGCTGACCGAGCATGCTTGAATAAAAAGAGGGCCACAGCAATCTCTTTTTTATTTATTTACAATCTCTTTTTTTATCTCAGAACAATCTTATTTATCTCACAACAAGGGCCACAACAATCTCTTTTTTTATTTATTTAATACTGCAGGCCTTTTCGGGCCCAAGCAGGAGTGGGTACATACATAGTACAGATACATTAATTGCGACTACCGCTAACATATATTTATTAGAAAAAAAAAACGTGCTTCGCAATTCGGAACACGGCAGTAATACAGCAGTAATAAAATGTGCACACACATCAATGCAACACAATACACAAGAGTAATATAACAGTAATAAACATGTACACACTCGGATGGAATACACAAAAAAATTACGTACTAAACGTAGAATGAACAACGAATGCAGGAAGCAGCTGCCTTCATTGTGCAAAAAAGTTAGTGGTCCAAGGAAAGGTTGTTTGCAAGCTGAATGAATGATTCTGTTGTATAAGCGTTAACTACTTCTTCGGGTAATTTATTCCATAGTGAAATTGCACGCGGAAATAGAGAATATTGATGTACGTTAATGTTACTAAATGGCAACCTAACATGACCACAGCCACTGCAGAATGTTTGTACCCTTCGTTATGACTGTCACGATTATCTTATGGAAATCATAGAATTACAATATGCGTTACTTTTATTGTTCAGCGTTCGCTGACCATATATTTAGTAAACACCATACTAGACAAACAGACCGAAATTTAAGATAATACATAGTAATGAACACTCCGAGTGTAGCGGTGCTGCCATTGCAGGAACATCTGCTAAAGATAAAGGCTGTGGCTAGCGTTCGGTCCAGACGGAGCGATATACAAGTGCTAAACTTCCGTCCAGACGGAACGGAGCCCTTCGGGTTATCCTTCCGTCCAGACGGAATACAACCGAGAACTTAGCGTTCCGTCCAGACGGAGCCGGCGTGAATTTGTGCAGTTCCGTCCAGACGAAAGCAAAACCGGCTGATTAGACACTGTGATCAGGCTTCGGATTTGGTGTAGTGGTAGCGCCTCAGATAGTTGCATTACTGTACCAGGTTCGATTCTCCCTCTGACATGCGCGTTTTTTTGTTGTTGTTGGTGCGTGGTTGTGACAGCGTTTTATAACAGCTATCTTCGCGTCCACTTTACAAGAGCGAAGTCGGTCTTGATTTTGCACTCAACCGGCAGCTCCACTACCGCTCACTAGAGCCAAGGCCGGCGTATCCATTGCCACAGTTCCGATCATCTGTAGTTCGTAATGGTGATCACTAATTAAAGGTTATTATGGCCATTTATGAGCGGAAGCTGTTCGTTTGGCTGGGTAAATGTCAAGAAAGACTGCTCTCGCTGCTTGTCGTGAAGCGGGCGTGGTCGAGGTAGCGGCTTGGAGTTCCGTTTGACGGAGTGAGAGCTTGTATGGAGGCTTGGTGGAAGTAACGGCAGTTAAGTTTAACCGTGGTTACTAAACCTTAACCGTGGTTATAGCAAAGTGCGGTATTAGCTGTTACACGCGAAATTAAAGGTGTGTTAATTTATTTTGTTATAACAAAATAACTTAACACACCTTTAATTTCCCATTTACAAACAAAATGGAAGCAGTGTAGACAAAGGGACACATCGTTAAAACAGTCGTTTCAGACCCAAACACACCGCACTCGCGCGCGGCGAGATTTAGGAGAGGGGCTTCCACAACAGCTCGCCATCGGCTTGCTTTTCTCGCATTTGCTCCGTGTTTGGAAATTTAGGCTTAGCATCGCGGTGGATATTAGACCGCCGCTATCTCTACAACTGCGAATTACAATCCATAGCACAATTTTTCACCACACTAACATCCACCTTCTCGCATGTGGAAGTTTTTTTCCGCGATCAGATTGATTTCGAAGAGCGGCGGCAAGCTGTTGCTGCCGTGGGCTGGGCCGGTTCGAGCCGCTTTCAGTGCCGTGCGGGCAGGCGCGCCGGCGTGTTTGCAGGCACGGCCGACGTGGGCGCCCATCGTTTCCGAGTGCTGAAAATGCATCATGATTGCCTGCTTTGTCGAAAGACGCTCGGAATTGACAAATTTAGCAAGGCTTTTGTCGTAGTTGATTGGGTGGATCGGGAAACGAGCTGCTGCTACCTGGCAGTCGCGCTGACTGCGAGAGCGACGCAAAGAACGCAAACGTCTCTTGGGGGCAGCTTTGTGGCGCCCGCTATTTGAGATCCTTCGTCTCCTCCGAACGCCAGGTGATTTTTTTTTCGCCTCCGCTGATGCGCCGCAACTTACGTACGAACTGCCTTGTGCGATTTGGAGCACTGCGGCGGCGTGACCGAACTGACGTGGCCACGGTTAGCGGGATGACCGCACTTACGTCTGTCGTGTAACGCTTCAAACTTCGGTTTTGTCTAACCGCGGTTCGCTTAACCGTGGTTAACTGTGTCCGTGTAACTAGGGTATTATTCCGATCGCCTTCGTTAATTTTTACCCAACCGGTCAAACCGCTTCCGCTCATTGACTAGCTAGAGTCACATTTAAACTATAATCACTCTCAATGAGATGATCGGCCGTCAAACGAACCGCCAATCTCGACCACGCCCGCTTTAACGAGAAGCGCGGCCAGTCCTTCTTGATATTTACCCAACCTAATGAGCCGCTGGCGCTCATTGGCTATCCAGAATAACCGTTAATTAGTAATCAGGCCATTACGAACTACAGATTATCGGAACTCTGGCGATGGATACGTCGGCATTGGCTCTGGTGAGCAGCAGCGAAGCGGCCGGTTGAGTGCAAAATCAAGACCGACTGCTCTCACCGCGTCAATTGTAAAGTGGGCATGAAGTTAGCTGTTACTAAACGTTGGCACAACCACGCAAAAAAAAATCAAGCATGTGCGGGCGAAATCGAACCTGGTACAATAGCGCCATAATCCGAGGCGCAACCTCTACACCGAATCTGAAGAGTGCGCATGGCGTATAATCACTCGGTTTTGCTTTCGTCGGGACGAAACTGTACACATTTCACGCCGGCTCCGTATGGACGAAACGCTAACCTCTCAGTTGTGTTCTGTCAGGACAGAATGATAACCCGCGAGCTCCGTTCCGTGTGGACGGAACTTTAGCACTTGTATATCGTTCCGTTTGGACGGAACGCTAGACACAGCCAAAGATAAAAGTCCGGCAGCTAATTTCTAGCGGCTCTCACCTTTTATGTTTCCAGCTTTTATCAGCTTTTACCTTAAACAGCTGTTCATCTTTTCAACTTTCTCAGTTTTTTTAAGGTTTTGATCTTTGATCTACACGAGCTTATTATCCTGATTGGGTGTCTGTCTGTTGCGGAAGTGCAGTTCGATGAAAACCGGTGGCAACACGTTTCCCAAAACCCCTCTGAAAGCCACAGTGGTAGCTTCAGGTTACAAACGATCAGCATCTATTAAAAGCATCTATTATAAGCATCTATTATAAGCATCTATATTATAAGCATCTGTATTATAAGCATCTATAAGCATCTAACGATAAACACCTTGTTCCTAAAGTAAAATAGATTTCTACGGTGTACTTTCCTATTGTATCTAAGAACAATGCCAAACACTTTGTTTGGGCGAATATTTTCTGTTCATTGTGTCCTTTTATTCTTCGAGGATGATAGAGGTTCGTGGACCCGGAGCAGGATATTTCGAAGAACAAGAGCCCCAAGCCAAGTTGCAGTGTATCAGAACTCGGCATGGCATAACCATAAAGACAAGAGCGAGACACATTTCTCTGAGTTCTCTTGCCTGCTTTACGTGACTTTCCCTAAGCCCGTCTATTATATACTTACAGAATAGGAAGAATGGCCCAGTTTTGCATCGCTATCAGAAAATAAAAACTTGTCAGCATTTTTAGGTTCCCAATAAATATCCATTACTGTATTTCATTATATTTAGGAAATGAGATATTAGAACCATTGGACACGCTCACTACGGCATGCTAAGGAATGCGGCACACTGCGGTTTTGTGAAAGAACTCTTCACTCACATGACGGATAGTCAGGTACGCCGTGTAGAAAATACAGGTGGAATGGGCAGTTGAGACAACCGAACGCAGGGGGCGTGGCACGACCGCGCACACGTGCTCGAGCTTGAATGTTCCGGGACCATCACGAGAACAGGACGTCTGGGACCTGCTTTCCTTGCTTTATCCGCCATACGCTCGTTCCGAAAACCCGCCCAGGCTCCCGGTTCCTTCTTTCATGGAGCACGAACGCAGAGTTCGGGAGTCCCTGCGTACCGCCATCACGAAGGCGATTGCCGCGCTTGACGCTCACCTCGACGATCCCGCTGCCCCCAACACCTGATTTCAGGGCTATGTCACCCTACTTACTGAGAAGCAGACAGAGCTGCGCGCCGTGGACGCCAACATCCAGTCTCAACTCACGGACGAGGCCTTTCAGGCGGACTACGTCACAGCATGGGACTACGAGCACCGCATTTGCGAAAGTCAGGCCCGCATGCACACCACCCGATCATCGCCTTCTGCCATCTCCGGTCCCTCGATCTCCGCTGCTGGAGGACATATGACACATCGAAGGTTGAGCGAATCAACGGCTGATCCCGCCGTGCGAGTTCCTCGCGTCGCCCTCCCCAAGCTGCAGATTGCACCGTTCTCTCGGGATCGTTGCGATTGGCAGGGATTCTGGGAACAATTCGACACCACCATCCATGCAAACCAACACTTGACGAAAATCGATAAGTTCAAGTACCTCCGCTCGTTCATGACCGGCCCCGTTAAGACCGCAATTGAGGGCATCAGGCTTCCGGAGGATCGATACGACGCTGCGATCAAGATCTTTAAAGAGCGTTTTGGTCGCAGAGACCTATTCATGGTGGATCATGTCGATGCCGTCCTAGCCATAACTCCGGTGAAAACCTCTGCGGACGTCGCGCGGCTGCGGTGCTTGCATGACGACATCGGCTTTCGCCTAAACACTTTGGAGGCAGTAGGCATCGCGCCCGACCAATACGCCATCATAATCAACGAGGTCCTGCTGAAGGCGTTGGCGCATGACATCGCTCTTTACAGGCAACGGATGAAGTAATCAGCCGCGATTAAGGTGACCGGTGAGGCCAAGCAAGTTCAGGAAATCTTAGATTTTCTCCGTATCTGATGTTTGACGCGGCATCGTCGGTGGTTACAGCGTCCACTAGAACCACACGGCCCACTCCAGTCTACCTGCAGACTTGGCGCGCGTGGGCGACGGGTCCCAATGGTCAGCTTCTGGTCAGGGTTCTGATAGTCACGGGCACCTGGTGCACGTTAGTTCGGCGGGACGTTTCACGCGCTCCTGGCTGCTTCTATGAGGCGTTGAGGACCTCAAGCTGGTCACATTCGGCAAGAGCCACCATGCAGCAGCTGAGAAGAATCCTCGCGTGTCAGTCACGGTGGCCAGCCAGGACAACGGCAAGCCGGTGGCCATCGACGCCCTGGAGGTCCCAAGTATATGCGTCATTACAAGTCCCCCAATCACCGATGACACAATCACACTATTGCACGACCATAGACGTTTCGCCGCTGACACTTCGCCCGCGTCGGCTTACATGGACGACTACATCAGCATCCTAATTGGGTCAGATTTCTACTGGCAAGTTACCTCGGGGAACATTTTATGGCTGTCTCCGCACCTGACCGCTGTCGAAACACTGTTCGGCTGGACTCCCCAGGGTGCACACTCCGACGAAAGTGGCTTTACTTCGGGATTATCTAGTGCTTAATTCCTGGCCCTCATAGAGCCCTCGCTGGATGACGCAGCGGCAGATATCTAGGTATCGTCACTGTGTCGACTGAATGCTATCAGGACCAAAGAAAGGCTTGATGCGTCGGGGCTGGACTGACGCATCAGGCCCTTCCTCTACGCATCACGTAGAGCAATTCGAGCGTGACGTGAGGATGAATGGCGCGCGGTACGTGTTTCAACTCATGATCCAGGAGCCAGGGCTGGGTGCCAGCGCTGACAACTATAGACTCATAGAACAGCAGTTGCGTGTGCAGATGCGGCGCTTCCGTGGTGAGCTTGAGCTGGTGTCCCAGTGCGACAACGCAATCCGGACGTATTTCAACGACGGCCATGCCGAATGAGTTCCAGAGCATGACGGCGACCGTGGCTCCACAATCAGGTACTACATGCCGCATCAGGGTGTGGTTCGTCCGGACGTTGTAACTACCAAGCTGAGGGTGGTTTTCGATGCCTCGTCACATGTTTCAGGGCAACGTTCGCTGAACAGCATCCTCTGTAAGGGGCCCAAGTTGGATGCGGACCTTCTAAGTCTTATTCTTAAATTCAGGTGCTACGCCGTGGTCATCGTCGCGAGATATAAAGAAGGCATAACTTCAGATGATTGTTCGGGAGCAGGACAGGGACACCCTACGTTTTTTGTGGGTCGAGCATCTTCCTTCACCGAAGGAGCCTTTTCCTTTAGTAGTGAAGTGGCGAATGACACGGGTTCCTTTTGGTGCGAGGTCGCGTCCCTTTTTGCTCTCTGCACCTTTGCACCAACATCTGCAAGTGCCACAAAAGTTTCCGGACACCACCGCCATCTTGCGACAGTCTTTCTATGTCTACGACCTCATCATTGGCATAGACAACGTCGACCGAGCTCATCAGATATATTCAGAAGCAAGGACTGTAATGACTGAAGCCAGAAAGGAGTTCCGAAAATGGGCTTGAACGCCTAGTTTCTGTGGGTCTTGTTCATTAGAGACGAGCTCGAATTTGAAGATGAAGGTGGCGACGCCAACACAATGAAAGTTCTCGGGGTGTGCTGGAACCGCATTGATGACACGCTGCTCATCAGCAAAGGAAACGTGGCCGCGTTTATAAACACCAAGCCCACCACCAAGCGAACCCTGCTACAAACATTTGCAAGAATCTACGATCCGCTATGCTTCTAGGCACAATTCGCGGTCAGGGCAAAGGTTATATTTCAAGATTTATGGAAGCTGCGCCAGCCATGGGACAGTCCTCTACGACGTGAGCAACTCACCACATGGAACGCATGGTGCTCCGAACCTTCCTTCCTCATTGCAGCGCGCCTTTACGACTACCTAATGTGCGTTCCTGGTCTCTCAGCCACACGTGCGTTCTTCTGGCCGGACGCGCAGGTTTCGCTGCACTGGATATGCGGGGAACCTAGCAGGTGGCCACCCTTCGTCCGGAATCACGTCGAAGAGATCCACCGCCTGACCAAGGGATGCAGATGGGGGCATTGCAGCAGCAAGGACAATCGTGCCGACCTCATCACCTGTCGAATAAGTGCAACAGTCATCAGAACCTCAGAGCTTTGGTGGTATGGACCATCGTGAATCGCCCACCCAGAAAACCTGTGGCCGCTGAACTAGCTCTAGGAAGTCGCTGACTTCGTCGACCCTTCACCAGCCTTGGCGTTATCTTACCCGGTCGTGTCTTCGCCACCAGAACCGCTATGCCAAATTTCCTATTACAGCCGCTACTCACGGCTACTTAGAGTGACGGCCTGGGTTCGACGCTTCGTAAATATCGATTTACCGCAACGGGCGTCCATGACCGGGCCACTGGTTGCTAACGAAGTCAAAGAAATTGACCTGTACTGGATTCTCCAGGTACAGCAGGAAGCATTCCCTCAAGAAAGGGAAGCTCTATCCAACAGCCACCTTGGTGTGGGGACTTTCAGACTGCGTCGTCTACAGCCCTTTCTGGACTCCGCTTGCGTTATCCGCGTTGGGGGACGGCTACACTGCTTACAATCTCCTCTCGAAGTGCGACATCCGATCATTCTGCCCGGAAAGAACGATTTAACCCGGCTGCTTAGTCTGGCAACCCGCGAGCGCCTGTTGCACGCTTGAACAAAAACCACGGTCACGGAGATCCGCCAGCGCTCTTGGATTATTCGAGGACGCCAGACTGTGAAGAAAGCCCTCCACCAGTGCTTGCCGTGCCGAAGGCGCAGGCTGACACCGGAGACAGGACGCAAGGCACCATTACCACGTGACCGCATAACGGAAACAAGCCCGTTCTCAATTGTGGGCTTCGACTTCTGCGGTCCTCCATACTGCCGTACCAACGACCCTTCCAAGGTCAAAGCATACGTCGCCGTATTCTCGTGCGGCGTCACACGGGCTCTACACCTGGAATTGACGACGGGGATGACAACGTCAGGTTTCTTGCTCGCCTTCAGGCGCTTCATTGCTCGCCACGGAATACCTGCCACGGTATACTCCGATACCGCCTTCGCTTTTAAACACTGTGCGAAGTCCTTCCACTTCCTCACCGACGCCACACTCCAAGATTTCTGCAGCGGAGAGTGCTATGTTTGGAAATTCAACGTAGAGAAGGCATCGTGGTGGGGCGGTTGGAGGGAACCAGTGATTCGGATAATAAAAGAGACACTAAGACGTACCCTTGGACGCAACTCCCTGACAGCTAAGGAACTGGCGACCGCATTGTGTGAAGTATAGGCGGTTATGAACAGCCGGCCCTTGACGTACCTGACCACGGATGCCGACGGACCTCATCCCATAACACCGGCTCACTTCTGGCTCGGCAATTCGAACACGTGCCTCCCCCAGAACTTCGGGCCATTCGAGCCATCGTCGACAAGCTCCGAGTTGACACGCCGCTGGAGGTACCGACAGAACGCCAGAAAGCGCCTACGGCAAAGACGGCGGAATGAATACCTGCTGCTTTTGCGGTCCGCTCACGAAGCGCCCTCACATCCTTTACACCAATTCGCAGTCGGAGACGTGGTTGTAGTACACGTTGAAGGATACGCCCCAACGTTATGGAGACTCGGCCGCTTGGCCAAGTTGTAACCCGGACGCGACAGAATCGCCCGCAGCTGTGTACTCCGCCTGTCAACTGGTCAAGAAATCAGGCGGCCCATTCAACGGCTCTACTTCCTTGAAGCCAACCCTTAGACTTCTTGGCCGGCCGGGGATTGTGTAGAAAATAAAGGTGGAATGCGCAGTTGAGGCAAGCGAAGGCAGGGGCGTGGCACGATAAGAAAAAGAAGATCGGCCGCGCTCGCGTGCTCGAGCTTCAGTGTTCTGTGACCACCACGAGAACCGGACGGCTGGGTCCTGCTTTCCTTGCTTAACCCGCAATACACCGTCCAAGAGCACGCACCAAACCCTCCCGAGTTCCCAGTCTCAGTCTCCGCACCCCCGCCCGCTTCTACCACACCACCTCCCACCACCGCATATCCACCATCGCTAACCCTGGGTGCTGACATCCCAACGACACCCGTCCGGTAAGCATTCGGTGAGGATAAGGGAAGAGAGCTTGCTGCAAGGGGCAGTCAAATCACCACAGCTGTACCTCCCTCAAGATTCCCCCGCCGTCTCCAGGAGGAGCTCCATCAGGTTCATGTCGCCAGCGTCCTCTGGCGTCAGTTTGGGGGCCTCGAGCTCATGCCTCAGGCCGTCCCCTGCAGCCGCCCCCGCAAGGGCTGCCAATGGCTGCCCGGCCATTGTCAGCCATCTAGGTGCAGCAGGTTCCTGGGCGCCGGGTCTGGTGCCATGATGGGTGGAGCGACAAAGGCGGGCCGGCCACCCGCAAGTACCTGGCTCGGTGCACATTCCAAGGGCTTTGCGGACACTAGGTTGAGTGTGGCGACGGTGAGCAGGTCCGGGCGGGTGGCCATTACGCCCCCATGGCCACCTCCTCGAGCACGGCACTTAGCCCGAACACGGGCAATCGTAGAGGCCCGAAGCCCAAGATAGAGCTCAAGGCTATGTGCCTACCGACCTCCACACCAGGGTCAAAGTTGTGCGAACAGTTCAGCAGGCTCTTGCCAATGATTAGGACGTGAACCACCGCGGCCTCCAATCTCCGAAGGGCAGCAGGACCACCGACCATGAGCACAGTTCCTGGGTAACACCAGAGATCCGCGCTGCTCGGTAGGCCCGGGCTGAACACGCAACGCCCATGCGCAAAAACCGCGCCTCACATCGCAAGGCCCTTGGTTCCACGGTGCTCCCAGTTCGCAGAAGGATGGCCCGCTGGTGGACTGGCCCAAGCTTTCCTCGCAGTGCTCGAGCGTTGAACCACGCCTCACACCCCAGCCCACCGGGAGGCGCGGTGAAACTTCACTCGACCATGTTCCAACGGGTATGACTATTTCAACGGCGTGGTTTTCGAAGAATCAACGTGACTTCATGACGACGGTACACAAGACTCAGCTTGAACCGGTTATCTTGCTTCGGCGCTTGCTTCCGGGAGTTACAGCAAACGTTAGCCAGCTAAGACGACAACGCGAGCCCATAAAGTGCACTGCACTTAAAATATTTGCTGAGAGAGCGAATCCTTGAACGCTGGTAACTAAGCAAACATGCTGAGAGGTATGGTTTTTCAGTACCGTTGCTTAAATCCAAAAGAATAAACACAGTACTTCTATTTTTCACAACAGTGTACTGGCTAAGTATGTATATGCTTAGAAGAAATGCCAGCTGAAGGCATATTATAATTTGCGGACATTTATAAAGTAAGGTTACATTCGTTATTCATGCTCAGTACCACGTAGCACACGGACTGTCGCGTCCCCCTGTCCCAATCACCGTCACAAGACCTTGATATCCCGCGTATGCTGTGCGTTTCATCACCATTTCTGTCTTGTGCCCGCTTGTGTAAATGCCCACAGTGTGCGCGCTTCCGATAAATATAATGCCCCAGCGCTCGTGGTTTCTACAGCCTCTTTACCTCACAAGACATTTTGGTACATATTATCTTCTTAAGGAAAGACAATGTTTCGCGCTTTTCAGTGATATGCTGAGTTGTTGGAGCTGTCGCTCTCCGCAACGGTTTCTCAATACGCTTGAGCGATTGCCGCTTCGCTACGGTGCCCAAAGACTCCGTAGCCGATCTTGGTGTAGCCGTGAAAGTGTTCTCGACGTCGGGCTGACGTAATGTTTATTTTGGAGGTTTTTTCCCCGCATGCGCGACGGGTGTATTATTGAGTACGTATGCGTAATCACTTTAGTGGAGGAAGCGTGGGAGTTCTTACGAAGTTGATGTTGCCTTTATCGTCGCCCTTCTCCGTATACCTTAAACCTACCAAAACTTATCCCTCTCTATCCGACTAAGCAATCTCGAAGCCACGCTCAAGTCGTTTATATTTTGTGTATTTCTGGTTCCTACGTGCAACGGCATAAGGCAGATTTTCGAGACGATGCATACAATCTTTTGTACGCGAGGGAAAGCACAGCTTCGATGTTGTTTAAAAATGTGGCAGGTGTCACGCGTTTGTGTACCAAAACACTACTCTTTGGCCGAGCCACTATTCCCAGTCACACAGGACATTTGCGAACGAGATTGCTTAGAACCCTAACCAGATACTTGCATGGCATCCGCAGATTCCTGTGAAAGCCGACACCCCGCGTAGAGCTAGAGGACTAGCGCAATGTCCGATTTTTAAAGCACCGGTAAAAACCATTATGTAGTTGGGCACACAGAGATTTTTTTTTCCTGGAATGCCCCGATTTACGCACTTTTACCGGGTCCAGAAGTAAAAATAAGTTGGGATATTCGAGAGCCTACAATAATAAGGTGTAGCAATATTAGAAAATCTCGTTGGGAAAAAAAGCCACTCACTCATCTGAGAATGATCGGCCCACTGGGGTGTACTGTTGGCACATCTGTATCATGACTGCCCTACCAAATGTCTGCCATCTAGCAACAGAAGTTGCGGGGGAGGTCGACCCAGCGGTGGTCAGGCCAGCAATACAGCAAAGCGTGCTGAGCATCTCTTGGACCTTGATGGCCGCCTCTGGAACTTCAACTTTGTGAATATCAAGAATCAAACTTCATCTAGTAAGGGGAGCTTAGCAGAACTATTAGCAAAAGTAATGGCTGCTAGACATCATGCCCGCCAGACTAGCGAAGAAATAATTACAACTTGCCATTTTTTAGGCCAACTGAGATAAGTTCTTGTATTAGGTTTTTCAAATTTTTTAAGTACTGATAAAGCACTTGCTTGGCCAGTGAACTTCGGTTTGTAATATTTTTCCCAGCCACGGTGGTTTTGTGAGACCGTATGTCAAAAAATACACATCTAAACACTAGCGAATGCTCTTCTTGTGGTTTTGAGATGCACAAATTTAGTTCGCTCGTAAAAAGGATTGCATAATTTCATGCTTTGAATTCAACGTTGGAGATTAAAATTATACGCGTAGAGGAGCAGGACATGTTTGAAAAAGTTTGATTTTTGCCTGAAAATTGACATCAAATTTTTTCAATGCTTATCCACAGCTTGTAGTGTATAGGCATTGGTATTTGCAGGGCCGTAGTAAGACACAGGAATTTGTAAAACCATTTATAATTTCGAAACCTTTATTTGTAGTCTCAGCGAGAGGTAACCGGGACTGAAGGCAGTAGCGGTTTGAAGAAGGTCCCCATACACTTATACCGTGTAGTAGCAGCACTGCCACGTCAGCGAATCAGCCGTATATCTCTGTACATTTGTTTTTGTAGACTATCGCAAATAGGAAAAGAAAAAAAAATGATAAAACAACCTGAAAGAGACTATGAGAAATAACATTATAAAAAAACAAAGAATTACTGGAGAAGAAAGTACGGAAGTCGAAATTATTGAACATAAAATATGGTATTTTTTGTTGCATAAATATACACACACATAAACACAGTTTGACAAAGAAGCGTCAGTGCCACTCAACTTATAAGTGCCCGTAAAAACGCATTTTTCAAGTGTAATAATTTCCAGGGCAATGTGCTAGACATTCTATGACACATAATGATGATGATATGTGTATGTAATGGCGCAAGGCTAGCTAGGGCTAAGAGCGCCAAGAAACTGTTTTGATGAAGAGGTGACAAATAAAATTGGTTAGAAAGAACACGAACAAATTCAATTAAAGACTATGTGGAAGGCTGGTTTACAGGGCCCCGACGAAGACCAAGAGTGGTTAAAAGATAAAGAAGGTGGCTGGTGTATAGGATCAGGGGTAATACTATGGGTGGTGTGAGATGAGCTGCAAGTAGTGAACTTCTGAAAGAAACCTGAAGGTGCACTGGATAAAAATCATGGCATCGTCTTCTGAAAAGTATGAAGGATGTAAAGGAATATGTTTTCTGTAGAGTTATCTGAAGTATTTGCTTCGTGTAATGTTGAGTACCTTGCATTGAATGACGATGTGTATCACGGTTAGTCCATCCCCACACCTGCTACACAGGGGTCTTGGAGATCTCGTGGGCAGGTGCGTGTGTGTTACATGCGTATGACATATCCATAAACTAGCTAAGGTAACTTCAATGTGCCTGTTGCGTGAGTCAGTAGTGTGTTGCGCCAAGTGTGGTTTTATTATGTGCCGTTTGTCGTCTCTCTATTCGCTACAATCTCCTTGCCAAGTTTTACGGAGTTGCGGTCTGATGTGTGGCTTGAGGTCTGTGTAAGGTATTGTTGTTATGACTACTGTGTTTTGGAGTGCAGCAATGGCGGCCATTTCATCCGGCACTTCATTTCCGCCAATGCCAGAGTGGCCTGGCACACAACACACAGTCACCCCAAAGTTTGGCGAATAAGCTAGCATGAAAGATTTCAGGGCAAGAATAAAAACTTGATTCTTCGATTAATTTCCGGATGCCAATGCATGGACGACGCTCAGCGAATCTGTATAAAGAAGGAATTAGGAACATGACGTTGAACTATATAACTTACAACCAGAAAAATGTCATATGCGTCTCCAGTAAAAATACTTGTATTACCATTCATGGTTCTACATGCTTCCAAATTAGGTGCATGCGCTGCACAAGACACCGAAGTGACCGTTTAAGATGCATCACTGAAAAACTCTGCAGACCTGTATTTATCCTGCAGATACAAGAAATGCTGCAAAATCTGACTTCTTGGTGTCTTTTTCTTGTTGTATTGTACGAAAGAAAGTCACATACCAAATGACGAAGACGGCATGGTGCTACAAGATCAGTGTGAGATGATTTGAATGTGTCTAAAAAGGAGACCTCATGAATAGTCACCTCTTACTCCACTCTCGGGGAGAAGGGAAGGGAAATTGATGGCCGGTTTAAAAATAGTGTAGTTGTAGATGTATCACTAAAAACCGTTATAAAGGGATGGTTATTCATTCATAAGATTTTGGAGGCATATAGAAGGTGAACATAGGTTCGCAGGTACGATATGCACCATTTGTCGCACTCTGCATAAAGACCGTTGAGACGACTGGCACAGAAGGTCCCACAACACATGCGAAGCATCAAGTCAAGCACTGGGACGATCATTTTAAGTGCTATTTTTGTGGCTGGCCCATACTCAACACTTCCATAGTCCAACCGTGACCCCACCAACAAGGCATAAAGGGAGAAGCAGGAGTTGTTTGTAGCCACTGTATCTTTGGTGAGATACGACTATCAGAATAATTATTGTTTTTAGGCATTTTTGTTTCAGTCGTTTGTGTGAGGGATGAATGTGAGTTTTTCATGAAACACCACACCCAAAAATTGTGTTATTTTTTTACTGGAATTGAATCACCATTGAGGTTTACGTCAGGATCAGGCAGGATGCTCCGCCTTTTTGAGAATACAACGCAGGTACTTTTAGAGGAATTAAGTTTAAATCCTTTTAAATTTGCCCACCGGGAAAGTTTGCTTACCCCAAGCTGGACCTGACGTCCCCAAATGGATATGTTACATGATTTAAAAGATATTTGAACGTCATCTGAATACATCAAGCAGGAGATGGTTGACGGCAGTGCATCTTTCATCTTTACTATAAACATGGTGCAGCGCACAACGGCAGCCTGAGGTATACCATTTTCCTGCACTTGAACGCTTAAAAGTGTCGAACCGACTCTGACCCGAAATGTTCGTTCGAACAGGTAACTGGAAAGATTGTTCAGCAAGTTATCTGATATACGTAGGGATTTGACGTCTTTAAGAATGCCGTACCGCCATGCGGAATCGTATTCTTTTTCAATATCAAAATATCCCATCAGGCAATATTGGCCACGGATGTAGGAATCTTTTATGTAGGACTCCAAAGCAACCACCTGATCATTGGTGGATCTCGCCACCCAGAAGCCAGCCTGGCAGCTCTCGAGAAGACCATTGTACTCTAAGAAGTACATGACCCGCCTGTTGATCATATTCTCGAGAAGCTTGTACAGGCACCTTGACAAGGCAATGGGTCGAAAGCTAGCGGGAGAGGAAGGGTCTTTCCCTTCCTTAAGGAACGCCTCTACAATGGCCTCCCTCCAAGACCTTGGAAGCTGCCCCAAAAGCCGTATTTTGTTGTATAGGTGTAGGAGTGTCAAAAAGTGGCAGGGTATAGGTGTTGCATCATGATATATGTAATTTTATCTCCGCCTGGAGCTGAAGGTTTGCGCGTGCTCAGGGCAGCCCTCAATTCTGAGAGTGAATTCAGAGTTGTAAGAAGCTTTTGATTTGTATTTTTCATGTAAGGGCTTTTTCTCTGCATACATGTGTTGCATAAAAGTGTTAGTGTGATGTGCTTAAATGAACACGCGTTGGAAGTGTTGTGCGAGTGTGTAAGCTTGGTCTACGAATGTGTCCCTTGTAGTAATTACAAGGGGCAGGCTGTGTGTTTGTTGTCCTTTGAGTTTTTGTATTCGTGTCAAGACTTTGTGTGTGTCCATGTATGAATTAATGGATGTCAAGAAGGTGTGCCAATTGTTTTTCCAACTGTTTTGCCTTACGGCGCACACGTTTTCCGAACGCATTGGCCCGTTCGACCAAAATGAGGTCACCCGACGTGGGGTACCGACGAAGGATACCCCACGCCATGTTCTGGGCATCTCGCACACGCCTATAGTCATCATTCCACCACGGCCTCCTCTGGTTGCGCGGGGGCACCAGAGGCGTGCGAAATGGACTTTTCAGCGGCGTCGAGGATCCGCGGCATGAGCAGTTCGGTAGCTGCTTTAACGTGCAGGTGTCCAATGAATGTGTGGTGTAGTTTGGGTGTCTCTGTAAATGTATTCCAGTTAGCTCTTGCTTATTGAACCTGTTCTGGGAAGATGGACTGCGTGGGCCCTTGCATATATATAAGTGAGGTGGGGAAGTGGTCACCGCCATATGAGTCAGTGCCCACACCCCACTCGAGAAGAGGAAAGAGAACTGCGGAGCCAATAGCCAAGTCAAGATATGAGTGTGTGTTGTGTCCTATATTAACGTATGTGGGCTTATTTTTGTTGAAGACGCATGCGCCTGAAGATGTGAGGAATTTGTCTATCAGGCGACTTCGGGCATCCATGCGAGAAGACCCCCAAAGTGAATTATGTGCATTAAGTTCACCTGTGAGGATGTATGGTTCGGCCGGCGCTGTAAAGTGGAGCTTCAATGTGCATTTTGAGGGGGAATGTATATGAAGCTTACTGTTATAAATGTATTGAATATTATTGTGCGAATTGCCACAGCCTTAAGAGCAGTGTTTAAAGTGACCCTGTGGCATGCTAAGGATTTCCTGGCGAATATGGCCACGCCACCGGAATAGTGCGTGCAGCCAACCCTGTCTTTTCGGAAGACCATGTAACTATTTAGGAATTTGTGTGTTTCAAATTTAAATGTGTTTCTTGTACACAGATTACACTTGGCTAATTTGCATGCAGAATTTCGTAGACGTCGTCAATATTATCCAGAAAGCCGCTGCAGTTCCATTGGAATATGTTTTCTTTTCAAAATTTTAAATGTTCAGACCTACTGGAGTATGACTATTTATGAAAGCTCTTTCCGGGCTTGTACTCTTGGAAGGGTTTTTGACCTTCTCGACTGACCTGGACGTCGCACCCCTTCCTTTTGCTGCGATGAAAGCGGGAAAGGCTCGACGTCTATGTCGTCGTCTGAAGGCAAGAGGATGACCAGCGGACTGGGCCCCCTTGACTTGGTACCCATGCGGGTGTTTTTTGCTTGCGCCGCGGGTGGGGAAGGCGGTGGAGCTTAGATGGGCGCTGCTGTGGGCCCTCCCGCCTCCATCTCCTCCGTGCCTTCAAGTGTTCCTAAAGCCGGTGGAGAGGAAACAGTGAGGGCGGCAGAGCTCTCAACGGCGATCACAATCACCACATAGGCTGGAGTCGCTACACTGGACGATTCCTGACAACGCTGGACTACCGAAGGTAGTCCGGCAAGAGACGGGGCCTCCGCAGCCTCTACAGGTATTGTAGAGGTAGCAGGTGGCTGCTCAGCTGAGGGCTGGGAGAGCAACACATCAGCAACAAGGCTGCACTGTGTCGCTGTGCTGACCAAACGCCGCCCCAGCCCCCGGCGGGCAGCGTCTGCATAAGATGTGGCAGAAAGCAGCCTGTGCTTTGGGCGTGCCTCAGTAAAGGTTACCATTTGTGTTAATTTCATTTGTAGAATTTTTTACGCTTTGAATTTTAGGCAGGTTCGCCAATAAGCAGCTTATGGACCAGTGCAATTCGGGAATTTCACTGTGCTGTTTCAACAGTCATCCGACGAATGGTCAGTCTCTGAACATTTAGGACAAGTCAGGTTTCCTCGACATAATAGAGTTTCATGGCCGTATCGTTGGCATTTAAAGCATCGCCTGGGATTAGGGACTAACAGTCGTACGTTGCCGCATAGGGAGCCCACTTTGACCTTTTCGGGTGGGGTTGTGAAATTAAATTTTAGGGCAAGATGCTCTGTGGGGAATTCTTCATTTGCTTTACGGATTAAAATTCGTTTGACAGAAGTTACTCCTTGAGGTTGAATCGCCTGAAGAAGTTCCAGCTCTGACTCAGACTGCAAATCATTTGCTGAGTTTACGCCTTGAGAAGAGTTGAGGGTTCTATTCAGAGTCACAGTAACAGACAGGTGAGCCAACGTGGTCTGTTGGGGAGGTTTTCGCTTTGATTTTTTCTTTTTACTCGAACAAGTAAGTCACGGGGTGATGGCATCTTATCATCATCGTCTGAACCGACAACAGACTGAATGCATTTGGCCAAAAGAACGACTGACTTGTTGCCAACAGTGGTGTCCCTGGTTGAATGAACTACAAGATATTTATAGAAATGTTCCGCCTTCTCTGTAGCAAGTACTTCGGTGCGGCCTCTTTTGGGAGGCCGATCATTGGAGCGGGGTTGGAGAAAATACCATACGCTATATAATAAAGCAGGGGACCGGGGTACTTCTTTCGTCAGCCTAAACCTGATAGCTGAAGAGGTCCCGGGGATCCCTGCCTCGTAAACAGACAGGGAGCCTTTCTGCCGGAGCTTTACCTGGGCTCCGACGTCCACCGTTGGTGGTTTCTACCCTTCACCTTACAACACATCGCCACGGTTGGTTCCAGCTTAGGTTTGGGGGCACGGGGTCCACGGTATCGCCAATACCGTCACCAACGTTGCTCAATATGCTCCGTGCGGGGCTCTATGGCGCATGTTCGGACGTTAGCACTGATACTGTGTAGAAAACTATCGAGATTTGGAATAACGGGAAACGAGAGTAGAACAGCCTAAATCCCCCTAATTATTATCAATAGAGGAGGACTATCAATTTGTCTTAGTGGTACTTGTTCATGATAAAAGCAGCGCAAAGACGATGAACTAGGAAAATAAAAGTTATGCGTGTTCTGTCTCCACTCTTTTACTAGTTCGTCATCCTTGCACTGTTTTTCTCTATCAAGAATGTAGGAATACAAATATACATAACTAGGATTCTGTAACTTTTTCCCTGCCAGCTGCATAAAGGCAAACACAGTGTTTTTTTCGGCAAAGGAAAACCTGGTGGGACAACAAATGCGTAACCGTTTCTCGGTGGGTAGTGCGAACGAAGACTTTTCAGCTCATTTTGAAGGCGAGGTCAGAACAAAACGGCAAAATTAACGCAGATTGCAATCTTAGTCTCTCAACAGTCCACACAGTTGACCGAGAAATTTGTTTCTCAAAAACAATATGTTGCGTAACTGACTAAGAATGCAAAAGTCCTCTAAGCACAGGACGATTGTGTAGACTGTACACTGCAGATAAACTTATATCTACTACCTTTCGGGGTCAAAATGCAAAGCACGGACACCCACTAGGCAGCACAGATATGAAAATTTTCATTCGCAAATCTATCCGGGCGCATAGAAACAACCGTAAAATAAGTGACGCTGGCTTATTGTAAAATTACAATGTACAAAGCAAAGCTCAGGCAAGACATGAAAGTAGAGCATGCAACATTGACAGACCAATTTGATACATCCCCTGAAATAGGCTATTTATAGGACAAACATTGCTAGAACAATGTAGGCATTTGCGTCATCAAAACCAAATCATCCATATTATGCACAAAGCGAACCAAATCTTTTTGTTCCTTATGGTGTATGCAGCCGAGTCTGAAAACTGAGATTGTTGTGGCAAATAGGCACAGTGGAATTTGTTATAGGAGGTACTGGAAAATAATTATGTATTTCCAAATACATTTGTTGTCGGTTTTTTAGGATGTCACGTCAGCGTATTTTTAGAATGACACGTAAGGACACCTTTTTTGTGTAGTTTGTCTCCTTGAGTTCAGGCGTGCTGTTTGATCTAAGTTGAACAACCCCTTGTATTGTGATTGTTCTCATTGTTTTGTTTACCCCTCTACACTTCATGTTTTTATTGTAAACGCAGAATGTCAACCTTCCAGCAACTGACATCACGCCTTAAATTGGAAACTTGCAGTCTCTTTTATTTTTCATTTTGCATTTCAGGCATGCCAATAGCAAAGATTGCTAAAATTGCAGATTCTTCTTCCAAATCGAAGGATTTGTTTCAATTTTCAGGTATAATGTCAATAGGCCAGCCCTGCATCCAAACGACAGCCGATGGAACACGCGAATGATTCGAAAACTAGGAGGACCGTCAATGGTAATATTACCATGATAATGTCTGCACCTTAGCTCTTTGTCTTGTTGCGTGCCGATTGTTTACAATATAAATAGTGGGACAGTGAAAATTGTGGAAATTGTTTTTGCTCAGAGGTATTGGGAAACGCTGTTACTTTTGCTTCTCTTTCCAGAGAATCACTTTCCGCAATAGGGCATTCTTCTTACGATGATTTTGCAATGCCTTATAGACCAACCTACCACATTTACATGGTGAGACATGACTCTGTGGCAGCACGAGGCAATGAGAACGCCCAGCCACAAAACAACTCATATATTCAGAACTAAGGCAGCAGCTGACGCGACAACGGCAGCTATACCTGGCCGAACGCTCGGTGTTCTTTGGAGCACTGACCGCTCGCGCCACGAGGCTCCCGCAGTGATCCTCAGAGTGATACTTCGTCGTCTTCGTAAAGGCTGCTACATGGGGGAGGGGCAATGGGTAGCTTAAGAACGTGTGAGTTCGAGCAACATGTAAGTTTAGAACAATGCGCACATACACTGGTTAATGTTTTAGGTTTTTTATCACCATTTCATATATGTATGCGGTTTTGTAAATAAAATGTCAGGTGGAAGTAGCGCTTGTCCTTGTCTCGTTCGTTTTCTCTCTAAATTTTCGCGCTTTAAATTTGCACAATGGGTAGCGTCCCGCTGTGCCTGAATGATTCGACAAGGTGCACATAGACATTTTGTGGCCCTGGCCTTCTTCAAAAGGGAACACGAACCTACACACTTGGGTCGATCACTTCACGAGTTGGCCCGAAGCGTTTCCTCTTCCACAAATCCGTAGTGAAGCTATCGTCAACGCCTTCGTTGCGGGGATGGGTTTCCCGCTATGGTGTCCCATCAACTATCACCAATGACCAAGGTCGCCAGTTTGAGTCGGAACTCTTTATTAACCTGCTGAGCCTTCTTGGAACTTCCCGCATCTGCACCATAACGCATCACCCCATTGCCAACGTGCTCGTTGAGCGTTTTCACTGCTACCTCAAGACCGCACTCAGGGCTGTAATGATGTGGGGAAGAGGAAACGCCTTGTGCCAACGCGTGAAACGATCGACGCAATTTAGTAAGAAGGTTTTTCCTTGTTAAGCAGGCCATGGCCCCAAAAATGTCTGTGCACCGTGTCAAAGCGATCAGTTGGGACCGTAAAAGAGTCGAAGGGGGCCTTGCTGTGCCAGTTAACCTTCGACAGCTGGCATACTAGACAGCTACTAGACAGCAGCGCGTCCCCTCGCGTACGTCCTTTTTGATGTCCGGCCAAACAAAACGTTGCGTGGCTCGTATTCGAGGGCGTGATAGTCTGTAGAAGGCCTCCAAAATAGTGCGCCAGAAATTCGCCGAGACGAGTGGACGCGGGGTGGGCGTGGAAATGTCGGTAAGCACCAGGACAGCACAGTATGGAAAGGGTAATTCATTAAGGTTCACCGCGCCGGGATTTTCGCGGAGCGCTATTTTCTCGTCATCTTGCAGCGCTTCTTCTACAAAGTTGCGGTGGTGCCAGCATTGTCCTTCTCTTAAAGGTGATGGCGACCGCTGGCGCGAGAATAAACGGCCACGCGAGGTAGAGAGCTGGCGTTAGGCTGAGAGAGCGGCGATTTGATCTGATAGCTTGGGGATCACACCGTGGCATTCTTCACGCAGGCTCTGGAGCGCAGGTGAAGACTGCACTGTAGGATCTGCTTTAGTGGGCCTGCAGCGTACCGCGAGTTATAAGTTCAACTCCGAACGTTCGACAGGAGTTGATACGTCCATGACGGAGTCGGCAAATCGGGCAAGCTTGGAAATGAATAAGCTGCTCGCTGTAGCCCGCACTATTCTGACGGAGGTGGGCAGGCGTTGAAGAAAAAGCTCTCGAAGAAAAGCTTGATCAAAGTGGCTTCTTTATCTCCAAGTACAGGTTGAAGGCGATGCAGTAGTTGCGAGGGCTTGCGATCACCAAGCTCTTCGAAGCGCAGAATCTGCAACCGTCGGTGTTCCGACGTGTTTGCCCACTTGATGAATTCACTGGTGAGGGTTTGAAATGGGGGGGTCGCGGGTGGTGAAAGAATCAGGTCGCTGTTCTGCGTTTTAGGGTGGCAGCTGAGACACGAGGTGATTAAAATGATGGCTTTGCGAGGTGATGCGCGCTATGGCGAACCGGTTGTGTCACTGGGCGAGCCATAGCTGCAGGTCTTCACACCAGTACTGGGAAGCTGGTGCGAAATCGCAGCTCGTCATTCTGCGCGACAGTAGTATACCACTCCTACTGAAATCTCAATCACCCTAGATATAGCCTTGTGTGTCTGTGGTATGTTCGCACCATGTGCGAAAAGCTGGAGAACTTGTTTGACCGTTAGCGCTTTCGGTATAACTACGGGATGACCCGGAACGCCAAAGATTGTTCAATTTGGAGAACCGAATCAAATGCTGTCACGGCGTTCCAGACCTGTTCTGTAACCTCGCCCGTAAGGGCATTGTTCCTGCCTTTCTTCGCCTCACCTCTCGTGTGCGGTAAACCAATTAAGCTTGCCTGCGGGTTCTGGTCGTTATCTCCACGACCAACATTTGCTGGCCGCTTATTACCACTCTACCAGACGCATGACGGAGGCCACGGAGCCTGGTTCTGGGACGCCTTCCCGAATGCAATAGCAGGTATCTAGCAGTGGGATGGCAATGTCGTAACAACTGGTGGCCAGTGGTGGGTTGGCAACTCTGTAGCAACTGTGCCTAGTGGTTTGAGGTCCGGAATTCACCGGAGTCAATGGTGAGCGTGGGGCCTTTCTTCACGGGGTTTTCTCAGGCTTATGAGTATAGCTGTTAGGGCGCGTGTTTGTGTCGCGTTTGTAATCTACGCAAAAAAACACTCCTTTGGTGTGTTTGGAAAGCAGTACTCAGGACGAACCATGAATTTCAAAGCGGAAAACACCGCATTTATCACAGGTTCCTAACGAGATGGGCTTGGATATGTGGAATGCGCTGACAAAGCAAGAGCTGATACACGCTATGCTCGCTGTTGGGCCTGACAATGATGAGGTGTCAGAATGCATTGAGCTGTTCAATCACAGGAAGACCGCTAAACGCCCCAGTGCAGAGGCAAAGGCTGAGGCCAGCGAAAACCATTTGCGCTTGAAGATAGAAAGCGGAACACGAGTTCCAGTGGTAGAAACATGGACGTGAGGTAAGAAAGGGACAGCATGAGCTAGAGAGGCAGAAGCAGGAACGCGAGGAGAAAATGTCAGCAGGAACTCCAACAGGGGGAAAAGAGACGAGAGCATCAGCTCCTACTCGAAAGAGCAAAGCGACACCATGAGCTTGACATGAAGCGTCTACAGGTCGAGGCAGCTTGATCTAGACGTGATGGTGATAGTAGCGGGCAGTCTGCCACGACTGAGCAAGCTACGTTTGAATTGTGTAACCTAATGCGACCCTGCAAGGTTGGATAAGACATCGGTCTTTTTTTGGTCAATTTCTAGCATACCTGCGAGAAGGCGCAGTTTGGCCGAGACGGAAGGCCGCAAAAGCTGCTTACTTTTTTCCAGGTGAGGCATCCGGCGTAATGGCCCGTTCGACAAAGGAAGCCGCGAAGGACTGCGAGAACCTCAAGTCGATCTTTACTGCGTAAGTACAGGCTGTCGGCAGAGGCGTTTCTCCAGAAGTTCTCTAAAGCCGGGAGAGCTAAGGGCGAGTGATACTCAGATTTTCCCTTAAGCGGAGGGCTGACATAGAAGAGTGGCTCAAAGAGGCAAAGGCTTTCGGAGGGCACGACAAGGTAGTTGAGTGCTTTGGTCTGGAACAGTTTCACCACCGACTACCAGAAAAACAGGGAATCTGGGTGCAAGACCGACCAGGGGTAAATACTCTGAATCATGCAGCTCAACTCGCAGAAGAGTTCGCGCACGACGAGGTGCCCAGGGGCCGTAAGACGGCAAAAAGAGTTCTGGCAGAGGCCTGATAAGTCAGAACCGAAAGGCAGAACTTCCTCTGCAGGCGGTGACGTGAGCAAAGTCATTTTGTCGGGCTGTGAAACGGACGGGGAAAGAGAAGGGCGCCAATGCTGATGAGCAGCGTCGAAAGAAAACATTTGAAGCGCAAAAGAAGGTGCGTGTTATAACTGCTGTCAAACAGGGCATTTCGCTGCGACTTGCAAAAAGGGCAAGCTCGCATTTCACGTAATCGAGCAGAGTGAGGACAGAAAGCAGTCTCTGGAACCCTACGTACGTGAGCTCGTAGTCAACAGTAAACCGTGTCGAGTTTTTCGCGACTCCGCGGCAACGCTAGACGTGATTCCCCCGTCGTACGTAAAGCTTGATTAGCTGATGGTGCGGAGCGTTCGGATGAAATAGGCCGTAGCAGCACGGAACGTGCGCCTGCTTATTGCTCAAGTCAGAATCGGAGATCCGTTTAGTGAACTTGTCACGTAGGCGGTGGGTACCCCGACAACTTCTTCCAGAGTACAGGTAATTATTCTCAAACAGGTCTGATCATCTGGTGCGCGAGAAGGGGAATAACTTTAAAAAAACTTTCGAAGAAACAATCAACTGATGTCCATGTGAAGGGCTCAAGTAAGGGTAGTGTTGGCACCTCTGGGAGGCACAGGGACACTGCTAAAGATAGCGAAGATAGGGCATTTCAGCAGGCTCACGAAAGGGGGCCGCGTAAGTCCACTGAGACCCAACGGCGATGTGCCAGCGTTGTGTCCGGAGTGCTAAGGTTCACGGGAGGCCTCGAAAACGGCGGCTGACCCGAACGCGCTGACTTCACGAGCTGAAGACGTTTTTCGGGAAAGCGTAAACAGTGAGGCTAGCAAAATGAGGCAACACGAGTCCGTTAAAACGAGAGGTATTTCTCTAGACGCGAGTTTAGAACGGATTGACTCTGTCGCAGAGCCTGCAGTCGATATACTGAACAGTTTCGCAAAAATGTCGAATATGGAAACGCCTCAGGTTTACCCGTTATATCAGCGTAAGAGAAGATAATTTGTCGGACGGGATTTGACAAAACCAAAACAAAGAAAATTTAAAAAAAATGATCGGACAAAAAATATTATTCCGATATCTTAATCCCAGAAAACAAAAAAGAAATATATAAATGCCGCAAAGAAACATTCCTTATACAAATAAAAATAGCGAAAACGGCGACGGAACAAAAAGAAGATTTTGTGGACCCGACGCCTTTATACCTAGGATTGCGTAAATAAAGATATTTCGCCCGAAAAAATTAAAAATAAACACGAAAAAGTTAGAGAAAAAAGAACGGTTCGCCAATACACCTGACAAAATAGAAAATAATCATATTATAAATACCCCCACCAAGCGCAATAAGAAACAAAAACATTCTGCAAAAAACCTTGAAATACGAATAGAAAAATCGCCAAAATGACGAACCGTGTAACGCACTGCATGTTTTCTACCGAAAGAAATAATAGTTTCGACTGTTTCCAAGTCAACGATCACGGAGAATACACATAATGTACAGCATTTTGCTTTTACGTTTGGCAATCAAAAAATTATTTCTTTGTCGTAACCGCAACATACGATGGCAGTGCAAGGCTCTCCATGCCAAAGAGAACCCAATGCATGGCATTTGTCCACGCTCGTCCTGGTAAGCTGCTGGGTCACATGATGGAACTCAAGAGAAAAATAACAAATAAAAGTGACTGTCTTGTTCCTTACAGCGCTGATTGAATTTGAGCTTGACGAATGAGTGAATCGGTGACATCGCTACGCTGCGCGGTTATCAGGCGTAGCGCTTCGCAGCGCTTATGTGTTATACAACCGATGGTCACTGCCGTCGTTTCATGTGATCACGCCAAAAACTTTTAGTACAGCGGCAGACGATAGCGTGGTGGCGGTGGTGGCCGGGAAGGTGATAACCTACGGTGATAATGAAACAAAGATTCCATTGAAGCAGAGAGCCCACCTATGTTACTTAAAGCTATTGAAAGAAGTGAATAGATACGGTAAAAAAAATATTTGATGTTTTTTAGCTCAACATCCGCCTTTCGGTTGCTTTTAGATCAACGTTACTCGATCGCCTTGTGGTGTTGAGGCCAATTTTGACCTCCGAAAATGTCTTTGTCTTGCCAGCCTCACCTAGTCTTAATTTTTATAGTAAGTACCAAGTGTTTTGATATCTCTTATGCGCAATAAGACATACCGTAATTACCCAATTCTAACGCGCACCTGTTTTCCGAAAAAATAGGCCAAAAATCGCAAGCGCGTTAGAATCGCATACGATACCGAAACTGCCAAAACAGCGAAAATTTCGTCCCACCCATCGCCATCGCCATCTCAAAATGGCGCCAAAGCGTTTAGCAACAACGTTTCGAACGCAGGAAGCATAGGCGCCTAGGCTTTTCTATCGGCGTTCACAGAAATCGTCAAATCGTCACATCGTCAAAGAGCTTGATAACAGCAATGGCAGCAGCGGCTCTCACGCGTTCACAACGAGCGGTCGGCTGAAGCGTGCGCCTCTGGAGAAGCTCGCGGGATGGGCGTGTGAGGCGTGGGCCACGATCCCATCGACCATGGTTGAACGTTCGTTCAGAAGTGTGGCATCGCGAACGCTCTTGACGGCACCGAAGACGATACGTTGTGGTCAGCGGAAAGCGACGAGGAGTGAGATGAGTGAGATTACTTCGGGAAATAAATCGACGATTTCTGTCGCATTAGTTTGCCTGGGTCGTAAAGTTCTGTGCGCGTTACAATCGGAGGTGCAAGTTTTTTTGTTTTTTTTGCCAAAAATCGGGTCCGCGTTAGAATCGGGGGCGCGTTAGAATCGGTTAACTACGGTAAATTTTTGGCGATCTTTATGAGGGAAGCGTCAAATTAAACTGCATGTCGACGTAGCCATATGTGCATCGCATCACTGATTGCTTGCGTCGTGCTTTTGGAAAAAACATGGCGAATTGCCTTGGAATTTGCGAAGTCGAGAATAGGGCCTGAGCTTGACTGGCCTACGCGCAGCGTAGCGAGCGCCGTCCCATCGTGAAGAGCTTCAGCTGCATCCCCGGAATCGAAGAGCACACGCAGGGGCGTATTCTTGATGGTTCACCGATACAAATGCAGTACTCGCTCGGACGGGGTCAGGCAGCGCTTGTTCAGGATACTGTAAAAAATACGGTGTCAGCGTAAAGCGAAAGTATGGCCGCCAACTGCAAACAACAACAAAAAAATATTAATAATAATCAATCACTCAATCAATCACCCAATCGTTCATTAACGTGCCCAGGAACAGCCGGAGGGCCTTTGTGCTGGCGCACGAAGAAAAAAAAAGAAAAAAACAGGCAATGTAAGACAAAAAAAGTACAGTGGCTTGCAGTAAGGCATATGACATCACGCCAGTGATCGTCATGCACAGATAATTTCAAAATTATACATATATGTTAACAAAGTTTAGTTGCACGGAAACGGAGTGAATCAAGATAGCTTATAAGGAAGAAAAGGAGAATGGAAGGAATGTACATGTAGAGAAAACCAGACATTGAAAAAGGGGAATACATAAAAAAGAAAGCCTTGTGTTGACATCACTTCATGCTCAAGTGACCGCGTGTGAACAGAGGATAAAAAAGGTCACTTACATGACAAGCTCGCCGACATGTTTGCGGAACTGTGTCTACGAATTACTAAATATGTTTAAATATTCGTTGTACTGATTGTACGTACACTGGAGGCGAAACAAGGGGCACAAGCCACGCAGACAGCTCGGATTAAAAAATGTGTCATGTCTTCTGGGGGATTTTTGCGACACATAGAGTGTAACATGATGCAGCATTTCACCACAAGACACTGTGCCGTGAATGATTTTGAACAGGAAACGATGGTCAGCCTTAATACGTCAGGAGTTTAAGCACTCCAGCATCGGTACAGAGAATGACCCAAAATTGTTATGGCTAGCAAAGCGATGATTGAAGATAGAATTAAACTTTTTCTGGACACTTTCAATGTGCATACAGAGTGTTTTGCATGCGCTAATTCATACCACAGAAGCATACTCGAGCTGCGGACGACACATAGTCGTGTACAGCTTGAGAAAAGAGCCCGGCTCCTTAAACTTCTTTGATAGGCGACATATAACGACGAGAGATCGGAAGGTCCGCCTCCTAACTCTTGGCGATCACCGATCTCCTGAATAATAATCAATCAATCAACCTTTATTTTCGGTGCCCAGGAACAACCCTAGGGTCTTGGTACTGGTACACCATATACAAAACATACATAAAAACAAACTACAATCAAGACAACACAACACACAAAACCGTATGCATGAAAGCAACAATAAATTAAAGATAGTTACAGTAATCTCAGAAAGCAAAACAGCAAAAAAAAAAAAAGAAAAGAAAAGAAACAGGAGACCTAGCGTTGCAAGCCATGACACTCGGACAGCGAAATCTTCAAGGCACGTGAAAAACAGGAAATACTCCCTGAACATGACAGAGATAAGTTATACGCATAAAACGAAGGTTTTATAACAAAATGTTATAACAAATAATAATAATCAATCAATCAATCAATCAATCAATCAATCATTTATTTGCGTGCCCAGAAACAGCCGGGGGGGCTTTTGTGCTGGCGCACGGAAACAGAAACACACGAAACATAATGTACACATCTTTCAAATACAAGATAAAATACAAAATACAAAACAAAAAAAACGAAAGGATAGCTTATGTTGAAGTTACGGAATGAAATTCATTTAAGTGCATGAACTCAAGGATAAAAGACAAATGCAGAATAAGAGAAGTTGGCAGTTACGCCAATACAGACTCACAGACATGTTTGCGAAACAGAGTAGGGCAATCAATAAATATATCAAGGTAATCCGAGTACCGATTGTACGTGCATTGCAGTCGGAACACAGGCACAAGACACGCAGACAATTGGGGTTGCAAAAGGTATCATGTTTCCTGGTCCACTTTTGCGGCACATAAAGACGAACATGTTGTAGCAGCTCACCACAAGAGACTATGCTGTGCATAATTTTAAAGAGGAAGAGAATATCAGCCTTGTTCCGCCTGGAAGTTAAACATGATAGCGTCACTAAAGAGGGCGATCCAGGGTTATAATTACTACTATCGCCAAAGCGATGGTTGAAGATAGATATGAACTTCTTTTGGACCCTTTCTACAAGCTTACGGTTTGTTTTGCTCGTGCTGTTCCAGACAACAGATGCATATTCAAGCTGAGGACGACATATAGTTGTGTAGAGCTTGAGAAGAGAAAGCGGCTCCTTGAACTCCTTGGACACGCGACAGACAACGCCAAGCGATCGAAGAGCTCTACGAGTAATTACCTGAATATGTGCAGAGAAGCTCAGTTTACTGTCGAAAGTGACGCCTAGGTCATTAACCTCTACCACACGTGGGAGTAATTCACCGTTGATGTTATAGGGAAACAAGATTTTGTCAGTTTTTCTTGTGTATGTCATTATAATAATAATAATATTCAATCAATCAATCAATCAATCCTTTATTTAACGTGCCCAGGAACAACCGAGAGGTCTTGATGCTGGCACACAAAAAAAGTAGATTAACACAGTATTAGAAATAGCTAATGATAATGACGAAAAGTCAGATAATATACATACATACATACATACATACATACATACATACATACATACATACATACATACATACATACATACATACATACATACATACGTACATACATACAACAATGCGCCAGATAAACTAAAAGAGAAGGATAGAACAAATTGCACATGTAATGTTATCTTATAACGGTACAAACCTTGGAGGAAAACGATAACTGTGACCTATCAAAAACATCGAGGTCAAGAAAATAAAAATTATAAAGACTTTGTATCCTGTTGAAGGTTGAGTGCTGAGAGAGGCGGGTAGTTACAAGAAACGGCCTGCTCTCTCTTGTTTGCTTCCGCGGGATCCGAAAATTAATACTATTGAGCAGTATGGGACAGGATATAGTACCGTGAACGAGCTTGAAAAGAAAGAAGAGATCAGCGCGATTTCGCCGGCAGCGAATAATAATAATAATAATAATAATAATAATAATAATCAATCAATCAATCAATCATGTTTATTTACGTGCCCAGGAACAGCCAGAGGCCTGAGTGCTGGCGCACGGATAGTTATATGAAAACAAAATAGAAGAAACATATTGCAAGAAACAAACAAGCGACAAGACGCACACATATTGAAGTAGCGAAAATTACAAAAATAAAGCACAGGCGGAGCCTGGGTACAGGTAAAAAAGAAAAAAGAAGATGCCTTTGTGGCTCAGCTTATTGTAATGAATACACAACAAGCAGAGAACAAAGTTTGACAGTAAGACAACAAAAACAATGACAAGAGTATAGAGACAAATGATAAGACAAGCATGATAAGTAAACAGTTTCAAAAACAGGAAACTATATTGGTTAAACAGAACCGCAGAGAAACCAAATTTCAGCAATAAAAAAAAAGAAAAACGAACGACAGAGATATCATAGATGTTTAACATACTGTGTTCAACAGCGCAGTACGGTAAATTGTAAAGGAGCTTTGAAAGATGTCAAGGCGTTCAGAGAAACGGTTGTAGCAATTCTGTATTCTGCGCACTGGAGAATGATTGGAGTTGCGCGCAGCGGTCAAGAAAGGGCGATGCGACCTGGTGGGCCTCTGTGGAACACTAAACTCTAAACAGTTAAGCAGGTCCGCGCAAGAAAGGTCACCATGAACAACTTTGTGAAGAAATGTAAGGTCTGCACGCATACGTCTGCAGGTCAACGAAGGAATGAAAGGAACTGTGGGTAAGTCCGAATCAGGACCCGGACTGTGATTGTGATGACGGTGCTTAAATATGGATAAAAACTTCTTCTGAACACGTTCTATTAATTCACTACTAGATTTGGAGATGCCGTTCCAGGCAACAAAAGCATATTCTAACTGGGGGATACATATTGCATTGTATAGCATTAGAAATGGATCTGGAGAAGAGAATTCCTTTGTAATCCGACACACATTTCCAAGACATCGGAGCGCTCGCCGGGTGATGAGCCTAATATGAGAAGAAAAAGAGAGGGTACTGTCGAAAAGAACTCCGAGGTCCCTGATCTCCTCAACCCTTTGCAAAGGAGCTCCCTCTATACTGTAGGAAAACAGTAGACGATGGGTTTTCCGGCTGTACGTGACAACCTTTGTTTTAGCTGGATTTAAAATTAGACAGTTTTGGCTGCACCAGACCGATAATTCCGACACATCCCTCTGCAAGGCACAGCAGTCCTGAAAACTGCTAATGTGCCTAAATAGTTTTACATCATCAGCATAGAGAAGAAATGAAGATTTTGTTAACACTGTTGACACATCATTGATAAAGATAGAAAACAATAGTGGACCCAGCACAGAACCCTGAGGTACACCACTCGTTGCAGTGTAAACACTTGACCATTTGAAGTTTACATCTACGTAAAAGGACCGGTCAAGGAGATAGTTGGACAACAAGGCAACAAGGCTTGCATCAACACCGGACATAGTAAGCTTGTTAATTAATAATTTATGGTTCACTACATCAAACGCCTTACTGAGGTCAAAATAGATAACATCCAACTGGCCGTTTTCACAAACTGCAGCCGAAGCCTGAGTCATGAAGCTTGCAAGATTTGTAACCGTCGATCGACCCGAGAAAAAGCCGTGCTGATTTGGTATCAAAACGTTCTTGACGCAGGCAGCAAGAACGTTGTGCAGAGCTTACTCAAAGAGTTTTGAGGCGACACAAAGGAGTGAGATTGGGCGATAGTTGGTAACGGCTGACTTATCACCAGACTTAAATATTGGAAAAATTCGAGCAATCTTCCATGCACGAGGAAATTTGCCGAAAAGTAAACAGTTATTATAAATGGAAGTTAAGACAGGCACAAAAATGTTGCCGTAAACCTTCATGAGGGCTGCTGGAATTCCGTCTGCACCACAGGAAAATGACGGTTTCATCCGTTTAAGTCTATCATTGACAAGTTTTTCATCGAACATAAGTGTACTAAAATTAGACATATTATTAAACGATAGGCGTTCGTTGTGACCATCTGGCAGTTGAAAGACAGAATGAAAGTACTGAGCAAAGCTAGTGGCGACATCCTCAACCTGTTCCCCATCGGAATTAAGCAGGCTAATGTGTTCTTTAGACTCCTTAGAACGGCCGCGTACATACCTCCAGAAGTCAGCCGGTTTCTGAGACGCAGAAGCCTCTAACGACTCTATATAGAGCTGGTGGTCACGCCGGTAGAGGCTTTTACAAAGTGAGCGATACCGACTAAACTCCGCTTTCCACTTGTCGAGCCCAGAACGCTTGGCCTTTTTGTGGGCGCTGTCCTTCAGTTTAAGCGAACTTCGAAGTTCTTTAGAGAACCAATGGGGAAATTTGGAATGAACAGGCATATAACAAGGGATGTAGTTTTCCATGCCACTCCTGACAATTTCGGTAAAACGTCGAACCTGTTCGTCAACATCATTGACATCAAAAACACTAGACCATTCAGCAGATGAATAAAAGTGGTAGAGCCCAACATAATCTCCACGCTTGAAAGCATATCGCGGGACTGCACAATCGTCAACACCACCATAGCAATGCTGGGCAGCGACAGAGACAGAGACAATAAGAGGGGGGTGAAACTTGTCGGGGTGTACAAGAGATATTTCGGAGGCACACACTTCTACGTTTTTCAAGTTCGAGAAGCACACATCTAGGACATTACCACAAAAGTTTTCTATGTGGCAGAACTGCTGCAAGGAGGTGAATGATTGAAAATCTAATAACATGGTGCATTTCTGCGCTGCATAATGGTTTGTATGCTGAAATGAAAGACTGTTCCAGCGAATACCTGGGGTGTTGAAGTCCCCAAGTATAATTAGCTTATGGTTGGAGTGTGAATTGGAAACATTGGAAATAATAATAATAATAGTAATAATGATAATAATAATAATCAACTAATCAATCAATCATGTTTATTTACGTGCCCAGGAACAGCCAGAGGCCTGAGTGCTGGCGCACGGGTAGTTATATGAAAACAAAATACAAGAAACATATAGCAAGAAACACACAAGTGACAAGACACACACAAATTGAAGTAGTGAAAATGACTGAAATAAAGCACAGGCGGAGCCTGGGTACAGGTAAACAATAAAAAAAGAAGATGCCTATGTTGCTCTGCCTGTCGTAAAGGCCACACGACAGGCAGAGCAACAACGTTTGACAGTAATACAACAAAAACAATGGCAAGAGTGTAGAGACAAATGATAAGACGAACAAATGAAAGTAAACAGTTTCAAAAATAGGCAACTATCCGTTGGATAGACACAACCGCAGAGAAACGAAATTCCAGAGAAAAAAAAAGAACGACAGACATATCATAGGTGTTTAACACACTGTATTCAACGGCGCTGTACGGTAAATTGTAAAGGATTTCTGAAAGATGTGAAGGCGTTCAAAGGAGCGGTTGTAACAATTATGTATTTTGCGCACAGGAGAATGATTGGAGTTGCGCGCAGCGGTCAAGAACGGGCGATGCGACCTGGTGGGCCTTTGTGGTACACTAAACTCTAAACAGTTAAGCAGGTCTGCGCAAGAAAGGTCACCATGAACAATTTTCTGAAGAAGTGTAAGGTCTGCACACATACGTCTGCAGTTCAAGGAAGGGATGGAAGGGACTATGGGTAAGTCAGAACCAGGATGAAAACTGTGATTGTGATGACGATGCTTAAATGTGGATAAAAACGTCTTCTGCACACGTTCTATTAATTCACTACTAGATTTGGAGATGCCGTTCCAGGCAACAGAAGCATATTCTAACTGTGGTATACATATTGCATTGTATAGCATTAGAAATGGATCTGGAGAAGAGAATTCCTTTGTAATCCGACACACATTTCCAAGACTTCGGAGTGCTCGCCTGGTGACGAGCCTAATTTGAGGAGAAAAAGAGAGGGTACTGTCGAAAAGCACCCCTAGGTCTCTAATCTTCTCAACCCTTTGCAGAGGAGCTCCCTCAATACTGTTGTTGAATACAGTATGTTAAACACCTATGATATGTCTGTCGTTTTTTTTTCTGGAATTTGGTTTCTCTGCGGTTGTGTCTATCCAACTGATAGTAGCCTATTTTTGAAACTGTTTACTGTCATTTGTTCGTCTTATCATTTGTCTCTACACTCTTGCCGTTGTTTTTGTTGTATTACTGTCAAACGTTGTTGCTCTGCCTGTCGTGTGGCCTTTACGACAGGCAAAGCAACATAGGCATCTTCTTTTTTTATTTTTTACCTGTACCCAGGCTCCGCCTGTGCTTTATTTCTGTCATTTTCACTACTTCAATTTGTGTGTGTCTTGTCGGTTGTTTGTTTCTTGCTGTATGTTTCTTGTATTTTGTTTCATGTAAGTACCCGTGCGCCAGCACTCAGGCCTCTGGCTGTTCCTGGGCACGTAAATAAACATGATTGATTGATTGATTGGTTGATTATTATTATTAGTATTGGCAGACGTCCTCTATGTGAAAATCAACAAGCGGTGTGCCCCAAGGCTCCGTGTTGGGCCCTCTCTTGTTCTCCATTTTTGTGACTGATGTCTCAGCCGCAATTACAAAGTCGTCGTTTCTTCTCTATGCTGATGACATCAAAATATTCAGACGTATAAAGTCCATCGATGACTGTGATGCCCTGCAGCAAGAGCACCTGCTAACTGGTGCTCAGATAGCAGACTAAATCTTAATCCGGCAAAAACAAAGGTCATGTCTTATACCCGAAAAACGAACTCTATTTTCTTTCGCTACAGTATTGAGGTAGGTTTTCTCTCTAGAGTAGTCGAGATCAAAGACCTCGGACTGCTCTTCGACAGCGCCTTAACTTTCTCGCCTCGTGTCAATCAACTGACTCGGCGGGCGCTCTGCTCTGTTGGTGTTGTATGCAGGTTTTCACGAGACTTCCAGTCGCCTCATTCGTTCCTAAAACTTTTTATGGCACTTTGTATTCCTCAACTTGAATATGCCTCTGTAAATTGGAATGGAACTTGCATATCGAATGGTCAACGTGTAGAGCGTGTACAAACCAAATTTTTATCAAAATTTATGGATCATTTTCCGTCTGAGCCTCTCCCTATAACTGTCTCTTTAAGTTACCGGCGAACCCGCGGAGACCTTCTTTTCTTATACAAACTACTTCATGGTACGATTTCATGCCCGGAACTGCTTGCAGCAATCGGTTTTCGTGTTCGGAAAAAAAGCAACAAGGCTTAACAAACCTTTCCACACAACTGCACAACTTAGCAGATGTTCTCGCCTTGATAGACTGCAACGCCTCTATAACCTTCAGTCCGGGGAACTTGATATTTTTTGCCGTCCCCTTGGGGGGTTTTTGGCCGGGATGTTAGCCGTGGCGTTAGCCGTTAGTTATTTTTGTCATGTGTGTGTTGTTTTCACAAAGTTTGTTTCTTATTTGTTCTTATATGTTGTTGGTGCTGCGGCCGTAATCGTTGTATGTACTATGACACACTTCTGTAGTCAACTCTTCATACATATTTTTAATTTGCCCGAGCAGGGCACATTAACAAATGTATCTATAACTTATCACTTTCTGTGAATAGTTACAAATAATTCCTGTACTTTGTTTTATACATTTTTGTGTAATTGATACTTCATCCTATCGTCATGTTCATGTACGATGTGTTTTTGCAACGTACCATAAGTTGCAGAGCGCTTCATTTGTGTGTGTAGATCCTCGTCCTTGTCTCGCCTAGCGCCAGCAATGTTCCGAGACATAATTTGCAGTCTCGGGTAGTCGTGTAATGTTATTTGTATACCAGTTTTGACTTTATTATCTATAGTATTCAAGTTTCTTGTTCTTCACTCAGCCACCATTTTTTCTGGCTGTTTTTGTGTCAGCCGCTGATGTATTTCAAGGCAGCCTTTTTTTCCTCACAGTGGGCCAGCAGGAAGGCTTCGGCTGTTCCTGGGCACTTTAATAAAGGTTGATTGATTGATAATAATAATAATAATAATAATAATAATAATAATAATAATAATAATAATAATAATAATAATCAATCAATCAATCAATGTTTATTATAGTGCCCAGGAACAGCGGAGGCCATCGTGCTGGAGCACTCAGAGGGGAAAATGCAGCACTGTAGTACATCAACAATTTGCTAATAAACACTCAGCGAGCAAAAAAAAAGAGAAAAAAAGACAGAAAGACTTACAAAAAACGGCAAAGAAGATTAGTAATAAAATAGTGCAATCCAACCGAGTTTACACAATCAAGTCATGCTGGCGCACAGAAAAGATATAAGACAGCAATGAAATGCATCAACAGCTGGCAAAATAACAGTGAGCGAGCAAAAAATATGAAGAAGCTACAACTTCAAAGAAGAATAAAAATACCATAGTGTAATTTTAGGCAACATTACACAATCAATAGAAACTGTAATGTCTGGTCAATTGCAAGAAGACATCTTACAATACGCGTAACTATACGGAAGGGTGAGTGAAAAGAAGAAAGTTTTTACAAGATTCGGGAAGCGTACATTTTCAGTTTCAAATGGACGCATGAAGTGAATATGGCAACTTTTAATGATAAAAGTGGCAGAAAAAGAAAAATTCTACGATAATTACAGTCGCAGTATCAGCACAATACACGAATAACAGGAACAAGAACAAGCTCGGTGAAGTCAATGCACACGTCAGGACGATAAGTGAAGAAAAAGAGCACTGCCAAGATGAACCTAGTGTGTCAGAGCTGACAACCCGGCCAAAAACTCCCGAAGAGGACCCTGAAAGATATCGAGCTTCTCGGAGTGAACATTATGCAGATGCTGCATCCTTTGAAGAGGAGAACGTGTGCTGAGAGCTCCAGCTGCTTTAAAAGGGTGGGCGAGCCTTGTAGCTTTTTGTGGAACGCGAAAACTGATTGATTCAAGTAGTTCCGGGCATAAAATAATACCATGAAGCAATTTGTACATGAAAAGAAGGTCTGAGTGGGTCCGCCGGGAACTTAGAGAAACCGTTATAGGGATAGGCTCCGAAGGAAAACGATGCCTAAATATTGATGCAAATTTGGTTTGTACACGCTCTATACGTTGACAGTTGGAACTACAGGTTCCATTCCAAACGACAGAAGCATATTCTAGTTGCGGAATACAAAGCGTTCTGAAAAGTTTTAGGAATGAAGAAGGAAACCGGAATTCTCGAGAAAACCTGCAAACAGCCCCAAGAGAGCGTAGCGCCCGCCTAGTAAGTTGAGTGACATGAGGTGAGAAAGTTAAGGCACTGTCGAAAAGCACACCGAGGTCTCTGATCTCTTCAACTCTAGACAAGTAACCGCCGTTAATACTGTAGCAAAATAAAGTGCGGTTCGTTTTCCTGCTATAAGACATGACCTTTGTTTTTGTAGAGTTAAGATTTAATCTATTGTCTGAGCACCACTTGGAAAATGAGGATATATCTTGCTCCAGGGCAATGCAGTCATTAATGGACTCAATCCGTCTGAATATTTTAATGTCGTCAGCGTAAAGAAGGAAAGAAGACATCTTAATTGCGGCTGACACATCTTAAACAAAAATGGAGAACAAGAGAGGCCCCAACACGGAGCCTTGAGGCACACCGCTTGTTGATCTGTACAGAGCAGACGTCTGCCCGTTAACGCTAACGAAACTGAACCGGTTATCTAGATAACTACCCAACAATGCCACGAGTGGTGTATCAATTCCTACCTGTAAAAGCTTTTTAAGTAACAGCGTGTGGCAAACAACGTCAAATGCTTTGCTCAGATCACAGTAGACAACGTCGAGCTGGCCCCTCTCAGAAATGGCTGCCGAGGCCTGCTCCATGAAGCAGGAGAGATTAGTCGTTGTCGACCTTCCTGATATAAAGCCGTGCTGTTTACTTACAAGAAGATTCTGTACAGAACTTGACAGTAATTTGTACAGCGCTGTCTCAAACAGCTTGGAACAAGCACAAAGGAGAGAAATTGCTCTGTAGTTTGTTGCATCCGATTTCGAGCCTGACTTGAAAATAGGACGCACTCGAGAAATTTTCTACGCGAGAGGAAACACGTTTGTTTTTAGACACTGGTTAAATATCACCGTCAAAACAGGTACAAAAATGCTGCCGTATGTTTTGAGAATAGCTGGAATAATAATAATAATAATAATAATCAATCAATCAATCAATCAATCAATCATGTTTATTTACGTGCCCAGGAACAGCCAGAGGCCTGGGTGCTGGCGCACGGATAGTTACATGAAAACAAAATACAAGAAACATATTGAAAGAAACAAACAAGCGACAACACACACACAAATTGAAGTAGCGAAAATTACAGAAATAAAGCACAGGCGGAGCCTGGGTACAGGTAAAAAAGAAAAAGAAGATGCCTTTGTGGCTCAGCTTATTGTAATGAATACACAACAAGCAGAGAACAAAGTTTAACAGTAAGACGACAAAAACAATGACAAAGTATAGAGACAAATGATAAGACAAGCATAATAAGTAAACAGTTTCAAAAACAGGCAACTATATTGGTTAAACAGAACCACAGAGAAACGAAATTTCAGCAATAAAAAAAACAGAAAAACGAACGACAGAGATATCATAGATGTTTAACATACTGTGTTCAACAAAGCAGTACGGTAAATTGTAAAGGAGCTTTGAAAGATGTCAAGGCGTTCAGAGAAGCGGTTGTAGCAATTCTGTATTCTGCGCACAGGAGAATGATTGGAGTTGCGCGCAGCGGTCAAGAAAGGGCGATGCGACCTGGTGGGCCTCTGTGGAACACTAAACTCTAAACAGTTAAGCAGGTCTGCGCAAGAAAGGTCACCATGAACAATTTTGTGAAGAAATGTAAGGTCTGCACGCATACGTCTGCAGGTCAACGAAGGAATGGAAGGAACTATGGGTAAGTCAGAATCAGGACCCGGACTGTGATTGTGATGACGGTGCTTAAATATGGATAAAAACTTCTTCTGCACACGTTCTATTAATTCACTACTAGATTTGGAGATGCCGTTCCAGGCAACAGAAGCATATTCTAACTGGGGGATACATATTGCATTGTATAGCATTAGAAATGGATCTGGAGAAGAGAATTCCTTTGTAATCCGACACACATTTCCAAGACTTCGGAGCGCTCGCCGGGTGATGAGCCTAATATGAGAAGAAAAAGAGAGGGTACTGTCGAAAAGAACCCCGAGGTCCCTAATCTCCTCAACCCTTTGCAAAGGAGCTCCCGCTATACTGTAGGAAAACAGTAGACGATGGGTTTTCCGGCTGTACGTGACAACCTTTGTTTTAGCTGGATTTAAAATTAGACAGTTTTTGCTGCACCAGACCGATAATTCCGACACATCCCTCTGCAAGGCACAGCAGTCCTGAAAACTGCTAATGTGCCTAAATAGTTTGACATCATCAGCATAGAGAAGAAATGAAGATTTTGTTAACACTGTTGACACATCATTGATAAAGATAGAAAACAATAGTGGACCCAGCACAGAACCCTGAGGTACACCACTCGTTGCAGTGTAAACACTAGACCTTTTGAAGTTTACATCTACGTAAAAGGACCGGTCAAGGAGATAGTTGGACAACAAGGCAACAAGACTTGCATCAACACCGGACATAGTAAGCTTGTTAATTAATAATTTATGGTTCACTACATCAAACGCCTTACTGAGGTCAAAATAAATTACATCCAACTGGCCGTTTTCACAAACTGCAGCCGAAGCCTGAGTCATGAAGCTTGCAAGATTTGTAACCGTCGATCGACCCGAGAAAAAGCCGTGCTGATTTGGTATCAGAACGTTCTTGACGCAGGCAGCAAGAACGTTGTGCAGAGCTGACTCAAAGAGTTTTGAGGCGACACAAAGGAGTGAGATTGGGCGATAGTTGGTAACGGCTGACTTATCACCAGACTTAAATATTGGAAAAATTCGAGCAATCTTCCATGCACGAGGAAATTTGCCGAAAAGCAAACAGTTATTATAAATGGAAGTTAAGACAGGCACAAAAATGTTGCCGTAAGCCTTCATGAGGGCTGCTGGAATTCCGTCTGCACCACAGGAAAATGACGGTTTCATCCGTTTAAGGCTATCATTGACAAGTTTTTCATCGAACATAAGTGTACTAAAATTAGACATATTATTAAACGATAGGCGTTCGTCGGGACCATCTGGCAGTTGAAAGACAGAATGAAAGTACTGAGCAAAGCTCGTGGCGACATCCTCAACCTGTTCCCCATCGGAATTAATCAGACTAATGTGTTCTTTAGACGCCTTAGAACGGCCGCGTACATACCTCCAGAATTCAGCCGGTTTCTGAGACGCAGAAGCCTCTAACGACTCTATATAGAGCTGGTGGTCACGCCGGTAGAGGCTTTTACAAAGTGAGCGATACCGACTAAAATCCGCTTTCCACTTGTCAAGCCCAGACCGCTTGGCCTTTTTGTGGGCACTGTCCTTAAGTTTAAGCGAACTTCGAAGTTCTTTAGAAAACCAGTGGGGAAATTTGGAATGAACAGGCTTATAAAAAGGGATGTACTTTTCCATGCCACTCCTGACAATTTCGGTAAAACGTCGAACCTGTTCGTCAACATCATTGACATCAAAAACACTAGACCATTCAGCAGATGAATAAAAGTGATAGAGCCCAACATAATCTCCACGCTTGAAAGCATATCGCGGGACTGCACAATCGTCAACACCACCATAGCAATGCTGGGCAGCGACAGAGATAGAGACAATAAGAGGGGGGTGAAACTTGTCGGGGCGTACAAGAGATATTTCGGAGGCACACACTTGTATGTTTTTCAAGTTCGAGAAGCACACATCTAGGACATTACCACAGAAGTTTTCTATGTGGCAGAACTGCTGCAAGGAGGTGAATGATTGAAAATCTAATAACATGGTGCATTTCTGCGCTGCATAATGGTTTTTATGCTGAAATGAAAGACTGTTCCAGTGAATACCTGGGGTGTTGAAGTCCCCAAGTATAATTAGCTTATGGTTGGAGTGTGAATTGGAAACATTTTCAATAGATGTGAGCTTGAGATTATATTCAGCAGGTAAGATATCCGGGGTTATATAGAATGCACCGATGAGCAGCTTCTCGCCCCTCTTGAGGCCTACCTCAAGCCAGACTGATTCATCAGTCTCGAGGTCTGCACGCCGCACGCATTGCACTGAGCGGTCGATGGCAATGAGAACACCGCCACCCTTTTGCTTAGGCCCAGTTAACTTTCTGTCACTTCTAAAAATTTCATAGGTCGGAGGAAAATAGTCGGAAGATGATATATCATCGCAAAGCCAAGTTTCAGTAATAACAATAGTAGAAAATTTGGAGCACACAACATTTCTAAGAAATTCGGAGGACTTAGTACGTAGACCCCGAGCATTTTGATAATAGATGTCGAGAGTGTCGTTCTTACTGGTCATTCTCAGAAGTTTCACAGCTGTGCACCATGCCAGGGTGGAGCTTGCCTTGGAACGGCTTGAAGAGGCAGCCCTTTGGCCACATAGACGGGTCGCACAGGCGCCTGAAACACTCTGCGTCAACAGTTACACAAAAAGAGGAATAGGAGTCATGCTTGGTTTTAAGGCGTTTGCACGACAATGGCGTTACTTGCACATTCGACAAGTGGGCCAACAGTTGCCCAGATGTCGTGTTAGCCGACAACTTCGAAACAAACATGGCCCTGGAGCTCGGCGGTCGGCGCACCACAACCAACTCAGAAGCTTCCGATGCACCAACGCGAGGAGGGCTTCTTTTCTTCACTAAGTTCACCGGCGGGCCATTACTCGCAGTGTCGGACTGTAGAGGCGGAGGCAAGGGGCAGTCCGATGCGGAACTCAAATCACTCAGCACCGCACCTGGTTGACCGCTGGAGCGTTCTAAGAATGCCGAAGCTTTCGTCGAGGACAGGAGGGGGCCGCCTTCGCCCGCTGCACCGGCGGCAGCTGCGGCGAACGACGACCTCATGGGGAGACCGGAGTGGGGTGACGTCACCGGTAGCGTGGAACGGCTAGCAGGCTTCGGGGAAGGCGGCGGACGGGCGAGCTCCCCTCGCAGGCAGCGAACCTCCTCACGCAGGGACGCGACGATTGCAGCCTGATGGGCAAGCCCAGCCACATTATCCCGCCGCAGAAGCCGGTTCTCCTCCCGCAGCTCGGTGACAACATCCCCAAGAAAAGAGAGGCTGTCGCAGGCTTCGGACAGGAGATTCTTCAAAGCAGCTACCTCTGCGCGTAGGTCCGCCGAAGGGTTGAAGCATGCTCCGACAGGGGACGCCACTCGTTTGGCCGGGATGTTCGCTGGCTCACCGTCTTCACTGGTTTGGTCACCGGGGTCGCTAGGCCTAGCGGGTGACGCCGCGGACACACACAGATTACAGACGAACGGCTGCTCACCGGAGGTCAAACGCTGCAGTTCCTCGTCCGGAAGAACAATGCACTTTCCGTGCGCACGGCGTTTACACGCAGAACATCGAAAAAACTCCTGCCTGCCGAAGAAAGCGAGGCAGCAGAGGAGGCACTTGTCCTTACTGGGCGCCATCACGCGGCGAAAAAAAAAAAAAGAAAAAAAAAAAAATAATAATAATAATAATAATAATAATAATAATAATCAATCAATCAATCAATCAATCAATCAACCTTTATTTTCGGTGCCCAGAAACAACCCTAAGGTCTTGGTGCTGGCACACCATATACAAAACATTAATAAAAGAAACGTAGAACAGCACGGCACAAGACACAAGATCATCGATATGACAGAAAAAATAAAGTAAAAATAATTACAGAAATTCAGAAAAAAAAAGCAAAAAAAAAAACAGTGTTGCAAGCTATGGCCCTCGGCCAGCGAACCGTTCAAGGCACTTGAGAAAAGGAAATATACAACAAGATACACAGTGCATATGATAGAGACAGAGTGTACATATAAAACGAGGGTTTAGATTTCTGAAAAGTTACAGTGCAATAAAGTATTAGCGTAAAACGAGCGATGCCTTTGCAATGTCCCATCTTGTCGAGACACACAAAAAACATAGCAACACGTTTGACAGAAAAATAGCGAAAAAACAATGGCAGGAAGAACAGACATAAATGATCAGACCAACAAATCGCAGAGATAATAAAAATGACGAATGAATCAACCGATTAATTGTTTAATACTGTATCCAGGAACGATGTGCTGTTGCGGAAAGAAAAGTGCATATCTCAGAAAAATATAGAAAATGGCATTGCTTAGTCTGAACGAGACTGAGACACTTTGAGATACACACACGCCGACACACGCACATGACCCGTGCACATATGCAAACAAGGCAAGTGTAAGACATGATTAAAACTCTGTACACTGAAACATGTAAACCGGAAAAAAGATATTAGCTAAAAATCATGCCACAATGAAGGCATAAAACTTACATACACAAGTGAATCGTCGAAACAATTAACATACATACATAGATAAACCTAACCCCGGTAGCATAAAGTGTGTGAGTTGAAGTTACATACTAGGGCAAGCAAACTACTCCTGGATTGCCAAGCTACGCAGTTCCTTACAAAAAGCTGGAAAGGGACGATGGAATACGTCCAAACTTCCTGCGTGCATATTGTATAGGTGCTGAATGCGTCCCACGGGACTCTTGACACGGGCAGGGACATGAAACGGTCTAGGTGCCCTGGTGTTGCCTGTCGGGGTTCTCAAATTTATGGCACCCAACAACTCTGTACAATCAATGAGGCTGTGGACCAGTTTGTACAAGAATAAAAGGTCAGCCTTGGCCCTCCGGCTGTGTTGTGGGTCCATTACAAGCAAGCTGGCGGCATCAACACCAGGATAATCTTTAGCCTTCACAGTAGGGTACCTATGTTTTAGTATTGAGAGAAATTTAGTTTGCACTCTCTCAATGGCTGCCGCGTTGGACCGAATAATAATAATAATTATTATTATTATTATTATATTATTATTATTAGTTGCGGTTGACAGTACTTTTCAATGTGTGCGGCGTCATGAACTGGAGGGCGACCACGAGTCTGTCTGGCTAGATATACGACTAAATGAAGGTGAGATGCTTTTACTGGGGGCATTCTACATTCCTCCGGATATTGCTCCTTCATCGTTCAATCATGTTCTTACATCTATAGAACAAGTATTCGCATCTCACCAAAACCATCAGCATGTTATCATGGGTGATTTCAATACACCTGGTGTGCAATGGGATAGCCTTACTCTTCAACACTACAACTATTACGTGCAACAGAAATCCAGCATGCTAATAGACTTCGTAGCCTTTACATCCATGATGCAACTTAATAATATCAAAAATAGCTCCGACAACATCTTAGACCTCTGCTTTTCAAACATTCAGAATGCACGAGTATCGAGGTCTGGTATTTCTCTTGTTAAACCCGACAAGTTTCATCCTCCGTTTTTAGTTTCTTTCCAATCTCTTTTCAACGCCGTACTGTCTCGTCGAAGAATAACGAATTATCTTGCTACTGTTATGCTCGTGGGGACTACATTGGCTTGTATGACTTCTTTTGTACATTTTATTGGTCTGAAATTCAAGATCTTCCTGATTGTGATGCGCAGGTCGAGCGGTTCACTGAGGTTGTCAAAAGCGGTATGGACAAGTTTATCCCCAAGTTCAAGCCCAGCCGCTCAAAGTACCCCTATTGGTTCTCCGCAGAACTTCGTACCGCGCTTAAATTAAAGGACCGCGCCCACTAAAAGTCAAAGAGCACTGAACTTGCTAAATGGAAGGAGGAATTTCGGTCTAACCGAAAAATATGTAAAAGCCTATATGAGCGTGACAACCGCTCCTATCTAGATTCCGTGGAGAGCAGCATGAATTCCCAGCCTGCAAAATTTTGGAAGTATATCCGGTCTCGTCAAAACAACTCTTGTGATCGCATCAGCCTGGTTAATCCCTCTGGGGAACTGGTTCATGACGTCGCCAACTATTTTGCGCAGCAATTTAGCGCTACATATGGCCAGCGCGATGAGACAGTAATGAACCTTTTGTTAAACCATGTACCAGGCCCTAGCCTTATACTATTAGATGAAAAGCTCGTTCTTGAGAGCCTAAAGCGCATGAAACCATCTTTGTCCTGTGGCCCTGACGGAATCCCTCCAGCCATTGTTAAAACCTATGGCAGTATTTTTGTACCTGTTCTAACTTCTCTATTCAATAATTGTCTAAAAACAAACGTCTTCCCCCGCACGTGGAAAATCTCTCGAGTGAGTCCAATTTTAAAGACAGGCCCGACGTCTGACGCAACAAATTATAGGGCTGTTTCTCTCCTTTGTGCCTGCTCCAAGCTGTTTGAGACAGCGCTTCACAAAGTCTTATCAAGTTCTGTACAAAACGTCCTTATACCTAACCAGCATGGTTTTACATCGGGAAAGTCGACAACAACAAACCTCGCCTGCTTCATGGAGCAGGCCTCCGCAGCAGTTTCAGAGAGGGGCCAGTTGGACGTTGTATACTGTGACCTGAGCAAGGCATTCGATGTTGTCTGCCACTCGTTGTTACTTAATAAGCTTTTACTGTCTGGCGTTGATGCACCACTCGTGGCATTGTTATGGAGTTACCTACACAATCGGTTTTGTTATGTGAGTGTTAACGGCAGGAAGTCCGCTATGTACAGGACAACAAGTGGTGTGCCCCAAGGCTCTGTGTTGGGCCCTCTGTTGTTTTCTATTTTTATAAACGATGTGTCAGCTGCAATCAAGAAGTCTTCGTTCCTAATATATGCTGATGACATCAAAATATTCAAACGTATTAAGTCTGCTGAGGACTGTGTTTCCCTACACAAAGATGTGTCCTTGTTCTCTAAATGGTGTTCAAAGAATAGATTAACTCTTAATCCAAAGAAAACAAAGGTCATCTCTTATAGCCGAAAAACAAACATCCTTTACTTTCCTTACACCATTGACGGCGGCCCCCTGTCTAGAGTTGATGGTATCAGAGACCTTGGAGTGCTCTTTGACAGCGCCTTAACTTTCTCGCCCCATGTCGATCAACTTACTCGGCGGGCTCTTCGCTCTCTTGGTGCTGTATGCAGATTTTCACGGGACTTTCGGTCCCCTAATTCATTCCTGAAACTATTCAAAACACTTTGTATTGCTCAACTAGAATATGCCTCTGTCGTATGGAATGGAACCTGTCATTCTAACAGCAAACGTATAGAGCGTGTTCAGACCAAATTTCTATCAATATACAGGCATCGCTTTTCCTCTGGGCCTCCCGAGACTGCCTTAGCAGTATCCAAATTCCCATTGCCTGTCTCTCTGAGTTGTCGGCGAACCCGCCTAGATCTTCTTTTTCTATATAAACTGCTTCATGGTATTATCACATGCCAGGAACTACTTGCACAAGTCAGCCTTCGTGTTTCGCAAAAAACAACAAGGTTTACCCCCCCCCCTTTCCATAATGCTACAGCACTCAACACCCATTCCCCCCTCCAAAGAGTGCAGCGTCTCTATAACTGTCACTCTCGGAAACTTGATATATTTCAACGTCCCCTTCGGGAGTTTTTGACTGGGTTGTTAGCTGTGATACAATAATTACTCTTCTTTTCGGCACTTTTTTTTAGTTTTTTATATGATTTTTATGTATGAAATGTCTTCATAGTTCTTGTTTCTGGTTTGTAAGTCCAATATATTCGTGACTTTGTGGCTGTAACTGCTTCATCGACTTGTCATACAGGGTGTCCCAGCTATCATGCACCAAGTTTTAAAAAAAGAGTAATGGCGTAACTCGAAGAAAACCTATTGGATAAAGTTTGCAGTACTGTGAAGAAGCGGTGACTAATTTTTTCGATAATGAGACTCAACTAATTATTTCTAATTAATTATCCAACTCGATAATTACTGTCCTAATCACTGAAGTGTCACTGAGGCATTTTTAGGTATCGACGAGGGGCATCTAACTGCGGTATTTTCAGCGACGAACTAATTGCGTACTCATTTATTCTGACTGATAAAGAAAACCCGCGAAATATGAAAAATACCACGTGACGGCGCATCCGCGCGCATTGTAAATCAGCGTCCCCAAATAAGCTGATTGAAAGCAACTGCTTCCGGTGTTACCCACCCGAAGAGACAGCGCATCACCTTGATAAGGCGCGTGTGCAGATAAGGCACAAACTCGGTGGCGATTTCTTCTTTCTTTCTTTTGTTTATTTCATTCTGGCTAACTCAGAGGCAGCCTGTTTGAGGGCGTTGCTTTACGATCCGCGCGGACGCGCCGTCACGTGGTATTTTTCATATTTCGCGGGTTTTCTTTATCAGTCAAAATAAATGTGTACGTAATTAGTTCGTCGCTGAAAATACCGCAGTTAGATGCCCCTCGTGGGTACCTACAAGTGCCTCATTAACATTTTCGTGATTAGGACAGTACTTCGCGAGTTAGATAATTAATTACAATTAATTAATTAAGTCCCATTAACGAAAAAAATGCTGTGCGCTTCTCCACAGTACTGCAAACATTATCCACTAGGTTTTCTTCGAGTTACGCCATTACTCTTTTTTTAAATCTTGGTGCATGATAGCTGGGATACCCTGTATTACGGTATGCTACTTGCTTTCCATCGCACCCGATTTATTGTGATGTGTCTGGTACTTTCCATCTTCTGTTGCTGTTTTTCATAAATCAGTTCCTGTATTTTGTTTCATACATTCATGTTTACTTGAAGCTTTGTGTTTTCGCCTATATCTGCGAATATGTTTTTATGTCTGCTTACTTCACCCAACTGCTGTGACTATTGTTCCATATACTTTTGCCATTGATCCACCATTAGAGTTTCTTAATCGTCTAAATGTGTTTGGAATACCTTTTTATTATCCTTTAGGTTTTACTGCTTTTTTTTTTCTTTTTTTTTCTTCGCTCGTTCTTCTTGTTGACTGTTTATATTGTGAGTTTCTGCTGTATATTAGTGCCGCATTTTGTCTTCCTCAGTGCGCCAGAACCAAGGCCTCGGCTGTTCCTGGGCACTCTAATAACATTGATTGATTGATTGATTGATTGATTGATTGATTGATTGATTGATTGATTGATTGATTATGCTTAACTTCCAGGCGGAACAAGGCCGATTTTCTCTGCCTCTTTAAAATTATGCACGGCATAGTGTCTTGTGGTGAGCTGCTACAACATGTTCGTCTTTATGTGCCGCAAAAGTAGACCAGGAAACATGATACCTTTTGCAACCCCAATTGTCTGCGTGTCTTGTGCCCTGTGTTCCGACTGCAATGCACGTACAATCGGTACTCGGATTACCTTGATATATTTAATGATTGCCCTACTCTGTTCCGCAAACATGTCTGTGAGTTTGTATTGGCGTAACTGCCAACTTTTCTTATTCTGCATTTGTCTTTTATCCTTGTGTTCATGCACTTAAATGACTTTCATTCCGTAACTTCAACATAAGCTATCCTTTCGTTTTTTTTGTATTTTATTTTGTATTTGAGAGATGTGTACATTATGTTTCGTGTGTTTCTGTTTCCGTGCGCCAGCAGAAAGGCCCCCCGGCTGTTCCTGGGCACGCAAATAAATGTTTGATTGATTGATTGATTGCTTGATTGATTGATTACTATCAAAATGCGCGCGACCTTTGCACTAAAGCGTCCGAATTTTTTGCTAATGTACTTTCCTCAAATTTTCCAATTATTGTAATTTCTGAATCCTGGCTCTGTAGCGACATTAGCTCAAACGATTATTTCCCTCCAAATTACCAAGTTTTCCGCAAAGATAGGAATTTTACTGGGGCTAAACAAAACCGAAGGGGCGTATTAGATGCGGTCGATTGTGCTCTTCAGTGTAAGAGGCGTCAAGACATTGAGGGCGACAATGAGTGTGTCTGGCTGGACATCCGACTGACTGGGGGCGAGAGGCTCTTAATAGGGGCGTTTTATATTTCCCCCGATGTTCCTATTTCTTCGTTCAATGAGCTACTTACTTCTGTAGAAGAAATTTGCGCTTCACACCAAAATCACCATTTTATCATTCTGGGGGATTTCAATGCACCCGGTGTACAATAGGACAGTCTAACTAACCAGCATTACAATTATTACGCACAGCAAAAATCTCGCATTGTTTTAGACTTCCTAGATTTCACATCCATGGCACAACTGAATAACATCAAAAACTGCTCCGAAAATATCTTAGACCTCTGCTTCTCAAACATTTAAAACGCGCGAGTATCAATGGTGGATATCTCTCTTGTCAAACCCGACAAGCTTCATCCTCCATTTTCAGTTTCGGCCCCCGTTTCGATTCGGCATTGTGGTACCTCACTAAAGTATAATGAACTCTCTCCCTTCTGTTATGCACGTGGGGATTACGTTGGCTTGTATAGCTTTTTTTCTTCGTTTGATTGGTCGGAAATTCAGGAACTCCCTGATTGCAATGCACAGGTCGAACGGTTCACCGAAATTGTCAAAAGCGGTATGGACCAATTTATTCCCAAGTATAAACCAAACCACTCCAAGCGCCCACATTGGTTTTCGAAGGAACTTCGTACGACTCTTAAATTAAAACACTGCTGCCACAGAAAGTATAAGAAAACCGGGAGTGACGAATGGAAACAGAACTTCTGCTCTTACCGTAAATTATGTAAAAACCTTTATGAGCGGGACCAGCACTCCTATCTCGATTCTGTAGAGAGTAGTGCGAATTCTCAGCCTGAAACATTGTGGAGATACATCCGGTCCCGTAAGAACAACTCACATGATCTTATCAATCTTGTAGATTCCTCTGGGGAAGAAGTTCATAATGTCGCCAACCACTTTGCTCAGCACTTCAGTGCCACATGCGGCAAGCGTGACGTCTCTGAAATGAACACATTGTTAAATTGCGTACAAGGCTCTAGCTTAGTGCTTTAGGACGAGCAGTTGGTTTTGGAGAGCCTAAAGCGCATGAAACCGTCATTGTCGTGTGGAGCTGACGGAATACCTCCAGCTATTCTCAAAACATACGGCAGCATTTTTGTGCCTGTTTTGACGGTGATATGTAACCAGTGTCTAAAAACAAACGTGTTCCCTCTCGCGTGGAAAATTTCTCGAGTGCGCCCTATTTTCAAGTCAGGCTCCAAATCGGATGCAACAAACTACAGAGCAGTTTCTCTCCTTTGTGCTTGTTCCAAGCTGTTTGAGACAGCGCTGTACAAATTACTGCCAAGTTCTGTACAGAATATTCTTGTAAGTAAACAGCACGGCTTTATATCAGGAAGGTCGACAAAAACTAATCTCTCCTGCTTCATGGAGCAGGCCTCGGCAGCCATTTCTGAGAGGGGCCAGCTCGACGTTGTCTGCTGTGATCTGAGCAAAGCATTTGACGCTGTCTGCCACACGCTGTTACTTAACAAGCTTTTACAGGTAGGAATTGATACACCACTCGTGGCATTGTTGGGTAGTTATCTAGATAACCGGTTCAGTTTCGTTAGCGTGAACGGGCAGACGTCTGCTCTGTACAGATCAACAAGCGGTGTGCCTCAAGGCTCCGTGTTGGGGCCTCACTTGTTCTCCATTTTTTTTAATGATGTGTCAGCCGCAATTAAGATGTCTTCTTTCCTTCTTTACGCTAACGACATTAAAATATTCAGACGGATTGAGTCCATTAATGAGTGCATTGCCCTGGAGCAAGATATATCCTCATTTTCAAAGTGGTGCTCAGACAATAGATTAAATCTTAACTCTACAAAAACAAAGGTCATGTCTTATAGCAGGAAAATGAACCGCACTTTATTTTGCTACAGTATTAACGGCGGTTACTTGTCTAGAGTTGAAGAGATCAGAGACCTCGGCGTGCTTTTCGACAGTGCCTTAACTTTCTCACCTCATGTCACTCAACTTACTAGGCGGGCGCTACGCTCTCTTGGGGCTGTATGCAGGTGTTCTCGAGAATGCCGGTTTCCTTCTTCATTCCTAAAACTATTCAGAACGCTTTGTATTCCGCAACTAGACCATGCTTCTGTCGTTTGGAATGGAACCTGTAGTTCCAACTGTCAACGTATAGAGCGTGTACAAACCAAATTTTCATCAATATTTAGGTATCGTTTTCCTTCGGAGCCTATCCCTATAACTGTTTCTCTAAGTTCCCGGCGGACCCACTCAGACCTTCTTTACCTGTACAAATTGCTTCATGGTATTATTTTATGCCCGGAACTACTTGAATCAATCAGTTTTTGCGTTCCACAAAAAGCTACAAGGCTCGCCCACCCTTTTAAAGCAGGTGGAGCTCTCAGCACACGTTCTCCTTTTCAAAAGATGCAGCATGTGCATTATGTTCACTCCGAGAAGCTCGATATCTTTCAGCGTCCTCTTCGGGAGTTTTTGGCCGGGTTGTCAGCTCTGACACACTAGGTTCATCTTGGCAGTGCTCTTTTCCTTCACTTATCCTCCTGACGTGTGCATTGACTTCACCGAGCTTGTTCTTGTTCCTAGTTATTCGTGTATTGTGCTGATACTTTGACTGTAATTATCGTAGAATTTTTCTTTTTCTGCCGTTTTTATCATTGAAAGTTGCCATATTCACTTCATGCGTCCATTTGAAACTAAAAATGTACGCTTCCCGAATCTTGTAAAAACTTTCTTCTTTTCACTCACCCTTCCGTATAGTTACGCTTATTGTAAGATGTCTTCTTGCAATTGACCAGACATTACAGTTTCTATTGATTGTGTAATGTTGCCTAAAATTACACAATGGTATTTTTATTCTTCTTTGAAGTTGTAGTTTCTTCTTATTTTTTGCTCACTCACTGTTCTTTTGTCAGATGTTGATGCATTTCATTGCTATCTTATACCTTTTCTGTGCGCCAGCACGACTTGATTGTGTAAAGTCGGTTGGATTGCACTGTTTTATTTCTAATCTTTGCCGTTTTTTGTAGGTCTTTCTTTCTTTTTTTTTGCTCACTGAGTGTTTATTAGCAAATTGTTGATGTACTGCAGTGCTGCATTTTCCCCTCTGAGTGTTCCAGCACGAAGGCCTCCGCTGTTCCTGGGCACTATAATAAACATTGATTGATTGATTGATTGATTGATTGATTGATTGATTGATTGATTGATTGATTGATTATTATTATTACACAAATTACCAGTCGCTCTCTTCGATGTCTGGGTGCTGTTTGCAGATATTGCAGAGTTTAAAGGTCCTCTTCCGTTCTTCAAGTTGTATTCGGCTCTCTGCTTACCTCTTCTCGAATACGGCTCTGTTGTTTGGAATGGAACTTGCAAGTCCAATGGTGACCGTATCGAAAGAGTTCAAAATAAGTTCCTCTTTATCTTTAAGCACTGCTTCCGTCATGTGCAAGAAGACGCTAACGGCAGTGTGCCTTTTCTGAAAAGTCTTCCTTTTCTTCGGTGTCGACGAATGCGAGCTGATATCTTTATTTATATACTTCTTCATGGGGATATTTTGTGTGACGACTTGGCTACACTTATCAATGTCAACTTGCCGAACAAACTTTTCCGAACATTTCGAACTTTTAGAACAGATGCCTTAAGTAGAAGACGCTCGTCCATCTGCAGAATACAATGTGCATATAATGAATATTCTGATCGTCTTGATATATTCCAGAGCTCTTTTTCTTTGTTCTCAAACGACTTGAAAACTTTTGTAGCTTAAGTGCGTTTATGTCATTGCAAATTTATGTGCCGTATTTATTTTAGGCAAATCATGTTCTTGTTTGTTTGTTTTTCACATTTCCTGGTTTTGCGTTGCTTGAACTTCTGTAGGTTTGAGTGCCAGTGCTTGTAATGCTGAGCTTCTTTTAAAGTTGAAACTTCCGAACATTTTGTTATAAAACCTTCGTTTTATGCGTATAACTTATTTCTGTCATGTTCAGTGAGTATTTCCTGTTTTTCACGTGCCTTGAACATTTCGCTGTCCGAGTGTCATGGCTTGCAACGCTAGGTCTCCTGTTTCTTTTCTTTTCTTATTATTATTATTTCTTTTTGCTGTTTTGCTTTCTGAGATTACTGTAACTATCTTTACTTTATTGTTTCTTTCATGCATACGGTTTTGTGTGTTGTGTTGTCTTGATTTTAGTTTGTTTTTATGTATGTTTTGTATATGGTGTACCAGTACCAAGACCCTAGGGTTGTTCCTGGGCACCGAAAATAAAGGTTGATTGATTGATTGATTGATTGATTGATTGATTGATTGATTGATTGATTGATTGATTATTATTATTATTAACATAATTATTGGTACTATTAGAAGACACGGCACATTTTTAAATCTTACATGTCTGCGTAGTTTATGCCCCATGTTTCGCCTCCACTGTACATACAATCGTACCCCGAATATTTAGACACATGTAGTAATTCCCAGACACAGTTCCGCAAGCAGGGCGGTGAGCTTGTTATGTAAGTGATCTTTATTCCCTGTTCACGCGCGGTCATTTCAGCTTGAAATGCTTACAAAATAATCCTTTCTATCTTTGTTTTTCAATTCACTTTATTGAATGTCTGGTGTTCTCTACTTGTGTATTCAGTATGTACTCCTTTTCCTACATACAAGCTGTCTTTTTCACTGCATCTCCACACAGCTAAACATTGTTATAATTTACGTATGTTCCTAAACTATCTGTGTATAACGACCACTGGCGTGGTGACACAAATTAACAAGGCACTGTACCTGTTTTTTGTGTGTACGTGTGTGCTTGTGTTTGTTTTTTATGGGTGCATGTATGTTCAGCTGCACGACAGTGAATTTTTCTGTGTGTTAGTAACGCTGTCCCTTAATTGCATTACTTGTGAGGTGTGGGCATCGAACCTTGCCTGCTTTGCTTTTTTTCTTGCGCCAGCACAAAGACCCTCCGGCTATTCCTGGGCACGTTAATAAAGGATTGATCGATCGATTAAATAATTAATTGTATCATATACTCTGGTATTATCCTGCAAAATTGTAGGGCTACTTCAAGAACGACTAGTCTGAGTGATCGTTTCTATAAACCTAGATGTTTAAAGGGAAACAAAAGCCATTTTTGTTTTACGCCGACCAAACTTTCGCCTTTTCATTTTGAATTTTGTGGTTCTATACAAGTGCATTTACTTTCTGTATCTGAATAGTTCTAGCAAATGTCGGCCGTGGCTTTTGCCGCCTTCATTTCAAACAGCCTACATAATCTAATAAATAAAGCTCCAACATTTCTTCCAAGAAAGAGTAATGGAATGGGAAGAGAAACTCATAGAGAGCAATTTGCGCCCTCTATAATGTTTGTATACATGTTAAAATCTAAAAAATTGCCCACTTAGGCATTCAATAAAACCGTGCCGTGCTGTCGCTGTGCTCTTTTGCCGCGTGCGCTTTTGACGCCGTGCTCTTGTGACGCGTGCTGTTTTGTCGCGTGCCCTTTTGACGCCGTGCTGCAATGTCGTGGCTCTACTGCCGCGTGCCCTTTATTCGTGGTCTGTTTTGACGCCGCCCCGTTGTGAACATGCGCAACTTGCTTACGGGAAACGACTATACCAGAATCTCGCGTGCCATAAGAGTAAACAAAAAGGCGGCACAGCGTGCGCTGATAAGATAACGTCGTGCGCTGGCTGCTTGGAGCTTTCGAATTTGCGGGAGCCCTGGAATTCACGGACTTGAGCGTCAAGCACGTCAAACTGCGCGCGGGTCGTCGGCACAGATTCAAATTTAGGCACGAGTCCAAGCGCGAGGTAAACAACGATGTTCCAAGCTAACTGAAATGAAGGCTTCCCTTCAATAATGTATCTTGACAATATTAGCACCTAACAGATATGTTAAGCACCTAATAGATATATGAAAAGGGCAGGTACAGTCATGGACAATTCAAATACGAACCGCGGAGCGCAAGACCGAAGGTACCGGTGCCGTCACCTGGCAGCAGCCGTCGAAAACGCACGGACATGCGCAGTTGAGATGGCGGGAACGAGGCTGCAATATGCTGCCCTCTGCTCGCTCGCATGCTTGCCTTGTCGCCATGCCGCAAGAGCGCTGAAAACAATTGTTATCGATCCGGCGCGAGATAGTATCTGCAGCCACTGTGTGCTTGGATGACGCGAACGCCTGCTCCCCGTGTGTGCCGGCGTCACATTGCCGACATAGTTTTGCATAGGGAGTGCCGTAAGTTGCGCAAAAAACGATTGACCCCTGGGTCACGCCCAAACCATGCTCAGTGCTGCCCGCTTCGCAGATGTCTACAGGCTCTGGGCTGCCGGCCAAAAAAAAAAAACACGAAAAAATTGGCCGCCAAGTTGTTGTGCAAGGGCAACTGGTCTTAGAATAGTTGGACCGGCCAACCTTCCTATTTTTGTTAATATTAAAATTCTGCCAGTTATTTTCCCAGCCCACACAATGCTTGCAGTTAATATATATTGTTAATGTATGTAATGTATGTACATATAGGTAATGTATATGTAATGTATAACAATAATATATTGTAATGTTAATGTATCTATCGTTTGCTACAAGCCCCGAACCCGATAAATGACTCAGCCATGACTCCGTAAACAAAGGCGCGATCTTGGCGGCCAGCTCATTCTTCAATTCCAAAGCCACTGCATCACGAACGCAAAACGTTGCAGTTGCGATCAAAATTTAGGCGGAATGTATTTATTAGATGCGACGCATCTCTTTAACTCGCCTTGTCCCGCGTCGTTGTCGCTGGCGTAGTCCGCATCCCTCCCCCATTCTCCTCGCCGCGGCAGCTGCGCGCTCCGCAGCTCTCACCACAGCGCAATCTGTGCGTCAGCGCGGTCAGCGCGCAGCTTGCGCTCGGCTGCGCTCGCTCCCGTCGCCGTGCCAGCTGTGCGTTAGCGCGCAGCTTGCGCTCGGTTAAAAATTTACACCATCTTCCCGCGAGGGCAACCATGGGGTAGATGCGACGCATCGGGGGTGAACATGCTGCGTAAATAGGATACACAATAACAGCAATCCACACGCTTACATCGCTAACATAACGGAAACGCAACGGCAACCCCCGATGCGTTGCATCTACCCCATGGTTCCCCTCGCGGGAAGATGGTGTAATTTTTTTTGTCTCCATTTCTGTGCGCTGGTTTACTTAAAGAAAACATGATGAGCTCAGCCGTATGCCTTACAGAGAGCGTGGTCGCGGTTCCTGCGCAAGCACTTGCCGCAGCTGCAGGCAGTTACGCGCCGCATTGCTCTTAACGCGACCAACCTCTTCAGCTGCAGCGGCGGTAGTACTTTTAGTGCTTGCAGCGCTCTTGCGGCATGGCGACAAGGCAAGCATGCGAGTGAGCAGAGGGCAACATATCGCTGTGAGACACGCAGGCTCGTTCCCGCCATCTCAACTGCGCATGTCCGTGCGTTTTCGACGGCCGCTGCCAGGTGACGGCACCGGTACCTTCGGTCGTGCGCTCTGTGGTTCGTATTTGAATTGTCCACGACTGTACATAGTTCGAGCAAAGCACACGGGGGAAGCGCGTCGACAGAAAGTACGCCGCGTGCATTCAATGCGGCTTCATCACAATGAAAAAGCAAGTAGCCGCTGATTTGGAAGGTAGTAGTCGTTTTGAGCGAAGTGCTCTGGCCAAACTTGGATGGTGGGCGCCACTTTTTTTTCAATCCGTAGGCTCTGTGTCCACAATGTCTTGTGCAGCGCGTCGTCTGCTTCACGCGGGAAGCGGCAAAAGTAAGCGGTGCTGTGCTTCAGTCGGCCCGTCACTCCGACGCGGACGCAGTAAGGCTCCTTACACGTCTGCTTTACCATATTTAGATATTATTTCGCCGGTATCGCAACTACGGAGTTACGACGCTAAACAAGCGTGGTGCGCCAAGGGGAATCCCGCAACCGGACCTCATTAAGGCGATTCTCGTGACACCTGCGAGGGGGCAAGCACGAACACGGTCGCCAATAGGGCTCACCAGGCCAACTAGATACGAAATTCTCCTCTATTTCGCAAGGTATGTAGGGGGACCGCGGCGCTTAACTATATCGTTGTGTAAAAATGCGAAACGGTTTCAAAGAATGAACGTTTTACTTATCACATGCACAATCTGCGTGTTCACTTTTCTTTTGTTTTTCTACTTCAACGTCCAGCTCATCACTCGGCGGACGCGGTTTTTTGAAGTGTACAGAGTAGGCACAGTTCACAAGAGGAAAAGGTGTCGTAGGTGAAATGTGGTGTCTTAGCCAATTGATATCAATTTGTTCCAGGTTCTACAGGCTTGCTGTCTCACATGCTGATGTTTTAAGAAGCGTATAGTCGCGTACGCGGATTGTTCTTTAAGCCCGCCTCCGCGCTGCTCGTGGAGGATACATTAACCACCTCACACTCAATGTTTTGTCGGGTGCTGGTTCCAGAGTATAATTTTCCATTAGTCATCGTACTTATTTCGTAGAATGTTCTTGAAATGTTGCCGCATTGGCTTGTCCATGGTCGTGATCAATTTATGGGGTATGATATTGGCAACTTTAACTGGCGTGCTATCAGACACGAGGGCTCCACTTGATTATGTAAGCATAAAAAACCGATTGACACAATAGTGTATAGCCGCAGCATGACCATCCGAGGAAACACTGCTTACGGAGACACCATTAGTAAATTTCAGATGAGTGGAATGACAATCAGCGCCATGCATATAACCCGGTATCGCGATGCCGGCCTGTGACACACACTTCGTGCTTATACAGACCGAATGTACCACACTAAGAACATTTCCGAACAGGGGGACTGCTCCACATAAATGTGTTTCCAACGCATACAAATGGTACATCTCAGTCGTGAACGTGCATCAAAAGCATCGGCGACAGTGTAGCGTCGGGTGGAGTTTCCGGCGGCTGATTTTGAAACAGGACGCTAGGGGGATTTCAGTGGCTCCCCTACAGGCAGCGCTCGAGGCGTATAGCAGTGCTACAATCACTCCTAAAGCAATTACGGTAGACGCCGTGTAAATAGGTTTGATAAAATTTGGCATATACGTAATTGTAGTCATTTTTACCATGAGCGAGCACCATCCTTTAATGACAAATGTTGTAGAAACGCAGAAAAAATAAAACAGTAAAAAATCAAATCAGCAGCAAATTTATCACCACGTCATGTACATTACTATTGACTATTCGGTGCGCTTTCGTAAAAAAGAAGCCTCATATATTTCTTTACTTTGCGTACACAGTAAGAGTTCATTTGCAATGAAATATTTCTCCCCTCATACACACAGAAACACCGGGTGCCCGGTTCTTTGCGCAGACCTAGCCAGGTTATGCCAGCTAAACTATTCAAACCCCGGTTTATGTGATGATATCGTAAGCACCTCATTTGAATAAATGGACACAAACACCACAGCATCTAATGAGAGGGCAAGCCTCTCTTTCCAAATACATCTCGTCGAACGCCATCATAACGGCCAAAGCCTAAAGTGGAATGTCATCCGATTACATTCGCATGTAGCTCTAAGAAAAATTAAGACTTAGAGCAGCGTTCCCCGCAGTGCCATAAACGTTGAGTACCAGCCACCGATGCAAAGATGGTGCCAGCTGATGTCACCTTTTTTATTCTTAGTTTGAAATGTGCCCGTCATCGCCTAGAAAACATACTGGTGTTTTAAATTATTGGTTTCTGTTCGTTATGACCTGCACGTTGGATACGTTTTCGTATGTTAGCAAGAGGGAAGTACTGCCAGATGGGGCCTTTTTTTTCAAAACTGTAACTCGCTCTACTACCATTCGGCCGGCACTCTGGACGCAGCAATTATTTTGTGGATTTTGGAAGCTTAAGCCTATGCTTCGAATAGGTAGACTAAGTTTTCTCTCAATAAATTTAAGAGACTTAGGAACTTCCGAAATGTAAAATGTTTCATGCAATCAGATGTCCGAATAAATTTATTATTTTGAGTCCTATTTCAACTTCGGGGTATATAATTTATCTGCTATTAGTTGTTTTATTCCTTAATAAATTTATTACATATTATACGAGTATGTCCTATGCAAATCAGAAGTTTTTGTATGGTAGCATGTCAAAAACGGTAAGTTACGAACACCGGGGAAAAGTACCATACCTATAAACTAATTTTTATGGCAATTTTAAAAAACCCTAAGGGCAGTAAACCACCAGTTATTTCCAAATTCCTCTTAATGTCTGAGGGCCAACACAAAGGAAATTTGTCTTTTTACTTTATTTTGTCTTTATTACACACGTATGTAATGGGTTTACATCAATCATAAAAAATAAGGCGAAAAATCACTTTCGGAGTTCATATACCTCGCACCCAAAAGAAAATATTTGTACAAGGTATGAAGTTTATTGTTATTCTAGGTACCTTTGTAAAAGGTCATGTCTGTCCGGCTGTCTCTTAAAAAGACATGGCATGTGTATGCCCTACACGCGACATAAAGGAAATGTAGAAAAGGCACTACGATAAACATACAACAAAGAGTAAACAGAAATGATAAAATTAATGTATTTTCAAAAGACTTTATGTTTTGCACCACAAAGGTCAAAATTCTTTTTTTCATTGTTGTCGACACAACCGACACTACCAACTTCGAAAGGGGTAGTAAATAGGCTGAGGGGAAAACGTTTCAACGATGTTGAAGAACCATAATTTTCTATTTCCGGTGCACTATGTCTCGGGGTTTTCAGGACTGCAGGTAAAGAAGTACTTCAAACGGATGGCTATCTGTGGCTGCCGGGGACAAAGTCTCAAAAATATGCGTCGTTTTGGAAAGGCCTGCTAGGGTCATTCAAACGCATGGGTTCTTCGGCTGGGCGCCGCTTTGAGACCATAAAGTGCGGCGAGCGGGGTCCAGAGGAGCACTGTATCAAGGGCGTAAAGCGACGTGCACTGCCCCCCGTCGTTTAGTTTGGGAATTCGCGCTTCTGGTACAGTGCTTATCTCGGCCGTGCTCGCCGAACCTTAAGATCTGAAAGCGGTGCCCGGCCCAAGAATTCATGCGCTTGCACTGCACTACCACGCCGTTTCACCACGACACCCCTATTTTGGATCATTGGGTTCCTTGTCTACCTTTCTTTTCAGAAAGATGTTTAGGTTACGTTAAACAGCTTTTCATATGGTGATTGTTCTTGTTCTGTTGTTAACCTCGGTATTATTATATTTTTAGAAAAAAAAACTTTTGGTACATGTCTTTTCTTTTTAAATAAAGAAATATGAACCGATATCTTATGGAGGAGGACGGTGCATTACTAGTAAGTTCTTCGGTATAAGCTTGATTGCAGTAAGGTTGATGAGAATAAATGTGCAGACAAAAGCAGATCAACGGCTAGCAGAATAAATATTGAAATCCGTGCAGTATCGGCAACCGGGCCTGCCTCAATTTCGCTCCGCAGTAGCAACTAAAGGTGTTCGTTTCTGTACAGTTGCAGTCTGGCCATTGGCAGTTGAAGGCGGCAAATGATCCATGGGCGTCAAAACATTTCCAACGTGTTAACCTTCAGTTAACACTGGGAATTTCGACGTAAAATAAAATACTTTGCAGAAAACAATGGAGGAGGGAAGTACGAATTAAGGTGTGACGCATAATGACATTGAACTTGCGTTCGAACGTAGACGCAAAGACGTTTTTGCATATTTAATTTATGGATCAGTGGCTCTGTTTTTACTTGATGGTCAAAGCGGCGCCCGTTGCCGGGAATCCAACTGAAATTTTGTTGTCATTAGCGCAGTACTTTACTCATGGAGTGAGCTACAATACTGAGGAGCTTCAGCTCATATGGGCGGGCTTATGATAAACCTGTTACACAATGCAACCGCGGCACAGCCTTCTTTTGGTGATTTGCTGCGAGGCAACCACCGCGTGCCAGCTAGCCGCGATGTACGCTATACCTGTGCATAGCAGGATGAAAGTCGGTCATCAAGCATTTCTCGACGGCTCCCGCCAGTCATAAGCTTTCGAAATCGTGTGCACGTCTTTTCACCTGCTGGGCCAACTGCCCTTCCTGGCCCGGATATCATTACCCTTTCAAAGCCAGATTTCCTGTGCTTTTCCAAATTCTGTCCGTCCAATTATCTCTATTTACGCTAATATAACGATTACAGGTGGAACTTCCGCGAAGTTGGAAATATTGTGGAAATGCAAGGCATTACACGGTTAACCCTTCCCGCCATTATTTATATTTTTGTATATTTCTTTAGGTTTTCAACATTTCATTCGAACAATTATCTTCATTTACGCTAGTATAACGATGAGAAGTGGAACTTTTGCGAAAGCTGCATTAGTGTGGAAATGAAGGGCATTACACAATACGCCACTTTTTCTCAGTTTTTAGTACATTTTTATTGTTTAAATTTTTGTGCGACCAGTTATTTGCATTATCTAATTATAATGATTGTAGGTGGAACTTCTGTGATATCTGCATTTTTATAGAAATGCAGGGCTTTACACTGGTCTGGCTATGGGGGTATTGCTATGCATTGAAATTTTATTTATTTATTTTTATTTATTTACAGTATACTGCGGTCACGGAGGACCATGCAGGTGGGAACATGGTGATGCAAATATACAATTTATGTGGCACGGCAGAAGCCACATTGCGCGCAAGCACCCGAAGTAACAAATAGAGAAGGAATAGACGTATCGGCGTAACTAGAAACATTGAAGAACGGTTTAACCCAGCCAAGGAACAAAATAACACACCTTACAGAAGGGTTCAATACACATCACATCAAGAAGACACCATAGTGGTCTCACCCGCCGCGGTGGCTCAGTGGCTAAGGCGTTGCGCTGCTGAGCACGAGGTCGCGGGTTCGATTCCCGGCCGCGGCGGCCGCTTTTCTGATGGAGGCGAAAAGCAAAAACGCTCGTGTGTTCGAGATTTCGGCGTACGTTAAAGATCCCCAGGTGGTCAAAATTAATCCGGAGCCCTCCACTACGGCGCGCCTCATCGCCTGCGTTGCGTCGGCGCGTTAAACCCCACAATCAATCAATCAATCAATCAATCAACCATAGTGGTCTCCGAAAACAATGCCAGGTGTGCAGAATATTTTACTGCTAACAACAGATAACAGGGCATCAATAAAACATCACCCTTTCAAAAGAGACAAAGTACAAAGGAAATGTGACGAGGTCGTTAACTGGTTGACTGCGTTTCCAGATCAGTCAGCAGTGCACTCTCAAAAACACTTACAGATTCCGATTAAACAATTTTTTCAGACAACGAATTCCAATCAACAATATTTCTAGGAAAAAAAGAATATTTAAAAAGGTTCGTGCGAGTTTGATAAGGAAGGATGTTATGCGCATGCCGATTTCCGGATGTGCGACTCAAGAAAGGCTGAATATATGCGCGTGCATATACATTCAGTTTGCTGCGGTAAAGTAAAAACGAAAATTTAAGTCGGGCTATTTTCCTATGCTGCTCCAGGGAAGGAATCTTATTTACCAGCATCAGGGATGACGGAAATCTGTTCTCTTATATTTGTTAAATATAAAACGAACCGCCCTTCTCTGTACCATGTCGAGTATATGCTTATCTTTTTGATAGTATCTTTTATCTTTTTGCTATCCTTCATAAGGGACCTTATATTTTGTTGGTGCACTCTCGCTGCAAGAAATTTATTTGCAAACATCGTTGCAGCATAGAATTAGTTGTTTTTGAAAGTTGGAATCAGAGAGGCCGAACCTATACTATACGGAGCTGGAGGACAACACAACCGACACAATCTTTCAATGTCAACCTAATTTATTTTTGCCTACAATGCCGTCGCTAGACCGCCCCGTGTAGTGAGAGACTATGGGAAAAAGGTGGCGGAGGTGGCGGATCGACGGAAGGCCCTTGGAGGAAACGGGAAATGGACGTGGGAGTACATCGGTTGGTGAGGTGTTTTTGAGAGATACTCAAAAAAAAAGCGCTTCGTTAACTTTTTATTTCGTACTTGAGGTCGGAGACGTACACCAATTTCAGCCATTGCCGAAGCGACGTTTTTCCGTGGGCCCTCGGAGTCGTTCTCCCGCCCCAACCCCCAGCCCCCCCCATCCCCGGAATGAGACAAGATGTTTCCAAAGGGAATATAAACTGAAATGAAAGCTTTACTGTGTCCCCCCCCCCCCCCCGTCCTTACAAACCCGGATTTTCCCGTCTCCCTTAGTTTGCTCTGAGGCGTAGGCCGAACGAAGATCGCCCAAGTATTCCTTGCACCCAACATTCAAAAGCAGATGTGGCTACTGTTTTAGTTTCGGCCACAGCCCTCGAAACGAAGTCGCGAGGCTTTCCAAGAACATTTCTTCGTACAGTGCCAACTGTTCCAGGCGTCTGCCGGCCAAGATGCTGGCCGGTGTGAGGGCACTCGGGGGCCACCGGGGTCTGGAGGGGCATAAAATTTATTACTTCCTCGACCTCGTTCAAGCACTTGGTACAACTCAAAGATGCCTCTAGGCCAGGGGTCCCAAACGCGTGGCCCCAAATACGGGCAAGGGTGTCTGAAGCACACAATGGTCGCAAGCAAATGCGACTTGTGAATCGAACACTCTATAGTGTGCACTTGGCTGGAGGAGCACGAGGCCGCCGAGAGACTCCCCGCGGCGTTTTATGACCCCGCAAACGGGGCTGGACGTCGCTAATTAGAAAGCAACGCCCTGACCGGAGTTTTCCAGGCTTCCGCGAAAGTTCAAATGTTTCAGTGCGTTGTGCGGCGTTTGTGGGTGTTTGTTTTCCTGTTCGCCTTTGTGTCAAGAACTTTTACTGCACTCCAGATGTGGCGAAAATGGTGCAGCCGCGCGTCGGAATATAGGCTGTGGCGCGTCAATATGCATCCACGTGCGCTTAGGCGCGTGTCGCAGCGTTGTTTATGGCCTGGGTGAGAGCGATTTCGCGCTGCTGAGGAAAATACTGCAGCTTAGACTTAGAAACTTCGGGCCCTTAGTAGACCGCGTGGCCCACCACGCACACGTGCACGGCTAACCATTTCTAGTCCAGATGTTTTTCACCCATGAGAAGGGAGTGCGCTGGCATAGATGAAGTAGACGAAGGTTCTGCGGTAGAAAGGCCGCAAAAGCGAAACGCGCAAACTGTGCATCGGTCAGTAATGAGTGTTGCTGTTGGATATTTATTTTATAAAAGTAAAGTAACTGTAACGATATTTCTCGTTACAGTTACTCCACAAAACAGTAACAGTGTTACAGTTACAAGTTCCTCTAATTTAAAAGTAACTAGTTACAGTTACAAGTTACTGAAAAAAGTAACTAGTTACCGGTAACGCGTTACTAGTAACTAGGTACTGCCCAAGACTGAGTCTAAAGGACACCTCGCGAGCTCCAGTCTCCATATGGTCCATTCCCGGACACTGCCACATTTCTCTGGTAATGGATTCGGTGGTTCCAAATGGTCCGAGCGCTTCTGTTACTCTCCGGTTATCCATGTGACGCGGCACCCAAAGTAGCTTCATCTTAACATTCTTTGTATCCGTGTCAAACCCCATACACTGCAATCCTTTGACGATGAACTTCTCGAGCTGGACTAGCTTCTGCTTGACGGCGCTCGAGACGCAAGTAACCATCCACACGTGGCTCATTTGGTATTGCCCTATACACAACACGCCGCGGAGGTTGATCACACGAGCCAGAGCATCCCTAAAATCGGGAGCACGGTATGGCCAGCCTTTCAAGTCCGCATGCAGGAAGACAGTGTTCAAGACAACATCACCGGTTGGCAGACGGGGAAGGATGATCTTGTACGTATCCATGTTAGTTCCGGACGAAGTCGTACCTCGTCCAGTGGCCGATGTGCTGTTTCCAGCTGAGAACATAGAGAAACACAGCCGCTCGGAACGGCGTCTTCACCGATCTAGACCACGTTCACAATACGGCCAAAGTGCAGCCACCCTGTCTGATTTAGTGCATGATAATGGTCTTGTTGATTTTGGTCAGGTAAAAGGGAGTACCATGCACTTTACTCACTTTCAGAGCAATTCGAATGCCCGTGTTGACCGCATATACATTTCAGCAGAAGAGATGCCTAGCATACCTGACTGTATTGTACGCCCGATCTTCTTCACAGACCACTGCATGGTACCTGTTTGCTTAGGAAGATCAAGACCGCGTAGCGTGCTGCCTCACTGGGATCTGTGGAAGCCTAATACCTCTTTATTGGCCGATGGAATATTTTGTAAACGTATATCCGATTGCTTGATTAGTATTCTTGAAACACACAGTCTTTCTTTATATCAGAAATGGGATTTATTCAAACAGGAGGTAAGGAATTGCGCAATAGAAGAGTACGCACGCCTTTCGTTTTTAAAACGTTTTTATGTACGGGAACTAACTCGTACATTGGTAGGGCTTTAGGAACTCGAAGGGGTCAGTCCGGAATCGGGTGTACAGGAAATTGGCATTGTTAAGGCACAACTTCAGCAATATGTTACCGAAAAATACCATGGCGCTCTAATTCGGTCGAGAACTGAAAAATTCTTTGATAGCTACCCCACTCGTCGTTCACTAAATGATGAGCTGGAGTCAGCACTTGCAAAGGAAGTAATCGAAATTCAACATAACGGTATTAAGTACACTGAAGCAGATGAAATTGCTAGTGCTTTCCATGACCATTACAGCACGCTATTTGCGGGGTCAAGTTTATTAGCTCGGGGGCAAGAATTTAGTTCCCTCATTGATTTACTGCCAAAGCTGACAGACGATGAGTGCGCTCTGGTTTCTGGGCGCATTACACTCGAAGAAGTTAACGCTGCCATCTCTGACCTTAAGACAAACAAGACCCCGGGGCCAGATGGTTTGAGCGGAGAGTTTTATCAAAAGTTCTCAGCTATCCTTGCTCCCGTTCTGTTAGACATATTCACAGCAGCATACGACCATGATGTTTTGCCGCCAACCTTTTATTTAGGACACACAGTTTTATTTCCGAAAACGCAAGATGAACAAAAGCTGAAATCGGTTGACGGATATCGGCAAATATCTCTCTGCAATGTAGATTATAAAATTTTCGCAAAAATTTTATCTAGGCGTCTTCAACTTGTCATCACTAGTTTAGTAGGACCTCGCCAAACTTGCGGTATTAGAGGTAAGAGCATTCAAACAAACCTACATGTTGCCCGTTCAATATTGGAGTGTGTGTCTGATTCGGCAGAGCAGGTGGCCCTTATAAAATTGACCTTTCAAAGGCATTTGATCGCGTTTCTCATGATTTTCTATTCGCACTATTGGCAGCGGTAAATTTAGGGGATGTGTTGTTAAAAGGCATTCAGCTTTATTACAAACAGTGCACCACACAACTGCTCGTCAACCACGTTCTGTCTAAGCCAGTTTCGATTAAGTCGTCTTTTAGACAGGGCTGCCTCCTTTCACCCTTGTTGTTTGCCTTGTACCTCGAACCTCTGTGCCTTAGTATTCAGCCGAGTGAAAGAGTACGGGGATTTTAATCGCTATCCTGTGAGGTTAAGGTCCTTGCTTACGCGGATGACATTGCCTATTTTTGTGCTGATAAAAAAAGCGTTCAAGAAGCCCTTAATCTCACCAGGAAGTTTTGTGGCGCGTCTGGAGCAGCTGTGAATATGGAAAAAAAACAAAGGAATTTTGGTTTGGTGATTGGGGTGCGGAACCGTCCTTATTTGGTGGCATTACTTTGAATAAGGACGCACTTCAATACCTTGGTGTACCTTTGCACCAAATATGACACACCGGGCCTCATTGGTCATTGGTACTCCAAAAAGTCAAGCGAGCCTCTCAGGCATGAATGGGGCGAGAACTTTCTGTGTTTGCGCGTGCGCACGTTTGTAATGTCTTCCTTGTCGCAAAGCTTGTTTATGTGCTGCAAGTACTCCACTGTGCCCGTTCTAAAGTACAAGCTCTACATAGAGTTTTTGCAACATTTGTGTGGGGGTCCCAATGGGAACCTATGCGTAGGGACAATTTGTTTCTTCCATTAGTGTCTGGGGGTGCTGGGCTGATACATTTGTTTGTACACCAGCTTGTATCTCGGTTTTTCTTCTATAAGGTGACGCATCATCCACTTCTGCTCAACGTTATTCAACAGCGCATAAGTTTTCATTGGCCGTTTTTGCTTGTCTCCACTGGTGAAGTCAGTACGAAGCCGCCATGGGGGTTTTTAAAGGAGGTGGTCGACACCTTCAATTTCCTTGCTGCGAGGTTTTCCCTGCAATATCTGTATACCCTTTCCAGGAAGGCTTTGACGAACACTTTATTAGAGAGTCTGTTCCCAGTGCCGGTTTATCGCCAGCCTTACATTGGCCACCATAAGGACAGTGTTTTGAAGTGGGTCACACGTATGATGATGATGATGGTTGAATGTTAATGGCGCAAGGCCAACTAGGGCAAAGAGCGCCAAAACAGTGGTTAAATATGAGAGGTGAGAACTTAGACACTGAAATCAGTAAGCAAGAACAAAAGTAAAATCAATAAAAGACAGTGAGGATGGCTGGTGTAAAGGGCCAGATTTCATGATGCATGATAGGAAATGAGGTTTAAAAACTTGACTTCTGACAAATACTCAAACACACGTTTGACGGAAACAATGGCATCGTCACCTAGGAAAAACGATGGATGTAGGGGAATATGTTGTCTGTAGAGTTCTCTGAAGTGTTTGTGTCGTGTTGTGTGAAGTGCCTTGCATGTGATTAGTATGTGCACTACGGATAGGGCCTCTCCGCACCTGCCGCACTGGGGTCTAGGAGATCCCGTCAGCAGATACGAGTGCGTTGCATGGGTGTGCCCTATCCGCAGCCTACCCAAGGCGACTTCCGTGTGTCTGTTGTGCGAGTCAGATGTGTACCGTCCCAAGTGTGGCTTTATTACATGTAGTTTGTTGTCTGTCTGTTCATTCCAGTGTGTTTGCCATGTTCTGCGCAAGTGTTGTCTTATGTGTGACTTGAGGTCTGTGTAAGGTAGTGTTATTATGTCTACTGTGTTTCGGAGTGCAGCATTGGCGGCCATTTCATCCGCCAGTTTATTTCCGCCGATGCCAGAGTGGCCTGGCACCCAACACACAGTCACCTCAAGGTTTGAAGAATATGCCAGCACAATTGATTTCAAGACAAGGTTAACTACATGGTTTTTCGAGGACTCTCCGGATGACAATGTACGCACGACACTCAGCGAATCTGTATAGATGATGGATTTAGGAATATGATGTTCAACTATGTGACTTACAACAAGAAAAATGCCATATGCTTCTGCCGTAAAAATACTTGTCTTTACATCCATGGTTCTATATGCTTCAAAATTCGGCCCATGCGCCGCACAAGACACTGCAGTGAACGTTTTCGATGCATCGCTGAAAAACTCTGCAGCCTTGTATTTATCCTGCACATACATGACATGCTGCAGAATCCCACTTTTCGGTGTCCTGTTCTTATTGTATTTTAAGAAAGACAAGTCACATGCAACAGGTCGAAGATGCCATGGTGCTACAAGATCAGTGATAGATGACTTGAATGTGTCTACAAAGTAGACCTCATGAATAGTTACCTCGTCCCTTACTCTGAGCGAGAAGGGAACAGGAATGGACGGGCGATTTAAAAAGAGTTTTGATGTGGATGTATCATTAAAAACCGGTTTAAAAGGATGGTTGTCCATTGATGAAATTTTAGAGGCATATAACAAGTCAACATAGGTTCGCTGGTGTGATAAGCACCATTTGTCACACTCTGCGTAAAGACTCTGTACAGGGCTCGTGCGGAATGCGCCACAAGAGAGGCGAAGCCCCAAGTGAAGCACTGGGTCGAGCATTTTAAGTGCTGTTTTAGTGGCTGACCCATACACAACACTCCCATAGTCCAATCTAGAACCCACTAGACTTGTGAAAATACGTGACAGGAGTTGCTTATCCGTTCCATACGACTGGTGGGACAAGATTTTAAGAATGTTGAGAGCCTTTAGACATTTATGTTTCAATTGTTTAATGTGAGGGATGAACGCAAGCCTTTCATGCAGCACCACACCTAAAAACTTGTGTTCCTTCCTCACAGGAATCGATACGCCATTAAGGATAATGTCTGGGTCCAGATGGATCCCACGCCTCCTGGAAAAGACAACACAGGTGCTTTTTTCTGGGTTAACTTTAAAACCGTTCTTGTCTGCCCAGCTGGCAAGTTTTTTGACACCGAGCTGGACTTGACGCTCACAGATGGACATATTACATGATTTAAAAGATAGCTGGATGTCGTCTACATACATTGAATAAGAAATTGTAGGTGGCAATGCCTTCCCAAGGGAGTTCATTTTAACTATGAACAGAGTGCAGCTTAGCACTCCACCTTGCGGAACGCCGTTTTCTTGCACATGAAACCTTGAGAGTGCGCTACCTACTCTCACGCGAAACGTTCTTTCGGACAAATAACTAGCAAGGATGTTGAGCATATGGCCCGAAACACCGAAAGATTTAGGTCACTTAGGATCCCGTAACGCCAAGCGGTGTCATAGGCCTTCTCAAGGTAAAAAAATACCGTTGTGCAAAACTGTTTGTGTATGAAAGCGTCCTTTATGTATGATTCAAGGGCGACAAGTTGGTCATTTGTTGATCGCCCCGCCCTGAAGTCTGCCTGGCAGCCCTCGAGAAGACCGTTGTACTCAAGGAAGTACACAAGTCTCCTGTTTATCATCTTCTCGAAGAGCTTGCAAAGGCAGCTTGTAAGGGCGATGGGCCGATAGCTAGCAGGAGAGGAAGGGTCCTGTCCTTCCTTGAGGAAAGCCACTACTATGGCCTCCCTCCAAGAGCGAGGAATGTGCCCCGAAAGCCATATGTTGTTGTATAGATGTAGGAGTGTTTCAAGAGTGTTTGGGTGTAGGTGTTGTATCATGGTGTATGTGATTTTGTCTGCACCTGGAGCTGAAGGCTTACATGCGCTCAGAGCAACCTTCAGCTCATGAATTGAAAAAGGAGAATTGTAAGAAGTGTGCGACTTCTTGCTATCACGCAGGGACTTCTTTTCCGCAGACTTTTTGTGCTTCATGAAAGTGTTTGTGTAGTGTGATGAGCTGGACACGTGTTCGAAGTGTTGTGCAAGTGTGTTGGCCTGGTCTTCGAGTGTGTCCCCTGTTGTGCTAACCAGGGGCAGGCTGTTTTTTTGTTGTCCGTTCAGCTTGCGTATTCGTGTCCAGACTTTGTGTGTATCAGTGTATGAGTTGATGGAGGTGAGGAAGGTGTGCCAACTCTCCCTTTTCACCTCACGACGCACTCGCTTCCCAAAAGCCTTTGCCCGTTTAAAAGAAATGAGGTTATCTGACGTGGGGTACCGGCGAAGGACACCCCACGGCTTGTTCTGGGCCTCTCGCGCCCGCCTACAGTCCTCGTTCCACCAGGGCCTCCTTGGGTTGCGGGACGCACTGGAGGCCTGGGGCATGGACTTTTCGGCGGGGTCGAGTATGTGTGCCGTGACGAGTCGGGTTGCTTCCTCCACGTGTAGGTGTTTTATGGTTGCGTGGTGTAGTTTAGATGTTTCTGTGAATGTACTCCAGTTTGCTTTTGATTCATTAAACCTCTTATGGGAAGATGGACTGCACTGGCCTTTAACTATGTACGTTAAGGAAGTGGGGAAATGGTCACTACCATATGCGTCTGTGCCCACACCCCACTCAAGACATGGAAAGAGAACTGCAGAACCAATCGCCAAGTCAAGATGCGAGTATGTATTGTGTCCTAAGTTATGGTATGTAGGCTGTTTTTTGTTGAAAAGGCATGCTCCGGAGGATGTAAGAAACTTCTCTATCAGGCGACCTCGGGCATCCGTTCTGGAGGAGCCCCAAAGAGAGTTATGCGCATTAAGGTCGCCTGTTAGTATGTAAGGTTCGGGCAGCTGGTCAACCAGTGCCTCGAAATCAGAGCTCAGAAGTGCAAAATCAGGAGGAATGTAAATGGAGCACACCGTTATTAACCTATTAAATATTATCGTACGGATTGCTACAGCCTCAAGGACAGTGTTCAGAGTGACAGGGTGGCAGGCTAAGGATTTCCGGGCGACAATTGCCACACCTCCTGAAGAGTGTGTGCAGCCAACCCTGTCCTTTCTGAATACCATGTACCTATTTAAGAAATTTGTTTGTTTCGAATTGAGGTGGGTTTCCTGGAGACACATGACACTTGGCTGACTGGCATGCAGAATCTCATACACATCGTCAAGATTTTTAAGGAGGCCTCTGCAGTTCCATTGGATGATGTTTTCTGTTCCCATTATTTAAATTTAAGAATAACTGGAGTGTGTGTGTGTGTGTCTGTTTGTTCATGTGTCGTCTTTCGGGGCAGTTATTCTAGGATTTCTAGGCCTTTCTGTCGGCTTCGACATCGGAGGCCGTTCCTTGCGCTGCGTTGCAGGCAGGAACGGCGCGACATCCATCTCCTCATCGGATGCCAGAAGGGTGCCCGGCGGACCAGGCCCCTCGGACTTGGCCCCCTTTCGGGAGCCCTTCGTTTGAGCTGCCACCGCCGAGGGCGTCCGGGGCACCAGAGGTGGCACGTGAGGGGCGGTGGCGGTGGGAGCCGATGCAGGGCCCCCGGTGTCCATCCGGTTGGCAACCTCCAATGCACTGGAGGACGAGGAGGCAGAGGCGGGAGCGGCACCGGTCCCTACAGAAGAGGTTGTCACCACAACCGCTGCTGCCTCAGCAAGCGGCGTGGGAACGGATTGGGCTGCCAGAGGCAACCCAGGGGGGGGGGGCGGAGGAGGGACCAGGTCAGACTCGCTGAACTGGGTCCCTGTGGACACCAGACGCCGCTCCGCCCCCCGGCGAGCCGCGTCGGCGTACCTCCCCAGGGGGAAAGAGGCGAACCTCTTTCGCGCCTCTGGGAAGGTGATGTTCTCAGTTACCTTCACATTAATGATCGCCTTCTCCTGCTTAAACTTCTCGCACGTTCGAGAGTAGGCGGCATGGGGTCCCTGGCAGTTGGCGCAGGTGAGGGTTGATGATGGACAATTATCAGATGGATGATCATACTGAGCGCACTTTGCGCAGGTCAGACGACCACGGCAGGAGTTGGTTCCGTGCCCGAACCGCTGGCACTTAAAGCAGCGGCGCGGGTTCGGAATGTAAGGACGAATGGAGCATCGGATGAACCCTGCGTTGATATGGTCAGGAAGTGAGGAGCAGTTGAAGGTCAAGATGATATGTTTCGTGGGGATTACCTTATCATCTCTACGCATCGTGATGCGGCGCACGGCTGTGACACCCTGATCCTTTAGACCTTCAAGAATATCGGCATCTGTCTCGTTAAGAAGATCTGCCTCAGAGATCACACTCTGCGAGCTATTCTGGCTGCGGTGGGGTGTGACCCTGATGTCCAGATCGACCATTTTCGTCTGACCAAGAAGTGTGGTTGCCTGCTGTTGGTTTTTTACTTCAACAAGGACTTCACCTGTGCGTTGTTTTTTGGCGTTATAGGTTTTCCCAATGATTCCATCAAGGTATTTTGTAATCAAAAATACTGATTGTGAAGCAAGAGGGGGGGCTGTGTCAAGGGATTCGATAACAAGGAAACGAGAGTATTTGTCTGGCTTTGGGAAGCTCATGCTTGGAAGTGGAGGGAAAGATACTTCGGTGCGGCCCCTTTTCAGGGACCGATCACGTTTGGGGGGGGGGGGGGGGGTTTGAATTTTCCATACAGCATAGAAAAAAAGCAGGGGACGGGGGTACTTTCTTCTCAAACCTTACCCTGATAGCCTGAGAGGTCCCGGAGCCCCCTGCCTGGTAAACAGACAGGGAGCCCATCCGCCGGAGCTTGACCTGGGCTCCGACGGCCACCGTTTGAGGCTTCTACCCTTCACCTTTAAACACATCACCACGGTAGGTTACAGTTTATGTCGGGGGCTCGGGGTCCGCGGTGTCGCCAACACCGTCACCATGAATACTCAAGGTGCCCCGTGCGGGGGGTCACACGTATGTGTCTTCCTCCAAATGCAAAAACGTTTTTCTTTGAGCTGCATACATCCCCACTCCCGGTGAAAACATGGTTGCGCGAGAAAGAAATGTCTATTCCTTGGTCTGACAATTGCCGTTTATGCAATCAACCTGAAACCATTGATCATTGTTTTGTTTTGTGCCGGGATGCGGTGTTTTTCTGGGATGTGTTGCAACGAACTCTTAAAAAGGACATGGACATTACCCCTTGTACAATTCGGTTCTTGCCTTTTAGAGATGTTACTGCAGTGCCCTATGATATATTTGTTGTAATCGGATTGTATAGCTTGTGGAAGTGCCGCATGACGGACAGGCACGCGCAACCCCCTCGCCCAACAAAGACCATTTTTCGGGAGCAAGCTGCATTGGTGCGGAGCATTTATGCGGCGCAAAGTGACCCACCAGAATGGCTGCATCTGTTGGACGCGTGCGTCTCCTTGCCAGAGTTTTAACGGACGGCTTATTTTAGCTGCAGTGACGTGCATCTTCTTGGATGACTCATAACTTTTGGAGGCTGTATTAAGGGCAGTTTTCCATGCACTAAAGAAAAAAAACTACCGGGATAGCTGAGTGCTAACGCGTCCGTTTAATGTTTTGTAGGTCACTGGTTTCAATCCTCGTCGAACCTCGCTTTTTTTAGGTGAGAGTTTTATTATCTCTTTTTTAAGACCAGGGTAAGCGCCTCTTCCGTGCTTTTTTCACGCCGACTTTTACCACCCTATTCCTAAACCCAAAGTAGCTCGTTTTCTCGCAATTTCTCTCTTGAGAAGCCCGCCTTGAAAAAAAAAACCAAAGCAAACGTCAAAACCTCTTTACAATATCAGCATATATGTCAGTTACTTTATGTGTATTCACTTTTGCGTTAAAAACCTTAACTTTAAGTTATAAACACATTTCAGACTTTGAAAGCAGAAAGATAATTACCAATATTACAGTACTAACACAATTTTCGTCAAACATAGAGGTGCTACATTTGAAGTCTGGCAACTATCTCTCACTTTTTGTGTGTTTTTTCATGGCGTTTTGTGCCGAGTGGTTGCTGGCGTGATTTGATCAGTTTTATCTATTTCAAGCTTAAATCATAGTTATAAAAGCTTTATGGGTGCTGTCTACCCTTCCAACCTACGCGTGTGTTGAACATGGGGACCCCGGAAGAACGATCATCGCCGCATAAAATACTGCGATTCCAAAGTGGATGACATTGTATCCGAACAAATCCTGTTGGTGTCCGCGAGATGAAGACGACTGTGAAGAAGAATTGTACGTTGGAAACATTGTTTTGGCTCGGGTAAGTACGCATTTTTTATATTCTGTATTTGGTTGGAACGAGTTCTGGTGTTTATGGGTCAGTGGTTCGCTAGACCCCCATTTCATTTGCTCTGAGAGCCTACGTGATTTAGCATACTTGTTTGGCGCCCAGTCCACAGTTTCCGCAGAAGTCAGCATCAATTTACGCTGAAGGTAGACCTTGGCTACGATGCTCGCGCTGTAGTACACGGCTGCTAATAATTTCACATCACGCAAGGCTCTTTAACACCGGCGCGTTTGTCTATGTGTCCCTCAAACAGTGCCTTTGCGGCTGCAGATCGCAGTCTTAATTTCGCGTGAGTGGCACGACGCTGTGATTAGTCCTCCTTCGTGAATACCCGCGGTATAACAAGAAATAACATGAACAGGAGGTTCCCTGGAAGTGCATGCTAAAAAGCGTACACTTTATTCCTTGGCTGGTGTCTCGTAGGCGTTGTGAAGCCTCCCCTCTTACCCAAAGTCCGTGCAGTGCGCTTCGCAGCTATTGCATAGTCTCGCGAAACCGGCTGCCGCCGTTGCGACCGTATGCCTCGCGGTCTTCGGGCCGCGATATGCGTGCTGTTCTCGTGAAGCTCGGCAACAGCTTCGGGAACTTGCCGTACTCGCTCGCCAACGCGCCCCGACAGCGTACGCGTCGACCAGGGTGCTGGCGGACTTGTGCTGGAAGAAAAGCAGGCAAGAGATGAGGACGCAGGAGATGTAGTTAAACAGATGAGAATTTACCAAGTGCAAGGTGGAGAAAATAGTATGCAAGGGCCGGAAACGGTGAGAGAGTTCGGGCTGCGGTAAACAGATGAGAATTTAGGAAGTGCAAGGAGGAGAAAAGAGTATGCAAGGGCAGGAAACGGTGACAGAGTTCGGGCCGCGCGCCAGCGAGCGAGTACGGACCATTTATGACGTCTGACGTTGCCGAGCTTCACGAGTCCGGCACGAATATGACGACGCCCGTCTGAAAGTTCATAGAGGTATAGAATTCACATACGTGCAAATGGAAGGTGAAATGCGCGCATGTGGCCTCGCAAGGAGTTAGCATAGTCTCGGGGTAGTGGGGGAAATTTCACAACGCCTACGAGGTGCCTGCCGATTCCGTCAGAGTAGCTCTCGGGAAGTCTGGGGCTTGATATCAGAGGCATATGTTTTGTTTAAATTAGTGCAGAAAATTGCGCGAATTCGCAAGTTCTCATTTTCGCAAAACCGCAGGCCATACAGAGACTAACAAGAAAGCTGTAGGCACTCACTCAACTCGATTTATATTGGAAAATTGAACTTGCAGATATAAGTCAGACATTGAAATGGAGGAGCCTCAACTATCACACACCAGTTCCCATTGAAAGCAAGGGATACAGATCAGCTGCTAGCATGCGTTCCATGCAAATTAGCTCAGCCGTGAGCTTTGCATATATCATGCATACCCCACTCACAGTACCTGCGGGTCTAATAAATACATTCTTACTGTGACCTAAATTTCGCTTGGGGTGTTCCGGGAATGTTCTTATTAGTGCCTTGGGGGTTACTGTCTTTAAACGATTAAAATCTACTTGATGTAAGCATTCGGGTTTTGTGTGTGCTCTTCTTCCATTTCAACAAGTGTCAGCACACTTACAGATTATGCACCTGCAGGTGCTGCTGCTGGCTGTCTTCGGTCGGCTGCCTTCCAGTCCAGTTTCAACAGCTTTGCCAGGGCCTCCTTTGGCCAACCATCACTGCACCTGCTGTACCCAAGTACTGCCTGGCCTTTCGTTCGTGCTCCGTACGCTTTGCCGCCAGGAATGGTCATTCCTTCATCCATCATCTGGCCGCTTGGACCACCCGTTCAGAAGGCAGCGCATTTGCTCGACACATCGGTCCAGCCACTGGTGCCATATCGGTGCACCTACCGATTATGTACTTTCAGGTTAGTTATTGCATGTTGTGGAACCTGCCATTATGTATACCTGTTAGCAGTGCTGTGGCCTCTGATTATTCGAAACATTTTCATCAAGCAGTGCTGTGCGTTTGGAGCGTGTCATTGCTTAGCAGAGATATTGAAGAGAATCTGGGGCCGATGACTAAAGGGCAAGTAGAGAAATTGAAGTGACTTTGAAGCAAGTATTCGTATGTAATCAAGCCAAGCAAACATTTAGGATCTTTTGATATGGTTTTGAACATGCAATACACACTGGTGTGGAACTACTTTCCATTTTAAGTAAGCTAACAATTTTATCTACTTCAGATCATACTGATATTAATCATACTATACTGAAAAGTACATCCCGCAGTCTGTAGAATTCCGACAGCGCTTTTTTCGCAGTCTCTCATGACAGGCCCTATTCTCAATGCTTGGAAGATAGTCGAGGTAGCACCAATCTTTAAATCAGGAGACTGTACTTCACCACTAAATTTCCATAACAAGCACCATATGCAAGGTCGGGGAGCATTTAATCCACTCTCAGGTTGCTAATTATTTATAAAATCACAATATCACATTCGAGTATCACCACGGTTTTCACAAGAGGTACTTGAGAAACAAAACTTTCAGGATTTGTTCACGATCTACATTGATTCATTGACGCAGGCTTACAAACTGCGGTAGTTTTTCTCGATTTTTCTGAAGCATTCAATCGCATTGCACACCACAGACTAATTCTCAAACTTCACCCTAATGTCCTCACTTGAGCGAAAGATTTTCATTCTTCTCAAATGCAGTTTACTTCTCCTAATAACTATATACTTCTTTTGCTCATGCCACTTTGTTGTCCCCCCAGGCAGGTTGCTTGGTCCTGTCTATCTTCCATGTTGCATATCCTCCCATGTAGGTATATTTGCAGATGATGTTGTAATTTATCACACAATTTCTTTCAATTACTACCGTCAATGCTTTCAATCTGATCTTAACACAATTAACTCCTGGTGCTGCAAATGGCTAATGTCGCTTATCTCTAAAACAAAGTGCATGACTTTAACGGTGGCAAGTCTCGAATTGTAAATACTTACTTCATTAACAACAGCCTAATTGCCTCTTGAGACAAAGGTGTTTTGGTAGGCCGGTAGGGGAGGGGGATTGCATGGTGGATTTCAAAAGGTAAATCGATTGGGTAAATAAGACGTCTGATTAATATTTTGATTTGCACTACAAACCTCGCTTTATTTCATATGTTTAACCCACTGCAGTGGCTAGGTTGGTGTGCTGTGGGGGCGAATGTCGGTTAGATACCGCTTGGTGTGGCCGCTTTTCACATGGAGGCAACACGTAAAGACGCCTGCGTTTTCATATTTCGGTGCGCACAAAAATACCCAGGTGGTCAAAATTAATGCGAAGCCTCCCCCTACAGTGCTCCCGATATCTTAAGTGTAGCTTTGGCATGTTAAACCACCGTTTTTTTTCATGTTTTTGGAATATTACCTGCTGCTGTAGCAGGTGCAACATAAAGGTGAAATTATACGTAATGTTTCCAAGAGCTAAATATAAAGGCCATATTGAAGTGCGATTATGGGTCCATCTCATAGCAGTAGTGAAAGGTTATATACTCTGGTGCTGGTTAAGAACGGCAATGGCTCATGTAGTGTAGTCCAGTATTTGACAAAATGCCGTGTAGGCAGGTAAAAACATTATTGCAATGATGAAACGTAGGTCACTGACCAAGTCAAGAAAGCCATTTAACAGTTTGGTGCTTGTTCACGCTGAGCGTGTGTCGTGGACAACGAAGCTATATATTGGGCATTACGCGGCGCAATGAGTTTGCATAGATATGGTTCAGATTGCCATCCATTATGTTGATAATGTTGGGCGTCGTCTGAACGATGACGAACTCGAGCAGTAATCGAGAAGGTAGATTGCACTACGTTTTCAGTAGTTTCGCCTTGTACGAGTCGACCACGTGTCCCGTCCTCTGACGGTGCTCTGCCAGTGCACTTCTTTTTGCATGGACTTTGTTCACTTCGTTCCAGTGCTGCGTTAATCTTCTGTGCTGATTGCCCGTTTCGCCAATGTACACTGATTTGCATTCAGCGCACGGAATCTAATAAACAACACCCGGAAGCTTGGAGCGTGAGAGGGGGTCTTTCATGCTGAAAATGTCAGAACGCAGCTTGCTAGTGGGCACATGCACGATGTATGCACTGCGTTTCTTGAAAATGCGTGCGAGAGTTTCACTGATGTGTGGGACGTAGGCAATTGCTGCACGTTTTGATGCAGTCCTTGTGGCTGCCTAAAGCATTATATTCAAAAAGAAGCGAAGAGGGCGACTAGCAGGAATCGGCATTGACATTAGCAGGCAGAAGCGTGCACAAGGCCTGTGTCAAAACGTGCTGCAATTCTCGTCCTACACATGAATCAAGCTTTTGCACGCATTTTCAAGAAACACAGTGTGCACATCGTGCACGTGCCCACTAGCAAGCTAAGTTCTGACATTGTCAGCGTGAAAGACCCCCTCTCACGCTTAAAGCTTCCAGGTGTTGTTTATTAGATTCCGTGCGCCGAATGCAAATCAGTGTACATTGGCGAAACAGGCAATCTGCACAGAAGATTAATGTAGCACCGTAACGAAGTGAACAACGCCCATGCAAAAACGAAGCCCAAAGCAGCCCTGACACCAGAGAAGGTCGCATCCCTGAAAGGTATTGCATGTGATATTTGGCATCAGAACTCATAGCTAACTCATAATTTAGCAAAAGCAAGCATCCCCTAATATGAAACTTCTGGCACAATAAATGGTCTCACATTGTGCCTGAATACCATTCATGAATAATTGTTTGCTGCGGGCCCAGCATGTGTTAGCTTACAAGACAAAAAGCTGCATGGTATTAGATTATTCCCCAAAGTGTTGCTTTTTACTGGCAACCTGTTTGGCAATATTTGTTACCCTTTTACCACAGTGTCTTTTGTTCACAAGGTCATTGAACGCTTAATTATTCCCTCTATCTACAGATCTTTTTCCAGATCTATGTGGCCAGGACTGCGTCTGCGGAGCCCACGGAAGCTAGGCTAAAGGTGGTGCGAAAGCACCTTTCGCAAAAGCACGGCGACATGCAGCGCAAATAAATGAGTGAGTAGCACAAAATGAACTTCTCTAATTTTATTTTGCAAAAAGCCTGCATGCTTGCCAAACTTATAAATCAGTTCCACACCTCACAGCATGTGTCCTATGTCAATCTCGTCATCGGACCTATAGCTTCACCAACAGACTGCATTCAGACCAACAGACTGCATTCAGACCAACAGACTGCATTCAGACCAACAGACTGCCATCAGACCAACAGACTGCCATCAGACTAACAGACTGCCATCAGACCGACAGACTGCCATCAGACCGACAGACTGCCATCAAACTGCCATCAGACCAACAGACCGATATGCCGAATTTCCGGATTGGCTGTCGGTCCAACAGCCTTAATGTCTGTTGGGATTTCTCTCGGGGTAGTGGAGGGCTAAAGAATAATTTCGAACACCTTGGCTGAAAGCGCGGTTTATTTCCAATAGAATGCTAGAAAAGATAGCAGGGTGGTCGCAGCGAAAACTGAGCATAGCTTTGTCTAGCAATTTACAGTATGTGCGGGATTCTACAAGACTTCTTGGGCTTCTCTAGAGGCCAACAGGAGCCAGAACAGCGCCGTCGTCATCCGGACCCCTCCACCACCACAGCCGGCAGGTTAGTGGTTCAGCCATCACGGTTAAACAAGTGTCGGCTGAGCGCCACCTGAAGTTTTGAAAATAATTGATTATAATTGTGTTGGTGGCAGTAGCAATTGCTTATGAGGTTGAGAGCGTCTAGCTGGAGCGAGGGTCGTTGGATTTGCGAAACGTTCGTTGACTTTGCACAAGCTCCACAGAACAAAGCCAAAACGGGCTTTCTTCCGCGCGAATTGTTGCGTTGGGGCTAGGGGAGCTGCTGTCTCGGTCGCGGCTGCAGTTACGTTTAGGTGAGCTCCCCTACTTCGGCTAGCTTCCCGGTAATGCCGCCAATGCTTTCTACACGTTATTCTCTCTGTGTGTTTGGGGGGAAAGGGTGCACGGTGCTTGATGCTTGGTACAGCCGGTAGCCATTCTTAGTTGATTTTGTTGATTGTTAAGGGGTGTTTAGGAGTATGACAAAGCACTACTTTTTTCCGGATGGGTGAGTAAAATGGCCGCCCCTACTCATGCTAAGCCTCGCCCGCCTCAAATAGTTCAGATACGTTTCTGAGCACACGGTGGCGCTTTTAAATCTCTAAACTTGTGCCGAAGGTAGTGTAGGTTATTGAGTAATTATTTCAAATTGTTTTACCTATTTGATGCCGAAATATTTAGCGCAGACGTAAATTCTACTTTGCCTTAATTCCCACTGTACTCAGTAGGTGGCTCCACCGACATCACGTTTCTGTTTTATGTTCATACAGGTAATGACTACAGTATACAAAAACTACTAATTATATTGTGAACGCTTCACCCGAAAAGGGAAACATTCAAGCTACTTTATAGAAAAGCAGATAGCTGTGAGCAACAAATTTATGCTTGATTTGTTAGTTGTCGCTGTGTGTTCAACGGCCGCCGCTAAGCCAGAATGTGCAAACCGTGTGCTAAAAAGGGGTTTTACCGTTTTCACCGGTAAACGAGAAATCTGGCTTCCGGTAACATTGTAAACGGTAACGCAAACACAGTAACAATATGCTATAATTCTATATTAAAAAGAATTATTTTAACGGCGCAAGTACTGTTGTGTTACGGTGAGTAGGCGGTGGTTATCGAGGCGCCGAAACTCGTCCATCATGTTCTTTTCGATGTTGTCGTCTCTGTGATAGAATCGGTAGTCTCCGTCAGCGTTGCTGAGGTAAAGGTTGGTGACATTGGTGCACCGGCTGAGAGCAAGGTTGGTTGGTTGGTTGATTGGTTGGTTGGTTGGTACACGACCTCCTCTTCGCAGCTTTGTCTTCTCCTTCTTCTTCTTCGGCGGTTCCCTTACGGGAAGATGACGACGGTGGTTGAACGCGAAGCCATCTCGTGATGGATTCTTTGGTTGGCCAATCCCTAGAGGCATACTGCCACAATCATTATCAGAGGTGCTGCGGGCGGGGCGAGAGCAACGTACAAGCAGGTTCACCACAGCGGTTGAGCAGTAGACGGTGGTCAGTTGTGCACCACCAGTACGCTTGGCAAAACGAGGGACGCAATGCATGTTGCAGCAAAGGCCACAAATACTTGCAGCGCAGCTTGTAAAGCACTGTCGCCAGGATGTATGAGGTGGCAAAGCACATTTAGGCTCCTTACGAATAATACTGGCTTACCTAAGCGCTGGCTGTGCCATCGTTTGCCTACCTCATTAATATTTTCCACTAAACCAAAACGATTTGTTCTCTAAGGGAGTTCGTCTCGCTGGTACTTCTAAGATCACAGCGGTAATTCATGTGTATGGTTAGTTGCGCTCGTGCATAGCACGATCTACAGCCGTCACTTTCTTGAATTCCTTTAGTGCGCGTGGTGGATTGTGTACAAGGCTGCGAACAGCTAATCCTTGACGTAACGCTTTACATACAAAACGTTTTGGGATGAAAATGTCCAACGTGTCGCGGCGAGACAGACGTCCAATGTCCTCTGCAAATACGGCGACGCCCTGATTAGGAGTGTGCTTTCAAAAACTACAGTGAACGGGGTGCTTGCTATCTTTGGTCGGTGTTCGAAAAGGTTTTTCTATCTTCCGACGGTTGTCGTTCCACGTCGTCAACCTTGTCTCACGATTTTCGTGCCATTATAGAGTGCTGCCGTGTGGCGTAAAGTACCCGTTCCGTAGCTTCTTGCGATCATCCCACTTGTCAAGATCTTGAACCTGCAGGATGTGGGTAACGCTGTCCGCAACATTCTCAAACAGATCCCCGTTTTTACCGGGGGTGGCCGAAACTGATAGAGGCTGATCTCTAATCGGCCCATGAAATGTCCGTGGTGTGACGAACAGCTCATGTTTCGCACGAAGGGGCGACGACGTCCTGGATGACGCGGAGGTTACCATGTACGGCGGAGTAGCGTGTGCGGGCCCTGTGAGTATCGCGTGCTTCGCAAACACAGATAGATCGTTCCTTAATAGCAATGCGGGAGAGAGACGCAACGCAAACTGTGGTAGGTGATTCCCTGGTGAGTAGTGTAGCGGCAAGAGCAGATTATTGAATTGGGAGTGCCTACGAGAGAAGGGATTTCTTGAGAGTGTATTGTGATGTTGCGGAGCCTGAGGACGCTTTCTGGCGGGTTAAATCGTGCACTGGGATAGCGTGGCTTGACGGCGGGAACAGGTGGTTCCCAGATACCTGTGCACTGGCCAAGCCAGATGTACGTACGGTAAATTTTACCTTCTGTATTCGGGCCTGGCGCTCTAGATTTAGTGTGGGCCTTTTACATTTACATGAGGTGGCCACGCGCAGGCACAAATATGCGGTTACGACTTATAATCACTGCGGCATGTCGTTGCGTTGAGTTGAAATAAATCAAAAAGGTTATTTTTCGCCTGAGAGAGGGCAGGCCGGTACTAAAAGCGTATATGGCCTGACGGAGGTCCTCAGCCCCCCATACACTGTTTGACGGTACTGCGACACCAGCCAATTATCCACATGATGCATATCACAATACCAATGTCTATGAATACAATCATACTCACACATAGCAATCACTATCACTGTATCATGTACACTGGAAGGAAAAGCTTATGAATAGGCCCTGGCGTCGTGCTCCGTGAACCCATTCCCATGATTTCTACGGCATCAATTGTTTTGTTTTATCTTGTGGTCACACGCCACCTTCTCCGCCTTTCCTCGCCCCACAGTCTACAACCACTTCTATAGCTATGGCTACCGGCTAGGCCAAAACGCTTTTTTACATCATCGGTGGCCGGGGTCCACCGCGGTTACTTCAGCATGGTTGGTAGTGATCTGCTGAGAACGTAAAAATTACGGCACGTCATCCACCCTTTTATCATTGCGCTGTTGGCCTAGGGGGGCTGTACTAGGTTTTCCATATAACATGGGCTCACGGCTTCATTCAAGTGCAGAGCCACAGACCAGGGATGGTGATGGTACTCCGCACTTATCGTGATGGCATTGCCGCTATAAGATGGTGGTAATAAGGCCACTATATATTTGAAGCGGTGGCCGCTCAGTAACACCGGGATTCTTTGAGTCCCTAAAGCAAGTGACGGAACCGAGAGGAACTAAGGACGAATTGTTCGAACAGGGAGATAGCAGGCAACAACCACGATCTCCAATCGTCTTTATAGAGGAGTCCAAAGAAGTATAGCTGCCCGAAAGACTGTTTTTATTTCGCCCTAAAAATAACTACGCTTCAGAATCAGTAAAATGAGTACCTTAATCTTGGGCTGAAGCATCATCCACATGAACATGGACCCTATATTTTAACGCACAGTTCAGTTTCTTTTCTTCTATTGCTTTAGAAAAAACTTTCCCGTAAATACATTTAACATATTTCTGCCAAGTCACAAACAGCATACTTTTTTGCTTACCGTGTTAAATGCAGTGTCACGTAGCAAGCCCCGCTGTAGCGACGCCCTTCTATAATCAGCAAACTCGCACTTACAGGCTCCAATTGGAAATGTGCAAAGTGTGTGTAACTCGTCAGAAGCATGGGGTGATATTGCGCCATACCCATGGCGACCTTTACTGGTTCCAATGCGCCTCGTATTTTTAGACGAACGTAGCATTGCATCGTAAATTGCGTCACGCACACAAGGAAAAAATCTCGTAAATGCGCTTTCGTTTTACATAGTGTTGAAGCGATGGAAGCATCGCTTTATGGCGTTTGCGAAAGATGTGTTTCCTCAACCAATATTTGATTCCGCAATCGTAAAAGAATAGCTCTTTCAGAGGTATCCCTGATTTATGAAAAGGATAAGGACGACAGTTCCTAAAATAGCTTTACAGGCTTATCCACATGTTACCACAACATAAGAGGCCGTTCTGTCATAACAACATTGAGAAAACGTCTAGAACAATGCCACACACTTCTAGAAAAATACAAAACAAAAACGCGCAAAAGTTCCTCCCTTGGTGTGTCTTATAAAAAGCAACCCCCAGACCCCGCTCCGAAACAATCAGGGATAGCGCAGTTGGCGTTTCACACACGAAAAACTGCACTTCCTAGCTGCAGGTTATCTCACGGAAAGATGCCATGGTTTTGTGTACGCCTTCTTTTCTTGGTTGTTTTTGCAGGTACGTTTCATAAGATCAAGTTGGCTTGCGGCATATTGTGTATTGTTGATAACGCAAAAGTATATTAAGGAGATTCTGCAGAATGATAAAATTGGCTCTCCGTGATTGATTTATTTGGCCCATTGAAACGACACAAACAATCCGAACCTCAGTACAAACCAGGCAGTCCAAAATGTTTAATGTGTTCGTTTTTTCATTTTTAGGGCACTTTCTTGTAGCTTATAAAAACAAACAATTCAGCTGCGCCGATGTGCTAAACAATTTTGCAAGCTCTGTTCTACCTAATTAGTCTTAAAAATGACTTTCCAACAAAAAACGGTTTAGCGAGAGTGAGACCCTAACTATATCCTGGAATATTTAGGCAATGCTAAAGACACTCATATAGGCTTATACTGTGGGGCATTAGGGCATGCACTAAGATGTAGTATAAGACCTTTGCACGCAGACCAGTCATGCGAGGGTACTTTTGGATATTTTAATACTTTTTGCTTTTGGAAGGCGCCAAAAGAGATGCGGATGTGGGACACATTGTAATAATTTGCAAGCGGTTATTTCTCTACAAATGCTGTGTTGCAAATATTAGAGCAAGGTACTGACTTATGCTATGTTAAATAGCTGTCCTCGATATCAATTGACAGGGAATGTACAACAGGTGTGCCAGTGTAGCCACTGTACAGTGGAGTACCCTTCCCTCACTACAGCGCGCCTTTCATGCGGTGGTGGCACTACTGAACGGACAGGAACGTCTACTGCAACGAACAATAGGAATGGTGCTCTACGACGTTTTTCCCAGCGATTACGTAACCTCATTCACGCTATTATGCATCGGCTGTATTGCGCAATCGCTAGTGACTGTGGTGCTTGTAAAAAGCTGTTCTAACCTGATCAAGATTAATGTTTTTTACCGTGTGCACAGTATTTTGTGCCATGGGTGTCTCGAGTGTTCTGGTATTACTGTAGCTACATTCCCTACTATGCGGTCGGTTAAGTGCGAGATATACTGATGGAAATCACGCCGTAAGCAAACTAGATCGACAACGCATTATAATGAACTAGTACGGACCTTACCGGCACGGCAGGTATGCCTTCTCCAAGAGAAAATTGACCACTGTGCTAAACCTGAACGCTTAAATGAAAACATTTCGATGATTCAGTATTTTTATGGCCCAACTTAAGAGATTCCAACCACGGTGTTCCAGTTTGTACCTTGTTTTCCCCAGAAATATTTTGACAAATTTGAAAATACTGGAACGGGTTTGTACTAATCTAGAACCTTCTGTCAAGCACTGGGGATGTTTTTTCCCCCATTAAAGTTAGTGCCACTTATGACCACTCCTGCACCTTCTGCTTTCGTGGGTATACTAAGCAGTTTCTCACACCCCAAGATAACACGGGTGGAGGCATCGTTCTGTTCGTTAAGCAAAGGTCATCATTTCAAAACAAAGGTGTTGTGTATTCACCTGCACTAGCTTTGGCTTTTCAGCATTTATAAAAATGACCTTCTTCGTTTGCTAGTTGTTAACCGTCCCATGTCTCATAGTGAGCTTTGATTTATAGAACTGTGTTAGGCAGGCAAAACTACTTTCAGCTCAGGCGAGTTATTGATCATAGGGGACTTAAATTTCAATTGTTAGGAAACGAGTCGTCAACTGTTGAATATTGCTAGAGTGCACTCCCCATAATTGGTGGCAAGCTGTGGTCTGAGAAAACCAAAAATAATAGCTTCAGAAAGAAAATGCCACCCGTACCTACATTTTAGTAGGGTAAGAAAATCCGTCCTTTTTGTACAGGTCGGACTGTAATTATGCCCCGATCACTACTTCATTGTTTGTAAGTTAAATAGACCTACACTTTACCTTTGGGTCATGATCATACCGTAATCATTTTAGATAAAAAATAATTTGATATTGAAATTGCTAGCTTTAATAGGAATTCCATTTATTGAAGATGATACCAACAGCACTGCATACACCTGCATTCGTATTTTGCACGACTTGAAGGAGCAGTTTAAAAAATGGTAGCAATACAAAAAACGGAAAGACTGACCACCAATGGCACGCCCACGAAGTTGTCGCTGATAAAAAGATGCTTTGGCTAATTTTTCGCCACGCCTTGCAAAACACCGCGCTACTCAGTCCGTTCTGTATGGCAAGAAAACAATCCTTCACGTAATTCACCTGTCAAAGAGAATTCCACGGCAAACAATTGAAATTGTGTAGTCTCATTGTGACTAAAATTTGGTGTTTTGAAAATTATTTACAAAAATTGAAGCGATTTACACAAAAAAACGTGATGAAACTCTAATTTGCTTTCATTTCTTCCGACCTAGCCAACAAATTTAATAAAAAAGTTTCATTAGAGCCAAAACAACCAGTTCTGTGCAAGTTACAATGTACTACGCTTTCATCTGTCATCCTTCCCAATTCAAGCATTTTTTATTAAGCCTAATAGAGTTTGCATAGGTAGTACATTAATTAGTCCGCAGCCTATCGTCTGGACCTAATACCATGCGCAAAGGTGATATAAGAAATATTACGCGTTTAAGGAGTGTCTTTTGTTAGTGTTTATGGCAAAGTCTTGAAAAACATATAATGGGTGTTATGAGATATCAGAAGACACGCGTTAGTCAGTGAGCATAAATACGGGTTCATCTGGGGGCAGGCACACAATTGTTGTCGGAAATATGTCTAATGCGGTTGCTACCGGCATACACCGAAGCGAAATGTCGGTTTTCTTATTTGTTTTTGGTAAGAAGGCTCTATTCCAGTATATCACGAGATACCATGGAGGAAACAATACTCAGGGGAGGCCCCTAGCATTCCAATGCATTGCAAAAAGGGTGGAAGAAGTGAATCCTTTTTTTAATAAGTACATAGGCAGTGTTGCCCAATTTTTAACGGCTTTGACGGGTAAATCTGGCTAAATGCCACAGAAAACGTTTTTACGGCGCTTTGACTGTGGCTGCCTCGCTGCGCTTGCAAAAGAGCGCAGTCACTACGGCGTCGTTGTTCACTACAGGTGATTTCACAGCATTTCTTCTACTGCCGTTTCCTTTGTGGTCTAATGCTCCTTCAAAGGCAACATCCGATGGTTAATAATTGGCGCCTTCGTAAGCATAGTTGCTGTTCTCTTTCAGCGATCTCTCTTTCATTCTACGCAGTGGTTTTCCATCTTTATCCGTCTGCCGGTGAGAAGGTGCGCGTTGGCAGCTCCCGCAAGTTTTGGAAACCCGGAAACCCGGCACGCAACAGCGAGGCATTTTGCAAGACACTGCAGCCACTTATCCACGTCAAGTGAAATTCATCGCAAGCTGAAACGTATCACACAAAGACCGCCGTGCTGTACGGACACAAACACTGCTCCCGCCGTCTCCTTTAGGTATCGCGAACCGCCTGCACCGCGAAGCTGTTCTGCAAGGCGTGTTCTGAAAACACGGCTTGCAGAAGCTCCTTAGAGCTTCTGCAAGCCGTGAAAAGATGGTTATTGACGTCGCTTCTTCAGTGTTCAGGACACAGCCCCACTAGATGGGCATCTGGTCTGCAGTCTCCCTGCAGCATAGCTGGAACTTGTCGGTCGGGTGCGCCTCCGCATACATTCGGTACATAACAGGCGAGGAAGGTAGGGAACCCGTCTGAAGCTGTAATAGCAGCACCGCCTCCCCCCGGCTCAATCCCGGTTCCAAAGGTGGGAAAGTACAACGAGCCAGGAGGGCGCGACGCCGGAACCCATCACGCCAGCTTTGTCGTCTGCTTCAGCTACGGTCGTTTTGGGTGTTTTTTCGCAGCTTCGCATCCGTTGTGCGCCTCCCTTCGCATGGGCTGATGAGAATGTTCGACACCACCTCCTGGGTAACCACTACCTCACTCAACGAAGTTGTCATAGGGTAAAGATACCGCAAGGATTGCTTTGCAGGGCGGGCAAACAAAATTTGGAAACCACATACCGACATCTGGCCACGGGGGAACGCTACTGTTTGCGCACTGCCTGTCATGAATGGAAGTGCGTCCCGTAAATTGCCGAATACAAATTCGGTTGTGTCCTAAATTTATCATAAGCCGACAGAAGAAAAATAGTTCTGAAAACCAGCGATTTTAAAAATGCCGCTAATTTTTAGCCATTTGTAAACTACACTTCACTGGCTCCAGCTCGGTATGAATGTTGACCAGTCAACTGACATGCCGAATGGCTTCAGTGACTCTGTTCGTGTCGCGTGGGGCTGTAGCGCCGAGCTTCTTTTCATTTCTTTTTGGAATTGCATATGACACTGCGTATTCCATTATGTGTACTGTACACCAAGCTAGTGTATAGTGCAGGGCGCTCCTGAGTACTACATCCAAATTGTCGAAAGCAGATTGCTCCTTGCTGTTGAGCGCGCGTAAAACGCAGAGTGCTGCTTGAACAATTATGACTGGCGTTGGATTCTTCAGAAGTCCACAATATGTTTCAAATCACTTTAACTATTTCAATTGCATAGACAGCACCTCCTTTAATATTTTCACACTAGTTAAGAGTATCTCCGAAACAATCATAGCTGGGCACACTGGGAAACGCTTCGAAAAATACTTCCGAATCACGGCTGTCGCCACAGCTTTTGCCCCCCCTCCCTCTCCAACATGTACACAATTGCGACCACTTAAAATCTGTCTAACTGTTACGTACGACACGCAGATACAACCCGCAGGTGGCAGACGTCCTTCGATGACAACATTAATGAGATAGCAAGAGGTGTGGGTGTATGCACACGCTGTAATGTTAAACTGTTTTCTTTCACCTGAATTTTATTTAAAACAAAACGCGAGCACTTAGGTCGTTATCCGGCTTGGCTCTGTGTTGTAGAAAAACTATTTTCACAAACCAGGTCGTCAGAACACATTGCTCATCAAAGCATCTGGCGTTATCGGCGGGCGGCATCGACAAGATTACATGACGGCACAGTGACTGCGAGCATCGGGCCCTAGTAACGACACCGGTTAAAACAAAGATAGCCTACGGAATTTTTTGTCGCCTAAACACGCTAACAGGACCGTTCCATATTCATTGCAAGGCGACAGCCGTACATTTTTTGCGTGGAAATGTACGCATCATCGGCGCACGCTTATAGATTGCGGACGACCTTCGTTAAAGTTATTTATTTGCAGAAGAAGCATAAATCCTTAAGCACGCGGCACGATAGCGGGTGAGGTAGAAAAGGGTGATTTTGGCGCTTTATCGCGTTACTGCAATCCGAATGAAACTAGAGAGAATGTTGTAATGTGCGATATTGCTCTTGCTCGTTTCTTGTTTTTTTTTTTCAGAAATCGTCGGCGAACGATTGCATCGTAGACTTGCTGGGCTAAATCGATATTTTCAAATTTTCAGCTTCCCTTGAATATTTTTTACTAAACGTTCCTTGATAAAGAAAAAGTTTAAGAGACATCTACGTTCGGATCTTAAGATGTAGGGCGTCATAGGGATAGTTTGATTCCCACGAAGCGTTTTCGTACGCCGTTGCTGCATTTTCGATACATGCTTCACCAGCACGAAGGTTCATCGACAAAGAGAAAGACTAGCAATGATAGTTTTTATTCGCCGTGGCCCAGGAGAGATGAATCCTCTTGGCGCTAGTGTGGCTTTAAATGTGTGCGTGAAAGATTGCAGACGCGGGGCGTTGATCAGTTTGACGGAGGAGGCGTCGGTGTCAGTGTATCAAGATGTTTATTCTGTGATGTCTAGGGCGACCTGAGCATTTTTGCTTTTTTTCAGAGAGAGAGAGAGATAGAGAGATAGAGAGAGAGAGAGAGAGAGAGAGAAAGAAAGAAAGAGAGAGAGACACAGGCAGAGAGAGGAGATAGAAGAGAGAGAGAGAAAGAAAGAGAGATAGAGAGAGAGAGAGAGAGAGAGAGAGAGAGAGAGAGAGAGAGAGAGAGAGAGAGAGAGAGAGAGAGAGAGAGAGAGAGAGAGAGAGAGAGAGAGAGAGAGAGAGAGAGAGAGAGAGAGAGAGAGATAAGATCGTCGTTCAAGAAGAAATCGTTGTGGTTTAGGAAGCTGGGGTATACAGATGTCAGGGAGCTCACGGGTGGAACCTGAGCCTACGGCACCACTGATGCACCTGCTCCCTGCCTTGCCCTCTTAAGCATCTCGCGCTGATATTGAGGTAACGAGCTGCTAAAAGCTGCCTCTCATGTCTCAAAAAAGTGGAATGGGCTATGTTTGAGTTGTTCTCCACTGACTCCTAGCCTTAGATATGGCTAGGTTGCGTGCAAGAGGGTGGTTGTTTCCCGCATTTTAACGGAGATTGAAGTTAATGTCTCATGTGTGATGTTAAAGTTAATGTCTGATTGATTTTCAGGTACTTACGTTTGTTTTTCTTGCGCACGCAGAGTTTGTGATTCTTTGGCATTTAGACCTCGTTGTAGAAAGGGGAAAGGTCGTCTTCCTGGGCATTATACGAGGATTTGGTTTTGACGCTTTTCAAGGAGGGCAGTGTGATAGTCGTGGTCACAAGGAGCACGGTACGTGCTTTCCTATGCCTCTTGCTATGTGCATCGTTCTCTTCAAAACGATTGGGTCCAGATGTCCAGTTGACATTAATTTTTTCCGTTGTGGATTGGAATATGTTGGCGAAACGTTTAGGTATTCTTCATGCAGAAAACAGTATAATGCCCTTTGACTGTCTGTAATGATGTTACGCTTCCATTTTATACTTCCGCTATGTGGATTGCCGAGAGGATGCCTCCAGCTTCCAATTCACTGTTCCTGTATGTTGGAGGGTGATGCAGTCATAAAGATTGCCAGATTAATCAGCTATAACAACTGCGGCTCGTGCTTTCGTACATCCCAAAGTCGGCGTATACCGTGGTCTCATGATATTAGATCTTTCCCCGAATGAAGTTGATTTCGCCATATCGCCTCTTCTTGTGTGCAACTGCATCTATATTTTTGGTAAAGGAGAGATTTTATGGGGGGTCGCTTAAGCGGTGCCATGTCTTATGGCGTGCAGTAGTTTTGTTTCAGGAAGGGGGGTGAGGAGGCGGCGGGCGTGTCGGTCTTCTATAAAATCGCCTCTCCCGAGTTCTCGTTTCCATTCACTTTATTGGTGCTGGGAGAGTGGTTTCACCGATTTCTTGAAATTCGTTAGGAAGATACAAGTTGACGACCTATTCATCGTTATTATGACTAACATCCTATTTAAGACAACTGCAGCGTGAAGGGCTCACCCATTGATGTTCACCCACTCTTGTCCTGCGCTTCCCGAGTCTATTCTTTGCGCCGGATATTGGTATTTCATTCCTCCATCGAGTAAATGGCCTTCCCCTTCTTCTAGACCTGTTTATGCATGCCCATTCTGTTAGCCTGGTGGTGAACCCTTTGTTAGTTCGCCTTACGGTCAAAATTGCGAGGTTGAGGACTGCCTTACATGCTGCCCAGATGGTGTTTTTTTTTCTCCATCTTTTCATGCTGGTAAATTTGTGTTTCGGTAGGCTATTCAATATTCGAGTCAGGATAAGTGGTTACATGAACCTTATTGTACCTTTTTCTTTTTATATCTGTTCTTTTCGTTGGGAGTTTTGGTTGCGGGCCATTGGTTATAGATTTTCTGTTTTCGGCGATTGCGGCTTAGGCACTACCGCCTATTTCTAGAGCGACGCCGAGCATTCTTACGTGGCTGTTCTCTGGGAGAACATCCGTATCCAATTTTAGGGTGATTTATAAGTTGGCCGCGTGGCGCGATCTATAGTTTACCAAACCGAGCTTCCAGTGGAGGCAGAATCGTGGTAATATTGGAAACTATTTTGTAAACCTGTGTGGTTAGCCGCTGTAATGCGGGTCTTTTTTTAGTTCTTCTATGGTTATAATCTCTGCCTTCCTTGATTTCTGAGAGGCCAGCGTTAATCTTTTCCCCCAATTTCAGTTATAACTCCGAATGCAAGGGGTGGTGTAAGTACGCGTGGAAAACGCACAGCTGTAGATCAGTGGGTAAGGCGTTGCGGTTTTGTGCCCGAAGACGCGGGTTCGATTTCCCGCTGTGGCAGCCCTTCAAATGGAAGCAGAAAACTAAAACACCAGTGCGGCGAGATTTCGGCGGTAGTTCAGGATTCTAAAGTGGTCTTAATTCCTCCGGAGAGTTTCACTACAGCGTGTCTCGTAGCCCACGCGTAACTTCGGCGGATGCATTACCGAAAGTTTATATTTTTTGATCTTCTAGTGGAAACACTTTAGTGTGATGGCGTAAGCTGCGGCAGATGCCCGGCAGATACATGGTAAAATGCCACCACCGAGTGGGCTTGAACAAACTTCACTGCGCAGGTATGGCACCTGCTGATAACGCGTAACCTTTCTTTCGTATCCAGCGTTGTATCATTGTACTTCTTTCCAAACATCATTGTCGTTCCGCCCTTTTGTTGGTTCGGCGGAGCCCTTGTATCTTGCTGCGTCAGTCGCAGCCTCCGGGTGCAAGCGGTGACGTGTTTCCGTGGACGCCTGATGAGCACGGCTGATAGCGGACGGCTAGGAAGCACGGGGGAATCTAAAAAAAATGACCCCATCTTACCGAGAGGAACCCTGAGTAGGATGCGGAGCATCGCGGGGTTCACCTACATTTCCCCCAAACCCAACTACTAACTCAAAGGAACGCAACGGAACCTCCGATGGGAATATAGACGTTGTTGACGTTTACAAACGACTTCCCGTTCTCGAAGGTTCGGTTCCGCCGCTTGCTTCGTACGTTTGTGTTCCACTTCACGTTGTCGAAGTTCCGGTACCGCCGCTCGACGTTCCCGAACCGACGCTGCTTGACGTTGCCGAAGCTCAGGATCCGGTGCTCGACGTTGACGCTTCGAAGCTGCTTCGCGCTCACGAAGTTCATTGTCCGCCGCTCGCTTCAAGCGTTTGCATTCAGCGTCGCGTGCCCTTCGCTTCGCAGCTTTGTCTTGAGTGGACGTAACGTTGCTATTAGTGTTTGGGCTGATGCTGACGCGTGCATGCGTCAGCCCACTCATCACTGACGGGACTGTTGCTTCCATCACACTTCATCGGAAGCATCAACGGAGTCAACCGAAACAAGCGCTGCACTGAACGCGTGCAGCCCTCTACCCGCTTTATATTCACACTTCAAGGAGAGAAGACTATGGGGAGGAGATTAGCGCATGCGCCGCAAGAGCAGAAGCGAGAACGCAGGAGAAGCGCAGAGAAGTGGAGAGAGTAACGCGCAGCTGTTGGAAAGCGGGAAGAAGGAGAGTTGCGCATGCGTAGTGTGAGTGCGGACGCCGACGCCGCGGGACATACCCCTGAGCAAGAGACGCTCCGTATCTAAAACGTCGCAGCGAGTGTACCGAAACATTGTGCGTTGACAGAATCCGGGGTTACGGCACCTTGATGGTGACCTTGGTTCAGAAAGCTCAGGCATGTGTTTGGCGCCCGCTGTCATGAAAGAGACAGGAGACAATGATGCTGTCGTGGTCGAAGAGAAAGCATCTGGGAGGGGTTTTTGTAGCACAGTCCTGTCCTCTTCGTCTTCTGACAAGTCGAGATCTGATGTGTCCTGAGAAGCAATGGCTTCCCAAATTGCCACAGCAGCTTTCAGGCGCAGCCGTAGCACAGTCAAAAAAATCCGAAATTGATAACGTTGTATTAAAAACCACAAAAAGCTTATTTGGTAGAGATAAATATCCATTTACTGCTCGGTCATCGTAACAGTACATAAGGCGCACACGCTCGAAAATACCTAATACAATATACCTCGAACCCAGTGTGCAATACATTGTACACAAAAAAATTCAGCTCGACAACAAACAAAATACACGTTTGCGCGAAATAAAATTGAGTTCTAGATGATCTCAACACATACAAGAATTCATTGAACACAAATTTCACACCATTCCGTAAAGCGGTAAGAAAATAAGAGCATCTTACTTGGCCGGGCCGAGTAGAACGACTTCACGGGAACGGAGGCAATCTTCAAAATGGCGCGCAAAAAGAACCGCGCAGTCGACTTCTCCGACTCTGTGCTAGATGGCAGCACATATCTGTGCAATTCTTTGCACAGGCGGTCTCTGCTTCTACGGCTGTTGGAAAACCGCTACGGTGCTGAGAACATGTGTGCAATATATTGTACACTGGGTAATCTTACTCCGTAGCTCTTGCCGCCCTCCTTCCCTTGTTGTAGTCGGGGTTCATGATCTTCAGTAGAAGGTTTACCCTGATCCGTTGTCATATTTCGTCCGGGATGGTGAGTTGGTTGTAACCTCCGCTGTGGCGTACATATCCTAGGTTCAATAACATCTTTCCTCCAGTCTTCGTTGGAGATACACGTTCGATCTGGGCCGTACGTTGTGCCTCCGCTATGTCCTCGAGCGCATTATAGACTCGTAGCTTCAGGAAGAGCGGTGTGCTTGTAGATTCAGCCGGGCTTAGCGTGAAATTATAGGAGTGCCTAATGATAGCGTTGATGTTGTCACGCTCGTGCTGTAACTAGTTGTGGTAGGCGGAGACATAGCTTTTTTTGCCTTTATATTTTTTGCATAATAATTTTATAGCCTAGAACAAAACAGCGAATTACGAAAGCACACACGAACATGGAAGTACCAGTGCATTCTGTCATTGGTACTGCGCACACTAGGTAGGTGTGAGGGCAAACCCCTGCAGGTTCTTTATTAAAGGATTCCAGGGCGACTGGGACTTGCCAGAGTGGCAAAAAATTGACGAGGGCCCTTGTAAGGGTTATGAGTAAACATATATTCTTATATACCCCACGATGCAGACCAAGGACTACGCGAGAACAAAACACTGGTTAAACAAGTTAAACACCTCCGAAACTACTAAATGCACTATTTAAAGAACCATAGTATAGATCATAGAAAAGTTTACCATGACTGAGCGGAGTTTCCATCGGGTCGGTGCTCGGTTCGGCGATGTGATATGATGCAGAGCGCTGCGGGGCACGACGGGGGCCAATGGCTGTGCCCGGCGTGCCGAGTCCTCACCAAGGTCAACCCGTCGTATCTCTTACGGGTACGGCAGTGCTCCACACCCGGGCACGAACAGGTACTAGGTGACAGCAGGCGTCTGGCAGCAGGCCCGTGTCGACGCTCAGGAAATAGCGGGCCAGGAACTGGGCAGGCCGCAGCTTCGTGCGCCTGCCGCGGGACAGGACTCTGGAGGACCGTACAGGGACCGCAGGAAGGCAGTGCGTCAGGTAGATCTCTCGAGAGCTCGGGCCCCGGAAACCAAGCGCGCTCTCGATCTGTCAGCTGGACACGGCTCCCCTCTGATCTTTCTCTTTTACTCCCCCAGAGTTATGCTCTGTCTTCCCCTGGCCTTCCTACCTCTTCGGTTGTGGCCGCCTCTCATTGGTCCGCGTCTTCAACCTCCTGTGACTTGTGACTTGTTATTCTTCGGCCTGTCAAGATGAGGGCAAACCCTTCACGGTCATGTGCCAGCGGTTGCGCTTAACCGAGTGCGTCACCTCACACATGCCCCCATACTTGTAACTGTCGACTTCAATGCACCCCATTGCAATTGGGGATACCCTACCTCAGGTGAACGTGTACGTTCGTTACTTAAACATTTGAACGATGCTCACCTCGCACTACTATGGGATATATCATATCCTTTGCGTCGATGCACTCATCCCCGGAGTCTTCCCTACTCTCCCGACTTAACGTGGAGGCTTGGGATTGCAGTGGTATCTTGGCAGCGAGAGGCCGACTGCTGGGGTAGTGATCATCACCCTATCAGGCTTGGCATTGCCGCAAAATCGACGCGTCGACTTCGCCGGAGCCGCACCCTGGTAAACTGGGATGAGGTCCGGGGCAACATCAATGCAAGCATGACGGCCCCGAGCACAGACCCCACCACTGTGATTAAAGAAGGTCTGAGCAGTGCCAGTCGGAGGACGTGGGTAGAGGACTGTTAGCCAAAGTCTGACCCCCGGCTTTTGCAGCAGTGGATACAGCGCAAGCAGGCTGAAGTGGCTGCCTCGCGAGATCCCTCGTGTGCTCCGGCTCGAATGCGTTTGCAACGCTTGACCGGGGCGTTTAGACTTCAGGAAAAACATGTTTCACGGTAACGATGGCTAAGCTCAGCTCTTTGTCTACCCATCGTGTATTTGGCACGCTTTTCGGGCAATGGAATCAGGTGGCCGCACTCCTGCAGCAGCAGCCAGTGCGTGCCTGGCATCAGGCAAGAACTCGGATCAATTTGCCTTCGATGTGGTTTGCACCTTGTACCCTACATTTGACACACTCCCGGCTAGCAACCCGTGCCCATTTCCTTTACGACGCAACGTATATGCCTCTCGTTCTGATGATTCGGTCCGTGGAATACAATCTGCTTTCACCATGGCAGAGTTCCTGGCTGCGTTAGACCAGCCGAAACTTCGGTCATCACCCAGCCCAGACTACGTTACGTACCAGGTTTATAATAACCTCGATGATCCACCTCTGAGTAGTCTCCTCGGTTCCATCAATGAGGTGTGGCTCTCGGGCCAAATACCACAGTAAAGGCTCCGGGCAGATATCGTCCATATTCCGAAGCCAGGCAAACCACCCGAGCATCTCCCCAATTTGCGCTCTATCGCAATGCACCTTGTGGAAACTGTTAGAGCAAATTCTGGCTACGTGACTTCAGTGGTGGATGGACACGTACAGGTTTTACCACCCGGCACAGATTGGGTTCAGATGCCGTGTGGGGAGAGAGAACGGACTTGAGGACTTATCATCAACGGTGCTACTTGGCGGCGTTGCTTGTCATGGACCAAGCATATGACAATGTCAGCCAAAACGCTCTCCGGGAAATTCTCCAAAGCCTACTTGTCCCGGAAAAGGTCCGCTCTTTCTTCCGGACCTTTTTGACTAAAAGATCATTTTCAGTACGGATTGGTGGAGCTAGTTATGGCCACTTTACGCCAGTGCGTAGAGTGCCTAGGGGGTGGTCTTTCACCCTTTGTCTTTAAAGTAGTTATATTGCCGCTTGACTGGCATCTTGGCTCCTTCTCAGACATACACCTTCTGGTGTACACGGATGATATTACAGTATAGACTGTCCACCCAGAGCAGCTTTAACTGACACACAGAAATGGTGTGAATACGCTGCTCTCTCGCTTTCAGTCGAAAAGACAGCCGTTATGTCCGGGGCCAATGCTGACTACGCGACTTCAGTGGTGGATGGACACTTACAGGTGGTACCACCCGGCACAGATTGGGTTCAGATGTCATGTGGGGACAGAGAACGGACTCGAGAACTTATCATCAACGGTGCTACTCGGCGGGCTATCTCATAAAGTGCGGACGTTGCTTGTCATTGACCAGGCATATAACAATGTCAGCCACAACGCTATCCTGGAAGTTCTCCAAAGCCTACTTGCCAAGGAAAAGGTCCGCTCCTTCTTCCGGACGTTTTTGACTAAAAGATCACTTTCAGTACGGATTGGTGGAGCTAGTTATGGCCACTTTACGCCCGTCTGTGGAGTGCCTAAGGGGTGGTGATTTCACCCTTTGTCTTTAAAGTAGTTATATTGCTGCTTGCCTGACATCTTGGCTCCATGTCAGACAGTATAGACTGTCCACCCAGAGCAGCTTTAACTGACACACAGAAATGGTGTGCATACGCTGCTCTCTCGCTTTCAGTTTAAAAGACAGCCATTATCTCCGTGGCCTAAGCTTGGGGCCGCCGTAGACAGTAGATGTCATCGATCATGCTCTCCGGCCAGCCTGTGCGCATTGCCACCCCTCTTCGCGCGCTGGAATTGGAGATTTCATCGTCAGGGTCAGCGGCCTTGTGGCTTCCATCTGCCCGCCAACAAGCAGGTCAAATGTTCATCGGATGTTCACCTCATCGGACGCATTTTACAAATGTCTGGATGCTCTGGCTTCAAAATAGCCTCACACTTGGTTCAGTCAATACTTCAGCCTCGACTTGTCTATGAGGCTCAATTTTAGCAGATCACCAAAGCGGAGTGGGCCCGACTTGAAGCAATTATTAGAGTAGCAATGCGGACGATCACCTGCCTCTCTCAAATAACGCCTATACCATCTCTTTAGGCAGAAGCTCAACCTAACATCCTGTATTAGCTTGTACATCAGCGGCGCTCCTCCCGCCAGCACGAACTTAATTTTGTTCTCGAGGCAGCGGCGTGGGCGACCTACATGAGCTGTTCCCTACCCGCCTCACCAGCCCACCCTGTAACTAGGCCGCAGTGGCTGAATTATCAAGTGGCCGACAACCGGAGTTTTAACTACGGCGATAGAATGTCCCTTTCACTCAGAAGCGAACCAAAACTGCGCTTATAAAACACTCCACACCTGAAATTCTATGCTGGTGGAGCTTACAGCAATCCGGGACGGACAGCAAGCACTACTACCATCTTTTCTGCAAGCAACTGGCAGTTTTACGGTACAAATTTAGACCGACTCAACGGCGGTCATACGGGATTTGCGCTGTGTACCCCCACCTCGTCTGTCTCAAGAGACATACGTAAACTACTAGATTTGTACCCCTGCCCTCTGCGACGGTCGTGCACCCAGCGTATTACTATCACCGCTCACACTGCGCCGGATAGTTCCCGTCACCTTACGTATGTTCCACGGCCTCTGCCCTTGCTGACAATTGACTCAGTTGAACAGTTTCTCAAACTAAAAGAAGATCTTCGTAGCACTACACGTGCTGTCATCCCTTCTTGGGGAGCAAACCTACCCCGTGGGCTCACTCGCTGGGAGGAGGTCCTGCTGCTTAGACATCGGGTGGGGTTGGCCCTCTCTTTTGCGGTAACCCGGGCGTGGCCACAGCGATACCATGCCCCGTTTACGAACAATTACCTCTTTTGTACGGCTCTTGCCGAAGACACCGACACCAATCACATTGTATGGACGCAGCCCTTCCCTGAGTGCAGCGAAATCCCAATACCTTCGTGGCACAGGCCTGCATCCTGGCAGACCCTGGGATCTTCAGCGATGGCTGTGGGGGCCCCACCACCGCTGTCTTCTGGACTTCCTAAGGGAAACGGGTGCCAACTTGTACCGGTAGGACTTTATGCAAAAGGCATATCTGAATTTAAAAAAAAAAACATTCTACCCCCACAGAACACGGAGAGTTGTTCGCTGTGTCCAACCCCGTCACACACCATCACGGAGCACCATCATGCGTACTCAAGGACTGTCATGCCTGACCGCGAACATAATGTTCCGCGTGAATCCTCACATGAGTCTTAAAGAAAAAAGTCCACGATTCGTGCTGCCATTATTTTCGACCTCAGCTCCCATGAGTATTCAAATCCTTGGAGTACTCAACCATAAATGAAACACGGAAAGCCAAAAGTACATAGCCTGGGTGTAGCAGCACATAATAATTATACATAATGCGCGTATATTGGAAAGATACTTCGTCTCGCAGGTTGCCCGAACGAAGCTAGAGAGAGACTGAGCTCCTATCTGCTCAAAACGTCACGATTGCAGCTCCACACGGCCGACCTCTGCGTTTATGTCCTGCAACCGTTTGACTGATGGTGTGGCTATTTTTTTTAATCCCTAACCCCTGGCGCAGGGAGGCGACGCCATGGGGATCTCCAACCGCGGAAGGGTTATCAATAGAGGGCTGCGTCCACCTGGTTCCTTTCAAGCTCGATCTTTCCGCGTTGTCCTTCCGCACGTTCGGCACGAACGGACGTACATGTGCATCTGGACCTGCATTCCCGGCCAGTGAAAAGCTTCCAACACCAGACGCATGGTCTGTGTGACACCAAGGTATCCACTTGTCGGACTCGTGTGCCACTCGCTCACTATTTCAAAGCAAAACGTATTTGGCAGTAGGCCGTGTTGGTACACGTATCCAGGCGTTTCGTAGCACATACAAAGAAGTCCGTCCTTTACAAAGAACGTGTTGACGCCCAATCGCTTGCTAGCTACTTCCTTGCCGACATTCTCAGAACACATCCGCACTGTTCCATAATTTGCTTGTTCAGCCGGAAGCTCCTGCGGGATACATTTTATCACGTTTAAGTTCATTGTTCGGCTCACTAGCATGGCACTGTCCTTCCACTCGGGGTCGGAATCGGAGGCATCGCACGCACCAGGGATATTGCCAACGATGACATCCCAGAGGGATGTGTCCTGGCGCTTGGCGATGGCTGTTCCTGAGAAAAAAGGCTATGAAATTTAAACCAGTGTTTCAAGGACCTCAGTAGCCTTCAGTTAGCTAGACGCAGCGTAGATCTGGTACATGTGACTGCCAAATCGGTAACCAGAGAAAGACGAACCACCAACGTGTTGCTACCAGTGTCTCTCAACACCAAAACTTCCTTTCCAAATGGTACTCCTTTCAGTACCGGAAGTCTAGGTTGTTTCGAGTTTCCCTGTTAGACCACGCACGTCACCGTCGCCTCCTGCTTCCCCTGTGACCTGAAGTGAGTACAAGGCGGTTCCTCCATCTTGCCCTTCAACGAACCGCGCGTGTGTTTAGTCGACAACACACATGACGTCGTGTCCATGCGATTCACTCGTTAAGGAGAAGTCCTGTTGTCATGACCAACTCGGCGGTTCCTTTGGCCTCGAGCGGCAGCCTGAGGCTTTGTGACCTGGTTCGTCACAGAGGAAGCAACGGGACGTTCTAGGTCCAGTCGACAAATTTCGGTCCGGTCCTTTCAAAAACTCTCCTTCCCCCTTCCTGCTCTTCAAACCGCAGTACGTTGGATTGTTGGTGGGCCGCCAGGGAGTGATCGGCCGCTTCCATTTTCTCTGAGAATTTCTTGCACCCTCGTTCCCGAAGGAACACTGTTAACGTGTTGTGACAGTTCGTCAGGAATTGTTCGGCGACAATTATGTCCAGTACTGCATCATAGCTTTTAGCCGTCGGTGACATCTCTACTAAGCGGTCCTAAAAACTCTCGAGACGCGTAGCAAATTGCTTCCCTGTTTCACCGTCTTGCGGACTACTCTGCCGCAACCCCCCACGGTATGCTTCTGAAACGGAAACGCTGCAGATGGGCCACTTTAGTCTTATCATAGTCCATAGAGTCCTCACGAGATAGTCGGCCAAAGACTTTAAGGACTTCCTTTGCGAGTCACAAGCTGAGGGCTGTGGCCCATTTTCTTTTGGCCAAAGTTGTTCAGTAGCAACTTGCTCAAAACGCTTGTTTTAAGCATTTAAGTCATCGCAAGCTTCAATGAAGACGAGGATGAAGTTGTGCCGATTTATGTTAAAACTGGTGCTTTCCACGGGCGCTGCGTCGCTAGAAGTGGCTCCAGGGGCCCTACTCTCACCAACGTCTGCCAACCTGAGTCGGAGCTCACCACCGGCTCACTGCATCACCGAGACCCATGTGCAGCGGGTGTGGAGAAGGCCTATCCGTAATCCACATACTCATTCAATGCAAGACACTTGACACAACACGACTCAAACCCTTTTTCAAAGCTATAAACACATATTCCACAACACCTGTCATACATTTTAGGAGACGTGCCCATGTTTTCAATCAAACGAGTTTTTGAGTTTCTTACCAACGTAAAATTTTTACACGTCATTTTTTATGATGCATCTTGACAACCTGGCCCTTTAAACCAGTCATCTTCATTATGTTGGGTTTTACTTAGTTTAAGTTTATTTTTACTGAAATGTTTGACTGTTACTGTCATGTCACTCTCATGAAATAACTTTTATTTGGCGCGCTATGCCCTTAGTTGGCCTTGTGCCATTAATATTGAAACAGCATCATAAAACCAATTTGAGCGACATCGAACGGGTTACCTTTGGTACGTCATATGCAAAGAGAGAAGGCAATTAATAGAACGGCATCACAGCTTTAATACGTTTTGTAAGGCACGCTGCCATTTTTGGCAATTATTTCCCCACCATAAGGTTTCCTCTGATAATCCTGTAAATTTGCTGTGACTGAGGTCGTGCACGTCCAAATCCATTGTGTACCTCTAACGGGGCCCTTGGTGATAAATAACAAATAGACGTAGATATGTTAGAGTAGACTATTGCTGATAAGCAGATTATCCAGAGCCGCCATTAGACGTATTGTTTACCTAATAACTGACGTCTCATGTTCGAATAGTTCCTTCTCCTGGTGTGAGGAATCGTTTCGATGCATCTTATTAAACGAGCGAACAAGCCATTAAACGTCTTGCTGTGAGTGATCACTAACAGGTACTTCTTACCACCAAAACTTTTCAACCAAGCTTAGATAGGCCTTTTCTATATCGGCAGCTATAGCAATGGCATCAGGTGGGTTCTTAACTCAGCAACATCAGACAACCCACGGTTTAAAGTCAGCCTCATCTCAAAAAAGTTCATTATTAAACCAACAATACTTCTCTTGTAAAATTTCTCAACTCAAGCTTATATTACGAGTTTGTCTTTGAAGTATACCACTTCTATGTATTGCATAGTCCTACCAAAACATTGCATGGATCATTCGTTTTATAAACCACAATGTATAATCAGCAGCAAGGCAAAAGCACTTGTTATGACTCGTAGTACAAAGAGAATAAAAGTAAAGTTAATAGGTTTAAACAAACTAGGTCAATGATCCCACTGGAATGGAAGGCAGAAAATCTGAAAAGCCAGTAAAGCACTCAACACCGAAATCAGTTACTTATGATTCTAGGGCACTACCAACACAGCCCAGTAAATGCGTTCCGGCTATCTACTTATCATGCAATGCACGGAAGTGGTTATTTGCATGTTGATTTATCATGATCAGGTTAGCAGACGAAGAGGGAGAAGACTGAACACACACAAGGGCTTGTGTGTGTCCAGTCGTCAATCTTTTCATCCGTGCGCCAGCTGCGCTGCCTTCACTTGATATACTTAGCAAGCGGAAACCTGTCCGCAGAACCCAAGGTACAATAAGGTGGACGTTGCTTGCCGCGCGATTTGTCTTCGGAGTAAAGTAACGCCACGTGGCGCTTCAATACGCGCATGACCTACCCACTCAGAGGGATTGCACACTATCCGTTACGACTGGTTTGGGAGGAGAAGGAGGAGGTAGCCTTTATTGTGGCAGGAAGACTCTACGTCAAGTGGGGGAAGGGGAAATAGAAGGGGGGGGGGTTGTAACTTGGGACATCTTGGGAAAGTGGCTGTCGTTACTACACTACAGTTTGCTTTTGCAACCCTCATTTTTTACGAACGATTCTCCTTATGTAAGTGGAGTGGAGTGGAATAAACTTTATTATGTGCCTGCAAAACTCGCGTGCACGCACGCTAGTCGACCGGGCCTAGGTCACCGTCGGGGAGACGTCTTGGCTAGGTTTCTTCTCCCCACATGCGGGGTGTCGGAAGCCTGCCTCGTTGTCGCCTCTTGGGCTTGCTGGACGGCCCAGAGTTGTTCTCCTTGGTCGTAGGATGTCAGCGCCGCTGCTAGTCGCGGCGGAAGGGTTCCGGACTTTGCTTCTTCGGGGTGTTCGTTGCAATTCCACAGCATGTGCGTTAGAGTAGCCGTCTCCCTTCGGCAGACCCTGCATTTGCTGTCTGGGTAGGCATCGGGGTATTGTCTGTGCAGAAGTAGCGGCGTTAGGAGGGTTCCGGTCTGCAGTTGTCTGAAGATGACAGCCTGGGCTCTGTCCAGCTTGTCGCTGGGTGGAGGGAGAGTCCTGCGAGCCAGGCGATACGCTTTGGTGATCTCTTGGTAGTTGACGAGTCTGTCCTTAGTGCTGAACCAGAGTTGTGTGGCCTGTTCGTTGCCAGCGCGGAGAGATAGAGCGCGCGCTGCGACGTGGGCCGACTCGTTTCTGTTTTCGTTTGTCTCTGAGACCTTGCCTTCGTGTGCTGGGAACCAAGTGATGTGTTTCCGGTTATGAAGGTCGGCTCGCTCCAGGATGCGGGCCGCTTTGGGTGAGATCTCCCCTTTGGCATAATTCCGTACTGCTTGGCGTGAGTCGCTGAGGACTGTAGTGCAGCCTTGGTCGGCAAGCGCCAGGGCTATGGCCACCTCCTCGGCCTCCTCGGACTTGACGCAAGTTATGCTCGCAGCGGATCTTGTAGTGCCTGCAGCGTCAACTACCGCCACGGCGTAGCGGCTGCCGCCCGCGTATTCTGCAGCGTCGACGAAGCGAGCGCCGGGGTCCTCGCTGAGTTTGTCCGTGAGGGCCTTGGCTCGGGCTTGGCGCCTGCCTTTGTTGTGTTCTGGGTGAACGTTCCTAGGTATTGGGTCTATGCGTTGGGCTTGGCGAACTTCGTTGCTGAGTGTGCTCTTGTTTCCTTGCTGTCTGTGGTATCTGATATGCAGTTTTTCGAGGATTTTGTGACCTGTCTTTGTTGCCGATAGCCGTTCGAGTTGAGACACTCTCTGTGCTTCTGCTATTTCTTCGAGCGTATTGTGGATTCCTAGTTGTAGCAGCAGATCGGTGTTCGTGGTATCCGGTAGGCCGAGAGCGATCTTGTGAGCCTTGCGTATCAGTATGTTGATCTTTTTCCTTTCACTTTGGTACCAGTGGTGATATGCAGCCACGTAGGTTACGTGACAGATCACAAACGCTTGAATTAGGCGGACTACATTGTCCTCCTTCATGCCTCCCCGTTTCGAGGTTACTCGTTTGAGTAGCCGGGTGGCGTTGGCTGTCTTGTATATGAGACGGTTGACCGTGTCCCCATTCCTCCCATGAGATTCGATGACCATTCCGAGGATTCTGATCTTAGGTACCGTGGGTATGATGGTACCATCTTTGGTGCGTATCGTGATCTTATCCCGTTCCCTTTGTGGTTTACTCTTGTGTTTTCTTGCCGGTTGGTACAAGAGTAGTTCCGACTTCTTTGGTGAACATTTCAGGCCAGTGTCTTGGAGGTAATCTTCAATCTCGTTGACCGCTCTCTGGAGTACTGTCTCGATGTTTCCGTCGCTGCCTTTGCATACCCATAGGGTAATGTCGTCGGCGTAGATCGTATGTTCGACGTCCTCAAGCTTCTCGAGTCTCTCGGCCACTCCGATCATGACGAGATTGAAGAGCATTGGGGAGATTACAGACCCTTGTGGGGTGCCCTTGTGCCCCATGGTACGTTCGCCGACTCTTAAGTCTCCCGCCAAGAGTTCGGCGCTTCTGTCTGTTAGAAAGTCTCTAACGTAGTTGTAGCTGCGCTCTCCCAGGTTGAGTTTCGATATTTGTCTTAGGATTGCAGCGTGTTCGATTTGATCAAATGCGCTCTGTATGTCGAGACCTAATATGGCTTTGTTACCGCTGGTTTGGCCGTCTATTACTTGGTGTTTGAGCTGAAGCATGGCATCTTGGGTGCCCAGGTGTTGCCTGAATCCGATGATCGTGTGGGGGAAGGCTTCTATTCGTTCGAGGTACTTTTGCCACCGATTGAGGAGGACGTGCTCGAGAACTTTTCCAACGCAGGACGTCAGCGATATAGGCCTGAGGTTTTCTGGGTCTGGGGGCTTGCCCGGCTTCGGGATTAGAATCATTTTGGCCTTCTTCCACTGTCGGGGGAGCTTGCCTGTTTTCCAGCATTCGTTGTAGTAATCTGTTAGGGCTTCTATTGACTGGTCATCGAGGTTCCTAAGCGTTCTGTTCGTTACCCGGTCAGGGCCGGGCGCCGATCTGCTGTTGAGATCGTAGAGTGCCGTTCTCACTTCCTCGATGCTTATGTCGCGGTCTAGGGCTTCATTAGTCTCGCCAGTATAAGGGCCGTGTTGTTTCGCGGTCGACCGTGGCACGTACTTGTCCAATAGATGCATTTTGACAGCCGTCTCGCCCTTGGCCATTATCTCCTTGTGTATTAGTTTAGCCAGTCGGTCACGCTGATGCGATTTCGTCTTCGTTTCGTCTAGTAGCTGTCTTAGGATGTTCCACGCTTTGCCGTTGTGCATTTGTCCGTTGATCGCGTTGCAAAGCTCGTGCCATTGCTGTTTGCAAAGCTCCCGGCAGTGGTCCTCCATGTTGCGATTTAGCTCCGCGATCTTTTTGCGAAGTTTGCGGTTGAGGCGTTGTTTTTTCCAACGCGCGAGTATAGAGTTCTTGGCCTCAATCATGTGTGCCAATCGGCTGTCCATCTTGTCTACTTCAAGTTCAGTCTCGATCTCCTTAGTTGCTGCCTCGACGCTGCCTGTGAGGTCTCGGCACCAGGCATCGATGTCCGTGATCTGGCTTGAGTTTTCGTCGTGTTGCGATTCTCTTAGTTTCCTAAAGTCGTTCCAGTCAATCCATTTAAATTTACGTGTGCCAGCATGGTGTGCTCCAGGAAGAGGGATCTTGATTTCTATTATCAAGTGGTCGCTGCCCAGGTCCGTGGATGTGTTGTGCCACGTTGCCGGTTGCGAGCCAAAGTTCTTGATGAAAGTAAGGTCGGGCGTGGTATCTCTAGACACCGAGTTGCCTATCCTTGTCGGGTGAGCCGGCTCCGTAATGAGGACGAGGTCGAGCTCGTGTGCATCTTGCGATAAGTTTCTTCCTTTAGCGAGGCTGTAGCTGTAGCCCCAGGCTGGGTCAGCGGCGTTGAAGTCTCCCCCAATTAGGAGTCTATGCCGGTCTGCCGTCTTGCAGGCTCTGTGCAGGAGTGACCTGAAGCGTTGAAGTCTTTGTGTGGGACTGCTATATATATTGAGGATGAAGATGCTGCACTTCCTTTTCCTTGTTGGTATTAGTTCGATGAAGGTATGCTCTATCTTGGTATTCTTGTAGTCGTGCTCTATGAAGGGGAGCCCTTTCTTGACGAAGGTGCAGACGCCTCGGCCCTCCGTCGGACTGGAGTGAGCTCTGTATCCGGGAAGGGTCGGGGCGTCCTCGAGTGTTTCTTGGAGTAGTATGACGTCTGGTGCATTCTTGGCGTATTTGATGTGCTGTTGTATTGCCGCTTTCTTGCCGTTGAAGCTGCGGCAATTCCATTGCCAGACTGTTAGTTGTGGTGCGTTGGAGGCCATGTTAGCTGGAACGTGGGTTGCGGGTGATTGCCTTGGTTGCCGTGCACTTGGGCGTATTGGGTGAATATCGGGTGGTTCATGATGGCCTCGATCGCTGATTTCATGCTGGTGAGAGTCTCCTTGATCTCCTGGATCTCTGGTTTGAGCTCTTTGTTTTCTGCTCGCAGCTCCCTGATCGCTGCGCGGGTCTGCTTCTTGAATGAAGGTTCAGAGACAGCCCTCTTCTTGGGCGCCGGAGTTTCGCTGTGCTGATCTTCGTCGGTGTAGTCGTCTTCGTCGGCCACTGGCGTAGGCTGTTTCCCTGCTTTGGGCGGACTTGCGACGCTTGCGACGTTCGCGGACAGGTGTTCTTTTCTTATCGCCGCGATCTCCTCAGTGAGCTTCTGAATCGTGGCTCTCATGAGTGCATTTTCTTGCTTGAGCGCGTTGATTTCGTCGTCTCTCTGTGGTTGCCTTTGATTTTGGTTGCCATTCGTTTTTCCTAGTGCTTCCTTCTTGCCACCTTTAATGGTATCGGCCCAAGTGACTCCGTCGCTCGACGAGCGCCTGTCGGTGCTTGCGTCGTTCCTACTGCAGCTGCTCTCTCTCGAACAGCAGCTACTTCTTATAGTGCTGCGATTACGGGAGGCGGAGCGGTCTCTAGAAGGCGTTCTTGACTTGCTTGAGCTCCGGTGGAGAGCCGGGAATTCCTTATGTAAAGTTTTTTTTGTCTTGAAAAGTTAGGCAATGGCTTATGTCCCTCCGCGATACTATATGCAACTTAGAATAAGTGAGTACTAGATACAATTTGCGCAGCGTGAGCAACCTAACTAACCGATTTATCACCCACCTATTCAGTTTTGTTCATTGATGCCCATTACTGCTCCCATCAGAGAATCAGGGCGAATTTAAATCTTTTCATTTCCAATGACGTAATCGTACCCTTTTGAAAACGCACTGAGTTGTGCTCAATTCAGCCTTGTTGCTTTCGCATAATTGCTTTTTAGAAGTGCTTAGGAGTCCTTAAGGACACGTACACTGTATACGCTACATGCTCTAATCCTTCGCCTGAAATGAAGAAGCGGTATACTAACGCTTTGGGCTCTAATGATTTCCTTCCAATTTGTTTGCAGTGTGGATATGTGGGCAATACCTAACGCTGTTCCCATTCCTCAAAATGTGGATTTCCCGTCTCGTAAATTGGCACTGTAGCCATAACACGCGTCTGGAATTGCCGGACAAATGGAGATACTTTAGGGCGCTATTTTAGGGCATGTTTATTGAGAAGGCGTGGGGTTCACTGGAACCGAATATCCAACTTTTCTCCGTGAAAAGACAAACACAAAGTAAAAAAGGCCATTGCACTGTTGCGGGACGGCAATGTGTGAAAGCTAAGCTCCCATGTAGAATGTTCTAACGCCTTCCCCTAGACGTATTAAATAGCCCGAAAAACCAGAAGCCAGGGGTTGCAATCTGAGCCATAGTCCCCCTAAAGGATACGGGGCAGTCAGTTGCCTCCGGTATCCGCCCTTCGATGTTCTAAATTGTGGGGCTGTTGTCACGTTCCGGAGCGATCACGTTCTAGGGTAGTGCAATGCATTAAAGAACCATGCAACTCTTTCTAACTTCTTTTCGAAATCCTAAATGCTTGCAGTACGTAGTCAAACAACACAACCAGTACTTAGATTAGTGAGTCGCAAAGCACCTCAGAGAAAAATCACAGCTCACGCAAACGATATAACTTAGAGACTTGCTCAAAATATTTTGTGTACCTGTCTTGGCATTACTCGTCCACTCGACTTACGTCATTTCAGCCGTGCAGCGGCATTTCTACGGCTTTCCTTCAGGTGCACAGTGCAGGCATTCGATAGCCACTTTAACAAGAAAACCGCGAAAGCAAAGCACAAACGGAAGGCGTAGCTGGTGCGAAGAGCAACTCCTGCAATTTCACTTTCAGCTGGCGATTTCTGTAGCCTTCGCAATGCTTCCAGACACAAAGGAAATACTGAAAGCGTTTATCGGAAGTGTTGCAGAGTCCCTTATAGCATTGATGTTCAGGACATTTCTTGGTTTGATTGATTTTGAGATTTAACGCACCGACGAGGCGCGCCATAGTGGAGGGCTCGGGATTAATTTTGATCCTCTGGGGACCTTTAACGTGCCCTGAAATCTCGAACAGAAGGGCGTTCTCGCTTTTTGCCTCCATCACAAAAGCGACCGATGCGTCATGACCTTTTTTTACCCCTTCCTAATACAAACTGTTTGTAGTTTGTAAGAAGCTGTATTTTAAGCGACGATGTATTTTGATTTACTTTATTTTGGTGGTCCTCAGAAACAACAGTAGGGTATTTGTTGATACGTCAATTTAACTGCTGGCGTTTGGCTTGAGTTCCACATAAGCGAGTTGGGAAGGGCAAGAGTTTTTTCCTGAACTCGGGTGTGTGCATTGTGCCAATTGTTGCCACGGAGGTATGCGATATACTTTGGACCGGACTACTTTAGACAGTATTCGGTTACGCAACCCAGCTGGTTTGCTGGAAATATTGTACTGCAAAGATGCCTATTACCCGATATTTTATAGGAAGCATGCAGGATTACAGGAACACAAGCTTGGACGTTTTTGAACAGAGCTGGTAAGGCTCGTTCTGGACTCCTAAAGTGCCGGTGTATGGAAAAATACAGTTTCTGACTTTAAAAACTCCGTTTTCGGCCCGAGTATTTTAGAGAAAATTCTGGACCGCAACCCGGCCGGTTTTCTAAAAATTTGTACTGCAATGACACGTATTACCCGGTATTTTATAGGAAGCATGCAGGATTGCAGTAACACAAGCTTAGACGTTTTTTAACAGAGCTGGTGTGGCTCGTGCTGGACGCCTCAAGTGCCGGTGTATGGTAAAATACAGTTTCTCACTTTAAAACTTCGTTTTCTGCCCGCGTATGCCTGCTCGACCTATATGCCTCGCGCAGGCAAACAGTTTTTCAAGTATAGCTCCGGGCACTCTAAGTTGGTTAAAAAGAAAATTCTAAAATCGTGCCAACAATTTGCGCTGCAACAGCCCTGCTTCTCTACAGATTCCGACAGCTTCTTTCAGCAAACCTAGAAGATTTAAAGTGCGCGTTTCTCGGAAAGTCAGCTAATTATTGCCCAGCAGCTCATAAAAGATGGGTTAAAAATAATGAGAAACAAGTGTATAAGGGCAAGAAAAAAGAAAAAAAATTCTGCAATTGTATTCGTATGTTAAACGTATTTCCGGTATTTTTTCGCTTATACTGCAGTGTTTTTAATAGATGTTCAAAATGCATTTTTCGTTTTTCTTTCAGATCATTTGTGTGAATCATTGTTGATTTTCTTTGTCTGCGGTTTTTGAAATTTCGGGCTATCAATTATGTACATTTAGCGATTCCAATGTCTCCAAGTGTTATCTCTGCCAAATTTGCATTTTTGGGGGAAAAAGCAGTGTGTTACATGGTTCACCATTTCTGGTATTTTGGGATTCGCATTTTCAATGTTTTGGGGACTTTTGTTTTTTCTTCGTTTTAATATCCTGTACGACAAATTAATTCCATTTATGCTAACATAACGATTAAACGTGTTACTTTCGGAAAATCTCAATTTTTGTGGAAATTCAGGGCAATACCTTGTTCGCCATTTTTTTCGTATTTTGAACTTTTTTTCGCGAACTTTTCTGTTTGTTCTTCATTTTTTGTGGTACATGCATAGACACAGATTTGTTGTTTTGTAAGATCATTTTCAAAGCGCAGCTGTTCCTATGGGCGGTACGTTTTCTGTTGCAGCAAAAAATACCAATAAGGTGCTGAGCGCTTGCGAGCGCGCGCATAGCGGTGACCACCAAACGCCCTTGCCACGCGCTGTGGCTTTTAGCAAAAAAAAAAAAAATGTCAGAAACCCCAAAGTTCAAGAAAATGGCGAGCGCTCGTGCGCGCGTGCCTCGCTGGGACCGCCGAGTCCCCGGCACGAGCAATCCCTTTACCAAACAAAATGAAGGAAGCTCGTACTAACGCGTAAGACTCGAAGGTAGAAAAGCTCTCTGCAACGTACAGGACCATCACGAGGGATAAAGCGCGCGATTGCAGCCTATCTGCTTCTTCTTCCTGGCCGCAACGACCTTTACTCCATTACTGTTGCTATAACTCTGAGCTTCCGTCATTATTTTGGAAGTGACAATTATTCACACCACCTTGTCGCGGTGTATGCTATAACGTGCGGCTCTCGATCTAAGCAAGCGCGCAATAACGGCCAACGCTAGAATATTTCACGTTCTAAGCAATTGTTGGCACAAGTAGTGTGAAAGCTTGAGTTTTTAACCAGCCTAGGTTGGGCCAATCTCGCTAAGTAGGTATGCTATGCTCGACAAACCTACGGCAGGCACGCTGGGCGGTCGCCGCGCGCCACGCACGCATGAGCGCTAGGCATTTTCTTTGTTTTTTACTGTTGGGAGGTAGCCGCGAGGCACGCGCTATCATGCGCAACTCACTTGCGCTTGAACGTTCTTGGGTATTTTTAACTGCGGACATAAGAAAAAAAATTTTCCCGGAAGGTCGCTTTTCTAATGGAGGCGAAAAGCGAGAAGGCCCAGGTGTTCCAGATATTGGCGTATCTGAAAGATCCCCAGGTGGTCAAAATTAATCCGGAGACCTCCACTACGGCGCGCGTCATCGCATGTTTAGTGTCGGCGCGTTAAACCGAAACATCAATCAATAAAAAATAGCAATTTGCTAAATGGCTTCGTCTTAAAAAAAGTCCAGCAGTGTCGTCAAGCATTACCGTGCAAGTAAAATAAAACAAATTCCACGCTAATGCGAAACATGAAAAGACACACCGCTTGAGGCAGGTCAATGCGGCGGTAGAATGTTCTAGAAGCCATTATAGATGATCGTAAATTGCGAAAATGGCTACCAGTGTTCCAATCCTTCCCGGGACGACTTGCAGATCCCACCACGCCTGCCTCGAATGAATGACGAGAATCTGGTAGAAGTCTTCAGTGCTGAGGATGACTTTGCATGCACCACTCGTCGCGAAGAAGACGGTGACTTCTTCAATGCATCTGACTCTGATGACTAGCATCCCACCTATACAAATAAACAATGATACTGAAACTTCAGTACGTGTCCGGAAATCCTCGTCTTGAACAGCTTCGCCATTCAAGATTTGCGTGTGCGCGCAGGCGTCTGTGAAATTTCTAGTGGAAATTTTCTTTCGTCTTTTTAAAATTTCGGTTGTTCAAAACTTTGCAGGAGGTCATCTACATGTACGCAATTAAATCATATTATATTATATTATATTGTTTTTTGGGAATGCAGGGCATCACACTGTTAGGAATTTTGCAATATTTTATCCCTCTTATGAAGAATTTCTTCGCAGACATATTTTTTTTATTTTGGCCTTTTGATCATTTTGGACGTTGTCAGATAATTTTCCCGAAAATTCCCTTTTTTAGTAATTTTCGTTTTTTTTAATTTGAAATTTTCTCCAACAAATTAGAGTTGAAAACCAATCTAACGAAGTAATCGAGCATCACGAAATAGTTAGTTAAATCGAGAACGTAGTAAAATTACTCCTGTCATTTTACAAGCAGTTGATTTCCTAAACTAGACATTTCAAGTGAGAGGCCCGCCAGCAGCTACCATGACGCCGTAATTGCGATGTCGCTCGCGTGCCGATAATTTAACAGTGCGCTAAAAGTCCGCGTTCAAAATAATAACCGTAAAACACTACGGGCTCTGGAAAAAACAATTTTTTTTTCTGGTAACAAAACCCTCTGATTTTTAGCTTCGCGAGCTTCATTAGGATTGAGTCCAAAAAATTTTTGTTGCACGCAAGCGTGTTGAAGGCGTCCTGTGTTCCTATGTTAGGAGCCCAAGCAATGCGCCTGGGCGAATCAAAATATTCTCATCTTCTGCCTCGAAGTGGACACAGGATCTTCAGCTGTTTCTGGGACTTCAGAATCGCATGACAATTTTTGCACACCGTAAACAATGTGCACGATGTCTTTGTTCAAACCCTCCGTCGTGTCGGCACTCGGAAAATCGTTGAAGCTCATATCTGGAGCCACCTTATTAGCAATACGAAGCTTTTCCGAGAAGCTTGGCTGGATTTCGTCCTCTGGCGTGTCTTGAGCCCTTGCAGAACTCGATACAGTTTCTGGAGGGGACCCTAGAAAGCCGCCGCGCTTAAAGCAGTTTGCGATGGCGTGGCGCAACCGTCTTCCTGGCTGGGATTCTGACAAAACACATTCGAAACTGATCCTTTTTATATGGGTCTTTTTCTGAAATTACTTCATTAAACCCAGAATTGTGCTGAGTCTGTTTGTTCAGTTCGAGTTTAAGAAGCATTGACGCGTATAGGCACCTGAGGGGGATCCGAGTTTGTTAGTTAGATCGCTAAATTGGTAATATCGGGTTGCAATAAATCGAGTCATGACTGTATTTCCATTTAGGATATTATAACAATTAGGTGGTTACTTAAGCAAGATCGTGATTTTTGTGGAAATGCAGGGGGTTACATGATCCTGGCTGGTCTGGCACTTGGCAAAGAATGCTGCGCGTTAAAAGGCACGCGGGAGGTACCAGATTTTCCAAGCATAAAAGAGTTGGCACGCCCTACTGCTTCACAAGTTCTTTGTACTCCTAATATTGCTCACTGTGTTAGTTAGAACTTTAAATAACTCTTCTTCTAAATGGCGCCCCCTCGCGATTCGAATTAACGACCTTCTTGTTATTGGGTATGCTTTAGTTAGTGGAACGTTGTGTGGAGATTATTGTGAACCACAGGGGAAGAGGGCGCATGATTACGTGAATATTAAAAATAGCGACCATGGAATAGGCTTGGGCTGCCCTACCTCATAACGCAAACATATTTGTGAGTGATTGCTGCATAAAAGTCCTTTCATTGATGTCTAAGGCATTTTTAATATGTTCACTAGTATCACGGTATACATATTCTGTCATGAATGGCTACACTACAGCCCGATCAGTCTTATAACAGATTTATTTAGGATGTGTACAATTGAAATCTTCTATGGAACGCCACCAACTGTTTGTTGACAAAAGAGAGATGACGTGATGGCTCCATCGTTACGAATTGCTTCATTAAACCGGGAATTGTGCTGAGTCTGTTTGGTCAGTTCGAGTTTAAGAAGCATTGACGCGTATAGGCACCTGAGGGGGATCAGAGTTTGTTAAATTAGATCGCTAAATTGGTAATATCGGGTTGCCAAAAATTGAGTTATGACTGTATCTCCATTTAGGATATTATAACAATTAAGTGGTTACTTGGGCGAGATCTACATTGTTTGGAAATGCAGGGGGTTACACGGTCCTAGCTGGTCTGCCCTCGGCCACAAATGCTGCGCATTAAAAGGCACGCGGCAGGCACCCGATATTCCAAGCATAAAAGTGTTGGCACGCCCTACTGCTTCAAAAGTGCAGTGTACATTTATTTTTGTTCACTGTTGTTAGTTAGAACTTTAAATAACTCTTGCATCTATATGGCGCCCCCTCGCGATTATAATTAACGGCCTTCTTTTTATTCGGTATGCTTTATTTAGGGGAACGTTGTGTTGAGATTACTGTGAACCACAGGGGAAGAGGGCGCATGATTACGTGAATCTTAAAAAAAACGAGCATGGAATAGGCTTGGGATGCACTACCTTATAACGCAAACATATTTGTGAGTGATTGCTGCATAAAAGTCCTTTCATTGATCTTCATAAAATTTTTAATATTGCTGCGAACCATACATTGGGTTTGTTTATTTGTGTTTTGCTTTTACCGCCCGGCTGCGCCGGTCTGTGTTATCTCTGCGCCAAGGGAAGCGCGTGTTCCATTCTTTCTTTCTGTGCCGCATGTGTTATCTGTCGTGATAGGGAGAGCATTCCGATCTAACGTGAACAGCCCAGAATAATCTTCTTGGATCTACTATGTTCTCGATGTGAATCGACGTTTCGAGAACCACGCACGCCGAAAGATAAAAAGCCTGCAGTGCGGACGCCGGAGCATTCGATTCTGCGACGCTCGCTGACGCAAGTCACTTTGTTGACCGCTGCTTCGCCGCCTCTGTATTCTTTTGAGTTGTTAGGGGAGCACAAGTTCGCTCCAATAAACTTGTTTCTCCTGCAAGACAACTGCGTCGTCCTTGGCTTCGTGACAATATACTGACTCTTATCACGGCAGAAATATTCTGTCATAGATGGTTACGATACAGCCCGATCAGTCTTATAACAGATTTATTTAGGATGTGTACAATTCAAATCTTCTATGGAACGCCACCACCTGTTTGTTGACAAAATAGAGATCATGTGATGGCTCCGTTGTTACCGACGCGTTCTTCAAACGAACAAAACCGGTGGGCGTGGAGGACAATGTACAGAAATAAAGTGGTAACGTTCGCACGGTAGGGTGCCGGTGTTTTTGTTTCAGCGGTGTCGAATATTCATATACAGAAGGGCGTTGGGATAGCACATGCTCAGACGTTAATGATTCATATTGTAACGTTACGTATAATGATGAAACGGTGAAAACATTGCACCTTTTACCAGATTGAAAATTTTTTAATGTATTTCTGTTTTAATTAGGGTTGATGGCTTTGTCCTGGTGCTGCAGAAACAGCCTCTGTAACGATAAACCCTCGGAGTGCGCACCTGACAAGTATCATAAAATAAACGATTATCGTAAGGATTTGGATTTAGGGGTATTTGAGCGGTTCTTCTACCTAGGAGACCGGAATTGCGAAGGAAGGTTCACGCTCTGCGGTTGGATGGGCTTTGGAATGAAGAGTGACTGCGCAGCGTGCTGCTTGTGAGTACCTTTGTATGAAGCTTTTTACTCCATTTATACGTCATTTGTCGGGTATGACTTTGAGTCATCAATCGCTTCGCGCACAAGAAGCCATTTTCATGGTACAGACAGCTTATTGTATCGTGTTTTCTCAGATGTTGCACAACCACCCGTCTCTTGCGTTGTTGACGTTGATACTACCGATAATTGTCCCATCTCTGGTGAGGCCTCTCCAAACGAGTCTTCATAATTCACAACAGCTTTACCGAAAATAAATGCATCGACGCGATAACTTTGAGTGCCTGGGCCCATGTTAGTTCATCGTCTGAATCCGTTCAAGCATTCAGAGTTTTGTAGCCACTTGTAGCAGTCAATGAGCGTTCGAAGACTGTCAAGTACAAAAAAGTGTAATTAGCTTGGATTTGATGTATGACAAGAGCTTTAATAAACAGTTTAAAATCGTGCACACCTGTTCTAACAAAGACGATGGTTAAACGCCAAGATTTCTTGTGTTTTGTTTTTCGGTTTGCCGATCCCACACTTCAAAAATGGGCTACTATGGACGCACGCACCGCTTTTATGGAATTCTCACATCAGCTCTCAGGGGTCCTCTCCGTAGGCATAGCATTTGGCTTTTTGGTGTACGGCGCGAATAGGTACCTCCTGCTTGGCTTTCGCTTCGACGATGTCGAAATGAAGCAATCGGATAGACGGCGGGCTTAAACATTGAAAGACCCGGGTTGGATTCTGGCCGTGGGAAGTGTTTTATGTTTAACTTCCCCACCCCCTCGATCATTCATCACCATTGTCAGAGAAAGTTGGCTTTCCTGCATGGCCTAATGGCGTATTTACGCCATCAGTGAGGGCACTTAAGCTTTCCTTTAAAAAAACTTGTTTAAAAACTAAAAGGCAACTTTACAACACTACTCTAGCGGAGCGATCTAAAAAGTATTTTAATACGTTAAATGAGAGTGTTCCAACAGTGTTTACATCGAAAGGCCTTTAAAAAATATAACCAATCACCAAACCAGTGGAAGGTTTAGAACAAATTTTAAAGCCCTGTTTCGCTCCAAAGACGATATCCAAATTATTTTTAATAAGAAAACATACAATAAACCCAACAGTGTAGCCAATGCTTTCAGCGCTTAGTTTTTATTACCTCACGAAAATCAACAGGCTTTTAATCTAACAGATGTGCCTCGTTCCCCACGTTCACTTTTTTTCGCCTTCTTGTCAAAATTGAAGAACTATTCCAAACAGTGGGCAACATGAAATACCCAAGGCAGGGATTGGACAGTATTTGAGCACGGCATTTTAAATTGTTTCAGATTTTTACTGCAAACTTATTTGTAATATAATTATTTCATTTTTAACAATGCCAGTTTTCCAACTGAAATAAGATGCGCTGAGGTAGTGTGGGTGTATAAAAGGCCACAAAATTCAATTTGCCATTATTGGCTGTTTTCAGAGAGAGAGAGAATAACTCTAATGAAGACCAGCGATGTTAGCCGAGCCGTCGGGGTGGCTTGGCACGCTGGATGAGAGAATAAAAACAAAAAAAGAGAAAAAAAAAGATAAAAACATAAAGATGTCATTTGATGCGGCCAAAAGTTTCAATTCCTCTTTAGTCTTTTGGATTATGGATTTTTTTTGTGAGTGTTTAACTGAGTATGTAAAGCTATTACTGTCAGTGAGGAACTTTTTTCTGTTTTTAGGGTTTACTTAAACAAACTCACTCTCTTTTTTGTTATTTTTGGACCGTCTTGTACTATTGCACTGCTACTGTCAAAATTTATTGTAATCATTACTTCTGTATTAACTCACTGAGGGTCGAGGTAGAGTCACCCATGTCTGTAGTCTATTCACGTATGCACTCCTCTAACGGACATCGATAAACGTCTGCTAATTTTATGACTAAGAACAAACTTGCAGGGTGTTAAGTTTAGGTGTCATTTTTATTATAGCCACTGCCAACCATTCAGTTGTTAAAGGCACCCTGCAACACTCTTCGTGCAGTGCAAGTAAACCTGCGCGACGTTTAGATTAGACTTCCAGGAACACCCGAGCCAAATATTACACGTGCACGTGAAGCAGTAAGCGCGCAAACCGCCGTGAAAGACGGGGAAAAACCAACCGCTCTTTCTTCAATTGTCCTGATTATGCACCCCTGGCGTGGCTTCTGCGACGTCAATCGCGCCATGGCTGTCCTGGCTGTCCTATTGGCTGTCGCTGGTCAACTTCGCGGCTAAATTCTGGCATTTCCTGTGACGATCAGCCGTCCTGGGCGCTGTGTAGGAACCTCTTTTATGTCTGAACCTGTCCGCATGGTTTTGGTGTTTCTTTTGTTTTGAGTGCGGGCGGAGTTTGAGTGACGAAGTAAATATTCCACTTTCAACGAGCCCACTTGACAACAAACGTTTATTGCTCCAAAAACGCCCTACCAGCCTGAGCGCTTGTTTGCGAGCAGGCCACCATGCCTGCTCTTTTGTGACACCAGACCGGAAATAGACCCGTCCACGTTGCGGGGAAGAGGACAAAACTCCCCGGCCTGTGATATATCGAAGGCCGCCGAACAGAACGCCGCGCGTCGCCCCCCTCTCCAGGAGAGAGCGCGCAGCTTCGTCGAGTTGTCCGCGGTTGAGTTGAGGGAACATTTACGCGCGATTTTTCATCGCGCGTAGTTTTGGTAATAGTGAACGGATTTTCATAATTCTTGCGGGAGGAGATTGCTGGGACAATAGACTTTACCCCAAAATAAATTCCCAGTGGTCGATGGTAAGTTCTGCAGGGTCCCTTTAAGCATTCCTGTAAATTTTGCAGTGTTTTAATGTGTTTCAGATACAAAATATGAAAATTTTCCCGCAGTTTAAGAGCTTTTACGGGACATTACACCTAAATAACGTAATTTACGCCTGGCCACGCACTTTGAACTCTGGCGCCATTCACCAATACTCTTTCCGGAAATCACTGATTGTACACAACTTTCAGGTACTCGCTGACATTATAGGAACTCAAATCGTAACATCATGCCTAATTTTGCCGACACCCGACAGTTTATGCTATTCGTTTCGCAGACGTAATTCTTACAAACAGAATTTCAAATACCCACGGAGCTGGCTATGTGCCGTGTAGCGCTTTTAAGTGTAAAGCCGTTGGACCGAATTTTAAGTTCCAGAAACGAAGCAACCAATAAATGATCAAACGTTTATTTTACTAAACCGCCGACACTGCCAGTTTATGGAACAAGACAACTGTTGCGGTATTAGTATGAATCCTGGGTGCGCAACCGGGTATTTAAGCATTATGTTCTGATATTACTGCGTCTTGTTTTGTTTATTTTATTACAGTAAGATGGCAGTGAAAAGCTCTCGCCGGTCATAGAATGACCAGTACTGCACCAAGGATAAGGGTTCAACGATTGATATCTGAAAACCGAAGTATTGCAAGTATATCTGTTATCTCACCAAAACCTAACATCAAAATTCGACTACGTCATCGCAGAAATGGCATAAAGAATGTTCTCACCTCCACGTAAACTTCGACCGTAATCATTTGCTGCTGCATATTAAACTGCAACACCCACAGTGGTCGTATTTTTATTTCTTGTGGCTTTTGGTCAAAATACACCCATTTTTTAAACGTAGTTTTAAGTGATTGTAAATCTGAGTCTTTGGCCTCTTCACTCACTGCTGAGCATACGCACAATATTTCCGCCTTAAACAAGCTCATCCTCCGAACTGCAACATCCCGCAATACGAGGCCGGAATGGTGCCAAATGAGTTGAGGTTGCAGGCGAGGTTGACAAGCGAGGGCCACCGACGTATGGAAACCTTCTCCAGTTAGTCCGAAGATGCCCGGCAAAAAAAACGTCGCTACTCAGGTAGGACCTGTCCACGCATTGGGGTTTTACTTCCACCAGCGTTACGTCTACAACGGGGCCCTGCCGTGAAAATTCACTGTCCACGCCACCCGTAATCCCCGAAACTGACTGGTATAGGTTGTGCGGCGAATGTAAGCATTACTTTGGCGCGCTTTCTCTTCCATGCACGACGCCTGCCACTGACGCCGTGAATGATTCACTTGTTCTGGCCAACAATGTACTACTCGCAGTGCCAATTCTGCAACGCGCCCTGCACCTTGTATCACATGGTGTGGGAGTGCCAGCTTCACCCCTCACTTTCCCCGATATCTAATCCCTCGATTGAGCAGTGGGAGGAAGTGCTGGCCAGCTCTAGCCTCGATGAGGAGCTTCGGCTGATCCACCGGGCTGAGGCGGCTGGACGCTCCAACGGGGTCCTAAACTGAGGAAACCGCCCGCTTGACTCCTCTCATTAAATAAACTTTATTCTCTCTCTCTCTCTCACTGTCCTGAGGTGTTCGTTCTGCAATGCACCTGGCGCTGCTTTTGTTGAGAAGTCGTACACTTGTGCGGAACAACCCCACCAGATGATTCCTAGTTACAAACTCTAAAATTCTGAAAACTTCTAATTGCGGTGTAACATTTTCTTTGTTTTTCATGTTGATTTGCGGGGTCGGGCACTTCTTCACATTTTTGAGCGTTTAAGAGGTAATAGCGTCATAGACTTTGCTCTCGTGAGCTTACCAGTCTGCTACGAGCGTACAATTCCACTGTCACAAAGAGGGAACTCTAAGCCACCATTCTTCCGGCCGATTGGAATAGCTAAGGCTTCATTTTTCCTCAAGTGTTGTTCGTGCTGCCCGAAAATTATTCTTACAACACTGGCCTCTATTCGCCACCATCTCTCTGCATCGGCTTACAGGTGCGTTCACCCTCGTTTAATGGCTGTTACAATTTGTGGTAAAAAGGCACGGGTTTTTACGAAGTGAACTGAATGCCTTGGGATGGCTTGGGGTCCTGCCGCAGAGATCGCTTGAGGTTAAATTACTCACGAGGCCTAAATAATGGCTGGTCCTCGCTTCCTCTTTTTCAGGCGTAAAGTTGTTTCCTTGGCTGCTTGATCTTTCTCAGGTGCACATGACGCGAAACTGTTTACAAATGAATGCCTCCCCAGGATTGAGGCACACGCTCCACCGAAACCTGATTGCGCCCTCTCTTGGCTCTTCGCTCGTCCGGAGTAACTGACCGTCGCACTAAACAAACGGCCACCATTTTACAACTGAGGAAGCTAGGGTAAATGACTCCAGCATATCTGAAGCACGACACCACCGGCATGCTTTGGCAAAGTTTTTGGCTTGTACAACAAACGTACGAGCTTCCCAAGGGGACCTAACTTCTTCTGCTGCTGCCTTTGAGAACAGGCTTCATTTCAGGTTGTGCCACTCTGGTTAACACAAAACTGTGGTGGTTACAAAAGAGATTGAAAAAACGCTCCAGGTTTTGAGTACCTCAGATTATGGGCTACAAAACTCTTCTTGTAGATTTCTTGCAACAATGTTTGTGTAGCTTGCCTGCAACACTTTTCATGCCTAGACAGGAGGAGGAATACCACCGGCGTCGATAAACTGACGCTACGTTCCGCCCTATCCCGCTTTGTTCCTGCGAAGAGCGAGGAGGCGTACCAGCCAAGCCGCACCCATTTCGCTTTGCTGAAACTTGCTGAATTGTGAACACAAAAAAGGAGGGTGCGGCCGGACGCCCCTGAAAACAAAATTTGCGTCGCCACGCTCCCATCAGGATGGAACACAGCGTACCGCCCTGGCTCCTTGCGCTGTAAAAATCTTTACAATTTGGGGTTTTCCGAAGTAGGTTAGATGGTGCCCAAAATTTTGGGAGGTAACGTTCCCAGTACTTCCTCCACTTTTCCAGTAGTATTTCATTCGGAGAGAGAGTACAATGCACTAAAGTCGTTGCTCTTTCACACACTCGCACATAACCGCTTAGAAATTATGTTCCCTTGAAGAAATGGACCCAGCCAGGCAACAATAGACTGAAGCCGAGAGTATAAAAAGTATTGGCGCCGTTGTGATTGGCCTGTGTAAATGGACTGCACAAATATTTATTATTAGGAGCTGTCAACTCAGCGTATTATAGCTCGTAATATATATTGTACCACTGTATGGTTTGCATAAAAATGATAATACATACGTCAGAGCCATAAATTCTCCGAACACGAAGATGCGGCACCCAAGAACCACAAAAAAATGTGGTTGATCTTTCTTTTATAGGAATCGGTAGAACACGAAAGTGAAATGTGCGATCGCAGGAGGAGTTGAATGTTTATTGTGCATCGATATTAACTTGTACATCGGTATTTATACTGCATTGGTATGACACCGTTAGACGCATCAGCATTAGCCAATGGATTAAATGCGTCGGAGCATTGCGTAAAGCCGACTGAAACCACACGCACTTGCAAACCGTGGGAACGAAACAGAACTGGGTGTCAGCGAATCGTTTGGAAAAGTCACGGTCCACTGCAGAGAAAGGAGCGTGATTTGCGGGTTAGCAGCTGTGTTGTGGGTGTGCTTGGACACCAAGTCCTGCTGGCAGGTCGCTTCTCAAAGGTGCGACCATGTCGGTCGTACTCCGTGGCGTGTATGGCAGACGGCTGAGTTGCGATGAACTAAGCTACTTCAACGCGAGAGGCACAGTTTGCTGCCCACTGCAGTAGCTCCAACCATCGGCGCTCATTAGTGGTGCAACGCCCTACTTCGCTTCACCTGTTCTAGACGATAGCCCCACCTGAATAGAGAATCTTATAGGGAAAAACATAACGCGCGTTCGTGCAGCTGAGCGGCCATGAGTCATAGCAGAGTGTCTCACAGCTCCCGTTCATGACAGAGTGATCGTGGGCTCGAAACCTATCACCGCCGCATCAGTGGAACATTTTCTAGCAATGTCACTCCCGTGACGGATATGACGTCCGTTAGATCTTGTTGTCCCCGGTATAAAACACTTTCGTGGTAAGACCAGATTGTTTTTTGTATCTCCTGTGATGCTCAATATTGGTGTGACGATGAGCCCAATATTATTGCCCTTGAAGCCTTTGCTCCCGAACGTACAAACTCGTCTGGTGTATTAAGTCACGTAAACGATCAAGGCGGTCAGCTCACCCATGTAATGGAAGGTATCTGCAGAACAGCTGCTATGAAGCGTGAGGGCATCCTGTATTGTAATGAACAGCCCTTCAATGCCATGAACCAATGGATCTCTCCGCGTCTACACATTGCGTTACATGCACCGGAACTAAAGCTGTTCCTCCTCCTGCTGCCTTTTTGCGAAGCCACATCTTCTATCGTTGCATTCACTCTTTTCGTCGTTCTGTGTACTATCAGTTACTTTATAGATTAAGGTAATGTAAATTTATAATGGGCTAATAACATGACGCGAACACTAAAGTATGTAACCGAAAAATCCAGCGTTACTGGCAATACGGGCTTCCACAGTCATAATGTGTAATGTGAGAAAAAATAAGCATTACCATGCGGTTCAGAAAAAATAAAACTCATTAGCCGAATATTCAGTACTCCAGTTCCTGGTTGCACCTCTCACTAAGACGCGATCAGTCGGAGCTTTTTCTTAACACGAGCGAGTTTCAAATCAATTTCAATACCTTAACGAAGTACTCAGCCACCTTCCAAAAATACTCAGAACCTCAGCAAACTAACCTCCGGAACTGTTTGAACACATTCCACTTGGAATTATATTAGTATTTTTATTAACCTATTACAATTACTTTTGCTTTGTTCGGGAACAATCTCCTTTTCGTTATTCAAATCAGATGGCTCTTGGATCACGTTTTATTGATTAATTTTTTTAGAATTTATTGAAGGGCTTATTTTATGGAATAGAATTTCCTTTTATCTGTATGTAACACTTTTGTTTGAGTACAGAAGATAAGCTTCAACCTCTGACTTCATTTATTTATACTGTGCTGGTGTGTTTGATTGCTGCATGAAATATTTCATGTTTTAATAACTGCCCTTACAACCTTACGAATAAGCATAAGCACTTTTTTAATAGATCACGATGGAATCGCTTAGCACTTACAATTAACAAAACGTTTATTAGTTTAATTATCCCTTTATATAAAGTAAATTAGGAAGCCTATTTTCATATTTCGAGTCAATTTACGTTGGGGCGGCTCAACCTGAAGTTGTGTAGTGCAGCTGGTGCGTGTACGTCCGTGTGTTTGCGTGCATGCGTCCGTGACGGAGGAATATCTGTGTGCGTGCGCTATAGGAGGCGGGCGCGCACTATAGGCGGGCGCGCACTGTGCGGGCGCGCACTATAGGAGGCGCGCTAGGCGATCCAATATGGCTGTCCTAATAAAAAACCCTCTATGGAACGCCTCTCCTGTGTGCGTTGAAAGCGAAGAAGGCAGCTCTACTTTTTAATGTCGGTAGGTGACGGTGACGCAAGGAAGGAAGGAAGGATGTATAAGGAAGGCAGGAAAGTCACCCTCGATTTTAACGGAATAGTGTCTTTAAGAGATGCTACGCGCCACATTAGAACTAGAAACACATATTTAGGCCCATAAACGAATGGGAAGAAATCTGGCAAAAGCCACTCACGCCGTTTGTTGCGGCGGAAAGACTACCAGCTATAGATCTGTGACACTACAAAATTTCGGCCCTCGGATATTACTGGTTCAGAAGAAACCACAATTAGTGTAGTCCGTTCATTAGCAGTACAAAATTATTAGCCGACGCGAGCTTACTAGGCGTTTCCTTAACGCCAGCTTCCTCGGCCAATCCTGCATGTATAAGGCATTTTATAGTTTATCGCTTGGTAGTACGTAGTTTCGCTCTGTGCAGGACACTTAAGTAAATGGCCTGGTCAGAGTAATTAGTAGTAGTTTTCCTCTTGGTTTGCTTTATCAGCAGCGAATGCTACGATATAGACGTTTGCAATCAAACTAACTATGCGTGGTATCTTGATGGTTGACACTACACTTGGTGAGACGTTTTTTTTTTGTTTAAAACAATACCGAGCTCTCGACGCCGTGGAAGTCGTAGTCGGCTTTCCCCCGACTAAAACCAATATTTTGATAAGACACACTATCAGTAGAGTATTGGATGCTGCTCGTAAAGACAAAAACGTTTTTTTTTGGAAATTAGTGCACCCACTCGTTGTTTTTATGGCGGGTGTAAAAGCAGAAAATAATTTTATGCATTCCAGGCCCTAAGTTTTTCCCAACGATTCTATTCAGTAAAATTGCTGGTCCTTTAAGGAAATGCAAACAGCGCATATTGCGCGCGTAGTATCTTTGATAAAATTTGTATCCCACACTGTCATATAAAGTAAACGCCAGGTGTGGTCACAGAAACCAGCCAAAACAATTTTGTGGATCCAGTGTGGAGCTGATTAAACGCTTGAAACTTCTGTGGAGAATGCTAACCTGCTAACTAACTTGAGATACTTTCTTACTATCACATACCGTTGTTTGAATTGCTAGCAGCGGCTCTATTAAACAAGGAGAGCCAAAGGAGAAACACAAAGCCATTTGAAGTAAAACATAAATTGTAATGCTGGTTCTAAACGAGCGCGCCTGGGAAGCCTGTTGTCTGTCAAATGTGCGGTGATGACGAAGGTGTCCCCAAATCATAAACTGCGCTCGTGGTGTCGTACGTGGACAAAGCTTTGCTAATGTGAGCACATGTTATCTGAAAACGCGTCCGCACAGTGCAGGATGCGCAAAGGAGAGAAACGGTCATCCACAGCCGTAAGTTTGAAAACAGATTATGGTTCAGCGTGACATGTTACTACTAAAATGTGTTATGCCTGCGCTCTCACATTCTTGCTTTGCTAAGTAAGAGCGTGAACACGAGTAAAATAAAATTATAGCAACGTTGTTATCGTTCCTTGCACGAAAAAGGCAACACACATCTGTGGTCAGGAACTTGAGATATGTACACAAACGTCAAGTAAGGGTGACGGGAGCTAAAGGCGTCTTCCCTCTAACAGCAGAGTTGTCGTTTAAACGAGTTGATACATACAGTAATCCCTCGTTATACCGAAGTCAGCGGGACGGCGAAAAATTTTGTTACAAGCGGTATTTCTATTTAAGTGGCCACTCCAAAAAGGCTAAAGCAGTGGAGCATAATTGCACCACAACTGCAAGGAATCAAAACACAATGTATTCAGTTAAGCAAAGCTTTATTCAGGTGCAAAAAAGGCAGTGAGCTTTGGCTGTTTCAAGTTCTTGCCGGGCGCGAGCAACCGCTGCTCCAGTTTGACGAAGCATTGCATGAGGCTGTGGTCGCCGCCCATAAACGTGACAGTTGCTGTGGCCAATTACATGGGGAGTAACGGAACGCAACGCAAATTTCGCGCTGGAAAGTGCCGCAAACGCCGTGGCTCGAGTCAGAGGTTGCGTTTGTTGCTCTCAAAAACCGATTAATCGCTCATTTTGGGTTCCCGGGGCAATCATGAAAACTGACCAGTTTTGCACTAGGTGATTTGCATGATTTCTGGGAAATTTTTTCCCTAGGTGTGCAGTAGTGAAGCTCGGAAAACAGGAGTTTTTCGGCGCCCCATTGTCAACGACACTCCTAATTCTACGGTTCGAGTGTCGGTGTTCGCACAGCGTCACGTCCACGCCATTGACCGATGTTTAGGAACAAAATTCAATGACCCTTCACGCATTCGGACCGTTTGTCTGAAGTGGGATGGCGTGAATCGGGCATGACCGGCTCGAGAAAATCGCCGGGGAAAGACCAGCTTGCGTTGACCCACCATGTTGGCAGTTTGACTCGCTTCCAAGTCGCCGCCACTCGGCCATGCCTCCGCTCGCACTTTGCTCTAAGCGGGTCAAGCTCTTTGTGCACTTCGAGTAATGCAGCCTAAAATGCATGCGTTTGGGTTGGGACCACAAGAAATTTCGAATAAAGCGATATTTCGAGTAAAGCGATTTCGTTATAACGAGGGAACTGTACTTTCAAGGATTTAAAAGCTATGCCCGAAGACGAGAGACTAAAACATCACAATGAACACCATGAGCACTGTGTTCGGTTCGTGTTTTGATTCCTCGTTTTCCCGCAGCACGTTGAAATCTCTTGCACGCGGTGTATCAAACACGAGATCCTATAGAACATAACATGCATTCGGAGAACGTTGTGCCTGTAATCACGTGAAAACGGCGTCAAAATCTCCGTTACAGTGCGTATCATAGATCTAATTTAATGATTTTGTTTTAAACTAGCGGTTGCTTGATTTGTGTAGTGAACGCTTTTTTACGCATTCATGTTTCCATGTATAGTTCTTTTTCTTTAACTAGCGGTTGCTTGATTTGTGTAATGAATTGTTTTTTTTTGTTGTTTCTATGTTTGATATTTTGTTTGCCATAATGTGCGGCCACATTTTTGTGCTGTGTATTTCCGTGTATTGTATGTGCTGTATTGCCCCTCCTGCTTGGGCCCAAACCGGGCCTGCAGTATGTACTAAATAAAAAATAAATAAATAAAATAAAACGCTGCCGGGCATCCATCGTGCGGTCGTGCGGGCTCCGCATCTCCGTCGCTAGCCGGTCCTTCATGCAGTGTTTTCTCCTACTGCCACCGTGCGGCGCCACCATCTACGAGCCCTGCAAAGTGAGCGTTAGAAAGGGTGAAACGATATCTTTTCGTCCTTGGGTGGGACTCAAGGGCGCAGAAACCGGTCTCAGCAATGAAGGGAGGGCAGATTCTTTGTTGCCTCCCTTCCAAGGTGTTTCCGTTAATGTCCCTCTTTTGAGTTAAAGGCTCCCTGTTATGTCCACTTAAGAGGTCAGTGGCCAGGCATCCCAGCCTTTCATGTGAAATTGATCAATGTTGAAAACTGGGCGTTTTGGTACATGTTCTAAGCAAAACAGCCAAAAAAAGACAAGGACAAAGAAAGATACACGACAGGGACTGCGCTGAACTATCAACTGGCTTTAATTTTGGAACTGGGACAATGTCTATAGCCGTCCTACCTAAGGTTTATGGGCGCATCCGTAGACAATTTATTTCTTTGACCGACAGGGTGATAGACGCCACGCTGACTCATGCCTCACCAAACGTAAGGATCCATTCGGATTCGATAATTTCACGTGAGAGCCGTTATTTGCACTTTCTAATGATGGAACTGTATTGTAATTCTGGCAAACAGTCCTTGCAAGTACAGTTGATAGTTCAGCGCAGTCCCTGTCGTGTATCTTTCTCTGACCTTGTCTTTTTTTTTCTACGCTGTTTTAACTATATTGAAGGTTGAAGGGCCACTCCACGCCGCTCGGTCTAGAGGCACAGCACTGTCAACACTACGCTGTGGCCTTTGTCAGTTTCCCTGCGGCGCGTTCAGGAGACGGCTTGTCTGGATGCTGAGAATGCCGCTGGAATATTCCCCCTTACAAAGGCAGACGACCCCGCCAAGTTCCCAGGATCGTGCGCGTAGCTGATAACAAAAGGATCATTGTGGTCGCCTGACCGCACGACAGCGACAGCTTTCCCGTGAGATCCCTCTGTTTCGCGCCACCGTATACGAACGGCTGCCTTTCGGTAGCCGCCGCTTTTCGTCCCCACCATTGGGAGTCATGTGTACTCGCTGTCGCGTGCTTGCTTACCTGCGCACAGGCTTTTGACGCCAAGGTGGTGGCGCCTAATTGAATATTCGGCAAATGGCTGAATGAAAGCTGTCTACGTGAATTTGGACCCTCCCTTACGTGTGTCCGAACGCTAGAGGGGCGTTCCCGAGAGAGAATAACACCGAAGTGTTCTAATAGCGAATTTGGCAGTTAAAGAGCGTTCTTGTCTCAGCTCTCAGCTAGGCAGTTCCGGGCGAGGCAAGGAGTCTCGACCGCTGAAACTAGGTTGGGATTTGTGAGCCCCCTAAGCAAGAGGTAGACTGGAGGATCACGTCGGAAGTTTAGGGTACAGTGTGTGCGGGTAGCTACCCGGCTCCTGCGGCGAGGACAGAGTCCCGGGCGTCGTTTCTCGAGGGGTTGTGTACGCTCTGAGCATAGGAGAGTTAGACGGAGTTGAGAAGTTCGAGTCACTTTTACGCACTTAGAGCTACCTTCTCACAGCAGTTTCAAGTTTTTTCTGTTTATTCGATATGTACTCGGTTATCTAAATGTAAATACTTTTATGTAAACTTTCGTTTCTATTAATCAAATTCAAACTCCTCGACTTCTTTCATTCGGTCACATTCTCTTTATGCTTTATCTTTCCTTATTCAGAGATTACGCCGCATTGCCGGTAGGCGCTACAGCAGGAGGGTTACAGCATGGGCATAAACAAATCTTCATTTTTACAGCACACTTGCGCTTCAGACAACCCGTTTCACTCTTTAATGATTTTTACAAAAAATGATTTAGCGTGTAGGTCCGTCCTGGTACGCCATTCCCCTATTTTGAAAACATGGTCAGTTCTATGTGAACGGTAATGAGTTTCTTTGAAGTAGTTTTCTTTGTTAATTCCTGTTTTATTGTGAAATATTTGAAAAAAGAACTTTAACCGCAATTTTCGTCGTCGCGAGGAAAGCAGCTACCACCCAAGTTCATTTTTCATCTGAGTACAACTATCTCCCCTCTTGTACCGTCCCAACACGAACCTAGCCGCTCGGTTTTGTATTTTCTCAAGTCCATCAGACAGTGTTACTTGGGAGGGATCCCATACGGCGCAGGCATAATCTAGTATAGGTCGTATACATGTCAAGTAAGCCGTCTTCTTTAGGTGTTGCTCTGACGTTTTTATGTTGCGTTGCATGAAATTCAGCGCCCCTGCAGCTTTCCTTACTACGCCGCTTACATGTGCATTTCATAAGCAATCGGATGAAAGAACTTTAACACCATCACACTCAAGCCTCCTGCCAAATCAACCGGAGCCCGGGTGATTTTGTTCCTGATCGACATCCGGACTTCTGGAATGTGAACTTCACAATCTTTACGGGCGTAGTCGACAGGATTTGACCGAAGAAATCACCACACCACTGGCCAGGGCATCAATCAGACACAAGCCCGCCGTCATCGCCACCAACCGAGCTTCGCGTGGAGCGATGCGTTGGAGAGAAGCCACCGCACGCGAATCGGCGGCACGGAGTCGACAACGTGGCCGTCGACCACCGAAGGTTCGAGTGAGTGGGATTTCTTGGGCTTCGTTGTGGCGGTGTAGGCTGGGTTACATAGTGCATGGCATTCACGCGGAGCATGCTGGCGGACACGGCGGAAGGAGACGGCAATCGTCAGACACATGAGGTGCCACCTCGAGGAGGTACGATGGCAGAAGGGGTTGCTCAAGCGGAATCCGAGGCGATAATTCTTTGACGAATGGAACTAGAATTTCAAAACCTCAAGCTCCAAGAGGAGGGGCGGGATAGAAAAGAGGCGCTCCAAGCGGAGGAGCGGTAGACAAGAGAGGCGGTAGAATTGAAGGAGCGTATACAGAAACTGAGGCTTGAATCTAAAGAGCGGTTGCATAGGTATGAGTTCAGCTTGAGCGGAGAAGGCAAAGGATCTCACGGTCGGATACCGGCGAGAAAAACAATCGGGCATAGCCCCAGCCAGTGGTATACCGACAGTCAAGTTGAACGGTGCCGGCAAATGCTTCGACGTGCAACTTGGCGATGACAAAGTAAGCATCCGTGACTCCCTGCCGGGAGTTAGCATTTCCGCCAGGTCCGAACGCGTGGAGACGGAGGTTTGGGTGAGGACTGCGGAGGTAAGCGCGTCCAGTGATACCGTGCAGCTGTGTTATTAAGCTACGCTTGAGTATATCGAGCAGCCTCCGAAGCAAAATTTATTAATTGAAATGGAGCGCAACAGGCAGAATCCCTCGTACAGGTACCGTTATGTACTGACAGCAAAGTTGAGAGGGGGCAGCCGGTTTTTATATTTGAAGGCTCACGACTGCTAGGTAAGCGGCCGTTGCTCCACACAGGAAGCGAGTGGTTCGACCAAGAACAGGTGCATGGAAACGGACCCGAGGATGTGGAGCGTTGAAGCCTGCCGGTGCAATCGGAGAGATGAGATCAACCCCTGTTGCTCTGACGCAAGTGGCGCCAATTGTATTCGCACCAGAATTTGAGCTAGAACAGGACGATCCCGCTCGCCTGATTAGAACCACAATTGCAGTGAGGAGACCGGAAATAGAGACGGGCGTCGTGCTTGAAAGCCGCGGGCTAAGCAGCGTTCTAACTCCCTTTCAGTATTCGCAGGCGAAACTGACCCATGAGTTACTATTTAGATCCTCTTGGTGAATGACGGAGGTAAGCTGGCATAGAGTGAGAGCCAAAAAGAGGGTGGAAAGAGGAGTCGAGAAAACATGGGACGAGATGACGCGAAAACGACACGAAGTCCACTATCAGACTGGAGGAAGGAGCTCAAAGCACTTGAAGAGGGTAGAAAATATATGGCGATACTTCGGGGCCAGTTATTGTGGAAGTTGAGAGCGTACACGAGGAGACTGATCCAGAACAGAATGCATGCGTGGAGATGGCGAAACAAGAATGAGAGCTCCCGAGGACGTTGTGAAGGACAGAGAAAAACAGTGTGAGAATGCAGCGATATAGAAATCAGAGACGTAATCAGCGATCTCAAAAAACCGATTTCTCTGACAGAGCTTCGTAGCTTTAATGTTCGTTCCGGTCGTTACCAAGAGTTGGTCAGGAACCGCACCTGAAGGGTTGACGCACTAACTCCTGCGACAAAGCAAGGAGCAAGGTGTCACAGAGCTGAGTTCCCATATAAGTATGCTGAGTGTGTGTCGGGTAAGCTGACAAAATCCTTTTGTTCGCCCGCTGCACGGAATACTCATGGCGTGCACGAGCCGCATTCACTGGTTACAGACGGCTGTGAGGTTATAGTGGCGGAGTACCCGGAACGTAAGAGAAAAAATGATCCCGAGGAGGTAGTCGCGGTTACGGGACGCCATTCCACTCCAACACCGAGGATTCGCTGACGCTGCCAGCACGAAGCACTGTCTAACGTTGGGGCATTCGGAAGCATATTCACTGGATTTCGGGGACAGAAATCGACTTCGCATCTCGCCAAATTCCTCTGCCTTTCCCGAAGTCACGTACGCCTCATGCGGCTAAATTGTCGAGACTTGCATTGACATTGCAACGCTACACTGTCATGGACGCCTGCAGAAGAAGCTGGAAATACGCGAACTCGCTGCCTTATTTTCTAGAGAAGGATAGTATTCATATGCCTCCAAGCCTTTACACCGTCACGGTGAACGGAGATGAACGTTCACGTTCAGCCGTCCTCTTCTTACGTTGGTGTGCGCGCGCTGCTTGTACGCGATTCAGTGCCTCCATTTTTCGATGCGAGCACCAAACTGAACTTTCAGTGCACAGAAACTGAGCAGAAGAAAGGCTGAGCTTTCTTAAACAAACGCTACCGTGCTTCTCCATCCGGAAGAACATTTGCGCACGTGCGCATGGGAACAATGCAAACTTGTGTAACGTTTCTTTTGTTAGCTAAAAAACTGGCTGGGTTGTTAGCCGGTATGTGTTTTTTGTGGTAGTTGAGTGCCGGGTTCATTTTGTGTGTGATTACACCTATACTGTTGGGGGAGAAGTTGTCTTGTTGTTTGCGGCGTTTAAGCGCCACGGATATACGACCCAGATTCTTCCTCACTCACATTTAGTTGTTTTTGCAGTTCTGTTTTCGCTTTGCTGAAGTCTTCCGCCTTTTTTCAAGGCCCAGTGAATAAGCTGTGTTTCATAGTTTAGGTGAGAGAGAGTTCGGAATAACTGAACAGCAGGAATGGTAGGGGCTTATTCGTAGTTATACCTAGCTCCTCGAGGGAGTTATTTCCTTTTCTGTTTCTTTGAAGGGCAGCTAAATCGAGTGGACTTTTTAAATTATTTTCGGATTGACTGAACCAAGGGGTTCAGTAACCCTCTTATCGGGGTAGTTGTAAGGTCCACTCACGAGGTCAGACGCCAGGCGCCCGAGCCTTGGATTGTGAAAGCATAGCTCCCCGCTGCTAGGTGTAGAAGAACAGCACTGCCAACAGTAAGCTGTGGCCGTCGTCAATTCGCTGCGGCGCGTTCGGGAGACGGGTTGTCCGGATGCCGCGGTTCCCAGGATCGTGCGCGTAGCTGATAACGAACAGGTCATTGTGGTCGTCTGACCGCACGGCAGCGGCGGCTCTCCCGCGAAATCCCTTTGTCGCGCGCCATTGTATACAAACGGCTGCCTATCGGTAGCCGCCGCTTTTCGCCACGACCCTTCGGAGTCATGTGTACTCACCGCCGGGTGCTTGCCCTACTGCGCACAGGCTTTTGACCCGAATGTGGTGGCGCCTGATTGAATGTTTGATAAATAGCTGATTGACAGCTGTCTACGTGAATTTTGGTCCTCCCTTACGCGTGTACGAACGCTTGAGGGGCGTTCCCGAGAGAGAGTGATACCGAGGTGGTATAAGGGCGTATTGGGCAGTTAGAGTGTTCTTGTTTGAGCTCTCAGGTAGGCACTTCCCTACGAGACAAGGTTTCTCGACCACTGAAGCTAGGTTGGGATTTGTGAGACATCTAAGGGGGAGGTAGACTGGAGGATCTCTTCGGAATTTTAGGTTACAGCTTTGTACCGGGCGGGTCTAGGAGAACTCGTCACAAGTGAACTCGTCACAGCTAACTAGTGTTAGGTGATTTCGTCAAATAGGGCAAGTCGTCAGAGGCCATTTCGCACAAGAGAAACTCGTAACCTAGGGCAACTGGACACTTGCCTTATTTCGTCGCACTTTCCGTTTTTCGTCAGTCATCTTCAAATGAAAAGAATACAGGAATTCTTTTCTCTAATGGAGTGTAAGCAATCTTACACCCTTTTTACCTAATGTTTCCCTGATGGCCATGGAGGAGCATGCCAGACCAGACAGCGCATTTTGTCGGTTTTTGTCTGCTTCATTCAGATAATCAATCGCATGAGGACACTAGGTATATTAAATTTAGTTTTTTTTGTTTTTTTTTATTTTACACTGTTACTTCTAGGTAATCAGGGGACGGAAATGAGTTGCGTAGACCTTTGCGACTTGGTTCTGTATTTTCGGTTTTTATTATTTTGATCTTTTTTTTCCACGTCTTCTCACCAAACATGATTTTCAGGTTTTGCCAACAGAGCACAACTGGTTAACTTTTCTTTCCCTATTATTATTACATCGATGTATTTGTACACCGAACCCACAGATTCCACCATGCTTTGGTCGTGCGCGCTTCCTCCGAAAAATGAAACATGACTTCGTGCAGGTCCACTAACTAGTGGTTCGACAACAAAAGCAGAGAAATTGAAGATAGGACAAAAAATGGCAACCTGCGACTCCTCCCCCAACAGCTCCTCCAAAAAGTGGGATAATTTTTGTAGGGCGAGAAGAAACATAAAAGGGAAACAAAACTTGTGTTAAACCCAGAACCACCACCTGCAAACAAACGAACAGAGAGGCCAAATCCCGAACTGCGAATAGGTCAAGCTGGCACCAGTGATCAGGGTTGAAGCCACTGATTCATCCCCCCTCCCTTTCCCCGTCCCCGTGCGCTTCTCATCGTCATCCGCCAAAAATGGAACTACGAGACGAAATTTCCAAGAACAAGAAGGTTGGTGCTACCAGTTCCCGTAGTACGGGATCACCTAGAACCAGATGCCCGCTTTGACCAATTCACCTACGACCAGTTTTCCTAGTACGAGTTGCCTGCGACGAATGAGCCTGTTCCCGTACCGGGCAACTAGACGGGTCCTGCGGCGGGCACAGAGTTCCGACCATCGTTTCTCGAGCGGTTTCTGTACGCTCCGAGCATAGGAAAGTTAGACGGAGTTGAGAAGCGCGAGTGACTTGTGCACATTTGGAGCTACAGCATCTAGTTTGAAGTTTTTTTTCTTTCATTAGTCATGTACCCAGTTATGCTACTGTAAGTAGCTGCATATAAACTGTTCGTTCCCCTTAATCAACTACAAACGCCTCAACTTCGTCAATTCCGTCACCATCTCCGAGAACTTCAACACCATCGCCCTGCAAGCCTCCTGCCCAATCAACCGGACACCGGGCGATTGGGTTGCTGATCGGCACCGGCTTCAGGGAAATGAACCCCAACAATATTTACTTCCCACCACCCCCAAACAAAATAAAGCCTTGAATAGCCGAATAAATAATGGCGATAACGACGAACCATGGAACGCCCCGCATTACAACAAAAATACAGATTTGGCTAAAGTAACAACCGTAACCCTTGTAATGTGGTAACGGGAGATAATTAGTCGAACAGAATTTTCAAAAATGAAAAAGTCAGGAAAACAGAAACACATAACATATTCACGAAACTCATTTACCAAAATTTAAAAAAAATGCACTCTATATTTCTCCACACAACACCAAAAAATAAACAAAACTTCGCAAAAAATTCTAAAACTGGCGGCATAAGAATGGTACAGATAAGTAGAGGATTCTCTGATTTTCTCAGGATTTTTACGCAATCTTCGGTTTGTTGGAATGGTTTTTATGACTTATTTCTATTTTCCCTATTAAAACATATAAATGTGTTACTTTTGCCCACTAAGCATTTTTTGGAACTGCAGGGCATTTCACCGTCAGGGCTGTGTTTCTATTCTGCAAAGAAGGCTCCGCAGAACATGACATATTTTATGAGAGATCTAATGTAACACTAGGGTCCACAGACCCGGCCAAGCCGCGTAAGTGTGGCCTTTTGTCTGTGCCCCTGACATTGCTACCTACGAATGACAAATAATAGAACATGACCTATTGATTCAACCTAATAAGGCTAGCGTCCTGGGCACGTTGGTACTCCATTGTTAATACAATGATTGCGCTAAATCGGGGGCCACGGACGGAGTGAGGACAGACACACACGGCGCAAATTTCTAACTACTTTTTATTGCCACTGTGTCAACTTTATACACTTTGAAAAGGACGATCGCCCATGCGCAAGCAAAAAGAGAGATTAAACGTTCGATGATGCGGCGGCCAAGAAAACCAATTTTTTTTCGGTAAGAGCCAGCGAGGTTACTATTGATTGATTGAGTGAAGTTACCCTAAGCTCGGTGTCCTGTGCAAGAGTTCACTGCTGCGGTATTTAGCATGTCATGGAGAACCTAGCGCAGCTAGGGAAATTCAGGTCATCACTCGAATGAATGCTTATTGGAACGCGACGTGGTATTCTGAACACCTCACCACAATGAAGAAAATGACGCCGTCATGAGAGTTGACAGTTTCATGTAAACAGGTCTTCGTGACAGCACATCAGAAGTTGAGGTGTGTTCTGGATGTACCGACATGCAGTACCTAAGTGACACGATCCAACGATTACCAATGAGAAATAATCAGCCTGGTAAGGTGAGGTCATGGAAGAGATTATCGGGACTATTTTGGCTGTTAGCCAACGCCTTTGGCATAACAGGCAATCATGCAACAAATTTCAACGGCTTCACCACACTTCAATATGCAAAAATGCTCCACAAGATCAGCGAGGGTGAGTTTCCCTCCGCAGACCATGAATCTCTCATCGGGGACTGCTATTATGGGGAGCGTAAAATAATGCCGGCTCGGTAAAACAGCTTGGTGGTGGAAATGAATCGCAGGTAGTAGCTTCTGGATGTATCAGCCAACGCGGATGACCGCTTGTCAATGAACTTGCGAATGGGCCGGAGGAATTATGCCGGCAACTCCCCGGAAATCATGTCTCGCCGGATGTGGTGTTTTGTTGGTCTGTTGGTTGTTTTGTTGTTTGTCCGAACTGTCATAATTTTAGCATCGGGTCGATGCCCTCTTATAGCGGAGGAGGTTATGCCACGAAACATGTTTTTGGCTTGTTTGTTTATGTTTTGTTTTTTTTTTGACCGGCTGCGCCGGGCTATAGTATCTGTTTTATACTTGGGTCAAGTGAAGCGCATGTTTTATTCTTTAGGCCGCACGTGTTATCCCCATTGATAGAGAGAGTGTCGCGACACCAGCCTAGAATAATCTTCTATGATGTACAGTGTTCTGGACGCAATTCGACTTTTCGAGAAGCCCTCGCGCCGAGAGGGAAGTGGCCGCAGAGCAGACGCCGCGGCATTCGATTCGCCGACACCAGTCTGCGCACGTCACTCTGTTGACTGCTCTTTCACGGCCTGTGTATTCTTTGAGGTGTTAAGGGGAGCAAAGGTTCGCTCCAATAAACTTGTTTGTCCTTCAAGACAGCTGCGTCGTCTTTGACCACGTGATAATACTGTAGTCTGTTTGGCACAGCTACTATGCAGTAAATATACGCGGGGCCAATTGTTAAAAATCAGATGAAAGGCGGCCTTAAAGACTGGTATTGAAGAAGGCATAATGTATGCATAACCGACATTGTACATGAGATAAAATGGTTAGTGTACCTAGATGTGGCAAGGGTGGACGAGTTGGAATACTTCTTTGCTCAAGGTTGTTGAAGTTGTGTGGTCGTTTTTTTTTCTTTAGGGCCCACAGGCTGACCACGAAAATATCCGAAGTTCTGATAAGATGAAAACTAAAGGTGTGTAATTACACTTCTTTTATTTTCGACGTGTATGAAGCCACATCAACGTTACTTTTAGGTTAGATTGTTCCTTTGCCCCGTTGTGGCAAAAAAAGAGCAATAATGCCTTGAGAAGTTGCCACTACCACTTCAGCAGCGAGCGAGATTAAACGCATTTGATGCAGACCACTTTGGCGTATGGATGCCCGCAGTAAGGAAGTCATGCTGGTGCGCGCTTCGTCTCAGCGCACCTAATATCGGGCATAACCACATGACGTTGAAAATACCCGACTTCACATTGCGTTTGCGGCCATAGCACGGCATTTTAGGCGGTGGTGTGAGCAATGTTTCCCAGCTTTGGCCATGAAGTTTGAGGGGGGGGGGGGGCGGTGAGGGAAAGTACGTCTGGCTTTTTGAAGTCCACCACTGGTAACCCGTCTGCACGGTTGATATTTTTGTCGTTCTCTCGGGAATTCATGGCGCTCCCAATACCGGCATTGGTGCTGAGAGCAATGACTGAGTGCGGGTGGTTCAGAAAGGCGTGTGCCACCGGCCATAGGCCTAACAGTTTGGGTAAGGAACTAAGGTATATTGCTTGGCCCTTTGTGCACGATTTACGCAAAGTAAGCTATGGCGCGCGCTTTTTCCGCCGTTGTGCATTTGTGCATTTTTTTTTCCTCCATGTGAAGTGCTAGCAGCACCGGTTTTCACTTATCCAGAATGATAGGAAATGTTCCAAGCACATAAGCGAAGTAAACAATTACTGATTGATAGGACACCTACACCTGGGTGATTCACTGTCGGTAAGCATCGGCAGCACTTCTTTCTTATAAATATGACGCAAGAGACCCGCCTCCAATAGATTTCTCCCCCCCCCGTGCTACCTTCTGCAGTGTGTAGAGTGAGCTGCCCCCCTTTACTGTCGCTCAACTCGCGGGCCGTGATATTTCATTTATTTATTGGCCCGTAAAGGCCCGAAGGCATTCCACAAAGGGAGGGTGCTATGTCAAAGTGTGTACTGCGAACAATATCACACTGAACAAGATAAAGATATACCCAAGAAAATAGTTATACATGAATAAAGAATGAATAAGAAAGTAAATGTGTTAAGGGCAAAGTGTAGCGGCGAGCACATACGAAATAAAAGACGTCACTATGACATTTGTTGGACCCACTGCTCCTAAGAGGTAAATTGGAAGGTCTTCCCCTCGTGTTCTGTATGAGTTTACGAGTCAGGGCAAACGTGCGCCCTTCGTGTTTTTCAAACCGCTGTGTAATGCGACATCAGAGTAACTACTCGCCTCCACGACGTTCATTCGCACGAATGCCCTTTGATAGCCAAACTCACCATGCCCTGTGGCTGGCGCCTGTAGCCGGCGCCAGCGCCTATGTCTGCCTTGTTTCTTTCTCCCGTTGTTGTCGACGGAGAACTGTGCCCGTGCGCGGGGCTGCGATATCAGTTACAAAGGGTTGACGACGAATAGTATGCTTTTTTGTTAGCGTGCTGACCTGTTTTCGTAGGTGCACCTTAATTGGTGACATCGTTTGGCAGCGGGGGGGGGGGGGGGGGGGGGAAGCAAGGGTCGATGGCGAGTAATCCGAAGAGCTGGCTCTGTCGAGTAGTGCTTACTTTGTCTCGCCTTCTTGCCACCGGCCATGGCGGCGCGGTGTCGTAAAATGGGTGGTCAGGACGTTGACTCTTTACCTGTAAAAGAGTCGAAAGTTGGGCAAGTTGGTATGGACGCATCTTAAAAATCCAACTGCGCGCAAATTAACGAGGACGTGAACACACTGAAGACACCACAAGCGCAGACTCACAACTGGTTTATTGTTACAAAAAACAGAACATTAAATACCCAGGCGCCCCACATACGTCACATTCTCAGCGCTATCGGCTGCACACACAAATAAATAAAACTCAGAAGCACACGAATGACAGATAATTCCGCGACGATAACACCATCACACATGAAATATCCTCCCCCTCTTCACCACGCATGCCCTGAAGAGGCTTCAAATTCATGTTTAGTGCCCATCTATGTAGGCGACTTCGCGACTAAGCAAAGCAATAGATGGGTGACTAATACAATCTGAACCAGCTTTTAAAATGTGTCTGGCCTCGACAATTTCTCTTGTCTGCCGATTTTTATGCCTGAATAAAATGGTTGTGCGCTCAAACACAGGGGTACATTCAGGGGTACATTCAGGAACGCATGCGCGGCAATGGGAAGACATGTGGCTCAGGTCCCGTTTTTCTTTCGAATAGTTATGTTCCTTAAGTCTTGTATTTAAACAACGCCCGGTTTGGCCAATGTATACCTTGCCGCATACAAGTGGTATGGAATAAACAACCCCCGTGGCACATTGGACGAACTTCTTTTTGTGATTAATACAACATGCTCCTTGACGTTTTCCTGCCCTTTTGTTCACTTTTGGGCAGATCTTACTTAACTTATTAGGAGCTGAAAACACTATTTTTACGTCATACCGCCCGGCCACTCGTTTTATACCGTGTGACATCTCGTGAACATAGGGCACCACGGCAAAGTTTTTCGGCTTTTCTTTTGGTGGTATGGCCTCCCTATCCGACTTTACCCACTTTACCAGTTTTTCACTTGCTCTAGAAATAACATGATCAGGGTACCCGGATTTTTTTAGCTTCTCCACCTGCTGTGAGACACTATCGGGCATTGAATGCTCACACGATTTTGAAATGGCCGACTTCAAGCAGGAAAGTGCAATACCCTGCTTCACAACTTTGGGTATTTAATGTTCTGTTTTTTGTAACAATAAACCAGTTGTGAGTCTGCGCTTGTGGTGTCTTCAGTGTGTTCACGTCCTCGTTAATTTGCGCGCAGTTGGATTTTTAAGATGACTCTTTACCTCCTGTGCGATCACCATCTATAGGTATAGTTATTCTGATGATGATGGTTTAAGTTTAATGGCGCAAGGCCGACATGGGCAAAGAGCGCCAAATACAAAGTTATTTGATGAGGGGGGAAATCGAATAAAGTCAGGTAATGACTATGAGCACGGCTGGTGTAAAGGGCCAGGGTGAAGGACGTGAGTGGTTAAAAGATAAATAAGGTGGCCGGTGTATAGGACCAGGGGTAAAACTATAGGTGATATGAGATGAGTTGTAAGAAATGAACTTCAGATAGGAACTTAAACGTGCGCTGAACAGAGAACATGGCATCATCTCCTAAGAAGTATGACGGGTGTGGTGGAATATGTCATGTGTGTAGTTGTGGGAAGTGTTTGCGTCGTGTAATGTCGAGTGCCTTACATTGTATGAGGATGTGGATCACGGATAGGGCCTCTCGGCACCTGCTGCACAGAAGTCTTGGAGATCCAGTGAGAAGGTGCGAGTGCGTTGCATGTGTGTGCCCTATATTCGTAATCTAGCCAAGGCGACTTCAGTGTATCTATTACGTGTGTCGGTGGTGTATGGTCCCAAGAGTGGTTTTATTACGTGTAACTTGTTGTCTGTTTATTCGCTCCAGTGTGTTTGCCATGTTTTGCGAAGTTGTTGTCTGATGTGCGGTTTCACGTCGGTGTAGGGTAATGTGGTTATGTCTACTGTAGTCAAGAGTGTAGCAGCAGCAGTCATTCGATCCGCTGCTTCGTTCCCGGCTATACCACAGTGGCCAGGGACCCAGCAAAGGACTAGTTCAAATTTGTGGACATACACAGACCTAATACCCTTGACTATTAAATTTATAACTTGATTTTTTGAAGACTTTGTTGACGACAACGCCCGCACAACACTGAGAGAATCTGTATATATAATGGATTGTGGGATGTGGCTTTGAAGGATATGATTAACAACCAGAAGTACACCATAAGCCTCTGCCGTAAAGATACTTGTATTACTGTTAAAAGTTCTAGTGACACTAAGGCCGGGCCCATGCGCCGCGCAGGACATCGAGGTGGAAGTTTTAGAGGCGTCCGTATAAAATTCAGAACATTGGTACTTCTGCTGCAAATACCAGATGTGCTGCAGACTTGCACATGTGGGAGCTCGGTTTTTATCTACATGTGTGAATGATGTGTCGCAATACACAGGGCGGAGATGCCATGGTGCTATGAAATCTGTTGCAGAACTTTGGATGGTATCTAAAAAGGACACAGCAAGCTCTGACGCTTCCTCTCTAACTCTGTAAGAGAAGGGCGCAGAGAACGATGGTCGATTTAAAAGGAGTTCAGTCATGGCGGTATCATGAAAAAAAATTCCCCCGCATTTCCCCGAGGGGGAGAATGTGAAAGTGCGAATGCACGGTTGTCGGCCCGCTAGCGGCGCTTGCGCTCGGCCCCCGCAGCCCACCGCCTCGCCGCCTTCTCTTCCATCTCTTCCATCGGGTTTGTAGTATCACGTGTACACCACGCAGTTATCAAGCCGCTATAACGCCGCTGAGTCGCCAACGCACGCCGCTGACGACGTAGTTTGAATGCGTTAAAGATATAGGGCGCGTCACTGACACTGATATCAGCGTCGCGTCCGTGGCTTGGCCGGTAGAGCTGTCGCGCTGCGGCCGCAAAGTCCTCGGATCGAAACCTGGCGCCGGATGCTGTTTCTTTTTTAAATATAGAGGAGCCCTGCGGACGCCGCCTCCGCCGGCGGTGGATGGTTTGGGGTCGCTTATAAAGTGCATTCGCACTTCAAACTGATTAGAAGGATGGTGAGGCATGGATGAAATTTTTAAAGCATAAAGGAGGTCTGTGTATGCTCGCTGACGTTGTAGGTTCCATTTGTTGCACTCAACATACAGGCTTTCGACCGGACTAGTTCGGAAGGCACCACACGACAAGTGGAGCCCTAGATGAAGCACAGGGTCCAGCAATCTGAGGGATGTTTTAGTGGCTGACCCATAGACAACGCTACCATAATCCAGTCGTGAATCTATTAGGCTGGTAAAAACACGTAAAAGAAGTTGTTTGTCACCACCAAAGGAGATGTGCGACAGAACCTTCATGATATTCATTGTTTTTAAGCATTTATGTTTTAGTTGTTTTATGTGTGGGATGAATGTGAGCTTTTCGTCAAAGATTATACTTAAAAACTTGTGTTCCTTTTTTACAGGAATAGAGACACCGTGGAGTCGAATGTCTGTATCCGGCCGAATGCCACGCCTCTTGGAAAACAGAACACAAGTGCACTTTCCTGGATTAAATTTAAAACCGTTGCTATCTGCCCAGCCGGCTAGCTTGTTCACACCAAGCTGCACTTGGCGCTCGCAGGTAGACAAGTTACACGATTTGAAGGAGAGTTGAACGTCGTTCATAGACTGAACAGGAGATCGGTGGTGGCAGTGCCTTCTGAAGAGAATTTATTTTTACAATAAACAAAGTGCAACTCAAAACACCACCTTGCGGCACACCGTTTTCCTGCACATGAACCCTAGAGAGTGCAGCTCCAACTCGCACGCGAAACGTCCTTTCAGACAGGTAACTAACAAGCGTATTCATCATGTTACCCGACATGCCAAAGGACTTCAAATCGCTGAGGATGCCGTACCAAGCAGTGTCGTACGCCTTTTCAAGATCAAAGAATACTGTCATACAGTACTGCTTATGGAGGAAAGCATCTTTAATATATGACTTTAGCGCAACGAGTTCATCGTTCGTAGATCGCCCCACCCTAAAGCCCGCCTGGCAGTTCTCGAGAAGACCTTTGTACTCTAAGAAGTACACGAATCTCCTGTTTATCATCTTTTCGAAAAGCTTACACAGTCAGCTTGTCAGGGCAATGGGACGATAACTGGCGGGAGAGGAAGGGTCCTTCTCTTCCTTTAGGAAAGCCACTACTATGGCCTCCCTCCAAGAGCGTGGAATGTGCACCGAAAGCCACATTTTATTGTATAGGTGCAAGTGTTTCAAGAGCGTCTGGGTGTAGGTGCGGTATCATGGTGTATGTAATCTTATCTGCGCCTGGAGCTGAAGGTTTGCACGTGCTCAGGGCAGCCCTCAACTCATAGAGAGTGAATTCAGAGTTGTAAGAAGTTTTTGATTTGTCTTTGTCGTGTAAGGGCTTTTTTTCTGCAGATGTTTTGTGCTTCATGAAAGTGTTTGTGTAGTGTGCTGAACTAGACACGTGTTCGAAGTCTTGTGCAAGTGTGTTAGCCTGGTCTTCCAGTGTGTCCCCTGTTGTGCTAACCAGGGGCAGGCTGTGTGTCTGTTGTCCTTTGAGCTTGCGTATACGTGTCCAGACTTTGTGTGTGTCTGTGTATGAATTAATGGATGTCAAGAAGGTGTGCCAACTCTCTCGTTTTGCCTCACGGCGCACACGTTTTCCAAACGCCTTGGCCCGTTTGAACAAAATAAGGTTAACCGAGGTAGGGTACCGACGAAGGATACCCCACGCCTTGTTCTGGGCCTCTTGCGCCCGCCTACAGTCCTCATTCCACCACGGCCTCCTCTGGTTGCGCAGGGCACCAGAGGCGTGGGGAATGGACTTTTCGGCGGCGTCGAGGATGTGCGCCGTGAGAAGTTGGGTAGCTTCCTCAACGTGTAGGTGTGCTATGGATGTGTGGTGTAATTTGTATGTCTCTGTAAATGTATTCCAGTTAGCTCTTGCTTCATTTAACCTTTTATGGGAAGATGGACTGCATGGGCCTTTACCTATATATGTTAGTGAGTTGGGGAAGTGGTCAGTGCCATATGGGTCAGTGCCCACACCCCAATCAAGACATGGAAAGAGAATTGCCGAACCAATAGCCAAGCCAAGATTTGAGTATGTATTGTGTCCTATGTTATGGTATGTAGGCTGTTTCTTGTTGAAAAGGCATGCTCCAGAAGATGTTAAAAACTTCTCTATCAGGCGACCTCGGGCATCCGTGCGAGAAGAGCCCCAAAGAGAATAGTGTGCATTGAAATCGCCTGTTAAGATGTACGGTTCAGGAAGCTGGTCGACCAGCGCCTCAAAGTCAGAGCTCAGAAGTGCAAAATCAGGAGAGATGTAGATGGAGCATACCGTTATCAGCCTATTAAAAATTATTGTGCGGACGGCTACATTCTAAGGACGGTGTTCAAGGTGACAGGGTGGCATGCTAAGGATTTGCGGGCGATTATGGCCACACCGCCAGAAGAGTGTGTGCAGCCATCCCTGTCTTTCCTGTATACCAGGTAACTATTCAAGAAATTTGTGTGCTTAGAATTCAGTTGTGTTTCCTGGACACACATTAAACTTGGCTGGTTGGCATTCAGAATCTCATGCACGTCGTCAAGATTATTCAGAAGGCCTCTGCAGTTCCATTGAACTATGTTTTCTATTCCTATTATGATGAGTTAGAGCTACTGGAGTGTGATTATTTATGTAGGGTCTTTCGGGGCTTGGACTCTTGGGAGGGGCTTTCTGGCCTTCTCTACTGACCTGGACGTCGCAGCCCGTTCCTTCCGCTACAATGAAAGCCGGAAGGGCTCGACGTCCATGTCGTCATCTGAACGCAAGGGGGTTGCCCAGCGGACTGGGCCTCCTTGACGTGGTACCCTTTCGGGTGTTCATTGCCTGCACTGCCAGTGCTGAAGGCGTGGGGAGCACCACAGATGGCACAGGCAGTGAGGCGGAGGAGGGGTTGGCTGCGACTGCCTCCGTCTCCATCTCCGTGCCCTTGCGTGTGCTTTGGGCCGGTGGAGAGGAAGCAGTGGATGCAGCGGCATCCCCTACAGACGTTGTTGCCACCACAGCCGCTGCTGGGTGAGCAAGCGGTGCGGAGGTGGGTTGGGCTGCCAGGGGCAACCCAGGGGGGGGGCGGGAGCGGGACCAAGTCTGACTCGCAGTACTGGGTCTCCGCCGAAACCAGACGCCGCTCCGCCCCCCGGCGAGCTGCGTCGGCGTACCTCCCCGGGGGGAAAAAGGCGAACCTCTTTCGCGCCTCTGGGACGGTGATGTTTTCAATGACTTCGATGTTGATTATTTTCTTTTCTAATTGAAACTTTTCACATTTTCTGGAGTCGGCCGCATGTGGACCCTGGCAGTTTACGCAAAGAAATTGTTGAACGTTACAGTTGTCGGACGGGTGGTCGTGCAGGGCGCATTTTGCGCAGGTAAGTCGGCCGCGACAGGAGTTTGTGCAGTGCCCGAACCCTTGGCACTTGAAACAGCGCAGCGGGTTCGGGATGTGTACGGCCGGACTGAACATCAGATGTAACCTGCGTTGATGAATTCTGGAAGGGTGGACTTGTCAAAGGTTAGGATGAGGTGCTTTGTCGGTATTTGTTTATCGTCTCTGCGGATGGTTATGCGCCTGACCGCTGTTACGCCCTGACTCCAGCAGGTCAGCTTCAGATTCATTTAGTAGGTCATACTCGGAAATCACGCCCTGAGAGCTGTTTAGGCTGCGGTGGGGCGTGACTCGGATTGGCAGATCGGCGATGCTGGTTTGAGCAAGGAGTTTATTGGCCTGATCCTGGCTACTAACCTCGACAAGAATTTCACCGGTTCGTTGTTTTTTGGCCTTATACGACCGTCCAACAATACCGTCAAGAAACTTTGAAATGAGAAATACCGACTGTGAAGCAAGAGGTTTTGATTGGTCTACAGATTCCATCACGATGAAGCGAGGATAGTTGTTCGGTTTCGGAGGACTCAAGTCTGGAAGTGGTGGAAAAGAAACTTCGGTGCGGCCTCTTTTTGGCGGCCGATCACGTTCGGGAGGGGGGGGGTTTGAAAATGCCATGTGATACATTGGAAAGCAGGGAGACGGGGGCTCTTTCTCCTTAGACCTTACCCTGGTGGTCAAAAAGGTCCCGGAGCTCCCTGCCTGTCTACCAGGCAGGGAGCCCATCGGCCGGAGCTTGAGCAAGGCTGCGACGGCCACCGTTTACGGGTTCTACCCTTCACCTTAAAACACATCACCACGGTTGGTCAGAGCTTATGTTGGGAGCTCGGGGTCCGCGGTATCGCCAGTACCGTCACCATGATTACTCAAGGTGCCCCGTGCGGGGAGGTATAGTTATTTTACCCCTGAGCGTGGAAACATGGGAACAGTAGTATTTAGTTTTTCACTAAAAACGTTCCGGTCAGAACATGATACTATGTTATCCGGTAATGCGTTACAAAGGGTTATTGCATGTTGAAAATAGGAGCTATTCGTGGATGACATGCGACTGTTGATACGTGTAATTGGGTGTCTGTGGTTCAAGCGCGAGGATGTTTGTGTTGGTGTTACCAACACAGCACGCCATTACCGAAGAAAGTAACAGAGCGTGCTCAGAAGGCAAAGGTGGGAAAGTATTCAGCAAAAGACAAGGGTAGAAAGGCCGAGAGTATGCTTGAGTAAATTTATGCTGATATGAATAAAATACGGAGTCATGATGAAGCGGGTGGCACGAATTTGGATGGATTCTAGTTATCTAAAAGATATCCTGGTGAAGGGCGCTATATGGATTAAGGGTACTCAAGCTTCGGCTGTACGAATGTTAAGTATTTCAGTTTCTTTAAGGCGCAGCCCTTTGGTGCCAGTTCCTGGCTAAGCGGCATCGCCGTTCGTGGTTAACTAGCGAATGATGGCAAAAGCGAGGAGTAAAAGAAAGCAAAGGAGGAAACTGTCCGTAAATTTTGAGGGGAGATGGTTGACCGTGACGAGCGACACGCTTCTCCGAAAGTGCGCAGGGGATGGAGCAGTATGCTGTACTCACACGAGACGCTCAACTGCGCGACATTTGAAAAAAACAAAAAAACGTGAGGGGGCCGTGCGCGTGACGAGGATGTGCGTTGGCTTGGAATGACGCTGTTCGCGGTCCCTTCCTGGACGCACTTTGCGGCGCCGGAGCAGAGGCTCACGAAATAGGAGGGGGGGGGGGGGGGCGCTCGGGGTCGATGGTTTTGCCACTACCGTCACCTGAAATACACAAGGATTTTCAGGCGGGGGATACGATTTTAACTCTCGAGAATTGTGTGTCGGCCGCACTGCGCTGATACGAACATCAGACCTAGGAGGAGAATCAGCGCCTGAAACACTATTTTGATAGTAAATGTAAAAATTAACGCGGTTAACTTACTTCCGTTCTACTTTTAAAATTTTTTATTCCCGTGAATAGCCCAAATACTTTATAGTAAGTGTTGCTGAAATGCTTTGATTTTACTTGACGCTGGTGCGTATCGGTCATTCTGAACACTCCTTCCAAAACTCCAAAGCCGTCACGAAACAACAAGAAGGAACGGGATCAAGCTAGCTTTTAAGCACGTGTGAATTCTGTTTTAATGATTGTCTCGGTCACCCTCGTGGTCGTTGCATTCGGTGTCGGTTTTACTGAAAAATAATTAGCTACCAAACTTGCTGTGGCATCACTAAGGGGGTTGTGCGGGGTGGGGGGGAGTGCTTGGCATGGAGGCTGAGCCTCAACTATTGGCAGGTGTAGTTTGCGCCACTCCAATTTGTAAAGTGGGCTCTGAAAGTTTAAAAAAAGAGTGATGCAGCTCCCGCCACACCAGCCTATTGAAATCTTCTTTCTAATATAATGGAAGAAGGAAAGGAGAATTCTTCATCAAACCATGTCCGGAATGTCGACACGCCCCGCTTGAAGAGTTCATAGCCGATGGAGTGACCAGGGGTGAGCAAAGAGCGATTCCTGAAGAGGAGGGCCGCCCGTATGACCGCAATACGCGGAAGGCTCCAACGAGCGAGCTTGTTTCCAGACGGGGTGAACATCGGGTCAACAAGGCTAGTCATTTTGTTCTCCCGGGCTTCTTTGGTGGCTACTTTTCTACACAAAAGAGATTGTGGGAGCTTATGGTGAATGCATCCGCTCTTTCCAGCCCCTACAGGTGGCGTTGCGGAAAACGGAAATGGTGCGTGAGATGGTGATCAGGCCCGAGTAGCAACGCGCGTTCCAGCATCTGCAGCGGCGTAAAAGCCCGTAGTTCATCAAGAAACAATTACTTTCTTATAAATGAACACAGACATACGCGGCTGAATGCGTCACCACATTCGATTTGTTTCAAGTTGTGTAATGAGGCGTAAGAGTTGCCACGTGCCACGCAATCCGCTGGGCATGGTACATGCCTCAAAGAAGTGGATTGAGAACAGTCGCACTGTATTGGGCAAAAAAAATGCTATGGGCTGTGCAGCGCTCAGTTTTGGTAAAGTGTAAAGTATAGTAAAGTGCATGTCATCGAAGTGTACGTTAACTCTTTACGTGTTTTTTTCTCTCTGTGCCTGCTAAGGAGAAGGTCATGCGCACCGTTTTTTTTTATTGCCTTGCTTCGACTAAAACCATGCATTAACAAAGAAAAGCAAAGAGAAACTCTACAATGATAAAACTGCTAGCAGACAACTTGCTAGCAGAAAGACGGTTGAAATTGCTTCAGGTTTGTGAGTGTTTCCATTACGGGCAGCCAATCAGAAGAGTCGGGCTGAGCTCTGCAAACTTCAGTTATCATGCTCACAGACTCGGCGAAGTATTCTTTAGCACGCTTCGCGTCAACGTCACGATGCCGTATGGCCATTCGTGATTTCTATATTGCGTGCAGAGGCAGGACCATCACGAGGTCAGGGGGTACACCATTGTCACACTCGATAGGTAAAAACCTGATTCCGTGACCGTCAATTGAGACATCTTTTGAGGGTGCGCTGAAGTTGGGCCTAAACTAAGACGGCATCCCAACACTCCAAAACCAAATGTTCATTCATCTCGGGCTTTTTACATGGGTATCAGTCGACCGCCAGTGCGAGCTACAACCCCTTCCCTTATTGCCACGTTTATTTAAGGGTAATTCGTCAGACTAATACTCCAGCGCTTGAAGTTTGATGAAAAAGGTCTTCACCCATGGTGGCACCGCCATTCATTTAGCATGCTTTAGGACATCATGTCCCGGCCCTGCTCGGTACATTACTCTATATAATGGAATGGGTAGTACTGCATCAACCAAAGTCATTATACAATCTTTTCCGTGTCACACGAAATAGGCACTTCAGACTGGAGCTTGCGCATAAAATCTTTGTGGCCTGTAGCACTTCGCTGAAATAGCCTCTAGTTCTTCAAACAGAAAAGTACTTAGAGGTAACCCTAGACACCTTCAGTTAGAATACAATGCGCAGAAAAGGGTAGAGGTAACCCTAGAAACCTTCAGTTAGAATACAATGCGCAGAAAAGGTCCCTCACATCGCTAAGGAACAAAATAAGATTAACAACGTGTCTTAAAAACAAATGCGATAAGGAAAGGCCCCCTAGGCGCACGCGCCGAGACAGGTTCGTCTGGTTTGTTCGCTCCTATGATGACCCCTAGATCAGTACTGCAAAAACGCGGTGCAAGGCCTGCACATTTGTTCGCGAACAGTGCAGTAGTTGGACAACGCACCACAATTTGCGCATAAAAACATCACACCATCTTCCCACGTGGGAACCCTGCGGGGATGCGAAGCCGCGGAGCAGTAGCGTGTTAATTGGTTGTTAGAGTGAAGACACGTGTAGTAGCGCATTAAATGTCTTCTTTATTTATCGAGTAGTGGGGAAAGTTTTGTGGCTTCTCGTTCTCGAAGCAAGGAATCCGTTGTTCGACACTGGCGTTTCGAAGCATTGTCACGTTGCCGAACGCCATCAGCTACTCGCCGCTGGCGTTTCAAAGCGGCTTTTCGTTCTCGAAGCGAACAATCCGCTGCTCGACGCTGCCGTTTACGTTCGGCGTCGCGAGCTCTCCTCTGTGCACCCTTGTCTTCGGAGGTGCTCGCGGTTCTGACAGTGTGCTGGCTGGCGCTAGCTAAAGGTGTGCCAGCCAGTTCGCTGACGGAATCGTTGGCGTCCATTTCCAGTCATCGGGTGGCGCAGTACCGAAGAAGCAACTGAGCGGAGGGCGGACCGGGTTTGTTTGCAGAGCAGAGGGAGGGGAGAGGAGGATGAGCCCGCATGCGCGTGATTGGACAGCTGGTGTGTAGAGGGGAGAGAAGGAGCAGCGCGCGTAGAGCACAGGTGGTGTGGAGAGGGGGAGCAGTGCGCGCTAGCCCACAGGTGGTGTGGAGAGGAGGAGGGGAGGGGAGAGAGCGGCGTTATCACAGCTGTTGTGGAGAGGAGGAGAGGTGCAGACGCCGGACGACGGAGGGTCGACTAAGGGATGCTTTGCATCTAAAAACGACTTAGACAATGATGCCCTCGCAAAAATTGACAGCCCACAACTGTTTCAATTTTTATCCATCTTGCGCCGATCGACAGCCTGCCTGCGCCACTAAGGTTCGCTCTCAATATAATTTTCCAAAGTCACTACCAAGTATTTTGTCGGCGTCGTTTGCCAGCTGATACACTCAAACAAACTCGGCGGACAGTCCTAAGCACCGTGCCAAAAAACCAAGCATTTCTGCCAGTTCCCTCCACTGGCTCTGTACTTACAAAATACTTTTAAAGTTTTAACAGCAACGCCTATGCTGCTCCTATTCACAAAAAAAGGAGAGATCATCTGCTTACGCTAAAATGCGTACCTCGCAAGACTAATCAAAAACCATTGATGCTTTTACTCCGGATGATACTCAAGCAGAAGGCTTCGATATACAGACAAAAAACCAACGGGGACAGCGGAGAACCCTCACGCACAGACCGCGGAACCTGGATGGATTTGCCGATTGTTTCATTTACAACAAGGCTGGTTGAACAAACAGTGCACGCCATGCGCACGCCTTCTTGATTACCTGACCCTACACCAGTGTGCTCAAACACATTTAACAAAAGTTCATGCGCCATCTGGTCAAAGGCTTTGGCCAGATCACCTGAAGGATGGTCAGACAACCTCGCATGCTATCACAGCACTCTAAAACGCTTCGGGTGGTGTGAACATTGGTGACGATCGACCTTCGCTTTATTCCACACGTTTTGCGTGGATAACAGTCTGCAAGCGGGATGCCAACACTTTCATTAAAACCTTGTAGTCGACATTCGTCAGACTGATTGGACGGTACCCAGTAATAACTCTCTGTTTGGCTTGGTCTAATCTTAATGAAAGGGGCGTGCGACACTAGAAAAGAAGGCCAAGGTACACCGTTCTCGCAAGACTCTAAATACACTCTGCACGGCATAGGACTAAGGTTGTTTTTAAACATTTTGAAAAAGGGTGAGGATAAACCATCTGGGGCAGGTGTCTTTCCGGGGCTCGACTCGTCAATAGGTGTCCTATCCTCGTCTACACTAATATCCCTTGCAAGATTCTCTGAAGATTCTTTGTCCAAGCTTGGCAACAAAACTGAACTTAACCGCATCTATAGTGTGACAAGCAAATAGCTTCTTCTAATGTTAATGGAAACCGGGTGTAATAGTATTCTCGTCATAATACACAACGCCATCAAGTTCTATCTCGCTAATCGCATTTCTGCGGGCGTACCTTTTTTCTGAACTAAGCCCTCTTTTAGTCTGCGCCTCACCAAACAGAAACCTTTCAGCTCTCGCCGGTACCAGCGCTCCGTAGTACCTTTCCTTGTCAATGACCTCGAGCTGCGCTTTTAGAACGTTCATCTTAATATCATAAAAACACACTGATACAGAAGACAAGGACTTGAGCCTAAAACGAACGTTATGGAATGCCAACTAGCGTGAACACCGGCGCTTTTAGAATTCGAATATCTTTTTTGAACATTATAGGTGACTTACATTCTTCTTTCAAAAAAATTCCCCCGCATTTCCCCGAAGGGGAGTATGAGGAAGTGCGAAGCACGGGGTGATGCTATGAGGGGGAGTTTGTTGAAGTTTGGTGGCATTTTGCCTGTTAGTTACATTAACACCCCCTCGTGATCACGTTCGGCTTAACACGCCTCGTTTGTCCCTCTGCGGAAATCTTGGTGAATTAACGTGTATGTTCGAGAGGAGGAGCGCACCGCACCGCAGCGCACCGCAGCTGCGAAGCGCCGACCGGAGTGAAGGGAGAGGAGGCGCAGTCACGTGAGAGAATGCAGAACTAGCGGGTTTGTAGTATCACGTGTACACCACGCAGTTATCAAACCGCTATAACGCCGCTGAGTCGCCAACGCACGCCGCTGACAACGTAGTTTGAATGCGTTAAAGATATAAGGCGCGTTACTAACACTGATATCAACGTCGCGTCCGTGGCTTAGTTGGTAGAGCGTCGCGCTGCGGCCGCAAAGTCCGCAGATCGAAACCTGGCGCCGGATGCTGTTTTTTTTTTAATATAGTGTAGTGGCCTGGCTGGCGCGCCGAGAGAGGGTGTTGCGAGCTGGAGAGTAGTAAAGGGGCTTTAGGAGAGTAGGCGAGGGGGGAGAGGAGGCGCTATGCGAGCGCGACGATTCAGGCTCGCTTAAGAAGTGCATTCCCACTTATTCCAGGCCAATCTCCCACGTGGGTATGTGCCATGTCAGCGGCCAGGCAGCGCGCGCCCATCTCCCCCCGTTGCTGAGGAAGACGAAAAGCGCGCGCACCCGCAGCTGTTGCTATGCGGACGGCGGAAGGTTCGGGGTCGCTTATAAAGTGCATTCGCACTTAAAAAACGTCAAGGCTACGTCGTAGCACGGCTTCCTTTCGCATCTCCTCGTTTTTCATTGCGCCTGATTATTCGAGTGCTTTCATTTTAGCCTCCTGTTTAAACAGTTCCCATTTAGTAGTATAACTCCTACAAAAATATTCCTTTGCGCATGCGTCAACATCCTCGACGAGCGCTTCATATTGGAGAAATTTGTTATTCTTCTTCCAAAGCCCAAAACAAAAGGCATTTTGTCGTTTTGGCTTCTTTCAAAGAGTGAAGGCCACTAGACAGCGATCGCTGAATGAAACAGGCGTCACTCGACAAACCTCACAATCGGCAATATCTAATGAGTCATACACTCGGTCGAGACGCGCATGGCTTTTGCCCTGAAAATGTGTAGCGAACGCTCCCTGCACTGCTTATGCCATCACCAAAATCGGCAAAGGGGAAGTCGGCGAGTATCTTATTCTGCACCGCCATGCTCGCGTCTCTAAAATTTATCGCGCTAATTTTATCTCGTGCGGAGCACACACAATTGTAATCGTCCAGTAAAATATTTGACGCTCTGGGCAGCATCATTCCTTAAATCGTAAAGAAAAAGAAACACTTCCTTTCGGTGGCTTTTTTGGTCGCATACACGCAGATGACGCACCATTTGTTTGCACATATCTCGAAATCACACACCAAAAACGTCCCTGTGTCTTATGCAGCAAGGGTGTTTAGTGTGACCCCTACACTGCGTCGTATTGAAAGCACGGAACATGCGGACAACTCCATGGCATCAGACACACACATCGTAGCGCGACTGAAAGGGCCGCATCATACGGTCGGTGTTGCCCTCTCTCTCAACTTTCGTCTCTTGCAAAGCCACAATATCAAGATCCTCATCGGTCACAACACGCTACAACTTATGCTGCCGTCTTCTGTCTGCTAGCCCCCTCATATTCCGAGTGCCCCTGCGAAGAGGCTTGTTTAAGTGAACCATGCTATCAGAGAGATCAGACCCTGCGCGCAACATACGTTCTTTCTCTAGGTACTCCGAACATACACACTCACGAGACGCTTCATCAACTTTACCGCCTCAGGCCCACCAATACACGTCTCCCCCAAACGCCAACAGGACACGACATTGACACTAACGACTCCAGAACCTTAAAAAACCCTTCCATAGACTGGTAACTGCGTAGTTGCATTTAGTTCGCTGGTGCTTCGAAAAAGCAGTGCAACACCAAACCGAGTACACAAAGATGCCGATTATTTTTCGAAGCAAAGTGAAGACAAATTGGGCGTTTCCGGCGGCTTCATGGGGTCTAGTGGGACGCTGGGCTTCGGTTTGAAGCCCGGATGTCGCCCCACTGTCTCTTACGCAGGCCGCTCGCGGTTGTCGGTTCCTCCGACGCCTTCCCCGTCGATGCTGCTCTCACGCTGCCGTTTTGGGACCGCACTACTGCCACCATCATCACCTAACTTAATGTCTGTGACGCCCACTGTATGTCTGTCCGGAAAACTTTATTGCTGATATATACATGGATGATGTTTGAGGTGGCCCGGAGTGCGCCACCTCTCACAATCACTAGGTGGGCTTCTCTTACAGAAGCCCATTGGCCATCGCCGCGGCTCGGGCTCTTGTCGACCAGGGCCTTGTGGCTCACCAAGTGGAAGTAGCCGAGTAGGGCTGCCTCCCAGTCCTCCCGGGTGGGGTTGGGTTTTGGGGCGAGGGTCGGAGTTGATTGGCATGCCCACACCATGTGGAAGATGTCCGAAGACTTCTCCACACACTACGAGCATTGTCTTATCTAGGCAGGATCAAAGTGTTTTAAAACTGCCGGGCACAGCAGTGTTTTGGTGTAAAGACGGAGGAGGGTGCGTTCCTTTGCCTTTGTAAGGCCCTTACATGGCTTAGGATAAATGGCGCGGCCGAATAGGTATGATTCAGTAATTTCTCCAAAAGTGAGGGCCGGTTAGGGTTCGGGATCCATTTCGGAAGGGTCTGAAGAATTTGCCCGGACAGTGAACGCACCGGCAGCGGCGTCTGCCGTCTCGTTGCCATCGAGGCCCATGTGAGCAGAAGCCTATACGATCGTTCGAGACGCGGGGGCCCCGAGATAGTCGCTAATTTGAAGGATGCGATACGCAAAGTGAGGAATGTCCCCTGTTCAATGTTCCTGCAGGCCCATTTCGAGTCGGTGATGATGACTCGCGACTCCTGGTCGGCGGCAGCTATCGCGATGGCGACTTCCTTCTTATGTCTTATGTGTTGAGCTCTGAATGTTAGGCCATTCATCGCGACGTTTTGGTGGACGACTGCGGCCATGTACCACCCCCCATGGTGAGGGCCAGTGGCGTCCACGTAAAAGATTCTGTGTTTGTTCCCATAGTGGTGGGCCAGTGCCTCCGCCCGCGCCAGGCGCCTACCACTGTGGTCGTCACGTGTCATGTTGGCCGGAAGAGGGCGCACATGCAGGGCGTATCTCCAGACTTCGGGGATGCATACGTGCTGTTCCGTTAGTATTGTGTGGTTGATGTGTAGTCGGGCTAATAGGCGGCGTCCCGACGGCGTCTTTAAAAGTCTTGTTTATTGATTAGTCAAGTGTGCCTCCCGGAGCTCCGCGAAAGTGTTTACCATTCCCCGGCCCATGAGGCGCTGGTTTGACGTGTTTATCGGGAAATCGAGGGCACGCTTGTACATTTTTGTTAGAATCAATTTAAAGGCGTACTCGTCAAACTTGCGCAGGTTGAGGTAAGGAGTTGAGTAGAGGGCTCGACTGATCACGAATGCACGCGCCAGCCGCAAGGCGCCTTTGCACCGTAATCCCCCGCGTTGGTTGGAAACCCGGCGGACCATCCGGCCCACCTGGTTCCCCTCCTTACGCAGTTTGGCTATTGTTGTATCTACCCGTCGATGTTAGTGGATAAAGAACCAAGTACTCTAATGTCATCATGTTCGGGTATCGGTCCGCTGGCCAGGGAGAGTTCCATTGTGGTGGTGCACTTAGGCGATGGGCGAATGTGCACAAATGCGGATTTAAACGAGGAGCATTAAAGGCCGCAGTGGAGGGCGTAGGCGTCTACGATTTCCGCCGCTTGCGCAGCTTAGCCTCAATGTCTCCAACCGATCCGTGTTTGGCCCAGATGGTAATGTCGTCGGCGTATACCACGTGCTGGACGCCTTTGACCTTCGCCAGCTGAGCCGGAAGTTTCATCATTGCCAGATTGAAAAGTAATGGCATGAGGACCGTGCCCTGTGGGATTCCTCTCGTTCCCAGTTGATAGGGGCTGTGTTCTTCGTATTCTATTCGGATGAAAGATTGACGATCTGGAGAAATTGCATGATCTACCGAAAGGCGTTTTGTCCACAGTCGGTCTGGGAGAGTGTTTGCGACGTTGTGTGTGACGTGTGTGACGTTGTCGAAATCCCCCTTCAAGTCCAGGGCCAGTATTGCCTTATCGTTGAGGGGGTATTCGACAGGGTTGAGAATTTCTCAGTCAAGTCGAAGCAGAACATCCTGCTCGGGCCGCTGCGGGCGGAAACCGAACATGGTGTCTGCTAATGCATTTTCGTTTTCCAGAAACCGAGACAGCCTGTCCCGCACCATGCTCTCCATCAGCTTTCCCGTACAAGACGTGAGGGAGATGGGGCGGAGGTTGTCTGTGTTTATGGCTTTGCCGGCTTTCAGAATGAAAGTTACTAGGACGGTCCTCCATTCGATTGGGAGGGGTGCCTCACCAAGCCAGATTGAGTTGGCGAAAGTGAGGAGGGTCTCATAGGCGGGGTTCGGAAGATTGGCAAGCAGTTTCACAGTTATCTTGTCCCGGCCTGGTGCCGTTCGTCGTTTTATTTTAGCTAGGTTCCCTTTCAGGTAATGCAGCTAAAACAGCTGATCCAGCTCCGCGTTCTCGGAACCTGCATACGAGTACGCGGGCCCTCGAGGGTACTGCTGAGTGCAAAGATACTGGTCGCGTAGTTTCCACGCTACGTTTCAGGTATCTCCATCGAAGCTATGAATAGCTCGTTGAAGATGTTTTTGTGTCTCGGCGCGGGTTTTAATTCGGGTCAGTTAGGGCGCGGAAGAGGCGGCACGTGCTCCGGCTAGACAATATGTCTGGCCGCCATGTTACAGCGGTCCACCAAGTTAGAGTCGGGGAGTTGGGCCGCGTACTATGCCGCTCGCTAGGTGAGCTCTGCGATACAAATTTTAAGATTTCTATTATGTTTTTGGCGCCGCCATCTGCGGGAGAGGCTGTACCGTGCCTCCCAGATATGCAGCAGGTGGTTATCCACCTCCGGCGTCGCCTCCGAAAGTTGAATTTTAGTTTCCACCAAACGAAGGTGTGTCTTCAATCCTTGTGCCTATGCGTGGTATCCTTCTTCGTGAATAGAGGCCGAGTCGATGTAACTTTGCCGGAACTTATTCCAGTCGGGGAGCCGAGCTTGTGCGTGGGGCCCTGCCAATGGTTTAGTCCTTACGATGGTATTGATAAGGCAGTGGCCACTACCGAGGGTTCCCTCGGTGTTGGCCTATTCTTCGTGTGTAATGTTTTTGGTAAGGGTGAGATCTGGACTCGTTTCCTGGGTCACGGAGATACCCACCCGCGTTGGAGATGGAGGGTCGGTGTGGAGAGGCAGGCCCAGCGTGGACGCAAGTTCCGCTAGCTTGCGTCCCCGCTTCTCCTCACGCTAGTACCCCCAGAGAGTACTGTGGGCGTTGAAATCACCCACAATCACCAGGGGCTCCCTCCCTTCAGCCTTTAAAACGCGGCTAGAGAATGCTGTGAACGTTACATTTTGTAGTCGGGGGGAACTGTACACGTTGAGTATGTGGAGTGGTACATCTTGTTTCTTGAGCGGAAGAAGTGCCACCATCACATACGAATATTCAGTTTGAAGTTTCAAGTCGACTAAATTAGCTGTATAATTTTTATGCACACATACGCAGGAAGAGGGGTCCTGTTGGAAGGTTATGTAGTTTGTAAGAGTGGCGCCGATCCCTGGCTTCTGGAGGGCAAGCACCGCCGGAAGCGAGTCGAGAGTTGAAAGGAGAAGTCGGAGATTCGCCCGCTTTGCGCGGGAGCGGAAGCCTCGACAGTTCCACGGGACAATTTGAATAGGAGTGGTCGAATTGGTTCTTCGGGAGCGCCTGATCTTAGGGCTGCTCGCCATGGCCATTTAGGTTGAGGCGGGATTGTAGCGACGCTGCTCCCGAGCCAGAACTAGCGGTGAGGGGGGTGTCTTCTATAGCGGTGAGCGAGCAGCTGTCGTCATCATCTGCCTCTGTGAGGCGTCTAGAAGCGTTGACAGGGCAGCCGGATACGTCCTTGTAGGGACCTCCGGTCCTGCGCGAGGGGCGCAAGGAATGCGCAATTTGTTGGGCAGTCATCGTGCGGAGTGTCTCTTGCAATTTGGAGATGGCGTTGACCATCAGTGATATTTGCTTTGCCATGGCGGCAAATTGAGCGTCTATGTCCCGGAATTGGGCCTCGACACGGGCCTCGAATGCAGCGTCTGGGCTTGTTGCCCTTTTCGGCGCCACGAGCTCACTTTCCATTACCTCAGCCGCGGGAGGGGAGGTGGGCGAAGGAGACTGCTTGATTTTGGATTCCAATTCGTTAATTGTCTTTAGCAGCATCTCGTTTCGGGCCCTGACTGCTGCTATATGATCTTGCTAGGCGCTCCGCGACCTTGGGAGGGTAGGGAGAAGTGAGGAGGAGGAAGCAGCCCCGCCCGAACCGCTCGCCTGGCGTCCGTTTTGGACGGCGTTGACCCAGGGCCTGGTCGCGCCGCACGTCTCCGCCGTTCGTTTATCCAGGCCGCCGTGTGGTGGCGACGCCGTCGACAGTCGCATTCCATCACCTCCAGTAGGTGGCTTTTGATTTTAGAGGTTTCCCGGCGAGGCTGGTCGTGGGGTGAACCAAGATGACGGCTGTTTTTCTTGGCCGTTATTTTCTTTTTCCCGCCCGTTCGGGCGGCAATCTTGGGTTTGAGGAATTTTGCCACATATTCGCGAGAGTTTGTGACATGGGCGCCAGCACACACAGAACACCGGGACATACAGTTGTGAGGGGCCCGCACCCCCTCCACTGGCGGAGCTTGGAGTTCGCAGAGTGCAAACGTGTTCTCCTGCAGGTTTGCACATGCATCCACTCGATGCCCGACGACCCCAGACTGGATGCAGGCCGGGATGGTTTTGTAATAGGTTTGCACACAGACGACTATGTTGTCATAATGCACGTAATGGGGCTTCTCCTTACCCGCGAAGGTGATGCGTGCCTTGTTTGATATTCCGAATTTTCGGATTTCCACGATGGTGCCGGCACGCCAGCACACTCGATGTTGAAGAGTTTCCGTAGTATCCGTGTTGCGCACCACGATCACTCAGCAGCACGTGTTGCCGCCGTCTTGTCTCAGGTAACCATGGAGCGGGATCGATCCCTTCTCGGTATTTACAGCAAAGTCCCCAATGAGCCGGACGGCTGCCTCGATGTTCGGGGTATGCACGATTATGATGTTTGGGTCTCGTGATGGAAGAACGGAGATGGCGCTGGCCCGTTCCGCCCCAGGTACGCCGAGATGGTGGTGCCGTAGCCGGTTTCCATGAATGCCTCGTAAAGAGAAACACGTTGCCTGGGCTTCACGACTATAACGTAGTCTTCGGGAGCGGGTTCGGGCATTGAGCGCGGCTTCCACTTCGTGGACAGCTTTGCCTTGCTTCCCGTGGCGCGCGTCGCGGGAGCGTTCACGTTTCCGACCGACCAGCCGATGGCCGGGGCGACGTCGGACGCCGTCATCTTGCCTTTGTCCTGAGAGCGGCGTTCAGCCACTTGCAGTAAACCTTGACTCCGAATTTTCGGAAAAAAACCGTCGACTTTTCGTCACCGGTGGTGGGGACCGAGTCCACGCCATCGCCTCAGGGTCATAACCACGTGATTGGAGCGCGGAAGTTGCCATTTTGTTCTCGGAAGGCCCATTTCGACCGGCCGGGAGTCAGCGTCGCCGCGGCGGCTCCCACGTGGTCGGTAAAAGACAATGGGCCAACCTGGACAACTTTAGTATCCAGTTGTTCCACTCGAAGTTCCGGATAGTTCGATGCCAGTTTTGCCTGGGTAGGATGATTTGGGCCGCGGCCCCAGCCGATACACAACACGTTTGCTCACTTCGGGCGCTCGCAGCGCCCTCCGAATGCGAGGCTCTCGGGGCATTTCTAGACAGCATTCCCTTCTCTGTGCGCTGGTTACCAGATCTAATACACTCTAAATAAAGGTAGTGAAAAGGGAGACGTCATTGCAATGACTCTGTTTGATCTACCAAGACTCTCTTTTTCACTGCAAGTCTCGCTCGAAAACAGTACAAGGGGCGTTTTTCTTTGCGTACAGGGCGTTTGGCACTTCGTAGATGGGCCTCTTGCAATTTGTAATGGAAGTCACGTGTCAACAGCATTTTCAGCAGTTACTTATTAGCCATTTTAAGTGCGAATGCACTTCTTAAGCGACCCTGAATCACGCGTCCACCGCCGTCCGTCCATCCGCACCACATACCCACTTAGGGCGATTGGCCAAGAAGAGTTTTTAAGTGCGAAAGCGACCCCACCACATACCCACTTAGGGCGATTGGCCAAGAAGAGTTCCTTCGCTACCCATTCGGCATATCTTCGTGATACTAACCACTTCCTACGGGAAATTAACAACATAAAAATTCCTGATGGCGCCTTCCTTGTAAATATAGATGTAAGTTCTCTGTACACAAATATACCTCACCGAGATGGGATTGAAGCCCTGGTTGAATCCTATAGCATACATCGGGATCACGAGGCGCCAAGCCCACAAGTCATTGAAACTTTGACCAGGCTAGTGTGAAATTAAATAGCTTTTAATTCCACAATCAGTACTATCTTAAGCGACCCTGAATCACGCGTCCACCGCCGTCCGTCCGTCCGCACCACATACCCACTTAGGGCAATTGGCCAAGAAGAGTTTTTAAGTGCGAAAGCGACCCCACCACATACCCACTTAGGGCGATTGACCAAGAAGAGTTCCTTCGCATCACCCGTGCATTCGCACTTCCCCATGCTCCCCTTCGGGGAAATGCGGGTGAATTTTTATTTCCAGAGTGGTAGTTAGGTTTGTTGGTACCGTACTGCAAACTTTCGTGGCTCTGATACAGAAATATATACAAATAGACGGTACCCCTGTGTGTGTCCGCTGGCTTTGTTATTCTCTGTGCAATCGGTACAAATTTAGATTTTCTATGAATGCAAACCATAAACATTCTAACGCCTGTTTCTGAAAAAAAGGTTGAAACACCAAGGAAGGAAGGAAGGAATAGTACAGGAAAGGCAGCGAGGTTAACCAAGATACTGTCAAGCTTCCTTCGATACAAATGCAAACTCCACAATGCAAAGTGCTGAGCTAGCAGAACGTGTTGTCATGCATTTCATTGCGTAATTGGGTCATCAGAGTGGGCTGCATCCGTTAGTTCAGCGTTATCATTATATTTGGACTTTGGCTGATTGGAGTGTGGACTTTGTATAAGAGAAAGCTTCGCGTTCCTCGTCGTCGTCCTTCATCTCTTCCCCCTTCTTCTTCTTCTTCTTCTTCTTCTTCTTCTTCTTCTTCTTCTTCTTCTTCTTCTTCTTCTTCTTCTTCTTCTTCTTCTTCTTCTCCTCCTGCTCCTCCTCTCCTCCTCCCCCTTCTTCTTCTTCTTCTTCTTTTCCTTCTTCTTCTTCTTCTTCTTCTTCTCCTGCGTCTCCTCCATCTCCTCGTCCTTCTTCTTCTTCTTCATCTTCTTCTTCTCCCCCGTCTCCTCCCTCTCCTCCTTCACCTCCTGCTCCTCCTCCTTTTTCTTCTTCTTCGTCTTCTCCTGCTTCGTCTCCTCCCTCTCCTACTCCTCCTACTCCTCCTTTTTTCCTCCTTTTCTTCTTCTTCTTCTTCTTCTTCTTCTTCTTCTTCTTCTTCTTCTTCTTCTTCTTCTTCTTCTTCTACTCCTTATCCTCCTGCTTCTTCTTCTTCTTCTCCTCCGTCTCATCCCTTTCGTCCTCCACCTCCTCCGCCTCTTTCTCCTCCCCCTCCTTCTCCTCCCCCTCCTCCTCCTCCGCCTTCCACTTCTTCTTCTTCTTAATTCTTCGCACCCTACCATTAAGTTCTTATCTCAGTACACGGAAAAACAAGTGAACTTCCTAGACACTACTGTTGGTCTTGACAATAGATAACTGCAAACCACGCTTTATAGGAAACCAACCGACAGGCAACAGTACCTAGACTACACTAGTCATCACCCACGACACTGCAAACTAGGTATCTTTGTAGTACAAGCTATCAGACTAACAAGAGTATGCAGTGATAACACAGACTATATAAAACACTTTAATGAACTACATTCTACCCTGGCCAGCAGGAATTACCCGGTCAGCTCGCTGGATTTGGCTTACGAAAGCGCATCAAAGCTAAAAAGGGACGAAGTGCTCAAACAACAAAGTCGAAACGAAAGCTCCCGGCCACCAGCCTTATCACCCAAATTCTCAAACATGCTCCCTAACGTGAACAATATCCTGCAGAAATACTACACCATTCTAGCCAGTAATGACCGTCTTAAAAAGACCTTCCTGGAAGACCCAAGAGGTACCTACAGGAGAAATATGAACCTAAAAGACATTTTAGTGCATGACAAAATTGGCGCTTCCTAGGAACAACTCATCAGCCTTTGCCTCCGTCCTAGATGCAGGACCTGCAATCATCTGCACACAGATTGCATTGTTAATAGCACTGCAAGTCAATACGTTCACAAGAATAATTCAAGCTTCACGTTCAATTCTTCTAATATTGGGTATATGCTATAATGCTCATTCTGTCAACAGCAGTACATTGGAGAAACTGGTCAACCTATGAACTTACTCCTGAATGGACATCGGACCGACACTCATAACAGGGCCGCCATAGCAGTCGCGCAACACTTCAAAAAGCGGAACCACAATTTCGATGATCTCAAGCTCTATATTCTGCAGTCAAACGTTAAGTCTCCATGGGACAGGAAATACAGAGAATCGTACTTAATTCATAAATTCAATTCCCTTGAAACCGCTGGAATCAATGCTTTGAAAGGCAGCTTAGAAACTTTGATTGTGGGGTTTAACGCGCCGACGCAACGAAGGCGATGAGGCGCGCCGTAGTGGAGGGCTCCGGATTGATTTTGACCACCTGGGGATCTTTATCGTGCGGCGAAATCTAGTACACACGGGCGTTTTTGCTTTTCGCCTCCATCAGAAAAGCGGCCGCCGCGGCCGGGAATCGAACCCGCGACCTCGTGCTCAGCAGCGCAACGCCTTAGCCACTGAGCCACCGCGGCGGGTAGCTTAGCTTAGAAACTTTACGGTATCTGAATCGAACAGAATAATAATGCTCTTACAAAAAGCGGGCATCTCGATTCGCAACAACCCCGCCTGACCATCCCCAAAACTGTTACTTGAATACAATATGTTTCGTTTTTTTTCTTTTCTCCTGTACTGCTCATATCCAATTTCGACATAGCACGCGCACTCGCCTCCCTCGACCTTCGGCATTTGGTCGTACTATCTGCTTTACACACACATGCAAAAATGAAAAGGAAAAAAAGAAAGAAAACAGAAAAGAAGTCGTTGAATCTACTGCAAAGCTCCCCATGGACCGTACCTGCGGATACCCCTTCTATTCTTCTACGATAACGGTCTCCCCACTCGGAATTCTTCGGACTATACGGGCTGTTATTGTTTACGTGTTTCCTCTCTTACACACAGTTCACTCACCTTGCAACTGCACCCGCAAGACGCCCCCTTGGCCCCAAACTTCCGGGAAGCCTCCTTTGAGATCATCCGGCACCACCGCAGCCCGGCTTAAACCATTCCCCCCTGTTTTCCCGGCCCTCTCATAGTCTTCCCTCTTTCTCTCTTGCTTGGTCCTGCCGCAATAGCCACACCTTCGTGTCTCTCTCTCACTAGTTCGCTCCTTGCAACCGACCGTTGACCCACTCCGCTTTCCTCCTTCCAGCCTCGCTTTTAACAACCTCTCCCCTCTCGGTCCAACTCAATCTCTATTTATAAAACAGTGTGCCAGAGATTAACCCTGATGCCTTGGAAAAGACAGGTCCCCTTGTCGAAACGTTGGCAGAGGTCTGATGCCGCTACCTTCTCCAAAGCAATATTTCTATATATATATATATATATATATATATAGTTAGGAAATGAGGGGCTCGTTAGGAAAATACAGAAAGAAATGCGGGCAGTCTACAACGCCAAAGAAGGCATAGGGGAATGGTTGGACTATATTTTTTATACCGTTAGTGAAATTATATACATATTTTTTTTCATATTAATTGAAGGGAGAAAGAAAGAAAGAAAGAAAGAAAGAAAGAAAGAAAGAAAGAAAGAAAGAAAGAAAGAAAGAAAAACACGCGCCCAGAGTGGGGACCGAACCCACGCCTTTCGATAAGATCTCGAATGCCTTACCAATTCGGCGTGGGTTCGGTCCCCACTCTGGGCGCGTGTTTTTCTTTCTTTCTTTCTTTCTTTCTCCCTTCAATTATATGAAAAAAAAATATGTATATAATTTCACTAACGGTAAAAAAAATATAGTCCAACCATTCCCCTATGCCTTCTTTGGCGTTGTAGACTGCCCGCATTTCTTTCTGTATATATATATATATATATATATATATATAGAGAGAGAGAGAGAGTCAGATAAAACTCACACAGCGCGAAGAAATAGTATAATTAAAGAGTCGGATACACAGCAAGAACAATAACAAACAAGGTTTACTTACGTAGCGGCAACTGGACTTGCCTTGATCAGAGTACTGTTACATGATTTTGCTGTCACAAACATTTGGAACACATTTCTTATATAGCTTTGCAGAAAACTGTGAGAAGGAGCGGCAGATGTTTCGGAAACGGAGAGTATGCATGCAGTAGGGCTACGCTTATAATAAAACAACAATAAAACAAAGAAGGAAAATAAAAGAAGAAAGAAACAAAGGAGAGAGAGAGGGAGGGAGAGAGAGAGAGAGAGAGAGGGAGAGGTAGAGAGGGAGAGAGGGAGGGAGGGAGGGAGAGAGAACGGGGTCGTGGATTGCGCAGTGCGCAGTCGACCTGTTCGGACGTGCTTTTCTGGTGCTCCGACAACACCGTGTTTCTACAGTGAAGGACAGCGGAGGACAGCCGAAGCTGAGTATTTACCTGCACGGTTCTTTCTCGTTGTGCCGGGCTTTTCAGCCGAGATTACGCGTAGAAAGCTGGTACAGTGTGGTAGATGTCCGCGGCAGGTAGACGCAGAGGAGTTTGAGCGGGATGGCGGCGAGGCAGACGAAGGGGCAGGTACGTGTCGGTTATGCGTAGTGGTGTCGCGGCTAGAACGCGTAGAAGCGGATAGCTCGGGGTTAGCTAAGAGGGTTGCAGATCTGGAGGCAGCGCTAACTAACGAACGCGATTAACGGAGGGCCATTGAGGGAATGTTGGAAGCAGCTGAGAGGAAGCTAGAAAGGAGCGTCATTTCGCCAACAAATGACGAACACCTCGGCCCATGCAGTGAATCGGAGGCATGCACCGAGGTGACACGGCGGGTGGAAGCAATGAAAGGCAACAGCTAATCCCACGTGCTGCAAGATAGGCCAGCAAAACCAGTCGATAAGCCGGGTACCAGAAAGAGCGGCACGTGGCAGATGATAGCGTGGTAATCATTGCGGGTGACTCTAACATGAAGAGGAGCAGCGCTGCCATAGCGGGAAGGGTAAAGGGGATAAGCGTGAGAAGGTGGGGTGTTTCCCAGATCAAACGATACAGACGGTGATGACTGGAGCGAAGGGGCAGCTGGCCTTTTCTAGTAAAGCTAGAAACCTTGTGGTGATTGCCGCGGGCTTAACGATGTTCTAAAGGGAGAGGAGGGAAAACTTGGCGAGGAGATAGCGCAGGGGGTAAAGGACCTGTGGGCGACGGCCCCAAATGTGCTCATTGCAGTCTGCACCGTGCCGGAGGTGATGAAGCAGGGCGTGCACACCGAACGGGCAGTAGTCGCTGCAAACAGCGAGGTCGTGAGGTGCAGCAGGGAACTTGGGCTTGAAGCGATAGACGGGAGCAGGGTAGTGGGCAGCAACGGACATAGGCAAGCTTTTCAGTGGGACGGGATTCACTTCAGCCCCAGGCTAGGAAACAATGTGGGGTGGCGCTTAGGTGGGGGAGCGGTAGATTTTTTAGGTGGCCTGGTGCAGCTAAGGAAGGCAAATTAGGAGACAAAGGGGAAGCAAGGGACACATGCACACTCAATGCTGGGCGGCAGCCAGGCCTAGAGATAAACGGAGAACCTACATACGTAACTGAGAAGGTTGACAGGAGCGATTTAAGTGGAAACAATGGAGCAAACTATTTTGTAAAAGACAAAAATTGACCCCGTAAGCAGAAAGCGAAAAACAAATGCAATAAATATTTATTCAGCTACATAAATATGCAGAGAGGCAGAAAGCCTGATAAGTGGGTGGAAATTCAAAAGCAACTTGAACAGAAATCAATCGACGTGTACGCTTTAGCCGAGACTCACCTCAGAGACCTACAAGCCCCAGCTATGATAGACAATTATGTCTGCGAAGGTTGCAGCAGGACCACAGGAATGAAGAAAGGGGGAGGTGTTGGCATGTTCATTAACAAGGGACCAACTGGCAGAGAGTGCATGAAAGCTGTAAAAAGCATCTATGGGTTAGAGGCACCACTGAGGGGAAAAATGCATGGTTAGGAGTGGTGTATCTGTGGACAGGAAGTAGTTCTAGGGAGAAAAATGGGGAAATGGTAAACTGTTTGAGAAGAGATATAAACGAGTTCAAAGATTTCGGTTAAATAATCATAGTTGGAGATACGAATGCCCATATATGAGGTTTGGATGGATACATAGACCACAACGGTTCTCTAGTGATAGATCTATGTCAGGAAAGCCGGCTTGTAATAGTAAACACGGAAAGCAGGTGCGACGGTCAAGTAACGTGGGAAAGCGGTAACAGACAGTCCAGCATAGACTACAGTTTAGTATCCGAGACAGTATACGGAAGGCTGCGGGAAATGAGGATAGATGAAAATGGAACAGACAGCTTAGCAAAGGACCATAAGCGGCTTAGCTTGCACTTTTGGAGGCGCAACCCAGAGGCGCAATTAAAACTAACCACTGTCCCCTCACATGGTTGCCGACAATGTCCACTAAGAACAGCCGCCTCCTGCGCTGGAGCCTCGCTTTGCAGCAGTACTCATTTGAGGTCCGTTACAAATAGGGGAAACTCAATGGCAACGCAGACGGCCTAAGCCGCTCCCTTAGTGTAGAGATGGCCTCGAGGAATATGGTTTCATTTTTTTTTCTGAACTATGTTTTTATTACGAATATTGAATTCTGCGGTTGGTATCATTGTGAGTTGCTTTGTTGATGCGTTTTGCATACCAGATTTATTTTTTTATTCAGTTCATGTTCTCGTGTTGAGTGTTGCCACATTAGATGGGTTTTAGTCGGTATGTTTGGTTGACTTTAGAGGCAGCCTGGTGGTAATTAAGGGGATTGTACTTGCAGCCTCTTGCTTTGTAGCAGTGTTTTTTGTAGTTTTCTGGACCTGCGATTGCACGTGAGAGAGCCATGAAGCCCTCCGCGACAAGGAAAGCCAGGAGTGTTCCCGCAAGTGTCTTGGCGTGACTCTGACGGCTTCGTCGTGTAAAACAATGAGTTACCCTCTGGAAGGATTGATTGAAGTGTTTGTGTGCCGGCCCGAAGTCTCTACCTTGGAAAAGACTCCCTCCTACATGGGCTGGAAACCAATGTCGTCGGGAGCTTCCCGCCGGCCGGAGATGCTGCTACGATCGGCGTTTTGGCAATTGCCACGACCGTCTGCAATATTATCGTGTTCAATCACCCAAATCTCCCATCGTCTGGTTTTCGCCGGTTCCTTTCCCCCCTCCCCACATCGACAGGGAGCGACCAGGCTTTGTGCGCAAGGACGCGGGGCGACTAATTCTGCTACTGGACACAAGCCGCTTTCCGCGGCTTCACAGGAACCCAAGCGCCAGCCGATGAGACTAGTCACAATGCGCGATAATGGTGCAGGGGATGAACAATGGCGTCCTGCGTTGCTCCTCCTCCTGCTCCTGCGTTGCTCCGGAGGAAGTACGGCGAGAACCCCGTAGTAGTCTGTGTCGCGGTGTTGCACGCGTAAGTAACAAAGGGGAGAATCACGTGCCAATCGGAGTGGTCAGGAGATACGCACTTGGCGAGCATGTCACCAAGGCTGCGGTTAAACCTCTCCGTCAACCCATTAGTCTCGGGATGGTAGGCTGTAGTGCTGCGGTGGGTGAAGTTGCATTCTTTGAGGAGAGCCTCGTCCACTTCTGACAAAAAAGACACGGTTCCGGTCACTTAGAAGTTCCCGTGGTGCTCCATGACGCAGGATGATATGGTTCAAAATGAAGGTAGCGACTTGGCGCGCTGTGGCAGCCGCTAGTGCGGGGGTCTCAGCGTATCGCGTAAGAGAATCGACGGCGACGATACCCCAACGGTTGCCCGCAGCAGTCAGGGGCAGAGGGCCGTATAAGTCTATCCCCAGCCGGTCGAAAGGGTGCGCGGGGCAGGGCAAAGGCTCTAACGGCGCGGTTAGTGACTGCTGCGGAGACTTGCGGCGTTGGCATTCTCGGCATGATTTGATGAACTTCGTTACAAAGGAATACATTCCTCGCCAAACGTAGCGCAGCCGCAACCGCTGATACATCTTAAAGACTCCTGCATGGGCGAATTCCGCATTCGTGTGGAAATTAGCACAGATTGTAGAGCGCAGTTTACGAGGGATGACCAACAACCACTTACGGCCTTCGGGGAGGTGATTCCTGTGATACAGAAGGCCGTCACGAATGGAAAAATGCACGGCTTGACGTCGCAGTGCCCGCGAGGCGCTACGTTCTATAGGGTTCGAAATCAGGTCAAAAATTGAAGATATCCAGGGGACCTTGCGTTGCTGCCCTGCCATGTCATCAAGTGGTTCAGATGCCTGTATGCAATCAATGGATGTAATCTCGAGCGAATTAATGGATAAATGTGAACGCGATAAAGCATGTGCATCGCTGTGCCAGCGTCCAGACCGATATATCACCCTGATGTCATACTCCTGAAGGCGAAGGGACCAGCATGCCTGGCGACAGAAGGGCAGCCAACGACGATAGCCAACAAAGGGCATGGTGGTCTGTGACCACATCAAAAGTTCGACAGTAGAGGTAAGGTCGGAACTTAGAAATAGCTTACACGATGGCCAAACACTCTTTCTCTGTGACAGTGTAATTAGATTCCGCCTTTGTAAGAGTGCGGCTCGCGTATGCGACGACGTACTCGTCGAATCCCGCCTTCCTTTATGCAAGGACTGCCCATAGACCTAAACCGCTGGTGTCGGTATGAATCTCGGTGGGCGCGGAAGGATCAAAATGACGGAAAATGACAGGTGACGTAAGTAAGCGGCGTAGGGTTACAAAGGCTTCATCGCAAGCAGGGGACCAGGTTTAACAAGTCGTGACGTCCGCTAAGCAACTTCGTTAGAGGCGAAATGACGGACGCAAAGTTGGGCACGAAGCGTCGGAAGTAGGAAGAGTCCGACGAAATTTCGCAGGGCTTTCACGGTAGTCTGTTTCGGGAAGTCGGCAACAGCTTGGAGTTTAGCAGGGTCGGGAAGAACGCCGTCCTTTGAAACAACATGCCCCAAAATTGTCAGTTTGCGGGCAGCAAAATGGCACTTTCTAACATACAGCTGTAGCCCAGCGTCGGTAAGGCACTGCAGAACTTGATCCAGGCGACGGAGAAGGGTGTCAAAATCAGGCGCAAATACCACGATGTCATTCAAGTAGCATCAACAAGTTTTCCACTTGAGGCCACGGAGAATGTCGTCCATCATGCGCTCAAAAGTGGCAGGCGCATTATATAACCCGAGCGGCATCACGTTGAATTCTATAACCCGTCGGGGGTCACGAACGCGGTCTTGGGGCGGACGCGTCTGCCATCTGAACCTTCCAGTGACCCAAGCGGAAGTCTAAGGAAGAGAAGAACTCAGTGCCTTGCAGATAATCGAAGGCGTCGTCGATGCGTGGCAACGGGTAAACACCTTTCCGGGTGATCTTGTTCAATCGTCGATAATCGACACAGAAACGAGCAGACCCTTCTTTCTTGCCAACAAGAACGACCACGGGCTGTTAGAAGGCTGAATGACACCACGCTGTATGATTTCATCGACGTGCGTTTCGATCACGGAACGCTCTGTAGCAGATACGCGGTATGGTCGCTTCCTCAAAGGTGGATGAGAGCCAGTGTCAATGCGATGTGTTACTGTCTGCGTGCGGCCGAAGGAAGTGTGCTGGCAGTCGAAGGTGGATCGGAAACGGTGAAGAGGAGTGTGCAGCTGGTTGGGCTGGACAGGGTTGAGGTTGCCGTCTACGGAGGGAACGAAGGCGGCCGAATCAGATGCACGGGGAAGAGGCGGGCTACCGAGCTGAGCGCCAGAACGTAGGAGGCATCCGGGAAGTCGTTTATGAGGTGAGTGTAAATAGCTTCGACGCGTCGAAGGGACTCGCCACGATGCACGGTTAACGGTGAAGAGGGGGTATTGCAGAAGGAGATCATGCTAGCGCCATTTTCGATTTCAACAACAGCGTAGGGGAGAGGGGCGGTCTGGCGGCGCATAAACAGATTAGCGGGGGTAAACACAACAGTTGCGTCAGGCACATTATTATAGATTACGGGTACGATAACGGCAGAGGTTGGAGGGATTGTGGAGTCTTCGGCGGTGCACAGCTTAAAAGTAGTGGTAACCTTGTGCATGGCGGTATCACACATCGGAAATAAGGCGACCTCGGCGCGGGCACAGTCAATAACAGCGTCGTGACGCGACAGGAAGTCCCAACCCAAGATGATGTCACGGGAGCATGAGGAAACAACGACGAACTTAATTACATACATCGCATTTTGTACAAAGACGCGGCTGGTGCAGATGGCTGAAGGCTCGACGTTATGCGCCGTAGCTGTGCGGAGACGGAAACCGCATATTGCGGTCGTCACTTTTCGTAACTTGCGGCAACGTTTAGCGGCTATAACAGAGATGGCTGCTCCCGTATCTACAAGGGCGTATGTGGTGAGTCCAGCAATAACGACTTCAATCGCGTTCGTAACAGACAGGCCAGTGCTTTGGTATTTCGACGGCGACGCAGTTCTTGCCTCCGGAACTGCGGCGATCAGTTTTCCTCCTGGGCATTCGGGCGACGGCGCAGCGGCGAAATGGAACGGCGACGTGGGGAGAACGACCGACGGGTATCGGGAGCTTCGCGAGGGGGCGAGAGATATGGCGGCTCGACAGGGGCATTGTAGGACGAACGCGGAGGAGTGTACACGTTAGAAGCAAAAACTGGTCTTCAGTAAACGTCCCAGGGCGGCGTAATTCGACGGCGGCAATAGCGCGCTACGCGACCAGGAACCCCACAGAAATAGCATATCGGCCAGTTATCGGGCTGCGCCATGGGTTGCTGTGAAGCGGTGCTGAGGAAGCTGGAGGAAGATAAGGCGGCGGCTGCGGTCGGCGTAAACGCACGTAAGCGGTAGGCGGAGCTTGCCGTACCGCAACTTTAGCGTATAGCGGCGCCGCTACAGGCAACGGTTGGGGAGCAGCTGGCCCGGTGAGTAGGACGTCAGCGACTTCTTCCCTAATAATTCGAAGAAGCAGCGATGGCAAGCAAGATCTGGTACCGGCGACGATGGCAGGGATGTACAAGGCAATAGAGAGATCTTCCGCGCCATCTTTTCGCGAACAAGCTCCTTGATGAGGTTCAGTAGCTACAGATTTTCTGCGACTGCCAGCTCACAGAGCGGCTCCTCACGCTCCAAAGGGCTGCGACGAGTGAGGCGACGCTGCCTGCGCAACTCGGCATAACTTTGCAACAAGCTGATGACGTCTCGGACGCTCTTAGGGTTTTTCGCCAGCAGCATCTGGAATGCGCCCTCATCTATTCCCTTGAGTATATGTTTAGTGGTGTTTTGCTCAGGCATGGAACAATCCACGTGCCTGGAAAGGTCGGCCGCATCCTCGATGTAGCTGGTAAAGTTCTCGCCGGCCTGTTGAGAACTCTCTCTCAAACACTGCTCCGCGCGAAGCTTGCGAACCGCTGGCCAGTAAAATACCGCCGGAAAGTTCATTTTGAATGCGGCCCAGGTTGCGCGATCAGCTGGGTGGTTCAGATACCATTTTTCGGCAAGTCCCCTCAAGGAGAAACTTACGTTATTCAGCTTCATGGCCTCGTCCCACTTGTTGTGCGCGCTCACCCTCTCATAAGACGAAAGCCAATCTTCGACGTCCTGGTCCTCTGCGCCAGTCAACATCGCCGGGTCACGCTCACGGATCACGCCGGAACAGATAACAGCCGATGGGGAAGGCGATGTCATGTTTCGGGCGTAAGAAGTCATGGCTGACTTAGCGGTAGAGTGCAGGGGGCGACTCCGAAGCTCCAGGCTTGCGGGTACACGCGGTGAAGGTGAGGAGCAGGACGAGGATGGAATCCGCACACTCGACCAAAATGTAATTCGGGTTTATTGCCTGGTCAACGGAAGGAAGGAGGAGCACTCAAAAGTGGAAACGGATCGGTGGTCCAGCTGGCAGAATGTCTCGAGCACTCCACGAGGTTCACGCTGACGACGATGCGGCTGCGGTGGCTCACCCTTTTGCCTCGTCGTCATCTGTACAATCCGGGGTGGTCAATCCCCTGGAGCGGGCGTACGCCAATCACAGGGACAATGCTGACTGTTGTTGTGGCCGCGTAGCTCATCCGTTGTTCGTTAGTGCTCGCATAGTGGCTGCGCGCCACTTGCTAGTCTTCGCACTACAATATATATATATATATATATATATATATATATATATATATATATATATATATAGGGCCAGCTATTCCCATGGCCGTCTCGGGAACCCTACAAAAAGGTGGTAGAAGATTAACACGTGACGTGTTCGTGATTACCTTTAGCGCCTGGATTTTTTTACCCGCAATATTGCGCCACCTGCTTTCTTGCAGGGTTTCTTTGTCGTGAAACAAAGCGCCTTCACAACACATGTTATGCTCAGTAGCGTTTCATTGCGGAAGCTGTAAGTAGAGCGCCATGTGCTCCCCCTATTAATGCACATGAAATATATATTGATTTAACGCATCCTACTTGCGGGCGTTCGGAGCTTTGCGTTCAAATGTCGCGAAGGTCACACCAGGCTGTCATGACTAAACATCTGAATTCTAGTTTTAGTCATTTGAATAGTGATTTTCGTTCGCTTTTAGTCAATGAATGCTATTTCAGATTGAGGTAATCCTTTTATTGATACTATTAAGGCACGTTGCGCACAGTTATTACACATTTGCACGTATGTGCGAGCGGGCTTTCGTTCAATACGTTTAACAAAGGCGCCAGGTAGTCACGGGAGTGAGTTGTGTTCGTAATATTAAAACGGTATACAGTACGTAAAACCTACACATATAAACAGTTCGCAACAAAGAAACAAACGTTTTTTTCTTTAAAGTTTGCGTTCAAAACTAATGATTACATTTAAACGCTCACAATTCAAACAATCCGAACCAATACAATTTACTGCGAGGCAAGTTGACTAAACCGCCGGCGCGAAGGCAACGGGGCGAGTCGATGCATGCTTGCCGAATTCGCCTAATAAAACTGTTAACGAATGGATACGGCGTAACACCGGCACAAAATTTGTTGTGTAAAATTTACTGCGCCCCGCGGAATTCGCCTTCTAGAGTTCTTCAGTTCAACAAGTCGATGGCGTACAACGATGTGTCATCGTGGACTGTGTCAGAGTAGACAGTGTCATCGTATTTTTTCACGTGAGTACTCTCCCAGCTACTAATAACGCGTCAAATAGTCTCTATTAGGTTTCTGGGCACATGCCGAAAAAATTGCATGCGCTGTGCTTGGTTGCTTACGTAGCGTAAAGCGGTACCCAACTGAAAACGGGCGATTTACATGCGCTGCTCTTTTCTTTGCTAAGAACTCACTTGTGAATCCCTTCCGTAGTCTTTAGGGATTTTCTTTAGGGAAGCCTCATTTTTTCCTCTTGCATGCATACGACGCTAAGCTGGTCTCTAGAGCGACTCTTGTGTTCGCTGTCTAACGGCTGCGTTTTGCACCGTCACTCACAGAAATAAAAATTGAACGTAGAGTGAAGCGGTGAAATCCTCTAATGCAACAGCACGCTATTCAAAAGTACGTCAACTTTTCCCTGTTTTCATCCGTAAGTTTTCTTCTTAGGCGAATCATGAAATACCAAACCCAACTACAAAAAAGAAAATAGACGAGCCATGAGAAATATTTTCAACCCTTTGTCGATTTCTGCTGTAGCAAGCAGTTTTCGCCCTTGCTATTGGTGTAGTTTTATTCTGGGCACTCCCGTCTGCTCGTATAGGCAAACTTGTATTGACAGTCGAGTGATTTTGTATGGGTGAAAAACCATTCTGAATCGAGACGCTCATATTGTTTGTATTGCCACGCTCGCGCTATATTTGCAGATAAAAAGTATTAGAGCCCTTCCACTCTGTGAAAACGGATGAACTACGAAGTTGCACGCCATGCAGGTTGTGCACGAAACTAAACACGTTTGTTTGCAATTTACGACTGAGCATACTGCCTAGCCTTTTACCTGAATGAAATGTGTAAAGATCCGAGCTTTAAAGTAGCGGAAAAACGCAGAGCTGTCTCTTTCGCTCCCGCATCGTAGGCATCTCACTGTTAGTGTAAATGCGCAAACCAAATGTACTCTACCACTGAGGCCACCGGACTGGTCGCTATGAGCTGCTTAATGGACTTGTTTAAATCTTACGCCAACGCAACGGACAACTTATCAGGAAGAGCATGATACCTTTAGCTGGACGTTCCCACACGCCTCACTCAACACCAATCCCGTGCACGCATAAACCGGCAACCGGTTATGGGCGGGTTCTTAGAAGTCACACTGCAGAAAATGTCGCTCTGAAAGCCCTTTAAGCTAAACGAGTGATATTGGCACACGTCGCGTTCCAAGCGAACCAGATGCGGCTCATCGGGGAGGGATTCGCAGTTACTCACCAGCTGTAGCTTGGCGCGGCAACGGCTGCGGCAGCGCCGTTTTGTTGTTTTGCGTCCATAATAGCTTCTGTTCGAGTTGACGCTTTTTCGGTTCCCGATCTTCTTCCTCCAAGCGAACGATATGCGTCCGACCAAAATCCAGTTACCCCCTTGAAGGCCTAGACCTTTATTTTAGGGGACACACTCGTTGGTGTCACTTTCCCTGCCTAGTTCACGGCATCTAAATGTCTGTGCAACGCACCAACCTAGACTCAAACCGCTCGATTAAGGTGGATAGCTGACAGGGTGCATTGAGCCATGAGACTCCCACGTTTACATCTACCACCATTACAACGGGTATGTCATCGGTAGGGGCAATAAATCCTGCTGTGTGTGCATTCTCCTTCCTTCTACGCCCGTGCACGATTAAACCGGCAACCGGGGATGGGCACATAATTAGGTGTGAAATACACTGGCTAAGGGAGAGAGGAAGATTTTATATGTGACCGGACAAATATCTAATATTATTCTTCCTCCAGAAGGCCTATGACCGGCTGTTCAGCAATGTCGCTCGCAATGGCTTTCAAGCAAAAGAATTATGTGCTCACGCCGGCATTCCAACTGGGCAATTAGCTTTGAACCGCCAGGGACCCGCAATTATTTGGTGAGGTGGAATTTGAGGCGGCAACGGCTGCGGCTACATTCTTGGCGGCGTTAGCGGTGGCTTTCGGGCGTTTTTTCAGCCAATCGCGCTGCCTGTGGCTCCTCTTAAGCATCTGATAACGGCGCCACGGCCGCTGTCAGCCGACTGCTCAACTTGTGAAAGAGCATCAGTGGTGGCGAGGGGAATAACCGTTCTGATAATCTTTCTGAAAGAGGGTTCAGCGGCGGCGAGGAGGAGCCCCGGAGCGGCGCCAAGTAAATATGCTTCACCGGAATGAAAACTGGGTGGGTGAGACATATACGGCCCGGAAGTAAAAATTAGACCGCCAGTATAAAAGGATACTTGTTATATAGGCATCAAAAGGAGCCAGGAGCTTGTTTTAAGGTATAACACGCGCTGATCACGCACTTTATATGTAATTTCTGTACATAGTGAGCCGCCAGTTTGCATTATTATTGTCTCCCAGGCATGTTTGTCACTTTACGCTAATTGAAAGTGCACTCAAACGCTGCACAAGGAGACGTGCTCAATATTCACATGAAGTAATAAGGCTGCACGAAAACCGAGGACAAACACTAGGTAGACATTACAACGCTCGTATTGTCACGTCTTCTTACGCGCAGTCTTTATGTGTCATGAATCCACTAGCCAGCAACAAAGTCTTATTAGGCCCTTAATCTTCCGTCTATTTAAATTTCGTATGTGCTGTATTACTGCGACATAGACACGTCAGCCTGTTTACATCATGTAATGAGAAGGTGCTCAAATAGCGAAGAGAAACCTGGACCAGCTATGACCAACGACACACATCGCTGAACGATGACCCTCAAGTCTGTGAGAATGTCTACCTTTTTCCGTTCCTTTGAACTGAAATTTGAGGATATGAAATTTCACCTTTATGTTCTTGTTTTCTGATGAGTTTTCAGTGCATACCATTGTAATGTTCTAAATACAACTCATTCTCTTCCCTTTCTCCCGAGGTTCGTGTCCATGTCTCACACTCCTGCAAGGCCAAACCAAATTTAACATATACAATTAATTTTTCACGAAAGGTTAAAGAGCGTCAAGCACAAAATAGCGCAATGTTTGTCCTTGATTGACCCAGCTTTAAAACGTGTGCAGTAACGTGAGGGGTGCAGGGACGCCACTGCCGTCCCTGCACCTGCCCCTGCCATCTTCTGCAAGGCGTCAGAGGATGTTAAATTAGATTGTGCTTAGTTTAGACTTGTCCTTGAGGCGTCGACTTGCTTGTGCTGCTTGATGTCTGTGTAGAACAGCAATTTGTTGTCATTACTTTTTGTCTCCACCTGCGGCTCAATCAGATATGGATGCTCTTACTTCTCAGATCTTCTGTATGTATATGTTCATGGTGTAGTCCGGCTTTGGATAAGTTTGTATTACTATTGTCCTTATCTTAGTTCCTTCAGTTCTTTTCGTAACCGCCATTTCCTGTCCACTAGAGATCGCGAGAATAATGTTTATTTAAATTTTTTTCCAAGTAGCAGTTGACCACTGAAAGTGTCCGAATGCATCTTTGCATGTTTTATTGCGGTGCGAGTTTTTAAAAATCGAACCTTGGTGCCACCCCTTTTTTTAATCACAGATAAGTTGTGTGGATCTCGTGCTTGACATCTACGCACGGAAGGCCTCACGTAAGTAACCAATGCTTTATATCATAAGTATTCAGATTTCGAGCCGCATAGCAATTAAAAATAAAAGGTTGCATCAACTATCGCATGCCATTTATGCATCTTAACTGGTAATAAAATAAATATCTTTAAAATGAATGACCATGGCATCGAAGTTTTTACTTCGTTGCAGAGGCTGACTAGAAACACGTACTGCAGCAATTAACAATATATTATAGTGTGTGTATTCATATATAGGTCCTATCGTAATTGGCAAATGCGTATAAAAGATAGTAGCACTACACCTGGAATCTTTGTATTTCATTCAACTGCCATAAACGTTCTCTTACAGAAAAAGTTTTGAAGTTATTTGATATTCGCCTGTATTTTGGGATAGTTAACAGCATTGTACGTTAGACTCATGACTTACCAAGCTAATGTTACCAAATTTTTAAACAAAAAAGGTGGGAGAGAGCAGGACCACGTTTAGTGATTGCAATTACTGTGTTTCCAGAAAATAAAATATTTCTAAATTTCTTCTTTCCACTTAACTACACGGCATGTCAGGCTCGTTGGGTCGACCCACAGGGCTGGATTAACGAAAATGCGTGCCCTGGGCTGCTGCGCTAGCATCGGCGCTATATACGTCCTTCGCCCCGCATTCCCTATGTCCTTTTTAACCCGAAATAAAAAAAAATTCGGTCTTATCTTTCTCCCTTATAGCCTCCATCCGCATCCTCCCCCCCACTCCACAACTAAAATATACCATTTTGTTTTATTTTAGCTAAAAAGTCTTTTTATTTAACAAAATTGTTTCCATTAAAAAAGAACAAAGTACGATAAATGGCATTCATGTTATAGTAATGCGTCAGATCGGTTTTTGAAGGGCACAACACAAACGCAGTCCCTAACACGACCGTCGGAACGCGCGATACCTGCCCGTTCCATGGCGGTAAACCATATAACGGCTTATGGTACACTTTTGCCCAGCTCAAGAAAAACAATAAAAACGCCCAGTGAAAACACCAACAGATATATGTTTACTATTTTCATTCGAATTATCTGGATATAGTTTTTTGAGCACTTGCTTTTATTGGACCACTAAATCTATACCCTTGTGAGGATACATACTGTTTTTTCAAGAACAGCGTTTATTAGAAGTCAATGGAAGCATTACAGTGCCGAAATTGTTTACATGTTATGCAATAATTAAATAGTAGATTATGTATATGTTTATTTTAAGGGCTTTCAATGCAATAAAGTGGACAATAGACTTTAGATGAAAATGACAAACTGCAATTATAAAGCATATCCTTGATAACGGCTCAATTATCAAACGACGAAAGAGGACACCAAATACATGTGCGCACGAACACCATTTTGAATGATTTGACAGAAAAACATGTACTATGAATAATTGTAAATGGAAGCTGCATCCGAAGAACAATAAGCAAAGAAGAACCTCGAAAACGTACTCTTTTTTGAGTTACAGCTAAATGTTAATTCATGGAGGTTCGGGGAAGGCTAATAAGAAAACCCCACGGGCACGCACGTATAGAGTAAACAGTGCTCTTTTAAAACGACACCATTCGGGCCTTCGCCTTGGGAAAATCCCATATAGTTTGCTAGAAAGGAAGGTTCCTTTCAAGGTAACTTTCAATGGACATGATAGCTAGCGAGTTCAACTTGTCGTCCAGAAGGTTTGAATGAAGGCTATTTTTTATCGGTAACAACTTGAAAACCGATCGCTCGCTCTTACAGATCGGTGCGGGTATGCGTAGGCACATTCTTAATGAAATACAAACTTTCGGATACTCGTTAATAAGTTGTCTCTTGTGTAGCAACTTCACTATAATATCCAGGAAACTGGTGCCTTGGCACACAGAGCTTTGCAGAAATTTCGCAAACTGAACGATTTCAGCCCGAAATGCTGCCTCCAAATCAATTTTTATGTCTCCACCAATCTTCACGCCTGCTGTGCAAGATAGATCATTCTCCTACTTTCTGTCAGCAATTTTAGGAATCCGAATTTTTCGCAAGATCAGCGTAGGCAGCCTTTCGTACTCGCAAAGCAGAGCCTAGGCAGTCAGGAATACACTGTAGGTCTCTACAAGAAACGTTTTTCTACCAGGCAGCGTACTATCGCTTTTTCTGTCCGGGTACTTACTCAAATCTATACGTTTGCCCTCATCTTGATAACACTGATTAGTACTCCGGGTGTGTGTTCTGGCCTCGAACGTACCAAAAAGAGGTCGCAATGAATCAACAAAGCCTTCTAGAGGACTCAGAAGATATACAGCAGTAGAAATGTCTAACCCTCGTTTCTGAAGCGTCCTGAAGCGTTCCTGAAGTCAAAACGCTCCAAGACTTCACACGAGAGAATCGCATGAATGCGGTATCTATTTTGGACATTTTATGAAGGAGCGAGTGCGCTTCATCCCTACTGTCACCCTTTTCTTCCTCGTTATTTGCGATGTGTTCAAGGCAACGCAAAACTGCAGTGAAAGTTTTCACAATAGCCTTACATGATTCGCATGTCTTGACCACCTGGTTTGCGAAAGACGTTTCAGCTCGAGGTGTTCTCCACTGAAATTAATGCTGTCCAGAAGACATTTCCAACGCTTTGGGGCGGAAACAAAGAACACGTACAGCCATGGAGTCACATGAAGAATTTGGCGGCCTCAAGGCAACTGTCAACGCTACACGAGAAATAAAAGTTTAGTGAGTGACCAGCGGACGGGACGAATACTGCCAAATTGTTGCGCTGTTTTATTTGTGCTTGCCATCCTTTGTAGTCGCCTGGCATGTTACTTGCGTTGTCATACGCTTGCCCGCTACAGTTCCCAATTGAGATGCCGTTCGTTGTCAGTGGGGACATCACGGTATCAAAAAAGTACAAGCCAGTGTGGTATTTAAAGGGAACAAACCAGAGAAAAAATTCGTACACTCTCGCATTTATACATTACCGTAAAATCACTGGCAGCTGATAAACGTGAGTAAGACCTGGAGTCGAAACGACAATTAGAGAAAAGTACTGCCCTTCTTACTTCGTCAATGAGGCTGGCTTTGAGCGTCGGCAATGAGGTCGATGAATTTGTCACAAATGGTTTCTCACAAGTATGATAGGTGGCCTTTCCCCTTGTTTCTATAGCGTTTAATGTGCTCCTCTCCTCAAGGGAGGGATCAAACTGGGCAATTGCTTGAAGCACTCCCATATAATTGCCATTACTTGGGGAGTGAAAGAATTCGTCGTTCCCTCTTAACGCTAGGCGGCACTCCGTATGAAGCTTAGTCACTACGACTAAGTGCTTCATCACCTCTGTCCAATAATTGGTCTAAGTGATCAGGAGCTTAACCAGCCGTTTGTAAATTGTGCGGCTCGCGTTTGAGCGAGTTACCAATGCTGCCACGCAGATTTCGTGTTAGAGACTGTTTTCTTCTCCTTTCCCGTTTTCGTCTCCTCTTTTCCGATCACAAAACGCATGCGTGGTAAAAGAACTCGACATGCTCGAAAACATTTTTCACATTAAACAGAAAACAGAGCTTTTCTACTTCGCATACATTAACCAATGTCGCTCGTATGCGTTACCCATTTACAGCCTTTCTCGCGCTAAGATGAGGTGCACTGTAAAAAAAAAGGCCACTTTTAAGGAGAAAGCTGCTGGTAAAATGTTGCCTGACAGATTTCCGTAGTTTAGACACCGGAAAGAATTTTAAGAACGGATATTCCGCAGTACACAAAGGCCGTAACAAAACAAACACTCCGTTTCAAAAAGCACGCGTTTCCGTCATTGATAGAACCTTCAGAAAAGAAAAAAAAATACTTCGACGAGGAATCGCACCCATGACGTTGATCGAATGGGATCCGACTTGTGCCGACCAACCTGTACACTACATGGATGCCCATGACGTTGATCGAATAGGATCCGACTTGTGCCGACCAACCTGTACACTACATGGATGCCCATGACGTTGATCGAATAGGATCCGACTTGTGCCGACCAACCTGTACACTACATGGATGCCCACCCTGCGTGTGCCATAAATCGGTGTTTACTAGCTGGCTTACAGATTTCCTAGCTGATAAAGTGCGATTTCTTAAATAGCGCTTGCGCAGTACGGTTCCGCGAAGCCCCCACAATAGTTGATCACCATCAACTCCGCTGTTTCGAGAAAGCGCTCGCGAAAACGTGTGTGACTGGTTGCGACTGAAATTTCGCACTGCATTAATAGTGCTTGCTGTGCTTTGGTTTTAAGCCTTAGGCTAAATACTTCGGCAGATATTGATTCCTTAAAAGCTAAATTGCCTTCCCCAGCTCTGCTTCTGCGCGCAAATAACATTACATTTTCTACAAGTGTGCCGGTCACACACGCATATGCAGTTTCCAGGTCCGGGGCAGCGACGTCGCCGGAGCGTCGTAAAGACAAGATACAGCACTCGTGTTGAGCGGTATGGGTCTCATGGTCCCCACTAAGTTTACTACATTTTAGACACTTACAAAACAGAGCCAGATTCATTACGCCACCAATGTTGTCAGGGCGCGATTTTCGCTTTTCGATCAATTCCCGACGATCGAAACGACAATATATTTCTAGCAGTTATTAGTAAACTGATCTGTTTCTGTTCAGCATCATATAGACGAAACGCCCGTATTCTGCAAAGCAGAAAAAGTTTCCGTTTGGCGTGTAACGGAGAGAGCACCCGTATACTGAGGGACTGATCGCACTTCCGTTAAATTACGGGTGTTTTCTTTGTTCTGCATCAAACGAAAAACGGCTCTGTTTTATTACGGCCATTTGCTCCGTAATTTGTCCGTAAAATTACAGATTGTATTTAGAGTGTGACATATAGTGTCTATGAGTCTTGTATTGTCTTTAGGAAGGCGGAAAATATCGTGCCCGATTTTTAAAACACAACGGCGCCCTCTCAATGCATTCGCCCTGAGAAATGTCAGTAATAATGTCCGGCCACTTAGCTGGGTCACTTTCCAGAACTTCAGGGCCTACCTCTTGCTGCTGTGGGTTCTGTAGTTTGTCGCCACAACACGCCAGCTGATCCGTCCTCTCAAGGCACGCGGGAAGATGATCCACAGTAGAGCTACCGGGAAAAACGTCAGTGGGCTCTATGAGCATTGCTTCCTTTGCTTTTCTTCAGCAGGCTTATTGGAGAAGTTTGCCGCCTTTTGATCAGAGGCAATAGAAATCGGGCAGAGCAGAACGCACACATGCAGCTCCATGGCATGGGCTGCACCGAGTGGCATAAATCTGGCTTGCGCATGAACAGGACAGGGCTTGCTTGACGTCGGTTGCTCACAGGTTCAAACGGATAAGATGGCCGTCATTTGCGCGGAACCCGCTGAAACAAAGGGACGAAGTCTGGCTGCTCACCAAAAAATCGTTGTGATGCAGTCGATACATCCTCCACACAAGCACTCTCGGTACTATCCGGATTTTAAAACGAACTCGTACTGGAGCAATGACACGACTTCACGGAAGCTGCACTTAAGAGATATTTCGTCATCTTTGGCCACTGCTTTTCACGCTCTTCTCTTTCATACTTTTTCTTTCGTTTAGAGGCACAACTTGGACACTTTCGAGTGGACACCTTTTCTATTAGTTATTTCCTTTTGTTCACCCAGCTTGCAAAATGAGACTTCGATGGTGCGCCAACGCTAGGCCAAGAAAACTCGTTGCTCTTATTTGATGGCACCTTAACGAGACGACAGCTCCGAACTAATTAGGTTACACCTGAAGTAAGGCTATTATTTTTACTTGACATACTATTTACATGACGTTGCAAACAATTTACAGCACAAACAAACAGTACTGTCCTGTCCAATCATAATGCGAGGTTTTCCCTCTGCCCTAAAGTCCGATTGGTCAATTTCAAGATGTCCAGCCCGGGTGAAATTGCTCCAGGCACCTGCGCACCCTTCTCTCCCATTGTTTTCGTTGCTCTCATTTAACTCCACCATTCATGCCGTGCCTTCTCTCACATAAGTTCCAGGGTTCCCGATGCTGGTGCCAGTGTGCCGGGGCACCAGCATCGGGAACCCTGGAACTTTACTCTAGCAAAATCATAGAACTTTAGCAAAATCATGTAACTTTACTCTGATGAAGGCAAGTCCCGTTGCCGCTATGTAAGTAAACATTGTTTGTTATTGTTCTTGCTGTGTATCCGACTCTTTACTTATACTATTTCTGCGCGCTTTGTGAGTTTATCTTTCTCAAGATTTAAATATATATATATATATATCAGAATAGGAAATAAGGGGCCTGTTGGCTCGTTGAAAATAAGACAGAAATAAGACAGACTTCTGCCTTCACCCCGAGAAGTCGCAGTGGCGCTGGGTACCACACCCACGCACAGGAAAAAATTACATTGACATAAATACCCCAGAACGTGGGGGGGAAAATAGCCCCGCCGGTAGCGTAGTGGTCATCGCACCAGACCGGTATTCTGGAGGTCGTGGGTTCGGATCCCACCTGGCGGGCATTTTGTCTCCACTTTCTTTCTTTCCAAATTCTTTATCTGTGTCCATGACCTACCATGTACTCCCCTTTGCTTTCAACTTTATTTGTCTTATTAATATATATATATATATATATATATATATATATATATATATATATATATATATATATATATATATACTGTAACTAGGGTTACAAGTAAAAGGTAAACTGTGTTTATTTATCAAGGCGAACTTAGGCCCACCAGCAATAAGCTCTGGCTAGCCTCAACAATTTCAGGGTCTTCTTCCTCTTTCTCTTTGTTTGGAGTGCACTCCTCGTCCTCTTCCTTGCTTTCGAGCCCCACCTAACGGCCAAACGGAAAGGTACACCACTATGGACATGACCGGAATTTCGAACTGTTGTACCACGAACTGTTGTACCACGGGAGCTGCTGCATTGCTCCCCCATCCGGGGTGTCATCGGCTCGATGCCACTAGAACGTGTACGCCAAGGAGAAACTAAAAAACAGGAATACACAAAATAAAATAACAAACAGACGAAAGACGAGGCATCAAGAGTGCAGCAGTAACCGGGAAAATAGTACACGGACAGTAGGTCAAACGGGAGTGTCCAATGGCCCGTCGTGATATGGCTTTAGAAGCACCAAGTGCACAACTTCAGAACTCGGTCGACATCGAGAAAAAACGCTGGAGTTGCTCGTAGGTAACACCTCGTAGTTCAGGTAGTAGATACGTCGGATAACCTTGTAGGGGCCGAAGTAGCGGCGAAACAGCTTCTCCCACAGTCCGCGGCGGCGGATAGGCGTTCATACCCAAACACGGTCGCCGGGAAGACACTCCACATTTCTTCGTCTCAGGTTATATTGCCGGGCGTAGATTTGTTGTCGCTTGCGGATACGAAATCTTGCAAGCTGACGAGCTTGTTCAGCGGTTTGCATGAATTTGTAAACTTCAGTGCCGGCTGCCACGTCGTTATCCACACGGAGCATTGTATCGAGGGTTGTCGGCATTGGGCGGACAAAAACAAGCTAAAATGGTGTGAACCGGGTCGTTTCCTGTATGACTGTATTGTAGGCTAAAGTGGCATAAGGGAGAATTTCATCCCACAGCTTGTGGTTGAGGTCAATGAAAATAGACAACATGTCGGCCAGGGTTCTATTTAGTCTTTCCGTGAGGCCGTTTGTTTGGGGGGGGGATAATCAGTTGTCTTGCGGTGAGTACTGTGCGTCAAGCACAATACTTTACGCATGAAGTCAGATGTGAAAGCCGTCCCCCGGTCAGTCAGTACTACAGCGGGCGCTCCATGTCTGAGGACAAGTTTGTGAAGAAAGAACTTCGCTACCTCGGCAGCGGTTCCCCGAGGAAGAGCGTGCGTCTCTGCATATCGCGTTAAGTAATCCGTTGCCACAATGATCCACTTGTTCCCTGAGGCTGACTTGGGGAAGGGGCCCAGCAGATCCATTCTGATTTGCTTAAACGGTGCGTTAGGAGGGCCTAGTGGGTGAAGCAGTCCTGCAGATATGATGGGTGGCGTCGTCCGGCGCTGGCAGTCCCGACAGGTCTTCACGTACTGTTGCACCGAGGCTAAGAAGTTTGGCCAGTAATACTTCCTATGAATTCTTGCGAATGTGCGAGTGACCCCTAACTTCCCAGCTGCAGGTTTGTCATGGCATGCTGTAAAATTTCCGTGCGTAATTCTGCCGGTACGACAAGAAGAAATTTCTCGTTACTCTGATCGTAATTTCGCTTGTAAAGTACGTTGTCGCGTAGGCAGAACGAGTTGATTCCTCTAAGAAAAGCACGCGGAGGCCCAGCGTTATTATCCTCCATGCATTAAATGAATGGTCTGAGCTCCACGTCGGCCAGTTGGCGGGTAGCCATATCTGCCGTTTTGATCATCCCGACAAAGGGGAAGCCCTCCTCCTCGTCTTCAGGGGAATTGGTGGAACTCGGTGCCCTTGACAAACAATCAGCATCGCTGTGCTTGCTGCCCGACTTGACAACGACAGAAACGCCGTATTCTTGTAGCCTTAAACTCCATCGAGCCTGCCGTCCAGAAGGGTCCTTGAGGTTCGCGAGCCAGCAGAGGGCATGGTGGTCGCTGACCGCTCTGAATGGCTGACCATACAGGTATTGACGGAATCTGCTGGTAGCCCAGACGACGGCAAGGCACTCTTTTTTTTAGCCGCATAATTTCTTTCTGCTTTGGAAAGGGTGCGACTAGCGTAGACTATAACCTTTTCCACTCCAGCCTGCCATTGTACAAGAATAGCGCAAATTCCCAAATTGGTGGCATCGGTGCGGATTTCCGTGTCGGCAGAGTCATCGAAGTGGGCTAGAACTGGAGCACTTTGTAGGCGTCTACGCAATGTGTTGAAAACCTGTTGTTTGTTGTCTCCCCAGGAGAACGGCACATCATCTTTCATAGGTCGGGTCGGTGGCTCGGCGATATTCGAAAATCCCTCCACAAATTGTCTGTTATTGGCACAGAGGCCCAGAAAGCGTAGCACCGTCTTCTTATCGTTTGGTCCCGCAAATCACGCACCGGTAGTCGTCAAAGTATATCTCGTCCACTGTAGTGATTGTCTATTTCGAAGTTTCCTAGTGCCCTTTCTCCCTTTTGCTCCTTGCAGACCCATCACAATCTTAAATTCTGCTGTTGCCTTCTACATTTCTGATTCCACATTCTCGTAGAAGTTGTATGCAGCTTCATCATCATCATAAGTGGTTGTTGGTTCATAGGCCTGTACTATTTTTAACCTGTACCACTTGTTTGGCCTAATCACGACAGCCGCGACTATCTCGCTAATGCTGTGAAGCTCCTTCAACTTTATGGAGCTTTTTAATTTTCTTGCACATAATACCTTCTTCTTTTCGTAATTCATATTGTTGGAGCTCCACCCTTTTGCGTTCCGGACATCTCCGGATTGCTCCGGAGAGGGTTTTCCAACCATTTTAACTTTGACTTCTTTTTTTCACTGTGTCCTATTAAGAGCTGCATTACCTGAAGGGATTCGTCCTCGATAATATCGTTCAACTATGCCATTTTATCTGCATTATGTGCAGTCATAGCAGGGGTAAGCCTTAGCCGCAGTTCAACCGCAAGCACTGCTGCTATGGCTTATGCAGCGACAACTGCATCGACATATTTTAGTAGTAGTGATTTTTATTTCCAATTAACAATGTTACAGGCCACCTGAAGCATGGCGATGTAAGACCATACAAAAAACGGAACTGGAGGGCAGATATCCGTCACACGCGAACCAGAATTTTATGTTTGTCAAAGCTTATGGCTTGTACATTTTGAACAACAAATCCTGCTAACTTCAATAAAAATAAACCAAAAGGCAACATTCAAGAAAAACATGGTTGTGAAGTATCAGGTAGGTAGAGATGTACAAGAAATATTTTAGGAATTGTGCGGAATTAAATGTTCACGATATCGTTCATGGTTTCTTGTAGAAGCGATGGCATCACAAAGGTCATTCCACTTTGCTCTGGAGAGAAGTCAAACCGATGAATTCTTCACGCACAAATCATAATAAGACTATCAGGCCACCTCATAGCAACATAAACACACATAAGTACTCTTTATTTCCATCAAGCATCGGACTGTGGAACAGATTACCGGTGGATGCCGTCAACAGCACATCTGTAGAGTGTTTTCTGAGAGACATAAATGATCTAGAATTGACACGTGATAAAACGAAAAATTGCATATTTAGTATTTATATAACTTTTTTTTTGTTAACTAAACGTTTACACTGTATGGCATGCCTCTGTTCATGTGTATTCTAATTGTTCTTGTTTCTTGCCTTTTGAATACCTATTGTATCCCTACGAATAAAACTTGAATTCATTGTAACCACTCCTGCATGGGCCCTCAAGGGCCTGCAGTAGGTTGAAATAAATAATAATATTAATAAGTCCTTTTCATAGGCACGCTTGAAGGTGAACTGCGTGTGCAAGCATTGTGACGCATCAGGAGCTTCCAGAGGAGCAGGGATGTGTCTCATTATAGCAGTATTTTTATCTCATACACCAGAGCTTCCACGTCCCAAACTTGTAATGGTTGTATTGGAACGTCAAATTTTATTTGGGGCATGTTTGAAGAGAAATAATAGCTGCGTAAAATGAAGTTAGCGACTTTATTTAGATGGACTTGAGCTAAGTTATATCACTGATGTGGCCATATTGATGAAGCGAATTCCAAATACAGGCGGATGAGTGTTACATGACACAAGTTACGAATGGCAGTTGGCGCGTACCGCAGCTAATGGAGCAGGTACCACAAATGTCTGGACAATTTTGCACAAATTGAAGTAATGTGAGCGGATCCGGAAACGCTAGGAGTGTAATTAATAACTAAATGTGTGTGGGGTGTGGATCGTAATATTTTGCGTTATTCACCTAGTAAGAAAAATCAGAATCGGCCTCTTTCTGGGAGAGACAGATCGGCATTTATTAATATTTGAGGTCGTTTGCCATGTCAAGCACCTGGAATTTAGATCCAGGTCTCTCTGCTATATATTGCGATCTTAGACAGTAATAATGACGCAATAAATTATAAATAATGGTTAGTTGGCGAGCCGTACATGCCAATTGTAAAAGTACTGAACCGAGAATGCTGGCTTGAAGTATACCAGAGGGGACGCCAATTATTGTTGAAGAAAATCTATACTTCGGTCCGTGAACTGTTGCCAAAACGAGAATTGTTTTTGCACCCATGATAAAGGTATGAAGTTTGTGCTGGGCGCAATAAATTATAAAATAGGCGACATTAAGCGTCATGATGAAAAGCGTTTCAAAACATCGGGAAAATTAAGTTAGTTTGATAGCAATTCTAAACATTGAAATGTAATTGAGACGTAATTTCGATCATCTGTGTGTCACAGGAGAACCCTTGTGTATAGCCATGATTAATAATTAAACATTTCTTTTTTTTCTTAAGGTGTCTCAAAATGTGCGATGCGATTATGTGTTGAAGCAACTTACAGCAACTGCATTTTGAGGAAATGTGACAATCGTTCGCTGGTGAAGATTTATGTGCCTTTTTAAAGCGAGAATGACATTCCCAATTTTGTGATCTGTGGGTAGCTGACCTGAAGTTAAGGACTGCTTGAAAATGTGAAAGAATGTTTTACTGGAAACTTGTACTGTGCTTGTAATATGCGTGTTTGCCTGATCAATGGCACTAGAAGTGGATACTTTTTGGGCATAATTATGCAAGTAGCGCATTCAAGGCGATATTTAATTTTGCAATAAAACGAGAAACCAAGAACAGGGACATTTCGCACAATCGAATGATTTTCCTTGTTGAAGGTGAATGTGGAAATCGGATTGAAAGCACATGCACACTTCCTATTAAAGAGGGGAGTTGTCTTTTTGTCAAACAAACTGATTTTTTATCACCAGCACAGGGCAAAATTGTTCGCCGGAATTTTCTGGTGTGTTTTATCAGAACAAAAAAAAAGATAATGTGTAAATACGTTTTTACTGCCATGTCTAACTCGAGCTTTACCCCTTTAGTAATTCTGTGTACTTTTCCACAGTAGATGCGCAAGGCCGGTTTTTATAAGCGTTGCTTTTTTTCTCAGGTTTCAAAACGTCCGATTAACCTGGTTATTGTATGGGTATTTTATTAATTAAGTGTACATATTCATTATATGCGAGCAAAGTTTGCCTTTAAAGACTGGCAACCAATTGGCTTCCACAGTACTGACAATAAATGTGCGAAAATACATCATCGAGCAAGACATCTATATCAATGTGCATGCCATCATAGTTCTGCCTTCTATAACAGAGTTTACTGTACTAATCAATGCTCTCGCTAGGGTAAAAAGTCAAACGGTTTGCTGGATTCATTTGGGGTCACTAAATACATCCAGGCAAAACAGCCCGCTGATTTCACGCGCAGTGGTAAAAATAAATCTAAAACATTGCCGCCCTGGCTTGGTTGCTCTATAATTGGAAAGTGAAGGGCAGAATATATTTAGCAATTTTCTTGAGTTGTTAGAGGTAGATGAGAGCAAGCGCCAATTATTTTTCGGGTAATGGAAGCCTGTACGAAAGTAAACTTCGTGGTCATGACATTTCTGAAGAGCGATGTTTATACGGCAATGCATCATCAAAAAACGCACGGTGATCGTTGAGGGGATGGCAGCAAACACCCATCATGATGTTCCTAGTCGAGGGCAAAAGACACCCACAATGTTTGGTTTGGTGACCCAGTCTCCATGGCGCAGGATGAACTTATCAGTGTGAAACACAAATCTTGCAATTATCAGCTTCATTTTACTGGGTAATAACGACAAAGCCAAAGCGCTTGTTTGAATTGGCTGCTTGTGCGAGGCATCCCAAGTTTCTCAATGCAAAGTTTGATTTTTCGTCTGTTACAGCTCACTCCTCGTCATATTCGTCTTTCATTATATAAAATAGCAGGCTTAAAGTTATTATTCTATTTGCTGCATCAACGCATTTTGAAGAAACTGTGTGTAATTGCGTTGTTATATTGTGTGAAACATACACAGGAGTGCGTCAACTGCAGAATTTCGAGAGATGACACCTTCTTCGAGTGCAACAGTCTTGTCAGGGAGGCGTTTAACATTGTTATAGGTTGCCGCCTGTTTGTCCTTAGGCATCATGCTCGTTATGCATCGCCCATTGCCCTTCTTCTATTTGGTGCGCAATCTCGACGATAAAGGCCAGGATTTTAGAATCATTATTTTCATCAAAACTCAGAGCTATCTTTGGGTGGAAGCGATTAGTCTCCATGTCTCGTGACAGCAACAAGCAGAAGAATCCAGAAAATTCTAAACCAAACCGTGAAGACAAGCACAACAACCGTTTCAGTTGATCCCAAAGTTCTACTGGGCACGAAACCGCTCTGAAACTGTAATTAATACTCGTTGACATATGTGAACTAAAACAAGAACAGCGGTGAGCATCATTGGTGCTTGCTGTGAAATGACCGAAGGGGAGCGTTGTTTGTGGCTTTTTATCTTCCGCGGCAGTACTGTCGTCATTGTTGCTCGTGTCGCGTTGCCAGATGATGGTGCCGGTGGCGATAAAGCTTGGCGAAACAGGCATATCGGCAGCCCAGTCCTCCCTTGCGGAAGCTGATGGCCACAGTTGGTACAATGTTCTGTATGAAACCGTTCTCTAACCGGCCAATGTTTATCGATACTAATCATGCGTGCTATAGTTTTCGTGCCTGATTCTTATTAGATTCCGCCCTCCCGTATTAGTACGAGATGCAGAGCCTGTGGCGGGCCGGGGTGGCCCAGTGGCTAAACGCCAAATACATGGAGCGAATATGCTACGACAAGTTATGAGCAATGCCCGGTGTCACCCAACCGAAGCGCGGTGGCGAAACAAAATATTATTTGTCGCCGGTCTAGCTGGACAGATACGTTCGTCGGCGGGGAAGCAGGGAACCCAAGGAACCAAACAGGTCTTCCGATTTTCGAGTAAAATTCGCTGTTCTTACGTTCACAGAGATGCAATCGTCTTATACCACATTACGGGACCCCATGCCGAACGTTACGCACCATCGTTTTATGGGGTACGTAGGACGTGTTGTGGCATAGATGAAGCATATTCACACCAAAAAATAGGCTTTCAAATCTTGTGCAGTTGTTTTTCTTCATGGCCGCCACAATAGGCACATGCTGGTTTTAAAGCATAAGGAAGTAAACGAAGAAATAATTTATTGCATGTTCGGCCACACGTCAGCCGGTGTTCATGTTACCAATGGTGCGCGTGGGCACCTCATAAAATACAGATCCGGGTAACTTGTCAACAGATTTTTTATTACTGCTGCGTTCCCAAGACATACAACGCCAAACACCTACCATTCCGAGGTTTTATATCTACGCAACGTTGTTTTACCTGGTAACGGGGCCGTGTAATAAGAACAGGAACCGCCAACGAACCAAGGCACATTTAACACCTATGTTGGATTTTACACTCGTGCAGCCAAAGCTATTTTGATTGTATCTTTGCTTTATGCACACGTAAACACAATCAATCTACATTATCACGTAAGGTACGAAATGAAGCAGATAAAATTTCAGGCACTAGCCAAAGACGTCTTGAGTTTAGGAAGTCGCATGAATGGCTAGATTGAGCGGGGTTTATTATAGTTGGCAGTGGCTATTTTGCCGGCAGCCGGCAGATTAGCCTGGGAGAAAAGTTGCCGGCAGTTCCTTCCCATTGGCTGGCCCAGACCACGTGATTATTCTGCCGGCACTTTTCCGCGCGGGCTATTTTGCCGGCTGCCGGCACATTTCAGCGGGGGCTATTTTGCCGGCTGCCGGAGATGTTAACTTTAACGTTGGTGACAAGTTTTCGAGCTTTGCCGAGCTTGAGCAGAAGATATATTGGTACTGAATTGATCTTGACGCAAATGACTCGGTCATGTGTGATTGGTGCTTGCTGTGGTACCACTTGTGTGTGCGTCTCAGCAAGCAGCCAAGAGCTAAAGTTTCGCAGTGTATTTGTGAGTTGCTGTTTTTAATCTGTCTTATTGCGTTTGGTATATGAACTCAAAATCAGAGGTTTTTCGACGTATGCCTGCTTTGCATAATTCCGTGCAGAAATACTGTTTTTACTGAAGTTCGTGTTTAAAATTTCATCATTGAAATAAACAATGGAGAATTCTAGCCATGCAATCTCGATTTTTTGACTGATCATGACTTTGCTTGAGATTCTACAAAGGAAACACCAAGGAACATTCACTGTCTGTAATCAAAGTGTGAAAGTTTACGGCGGTCTGAGTCAGTTCGACATGCCGTCCGCAATCTCGCCGACTCATGTTTTGTATAACTTGACGTAATTCAGTACCTCGGCAAAGCTCGAAAACTTGCCCCCAACGTTAAAGTTGACATCTCCGGCTGCCGGAGCATTGGCGCCCAGAGGCAGCATTGCCGGGGAATTGCCGGCAACTTTTCTCCCGGGCTAATCTGCCGGCAGCCGGCAAAATAGCCCGCGTGGAAAAGTGTCGGCAGAATAATCACGTGGTCAGGGCCAGCCAATGGGAAGGAACTGCCGGCAACTTTTTTTCCCAGGCTAATCTGCCGGCTGCCGGCAAAATAGCCACTGCCTTATTAGTTTGGGGATGCTTAAGGCGAATGGAACCCGTTTTGTAAGCTACGGGCATTCCCACGGGAACAGTTTTACAGCGAAGGTGTATATGCATAGGGTTCGTCATATTTTTCGTGTTTATAAAAAAAAATAAACGGCCCCCTCGCATCTCGCCTAAATCACGTGTGGCTAGTTTCCTCCGGCTCCCCGGCGTGGTACTAGTAACTAACGCTGGAGCACAGCTCCGAGGCTCCACCAGTACTTGATGTGTGAGACTTTGGACTGGGGGCGTTTGCTTGTTTGCTCGTATGCCCGCTGGCTGCTACTTCGGACTACACTAACTTTAGTCGAAGGAGTTCTCAGAGATTTGCATCAGTGTGACCACTGCCAGCTCTGCCTTCGCTCGCGCCGGTCTTGTTTCTCATTGCTTGAACTGCATGCATGCCTAACTTATTTTGCTTCCGTTCCACCGTGGTGGCGGAAACGTGGGCGGGTATCGGGCATGGCGAAACATTTTTTTTGTAGTTTTGTCTTTTTTTCTTAATGAAGGCAGCCATCCACGCAATTGTATATTTATTTATTTATTTATTTATTTATTTGCATACCTACTTCGCCCGTTGGGCATTATAGTAGGGGGGACAAATAATCGATATAAAATACAAAATGCACACTCTTTGAAAGGTTGAAAAAAGAGAAAAAAAAACAGTTGTAAGAAAACATACAAGGTATGCGTTAGTAAGCCACACACTGCAGACCGTGAGTACAATACTAATCACACATGTGGTACATTCTGAGGGAGCACATGAGACAGCACTAAAAACAAGTATCGGTCAGGTAACAAGATATATTCATTTACACAGCACGCTGGCTAACATTGCAAAGCATAAATATCAAAGAAAGTTTCAAATGGCGAGTACATTTATCCATAAATATATTCTTGAAGGACAGTGGGGAACGTCACATCAGAAGCAACTTCGATTAGTTCAGGAGGCAGCAGGTTCCATTCGCGTATTGTACGGGGAAAAAAGGAGTTTTGGTATGTCGTTGTGCGTGCGCACATTTCTTTTATCTTGAGTAAGTGGTCGCGGCGCCCGGATATGTATGTTGGTGATTATAGATAGGCCTCTTTGTTTAGTGGTGTGCGATTGAAGACGGCATCTCGAAGGAAAGAGAGGCGGAGAACAACGAGGCGCAGTGAAAGATCTTCCAAACATATGGGCCGTTTTATTTCTGTGGCACTGCTTGGGAATGAGTAAATGCCGGTTATGAATCGGGCTGCACGTTTCTGTATCGTTTCTAAGCTATTGACACGAATTTGTCTGTGCGGGTCCCACACAACAGACGCGTATTCCAGAATCGGGCGAACGTTGCTTTGGTAAAGTGTTCTCTTGACATCTATTGGCGCGTGTTTAAGTTCCATTTAATGAAATTTAGTACTCGTCCTGCTTTTAGAACGATGCTTTGAACGTGACGATTCCATGTCAGATCGGCGGAAAACGTGACACCAAGGTATTTTGCTTCGCTTGTTTCTGATAATGGGGAGTCGCTCAAGCAGTACTGTGTACCGATTGGTTGACGCTTGCGCGTGAAAAAAATATGCTTGCATTTTGAGATGTTCAGGGACATGAGCCACCTGTCACACCATGAATAAATTTTATTTAGGTCTGTCTGTAATGCTACTCGGTCAGAGTCGTTACTAATTTCTCTGTAAAGGAGGCAATCGTCTGCGTACAGCCGGATTTTCGAAGTGATTCCTGTGCCAATGTCATTTATATATATAAGAAATAAAAGAGGACCTAAGACGGAACCCTGAGGAACGCCAGAAGATACGCATGCATATTCTGATTCTGCGCTATTAATAACCACTCTTTGTAAACGACCCGTCAAATAGTTTTTGAGCCAAAAAAGGATGTTATCTGGTAAACCAAGAAGTGAAAGCTTATGAAGTAAGAGAACATGGGACACTTTGTCAAACGCTTTCTGGAAATCTAATAGTATGCAGTCTGTTCGTAAACCTTTATCAAATGATGTAAATATGTCATGGGTAAATTCCACTATCTGCGTTACGCATGAATGACCAGCTCTAAACCCGTGTTGGTAAGGAAAAAAGAAACTGTTGTTTTGAAGGTGGGTAAAGATGTTAGTGTAAATTATGTGCTCAAGGGTTTTGCAGCCCACAGATGTTAAAAATATGGGTCTGTAATTTATGACACTGTCCCGGGGCCCACTTTTATGAATCAGAACAATGTCACCCATCTTCCAGTCTTCAGGTAATTCTGAGGTTTCAAGCGATTTGTGATACAGTACTTCTAAATACTTTGAGATGACATGTGCGCAGGATTTCAAAACAAGATTGGGTATCCTATCTGGACCTGGTGCCGAGTGTGGTTTTAATTTTTGGAGAAGGTTGACTATTCCAGAGTAGTGAATAGCAATATCCGGCTTATCATCAAGTGCGTTGCTCAAGAAGACTGGAAGATGTTGGGGTACTAGCGTGGAATACACTTAGATGAAGCCAGTAAGACAAGAAACTCAACATTCTCTGTCACCGAAACTTCCTACCAGCGAAGCCTTAATGGAGTTACTTTTTTGTTTTGTCTTGTTTCCTCACTATTTCCGTGTTGCGGCCATGACTCAGTCAGTGTGAGTTATCAGTGTGAGAAAAAACTTATGCTAGCGATGTAATAGAAAATAAATTATTACACAAAGCAAAAATTGTGATCGCCAGTATATTTACATAGCTCTTATATCTTGTGCTACCCAACTCGGGAAAAACACTCTCAAATGCCTGTTCAATTTTTGTTTCATTATTTTGTGTTTGAAAGAACACATTCTGCTGAAAAATACCTGGTGAGAAAGATAACCATGCAGCGGATGGCTCTTTTGTAGGCTGCCAAACCACAAGTGTGAATAGTTCGCACTCACACATTTAAGCTTCCCAAGCATGTAGGGGGATGCAGAAGGGGGATCAGGAATCACTAGAAAGTATAAAAACCTCACCATTACCCTCTGTATAGATTTTGCACGGCGTCGCTTGCTCTGTCTGACTGACTGTCTGGTGTACAAAAACGCGACCAACAATTATTTGCAATATCTCTGGTGGATCTAGAAAAATGCATGGGTATTTTCTTCTCTCCGCTTCCAACTTACAGTTCAACCCTAGCGCACATTTTTTCTCGTCTGAAGAGGTGTTTCACGCAAATACCTCGCGCACTGTGCCAAACGTGCTTATCGCTCTAATCGAAGAAGTGGTCGCTTCAGCAGCGGCGTCGGCATACCACCACTCATTTTGGTGCCCACGAGTATCCTCATTTCAGCTCCGATACTTCCGTACCTTCTTTCCTGCATGCGTACTGGTTGAAGATGTACGCATTGAAGATTCCCGGAATGACAAAAAGTTAGGAAAACTTGCACTCATTCCCAAGACTTCAATGGCGAAGCTGTTGAAATTTATCACTGATGGACAGAAAGTTGAGTTTTACTATCGCTATTGTGCCGTGTATGATATAGGCGGTATGGCGTTTCAATGACCTTATGTTGAGCAATGCCAGAGTGAGCTCGTCGTTTTGTCGACGTGTACGTACGCCACTCTGCAAGCACAACTTTCTGCTGCGGAAGCTTTGCACGTCGAGCCTCTCTAAGCAGAGCGGCCTCTTCCCCCTCGGCCGTGTCAACTATCCGCGTCCGGGCAATGTAGAGTCAATGATCACCTGTAGTAGCTTCCGCAATCAAGTCGCGGCTCTTCTACTGTCCAGAGCGCACGCTCAAGTCGACCCGAGAAGGAGCGAGTGCTCGAGGCACACGTGCCCGAGCGCTCGGCATTTTCTTGGTATTTCGTACTGCGGGCAGTATACAAAAACTACTTGCTCAGTACCTTTGCTGCTAAAAACTGTTAAAGCTGCGTCAGTTTGAACTCCACGGGTCAACTTCTCTTCATGTGAACGTGGAGAGAGTATTTTCTACATGTTTTTTTTCATCTTCAATGCATACAAATACTAGTGGCAGCCCACGCAAAGAAAATTTTGCTCTTATGCTGGACAGGCCAGCTGATTCCAGCACAGAAGATAATAAAGGCACAGTGCATTCTAAAATTGATTTGAAATAATGACAGACTAGTGCACACACACACATACGCACATATCCGTACATGCACTGTTCTACGAAACAATATCACAAGTTAATCTCCTTAAGTTTAATTGTACTTTCATTATTGCAGCAAAAAAGAGAATTTTCTCGTATTAACAGTTATACTCCGAAAGTTAATGCCCCGAAACAGGGATGCCCCATGAATGCCCAGTTTCCACAAGAAATGGTAAGTGGCACCAGGTCACCACACACATATATTCATATCACCTATGCTTAAGGTACCATATTATGTACCGCCAAACATATAATTACACAAGAATTGAATGTAATAGAGCAGAGCGGAGTTAACCCATCAATTCAGGGGTCAGCAGGTGCCATGTAATATCGACACACGTGTATCTCCAAAATAAAAATACTAAGCCAAATTCAAAATGTTGCACTATATTCGGATTAGCCTTAAAATGATACACCACAGCAAATGTACCCTAGATTACATACAGAAGCAGCGCTTTGTTTATCAGTAATTCTCGGGTATCTACGCGTGTAATAATGCTGGAGCGTCTTTTAGAGGCCATTTCAGCGCGATTCAGCAAATTTTTCAAGTAAACTGGCACATAAAATCCGCTAGTCTTCTTGCTTTAGTTGGGATAATATTTTTATTGTACATGTATAGTTCAATTTCGTGGAGGTTGGGGATTTCTAGATTTTTCATTTTAAAGCCATTCCAGAAAAAAATTTGTATGTGTAGCACAGAAAAACGCTGCTGCGCGTTGAAACGTGCGCGTTGTCAAAGGCCTTGCTGTGTCATCCCAGATTTCCCCTTTGCATTTACTAATGTTTTGTTATCCGGTAAAATATTTTGTTCAACACGTTGAGTTTATACAAAGACGTTAAGCCATAGACACAAAGTTTTGAAGCACACGTTCTGAAAGTCACCCGGCGTTAGTTCCACAATGATTTTCCTTGCTATTGTACTGCGTGTCTCGGATTGTCAGCAAATGTTAACGTATTTGCGATCGGTATAGTTCGCCAATATTAGGGTGTCCTGTCGGCGAAAAAAGCGCGTTAGGAATGGCGGCTGCAAAAACAGTTAATACAGGTGCGAGCCACTCACAAAAGCTCCAGCGGTGTGCGCACGTGTTGTTAGGCGGAAGTTCAAAATTATTCACGTGTTCCTCTAAGAAATGTGGATGCGTGAAAACGCGGTTTAACCTACCATGTTTTTAGACTTGAGTCAGCAGCAATATGTGTCAATTTTAGCAGCCGGATGCGTCAAGAAACGACCCCAGTTTAAGAAAAAAAAAATGAAATTCAGCTGACATTTAAATTTCTAGCGTCACATGTGAACGACCGCTTACTAAAAAATGTCACCATGATATTTACAGACACTGCAAAAAATAGGCAGCCAAGCACACAACATCCGAGACATTTCCTCTCGCGTACCGCCAAATCAAATATCTGAACTGGCGAATTATAAAACGTAAATAACGTGTAAAATAAAAACATGCCACATTCAAATATATATATATGCTAAAAAAAGCACAGCACTATGCGTAGAAAAGTCAGGGTTGATTGCACTTGAGTTTGTTGTTTGCGTGGTAACGTTCATGCACACCCCATATCTTAGTAGCGGGGGCAAAAATTATCCCGTTCATCTAACTGAGGAAACAAAAGCAAATATTTGTTAGGGGCGTTGATTTTCAGAAAATGTACACCTTTTTTTTTTGGTAGAGGGGATGTCTCCCAAGACGTGGTACGTCGAGCTGTTGAGGTGTAAATGGGCCCAATTGCTCGTCTCCGCTGACCCCTTGACACTGCGTTGTGCCAACTATGGATGCTCCTTCATGCGCCTAGTAACTGGTTTCGGCGCCTCATTTCGGTTACTTCCTTGTTTTTTTCGCCTTCTCCCTGACACTTTTGCATCTTGCATGCTTTGTTTTCGGTCGTATGGTGACTTGGTGCCTCATGCCCGCTTAGCCGACCCTTCCATATATCTGGGCTGCTGCTATTCTGGCTCTTGCAGATGTGCAGAGCTCTTGGAGGTCGAACCGAGTGGGATTCACACTACACACTAAGCCCCTATGTATCTGTATTGTGTGAGTTATACCTAGTGAAAAACGTGAGCCTTTCTCTTTGTTGCTGGTGAGAAAAGCCGACGCGCAATGCGAGCTCAATTCTCGTTTTCAATTGTGGGCTAAGCGAAATCAACCACCTTAGAGTGAAAAAACACACCTTAAACTCAGTGATAAGGTATCGTGCTCTGCTGAGCCCAACAATGCAGTTTCAATACCGGCTTTGTTTGCTTCTTTTGGGATGGAAGCGAAAAGGAGAAGCACCGGTGTGTCAAGATGTTCGCGCACGTTAAATGTCCACATGGGGTCTCTAGGCCCCCAGGGAAATGGGCGAGGGTGGATTTGTTTTGTGCAATCATATGAGTGGTCAAAAAAAGCAGGCAGTGTCCAAAAACCCACACGACTCCTGCGGGGCGGGTGGTTGTATCGTTTAGGGTGTTCTTGTCTCTATGATGCACGCAGAGTCGCGTAGAAGTTTCCGAAAAAATGGGATAGGGGGGGGGGGCGGGGGAATGCACCACCGTGTTTGTAAAATGCCACGCGCAGTATCGTAGAATTCATCGACTGTTTTATGTTAAGGTTATAAATGTTTAGAACCGATCGGAATAACTGAAGGAATGCTACTAATTCCTGTGTACACGTGTGCTTAGCGTCACCACAACATGACGAACCTCGAAAGTGGCGCGTACGAGAAGCCAATTGAGCAATATATAAAGAGACGTTGGTTCGAAACGCGCGTACGTGCTCAATCAAATTAGGAGGCGATTTTTTAGTCATTTGCTCGCAGGTTTAAAACTACCATTACGTCCCTACGCTTGTCCTCGCGGCGTCCGCGCAGGGACCCCGTAAAAGTAGTTTCCTTTCCCCGCAATAATTTTGCGTCGTGTGGAAGCGCAAACATCGCGCCCCCTTCGTTTAGTCAGCTTCTGCAGCAATGAGCTGAGTGTGTTAGTCATAAGAAGAATTAAAAATAAAAGAATAGCGCGAACAGAACGCAGAAAGTCAGACGACCCCGGGCCAAAGTGTAGGCATTTATTTAATTTCTACATTTATTTCACAGTACCTCATAGGCTCCGAAGAGCATTGCGTGAGGGAGGAACAAAACAAAACAAAAATACACTGCGCAGTACATTGCAATTCTATTGGGGTAAAAAATGAAACAACAATCAAGCATCATAAATTTGGTAATGCACGGTATTTAGAACACCTTGGTATCAGATAGGGTTGAAAATTAAAACAAAAGCAATGCGAAATGACATAGAGCATTATTATGCGACATCAATATACAATGTTGAGTGAGTGTTGAAGTAGACTAGAAAATGAAATTTATGCAAAGGAAAGAAAAAAAACAAAAAGAGAGGAAGTTTGACAATATGACAGCTAAATTTTGATCGGCAAATAAGCTTTATGCAAAATGGCTGGTAAGCCACTCATGAAATGCATCACGGTGCGATAAGCAGGCGATGGCGTTTGGAGGATCATTCCACAATGACATGGCAGTGGCAGGGAGATGAGTTGAAGGAACATTTTCTACCAAATATTCCCTTGCAACTGAATTGATTATGAAGATGGGTTGACATGCGTACAGGTGCTTCTAGAGGCAGTGGGGATGGCGTAGCTGAATTTATGTATTTGTGCAGAAGACTGAGAAGAGCGATTGAGCGGGGAGTTCCTAACAGCTGAATTGACATATCTATTTTCATTTTAACAATACTTGCGAGGCGGTCATAATTCCAAGAAATGAAACGCGCAGCTCTATTTCGAATTGATTCAGTGTTCGTATTAAATACGCTTGATGTGGTTACCATACAGATGAAGCAAACTAAATGTGGACGAATGAAAGTTAGGCTAATTTACGGATGACAGTAGGTGCGTTACGAAAGTTTCGTGGTAGGTAACTTAAAGATTTCGATGCTTTGGCTCAGACTGTGGTTACATAAGACGACCAGGCTAAGTTAGGGGTTAAGTGTACGCCTAGGAATTTGTACGACGTTGCCCTTGTCAATTCAGTGGTATTGATAGAATAGGTGTGGTTAGAATTATTTTGTTTGCGAGAGAAATAAATTATTTCTACTATGTCAAGTTAGGGGCATCTGCAGAGCATTACACACATTTTAACTTGCGTTTAGGTCATTTTGAAGGGCGATATGATCATAAGGAGTGCTTATTGGGTGATATATGATGCAATATTCTGCAAAAAGCCGCATGCAAGACGGGATATTAGTCGGTAAGTCTATAATTTAAATGACAAAGACTAAAGGGCCAACAACCCTACCTTGAGCTACGTCTGATGTGACGTCAGTGAAGGGGACATGGAGCTATTGACTATTGTAAACTGGTTCCGTAACCATAAGAAGTTACGGAGCCACGACAGTGTAATACAATAGATGAAGCCATTGACTATTGTAAATTGCTGGCGTAACTGTTAGAAGTTACGGAGCCACAATAGCGCAAGGGAATGTAATTGAAAGGATAATAATTTGTATATGAGGGGGCAGTTGGCGACGCGGTCAGAAGCCTTAGAGTAGTATAGGAAATTCAATCTGTGTGTATATTTTTATCCATATTTAGGTGCAAGTCCTTCGTGAATTACAAAAGTTGAGTATCACATGAGAAGCCTTTTATAAACCCGTGGTGATTTGTGAAAAACAAATTGTTAGACTCGAGGTGATTATAAATGTTGGAGGCGATGATATGCTCGAGAAGCTTGCAACAAATGCAAGTCAGTGAAATGTTCTGATTGTTATCGTGGGAAGCTTTATCGCCACTCTTAAAGAGCGGAACCACTTTTGCAGTTTTCCAGTTGTTGAGTAGGTGTCCGGATGATAAAGATTGTCGAGCGATGTGAAAAAGAATCTGACTTGAAATGGGTATCGTATTTTTAACACCTTAGAATTAATACCATCTATGCCAGTGGAAGTTGAAACTTTGAGGTTTGTAATTAGTAATGCAATTCCCTGAACTGTAATGTTGATGGGTTTTATGAATGACTAGTCAAAATGTTGAACTATTCGGATGTTGGAATGATCTTTCCGCGGGAACACAGATGCAAAATACGTAATAATTGCTGGCGTACACTCATCGGTTCTAAGAGGCAATAGATGGTCCCGTAGTAAAGGGATTTTTTATCGGCTTTGCGAGGTGAAATTGTGCCCCAAAACTTCCTTGGATTAAATTTGACAGCTGAAGGCAAGTCGCAATGAAAATATTTGGGCTTAACAGCGGTGATAGCAGACGTGTAGTTTTTCATACACTCCTTGTAGTTGGCCCAAGAGCTCGGGCTAGAAGCATGCTTTGCTTTCAAATACAAGCGTTTCTTTTTGTTCCTCAAACGTTGAAGATTCTTAATAACCCACAGGTTAGTTTTATCGGGACTTATTGAGATCACAAGAACATATTTATCAATCAGCGCTAAAAATATATTCCTGAACAGCATGCAGTTTTCATCAGCAACCAGCTAGAGAACAACGGTAAAGAAGTTTCGTTAAAAAAACCATTTTAGTTTACTGTTCATATTCAAATAGTTAGCGTTTTTGTAATCTGGATTTTTGTTGTTGTGGAACCATTAAAGGTGGACGGGAAATAAATGGGTAGCCATTAATGAACAAAATGCTTCGGATGTTTTCTTGGGAGGAAGTTAAAACAAGGTCTAAAGTATTAGGACACCTAGTACGTTGAGAAATAACTTGGAAGCAATTACAGTATAACGCAAGGCTGATAAATTAACGTGAGGTACGGCAAGACGACCATATATTAGACCAGTCAATTGGGGGTAATTAAAGTCGTCTAAAAGGTAAATATTGGAAAACTTACACCGCTGGGTAGATATAGTGCTACTGTTGCGAACTTGTTCCATGAATAATTGGAAAAGTCTGGTGGATGGTAGCAACATACCTATTACTCTTTCATCAGAGGGGGGGATTCAGCATGCAGCCCAAGTGATTTTGATTCCACTGTTAGTATGAATACTGAATGAAGGTATTGTTTTCGTAATCGCCAATAGCACTCCGCCCTCTCTTTTGTTAGCGTGGCCGTGTCGATGGACATTGTAAGTGTCAGTATCAAAAATTTCACTCGTATTTCACAATGTTTCTGTTAGCGTGAGAACATCTGTGTCACTATCACCTACTAGTGCGATAATTTGGTCGCGTTTCGGAATTAGGCTTCGAATGTTAGTGCAGGATAGCGTTAGTGATGGTGCTACGTCAGATCTCTGCGGCTGAGTTCGAGAACGTGGTGGGGGTGCACGTTTCTTTAGGTATATTGACGATTGCACCACGGCGTTGGAAGGAGGGTCAGATACAAAGGTTTTCTTATCCATACGTAGTTTATCAACTGCCAACATGAGAGGCTTTATTTGCGAATTGGCCAACTTGACCAGCCGTTTCCTCGCTTGCAGCGTAGCTAATGAAAACTCTTCACCAATGGCAAATGTTGATCATTTCAGCTGCTGCGCCTAGCGAAAATACGTTGTTTATCTTTGAAACAAGTTAGTTTAGCCATTATGGCCCTCAGTCTATCGGAAGAAAATTTACCCAGCATCTGAAGACATTCAAATTGAGCAGGAGTGGTTGTTATGTTTAGTTAAACTGAGCCAAATTCATTGTTTGTCTCAGAGCTGTTCCAGTCCTCTTTGTCTTCGTCTTCAACACCAAAATCAATAGATTAGATCGTCGTAGCCTATTCTCAGCATCTTCGCACCAAGATTGTGTATTGTAACGTTGGTTGGTTATGACAGGACAAGCATTGTCAGAAGAGCTCGGTGCCGTATGATTCATTGAGGCGAGGCCTGATGCAAAGGTAGCTACCCTATCAGTTGTTTTATTTGAGTATCGGTTTATTTGTGCTTTTTGCTAACACCTTTCAGTTCTATCAATATTGCATCATGCCCTGCTTCGATTAGTCTAACAGTGTTTAAAAGACAATGAAACGGGTCAGTACATAAGACAATTTCCAAATTAAGCGAGTCAGTACCTATGGCCATATCAGGCCTCGGGTTAGTCTCAACATCGTCTGTGAGCAGAAGCACTAGATCTAGTAAGACATTACATACACGTTGTCGGAAGAGAAACTCTCGCGTGCATGCATCACACACTGAATGAAGGCAGATGGTGAATGCGCAATTATCGTAACGGTGTTGCGCCCGAAGAGTGGAGCAGCAGCCTGGCACTTATATTGCGCACCGATATCCAGGTTTGGCCAGTTTTTGTAGTCGAATTTTCCACTTGTCCAGTTTTGGCCAGAGCGGTTGGTACCGATGTCAGGAGCATAAGCAGGGAAGGCGCATAGCAGGATTACCTGCATGAAGGCAAATGGTGAATCCGCCATTTGCGCAGCGGTGTCGTGCCCTAACTCTATTTAAATAAAGTTTAAATAAAGTCAATTAACACGAAAAAATAAAATAAAAAATTCACCACCTTCCCGTAGGGGAACCGTGAGTAGTATGCGAAGCAGCCATGGGGTCGGCTCAAGTCGACTGCGTTTAGGTTGTCCGCAGACATCATGCTCACCTCGTCTATGATCACGCATTTCACGTTGGGGAAGGCCACGCGCAAGGTGTTCAACTCGCTGGCGCTGAGGACTGAGTTCTTGTTGGGGCCGGTGGTCTTCCGCGAGATCTTGAATTCCCGGTGCACCGTGGCTCCTCCCACTGCCACAGCAACCTTTCCGAGGCTCGCGCAGATGACGAACGCGTTGTAGGCGGTGTTGTGGCCGGTGTTGCTGTACCGGTTGTACAGGTCCATGGCAAACAGGAGGACGACTGTCTTGCCGCAACAGACAGGTCCAGTGAAGAATGCCAGTAACGGAGGTGCTGACGGCGTCATCTGCCGGTGAATTATTTTGCGCAGTAGCTCATGTTGTTCCCCGTTTGTCATCCTCAACAAGTTGTAGTATTCGTCCTGGTTCATGATGTCCTGGCGTTTGCGAACGGCCGCGCACGGACTCGCTTGTTTGATTAGGCGCATCAAGTCTTCGCGCGGGATGAGGTCGGCGTCTTCGTGTTCCTGGTGGGCGATCACGGCAGGAGGAGGTGCTGCTCCTTCTTCTTCTAGTTCTTGTTGTGCCCTCTTCTCCGCGGCGCTGTCTTCGGCGCTGACACTGGCGTTGATGATGGCGTTGCAGGTGGCGTTACCAGCGGCGTTGCCCGGGGCACTCATCACAGCGTTGCGGGAGGAGGTTCCCCTACGGGAAGATGACGACAGTGGTTGAGAATGAAGCTATCTCGTGACGGATTCTTTGGTTGGACAATCCCTAGGGGCATCCTGCCACAATCATCATCATCGGTGCCTGGCCAGGCAAGCGCAGTGGGGGTGGGAACGCCACACAACGGCGCCCACAGAAAGGCGGAGGGAACAGGCGCCACCATAAGCTGCTTCGCATCTAAAAATAAAATAAAGTTAAAGAACTTTCAATAAAGTTCGAACTTGACTTAGTTGGTTTTGAGTCAGGCTGGAGCAGGTGCCGTGATATGTTAGCCGGGAATTCAAAATGGCTCCACTGATGTTCGGTGCCTGCGCCTCGGAATTTTGTTTGTACTCTGTGTATAAGGTAGGCTGTAGCATCCCACCCCTGCCGGACCTATTTGAGCCATTCTGTGGCGTTACCGTTGTTTCTGATGGGAACGCCAAAAAGGCGGATCCCACCTTGCGGATCCCACCCAAAAGCAGTAGAATGGACTTCTGTGGTGGGGGATTCAGTCCTGCTTCCTGAACGGCGTTTTTCAGGGCAAAGAGTGCTGCTTGAAGCTCTATGCACTTCTCCTCGCTGGTAGAGTAATCGTTTTGCTCCGTCTACAGCGTGATATCACCCGTATAGATGGTGAGGCGCACGCAGCTGGTTTTGTGTACGTCAGCTGCGCCCTATTTTGATCACCAAATTCAAGAGCAGGGGTGATATTAGGAAGCCTTGTGGTATTCCGTGTTCATTGTAGTATTTATATATTTGTGTTGCTCTCAGGGCCCGAAGGCGCTACAGAGGGGAGTGGGACACACACAATAATACCGACAAAAGCAGCGAAACACCCACATTACACAATAGAAATTAAAAGCCTATTAGGAAACAGGTTGGTAATGGCTGAAAGAAAAACAATCTCTGCCGATTTCAGCTGCGGACCAAGGAAGGGGATTCCAGCTTGCACAAGTGCTGGGGACAAAGGAATCCTTTAATAGGTTTGTGTGGCACGGTGGGACATGAACTTTCTACTGATGGTCGATCGGGGACGATATTTCAGATGGACTGGACAATAGCCTGCTTCTGAGGGTGGGATTACAATGACAAATCTTGCGGAACATGCATAAATGCAACACTTTTCTGCGAAGTTCAAGAAGAGACAAAGAGAAGCTTGCTTCCATAGATGCAACATTGGAATTGCGGTTATAATTTTAAAGTACAAAACGCGAGACTCGATTCTGAACGCTTTTTAACTCTACACAAAGGAACACTGTCTTCGGATCCCAAATGCAGGCCGCACATTCCAATTTTGGAAGAACTAATGTTTTATAGAGAAGCAATTTCAAAGAAGATGTAGCCTGATTAAAGTTTTTCCGGAGATACCCTAACGTACGATAGGTGTTGGTAACGTAATTATGTGAGATTTTCAGGACAGGGTACATGATATGTGCACGCCTAGGTATTTATAGGGCGGGACATCTTCAAATAGAACATTGTTAATAAAGTAACAGAATGCTTGGGTCTGACTTCGACAAATGCACATGCTTTTACATTTATCAATATTGAGTTTCATTTCCCAGAGCTGGAACCATTGCAAAACGTGGTCTTGGCTTGAATTGGATTGGATTGGATTGGATTGGCTTGGCTTGGCTTGGCTTGGATCGGATTGGATTGGATTTGGATTGGATTGGATTAAAGTGGATTGTGTTGGATTTTGTTGCGTCATAGCCACGGCACGTTGCGTCATCATCTTCTTCTTTATTACCTGGTGGAAAAAAAGGAGAGGTTGACGCTTTATAGAAGCGCCGGCTACTCCTTCTCGCGTAAGTTACTGTTCGTAATAGACATTTCAAGAGTCTCAAACTCACTGGCCAGTTCGGGGAAGGCAGCTCTTGCGGGAGAGTTCTTGCAATGATTCATGGAGTCAATGCACACAATATACTGCAAACACAAATTTGTCCCTGGTGTCCCTTAATAGGAGTCAGCAACTATGGTAGACACTTGATGGTGGTTAGGGGAAACGTCACACACAACAGTAGATCACAAAGCACACAGAAGATTACAAACGAATCACACACTAAAGAAGTCACAATGTGCAGTACAGAATGGAGGAAGGAAAAACAGCACAACGAGAAACGCAATAAAACGTAGTGTGGGCAGTCATGGTTGGAGACTCTAAGCGCAATAATACCAAAGGTAGAGGAACATTTCCTACTAATAAAGTCCTAATAAAGCAGTCTCTAGAAAGAGTTTAAGAGCAGAAAAAGAACGCCGTCGCTGACTGGGTGTTGTCCATGGTCCGAGAACTTTGGCGAGGTTAAACGGCCTATTGTCTAAGGTCATGAGCACACTTTTAAAGTTCCTCCTGGCATCGTCATGTCGGGGACATTCTAAGATTACATGATGAGTCGTTTCATCAGGATGACCACATAAACATCTTGCACTTTGAACTTTGCCGATTTTGTGGAGAAAGTGCTTTGTGTAAGCAGTGCCAATACGCAAGCGGTGTATAAGCGTCTCTAAGTATCTGGATGTAGGTGTTGGAATTTGGAATCGTAGTAAGGGATCAACCTCAAAGAGCAGGCTACTTTGGGACCGTTCGTCAAACCATGTAGCATGGCAAAGGCTGTCACTAGCTCTCGTTAAAATATGTCGCAAGTCCGAAATGTAGAGGGGCAATATGTCGGAGGTTGGAAATTGGTGCGCTTGGCGAGCTGCCACATCTGCCGCTGCATTGCCGGGAATATTGCAGTGGCCAGGAATCCATTGAAACACAATATGGTGCACCTCAGAGGCTCTAGTTAATGCTTTCAAAGTTTCATACACCAATGGATCGTTGAAAGCATTGCTAGTATGTTTCATAGATGCTAATGCTGCTTGAGAGTCAGATAGAATCAACCAATTTTGTGGAACTGCCACACTGCCGATGAACCGCAAGGCCAACAGAGCAGCGTAAAGTTCTGCCGTAGTTGAGGAAGTGTAATGGGATAGCCTAATTTTGTGTTCATAGTGTAGGGTCGGTATTACAAAAGCAGATGTAGAGGAGGTATGAAGACAAGACCCGTCTGTGTACACATGTGTGAAGTGAAGCCAGGGTAGAGCATATATATTTGACAAAGAGACAGTTGCTGAGCAGCGACAGCAGGCAAATCCCCTTTTCGGAATAGACCCTGCACAGTTAACTGAATAGCAGGACTTGGAAGAAGCCATGGCGGATACACAGGATCACCTGGCCAAACCTCGTACATAGGTAAAATGCTTATATTTGCCTCAAGCGTCCTGTGCATCCTACAACCTTTCCTTTCTAAAAGACCTTGTTTAAGATGATGGCGGGAATGCTGGGTTGATAATCGAAAAAAATGCCGACACGTTTCTACAGTTCGCATCACTGGGAAGGGAGGCTGGCGAGCTTCAGCAATTACAAGAGGACTTGACGATGGTCTGGGAACACCCAAACAAACGCGCAAACTCCTAGCCAGCAACCTTTGAAGTCTTTCTTCAGCGGTGTTGGAAAGCCCGTGCAGAATTGGCGCTGAATACGCAATTCTTTGCCTAATTAATGCAGAGTGAACCTGTAGTAGTGATGATGTACGTCCACCCCATGATGTGCCCGTAAGCCTACGAAGAATATTAATAATTGGATTGACATTTCCTTCAAGCATCTTGATGTGTGCAGCCCAGGAAAGTTGCCGATCTAATGTTACACCCTGAAAGCGATGTTCTTTTACGGTTTTAATAGGTTGACCTTCAAGGGAGAGAATGAAAGTTTTTAGTTGCTTCCTCGTGAAAGGCAACAGGGCTGTTTTTGTATACGATAACGTCATCCCACACTCTTTTAGGAAGTTTCGCACACTAGTTAAACCTTCCTGTAAGATGGACTGAAGGACGAGGGGATTGGGACCCGACGCCCACATGCAGACATCGTCGGCGTAGATGGAATGCTGCAAGCCTGATGGCAATCTGCGTGGTAAGTTGACCATGACACAATTAAATAGGAAAGGACTGAGGACACTACCCTGTGGTACACCCTGAGAAGGAACGTGCTCGGAAGTACGACCGTTAGATGTTTCCATGAAAACTTTTCGGTTGGTAAGGAATTCTTGTATCCATCTCAAAGCTCGCCCATGTATGCCCATCTGCAACATACTCTGCAGGATGTGAATGTGACTGGCAGTGTCGAACGCGCGCTTTATATCCAAAAAAACCGCAATTGTTATGTTCCCCCGACTGCGCTCATGCTCGACCCATGTCACAATATCAAGTACTGCGTCAATTGATGAACGCTTCCATCGAAATCCCGACATGCATTCAGGGAACATTTGTGTCACATCACACCACCATTGAAGCCTTGCCGCAATCATTTTCTCCATAAGTTTGCACAAACAGCTTGTCAGGCTCACTGGACGGAAAGACTCAAGCGACAATGGCGTCTTGCCGGGATTGAGAATTGCATTGAGACGCGCTGTCTTCCAAGATTCCGGAACAGCTTCTTGAGTCCACAAAGTGTTGAATAAAGCTAGCAGTGTGGACGTACCCGTTGGACCAAGATTCCTAAGCATAGCATACGTGATGCCATCGGGCCCGGGAGCCGTTTTGTTAGGGCATGAAGCAAGTGCACTTTGTAGTTCAGGGATCGTAAAAGGACAATCTATTTCCGGGTGCTGGAGGTGGAGCTTCCGATGCACCTCGTCGTTGGCAATCTGCACGGAGGTTCTATATTCCAGAGAGTTTGTCTCGACACCTGGTTGAATTACCATTTTACAAAATTCATCGGCTACAGTTCTCTCTGGGTCCCCGCGGGCAACAGCAAGAGCTCTGAAAGGGTAATTCTGGGCTACTGATCCACAGAAGAACCTTATGACTGTCCAAATTTTATGAGAGGGGGTAACAGGTGATAATGAGCTGCAGAAATCACGCCATCGTTTTCTTCCTAGCCTTTGAAGGTGACACCGTGTAACGGAGTGAATTTTTTGGCACTGATTGTAAGCCTCGACACTCCCAGTTCGGCGATAATATCGCTCCGCTCGCCTTCTAACAGCACGGAGACGCTCATATTCACTGTCAACTGCACCGTAACGGTCTGGAACGGTGACTGCACGCGTGCACGTCCGGAAGGTGCTATGTATAAATTGTGTGAAATTTTCAATATCCACAGGTGCACCAATATTCGCGGAAATGTGACGACGAAACAGCTGCCAGTTTGTGAGCTTAGCGTACCTCTTTGGCGCACTATTGCACAACTGAGAATGCTTTACTAGTATAGGGAAATGATCACTTCCACGGGTTTCAACATCTATTGTCCAGCTGATTCCGTTCAAGATGTCCTGGGAGCACAAAGTTATATCAATGGAGCTCGAGTACCGAAATCCCCGAAGAAATGTCGGGGACCCATCATTTAGAGGGGGAGGAAGAGGAAGATGAAGGTGCGGCCATAGCTGTTTCCTTGCTCTGTGTTATTTTTCCAATTTCGTACAAAATTCTACGTTTCCATGAATGTTCTATGTGCACTGCAAGGCAAGAGATCCTGTATCACTACGGGAAACCAGGAAAAAGCAGGTGAGAGGATTCAAAACCCTGCATTTTCCTTCGCCACGGCGGTGGTCAACCAAAATCATTGGCAAGAGCGTCATGCTCGGAAGCAGCATACAAAACGCGTGAGTGCCACTCGTAAATCAAATGAAGAGACTTATGTAAAGGAACACTTCAGTCATGTCGTAACACCACCGGCCTTTGCATTTAGTTCTTCAAATAAGTATTTGGAAGACATGCCTGACAATTTTGCAAGCTCGAAGAAACCACGCTTAGAAGGAAAGGATGGTACTTTAGAAAATGAAACCTCACCTCAAGTTACAGGAGAAAATGAAGGCGTTGACGCAGACAATACTCCCTTCACTCTTGTAACTTATAAGAAGCAGAGGAAACAAGGCATTCCGGTGGCGTTTAAGCCGTTGAACACGACTCAAAATTTCTGGCATGTAAACCCTAATCGGGTTGCGTCGGAGATTATTTCTACTGCAAAGGAGAAGGTCCAATCATTCCGAGTCAATAAGGATGGCTCATTTTCAGTCACTGTGGCATCTATCTCTTCCGCAAAACACTTATTATCATTAACCTCTGTAGCAGGACTTAGTGTCAAGCCATCGATTCCGGAGTCTTACACCCGTAATGTCGGGAAAATACGTTTCGTACCACCTCAATACACAGATCATCAACTTCTTGACTACTTGAAAGATTTCGGTGTTCTGTCTGTTCGTCGACAACAGCGGTTCAAGCGCAAAGAGGATGGTACTATTGACACACGCCCAGCGACAACAGTGATACTACAGTTCCGTTCTGACCGACCGATGCCAGAGAGGATATTCCTCGGCTTTACAAGTCACCCCGTGGAGGAATACTTTGGACCGGCAGTACGCTGTTACAATTGTCAGAGATTTGGCCATATGGCTAGAAATTGTCGCCAAACGCGTCGATGCAAAATTTGTGCGCAAGATCACGACCACAAACAATGTAATCTGCTCCGACAGCCTCACTGTGCTAATTGTGGAGGAGATCACGCTGCTTCGTTTTCTGGTTGTCCTCAGTATAAACAGGCTTCACAACTTCGTAAAGAGGAGCTTCTTAATGGACCAAGATCTCGTTTCAAGATGCCATCACCCAATCCTGAAGTAGTCAACCATGTGCAACTTCCCCCTCTTCGAGCCAAGCCTGAAATAGTCAACCATGTGCAACTTCCCCCTCCACGAGCCACAGATATCAGCCAACATCTACAAAACAAAAGCTACGTGTCCGCCCTTCAGAATGCACATATCCAGCGTTCAGAACATCAGAGGCCCTCTCGCAACTCAGCGATACTCCAGGATCCTGCGAAAGCCCTCCGATCAGCAGACATCTCCCCAAAGTCACAGGTTGGAGCAATGCCTGAGTCGGCGTCCACTAATACCAACGCCTTTTCAATGAATAAATTGATCTTCCCAATGCTTTTTGCCGCCGTTCGAGCCATCGTGGTAGCAGTTTCCACAAGCAAGCGATGTACCCGAGGTAAAAGCGCTCCTCACCATGGAACCTTTACTGTGTTCACTACATACCCTGGTACCTCAAAATTTTGACAATGAATAACTGGTATAAGAACACCATTATATTTCAGTGGAATGCAAACAGTTTGCGATCAAAATATGATGATTTCCGTAAATTAGTTGTTCAGTTCAATTTCCCTATTCTTTGTATTCAAGAGCCTGCCGTAACGGGCACTTTTTGATTAGCAAATTAAGTAATTTACAAATCTTCGCGACCTGGCGGAGTGAGCAGAGCAATGTTATGTGTTCGAAAGGACTACCGTTCTTATGTGCTTGAGGTCAGCAACTCAGATGTTGTCGAATATGTTGCCTGTAAGGTCTCTTTCGGTAGCATTTCTATCACTGTTATGAGTGTATACCTCCAGGGTGCCTGCCGTGTTACTGTGGATACACTGACCCGCATGTTTCAGTTACAGACGAATAGTGTAATAATATGCGGAGATCTCAATGCTCATAATTCAATCTGGGGAAGTGATCACTGCGATGCCCGCGGATACGTCATTGAGTGCGCTGCCGACAGATGCAATTTGACGTTGCGTCATAGCCGCGGCAGACACGCTGGGGCCGGCGCATCTGCAGTACTCTCGCTTCCACGGTTTCCTCTCCTTCGGGCGCGCTGCGCATATAACCGGTGTGCCGTCCTCCGGCGAAGCAACATCCACGCTTGGCTCAAACACCTAGAGTTCACGCCGCTTTACAAGTACGCCAACGTCGCCATCGACTGGGACCGGCTTACGCAGTCCCCTCAACCTTATGCGCGCTATAAAACGCGGTCCCTTCGGCGCTCCGCCTATGCGTTGCATCTACACAGGGGTTCCCGCGAGGGGAGGTGGGAGTTTTTTTGTTAAAAGCAGCCATAGTCCGAAAACAAAACTTTGTGTAGCCCCTGAATTAACTGGAGAAAAAGCCGAATTAGTGCCGTTGACATTTACAAAGTGATAACGGTTGGTTAGGAAACAGTGCAACCATGCAAGTACGTCAGGTTCTAGGTTCAGATTTAAAGTTTTAAAAGCGATAGTTTGTAAGGGACTGTACCAAACGCTTTAGCAAAACTGCGGAATATGCAGCCTGTGATATACCCGCTATCAAGAACAATATAAAGATCATACTTAAAGCATATTAACTGTGTTTCACAGAAAAACGATTTTTGGAAACTATGTTGAAATTAAGTGAAAAATGAATTTCTTTCTCCGTCCAAAACTCTCTACGCAGGATGTCATGCTCCGTCTTAAACATGACGTCATCGACGGGGAAAGCTGCTCCCCTCTAGGTACCAGAGCCATAATGGGATTAGATTTAACGAAGGCGTTCGACAACGTTAAACACTCGGCAATTCTTGACAACCTCGGCCGACAGGGACTTCGGAAACGGGTATACAACTACGTAAGTAACTTCCTATGCGAACGCACAGCTACTCTAGCTGTAGGGGAACTCCAATCAGATGTGATCAAGCTTGGGAGCAGGGGGACTCCACAGGGTTCAGTCCCTTCCCCGTTTCTTTTCAACGTAGCCATGATGGGGCTTCCCGAAATACTGGAAAAGATCGATGGTCTCCAACACAGCCTCTATGCGGACGATGTCACGCTTTGGGTCAGCGGAGGCAGTGACGGGCAAATTTAGGACATCTTGCAACAAGGAATTGAGGCGGTGGAGCGGTACGTAAGTCCCAGGGGCCTCAGTTGCTCCTCGCAAAAGTCAGAATTGTTGCTCTACAGGCCCACTAGTACGGGTTGACGTACAGACCCTAACCCCCCGGTTGTGAATATTTTTGCGAATGGAACGCAGCCCATTCCCACAGTGTCCAGTATACGGGTTCTCGGTCTCCGAATACAGGCCAATGGACACAACTCGGAAACCGTCCTCGCGCTCCAAAAAAGCGTGCACTAGACTACCCGACTCATATAGCGAATCGCTAACCGGCATCACGGTATGAAGGAGCACAAGCTTGTTCGATTATTTGAAGCCTTCGTCCTCAGTAGGATAACCTACGTCACCCCTTTTCTACACCTCAGAAAGGACGAAGAAATCAACATTGACGCCCTTAATAGACGGGCCTACAAGCAGGCCCTCGGCATCCCGATCACTGCTCCGACCGAACGTTTGGAGGCGCTGGGGCTTCACAATACCCTTAGCGAACTAATAGAGGCTCAACGGCCGGCTCAACGGGAACGGCTTAGCCACAGCCAGACGGGTGGGCATATTCTGGGCTCCCTGGGTATCAACCACCTGCGAACAGGCGCTCACAAGATACCCTTGGCTGCCGAAGTGCGCGATCAAATTCACATCCCACCGTTCCCTAAAAATATGCACCCGGTTCACAATCAGGAGCGCATGCAGGCAAGGGCGAAAGCCGTGCACAAACGATTCGGAAATTGGGAGGACGTGCTGTACGTGGACGCGGCCGACTATCCGGGTCGCAATGCTATGGCAATTGCAATAGTCAATCACCAGGGCAATTTCATCAGCTCCGGGTCGGTCCGCACGAGCGAACCGGAGGTGGGCGAAGAGGCGGCCATTTCCGCGGCAATGACGGCATCCGCAAAAATCAAATACGTGGTGAGCGACTCAAAGTCTGCTATTATAAATTACGCAAGGGGGTGCATCTGCCCAGAGGCATCTGCAATTCTAAAGATTGGGCTCAACAACATTCAGCGTTCGGGCAAGATATGTCTAATATGGGCACCTGCACACTCTGGCCTGGCTGGGAATGAATGCGCGCACGACGCTGCTCGAGGATTTTCTGACCGAGCTGGTGACGACAGCAACGCTCATTCACTTCGCTGTTCGGGTAGGGATCGCCTTGTGCCCTACAGGGACATAACTAATCATTACAGGCTAGAGCGGACCCGCTTCCCCCCGGCTCATCCTACCCTCATTAAATGGCAATCCGTGGCTTGGAGACTTCTACAGACCAACTCGTATCCCAACCCGGTTGCGTACAGTCACTGTTACCCTGGGCAATATTCTGACAAGTGCCACCGGTGTAAAGACAGGGCAGACTTAGCCCACATGCTGTGGGCTTGCCCACAGGCGACAACGTTAGGTCGCAACATCGCTCCTGTAGAGCAATGGGAGACCGTATTGCTCAGCTCCGACACAGCTGATGAAGTCTGGGCCAATAAGCTGGCCGAAGACGCTGCCATAGCCCAAGGGCTCTTGGCCGACGTCTAGGATTACTGGCTGTTATGCAATAAAGTTTTCACTCCCTCTCTCTCTATCTTTCTCTCTCTCTCTCCAAGAACTTTAAAAATATGCGAATAGATGACGGGTTCCACTGTCTTACAGCAAAGGCTGGTTAGTGACGCCGGTCGATCATTATTCTGAAAATTTTGGTCCCCAGACTTGTGCAACGGGACCACCTTCCTGATCTTCTATTCATGGGGGATACAGAATGTTTCAAGTGACTGCAGAAAACGTTTGGTCAAGATAAAAGAGCAGTACAATTTAGCATTAGCGAAAACTTTAGGAATATATCATCAACACCACATGAAGATGAAAGTTTCAATTTTCCACCTTAATAATCGGGGTAGGAGTTAAAATTATTACAAATACGGAATGCAGAAGAAAACACAGCATTAAAAACATTGACACACTCCTCAGCAGGGACTGCTGAATCATCTGGATATTTAAGCGTTACAGCTATATTGGTGTTTTTATTAACATGTTCCAGAATATTTTGTATTTGTTTATTGGCATAATTGGTAGTGTGGTATTAAAGAACGCGTGCTTTGCATCTTTAAGCACCTCTTTATATTAGGTACCTGCAGCCCGATAAGAATACCAGCGTGTTTTACTGCTCGAAGTTTTGGCTGAGCGAAACAGGCGATTTTTGTTTTTGCGCCGTCTTTTCAGGAGCTTATTAAACCATGGTTCCTAGTTTGTAGAGATAACCATCCTGACCAGAAGAAACTTTCAAATTAAGGACGCAACCTTCTCTCCAAAGAAAACCCAGTCATCGTTACCGGAACGCTGCGAAAAATCAATCAGCTAACTCTATAAAAACAGCAAGGTTCTCTATTAAGCCCACTGAAATCAGCCTTTTTGTAATCTCAAATTTGTTTCGAATGGGTGGCAAGGGAATGTACGGGGAATTTGAGAGTGAAATGTAGGCGTGACTGATAACTTAATCCGGCTAAATAAGATATAGGAGCGACATTTTCCGGCAAGGTAGTTAGTACAAGGTCTAGGGTACTTGATGTGGTCAGTGTTGTGAGGGTAGCTTGAGCGACAAGCTGACAGTGATTCAAATCGGCATACAAACGAAGAAAGCTTTTGCACTCACTCGAAAAAATGCTAAGTAGAAGAGATACGTTGGAACAAACAAAATGGGGATAGTTCAAGTCGCCAACTAAAGTAACAGGAACAGTAGGAAAGCCTACGACAATATTATTAAGAGCGTCATGCAGTTCATTACCAAACGTGGGTGTGGATGACGGTGGGCAATAACAAACACCCAAAATTAACCTCCTGAAGTGCATGTCTATTTCCACCAAAATAATTTTTAAATCACTAGCAGTATGGACAGCAAAGCACTGAACTTATTCGCAACTGCAATGAAAACGCCACCGCCACACCTCTGTTCTCTGTCACAATGATAAACATTAGAAATTTTGCTGTAGCTGAAAATTTCACCTTCGACGACAGCCAAGTTTCCGTTAAAATTACGATATCGGCATTGCACGAATCAATGCCGGAGTTGTGATCTTCTGGTTTCGACACAACACTTCACATACTCGTAAAAAGAAGAGAGTTGTTTGTTTTGTGCATGCGCTTGGCCACTACCCCTCACTGATCGCTATCGTTCCCCAAGAGCTGCCGATGAACAACTTTCATTATCACGTTTAAAGGTTGACGTGGATTACGCGCTGTGGGAAAGACGTTCATACCCACTTTTATCAGTATGGCTATACCTATAGCTATTTGTCGTTCAAGTGAAGTATTTTGTACCGTAGTTTGAATGCGCACTTGCTGATTTTGCCGGATTCAACCGGTTTTTTCGTGCTTGACGAGTGGCAAAGATATTTTTCACTAATGCTCACACTATTATTCTCACGTTTTGCACTCGAGAGCAATGCGATCTGCTTCAACTTGAAATGTGAAAATTTTACAACCACTAGACTTTCTTTTTCATCAAAAATATGCCAATCTATGGGGCCGTTGTATCATGTCTTTAAAAACCTGTCGCTTCAATATCAAAGAAATCAGATTCACGGCTTATTTTCCGTATCCTAAGACTTTTCCGATCTTTTATCTAATAAACTATAAAATAGGAGATTTTCTCGTCGCATTGTATTTTCAAGTTCGGATTGATCGCAAATTAATCTGGTATTTTTGTACAGAGTTTATCTGTTAGCTGTCGTAAGTGCGATAGTTCCTCCTGCAAATCGTCAAAGCCGGATGCTTTGGATTCGGCGTCTCAGAGTCTTTTATCAATATCTTTCAACGTGGCCTGGCTTGCTTCCCGATTTTTTCCACCTCATTTACAGTCTCTATCAGATTTCCCTGACGTTTTCAATTTTTTCTTTACGGTCATTAACACGTCGCAAGATGGTGAATATCTGATCGAGCGGTTCAGTATCGATTTGATCGGTTCAGTATCTATTCAGTATCGAACTGATTTGTTCAGTATTGCCGGTACATTCTTGCGATCGCTTGGTTGGACCGGGTTTGAGCTCGATATCACCTGACCACAACAAGCGCTTGCTACTATCGTCAAAAATATCACTTCAATGCGTAGGAGCAGCAGTAAGAAACCATTGCTGGATTTTTTTGCCTGTAAAGAGGCAGTATTACTAACCTGCGTAAACAGACGCACGTCGCTTAGAAGCCGCATCACTTTGACGCCCCCCACGCCCACTGAAGGAACGAGGGCTCAGTCGACCGTTTTTTCCCAAATCCTGCGTTGATGACAGTGTGATCTGGTCGCCTTATTGAAGCGAGGGAAGTTCCAGCGCTCTTGCAGCCGAGGTACGGGGGTGAAGCCGAACTCGTTGTGATGCGGCGCTGACCGGATCCCAAGATTGCGCTCAGGCGATGTAGCTGTGCAGTACTGAAGCCCCGCAGTAACCTGCGTAAACAGACCCTCGCCGCCTAGAAGCCGCAGCACACCGCCGCTCCCACGCCAACTCTTTGGTTGTTGGTCTTCGGATGGTTGGTCATCGTTAGTCTTCGGAGTAGGTCTTTGAATCGTCGTTGCCCGTTCGGATCTTGAAAGTTCTATTTTCTAAGAAACTGGCAACGTAACTGCGCATCCGCTTGCCCGGACAATTGATTTAGCATGATTGGGATAAAAATGATTTCGGCCAGTATGGCTTCGTGCGACACCGTGTCGAAGTCCTTCTGCAGATCCACTGCCACCAGAATATGTGGTCCTGATGACGGTGCTTGTCGAGCTAAGGCGATAAGCCGTCTGAGAAGCCAAAGACTGTCATGAGTCCCCATGTTGGGCCGGAAGTCAGTCATGCCGGGGTGAAAGTGGTTGGTCATTTCTTCGAAGTGGTAAATCCTGTAAATCATTTCTTCGAAGGAAAATCCTGCGCATTCGCAAAAATGTTGGTTGTGGGCGCTCTTCAGTCGATATGAGAGTGATAGCATATATCTCGTTAAACTAGTCATTTCATCTTCGTGAAGCTGCTGTTCGGAAATAGCGTTCCTGACCACGTGGAAAGGCCAACGTCGGGAGTGTATGAAAATTTAATTTCTCCTGTACTTAAGCGAAGTTATATACTCGCACCTGAAACGCAGACGTTCTCGCTATTAATTTGGTGAATTGGGTGATGAAGGTGATTGTAGAGTGCTTCAGACGTTCATACAATACAGAGGAGCCTGAATGTCCAACGAGACGAAAGATCCACCGAGTCTGAAGGTCCTATTGAGCTTAAAGGTCCAACGAGGCGAAAGATCCAACGAGACGGAATATCACTGTTGGACCTTTCGTCTCGTTGGATCTTTCGTCTCGTTGTACCTTTAGACGCTGAATCCATTATCAGCACGCCCCGTTGAGGCCGCTCACCTTGAATAAGCACGGCATGTGCAAACATTTGCCTGCCGCGCTGTCTGAAATCTACTTGCAATAAGCATTCCGTCGCATCAAGTAAATAACCCCGCTTTTTTTTTTTAAACTTCGGCCTGGCCTCAGCCATCTTTCAAAGCTCCGCCCTCTAAAAGCGGCTTGGGGGCGGGTCCGATTTTCTCGGTGTTCTGTTCTTCCACAGAATTGTGCTTGCTACGCGATTTGAGGGTGGCTCCTGTTGCGCTCAGCACAACCCTAAAGCAGTAAGCGAAGGCGTTCACTGCAGCGAACCAAACGCGCCCTTCTCCCGACTCTCCGATTCTGTCAAATGCGCCTGCGATCGGCGGGCGTAGTATCAGAAATCGCCCCAATTTAGCGTGTCACGAGTCTGTTTGAACAACGAGGGGGGCGTTTTAGACGTTGACGTCGTGTCATCTGTCATCGATGGTGCATTACTTTGTAGGAAGACAGCTGCCATAGGAAAATGTCGTCATGGCCCTTCCGATCGTACGGCTTTTACCAAACTTTCGGTCAGAACATCGCCAACTGTGGCCGCATTTGTCTGGTTGTGGCCTTGGTACCTCGTGCACTCTTCACTGCTGAGCGTTGTTGCTGGAGAGAGGAGCATTGAATCCGAGAGGAGCATGTAATCCAAGGTAATTGAAGAATGCGATGTAGGGGTGGCGGATTGGGCGAAATGCGGGGTTTACCTGAAGGAATGTCGTGCCTGGTCAGAGGGCCTTTTTGAGTGAGGGCGCATAGAAAAGTATGCACCTCCGCCGTGCGTCACGCCTTCATTCTTCCTTTTTCACGTTTCTGTCGAGCCCGCGGGGGTGTTGTTGTTGTGCTCCCAGATTGCGCGCACTGCGTGTCCCCGTCTGAAAGCGGTGTCGCGACAGTTATTTTCACCTTCGCGATTAGGCATATTTGTTCGGCAGTATTTTTCGCTAACCTAGGAAATTGGAGAACTGCGGGTCAACAAAATGGGCGTGCTCCGGCTCGCCGAGCCAGTTCCAGACTTTATACTAAACGTGAGGGCACGACGGTCTCTAGCCCTGCCACAGGCAAACGAACAAAGAACCGATGGCTATCTTCCACCTCGGTCACAACTAAAGCCGCTCAATTGCGTCCACGGCCGCTTTTTACCTAGGCGGCGGCTGCCCGGAGCAGTGTATATTCAGGGGCTTTATTGAGCAACAACAGCAATATGCTGCAAGGACAGAAGCACCAATGCCTTCGAGAAGCCAATGTTCCTAGTGCCAACACACAAACGAGGCCTGAAATTGTAAGTCATTTTCTTCCATTGATTTTTCGTTGCATGATCACTGATGTATTTTGACGAAGGAGGCTGTCATGCCTTAAGCTGCGCGGTGTAGATCAATTGATCACTTGCTAAATTTGCCCGATCATACAATACCTTTGTGTCTGCGAGATAAAAAATGCGTATCTCGTTTTATTTCGTATGGAATATTTGCGTTTGAATCGGTCGTTGAAACAAGTCCCCGTGGTGAAGCGGATAGGTGACTTTAAATGAAGGAAAACGTAAACTCGACGCGTATAAATGCCTATATATTTTGTTATGCACAATTTTGGAGAGGGATACTCAGAGTGTGTCGGGACAGCATTAGTATCGGTACATGAAGAGTTAAAAATGTATTAGTTCTCTTGACAGTTTTAGTAGTTTGCTATTACAAGGACACAACTCCATTTGATGTAGCCGCTATCGCATGGTGTGCCCATTATCGAGACTTTTGCTACCACGTTTCATACCAGTGCGTGCATCCACTGCTGCACCTACCTTTGAAATCCCGATGCACCGTGTGCAAGTGAAGGACATTCGTAATCATGGCGCGGAAACGAACGTGCCGTTGTGCTAGAATTTTTCGTTAGCGCTTCCTGGCCTTCGAAGCTCTGTGTGCGTAGACGCATCGTTCTTTCAAATGCTCAATCGGTCGGCCATGACAACAGAATTTTGTAATTAAAAAACAGGCTACAGCGGACATTCCCTATCAAGAGCACCAGCACACCTCCGCCACCCTCCCTCCGCTTCCCACATATGGGTTCGCGCTTATGGGGTTCGCTCTGCCTGGATCCGCTACTGTTACGTATACATTCTAAAATGTCGAAGGAAGGTTATTTTGATCAAGCGTCAGCATTGCTTAATAACGAATATGACCAAAGAATTATCACTGTAACAAACGTCGCAATTTTTTTGAAATCTATCACGTCGTAGCCTGAAAGGTAAAAATCACGGTCGCTGTCAATTCAGGCAATACTGTAACTGTGCCATTATTATCTGTTTCACGCTAAAAAACGGCACTATGTAGCATTTATGTATGCGGGGCCATGCCATTATGCATGTTTTCTTGGTGGACTCCGGGAAAAAAAGATATCGCACCACGCGAGAATGTGATGCTAGCTCTTTACAACTGCCCAATGCTCCGTTCTCTGTGGGACCAAGGAGCCTCTCAAGATAATTTCCATTTGTCGAGCCTCTAAAGAAAACTACAAAATTTCTGTACGCCCGATACATTCCAGAGCCGCCCATGCTCATTCAATGCGGAGGCTTCTTTATCGTTTAGCTTTAAAACCCGCCCCGTGTACTCGGCTGAACAATGGCAGTGCATGAATCAGCTAAAAAGGATGCCCTTTCAATAATGTTTGAAATCAACTTGGTAAGACCTCATTATAAGTCCTTCCTCTGATATCACGACAAAATTCCCAACACAGCAATATTTTGCCCAACTTGCACAGAACATGCTTAACAACAGAGTTTGACCAGACACCGCCGTCTTTGCGTTGTTATTTTTTCTTGCTCAATTTAAAGCTCGATACAGCGTCAACTTTGCAGTAACTTACACTACCTCATCCAGGAGTGGTACCTATACCTAAAGGAAATGGCCTTACCAGAAAAGTTACTGGATAGTGCACGTCTTTCGACAGACTATATGGAATTTAGACATTCAATACTTGACAGCGAATAATGCAACTATTTAGAGCACAATAGGGGACCTTATTACAGCCCCCAATTCAAACATCCTGTTCAAAATCAAACGGGTTCGTAACGAACCTGTCTGACAGACATACAGGTTACGGGTTTAAACCAGACCCGTTTGAGAATTATACAGGATCAAACAGGTCTGTCGATCATACAGGTCTAACCAGGTCCTGTATACGCTTCGGTAACATTGAATGAGGCTTACAAATTACAAGTACATATGTTGAGGCCCACCTCCGTCATATCGGACATTTGTAACGTTTTTTAGCGGTAAAAATAGGCTAATACAAGAAAGAGGACAGGACAGGCGCTTCCAACATTGCATCGAACATTGCTGTTTACTTGTTGGATTGCAGTACTTTGAGCTGTTAAGCGGAGTATTGATTGAATAACGTTTGTGCAGTAGGCTTTACTCTATAGCCCCCGCAAATACCGTAAAAACCCGGGTATGATACGAGGTTTTTTTCCAAATTTTACTATGTAAAATTTGTGCCTCGTAATATATGTGGATCCAAAAGTTTTCAGCCGAAAATTTGCACTTTCGGTTTCGGTTGCAGCGGGGGGTGTGCCATCTTGCGGTGGCGTTAGCTGGTTGCTGCTTCTCTCAGCCGGCGTCATTTTGATTGTTTTGACCACGCGAAGGATCGGCACGTTCACCGCAAGTCTATGACGATGTCGGGTGCACGAAGGCAGTATTCGGCTGCAATTAAAAGAAAAATTATTTTATGTGCCGAGACCATCAGGAATTTCGCCGCAGGACGGCAGTTCGGCATCACCGAAGGCAGCATTCGCGGGTGGAAAAAGCAACTGGTGCTTGACTGGAAAAGTCTGTGTGGTGTCGGTGGACTGGAGCACTGTTGGGGGTTCCCGTCAGTGCCCGTGTTGGATGCCTTTCGCTGCCACCTGGCCGATTCCGTGAAGAAGTTGTTGCGCGAACCCCTCCCTGAACTCATTGTCATTCCAGGAGGAATGATATCCCATCTGCAACCGCTAGACGTTTGCATCAACAAGCCTTTCCAAGACTGCATCAGGTCCTGCTACCAAGAGTGGATGAGGTCAGGAGACCCGTGACAGCTACCGGATGGCTGATGCGTGGGCCAGCATCCCAGAGGAGCTCGTCAGTCGCTCTTTTAGAAATGCGGCATCCCGAACGCCCTTGACGGCACTGAGGACCACTTTCTGTGGGAAGACATTTCCGACATGGAGACTTCAGGAGACAGCGGCAGCGAACCTGACGATGACTGAACGAACGTCGGGAGACAGTGCCAGCGAAAACTGACAATGACTGAACGGTAACTGCAGTGCAAATAAATGTTTTCTGTGCTCTTTATCTCGCAATATATGTGGATGAAAGCTTTTTTATGATTTTTCTGTCCCGGAATTACACCTCGTATTATACGCGGGTCCGTATTATACGCGGGTTTTTACGGTATATGATAAGCAGCTACTACGCTTTTGCTGCAGGATTATCGAACGGAAATGTGTGGTCGTGCTGAAGACCGGTCTGGTGTTTAACCCCAATGGTTTTACGGTTTACGATAAAAAAATTCAGTTGGTTTGATTTCCTTATTACGTATATTACTTCGCTTTTTATTTCCTTTAAGTTTTCTACAGGTGTACCCGTCGCAGAGGAATATGCAGCTTACGGCGAAGCGTTGTACGTCAATTATATGAAACAATATTGTCAAATATTGAAACAATAGAAAGGGTCATCATCATCATCATCAGTAACAACAACCTACTCAGGTCCACTGCAGGACAAAGGCCTCTCCTATTGACCTCCAACCCCTCGTGTCATGCGCTGCCCGAGTCCACAGTTTACCCCCGAATTCCCTTATTTCATCCGGTTTATCCGGTCCGTCTCTGAAGTAAAAACATATGACTAGGGAGTCATGGTGACTCATGAAGTATGGTAATGCACGATCACAGATATCGTTGGAAAATATGGGCGCGTTTCACGGTGAAACCAAAAACCGAGACTAGTTCGAACTCTCCAAAAATAAACCACAATAACCTTATTCCGACACATACTTGTTGCGAACCACACTAAAGTATTTACTAAAAAAAACATTTTTTACACAAACGCAGGTGCGCATGCATGAACTCTAAAATCTTGGCCGTCGTCAATTATATCTCAAGATGGGTTTGCTTCATTTCCGGTACTGCTGCAGTTGTTGTGGCCGCCGCAGACCTCGCAGGGTATTTTTTCGTCTTTCGGACTTTAAAAATTAGGTACAGTATTAGAGACTGCAAAAACGAAGAAAATCATGTTTATATGAGCCCGTCTATGCAATGCAAACCCAATCACAAGTTAAACAAATAAAAAAAGCGGTTCCTTGCTACTTAGTAACCAATTAACTCGGGTGTGTAATATTCTTAAAAGTCCAACTCGATTTCTTTTTCTTGTCGTATGCAAGGTTCACAGTACTCTTCGGTTGGCTCAACTATCACCAAGCAGCTCAATGATTGGCGAAAAAGGGAGAAAGTCAGACATTGGTGTGACGATTCCGCGCGGAGCTCAGAATAGTGTAACGGCATTGCTGGCTTTGCAAACAATGATATTGGAAATGCATTTATATAACAATCTCATTTTAAACCATTTTATGTTTAGAATATGGCAGCTCACTGCATGAATAAAGTACTGCACTAGTGAACACGAAGTTTCCGCTTGGTTCCTGGCAATGACAGTCGCTTTTCTCATCAGGTAGAAACAAGGAAACAGAATGATGAAGTACCATAAGCAAAAACGTATATGTATCTCAAGTATTGAGCACGTTCAAATCAATTAGGCGTCATATCTTAGTCCGTAGGCCCTCCCGCCGCTGCCCCCCCCCCCCCCGCCCTCCCACGGCTGTTCGCAAAGCATCACAGTATCTTTTACTCGAAAATTTCCAGTTTCAACAGAATGATAACAATTTGAAAATGTTTGTCCTCCTCAGATAACTTTTCACCTTCCACCCATGTAATACACTACAACTGCAAAATAATAGACAGTTCTGTTTGAAGCTACGGAGCGATAAAGTTACAGGGCTGGTTGCCGATGCTGAACCCAGTAAATGATGCATTCCGCTGTCTCTCGAGCTGCTTTTGCCTGCTCGTTAAAGGGACACTGAAGTGATTTGTAAACAATGCGGGATTACGAGCGCAGATTCTAGTCCGAAGTCCCTAGGCCTTGCTTCGACCACTCTGAGTACGTTTACGCGAATTTATTTAGTAGAAAAATCAATTCGAAAATGCTGTCCTCCTCTCTCCACTCTCGCCCATTTTCTTTGGAGTTTTCATGTGACGTCAGCAGGAGAGGAGCGTGCAATTGGCGGCGCTACTGCACGGCTCGCCGACCTTCCGCTACCGAGTCAGTCGGCCCAACGTTTAGTCCGCTGGCCGCCGACGGGTAATGGCTATTCGCTCGATCAGTTGAAACTAAGCCGCAACACGTTTGTGAATGGAAGAATGTGCCTTTCTTTACTTCGTTAGTTTGTACTCTGTACCTAGCTCCAAGTCAAGGTCGCTTCACACAAGCGCTGCACAAGCGCACATGCGACGCTTCGCTGACTGGTACGCCAGTAGGAAAATATAAGGCCTCTTGAAGGGGTAGAAGAGGCAGCGAAGTCAATATAGGTACTAAGGAAATAAAATCAAGTGATATTTTTACCGTACTGCGTAAACTAGGGTGCGGGAAGCACTTTTTTGCGCTGGGCGAACAAGCACAGCGGTCAGCAGCACGACTACGCATCCGCGAACGCTTTTCCGTCTAAGAAATGCAATTGCTAGACGTGAGCTATTGTGGAAACTCGGGGGACGCTTACTGCAGGAGCGCAATACAACAAATAGTCACCTAAGGTGCTTGAAATACAAAAACGAAATATAAGTGGAAACTGGTTATACATTATATATCTTATATTTCCCTTGCCTGCAGCGCTGCCGCCCGTGGCCTTGAAGGTCTGAAGTGATGGGTTAATCTTCGGAAGTGTTTTGCCCGTCACAGTTCGAATCCCCGCGGGTAAATTTTTTTTTTATAAGGGAACTTTTTCGTTTTTTTCCGATGTTTTGTATACTGAGTTCACCTTTTTTGGGCCGCACCGTTCACTGCTCCACGAACTAGTCCGCAGAACTCGCGCAGCCTGGCACTGGCGCGCTAGCGAGTTCTCGTTGGCGTGCTGTTGCCATAAGCACCGACTGCTTGCGGGCAGCGGGCACAGGCCAGAATCAACAGACCCTTGGCCTGGTGCGAACACGTTTTTTACGATACAGGCATGAGTGAGGCAAGCTCCAAATATGGGGGAAAAGCGCATGCATTTGTGCGTCTGCGGGGACGCGGAGGGCGTTCATGCACTGCGTAGGCCTCGGCTAGTGAATGCTACGATTCCAAGCCGTCCTGGGAGGCTTATCTTATGCATTTTACGGCCGACAACATGGCAGAAGCGCGGTACTACGATTACTGGGATATTGAGAATGCCCATCCAACGACGCCATCGGATGTCAAACATGTTGTTTTACAGAACCGAAACCGAAACCGAAACTTGTTTGATTGCTTACCTTGGGCATCGTCCAATCACGGTGCCCCCTCGTCCCAACGTCACAGCTTAGTTGGTGCGGCCACCGCAAACCGCGCATGGTAGTTTTTCTTCTTTCGTCCCGTCACGCTTAACTTGAATCAAGTTTTTTAGTGCACCGGCTGACCCAATAGGGTGGATCATGCGTTGATTTCAAGAAAAATGGCTAGTGCAAGAAGTTTGTTTTTCTAGCCAATGGGTAATTATCCAAATATGATTATCTGACCACAAAATTCACGTGTATTTAGTGATGCAACCACTCTGTGTGTGAGGAACCCAACGGGTTACACCCTGACGAATAGCAGTACTCAAAACAAAACATTATTGTTTGCTTTATTGACCTATGATATTGCTGAAATTGACCACTGAACATCGCGGGACAATAAGCTAACGTTTTTGCTGCTGAGCCCGAGGTCGCGGGTTCGATTTATGGCCGCGGCAGCCGTTTTTGAGATGGAGGCGAAAAGCGTACACGCCCGTGCGTTCGAGATTTCGGCGCAGCTTAAAGTTCCCCAGGTGGTCAAAATTAATCCAAAGCCCTCCACTACAGCGCGCCTCATCGCTTGTGTAGCGTCCGCGCATTAACCCCAGAGTCAGTCAATCAATCAATCAATACGCGCACGTGCAAGAGGTTACATGGACGCAAAAGTGAGTCCTACATGAATAAGAATAACAAAATTTTCAAAACGGTCAGTTCAATTTGATGGGGTAAAATTTTACACAACTGATTCAAACCCATCGCTGTCCGCTTCATCCGAATGAACCAACTAAACTTATCTCAATGTTGGACCTTTTGTCTCGGTGGATCTTTCATCTCGACGGACATTCATGCTCGATTGGACCTTCAGACTCGGTGGATCTCTAGTCTCATTGGACATTCAGGCTTGATTGGGCCTTTCGTCGCGTTGGATAATCAGGCTCGCTGATCACGGGACGAATTGGACCTTTCTACTGGTTGGATCTTTCGTCTCGTCGGACATCCAGGCGACAAGCGCTGATTATGCAAAGCGTGGCCCACGCGATTGCGCCAGCGTCGCTTGAGGTTTATTGTGTGCCCTACTATCACTACTTTGTAACTCGAGCAGCTGGAAACACGTGAGCGAGCTAGCTCGGGTATTCTGGAATAGCGCCCTTGCTCTTTAATCTAAGCAATAAGTAATCATACCTTCTTAAGATGTAATGCAATGCGCCGCTAACGGCATAACTTATGAACTTGATAATTTCTGACGGAGCAATCTTTGATTTTATATAAACAAGCTTTGAAGTTTGCTCTGAAGTTCAGATAATTAACTTTCGTTGGATACTTCCGATTTATCGCTTGACCTCTGATCCACCCAACTCGTGCCGGTTTTTTTAGAGGCACCACACTTCCAGTATATTTCAGCAAACTTGGAAGTCTTTTTACGCCATTTTTTGCGGCCGATTATGTCTCAAAGGGAATGTGGGGTTCACAACCAGTATGTCTCGAATATGCGGAACCTGCGAGCTCTTGCTAAAACGCAATATTTTTATGACATGACAGAGTTCTTTAAATGGCCTGCGAAGCACTGGCGCGTAATGTATAACGAGAAAAAAAATCGGTTGACATAAAGCAAAACACCTGCAACTGGAATATGGCATTCCTAAGTCTTCTGGGGTGGAAACAAGAGCAAATTTTGCTACGTTGCAACTGTGGTGATAGAGACAATGCTGCAGACTTGTTGAAGAGTCTCGGCTAAAGCGTTGGTTGCCTACGTTTTTCAGTTTGCCAGTTGCCGTCGTTCTTAGTCCCAGTTGCGTCCTATTGCAGCGCGATATCCCTTCCTCCACCAGCTAATGGTCGCTGCCGAGTCATCCGGGGTGGAACGAAACAGTTCCACTTTTGCTGACCGAGTAAACGGCAACAGAAGTATCTTGTTAAGATATAGTATACACATTGCATTGTTTTTTTACATTACAAGAGTGGGCAGAAACACCTAAAGCCGTTTACATTTAGTAAGCCGAAAGGCTGATAGTAAAGTGGTTGAAATGTTTTCTAACGAAGTTCCTGCTGTAGTGCGAGCGCACGGAGTTCCCTGACGACGTAATTGCGGCAATTGCAGCTAGTATATTACACAAATGTTTATTGAGGAATACGCCAGGCGCATAGCTATCCCTAATGTATTGTACATACCAGTTTGACAGAAACAGTAAAATCAAAAGATTCTTCCATTGCGAGTTCACATGTAGTTTCTAGATGCAGCATCTCCCTTGGGAATATTTCTTAGAGTGATATCATCCACAAGTTTGTTGTGTACAATACCTTACGTCATTACGACAAATCTGCATGTCCGAATTACGCACTCCAGAAAATGCAGTGTGATGCAAACTACGGAAATGTATATACCAGAATGCACTGCAAATGACATGAAACGAGCATGCAAAAAACCCAAAATTACGTACTATACTCCTGAACAGTCCAGACGCCAAATCCTTGTCAACCGATTAATAAAGGTCTATGTAAAAAAATTTTCAGAAGATGTATATTTCATGTGAATAAACATAGAGGCGAAACTAATTGACTATCAAATGCTTGAGAAAGACCCTGTTACGTTCAGGCTCCCTATCTAATTAACGAAAGCCGCCGGTGGCTCATGTATCGGCGTCGCCTTCGCTTGTAGCTGTCGTGCTGCGTTCCTTTCACGCAACCGCAGAGACGCGAAGTTGGGGGCCGCTTAGTGCATGCTTTGTGTTCCTTCCTTTTGTGTGCGAACGACGGGGGTCCTTAGCCCGAGTACCTCTGTTGCGTTGGTATACGGTCGCTTGTTGACGAGCTGACGGGAAGCGAAAGAATGCCGTCTCTTAGTGTCCAAAATGCGCGCGGCGTAGACGTTGTGGATTTGCGAAGCCGGCGTAGCTGTTGTGCGTTTATTAGTCATTCACATCGAGAAGGCTCGCCTGGGCTTGGAGCAGCTCTTGCGGCGAGTCAGGAGGCGGGCAGCGGCGTCCCTTAGTCTGGGGAGGGGATTAGCCACGACTCCCTCATTGTGCCGTTGCGCGCGCGGACAAAAGCAAGGCGCAAAGGCGAAGACTTTGTAAGTTGTTAGCCACGCGAAGACCGCTCTAAACGCTCGGCTTTCGCTTGTGCATGTGGGGCCCACCTAAACGTAATGGTGTGACCACTCCGCACGGTAAGTGACTTTAGGTGGCAGATGTCTTGTATTTGCTCGTTGGTTTCAATAACGTGTGCGGGAAACGTACTATGACTGCATTAGGGAGAGCATTGGGTCATGTGATCGCAGGTGGGGAAACGTTTAGGATTGATTGGTTCGTGTGGCCAATCCGTGGTTCATATCAGTCATGTTAAAAAGGGTTTGCACTCTTTCTTAAATGCCCCCTCGGGAGGCGTGGGTTTTGGAATCAAAACCAGACTTTTTGGTTTTGTCTGAGGGTCGGGCGAGAGGGATCTAGTTCAGTATAGATTTTGGCCGAACACAATGCGGCGGGCAAAGTTACATTGTAACCGTCATTCTGTCCCAATATAAATACTTGGAGTTATGTAAGTAGGGTAAGTTAACCTAATATCCAACTAGAAAGGCAGTCCTCATCACTCACCTGCTTCAACTATCGGACGGCGGTCATCGTCGTGAGTCGTGATCGCCGTCTCGGCTCGAGCTTTTTCAAGAACCTCAATATTTCGTCTTCATCAGTCACTAAGACGGTGAAGAGGCGAAATCTAACTGGCGCAGTCGACAGGATGACCACTACCGTGTGCTGGAGCTGGTGGGGCATTCCGGAGAGATTCCTCCAACGCAAGGTTCGGCGCCGACCAACGACGAGAGAGACTCCAAGCATCGACGAGGCGACACCTCAGCGGGAGGCCTCGTGAGCTCCGGCTCAGGCCGGCGGCAGCTGCGATTCAACGAGGCGAGACCTCAGTGGGAGGCCTCGTAAGCTTCGGCTCAAGGCGGCGGCTGCCGCGATTCGGCGAGGCGACACCTCAGCGGGAGGCCTCGTGAGCTCCTGCTCAAGGCGGCGGGAAGTGCGAGGCTCCGGCAGCACGGCCCCAGCCAAACGGCGAGAGCAGCGCATCGGGTCTACAATCTGCGGCATCAGCGACACTGCTACCAGGCCAAACCCAGAGTGAGTTCAGGTGGGCCCTAAATTCTTTTCCGCGGGTTCACCATGGCCACTATGCTAAAGGGATGTCGTGGCACCGGCCGGAACGCTAGTGCCATTGTGTTGGAAATGTAGGAGTTGAGAGATGAGTTAGCTCTCAAAAATGCTCAGCAGGCTTTAGAGAAAGCAAGGGTATCGGAATGCCAGAGAAGCTGTATCCCGTCGGAATGGACGAGCGAGGAGCTTAGTGATCAATATGCTGAAGGAAGAGCGGAGATCACTTTCGAGGAAGCGAAGCTTCGCAGGATTGGTAAACTCCAAGAGGATCCCATTATTTTCACAGTGTTCGTTCCCTTATGGGCGCTCCAAACGCCACCGGATAAGGCGAGTGGGAATGCAGTTTTAGTGGCTATAGCCGCTCCAGTTGTTGAGTAACCCGTTAGCGTTGCCACTGCTACAGATGAGATCACGAGATTTCGCGAGAAAGATGACTTAGCTGCTGAAATTATTTCCGTAGAGGCGGACAATGTACAGCAGTCTGTTGCCGATCCAGCACAAGCAATTGTTGAGAGCATCACCGCCCCATGCGCCGACATAGAGTCCGCGGCTGATCGTGAGGAGCCCCCGTAAATGAGCTGGCGCAGAGATCGAGCGAAGTTGTTAGAAGCATGGTCATCCCAGAGGAGGCAGGGTAGCGCGGGGGTCATGTCAGGGCAGCGGAACGGCGCACCTAATTGTTGAGCGTCCGGGAGGGATCCAGGGATCTTCAGGGATCTAGTTCAGTATAGATCTTGGCCAAACGGAATACTGCGGGCAGAGTGACAATGTAGCCGTCATTCTGCCCCGATGTAAATACTTGGAGGTGTGTAAATAGTGTAAATAAACCTAATATCAAGCAAGAAAGGCAGTCTTGATCCCTCACCTGCTTCACGCATCAGCGTCGGTCATCGTAGCGAGTCGAGATCGTCGTCTTGGCTCGAGATTCTTCAAGAAACTTATTATTTCACCAAGAACATGGAGAGGCGAAATCTAACTGGCCCTTCCTCACATCACCTTCTGTTCTTCCAAATTAAGAACTGTGAAATCGATTGCATGGACGGCATAGTCAGTAAAACACATTTCAGATTAACAATAAAGCTGCGTTTTCTCTTTCACTTAAAAACCACGGCCAACCACCACTGGACAATGCAATGCCTGTCTCATAAAATATAAATTTACTTCTCGTACATCAAGCCTGTCTTCTATAAGCCCAAAAGAGCAGAACAAGAGGGGAACTCTACTGCTAACTTTGAATTTTTAAATGCAATTTTAGTTGATCTGGAGACATAACTCTTAATAAAGGTTACAAACATGGTTGCAATTCCTAAAGGATTCTGAAATTCTCGAAACCACCGGGCGGATGAGAGTTACTTAGCTAGCAAAACCCGTTTTTGTTCTATGTGTAGCCGAAATAGCAAAAATTAGGGAAGCTGCGTGGTTGACAACTTTTGAATGTTATAGGCCAGTAGTTTACAACGCAGCGCTGAAAACTTGTTCTGCGTTTTTGTGCAGTGAAGACACTGCATCAAAAGAACTGCCGTAAAAAAACGGCTCGGCCCGAGAATGAAAATTTCAAACCTTCAGTAGAACTTGGGCCAATTCCGAGTGCTCCCAAACCCTGGCAAAAAGCAATACGAACATCACACAGATAACGAAAAGGGCACTGTGTGCTGAATGACTAAAGTTTTAACCGAACAAAATTAAACAAAAGTGATCAATTTATCATTTTTAAATTCAAAAGCAGTGGCTATTGTCTGTCCATCGCCTCGTCTGTCGCACACAATGAAACTTATGCAAAGTTTCTTAAACAGGGTTGCTCTAAGCGCAAGATAGCCAGCCTCTTAGCTGCTATTTTACTATAGAGACGTGACAGCTGGAATAGTATATTTAACTTGTGCTTTAAAAATATCAGGCACCATCTCGTAAATGTGGCAGCAAGCCGTTGAAGTGTAGCCGTATGCGCATGCCTGTCCGTCTCCCCGTCTCTCTGAATTTTTTTAAAGATAATAGACTTTCTTTGGCTACTACGTCTGTCTGTCTGTCTGTCCCTTCAGTCACGTGGCCAAAAGGTGTAATAAAACTAAACGATCCTATCAACGAAACATTTTCAAAAAACTATTCCTATGACCACATGTAATATTTGTTCACATTCTTAATTAAAAAGGTGTTAGGCTTGTTTCACACAAACCACCCATAAATAAATCTTGCTTGCAATGTTCCTTAATAGCAAATCGATGTGTTCTTTACTGTTGGGGTAGAAATTATACAATGCACGTTGAGAGCAACGTTTTGACATAAAAAAACAAAACACAACTTGTGCTCAAGCCTACACATCGTGGCGTAATTCTAAGTCCAATAACCAAGACAGGCTTCAGTGGACGGGGTGCGAGCAGACATCTGATGCCAATGGTGTACAGCGCGGTAAGGTAGCAGAGAAACCCCTCGGCGAATGCATACCTGCCCAGTGCAGTGCACTTGTAGCGGAAGCTGCTTAGCACCGCCGCATTTCTTTCTCTCCCGTCTGCAGCCGGCCTGTCGACAGCGCACCTTTGTGAAAGATTGGTATTGGCGACGCTGGCGCCTGCTCCCTACCCTCTTCGGGGAACAACTTGTTGTCCGGCTGACTCCTGCGATTAGTCCTGGCGGCATTGCCGTCAGCAAGGTCGAGCGGCCCTTTTCCTCTCTCCTTTAGAAGGAAGCGTGGGTCCTCTACTTTCCCTCGTCGGAGGGAACTCCCGGAACTCGCAACTTTGGAAAATAAACAGTGTGTCTTGAAACTGCAAACCAGCTCCACGTCCGCATTCTCGCTTCCTTCGGCAGCCGACATTCCCGGCTGTCATAAAATTGGTGACCCGAACAACGCTTCAACGAACACGCCGCGATGAGCTCCGACGACACCAATGCTGCCTCCACGCCTGACGTCATCGCCACAGGACTCAAGCTACCACATTTTGACATAAAATAAAAGAGTTTCGTTCAGCCAAGTGGAGGCCCGTTTTCAGCTCCGGCACATCACCTCGCAGTCGACGAAGTATCTTCACGCCTTCGAAGTCCTGCCGCCAGAAATCGCCGGCGCTATCGACGACATTTTGGTTTCTCCTGCCCCGCAAGGGGAATACGACACCCTCAAAAAGACGGTGCTGGACCACCTTGAGGCGGCTGAAGAAAGCAGAATTCAGCAGCTCTTGTGTCGTGAATAGCAGGGCGACCAACGACCTTCCCAACGGCTGCACCGGATGCGGCAACTACTCGGTGCGCATGCTAGGTAGGATGGCCACCTATCACTTCTTCGGGGACTTTTACTGCAACGGCTGCCCCAGTCGCTGCGCGTGGTTTTCGCGGGTTCAAACGAGATGTTGCTTGATCAACTAGCGCAACTTGTCGACCGCATCACGGAATACTTTACTCGAACCTTCGCGCCCATACCTGCTGCAAGAACACATGAGCAACCAGATCGACTGTCGCGCCTTGAGGAGAAAGGGCAACAACTTACCGAGACCATGCAGCAACGCTTTCTATGTGGCGCTCCGCAACAGGACGAGCAACGACGCAACCAATCCCCTTCAAGACAGCCAAGCTCTTCCCAGAGAAGCCAATGATGGGATAGACAGGAAAGAGTTTGCTGGTACCACTGTCGTTTTGGCACGGGTGCTACCCGCAGCACTCAACCTTGCTCGTTTCTGGGAAACGGCCCCGGCCAGTCGTTAACGGTGGCTTACGAAATCGGCCCTCCACCCAGCCGCCTGTTCTTCGTAGTCGACCGCGTAAGGAACTCGCGCCTGCTAGTCGACACGGAAGCCGAAATCTCTATTGTCCTGGCAACCCCCGAAGATCGCCGACGTAGCAAGAACACGTCGTCGCTGCAGGCAGTGAACTACACTGCAATCGCTACGTACGGCTTCCGCTCACTGACAATAGACGTCGGGCTCAGGCACCTGTTTCGCTGGGTCTTCGTTGTGGCGGACGTTAATTTCGCCATACTCGACGCAGACTTTCTTAGCCACTTTAACCTGGATGTGAGCGTACGTGACCGTTGCCTCAAGGATAAGAACACAACCCTCAAAGTACGTGGTTTGGAGTCAAACATCTGCTCATCTGGTATCTCCCCTTCCAGCCAGTATCTGCCTACCACCACGTCCTAGCCGAATTCCATTCTCTCACCGAGCCCCGCAAGACTGAACAGCCAGTGAAACATAACGCGACTCACCCCATCGTCACCGCCGGGCCGCACTCACTGCCCGGCCTCGACGGCTGTCCAGAAACGTGCTTCAAGCCGCACGCAGTGATTTCGAGCATGAGCTGCAGCTGGAAATTGCTCGCCCACGGTCTAGTAACCATTCATCGCCGGTACACATGGTGGCTAAAGACGACGGGGACGACTGTCGCCCATGCGGTGATTACAGAGCCTTGAACGCATCGACAACGCTGGACCATTATCTTCTGCCACACATTCACGATTTTAGTGCGGGGCTAGGAGGTACGAAAATATACAGCAAGATTGACCTCGTTGCGCCATACCACCAACAGCCATAACAACTCCGTTCGGCCTGTTTGAGTTTGTCAGCATGCCCTACGGCTTGAAAAATGCCCCACAGACCTTCCAAAGGTTCATGGATGAGGACACCCTCGATCTTCTTTTCGTCTTTGTCTACCTGGATGACATTTTGGTGCCCAGCAGAACGCCTACGGAGCAGGAAGAGTACCTCCGCCAGCTATTTCAGCGTTTTGATGACCCCGGTCTGGTGTTGAAACCTCAAAAGCGCGTGTTTGGTGTCGAGGCGCTCAACTTCCTCGGCCACCACATCACGGCTGAAGGCATTATGCCATTGGAATCTAGTGTGGAATCCGTGAAGAAGTTTCAAACTCCAACATCTTTCCGCAAGCTGAGAGAGTTCCTCGGGCTCTTAAACTTCCACCGGCGGTTCATTCCATCGCGTGCTCGAGTACACCACAAATTCACCGACCTGTTGCTCCGAGACGACCAAAAGGCACCAGAATTTTGTTGGTCTGACGAAAAGCAGAACGCTTTCCAGGAAGGTAAGGATGAGCTGGCCGCGTCTACCTATCTCATTCATCCACTGCCTGAAGGTCCTACATGCCTCATTATGGACGCCTCCTCCATATCGGTCGGAGCAGTGCTGCAGCAACAGGAGGGTGCACAGTGGAAGTCACAGAGTTTCTTCTCGAAAGGTCTGAAGCCTGCATAAGTATGGTACAGCACTTTTAGAAGGGATATGCTTGCAATTTATTTTTCCATTAAGATTTTCCGCTCCTTCTTCGAAGGTCGTGAGTTTTACATCTTGACAGACCACAAGCCCCTCACCTACGTATTCAGCAACAGTTCCTCCTAATCAGAACGGAATATTCGTCAGCTCTCATTCATCTCTTGGTTTTCTACAGACATCCGCCACGTTCCCGGGGTCGAAAACGAAGCAGCCGCCACCTTGTCTCGCGTCAACGCTTCCGGCACAGAAGTCCTGGACATCGAGGCGATGGCCGCGGCTCAGCGGGAGGACACTGAGTTGACAATACTGAAACGTGGGGGATCTTCACTCGTGCTCTCGAAGGTTGCACTTGCCTACGTCCAGGGCACGATAACCTGCGATACCTCCCAGGCAACCGCACGACCTTTCAACCCACTGAATTTTCGCCTAGTGCTATTCAACACTTTCCACTCCATCATGATGATGATGATGATGCTTAATGGCTTCCCCTTTGTAACGAGGTGGCGTTGCACTGCGGCCTTAGTCACAACGCTACCGTACAATCACGTCACCAAAAATGCAAAAAAAAAATAAACAAAAAATAATGTCAAAATAAAAAAATTATCTTTACAATATTTTTGTGCTAGTCTGACTTATTTTTTCGCATGTCTTCCGAGATTGTTCTCTGCTCTTTTTCCATCAACATTCAACCCTCTTTTACTAACATCTACTGCTGTCTAATTCACTTTTCTGCTGACCGTAAAGCCAAGGGCTTCCGGAAGGTGGATGGCTCCATCACTGAGGACTGGGCGGATACTTTTTCACTCCGTTACAATATGTCGCATGGTTTCTGGCTCTGTTCCGCAGCCTTCGCATAGTTCTTCCTGTACCTACTCGCGGATAAGCGTTTTTGTCCGCAAGTACCCCACCCGGGCTTCAAAAAGCAAAGCACTCCCTTTGGTATGATCGAATAATTTTTCCCTTGTGATCTCCTGCTTCCCGATCCTGTCTTCATCTAGATATCTAGTGACGTCTTCACGTTCATTCTCTTTTTTGAGCCACCCAGGCGTCCGCGCCACCCAGCGGCTGATAATAGAACACTTGGTTCGGCCTCGAGTCAACGCAGAAGTGCGACGTTGGGCTCGGACATGTGAAACGTGTCAGCAAGTGAAGGTGACTCGCCACACTTGTGCTGCACTACAGGAATGTCGGACTCCTGAGTCGCGGTTTGACCACGTTCACGTCGACCTGGTGGGACCGCTACCGCCCTGCCAAGGTTTCAGGTACCTGCTCACATGCATCGATAGGTACAGCCGGTGGCTCGAAGCTATACCAATTGCGGACATATCAGCGGAGATCATCACGCATGCCTTTATTCAAACACGGGTGTCCCGCTTTGGCTGCCCCGCCCGCGTAACACCTGACGGGGGACGGCAATTCCCGGGCAACCTTTTTTCCGCACTGTAAACCCTCCCCGGCACGAAGCTGCAGCGCACAACCACCTACCACCCCGCCAGCAATGCAATGGTTGAGGACTTGCATAGGCAACTCAAAGCTGCGCTTGCAGTGAAACTCGATCGCCAGCACTGGGTGGAGAAGCTCCCGTTCGTTCTTCTGGTCAACGCTCAACGGTGAAGAAAGGCATCGGCTTCAGCGCAGCGGAAATGGTGTGCGGCTCAACAGTGCGCCTCCCGGGAGAATTCGTCTCCGACGAGACACCTTCCACCCCAGCAGGCTCCGACCACGTCGACAAGCTTGCGCAACTCAGGCCAACAGCGCCTGGAATCGCCCGCAACAGGAAGGTTTTAACTTTTCCCGACATGGACTCAGTTGCACATGTGTTCGCGCGACACGACGCAACGAAGCCGCCCCTGATTGCACCGTACGATAGCTCTTTCAAAGTTTTCGGACGTAATAACAAGACCATCATAATCGAAGTGCGGGGCAAACCAGACGTCGTCACGGTTGACAGCGCCAACCTTGCTCATATTGAGGTTTCTGTTCATGCAGCCTCTCACGTACGTTTTCAGTGATAACCAGTGGACTCTGACCTTTGGCCATTCAGCCGGTGACTGCTGCCTTTCTTTAGAAGCTCCGCAATCAAGGGGCTGAGGCTCTGTAGCGGAAGATGCTTAGCACCACCACATTCATTTCTCTCCCGTCTGAAGCCGGCCTGTCGAGAGCGCGCCTTTGTGAAAGACTGGTATTCGCGACGCCGGCGCCTGCTCCCTACCTTCTTCGGGGAACAACTTGTTGTCCGGCCGACTCCTGGGATTCGTCCTGGTGGCATTGCCGTCTGCTCGCTCGATGGGCCTTTTTCCTCTTTTTTTAGTAGGACGCGGGGGTTCCCCTGCTTTCCCTCGTCGAGAGGAACTCTCGGCACTCGCATCTGTGGAAAATAAACGGTGTGTCTTGAAGCTGCAAACCAGCTCTACGTCTGCTATCTCGCTTCCTTCGGCAGCCGACATTCCCGGCTCCTACACACTGTTCTGGTTTGCAGAAGAGTGCGAACTGCACGACAAAGCTTCCTGTTTGGTTGTCACCCTCCGCGCAGAACGTTTTTCGCTGACTTTCCAACAGATGGAAACGTCGTCTGCTGGAGCTACTTTGAAGGCTTGAAGTTATTGTGCAACGTGGGTATTTTGCTTTAAATTTCGCCGTCGTGAGTTTTAGCTCGTAAATAACGTATTTGCGTTAAACTCGGGCAAACAACAATTTGGGTGCAGTTCGCCATTGCATTCCCCATGCCTCGTCTGAAAAATAATTACACCTCCCACTTGTTACAAATCTCTGCCTTTTGTTGGACCAAAATGAGCAGGAATGCAGTACATTTTTAGTTTTCAAGCACGAATGCACAGGGCGGCAAATAGCGAAAAAGTAATGCGAAATGTTTGCAGACTAATAAAATAGACGCGTTAAAATTTTGTAGAAATATTGAAAATATTGAGATTTCCCCGAGCAGCTATCTTTAGTACAGGAAACAATAATTTTGTATTTTGCTCGGCTTGAACTTTTTCCCTTAAAGTCATTGGATCTGCACCGACCTTTACTCAAAAGTGCCTATTTGCGTTAAAACGTTTCACGCACACGCACGAAAATGTCTAATGCTAGCGTATTTGCGTTCGACTGTTACATTGTCACGTGGCCAAAGATGACGCAGTTGTCGTCAAGGAAAAGAAGTTAATTGAACCGAAATTGTGCTCCCCTAACAACTCAAAGAACACAGGCGGCGAAGCAGCAGACAACAAAGTGACGTGTGCAGGCGAGCTCCGGCGATTCGAATGCCGCGGCGTCTGCTCTGCAGGCTTTTATCTTTCGGCGCGAGTGTTTCTAGAACCGTCGATTTACATCCAGAACATTGAATATCAATGAAAATTATACCAGGCTAGTGATGTTATGGCAGTCTCCTTATATGAATGAGATAGCCCGTGCGGCATAAAAATAAAGTATGAAAGACGCGCGTCGCTGGGGACACAGACAACAGAGCCGAGCGTGGCCTGGCCGTAAACAAACAATAAATAAACAAACCCATACATGGTTCGCGGCATTACCCCCACTCTAAGCATGCATCGGCCCGATGTTAAATAAAACGCAGACCGAACAAACAATAAAAAGTCCGTCATCTTGCATGGTAAGGTTTAAAGCGAACGACGTGGACGACTTCGGGCCGCGTGCGTCGTCGTGATGTTCCGGAATCACCATTGGGGATCACCTCGTAGGTAAGATGACCGACAGGTCGCAGAATCTGGTAGGGTCCGAACTACCGTCGCAGAAGCTTCTGACTGAGTCCGCGTCGTCGGATGGGAGTCCAAACCCAAACACGATCCCCTGGGTGGTACTCGGCGTCTCGGCGTCGGAGGTTGTAGCGCCCAGCATCTACCAGTTGCTGGTCCGTTGTACGAATTCGAGAGAGCTGGCGGGCCTCCACCGCACGCTGAAGGTATCCTTTGACGTTGGCGTTGATATCGTCGTCGTCTTCTACGCGCTGAAGCATGGTGTCAAGAATCGTGGTCGGCCGTATTCCGTAGACAAGCTCGAACGGTGTCACCTGCGTAGTTTTCTGGATAGCTGTGTTGTACGCAAACGTGAGATGCGGGAGCACTTCGTCCCAAATCTTGTTTAACGTCGACGTACTTTGACAGCATATCTGCGATTGTCTTGTACAGACGTTCTGTTAGTCCGTTCGGTTGGAGGTGATACGTGGTCGTTCTTCAGTGATCCGTGTTGCAGTAGCGTAATATTTCTTGCATCAGCTCCGCAGTAAAGGCCGTTCCGCGGTCGGTGATTAGGACTTCCGGGGCTCCATGTAGTAGCACAACTTGGCTTATGAAGGACTTTGAGACTTCTTGGGCAATCCATGTTGGAAGAGCGGTGGTATCTGCGTAGCGTGTGTCGTAGACTGTCGCTACGGCAGTCCACTTGTTCTCGAATGGGGATGTAGGGAACGGGCCCAGAAGGTCCATTGTAATCTGTTGGAAGGACCTCGATGGGACGGCGAAGGGCTGCCGAAGTGCGGCGGGTCTCGTCGGTCACGTCTTCCGTCGCTAGCAGTCCCGGCAGCTCCGGACGTGGCGGGTGACGTTGGATGTAATAAGGGGCCAGTAGTACTTCGCCTTGGTTTTTCCAATTGTGCGGGCTGTTTCGAGATGTCCAGAAGTCAGGTCGTCGTGGCACACTGCCAAAAGTTTCTCACGAAGGTCTGCGGGGTTGACAAGACGATAATTTGTTCTGGTTCCGGGGCTGAAATGCTTCTTCACGAGAACCAAGTTTTTCAGGCTGAATGCTGGTAAGTTGCGTTTGAAGGTCCCAGGCACGCCGACGTTGCATCCTTCGAGGTTGTCGAATATGACGCGTAAGTCGGGGCCGGCACGCTGCTTTGCGGCTAGCTCGCTCTCCGTTACGACTCAGAAGAACGCACTGTCTCTATCAGAGTCTTGTGCTGGTCGGTCGACGGGAGCGCGGGACAGACAGTCGGCGTCGGACTGTTTCCTTGCGGATTTATAGACGATTGTAACGTCGAACTCTTGCAGGCGAAGCTCCACTGCTCAAGATGGCCTGAGGGGTCCTTCAAATTGGTGAGCCAACACAGCGCATGGTGGTCTGTCACAACCTTGAATGGTCTACCTTACACGTATGGGCGAAATTTTGAAATCGCCCATATAATAGCGAGGTACTCTGTTTCAGACGCTGAGTAATTTTTCTACTCCTTCGACAGACCACGGCTAGCAAAGGCGATTACTTTTTTGCAACCGCTTTGTTTTTTGACGAGGACGGCACCCGAGCCTATATCACTGGCGTCCGTGTGCCTTTCCGTTTAGGCGTCTTCGTAGAAATGAGCGAGCACGGGCGGTCTTTGCAGGCGTTTTTTCAGCTCGCAGAATGCTTTTTCTTCGTCGTTTTCCCAGCTAAAAGGGTTCTATCTTTCGTCAAGCGTGTTAGTGGCTCTGCAATGCGTGCGAAGTTTGCGACGAAGCACCGGTAGTATACGCACAGTATGAGAAATCTTCGCATGCCCCTGTCTTCCGACCTTGGGAAGTTAGCAATGGCTAAAGTTTTGCCGGGTCAGGTAGGACTCCCGCGGCGTTGACGACAAGGGCCAGAAATTTGAGCTCCTCCTACGCGAAACGGCAATTTTCAGGCTTCATCATTAACCCCGACGTACGAATGGCCTCGAGTACAGACTCCAACCCTGCAAGGTGTTCGTGAAAGATCCGGGGAATACCACAACATCGTCGAGGTATACCTGGCAGGTGTGCAACTTCAGGCCAGCTAGCGCAGTGTCCACGACTCTTTGAAACGTTGCTGGCGCCATGCAGAGCCCAAAGGGCATCACCTTGAACTCGTATTGGCCGCCTGGGGTTATAAATGCGGTCGTCTCTCGGTCTCTCTCGTCTAACACAATTTGCCAGTAGCCATTTTCAGATCCACCGATGAGAAGTACTTCGCATGGCAGAGGTGGTCGAGGGCGTCGTCAGTTCGCGGCAGGGGTGCAAGTCCTTTTTGGTGATTTTGTTCAGTCACCAGCAGTCAACAAAAAACCTTAATGTGCCGTCTTTTTTCTTCACCAGCATGACCGGCGCAGCCCGGGGGCTTTCGATGGCTGTGTAATGTCGTCGCTGAGCATGTCGTCGACTTGAGTCCGGATGACTTCTCGCTCGTGTGAAGAGACGCGATACAGTGACTGTCGGGTAGGTCGGTCTCCATTTTTGGGTATTATTCGATGCTTCGCTAGACTTGTTTAACGTAGTTTTGAGTTCGACGAAAAATACTCGCTGTTGCAACGCAGCAAAGCCAATTATTTGTTTTGTTCTGCTTGAAGTAACGCCTGATTCACGTCGGAGGGATCCGGAAGCTTGAAGGTACCTTCGGGTCCGCGTTCAAATTTGGCAACCGCGATCACGTCACTTGCGTCTTGCGTTTCTTCGAGGAACGCAATTTCAGCGCCCTTATTTAAATGCTGGTACTCGTCGGTGAAAGTAGGAACCAAATCGTGGTATTGGAGTTGCTTAAAGGAGCCATGAAGAGAAAATGCAAGTTGGTTTTATTCGAAAGATTTAGTGTTTTATATTGCCCCCAGCGCTTGTCCGGATACAAACGGTGCTTTATTCACTGAGAAATTAAACAATTTAGGTTAAAATTTTGATTTTCCCGCTCAATCGTGCGTTTTCGTGGTCCCAAGTGACATCACCAGAACCGACCGCTCTGCAGCCTAGAGTACCTTCATTCACGCATCCGCCGTACAGGGTAGAGACACGTAACGCTGGCGCCGCCATGTTCGGTTGCTCGCTCGCCGCCGAAGCAAGTCATTGTGTAAAAACCGCGCTAAAATTAACGCCGCAACGCGGTTTACTGAAGAAGTTTGAATCATATTGTCTGTTTCGCGTTGCTAGGTCTCGTGGGAAACGAAAAGAATAACGCGTTGAGCCCGTTGGCCCAATTGCGGCGGCACGGGACCGTTGAAAGGTTGTCTCCACCCTGTAGTGGTGTTGGTTTGTTCCCGCGTTTCTTTACGTTCCATAACCTAGATGGCGCCACCATACCGTGGCAAGCGTTTGGTTTGTTTTTGCCCGCATTTAAACCTGGCTTGTTTTTGTTCTGGGAGAAAATATTCGTTCCCTGAAACAGTGCTCGCTCGACAAATGGGGTCACGTAAGACACCGTTGCTTGCGTCAATCGGCCAGTGTCGTCTGAGACAACCCCAAGCCCCATAGTGCTGTGCAGCTAAACCAAAGCATGGTGTGCGCAGTACGAACAGCAGAACGCATCAGTACTTCTATGTTTACATGTGCTTTCGTAACTTCCACTGTTTGTCCCATCATTCCTATTGCTTTGTAAAGAATGTGCCCTAACTTTAAGCGCAAATCGCTCGTTCGTCTAGTTTGTAAGCTCTACCTAATTTGCGTCTGCTTCTTCCAGCCTCCGCCAATCGCAGAGCTTAGCCCATGTGACATCACAGGTTCTGTTGCGGGAAATGAGCTGGTGGGTCGCATGACCATTCCCGTTTTTCCTAATTATGTAGCTTATTTGAGCGAAGTTTACGTTAAAAGTGGTGTCAGTATGATTCTAACGAGACAATCTTTTGAATGAACCAAACTTGTGTTTTCTCTTCATGGATCCTTTAAATCGCGCAGTGCCTTTTGCGACAGAGACATCGCGTACGAGAAGCGTCCTTTGGTCACTCTCTACAATAGCGCCGACATCAGGAACCGCATCTTCACAGCAGACGCGGATCAACTAGCTGGCGCGGGGTGGCAGGGTGACATGATCGTCGGCGATCCTTACAGTAGCATGGTTTTCGGGGTTCGGTTCAGGCGTCATGCTGTGATATGAGGAAACTGGGCCTGTATATCAATTATTGCACCCTTGTCCGTCAAAAAGTCCATTCCGAGAATTACGTCCTGGGAGCAGTTAGGCAAAATGACGAACACCGCAGGGTAAGTTGTGCAATCTATGGTGACGCGCGATGTGCACGTTCCACTTGGCGTCACGAGATGGCCTCCTGCTGTGCCTATGTGTGGACCGTACCGTCTGGTCTAACTTTGTTCAGCTGAGACGCAAATGGTCCGCTCATTACTAAATAGTCGGCTCCCCTGTCCTTAGGGCGACTACATCAAAGCCGTCGCTGGACAGCTGAGTGTTGGAGGCCGCCTTCCTCTTGTTCCTAGCACGTGGGCGCGTCGTATCTCTGCTTGTACGTGTTGGCGGTACGGCACTATGCGTCATCTTCTTCGTCGTATTCTCAACGGCAGGGTCGGTCATGTCGGGTACGTGTTGCGCCATGTAGCTGTCGTCATATTCGAGAGTGTCGTCAGTGTTCCTTCTGGTCGTCGGGCTGAGGGCATGTTGTGAATCGTTGTCCTCAGCGAGTCGCTGCGTCATTGGAGTGTTTTATTTTTTCCGCGGTCGTGCAACTTTACCTCCAGACATTGCTACTTTTAGTATCCCCCGCGTGGGCTGGGGGACCTTTCACGTGAGAAGTCAGCAGTGCTATGGCGGTTCGGCGACTGGTAGGGGTAGGGCGACAACAAACGGTTGAACGGGGTGATCCTCGGTTGGTTTTGTACAGGTATTCGTCGATCTCTGTATGCGCTGGCCGGGTCGGGGGCGTGGGCCGTCGACGGAGAACCATCGCAAACCAAACCTCTTGTAGGGACAGCGGCGATAGATGTGGTCGGCCTCTCCGCAGTGGTATCACAGTCCTGTTGATGACGTGTTGGCGCAGGGCGGGGTCGGTGAACTGCCGTGGAGTCCGACATAGCTTGTGGCTCGCGGGGTACTTCGGATGTTGTAAAAGTTCCTAACGCTTGTTGGACTTCTTCCCTAATCACGTCGGTAGGGGAAGAGACTTGGGGTTGCTCGGCATGCGGAGAAGTTTCCGCAGCTCCTCTCTCACTACTGCGCGGATGGTCTCACGCAGGCTATCAGCCGGAATCCGCATTTTGTCGACGTAGTTCACATTGGCCGCGCCAACAAAGTTGCGGTGATACTACTAAGCACGCATTTCGAGAGCCTTCTTAATCATGCTGGCTTCGGTCACGAATCGGGCGATGGTTTTGCGCGGGTTGCGGACAAGTCCAGCAAAGAGTTCCTCCTTCACACCGCGCTTCAAGAAGCTGAACTTCATTTCTTCCGTCATTTTGAGGAACACGCAGCGAAATAGTTGCTTAATCTTTTCAACAAAGATCACGACCCCTTCGTTGGGGTGTTGCGTGCGCGTTTCCAACAAAAGGGCGGCTCGTTCATTCTGCACGACGGTGACGAATGTTTTTAGGAACTCTCTCTTAAAGAGTCCATTCCGTTAAAGAGCTTTCATGGTTTTCGAAACCACGTTCGGGCCGTATCTTCTAAATAGAATAAAACATGGGGAAACGTTTCTTCTTCATCCCACCTGTTAAAGCTTCGGACGCGCTACACTTTCTCCAACCAGTCCTCAGGGTCTTCTCCGGGGATCCGCGGAATGATGGTGGTTCCCGGGGTTGTACAGAACGGTGGCAGAATTGGTAGTGCTAGTCATGGTGCCTGCGTTGATCATGGTCGTGGTCACGACATCTTCTTTCTTCACTTTATCCGGAAGTAGTCTAAACTCCCGCTGAAGTCGTTGCTGTCGACGGCTTTGAACGAGTGTGACTTCCTCGTCGGTTTGACGATGGCGTAGGGTGCATTTAAACAGCACCTCTACCAGACGTCCCGTGGCCAAAGACGACGCAGTTGTCTTCAAGAAAAACAACTTTATTGGAGCGAGCTTGTGCTCCCCAACAACTCAAAGAATATCGGCGGCGAAGCAGCAGTCAACAAAGTGACGTGTGCAGCTGAGCTCCGCCGATTCGAATGCCGCGGCGTCTGTTGTGCAGGCTTTTATCTTTCGGCGCGAGTGTTTCTAAAACCCTCGATTTGAATCCAGAACATTGTACATCAAAGAAGATTTATTGGGCTAGTGACGTTAGGCCAAACAGTCTGCTCATTTGAATGAGATATCCCGTGCGGCATAAAAATAAATAATGGAAGACGCGCATCTCTTGGGACACAGACAACAGAGCCGAGCGTGACCGGGCAGTAAAGAAACAATAAATAAACAAACCCATACATGGTTCACGGAAATATTGTTTGTTGACGTGATCAACTACCTTTTTGAACTGCGCTGTTTCAGTTGTATGGATTGTATGGAGTGCTCTGTATATGAATACACAAACACATGCGTCAGGCGCCCTAGCAGTTATTACCTAAACCGTTTGAAGCTCCTCGCCTAGATTGTAGAAAATGAACTTAAAACAAGCGATTGGATGTCAAGCCAAATCTCGTACATTGCCAAGTCCATCGCTAATGGCCTACAGCGGCGCTGCTATTCGTAATCATACGTTTAGGCAATCCATCAAGGCAACGATTCACGGTTGTTTGTACCAGTAACAACACGAAGAAAACAGTGTGAGAGCTTATTCACTGCATTCACCGGAAATGCTCTGGAACAGCACTTTTAAAGGTACAATTTGGGCATTTTCTTGTGGAGTAAAAAAGGAAGGTTGGCTCTTACTTTTGGTTTGTGCTTCATGTGCAAAAGACATCTCTCGTGCGAGAAAAATGCCAGGACCACCGCACAAAGTGCTCAGTTACCAGTGAAACTTCGAGAATCAACCGCGCAAATAAAATGCATTGGTAATGATTGGGTGGCTGGATGAACTGGATAGGTGCAACTCTAATATGAACGGCCAAAGGGGCAAAGTCTTTTAAATAAATACTGTGGCAACCAAAAGGCTATGTAAATGTCAGTAAAACAAGTCCTATAACGGGTTGGTAAAGACGAATCTTCCTTGGGCTACTCTGACGCGGATGGATTGGCATATGTGTATGTCGGTCTTTTTGTCCTCCGATTAAGCCTCCCGGCAAAAGTTAATACAGAGGTAAAACGATACACTTACATAACCAGAGCCATTTCCAAAACTCTGAATCCACTGGAAATAGTCAAACTTGAGAACATTGTTGAGCGAAAACAAAACCTCACGCATATTTGAGCCAAGAATCAATACAAGTGTGACGTTTGCAGTGAGCCTTAAGGGAAAAGTACATGAATACTTGAATTTTCCGATAGCAAATGAAATACTGCAGCCACTATACAAAAAAAACTGCGCGTCAAATTGCTCGTGAAAAACGCAACCCCGATGGCACCACTGTGGTACTGCTGGCGCAACCTGGCAGTGTTCTTAGGTAGGAACGATGGTGCGTTTCGTGCGGCAACTGCCAGGTGGCGCAACTACTCACTCGCCGATAAGGCCCCTGAAATTACTATGGTAGCGCCACCCACTCCCTCCTTCTCCACCTCTCTCTTCTTTATATTTGCGCGCAGTCGCGGCTCCCCAGGCACTTGAACACAGCTGCGGTGCCACCATTTTTGTTGGCGGCTTCAGAGCAGACGCCCTCGCAACGCTACGGGCGGCTTGCTGGCGTTTTAAATGCAGAGCATTTCTTAGCCTCGCCTCTTCCTGAGTCGGACGGCGTCTACAGCTCCGCGTCCGCAGCCGGTGCGCCTCTCCTTCTTCCCTCCTCTCTCTCAACAGCAGCTGGCGCGCGCATGCGTCGTAGTCAGCCCGTTCGCTCCGTCGCGGTCTCCACGTGGCCTCCGCGATCAGCTACGGACGGCGCGCCGCCGGTAGCCGATCGCCGAGGCCACGTCTCGGCGTAACAGGTGCGTGATAGCAGCGCGGTGGGGCGTGCAAGGGCGCGCGCTGCTTGCCCATGCGCGCTTTCACCCCCGTACTGCTCTCCCTCTACTGCGCGCGCTGCAAATATAAAGCGGCTAGCGGTCGCTCGTGCTTCAGTCACTGCGTTGCTCCTTCCTTCCTTGGTTGACGCTCGCTCCACCCCTAACGCGACTTTACTCTCCTCTCTCTACCCCAAACCAACACCAACGCAACTACGACCCAACTACCCACCCTAACGCGACTTTACGCGGAGTTAACGACCCCCAATGCTCTTCATTTACTCGTGTTCCCCTCGCGGGAAGGCGCGGGAATTTTTTTCTTGCAGTTTACTCTGGTTTTCGCACCAAATCGCTGTTTGGTGGCATTTATGCGATTTCTAGAGTCCTATTTTACCAACAAGCACCAAGTGAGGCTGTTTTTGTTTATTTGTCTACAAGGGGATATTTGTGCCAGGTGGATGCCGCTCACGCATACACACAGCGCAGTGTTTGTTTACGTTGGCGGTATGCTTGTAACATCTCAAGATAGTTCGTGAACGCGAAAAGACAGAAAGTGAACAATTCGAACTGCGCTGTAACAGTAATACTTTACTTGCATTCGCGTGACTGTGATCGTGCAATCACTGCAAAGAGGGCTTGCACATGGTTCGCGGTAGTATAAAGGGCGCTCCGTTCGCAAATGCCGTTGTTCGAGGGCTGCGCTGGCGTCCTTGCATTCGCTTTTCTTACTATGGTTGTGAATCATCAGCAGCATTCAATCTGCACCCACTTTTACTACCGACATACATCATACCATAATTATGCTCAGTTTAGAGTGATTTGCCGTTTTTCTAGAAATGTTTCTTTTACGTTCATGTCGTTATAGGCTGTTGAGAATACATAAAAAATTCACGCACGCAGATGTGCGTGGCTGCAACTACAGCGACGTGAAAAATCCCGGTTTCCCCGACTTCGCAGCCGGATACACTAAATTGCACTTGCGGCCGTACGTTCATGTACGAACCGGGTGAAAAACGTAGGCTTGTATTTTTGGGAATAGGTGCCACAGAAGACTGCGATCAATCGATCGGGCAAACTGAAAGTATAGATTTGTGGCATCTTATTTCTCATACGAACCAGAGATCGAGCCCCTGTAGGTACTGATTATATAAATTACTAAAGTTAATAATCATGAAAAACGTTTTTACCGGGCAAGGTCGTTTACAGCAGTTTAATGGAGGTGCCTGGACAGAATTGTTTGTGCTGGGATATATTCTGGCATATTTGTACATGGCAATAACACAGGAATACACCCTAAAGAAATTCGAAAGAGAACCAATATCACGATGATTATCAAGAGAAAACGATAAGGTATATCACAGAAATGATTTGGTGCGACCAAATAGATATGTTATCAGAACAAACGTTATTAATGACGTCATGCAGTAGGCTTGTGCTGCTGACGTGGCTTCCTGTAGTAAAAAATGCTGGGAGTGGCATTTTGGTTTAGTATTTTAACGACAAGCTTCTCCAATATCTGTTGCTCAAATTCATTCGTGAAATAATCCTATTGAGAAAAAAATGTCACCACAGATTTTGAGATACTCCAGAAACACTCCTCAAATATAGGCAATAATGCATTGCAGAAGAGAGTTAGTGACCATTCTACCGTAGCATGGTAAAATTCGCGTTCGCGCATCTTCAGAGTGTCGCGTCCACGCTCAACTCGCTACACTGAATGCGTTTAACAAGCGCTTTGCTGGACAAACATAGGTCTGCTGAGCATATTATAGTCGCCCAGAGTGTTTTGGTTCCCATCGCAATGACTGCATACGCTGCGACGTTGACTATTAAGAGGAAGTAAGCCCGCAATCTGCAAATTTACGGCTTCACGTGTAAAGCAAATGTTAATATGCAATTAACGGTGCTCTGTGCACTGTTCATACACGGAAGAAAGGGCGTACAGCCGTTGCTGTGCCAATATGCATTTTAATTGCCTATTCAAACGTGCGTGAATTTAACAAAGCGATAATAGAAATGGCGAATCAAACCTACGTCAACGGCGCCACTAGATTAGCTGGCCTTATATTGTTTCACGCATCCGCAATTTTTTTTTTTTCTTTTTACAGCCTAAATTGGCGCTGCACCGACGAAGCATATATTGCGCAGAAAATCGGTCCAAAGTCATAGCGGGATTATAATACTACCTGGGTCGTTTACACAAAAAACACGACTTTACGCCACAAACAGCTTACACGCACTCGGAACGCATATACTACATTGCCAGACGCAAGCTGCCGTTGGCCAAAACAAGCGCGAAATGAGGTGAATAATTCTTGCGTCACGAAAACCTTACGACAACCAACTGAACATGCTACGCCGCTGATGATTATGCTGGGAGTTAAGCGCGCACATTACAAATACAGGGCTTCTTATCCAAAGCAAAGCTTATGGCGTGACGAACTCGCCGCTGCGCGCAATGCCTACTCAGAACAAAGGGTTGACTACGGTCGCGGAGGGAATACGCATTTCTTCATAAGTGACCGCTCAAGCTTGCGCAGAATTTAACAAAGCGAGAACAAGCATTCAGAAACTTACCTCGCAAAAAAGTGATGGCAGAGTCGGCTTCAAGTAGGCCCGTTCAAATCTATGCAACCAAACTTTCATCCTTTCTGCGCCATGTTTTCCGGACGGAATAACGAAGTCTTTTGCCATCCCTGACACTATTAGCGCTGCCTAAGGCACAACACATCAGCACCAGTAAGCAACATAGAGTGACACCGATGCGAAATTTGTTCGTGCAGCTAATAATTACTTTGCTATTCGCTGGCGCCTACGATAAATCCGGCACTGAAGCTGCGCAGCCAAACATGGCGCCGCACTGCGGTGTTCCGCAAGCCCCAGCCGGAAAGCCGACGCGGCCGCCGAGGCAGAAAAACAAAAAAACGGCAGCTACCGCGTGATTTCTCTGTTGGCCAATGGCTGGCGGTGCTGGCCGGAGAAAACGAAAATAGCAAAATACGGAGGAGGGATGAACGCGGGTGATGACGAAAGGCGGCGAGTTCATAGCATGGCGCTACCTTAGTAATTTTAGGGCTTACTTGCCGGTCTTTGCTGGCGCATTTCGCCAGTTGTAAGGTACTCGTATCTTACTGAAATTGTACTCAGTCGTGAATTACTGCATAAATTGCACACTAGTTGCGCGTGTAACGCCTATGTGCGTTTCGTGTTTCTACTTGCACTTGTATTGCAGTAAATTTGAACTCCGTCATGCCCACGTGACACATCCCAAACTCGCGGCGCGTGGAACACGTGAGGGGAAGGGCGTTAGCGAAGTTAGCAGATGCGGGGCAAATTTTTATTGTCAGGCTCCTCTTATTAAGCCAGCCTATTTTCGGCGATGATTCAGCGCTTTGCACTGCAAACTATTACCAGGAAACATAAGCATAATTCTAAGGAACTGCGTATATCTGTCATGCAGTTTTGGCCATTTTGAGGTAGATTTTTCTCGCCATCTACTAAAGGTATCTACATAATCCATACTGTTGCATCCACACAGCCGTTGATGGCTGCCGACGATTTATTACATCTGAAGAGGTAGGAGCATTGGCAGTAGTTCGGGCGTTGGTGACAGCACTGGCCAGCGTTCGACGCGTGAGGCGCGCTCGTGCCACATAACCCAGTGCCTCTCTCGCGCGCACATCATCGTTTTCCTCTTCTGGCGACATATCAATTCTTCCCCCCTTAGAGAAAACAGTAAACAAAGCCTCCATAGCGATCTGGAGGCTGCCTAGCCTCGGCTGGTCGCAGTTGCCGGGTGGTCCCTGCTTGAGACGTTGAGGTCGATGGTTCAGAGGAAACATCTGGAGCATCCAGCCAGTCCGGTAACAGTGGAACAGCAGAACTCGACGGCATCGCTTGCGCTGTGTCAGCGAAATCGTCTGCTGTGCTCCAGTCCGTGGGCGTCCTGCTCTGGCTCGCTTTCCTGAGGTGGTTGAGAAGACGGCGAACCTTTCCAAGGGCGCTTTTTACCACACAGGATCGTGGTCCGACGCGGCGCAGAATTTCGCCTTCAATCCAATCTGGCTTTCTTAAGAACTGTCGTATGAGCACCCTTTCCCCTTCTTCGAAACGACGTGATTGTTTCAGCGTAGGCTGGTGATCAGAGGCCCGCGTTTCCTTCTCTGGCTTGAGCAGATCGAGGGGACATAAAAGTTCGCGGCCAAACATCGCTCTTGCCGGTGTCATTCCTGTGGCTGTGTGCATCGTCGTGTGCTGCCGATACAGGAACCTTGCAAGTCTGCACTGTATGGAGCAGTGTTTATCCATTAACAGTGCTCTCTTCAGTTCGGCCACGTATCGTTCTGCTTGCCCGTTTGTTGAAGGGTGATACGCTGGTGACGTCATAGCTTGTATGCCATTCGATGCGTAAAACTGCTTTATCTCGCTTGAAATAAAGGCTTTTCCGTTGTCCGAGACGACTCTTCCTGGAATGCCGAATGTAGCGAAGAGGCTCCGGAGTACGTCAATGACAACCGCGGATGTTGTCTGGGTGATGTGACGAACTTCTACCCACTTGGTGTACGCGTCCACTACAACCAAGTAGGTGCGCCCGAGTAGTGGCCCGCGAAGTCAACATGCAGGGTGTGCCATGGGGTCTGGGGACTGTCCCATGTGGGAATCGGAGCTTTTGGTGGGCTCTTCTGCATTGATTGGCATTCAGACCACTGTCTCACTGTATGTTCAATCACCTTGTAGATTCCGGGCCACCATACAAAACTCCTTGCACATTTCTTTATGGCTACCATGCCTCGATGACCACTATGCAGAAGTGCCAGAACGTAAGATCGTGCATAGCTTGGTACGATCACCCGTGATCGGAGTGCGAGACACTCGCGATGAGAAGTCAGTGAGGTCGCTCTTCTCCGGTATGGAGCGAACTCATCTCCAAGGAGTTTTTCCACTGCGCCATCCTGCACTAACTTGAACAGCCTTCGCAGGATGTTCTCTGGCTGCGTTAGACGTGCTATCTCTGTAGCAGTTAACGCAGGTCGCGACAACGCTTCGAACAGCAGCACGTCGCCTGGTGGCAACGGTTCATCGATGCATTCTGGCAGTGGTAGTCGGCTCAACGCGTCTGCGTTCTGGTGGTTCTTGCCATGCCTGTATACAATATCGTAGTCATATGCCGATAACTTGATGCACCATCTGGTCATGCGTAATGACAAGACTTGAGCCGTGGGTTTCCCTGGTCCCAGTATGCCGAGCAGCGGCTGGTGATCCGTAATGAAAGTTACCTTCCTTCCTGCGATATATTTGTGGAACTTGTGAGCTGCAAACAATACAGCCAGGCCTTCTCTGTCCAGCTGAGCATAATTTGGTTCTGCTGGCCCTAGTGTCCTAGATGCAAAAGCGATTGGTGCCTCTCTATTCTGGTCATCACGTTGAGACAGAACAGCTCCTATGCCGTATGGCGAAGCGTCACATGAGACAAGAAGCTCCTTCTGTTCGTCGTAGTGTGCCACTACGGTGTGCTTGAGAAGCAATTTTTTTAGTTGATCAAATGCTTCTTGGTGCTGAGTCTCCCATCTCCACGTAGCGTCCTGTTGAAGGAGCTGGTAGAGACAGCTGGCAACTGCTGCTCAGTTCTTCAAGAATCTCTCGTAGAACGTGAGCATCTGCAGAAATGACTGAAGCGCTTGCTTGCAGTCTGGCGCTGGCGACTCAGCGATGGCTACAACTTTTTTCTTCGCTGGTGTGAACGCCATTTTCGTCGATTCGGTGTCCGAGAAAAGAAACTTGCCTCACAGCAAAATAGCACTTCTTTTTGCCGAGGCGAAGATTGTACTTGCGCAGCCTCTTGAGAACTTCTTCCAGCCTGGCGTCTCAAGAACTCGGCGATCGCAAACGCTCACAGCTACTGCGTCGCCTTCAACAGCTCCTTCGAGAAAAGGAAGCCACGTTCGATCAAGCTTTGCTTCGATAGCTCCTTCTTCAACGCCTGCCCACCTCCGTCCGCATGATGCTGGCCACCGCGAGAGGTTTATCCATTTCTCAGCTGGCCCAACTTGCCGACTCTTTCATGGACGTTTTGCTCTCCTGTCGAACGTTCCGTGTTCAACTTATCACTCCCGGAACTTTCCGGGCCCCCAATAAAGCAGCACCCACAACGCCGTCTCCACCTGCGCTGCAGAGCCTGCATGAGGAATTCCGTGGGGAGGTCACCAAGCTATCAGATCAGATCACCGCTCTCTCAGCTCAGCGCCAACACTCTCCCTCACGCGGCCGCTCCTTCTCGGGCCGCCGTTCGCCGTCCCCTTCAAGGCAAGGCGTATGCTGGTATCATCGCAACTTTGGAAAAGCAGCGCGGAAGTGCACAATCCCCAGCACTTTCCAGGGAAACTCCCCGGCGCACCACTAGAGGCGATGAGGGGTGTCGGTTGCAAAGTAAGCAGCTTGTTTTTTTGTGACGGACAAAACCACCAGACTGGGTTTCCTTGTCGACACAGGTGCTGAGATCAGCGTAATACCGTCCTCAGCCGTGTTTCGCAAGCGCAAGCAAACCACAAGCAACTCAAAAGCCGCCAACAAGACTCCCCTTGCAACCTACGGAGAACAATCGCTGTCACTCAACATTGGCCTCTGGAGTTCATTTCGATGAATTTTTCTCATCGCTGATGTGGCCTACCCCATTCTTGGCGCAGTCTTCTTGCGTCAGTACAACTTGTTAGTTGAAATGCACCGCAAGCGCCTCATTGATGCTACAACGCACCTCTCTGTGCTTGGTATGGCATCGAAGAAACCGCTCTTGGCGGTCGCAAGCACCTCGTCGAAGTCGGTCAATGACAAGCTTCTTGAGGAATTCCCGTCCCTTCTGCGACCTGCCAACTTCCTCATCCTCGTCCGATATGACGTCACCCATCACATTGTCACTACGAGACCACCCATTCACGCTCGAGCTCGACGCTTACCGCCTGATCGCTACAACATCGCACGTGACGAGTTCGAACACATGCTTGAGATCGGAATAGTTCGACCGTCGTCGAGCCCTTACGCATCCCCGCTGCACATGGTTCCAAAGCAGTCACCTGGAGACTGGCGTCCCTGTGAAGACTACCGCTTGCTCAACAACGCCACTGTTCCTGATCGTTACCACCTTCCGCACATTGCAGACTTTTCAGCACCACTGCATGGGGCGAAGATTTTCTCTAAGAACGACTTTGTTAAGGCCTACCAGCAGATTCCTGTGGAGCCGGCAGATATTCCGAAGACGGCAATCATCACTCCGTTCGGAGTTTTTGAGTACGTGCGCATGCCGTTCGGCCTTCGCAACGCTGCAAACACTTTCCAACGGTTCATTGACACCGTGACCCTAGGATTAACTTTCTGCTTCGCTTACGTCGATAACTTGCTTGTGTTCAGTAGCGACGCAGAACAACACATCCAGCACCTTCGCCAACTCTTCAGTCGCTTTGCCGAATACGGTGGTTATTGTCAATAGAGCCAAGTGCGAGTTCGGTGCTCACGAGCTGGACTTCATCGGCCACCGTGTAGACAAGAATGGCATTCGCCCCTTGCCTTCGAGAGTGCAGGCCATCGAACACACACTTTCCGCAGCCATCTTCCATACGCAAACTCCGCGAGTTCCTTGACCTCCTCTATTTTTACCGCCTTTTCATCCTGAACTTAGCCGCTCTCCTCCACCCACTCACAGACATGCTCACGGGAAACAAACCAAAAGCATCTCCACTCACTTGGTCTCCAGAAGCACTAACTGCTTTCAAGAATGTCAAGACCAAGCTGTCCCACGCAACCCTTTTCGTTCATCCGAGACCGGGATTTCCGCTTTGCCTAATGACCAAAGCATCTGACGCAGCAGTCGCAGCTGTCCTGCAACAGTTTGTGGACAATGCCTGGCAACCCCTTGCTTTCTTTCCCCGCAAGATGTCACCTGCGGAGTCACGCTACAGCACTTTCGGAAGAGAACTCCTTGCAGTGTACATGGCTGTACGTCACTTCAGGCACTTCTTGGAGGGTCGAGAGTTCCATATCCAGACGGACCACAGACCTCTGACCTTCGCCATCCGGTCGAACTCCACCAAATTTTCACCCCGTGAAACCCGCCATCTGTCTTTTGTCGCGGAATTCACAACGGACATACGGCACGTGCAAGGGCAGTACAACATTGCCGCTGATGAACTCTCACGTGTCGCCGCAATCTCGAGTTCCGACAACTCGGCTGACATCGACTTCGCCGCACTCGCATCAGCGCAACAAGATGACGCCGAAATAATAGCCCTTCGAAAAAAACCCGGCGCCCTGCACCTTTCTGAAGTACCCATCCCATCGTGTGCTGTCCCGGTGCTTTGCGATGTTTCCACCCACACCCCGCGTCCACTCGTCCCGGCGAATTTCCGACGCATTGTTTTCGATGCCTTCCATAGATTATCGCACCCTAGAATACGAGTCACGCAATATCTGCTGACGCAGCGCTTCGTTTGGCCGGACATCAACAAGGACGTACGCGAGTGGACGCGCTGCTGTCTCGTATGCCAACAGTCAAAGGTTAACCGGCACACCAAGGCCCCTCTCGGCTTGTTTACGGCACCAACTGAGCGTTTCGACAAGGTGCACGCAGACTTTTTCGGGCCCTGGCCTCCTTCAAAAGGCAACACATACCTACTAACTTGCGTGGATCGGTTCACGCGTTGGCCCGAGGCGTTCCCTCTTCCCGACATCCGTAGTGAAACCATCGCCAACGCCTTCGTTGCCGGCTGGGTTTCCCGCTATAGTGTCCCATCAACTATCACCACCGACCAAGGTCACGTGTTCGAGTCAGCACGCTTCAAGAACTTTCTGGCCCTTCTTGGCACTTCCCGCATTCGGACCACAGCGTACCACCCCATTGCCAACAGGCTTGTTGAGCGTTTTCACGGCTCCCTCAAGTTTGCACTCAGGGCACAGCCGGACGCTACCCATTGGTCCACCTCCCTTCCGTTGGTTCTGCTGAGTCTTCGGGCTACTTTGAAGCAGGAAGTACACTGCACGCCCGCAGAGATGGTGGTTGGTGCGCCGCTCCGCCTGCCGGGAGAGTTTTTCACTGATTCCGAATCATCACCGTGCCCTGATCCCACCGACTACGTGACCAAACTACGAGGTTCGTTTCGCTCACTTCTTGTGCCCGCACCACGCTGTCAACAGCGTGCGGATGCCCATGTTCCCAGCGAGCTGACAACGTCCCCCTACGTTTTTGTCCGCCGTGACGCCATGCGCAAACCACTTCAGCGCCTGCATGACGGACCCTACCGCGTCATCCACCGTGCTGACAAGCATTTCACCGTGAATTTGGATGGCAGACACGACACTATTTCTGTTGATCGCCTCAAACCAGCGTTCATTGAAGAGCCGCTCTCTACACAACGAGACGAATCCATATTACTAAGTGCGGATCACCCTCCCCAACCGCCCCAGCCGCAACAGACAACAAAACCCACACGACGACCTCCAAATGTATACTTCCGGATTACCCCACCGCTCCGCCACTAGAGGGGGGTATCCAGTAGCAGCATCAACGCAGCGAAAACGGCGAAGCACCACTCTGGGGCTCACTGCGCGAGCCTCGTGGCGCGAGCAGTCAGTGCTCTCGGGAACTCTGAGTGTTCGGCCAGGCATAGCTGCCGCTGGCCCGTCAGCTGCTGATGCGTTCCTAATATATGTGTTCTGTGGCTCGGCGTTTTTATTTCCTCGTGTTGCCACAAATTATTAAAAAAAATAATGATTTACCTCCCTGTGTAGAGCCACTTCGCCGGGATGGCGTCAGTTCCGGGCGCGGCTGGCGAACGCATCTACCGAGCATTCTAACACCGACAGGGCGTAGAATGATCTTCACTGCGGAGGCACGGCACCTGCTAAAAATGCGTGTCCTTTCTTACGTCTGGTACGTAGCACCATTGTCATCCTTTCAACACAACTGTAGCCGTTGCGCAAAATTTCAAATTTACGCGAACACGAGCAGCCCTCCGTTTCAGCCGTACGTTCCGGTTGGCAGCGATGTCATATTTCCCCGGCTGCTATGAGCACGTCTGATAGCGGATGGCTAGCATCCATGGGGAAATCGAGAAATGATCGTAATAAAGGTATCGCACTAAGAAAGGGGCCGACCAGCCCCGTCCCCCCTTGCCCCGATGCAGCGAGCTCGTGTACCATATATTCCAGAAACAAGTTAATGCTTCGCACTTGTCATACGGCATTATGCCGTGCTGGGGGCACACGTTAGGCCGAAAAATGCGCCATCAGGCCGTGAGAGTGAAGGAACGCTTGCCTAACCAGTGTTCCTCCGGTGTTGTATAAGAGTTACCTTCTGCACATTGCAGCTGCGTTTATATACGGGGGCCAGGGAAATGCAAGAATCCTCTGCAGCGGCACGCTCGCGACGTAAAGAATCTGAACGTGCGCGACAATGCTTTAGCAAAAGACGGCGTCATGAATGGCCACCAGATTAATTAGGACACTGCAAGAATGGTCGCAACACAAAATATGACAGCATCACGGCTACATCAGGAATAGCTAATCATTCAGACATTCTCCACACTCTATGGTAACGACATAAATTTAGACCTGGTATACGCGGGCACTCTGCATAGATTACTCAAGACAACTTAAACGACACACTTCTGGTGATGCATCCATCATGAACAAGGCTCTGTGCTGGAATATATGAGGCGTTTTTTTACTAAGTAACCGAGATCCACATAACGAAAATTTAAGAAACACGTGGAAGTTGGTTACAGGACATAATGCAACGATGTCAAAGCTGTATTATTGTTAAGAGACTTATTTTCGATACGCACTATGATCGGCGTAGAAGTTTGCAGGGCAATATTTCACCTATTTTCTTGCCGTCGCTTTTCTAGGGAATTGTTTCCGAGTTTTTTCTGTCACTTCAGTTTTATCTGACTTAGTTTCGGTTTCTGGGTCTGGCTCATTTCGAAAAAAAAACGACTCATATTAGTGTACTAAGCTGTTTTTTTGTTGAATGGGCAAGTTCCGATTATTTCAGTTACTTTTTAGTGCCACGACGATGGACAGCTGCAATTGACGAGCCAATCAAAGAGTGTGTTATGTGCATTGAGAACATCTCTAAAATTGGGTGGCTCGGGCAATTTACTTCGATATCAGAGTCTCAGTATCAGATCTCGATAGCTGGAAATTGAAAGGAGTGCAGAGAGATCATACCATAAAATAACCTATTAAAAGTATCGTACGAATTGTGGCAGCCTCAAGGACCGCGATAAATTAGATGCTGTCAGGGTTACGATTTTCAGGCGGAAATAGCCATGGCGCACGAACAATGTGTACAGCCGACTCTGCATTTTGTATATCCAATATCTCTATTGGGGTAGTTTGTATACTTGTGCTTAGTCTGAACTGCTCGGGGTAAGGCAAGCTGGTGCATATTTATTCAAATTTCTGCCTGAAGGAAAACAGGGACGCTAGGAAGGAACCCGGGACACAATGCTCACCATCAATTGATTATACTAAAGTTAAAGCGCACTTGATTGATTTTAGGCTTTAACACGTCGACGCAACGCAGGTGATCAGGCCTGCCGTGGCAGAGGGCTAGGAAGGAGCCCGGGACACAATGCTCACCATAAATTGATTATAATAAAGTTAAAGCGCAGTTGATTGATTTTAGGCTTTAACGTGCCGATGCAACGCAGGTGATCAGGCCCGCCGTTGTAGAGGGCTCAGGGTTAATTTTGACCACCAGGGCATCTTTACGTGCGCCGAAATTTTGTACACACCGGCGTTTTTTGGTCGAAAAACGATAAAGTGCACATAGCCGCAAAAAATATTGCACCACGTTCAGAAAGCACCACACTATTTAATCCTACAAGGCAAGTTCACAGGAAAATCTTCAAACAGGGCCATTATTTTTTTTAACACCACGAAAGCTGTGCTCGCGCAGGCGTCACTCTTTTTGTTAATAGCTTCTGCCTCAACAACTTAACTTGCGACGCGATTGTCATTTTGTCAAATAACATTGGTTTCGTAGATGGTAGGGGTGCAATTGCGGCAACTGCAATGAAATAAAAGGTTGACAAATGACATTATTCGGAGTGAGGGGGCATGTACCCATGCCTTGTCGCTTGTACCCATGCCAGCAAAGAACTGCGCCAAGCACAGCTCAATACACGACTGCGGTCAGGGGCAGCGGCAGTGCAGGTGGAAGTGCATGTTTTAGATTCGCTTCACAGCGTGACTATGGATTTTTAGAGAAACAATCAGGCGTTGCCCTCAATCACACATAAATAACAGCGGAGCTCTTATTACTGGCCGTAAATTTTGTTGTTTCAAAAAAATTCCACAGAGCAGCGCTATCGTGCAGCTGTCGCGCAGCTTTCACAAAATCCGCTAGACAACTGAAACACACGTGATAACCCGCCGCGGTGGCTCAGTGGCTAAGGCGTTGCGCTGCTGAGCACAAGGTCGCGGGTTCGATTCCCGGCCGCAGCGGCCGCTTTTCTGATGGAGGCGAAAAGCAAAAACGCCCGTGTGTACGAGATTTCGGCGCACGATAAAGATCCCCAGGTGGTCAAAATTAATCCGGAGCCCTCCACTACAACGCGCCTCATCGCCTGCGTTGCGTCGGCGCGTTAAAGGGGCACTGACACAAAATTTTGAAGGCGAGATAACTTCGGAGATAGATTGGTGGGAACACACATACATCATCTGCAAAATATCGGCGGCGAATACAGCCTAGAACATATTTAAAATCAGTTTTGAAGTGTGCGAAACGCAACCGAGCAGCCAGCAGAGGACCACGCGCAATTGTAAATAAACAACATCCAAACACGTCACGAGTTTGTGTTTGCCGCTTCCACACTACCGGCGTTTTGCGCCGGCTCGCGCGGCTCGCCGCTCCAATCAGAGGGCCGGAGGGCGGAGCTTCTGCTCTCGGGAACGAACGACCCGATCGTTGGCGGCGGAGGCGCCGTGATTTCGTCAGCTCATCGGGCAGCTGGCCGCGACCAAAGTTCTACAGCGATTCCAGGCACTCTGTTTCTATTACTGTTTATTACCATTGGATGCGAAAACGCGCCGGAGGCACGAAAAGCTCACTGAGCTAGCCGCACGGTCGCTGTGCAGGCGGCGGCCACGGCCGCGAAGTGGCCCAGGCCGGCGCAGGTAGCTCGAGTGATAGCTTGTTACCGCTGCACGAAATTGTCCCCAAGTCCCGACCATGGTGGCTTACGTGAGAAAGGAGTTAATGATGCGATGGCGGGTTGCATTAAAAATTGTCATCTGCACCGCTTACGAGAGCGGCACTCGAATATCCGCCGCACTGCTGAGCCGAACACATCTGTAGGCGGACCTGTAGGCAGACCGGCCGGCTGCTCCCAGCGCGCGTCTTGCCACCCACCGTCTCGAGCGTCGCGCGTCGTTCTTTAGCCGCGGTAGCATTTGCACTCGCAGCGCCTGCGTCACATCCACAGTCACTTTTTAATTAAGCGCCTCACGAGATCAGTACGTGGGGGCATTCGCAGAAACTGCCGTCGATGCGGATTCGACAGCGCTACGGCGGCTCTGCTCTGTGATATCCCTCCGACGGTCACGTGGTCAGCTTTGTTCACACAAAATCCACAAAATCCATGGTTTCGCGGCATTCGCTGAAACCGAAACTGCGACTGGCCGCATTGAAAATGTCTCTAATTAAACAACCGTCGCACGCTGAAGCAAATGAGGTTTCTACAGGTTATAAGTAGGTCACTAGCTACTTATCGCAACAAAAAAAAACAAGATGCAAAATTTTTGTGTCAGTGCCCCTTTAAACCCTACAATCAATCAAACACACGTGATAAATCGGTCGCAGCAGCACTCGAGGGGAGCGTTTTGACGTAATTGTCGGAGCGCCTGCTCGGAACGAGAACGCTACGCTTCGTCCATTCATACGTTGGAAGATCCACGCAGTAATCGTCGCCACAACTGCTCGCACGATAAGCTACGTCATAGCGTGAGCCTGTCGGTTTTGTCGTATATTAGCCAGTTTTTCGTATTGTCGTGCGCATGCGCTGAGTATTCTAGAAGAGCTCTCAGCGTGGCAGCATCGGCGCAGTGACTTTGCACTGACCATTCGCGAAGAGGACGAGGTTTTCGATCCATACGACCACGGGGATGATCTGCACTGTGAAATAAACTATGAAACTTAACTACATGTCCATCATTGCTGACTGGCAGCTTTGCTTTTCAAGTCATGCACGTGAGTGCAAGCTTCGGCAATATTCCTTGTCTCAATAGTTGATATTAGAACAGTCGATTCCCGTATATATAAAAAAAAGAACACTACCTACACAGGCCTTTTATTTGGAGAAACTCTAGGCCTTGCGGAATACACCTGATTTCAGCTTACATCAATATTGGTGTCACCAACTTTCAAAGCACAAGTTCCGTGTGCGTAATCTAATTCTGTGGGAATACTATGTTTCTTCTGTTTGTGACCCTAGTTATCGCATTCACGACAAAGAAGGCCAATTTCGCGAGTTCAAGATTTCACGTTTTGTTCGTTTATTTCGGTTTCGCTCAAGGTTTGACTCCATGATAATAGAATCAGGATTCATAGCAACATGTTGAGGTAGTAGTCGCGCCGGTTAACCTGAGGTGATGTTGCTTGTTTGAAGGCGCAGTCGAAAAAACACAAAAAAGGGATGGTAGTTGCGATCCTTTCTAATGTTAAACTTGCGCGCACGACGTACTGCGGTTTCTGGGTAACAGAGCCTACCTGGTGCGTCTCACAGAGTTATTGCCGCACCAGAGAATGGGGCGAAGGAGCAAGATATACTCTCATGTTGTCTCGTAGCTAGCGCGTCACCTCGGGTAATATGTCTCGCGCCTTTCACCGAACTTTCATAGTCCCGTTTCCTGCTCGCTCTATCCTCGGTGTCTTCTTTGTTCTCTCGGGTATTAAAGCAAAGCTTTCTACCTCTACCTCCGAACGGTTTCTTGAAAGCTTGCGGGGAAGAAACTCCTAATTAATAGGGAGAGGGCGGTTTTCCCTTACGGAGCGCAGTGTAGGTGGCGCGGCGAGCGAGCGCTATAACCCAGCGTTGCATGCGCCGCGGCTCGCGTCGGTGGGAACCGTTCCATCGGTTTTGTCGTCTGCTTTAGCGACGGCTGCTTTGGACCTGTTTGTTTTCGTGGATCGTCATGTTTCATGGCGCGCTTCCTTCGCACGGCTTGATTAATTTGTTCGACAGCCCCTCCTGGGTAACCCGAGCCCTACGGAATTAAGTGGTCGTACGAAAAAAAAAAACTCTATAGATTGGTTTCCAGGGCGGGAAACCAAACTGTAGAGACCACTTACATACATTTCGCCTTTAGACAAACGCTACCTTTTGCGCACCGCTAGCCAAAAATGGGACTCTATTTTCTATATTGCTGAGTACCAATTCGATTGTGTTTTAAGAGTATTGCAAAAGGCAAAATGAGCAACTGCTTCTGATAAATAGCGAATATAAGAGTTCATGTCGCTTCCTCGCAATTCTCAAAGTTGCTGAATTAAATAGTTTAAATCGATCTAAATATGAATCACTAACGACACATGCCGAATTGTTTCGGTGTCTGCGCTTGTGTCGCGCGGTGGTGTAGCGTCGAGCTAGCACATCAGGATGGATAGGTTTCACCGTCTCACACTTCGGAAGACGCTCCTCTGTTTTCTTTCTGCCTACCACGGCTGGGCTACAGCGACGACGTCCGCCGCTCTAGGCCGAATGTGGCCGACGCTGCTGCGTTCTGGATGCCGCCCCCGTGAATTCTAGTTAACGGCTTGTCGAAGCACTGGTCTACGTCGTTGTATACCCACGTGTGTGAATTCAAGTGACGTCGCATGGGCAATTGTTGTGGGTGATATTTAAAGCTTTGCTTTCCAGGCACGTTCACAGCGTGGATTGGAGTTATTTTTTGTAGCCCATTGTATTCCAGGGCAGCAGCCTGGGCCCAGTGTATTTCGTGTTATATGTAATTAAACAAAAAATATGTCTGTTGAAGCCAGATACATATTGCACGCAGGTGATATCACCTTACTTTTCTCCTCTGATTCTGCTAATAATATAGTGGCAGAGGGAAGTAGGTCCTGCTGGTTTATTGCGCCACTGGAAAACACCTGCATGTATTGATGATCTTTTCATCGACTCATCGGATTAAGCACACAATTGGCTGCAAAACTCAATGACGTCTGCAATGGAGGACAAAGTTTTCCGCGGCGCCCAATCTTCTTAGAGGCCACGGCGGTACTCATCGAAGAAGAATGTTTGATTTTGCTTGGCTTGTTGTGCAGGTCAGTTTATACAAATATTTTGTCGCATTAGCTCAGCTTCGTACATCTATGTAGTGCTGTCATGCCTTCAAAGATGTATTTACGTTGCTATAGATTGCCAGCCTGCTTTCCTGCTTCTCCTATGTTGCGACTTCAAAGTGGCTCTGGTCCTGTGATAGAAAAAAATGTCTGCTGGCATTAGGCTTGACTTAGAAGAATTGAAGTAAGCGAAAAAATTCGTTATGCTACTCTTTCTTGAGTGTTCTTTAATGACTTGAAAACTGTTGTAAGTGTAGTGCCTTGGTATCATTCCAAATCTGTGGGCCATATTTATTTGAGGCAAATCATGTTCTTCATTGTTTGTTTCTCACTTTTCCTGGTTTTTCGATGCTTAAATTCTGACGGTTTGAGTGTCACTGCTTGTAACGCTGAAAGCCTTTTTTTGATTTTGAAAATTCCTAGCTTTTTCTTATGAAACCTTCGTTTTATGCCTATAACCTATCTCTGTCATGTAATTGAGTATTTGCTTGTACATTTCCTATTTTTCACGTGCCTTGAACGTTTCGCTGTCCGAGTGTCATGGCTTGCAGCACTAGGCCTCCTGTTTCTTTTTTTTACTATTTTCCTTTCTGAGATTTTTGTAACTACTTTTACTTTATTGTTTCTGTCATGCATATGGTTTCGTATGTTGTGTCGTCTTGCTTTTAGTTTATTTTTATGAATGTTTTGTATATAGTGGACCGTAGTACCAAGACCCTAGGGTTGTTTCTGGGCAACGAAAATAAGGACTGATTATTATTTTTTTTTTGCCGCATGATGGCGCCCAGTAAGGACAAGTGCTTCCTCTGCGGCCTCGCTTTCTTCGGCAGGCAGAATTTATTTCGATGTTCTGCGTGTAAATACTGTGCGCACGGAAAGTGCATTGTTCTTCCGGACGAGGAACTGCAGCGTTTGATCTCCGGTGAGCAGCCGTTCGTCTGCAATTTGTGTGTGGCTGCGGCGTCATCCGCTTGGCCTAGCGACCCCGGTGACCAAACCAGCGAAGACGGTGATCTTGCGAACATCCCGGCCAAACCAGTGGCGTCCCCTGTCGGAGCAAGCTTCAACCCTTTGGCGGACCTACGCGCAGAGGTAGCTGCTTTGAAGAATCTCCTGTCCGAAGCCGGCGCCCGCCTCTCTTTTCCCGGGGATGTTGTCACCAAGCTGCGCGAGAGGACCGGCTTCTGCGACGGGACAATGTGGCTGGGCTTGCCCATCAGGCTGCAATCGTCGCTTCCCTGCGTGAGGAGGTTCGCTGCCTGCGAGGGGAGCTTGCCCGTCCGCCGCATTCCCCGCCCGCTTCCCCGTCACCGCACTCCGGTCTCCCCAAAACAAAAGTTTTTTCGCTGCGCGTCGTGCCAAAAACTTGTGCACGCGAAGTGCGTTGTGTGGCCGGAAGAAGAGTTGCAGCTTTTGAAGTCGGCTGTTTGGCGATTTAGGTACAATTTGTGCGAAACCGCCGATGCGGCGCCTAAGCCCACCGAAGCTTTGTCGGCGAGCAACGACACCGGCCTGCCGTCCCGCAGGCATTCTTCACCCTGCACCCGCCGAGAGTCTCCGGCCGCCTGGACCCCCGCGCCGCCGTCCCAACCGGTCGACCTTCGGCCTCAAGTTGCCTCTCTCCACGCCCCCCTCACCGACGCGCTGGAGGGAATCTCTTTTCTGAGCGAGCAGGTGGCCGGGCTTCGTGAGGAAAATGAACAGGTTCGTAGTGAAAGCATGAAGGGCTTTGCTCGGCAGGCCGATGTTGTTGTCTCCCTCCGGGAGGAAATTCGCTGCCTGCGTGGGGAACTCGCTCGACGGCCTGCTGCCCCGCGCACCCAGCCCTGCTCCCCGGAATCGAAGTCGCTATTCTCTGCAGTTGTGGCGGCTCCAACGCTGCCAGCCCCGGCCGCATCCCCCTCGCCGACATCAACCACTGCCGGGGGTGTGCAGGGTAATGTAGTTGCATTTGTCCCTGCCCGGTCACTGGGATTGCACAGCCGAAGGGACGCCCAGCTCGCCTTCAACCGTCGTATGGCACTTCCGACCCGGGATCAATCACGGTGGTTTCACCGAAATTAACACACTCGGCTGACCAAGAACCGACACGTGACGTATCTCGGCGGCCACCTCCTATGTTCATTTCTAGGCGTTCACCGGGGACTACTAGTGAAGCCTTGTCCTCCCACCTCACCACTTTGAACACCCCTCCTGTGACCTGCAAACGACTAAAAACAAGGTTCACCAACTATGCGTCGTTTCATGTCGTGTTCTCCAAGGAGTACTTCGAAAGCTTGCAAGACCCATCGTTGTGGCCGAACGGGTGCCTCTTTAAACGGTTTCTAGGGGCTCTTCATGAATCCATGCTACACATATCTGAAACATCTAATAATAATCCACCCGGATGATCTGATCATTCTCTATCAAAACGTTTGTGACCTACGGACAAAGGCTAGTGAGTTTTTGTATTCCGTATCTTCATCCGATTTCCATATTATTATTCTTATGGAAACCTGGCTTGAACCAGATATTGCCTCTGAGGACTATTTTACCGAAAATTTAATGTTTACCACGGTGACCGGGACTGTACAAAAGGTACAAGTTTTGGTGGTGGTGTTCTCATAGCTGTGGATCGTTCTATTACTTCCTTGAGGCGTAGTAATATCGAAACTGTGGATGAATCTGTCTGGGTTGAATTATGCTGCCCAGGTAAGCGGAATATAATACTTTCAACATTTTACTTTTCTTCAAATCGTCATCCACATGAGTATGAGTCAGGCATTTCGGCCATCGAAAGCGTCGTCACCTCAAATCCCCGTCATGACTTCTGTATCACCGGCGATTTTAACGCACCTGGTATCGACTGTTTGGATGGTACCGTCCAGCTTCAATACCACTATGCCATAAGGAAAGGCACCTGCCTTCTCGACTTCATTTCTTTTAATGACCTCCAGCAAAAAGATGGTGTAAAAAACTGCAACGGAAACACGCTTGACCTTTACTTTTCCAATCTTCATTCTCTCAGTGTTTTCAAGTCCGACTTTCATCTTGTGTGTCCTGACAAGTATCATCCCCCCTTGCATCTTTGTTTAACGGCCCTCAATTCATTCGCCCCTGTCCATTTGCCCGTCCAGCCTTTAACTTAGCCGCTGGGGACTACGTGGGTTTTTATAATTATCTGTCGGAGTTTGATTGGTCTGAGGTTTTGAACGCTGGAAAAGTTGGCGAACAAGTGGAGCAATTTTCTTCTATTATGCAAGAAGGTATGCGCAGATTCATCCCGCGTAAGCGGCTCAGGAACTCTAAATTCCCCGCTTGGTTTTCAGGTGAGCTCCGCGTTGCCTTGAAACATAAGAAGCGTGCCCATCGGAAGGCACGGCGGACAAATAGGGAGTCAAGGCAACAGCAATTTGTCTATTACAGGTTTTGTGCAAAGTACTTTATAAGCGGGATCGGGTACTGTACATCTCTGTTGTTGAAAATGATGCTACGCGGAGTTCGAAATGCTTCTGGCAATTCGTCCGTTTTCGCTCCGGCACGAAGAGCCAGAAAACATCAGCCTTCTCGATGAAAAGGGAAATGATATGGCTTCTGTTGCCGATGCATTTGCTGAGCACTACAGTTCAGTATTTGGACCCAATACCCTCTCCCACGCCCGCGAACTGTCTTCTTCGAATTTCTGTATCACCCTTATATGCGAAGAAGACGTTCTCAAGGCACTCAAACAGCTAAAGCCATCGCTTTCCTCTGGTCTGGATGGAATTCTCTCCGCACTACTAGTAGCTTACGGATTCAAACTAGCTCCGATTCTCGCTTCTATATTTAACAACTGTATAATATCATCTACCTTTCCGCGCCTTTGGAAAGTCGCGCGTATTGTTCCGGTGTTTAGGTCTGGTTTGAAAACAAAGGTAGCAAACTACTGGCAAATTTCTATCCTCGGCTCGGCAAGCAAACTGTTCAAATCAATTTGCACGTAATTTTGTCGAGTAGTGTCAAAAACATCCTCCTTCCAGAACAACACGTTTTATCTGGCCGTTCAACTACTACAAATTTTGTGTCTTTTATGTCCTTTGCCTCGGAAGCTGTGCATGGACGGGGTCAGTTCTATACCGTGTACTGTGACCTCAGCAAAGCGTTTGACGTAGTTGGCCATTCATTGCTTCTGCATAAAATGTCTACTTATAACATTCCAGTTTGCTTCGTGGAGTTACTCAGCAGCTATCTTAATAATAGGTCATGTTTTGTCTCTGTTAATAATAAAGAATCTGCTGCCTACTATGCTTCCAGGGGTGTGCCTCAGGGATCTGTTCTGGGGCCCCTTTTGTTTTCTTTGTTTGTTAATGACGTGTCAGCCTCTATAAATCACTCTTGTTTTCTGTTATATGCTGATGACATCAAAATATTTAAAGAAGTTACTAGCGCTGAAGATTGCATAGCTCTTTAATCTGATGTGGATGCTTTTACACCTGGTGCTCCGGGAACAAACTTGCTCTTAGTGGCACTAAAACGAACGTTATGTCCTACACTTGTTAAACAAACCCCATACTTTATCCGTACGATGTGAAAAGTGTGTCACTACCGCGTGTGTTAAAAATATCTGACCTTGGAGTGGTATTTGACAGTGCGCTAAACTTTTATGCTCATGTGGATTCTATTTCTAAGCGCACCCTTCGCCGCTTAAGGTTTGCCTGTCGAATATCAAGAAAATTCAGCAACGCTATCTCACCACTAAAGCTTTATTTGTCTTTTGTCCGCCCTATTTTACAATATGCCTCTGTTGTTTGGAACGGCACGTGCCAGTCGAACAGTAATATACATGACAAAGTGCAAAATAAGTTCATATCAATCCACAAACATCGTTTCTCCCGCCACAGTGGCACTGGTTCAGACTTTTTTTACTTCTAATCCTCTCCAAAGTTTGAAGTCAAGACGAACCAATGCGGACCTAATTTTTTTTATCTAAACTTGTACACGGGATAATTTCTTGTTCGGAGTTGCTTGCAAATGTAAATCTTAGAGTACAGTTGAAACTTACCGGTAAGTCTCATACTTTGTAGCCGTTAGATCTGCAATAGACGCTGCACATTGTACCTCCTTCAAGAAACATTCAATCTATAGTCCCATAATATTGACCGGTTCCATACACCCCTTCGGTCTTACATGTGCGACCTTATGACTTCTATCTCTCCCTGACTTGGTTCCGACCAGTTTTAGTTCTATTTTCATTGCCCTATTTCCGTTTATGTTGCTCGCCTTTGTTACTGTCCCTACTCATACATATCTGCCCGTTTGTATTGTCACTGTTTTATAATTTCCGGATTGTTCCAACTTTAGTGTGCCGAAATCATTGATTTTGTTAAATGACCTTTATTCTTCATTCTAGTTTTCTTCTTCGCTCGTATTTTGTTGTTCCTCTCACGCGTGAATCTATTTGTGTCGTCGTCTGTCTTCTTCTAAAGTGCGCCAGAACAAAGTCTACGGCTGTACCTGGGCACTATAATAAAGAGATTGATTGATTGATTGAATAATAGAAAAAGAACTCAGCAGATTTGGTCCGCAATAAGTCCGTGGTTTGTGGACCAAATCTGCTGAGTTCTTTTTCTCTATAGCTTCGTCCTCACATAATTTAATCGCCCTTAGCGAAACTTGGCTATCCTCAGAAATTCCATCTAGCGATTATTTTACCAATAATTATGTTGTTTTCCGAAGTGACCGTAGTGGCGCCACTTCTAAAAATTGCGGTGGTGGAGTGCTCACTGCGGTGGACAACTCGTTGAACTGCCATCGTCGCTCAGACCTCGAAACTGCTGCAGAATCGGTGTTGGTAGAGGTTCTCGGCGGTAGAAAAAATAGTATCCTAATTTCCACCTTTTATAAAAATACCTGCATCCATAAACTACGGCGAATTTCAGCACTGTGTCACATCAATAGAGGATGTGGGTAATGCCTACCCAGACACTAAATTTCTTATATGCGGGGACTTGAACATTCCCGGTATAGACTGGGATGATCGCACTGTCAGACACGATCATCATTACATTTCCCAGAAGGGCTACTCTCTGTTAGACTTTATTGCTTTCACTGGTCTGGAACAAAGAAATAGGTGTAAAAACATTTGTTGTAATGTTTTAGACCTTTGCTTTTCCAACCAGGCGGGCCATACCATTTCTCTGTCGGATACCTTGCTGGCCCGTCCCGAAAACTTTCATCCTGTCCTTCATATCTCACTGCCGTATGTGTCGGGGCAGTCGAGATGTTCCGGCCATTCTGCACGTCCGACGTACAATTATGCTGCTGGAGATTACGTTGCTTTCTATAACTACTTATGTAACACTGACTGGTCTCCCCTCGCCAAACTTCCCTCTGTTGATGACCAAGCCGAGAAACTTTCTACAATTATTCAGCAAGGAATGCAAATGTTTATACCAAGAACGCCCGGAAAGAAATCTAAATTTCCGAACTGGTTTTCTGCGGAACTGCGAAAGGCTTTAAAATGTAAAGCCCGTGCTCACAAGAAAATTCGCAGGCTACAATCCGAAGCTTGGAAAAAGGAGTTTAAGTATTTCAGAGCCCTGTGTAAAGAGCTGTATGATCGCCATCAGTCAGACTACATAGCCAAGGTAGAAATCAGCGCTACGCGCGACAAGAAACGTATCTGGCAGTATGTTCGCTCTCCATCTGCTGGCAAGGTTGCCGAAATCGTTAACCTTCTAGACGACAATGAAAACCCAATTGGAGACGTTGCTAATGCCTTTGCCGATCATTTCAGCTCAGTATTTCCAAAGGGTGAAGATAACATTTTGTCCAACTCTTCCTCTGCGTCGTCTAATTTCTGCGTTCCCAGAACAAGTGAGGGCGACGTACGGAAAGCCCTAAAGCACCAAAAACCGCCATTTTCCTGTGGCCTTGACGGCATTCCTCCCGCAATATTAAAAACCTATGGGGAGCTTCTGATTCCCATACTAACCGCTATAATTAATAATTCAATTCAATCTCCTACTTTTCTAGCAGCCTGGAAGTTAGCACGCTTGGTCACTGTCTTCAAAACTGGTGCAAAAGATAGTGCTAGAAGCTATAGGCCTATTTTGCTACTGTGTGCGGCGTCTACGCTTTTTGAGACTGTGTTGCACGATGTTTTAACTTCCAGTGTTAAGGGCATACTAATTTCCGAACAGCACGGGTTTATGTACGGACGTTCCACAACCACTAACCTCGTTTATTTCATGCAGCGAGCGTCCGAAGCGGTTCATCATAGGAGGCAGCTTGATACTGTGTACTTTGACCTTAGCATGGCTTTTAATGTGGTCAGTCACCCATTCTTAATTTCCAAACTGTCACTCCTGAACATAGATAATTCAATTCTCGACCTCCTAATTAGTTGCTTGCGATGGCGGACCTGCTACGTAAATGTTAACGGCCAGCAATCCTATCGTTACTGCGTTTCAAGTGGTGTGCCACAGGGGTCTGTTCTAGGCCCTCTTTTGTTTTCTTTATTTCTCAATGATGTTTCAGCTGCTATAAGGCATTCTTCTTTTTTTACTTTATGCTGATGACGTCAAGCTCTTTAGGGAAGTTTCGTCTCTTAGCGACTGCGGGCATTTGCAAAGAGACGTGGATGCATTTACACTCTGGTGTAAAGAGAACGAACTGATAGTGAACGCCGCGAAAACCAAAGTGTTGTCATACACGCGTAAAACAGACCACCTGCTTCATCACTACTCAGTTCACGATGTTACTTTGCCTCGAATCTCGACGACAACTGATCTTGGCGTGCTCTTTGACAACCGGCTGACTTTTACACCGCACGTTCGATTAATCAAACAGAGTGCTCTCCGCCGCTTGGGCATGGTCTACCGGATGTCTAAAGAATTCCGTAGTGAAAAGTCCTTCCTGAAACAGTACTCCACTGTCTGTCGTCCCGTGCTGGAATATGCCTTGGTTGTCTGGAATGGTACATGCAAATCTAGCAGCAGGGTTATTGATAAAGTGCAGAATAAGCTGCTGTCCATACTTAGACATCGCTTTCCTCACGAGTATCACCGTCTTGACTGTGGACCACGGTACTTGCAAGTGCTGCCTTAGCTAAAGCCTAGGCGTGATACAGCTGATCTCTTATTTTTTTTCAAGCTCATACATGGACAAATTAGCAGTGCGGAACTGCTTTCGGAGCTGCAGCTAACAGTGCCTATTAAAACCACAAGAAAATGTCATCCTTTTCGTACTGTCAGCTCCTGTAACCGACATTTCCCGCTGTTCAGGCTGCAGAGCACGTGTAACTTGTACTCCGTAGACGTAGATATTTTTAACAGCTCCCTCGATCAGTTCAGTCCAGACACTTCCAGAATTTTCGTTAGCTAATATGCTCCCTGTTATTCTCTTACATGGAACTATATGGAATATTTCTTTGCTGCGTCATACTGAATTGATCTTGTTCTCGTTATAGTAACCTCTTTTTACCTGCCTGCCCTATTGTATAGAGAGTATGCTGTTTATATGACTCTTGTTGTTTTCCATTTTATGGATTGCTGTTATAAGGTTACATGGTCATCTGTAGTGTGCAGATGTTCTGTTTAATTGGTATGATGTAATTACCAATTGTGTTGTATCCTGTCAGTTTTGTTTGTGTTCATTGCATGCAGTGTATACGCTATCTACGTTTTGTAGTGGTTTGTGCGGTATACTTTGTAATATACATTCTAAAAGTTATTTTTTTTCTACTCTTTTATTTTATACGCTGTTAAAGTGTTCTTTCCTTTCACTTTTTGTTTTGCTTTTTTTTTCACCTGTATCCATCTGTGTACCAGCACCACGGCCTCACGGCTGTTCCTGGGAACAATAAATATACATGATTGATTATTATTATTATTATTATTCTTATTATTATTATTATTATTATTATTATTAACGACTAGTTTAGATGTTTTTTATCAGAATGTGCGAAGTCTTCGAACTAGGGCGACTGAATTTTTTGGTAATGTTCTGGCTTCTTGCTTTCCGTTATTAGCTATATCTGAAACTTGGTTGTGCCCTGATATTCTATCCAATGACTATTTTCCTCAAAATTACCATGTATATCGTAATGATCATGCCTTAACTGGATGCAAACAAAAGGGGGGCGGGGTACTTCTCGCAGTTAACAAATCTCTCCCGTGTGGGCTACGTAGCAATATTGAAAACGCAGGTGAGTCTTTATGGGTCGAAATTCATATCTCTAAAACTGAAAAACTTCTAGTTGGTGTTTTTTACGTTCCTCCTGATGTAGTTCCTGACGCGTTCAATAAGTTAGTCTCCTCCATTGAACAGGTGCTCACTACTCATTGCGACCTCAAGGTCCTCCTCCTTGGAGATTTTAACGCTCCTGGCGTTCAATGGAGCCACCTCACCGGTTCCCACTATAGCCACAACTTTCAACAGAAGGGTAATAGGTTACTAGATTTTTCGTCTTTCACTTCCATGGCACAGCGTAATCACATAAAAAACTGCAGTGGAAACATTCTGGACCTGTGCTTTTCAAACTTCGATGGCGTTAATGTGTCGCGCAATGATTGTGCTTTAGTAATACCCGACAAATATCATCCTCCTCTTTCTATTTCCTGTTGCCTTCCTACAATGCTCCACCGTTCTGTAATTTCAAGCAATACGCAACCTCGCTACGCTTTCGCCCGGGGAGATTACGTTGGGCTGTATGGCTACTTTTCTGCTGCCCCTTGGTCAACAGTCATTGACCACTCTGATGTCAATGAACAAGTTGACCGTTTTACTGAGATTGTGCTTTTGGGTATGAAGAAATACATCCAGCAATATTTACCAAAGAAGTTCAAGTTCCCACACTGGTTTTCTTCTGAATTGCGGGATGCCCTGAAACTCAAAGAACGCGCGCACAGAAAGATGAAGTGCTCTGGTGCGAATCAGTTCGCTCAGGAGTTCCGCCGCCTACGTGCCCTATGCAAAATATTGCACAAGCGTGACCATGCTTTGTACCTGGCGTCCGTTGAAGCTAAAGCAACTCATCAGCCGGGAGCCTTCTGGAAGTACATTCATTCTAGATCTAGTACAACGAAAGAATCTATTCGTCTACTGGATTCCAACAGCGATGAGGTTGCAGATGCGGCCGACTGCTTTGCTCGTCAGTTTTCTTTTTTGTTTGGGCTTAGCGGTGGTAGTGATGACGGCAGCGTCTCTTGTCACCAGGACGATTACTCCGCTTGTTTCCAATTGGATGAGAACATCGTGCGGTCCAGCATCAAGCGGCTAAAGCCCTCGTTTTCTTCTGGGCCAGATGGTATTCCTGCTGCAATTCTAAAAACGTATGCAAATATATTTGTTCCTGTGTTCACCTCAATATTTAATAACTGTCTCCGGTCTCGGTCTGGCACGTACCCTCGATCATGGAAAATCTGTCGTGTATTCCCTGTTTTCAAGTCAGGCCCAAAAACCAACCCCATGAACTATAGGCCAGTGTCGCTTCTTTGTTCTGCCTCTAAAATATTCGAGTTATCTCTTCATACGGTCTTGTCTTTCTAACTTAAACACGTCCTCATTCCTAATCAACATGGCTTCATGCGTGGTCGCTCAACTTCCACAAACCTCGCATGCTTCATGGAGCAGGCTGTCATAGCAGTCATTGGTAGAAGCCAGCTTGATGCGGTCTACTGTGACATGAGCAAGGCCTTTGATGTAGTCAACCACTCGTTATTGCTTGCCAAGCTCATTCTGTTAGATGTTCACGCTTCCTTAGTGGGTCTTATACGTTGGTATCTCCAGGAGCGATATTGCTATTTAAGTGTTAGTGGTAAAACATCATTTAGGTACAAAGCAACCAGTGGTGTACCCTAGGGCTCCGTTCTGGGCCCCCTTCTTTTTTCCATTTTCATTAACGCTGTTGCTTCTGCCATTAAAAATTCATCTTTTTTGTTGTATGCTGATGATATGAAAATCTTCAGAGAAGTGCGTAATGTTCAGGACTGTAATTCTCTTCAGGCTGATATCGTGTCATTCCATCGTTGGTGCACCAAAAACGACCTAATTTTGAACCCCTCAAAAACGAAAGTTGTTTCCTATAGTAGGAAAACTCAACAGCTGCAATACTCCTATAAAATAGCAAGCACTGCAAGCACTGACCGAAATTCGGGACTTGGGAGTACTATTTGATTCTTCTCTGACTTTCTCTTCCCACGTTACACAAATTACCGGACGCTCTCTTCGATGTCTGGGTGCTGTTTGCAGGTATTCTAGAGAGTTTAAAAGTCCTCTTCCTTTCTTAAAGTTGTATTCGGCTCTCTGCTTACCTCTTCTCGAATACGGTTCTGTTCTTTGGAATGGAACTTGCAAGTCCAATAGTGACCGCATCGAAAGGGTTCAAAATAAGTTCCTTTCTATCTTTAGGCACCGTTTTCATCATGTACAAGAAGACGCAAACGGCAGCATGTCTTGTCTCAAAAGTATTCCTTCCCTTTGGTGTCGACGGATGAGAGCTGACATTATCTTTCTTTATAAACTTCTTCATGGTGATATTTTGTGTGATGATTTGGTTGCACTTATCAATGTCAACTTGCCGAACAAACTTTTCCGAAGATTTCAAACTTTCAGAACAGAGGCTTTAAGTAAACGATGCTCGTCCATCTGCAGAATGCAATGTTCATATAATGAATATTCCGATCGTCTTGATATATTCATATATTCCAGAGCTCTTTATCTTTGTTCTCTAATAAATTGAAAACTGTTGTAGCTTAAGTGCCTTTATGTCATTTATATGCCGTATTTCTGTTCCGTATTTATTTTATGCAAATCATCATCTTGCTTGTTTGTTTTTCACTTTTCCTGATTTTGTGTTGCTTGAATTTCTGTCGGTTTAAGTGTCAGTGCTTGAAACGCTGAACTTCGTTTTTCCATTTTGAAACTTCCTAACATTTTGTTACAAAACCTTTGTTTCAATTTTTCACGTGCCTTCAACGTTTTGCTGGCCGGGTGTCATGGCTTCTAACACTAGGCTTCCTTTTTTTTGCTGTTTTGCTGTTTTGCTTTCTGGGATCTCTGTAACTATTTTTACCTTATTGTTTCTTTCATATAAATGGTTTTCTGTGTTGTTTTGTCTTGATTTTAGTTTGTTTTTATGAATGCTTGTATATGGTGTACCAGTACCAAGACCCTAGGGTTGTTCCTGGGCACCAAAAGTAAAGGTTGATTGATTGATTGATTATTAATATTATTATTAATATTATTATTATTATACGGGTGGTCACGCCGGTAGAGGATTGTAAAATCCTCTACCGGCGTGACCACCAGCTCTATATAGAATCGTTAGAGGCTGCTGCGTCTCAGAAACCGGCTGAATTCTGGAGGTATGTACGCGGCCGTTCAAAGGCGTCTAAAGAACACGTTAGCCTGCTTAATTCCGATGGTGAAGAGGTTGAGGATGTTGCCACCAGTTTTGCTCAGTACTTTCATTCTGTCTTTCAACTGCCAGATGGCAACAACGAACGCCTATCGTTTAATAACTCTAATTTTAACACGCTTAGGTTCGATGAAAAAATTGTCAATGATAGCCTTCAACGGATGAAACCATCATTTTCCTGTGGTGCAGATGGAATTCCAGCAGCCCTCATGAAGGCTTACGGGAACATTTTTGTGCCTGTCTTAACTTCCATTTATAATAACTGCTTACTTTTAGGTAAATTTCCTCGTGAATGGAAGATCGCTCGAATTTTTCCAATATTTAAGTCTGGTGATAAGTCAGCCGTTTTAACTATCGCCCGATCTCACTCCTTTGTGTCGCCTCAAAACTCTTTGAGTCAGCTCTGCACAAATTTCTGCTGCCTGCGTCAAGAACGTTGTGATACCAAATCAGCACGGCTTTTTCTCGGGTCGATCGACGGTCACAAATCTTGCAAGCTTTATGACACAGGCTGCGGCTGCAGTTTGTGAAAACGGCCAGTTGGACGTTATTTATTTTGACCTCAGTAAGGCGTTTGATGTGGTGAACCATCAGTTATTAATTAACAAGCTTGCTAAGTCCGGTGTAGACGCAAGCCTTGTTGCCTTGTTGTCCAACTATCTCCTTGACTGGTCCTTTTATGTAGATGTTAACTACAAAAAGTCTAGTGTTTACCCTGCAACAAGTGGTGTACCCCAGGGTTCCGTGCTGGGTCCATTGTTGTTTTCTGTCTTTATCAATGATGTTTCAACAGTGTTAACAAACTCTTCTTTTCTTCTCTATGCTGATGATGTCAAACTATTTAGGCACATTAGCGGTGTTCAGGACTGCTGTGCCTTGCAGAAGGTTGTGTCGGAAGTATCGGTCTGGTGCAGGAAAAACTGCCTAATTTTAAACCCCACTAAAACAAAGGTTGTCACCTATAGCCAGAAAACCCACCGTCTGCTGTTTTCCTACAGTATTGAGGGAGCTCCTCTGCAAAGGGTTGAGGAGATTAGGGACCTAGAGGTGCTTTTCGACAGTACCCTCTCTTTTTCTCCTCATATTAGGCTCATCACCCGGCGAGCACTCCGAAGCCTTGGAAATGTGTGTCGGATTACAAAGGAATTCTCAGATCCATTTCTAATGCTATACAATGCAATATGTATACCACAGTTAGAATATGCTTCTGTTGCCTGGAACGGCATCTCCAAATCTAGTAGTGAATTAATAGAACGTGTGCAGAAGAAGTTTTTATCCATATTTAAGCACCGTAATCACAATCACAGTTTTCATCCTGATTCTGACTTATCTATAGTCCCTTGCATCCCTTCCTTGAACTGCAGACGTATGCGTGCAGACCTTACATTTCTTCACAAAATTGTTCATGGTGACCTTTCTTGCGCATACCTGCTTAACTGTTTAGAGTTTAGTCTACCACAAAGGCCCACCAGGTCGCATCGCCCGTTCTTGACCGCTGCGCGCAACTCCAATCATTCTCCTGTGCCCAGAATACAGAATTGTTACAACCGCTTCTTTGAACGCCTTGACATCTTTCAGAAATCCTTTACAGTTTACCGTACAACGCTGTAGAATACAGTATGTTAAACACCTATGATATGTCTGTCGTTCTTTTTTTTCTGCAATTTGATTTCTCTGCGGTTGTGTCTATCCAACTGATAGTTGCCTATTTTTGAAACTGTTTACTGTCATTTGTTCGTTTTTTCATTTGTCTCTACACTCTTGCCATTGTTTTTGTTGTATTACTGTCAAACATTGTTGCTCTGCCTGTCGTGTGGCCTTTACGACGGGCAGAGCAACATAGGCATCTTCTTTTTTTATTTTTTACCTGTACCCAGGCTCCGCCTGTGCTTTATTTCTGTCATTTTCACTACTTCAATATGTGTGTGTCTTGTCGCTTGTTTGTTTCTTGCTATATGTTTCTTGTATTTTGTTTTCATGTAACTACCCGTGCGCCAGCACTCAGGCCTCTGGCTGTTTCTGGGCACGTAAATAAACATGATTGATTGATTGATTGATTAATTGATTGATTGATTGATTATTATTATTATTATCCCTCCTTGTGGCCTAAGTATTGTCTTTTTAAATCGTTCCGAGGAAAGCTGCTTCAGGAGATGGTACTTACTACCGATGTCGTGTAAGATGACAAAAGGGCTAAATAGAATAGACGTCTATTATCAGAATGCTCGCGGTATTCGCTCCAAAGCGTCTGAATTTTTCTCAAATTTAGTTTATTCAAGTATTCAGGTTATTGTTATTTCCGAAACCTGGCTCTGTGGTGATATGAGCTCTTCGGAATATTTTCCACTAAACTACTAAGTCTTTCGTAAAGATAGGGATTTTGGTGGGGTTAAGCAAAAGGGAGGGGTGGGGTGTTAGTTGCGGTTGACAGTACTTTTCAAGGTGTGCGGCGTCATGACCTGGAGGGCGACCACGAGCCTGTCTGGCTAGACATACGACTAAATGCAGGTGAGATACTTTTACTGGGGGCATTCTATATTCCTCCGGATATTGCTCCTTCATCGTTCAATAAGGTTCTTACATCTATAGAACAAGTATTCGCATCTCACCAAAACCATCGCATGTTATTCTGGGTGATTTCAATACACCTGGTGTGCAATAGGATAGCCTTACTCTTCAACACTACAACTGTTACGTGCAAACGAAGTCCAGCATGCTATTAGATTTCGTAGCCTTCACATCCATGATGCAACCTAATAATATCAAAAATAGCTCCGACAACATCTTAGACCTCTGCTTTTCAAACATTCAGAATGCACGAGTATCGAGGTCTGGTATTTCTCTTGCTAAACCCGACAAGTTTCATCCTCCGTTTTTAGTTTCTACTCCAATCTCTTTTCATCGCCGTACTGTCAGTCGAAGAATACCGAATTATCTTGCTACTGCTATGCTCGTGGGGGCTACATTGGCTTGCATGACTTCTTTTGTACATTTGATTGGTCAGCAATTCAAGATCTTCCTGATTGTGATGCGCAGGTCGAGCGGTTCACTGAGGTTCTCAAAAGCGGTATGGACAAGTTTACCCCCAAGTTCAAGCCCAGCCGCTCAAAGTACCCCTATTGGTTCTCCGCAGAACTTCGTACCGCGCTTAAATTAAAGGACCGCGCCCACAGAAAGTCAAAGAGCACTGGACTTGATAAATGGAAGGAGGAATTTCGCTCTAACCGAAATATATGTAAAAGCTTATATGAGGGCGACAACCGCTCCTATCTAGATTCCGTGGAGAGCAGTATGAATTCCCAGCCTGCAAAATTTTGGAAGTATATCCGGTCTCGTCAAAACAACTCATGTGATCGCATCGGCCTGCCTAATTCCTCTGGGGAACAGGTGCATGACGTCGCCGACTATTTTGCGCAGCAATTTAGCGCTACATGTGCCAGCGCGATGAAACGGTAATGAACCTTTTGTTAAACCATGTACAAGGCCGAAGCCTTATACTATTAGACGAAAAGATGGTTCTTGGTAGCCTAAAGCGCATGAAACCATCTTTGTCCTGTGGCACTGACGGAATCCCTCCAGCCATTGTTAAAACCTATGGCAGTATTTTATATAAATTTATAAATTATTTATAAATTTTATATAGCAGTAACTTATATATTCAATCATTGTCTAAAAACAAACGTCTTCCCCCGCACGTGGAAAATCTCTCGAGTGCGCCCAATTTTAAAGACAGGCCAGACGTCTGACGCAACAAATTATAAGACTGTTTCTTTCCTTTGTGCCTGCTCCAAGCTGTTTGAGACAGCGCTTCACAAAGTCTTATCAAGTTCTGTACAAAACGTCCTTATACCTAACCAGCATGGTTTTATATCGGGAAAGTCGACAACAACAAACCTCGCTTGTTTCATGGAGCAGGCCTCCGCAGCAGTTTCAGAGAGGTTCCAGTAGGACGTTGTATACTTCGACCTGAGCAAGGCATTCGATGTTGTCTGCCACTCGTTGTTACTTAATAAGCTTTTACTGTCTGGCATTGATGCACCATTCGTGGTATTGTTGTGGAGTTATCTACACAACCGGTTTTGTTATGTGAGTGTTCACGGCAGGAAGTCCGCTATGTACAGGACAACAAGTGGTGTGCCCCAAGGCTCTGTCTTGGGCCCTCTGTTGTTTTCAATTATTATAAACGATGTGTCAGCTGCAATCCAGAAGTCTTCGTTCCTAATCTATGCTGATGACATCAAAATATTCAAACGTATTAAGTCTGCTGAGGACTGTGTTTCCCTAAACAAAGATGTGTCCTCGTTCTCTAAATGGTGTTCAGAGAATAGATTAAATCTTAATCCAAAGAAAACAAAGGTCATCTCTTATAGCCAAAAAAACAAACATCCTTTACTTTCCTTACACCATTGACGGCGGCTCCCTGTCTAGAGTTGATGGTATCAGAGACCTTGGAGTGCTCTTTGACAGCGCCTTAACTTTCTCGCCCCATGTCGATCAACTTACTCGGCGGGCTCTTCGCTCTCTTGGTGCTGTATGCAGAATTTCACGGGACTTTCGGTCTCCTAATTCATTCCTGAAACTATTCAAAACACTTTGTATTCCTCAACTAGAATATGCCTCTGTCGTGTGGAATGGAACCTGTCATTCTAACAGCAAACGTACACAGCGTGTTAAGACCAAATTTATATCAATATACAGGCATCGCTTTTCCTCTGGGCCTCCCGAGACTGCCTTAGCAGTACCCAGATTCCCATTACCTGTCTGTCTGAGTTGTCGGCGAACCCGCCTAGATCTTCTTTTTCTATATAAACTGCTTCACAGTTTTATCAAATGCAAGGAACTACTTGCACAAGTCAGTCTTCGTGTTTCGCAAAAAACAACAAGGTTTACCCCCCCTTCCATAATGCTACAGCACTCAACACCCATTCCCCCGTCCAAAGAGTGCAGCGTCTCTATAACTGTCAATCTGCGAAACTTGATATATTTCAACGTCCCCTTCGGGAGTTTTTGACTGGGTTGTTAGCTGTGATACAATAATTACTCTTCTTTTCGGCACAGTTTTTTTTAGTTTTTTATGTCGTTTTTATGTGTGCAATGTCTTTATAGTTCTTGTTTCTTGTTTGTAAGTCCTATATATTCGTGACTTTGTGGCTGTAATTGCTTCATTGACTTGTCATATATTACGGTATGCTACTTGCCTTCCATCGCACCCGATTTATTGTGCCGCGAGGAGCCACAGTGATGTGTCTGGTACTTTCCATCTTCTGTTGCCGTAATTTCATTAATCAGTTCCTGTATTTTGTTTCATGCATTCATGTTGTTTTTGCCTATATCTGCGAATATGCTTTTATGTCTGCTTGCTTCACCCAACTGCTGTCACCATTGTTTCACATACGTTTGCCATTGATCCACCACTAGACTTTCTTAATCGTCTAAATTTGGTTGGAACACCTTTTTATTATTCTTAGGGTTTTATTGCTCTTTTTTTCTTCGCTCGTTCTTCGCGTTGACTGTTTATATTGTGAGGTTCTGCTGTATATTAGTGCCGCTTTTGTCTTGCTTAGTGCGCCAGAACCAAGTCCTCGGCTGTTCCTGGGCACTTTAATAAACATTGATTGATTGATTAGTATTATTAATAATATTATGAGCAGGTTCCCCTGCACCGCCTTCTCGTTCGCGCGCTCGAGGGAATCTCCTTTCTGACTGATAAGGTTTCCCAACTGAAGGAGGAGAATGAGCGGATGCACCCGCCGCGGTGGCTGAGTGGCGAAGGCGCTGCGCTGCTGAGCAGGAGGTCGCGGGTTGGATTCCCTGCAGCGGCGGCCGCTTTTCTGATGGAGGGGAAAAACAAAAACACCCGTGTGTACGAGATTTTGGCACGTTAAAGATCCCCAGGTGGTCAAAATTTATCCGGGGCCCTCCACTACGACGCGCCTCATCGGCTCCGTTGCGTCGGCGCGTTAAACCCTACAACCAATCAATGAGCGGACGCAAAGAGGCGGCGGCGAAGGCAGATGCACACGCAGCTGCTGTTAAATCGCTACGGCAGGAAATGCATACGCTTCGCAACGAGCTGACGTGTCAACGCACGCAATCGACGTCGATTACTACTCTGGCGGCCACTACCAGTAGTCCTGTGTGGCCTGCGCAGCCGGGCTCTGCTGGTGCGGTAGCGTCGCCGAAGTCGTCCGCCAGCGCTCCCCCGCCCGGCAACAAATCGTCGCCGCTTCCGGAGCTCTCGCCGTCTGTATGCGGGCCCATGGGGCCAGTGCAGCCGAGAGTGCTCGGAACTGCCGCCTCGGACACGACTTCGCAATCGTCCACCACTGGTGAGACGATTGCGAAGCCGTGTCCCAGTAGCGCTCGTCCATTCCGGTTCTTTTCTTCGTGACGCCCGTGTAAATGCGCTGTTTCCAACCAACCATGGGAGCCCAGTACTTCTACTGGCAGCAGGCTCTCGTCGTGCAAGCAAGGAACGATAACCGGCGTGCTTTGGACTTGCAACAAGCACAACGTTGCTGGTCGCCAGTAAACATCGGCGATCGAAGGCGCTGTTCCCGACAAAGCTGGCTCCTTAAACATCGTCTTGCCAGGTGTCGGCTTGTGTTTCCAGCGTGGCGATCGCCCCGTTAGTGTGCAAACGACTGAACACCAAGTATGAATCCTACGCCTCCTTTTACGTTGCAGTTGACGACGAAACTTTTCAGATGCTGCAGGACCTGGGCCTATGGCCGACAAACTGCCTGTTTAAACCTTTCCAGAGAATTCTTCATGATCGTCATCTGCACGCATCTGATTCATCTGCACGCATCTGAGTCATCATGATCGTCATCTGCACGCATCTGCACGCATCTGAATAGGTCCCTTAACGTTTTGTACCAAATGTTCCTGGTCTGAGGACTAAAGCAAACGAGTTTTTTTGTAATGTATCTTCTTCAATTTTTTCTGTGATTGTTCTTACGGAGACCTTGCTCTTACCCAGTATCTCAACAAAACATTATTTTCCCCCGTATTACAATGTGTTCCGCAGTGACCGTGCCACATCTGGCCTTAAACGCACGGGAGAGGGAGCTTTGATAGCCGTCAATAGCTCATTCAGATGCCTGAGGTGCGCAGACCTGGAGACGGAGGATGAGTCTGTCTGGGTTGACTTGTGTTGCATCGGTGGTGAACGCGTCCTGCTTGGTGCATTTTACTTAAATCCTAACATAGCTCCGGTTTCTTTTCAAACTTGTTTACATCGATTGAAAATGTAATTTCCCCTCATCCTAAACACCATATTGTGATTCTCGGTGACTTTAACTCGCCGGTAATAGAATGGGGTGACATTAGTATTTCTTATTACATTACCTACGTTCTTCAAAAGACCTCAGCCTTACTGGACTTCATTTCATTTACTCGTCTTGAACAGTGCAACCATGTTGTGAACTCTGGTGGGAGCTTACTTGACCTTTGTTTTTCAAACATCGAAAACTTCAGTGTAACATAAGTCCTACGGGTTTGGTTACCCCGGACAATTACCATCCTTCCTCATCTATAGTACTACCTATTCAAAGTGATGTGCAAAAGGCCAAGCCATGTGTTTCCGAATTCCCCCGCTATAATTTTGCTGCAGGTGACTACATCAGTTTTTAACAGTACTTGTCGAATTTCGATTGGTCGGCAATTCTCGCGTCAAATGACCCAAATTTTCAGTACAGCGAATTAACCAAAATCCTTCAAGAAGGTATGCGCACATATATACCACTAGAGAAATCTAAATCTTCGAAGTCTTCTTTCTGGTTCTCCAGTGAACTCCGATCGGCCCTAATAGGCAAAGAGCGAGCAGACAGGAAAGATCAAAAGAGTGGGGAGACAAAATGAAAGTTAGAGTTTAAAGAATACCCGTCACTCTGCAAAAAACTGTATGATCGTGATCGGGCTGCATACATTACTTCCATAGAAAAGAATCTTAAAAGGAGCCCCAAATATTTATGGAAATACGTCCGCAGTAGATCACCCCAGCATAACACTGAATGCATTAATCTTCTAACTCCAATGAAGCAATCATCGATGACGTCCCTGCCGCGTTCGCTCAGCAGTTTAAAATGATGTATAGAGATGCCTGCGACCTTCCGTCAGCTCCGATCTCCAATTGTCGCGCTACGGCACCGAGCACGGCATTTGTAGGGGAAGAAAGCATGATGAAAAGCCTAAGGGACGCGAAGCCCTCGCTAGTGTGTAGCCCAGATGACATTCGCATGGTTCTACTCAAGGCGTTCAGTCCTATCCTTGCTCCAGTGCTTGTATGCATGTTTAACAACTGCATTAGTACTGGCACGTTTTCTAACTGGTGGAAAATTGCTAAAGTTGTAAGTGCACACAAATCCGGGCAAAAACAAAAAAAAACCGATTTCCCTCCTGTGCAGTCCTTCTAAAATTTTTGAATCTATATTCCTTACCTCATTACATCCAGAGTAAGATATGAAATTATTCTAAATCAACATGGCTTTATACGTGGCCGCTCGACCACTACAACCTTAGTTTCTTTTATGGAACATGCCTAAAAGGCAATGGAACACGGAGGCCAACTTGACGTGGTATACTGTGTACTTAGCAAGGCGTTCGATGTGGTTTCCTATTCATTGTTGTGTAAAAAACTTTCCTACTTTGACATTCCTCATCCGTTACTAGATCTGCTGCGTGACTACCTTACCTGTCGTCATGGCTACGTTCACTGTAACGAGCAACACCTAGGAACGTACTCAGACACCAGCGGGGTGCCTGAAAAAAGGCTCTGTCTTAGGACCTCTTTTGTTTTCACTCTTTGTCAACAATGTTTCGACAGAAATTCAGTACTCATCGTTGTTGCTATACGCACACGATATTAAAATATTCAAAGTGATTGGCAACATCTCAGACTGTGCACAACTGCAATGTGATATCGCCGCGTTTTCGGACTGGTGCAACCAAAATAAGTTGATACTTAAAAGTGCAAAAACCAAAGTGGTGTCGTATACCCATAAAACAGATGATATTAATTTCACCGATCGTATAAGTAAAGAAGGTCTGAATCGGGTATGTCAAATCAGAGACTTGGGAGTTTTGTTTGACTCTAAGCTCACATTTACAGCCCATACTAATGAGTTTACCCGTCGTGCTTTGCGAACATTGCACTAGGTCGTGTCTCCAAAGAATTTTACTATCCAGACACATTTATTCAGCTCTATACTTCTATGTATCGCCTTCTACTGGAATACGCATCCGTGGTCTGGAATGTAACATGTCGGTGCAAGGCGGCGGCCATTGAGAGAGTGCAAACTAAACTTCTCTCAATACTAAAACATAGGTACGCTACTGCGAAGGGTGAAGATTATCCTGGTGTTGATGCCGCCAGCTTGCTCGTAATGAACCCATTACACAACCGCAATGCCAAGGCTGACCTTTTATTCTTCTACAAACTGCTCCACAGCCTCATTGATTGTACATAGTTGTTGGGTGCCATAAATTTGAGAACCCCGACAGGCAACACCAGGGCACCTCGACCGTTTCATGTCCCCGCCCGTGTCAAGAGTCCCGTGGGACGCATACAGCACATAACAATATGCACGCAGAACGTTTGGACGTATTCCATCGTCCCTTTCCAGCTTTTTGTAAGAAACTGCGTAGCTTGACAAACCAGGAGTAGTTTACTTGCCCTAGTAACTTCCGTTCACACACTTTATGCTGCCAGGGGTTAGGTTTATCTATGTATGTATGCTAATTGTTTCGATGATTCACATGTGTACGTAAGCTTTATACCTTCCCTGTGGCGTAATTTTTAGCTAATATCTTTTTTTCGGTTTACATGCTTCAGTGTACAGAGTTTTAATCTTGTCTTTTTGTCTTACACTTGTAGTCTCCAGAGCAGTCCGCAGTTTCTTGTTGCTATGCATTGTTTGAAATGCCTTGTTTACATGTGCGCCTTTCTTACGCGTGTGCCGGCGTGTGTGTATCTAAAAGTGTGTAATTCTCATTCAGACTAAACAACGTTATTTTCTACTTTTTCTGAGATATGCACTTTTCTTTCCGTACCAGCACATCGTTCCTGGACACACTATTAAACAATTGATTGGTCGATTCATTTGTCATTTTTATTATCTCTGCGATTTGTTGGTCTGATCATTTATGTCCATAGTCCTGCCATTGTTTTTTGCTATTTTTCTGTCAAACGTGTTGCTATGTTTGTTGTGTGTCTCGACAAGATGGGACATGGCAAAGGCACCGCTCGTTTTACGGCAATACTTTATTGCAGTGTAACTTTTCAAAAATCGAAACTCTCGTTTTATACGTACACTCTGTCTCTATCATATGGACTGTGTATTTTGTTGTATATTTCCTTTTCCCAGGTGCCTTGAACGCTTAGCTGCCCGAGTGCCATAACTTGCAACACTGTTTTTCTTGCTTTTTTTCTAAACATCTCTAAGTATTTTTACTTTATTTTTTCTGTCATATCGAGGATTTCGTGTGTTGTGCCGTGCTGTTCTACGTTTCTTTTAATAAAGTTTTGTATATGGTGTGCCAGCACCAAGAGTTTACGGTTGTTCTAGGGCACCGAAAATAAAGGTTGATTGATTGATTATTATTACTATTATTATTATTATTATTATTATAACAGTGTTAACTAACTTTTCTTTTCTTCTCCTTTGTGTCGCCTCAAAACTCTTTGAGTCAGCTCTGCACAAAGTTCTTGCTGCCTGCGTCAAGAACGTTGTGATACCAAATTAGCACGGCTTTTTCTCCGGTCGATCGACGGTCACAAATCTTGCAAGCTCTATGACACAGGCTTCGGCTGCAGTTTGTGAAAACGGCCAGTTGGACGTTATTTATTTTGACCTCAGTAAGGCGTTTCATGTGGTGAACCATCAGCTATTAATTAACAAGCTTGCTAAGTCCGGTGTAGACGCAAGCCTTGTTGCCTTGTTGTTCAAGTCCGGGATTTGCAGCAGAGGGCTCAGCTCACGCCGTTATTTTCGTGCTTATAGGCGCCGGCATCCCAGTGGAGCAAGCTGCTTTCATCGCCGATAACACTGCAAGCTGATTGCAGTCACCGAGTCAGCCATCCAGCAGCCTCGTGTCTTGGTCCTCCCACACGTTGGTGATCTGCGCCGCAACCTGCGCCGCAGACGACTCTGGTCGACATCGCACGCAGCGCCCTCATGCCGATCGTCTACTTAAAGGAGCATCGACAGTGAACCATCGGGATTTGCAGCAGAGGGCTCAGCTCACGTCGTTATTTTCGTGCTTATAGGCGCCGGCATCCCAGTGGAGCAAGCTGCTTTCATCGCCGATAACACTGCAAGCTGATTGCAGTCACCGAGTCAGCCATCCAGCAGCCTCGTGTCTTGGTCCTCCCACACGTTGGTGATCTGCGCCGCAACCTGCGCCGCAGACGACTCTGGTCGACATCGCACGCAGCGCCCTCATGCCGATCGTCTACTTAAAGGAGCATCGACAGTGAACCATCGGGATTTGCAGCAGAGGGCTCAGATCACGCCGTTATTTTCGTGCTTATAGGTGAGTGTGTAAAGCCTAGCGCTTATTAACACTTCCAAACTTTTTTGCTGCAAATCCCAAGTGAAGTGTAATGAATTATGGGTGTTGATCTTTCTGCGTACCGTGCGAGGATTGGTTGTTTCTTGGCACGTAGTAAATTGAAGACATGATGTTCACCAGTATGGTTACGGCCTGCCTCACTCGCTGACTGTTGTCGTTCCGGAGGACGGTGTTCCTTGGTTCTGTTCTGTATTGCCCGTTTGATAATCTGCGCGGGAGATGTTGAGACCACTCCTGGTCCAGAAAAAATAGACCAAGTTATTTCTCTCCTAAAAGACCTAGCACAGTCAAATGAAAAATTTCACAAGGACACGTCAGTAAAGCTGAAGGACATTCAAATGAACGTCACCGACATTAAAAGGCGGCTCAGTGATGTGGAAGGTAAAGTAAGCCCCATCGACAACCTGCGTCAGGATGTCACCAGTGTTAACGAAGCCGTTCAAGAATCCCAGGTACAGCTGCAGACCATTAAGACTAAACAATCAGAACAAACCGAATTTGTAGTCGACGACTTGAATAACCGAATGCGAAGAAACAATCTGATTTTCAAGGGAATTCCCGAGGAACCAGATGAAAAATGGGCAGACACAGAACGTTTGATTACGGAATTCGTGTCCACACATTTAGGCATCCAGGCAGGGGAAATCGAGCGAGCACACAGGGTGGGCCGGCCAAAACCAGAACAAAGTCGCCCAATTGTGATAAAATTTCTAAACTACAAAGATAAAAACAACATTCTTAGGAATGCCTCTAAGCTAAAGAAGTTAGAAGAACCTCGCGTATGGATTGAGGAAGACTTCTCGCGACGACTACAACTTGTCAGAAAAAAACTCCGAGACTTCGCTCGGGAGAACCGTACCCAAGATGAGAAGTACAGGGTTGTCTTTGATAAACTTCTTCTCGGAAACAAGTGTTATTCATTCGACTCGGCAAAAAATGAGATAGTCTGTCTTCCAAGGCACGAAGAAGCTACCGGAAGCATGCCACCTACAGACAGAGTGGCCAGTCAAGAAGGGGAAGGGAATGCTAATGGTGACTGACATAAAACCGCTAATCTAGAAAAGAAATTATCAATTTTAGTGTGCAATTTTCGTAGTATGCTCCCAAAGCAAGATCAGTTATGTGCATTTGTGGAATCATGTTCGGCCGACATTGTTCTGGGCACAGAGACGTGGTTGACTCCCGACATCAGCAATACCGAACTGTCACTCTCTAAAGCATTTACGATATTCAGGAGAGACCGAGTGGCCGCACGCGGTGGTGGAGTGGTAGTGGCTGTAAAAAATACGTTTCGTGCACGCGTTGTTCCAACGAGTTCCGATATAGAAATTTTGTGGGTTCTGATTGAGATGTGCCCTTCTGTAACCTGTGCCGTCGGGGTGTGTTACCGCCCCCCCGATTCCCCTCAGGAATTCGTGGAAAATTTATATGATTCTTTAAGCGCTATCCAGGACAAATACCCAGCGTCACCAATCATTCTAGGTGGTGATTTTAATTATCCTGCAATCGATTGGCAATCCTACACACCCCTGGGCGGCACAAGAAAGAAAGAATGCAAGGAATTTTTAGATGTGATTTCTTTATTTGATTTGCAACAAATGGTTTGTGAATACACACGTGGCGATGCCATTTTGGATCTGGTATTAACAACCGAGCCGGAAAAAATGACTGTTCGTGTTTTGGAATCTATAAGTGATCACAATGTTCTACACTGTGAATATGCGTTAAAACATAACAAACCTGGGCAGCCAAAGAAAACTATCTATAATTACGCACGTGCAAATGTTGATCTGATCCTCCAAGAGTTGTCATCTTTTTGCGTTGAATTTTTATGCACAATGCGTAATCGCAATGTTAATGATAACTGGATCTGTGTCAAAAACAAACTAATCCAACTTAAGCACAAGCACATCCCCAAGGTCGAAATCATTTCATCAGCTCAAAGCACATGGTTCACGTCACACGTAAAAAGAGCAATAAATAAGAAGAAACGCATGTATTCAAAAGCCAAATCCTCAAACTCGGATGGTGATTGTGAACGCTATCGCGAAGAATAAAAAAACTGCAAATCTTTAATTCAAGATTCCAAAGAAAAATTCTACAATAATGATATTGTCAGCATGTTAAAAAACAACACAAAAAAATTCTGGAATATAATCAACCCCAAACGGAACTCACAAGTTAGTATAGATATAGTCAAAGAAGGCGAATTACTTTCACCATCCGAGGTTGCGACCGAACTTAACTCTTTTTTTAGCTCTGTTTTCACAGATGAAAGCCCACTGCCACTTGAACTCCAGCCAACTTCTATTTCGGCTTTTATGAATGGCATTACCATCACACCGGAAGGAATTGAATGTGCCATTGATCGACTTTCGAATAATTCCTCCCCAGGACCCGATGGCATTTGTCCAAAACTGCTCAAAATGACTAAACCAATTATATCTTGTATCCTAGCCGCCATTTTTCAACAGTCACTCGACACCGGTATCATACCAGATGACTGGAAAATCGCACGCGTTGTTCCTGTATTTAAATCCGGCAACCGATCAGAACATTCAAATTACAGACCGATCTCCTTAACAAGCGTACCATGCAAAATTCTAGAACATATCATATCATCAGCCGTTATGACATATCTTACAAAGCACAACTTTTTTTATATTCATCAGCATGGATTTCTTCGAGGGCGCTCGTGCGAAACCCAATTATTTGAGCTTGTAACCGACCTACATCAGGCCGTTCATGACTCATCCCAAATTGATGCCATATTCATCGACTTTGCAAAAGCATTTGATAAAGTACCTCATAAACGCCTGATGATGAAACTTGCCCGGCTGAACATAAACAGCAGCGTTCTCAATTGGATTACAGCATTTTTAACCAAGCGCTATCAATACGTTTCAGTAAATGACCACAATTCCCCCTTAACAGAAGTCAAATCAGGAGTGCCTCAGGGCTCTGTACTGGGACCAATTTTATTTTTGGTTTACATTAATGACGTAAGCAATAACTTAAGTTCTAATGTTCGGTTATTCGCCGACGATTGCGTAATTTACAGAAACATTAACAGCTATAAAGATTCTAATGCTTTACAGACCGACCTGGGCAATATTGTTAACTGGTGCAAGGATTGGCAAATGCAAATAAATGCTTCCAAAACAAAAGCTATGACATATACCAGGTCTACTAACATACACCTAAATTCGTATTCTATTAATAACACAGTGATAGAAAACGTTTCTACGCTAAAATATCTGGGTGTATATTTGTCGTCCAACCTTACGTGGAATGAACATATTGATGCTATAATTTCCAAGGCAAGTAAAACACTCGGTTTCATCAAACAAAATTTGCATTTAGCTAGACAATCAACTAAACTTTTAGCTTATACTACATTAGTTCGATCCAAACTTGAGTACGCGTCCATTATTTGGAACCCAAACCAGGCATACTTAACAGACAGACTGGAGGCCTTGCAAAATAAAGCGGCACGTTTCATTACTAAAAACTATTCCCGTACATCTAGCATAACTGCCATTAAAGAATCTCTACTGCTGCCCTCCCTCGAAAAACGAAGAATACTAGCATTACTATCTCACTTCCACCGGCTTTATCATAGTGCGTCGTCATTTGCTGCATCGCATATCAAACCTGCCCATCGCATTTTTCCACGTCTAGATCACCCTTTCAAAGTCCTCCCCTTGTTTGCCCGTACCAACCTTCTTCGTACATCCCCGTTGTTCTTGGCCATCTTTCATTGGAATCGATTACGAGAAGATATTGCCACAATTCATAATCACGATTTGTTTGTAAGCCGTTTGAAGCACTTTTTATGTATAGATAGCTAAAATTATCAGAGCCATGAACCATGTATTATGTGCGCTTGCTTTGTATTTATTTTCCATTTACTTTTTTTTCTTTTTTCTTTTCTACCTTTTCTTGTTACATCCCCGCTCTTGACTGTTTGCTCTTGAATTGAAATGTATCCCACACTTTGTTAATCCCCCCCCCCCCTATGTAATGCCCTTCGGGGCCTTTAGGGTATCTGAATAAAAAAAAAACTATCTCCTTGACCGGTCCTTTTATGTAGATGTTAACTACAAAAAGTCTAGTGTTTACCCTGCAACAAGTGGTGTACCCCAGGGTTCCGTGCTGGGTCCATTATTGTTCTCTGCCTGTATCAATGATGTGTCAACAGTGTTAACTAACTCTTCTTTTCTTCTCTATGCTGATGATGTCAAATTATTTAGGCACACTAGCGGTATTCAGGACTGCTGTGCATTGCAGAGGGATGTGTCGGAATTATTGGTCTGGGGCAGGAAAAACTGCCTAATTTTAAACCCCACTGAAACACAGGTTGTCACCTACAGCCGGAAAACCCACCGTCTGCTGTTTTCCTACAGTATTGAGGGAACTCCTCTGCAAAGGGTTGAGGAGATTAGCGACCTAGGGGTGCTTTTCGACACTACCCTCTCTTTTTCTCCTCATATTGGGCTCATCACCCGGCGAGCACTTCGAACTCTTGGAAATGTGTGCCGGATTACAAAGAAATTCTCTTCTCCAGATCCATTTCTAATGCTATACAATGCAATATGTATACCACAGTTAGAATATGCTTCTGTTGCCGGAAACGACATCTCCAAATCTAGTATTGAATTAATAGAACGTGTGCAGAAGAAGTTTTTATCTATATTTAAGCACCGTCATTACAATCGCTGTTTTTATCCTGATTCTGAACTACCCATAGTCCCTTCCATGCCTTCCTTGAACTGCTGACGTATGCGTGCAGACCTTACATTTCTTCACAAAATTGTTAATGGTGACCTTTCTTGCGCAGACCTGCTTAACTGTTTAGAGTTTAGTGTACCACAAAGGCCCACCAGGTCGAATCGCCCGTTCTTCACCGCTGCGCGCAACTGCAATCATTCTCCTGTGCGCAGAATGCAGAATTGTTACAACTGCTTCTTTGAACGCCTTGACATCTTTCAGAAATCCTTTACAATTTACCGTACAGCGCTGTTTAATACAGTATGTTAAACACCTATGATATGTCTGTCGTTCTTTTTTTTCTGGAATATGATTTCTCTGCGGTTGTGTCTATCCAACTGATAGTTGCCTATTTTTGAAGCTGTTTACTGTCATTTGTTCGTCTTATCATTTGTCTCTACACTCTTGCCGTTGTTGTTGTTGTATTACTGTCAAACTTTGTTGCTCTGGCTGTCTTGTGGCCTTTACGACAGGCAGAGCAACATAGGCATCTTCTTTTTTATTTTTTACCCGTACCCAGGCTCCGCCTGTGCTTTATTTCTGTCATTTTTACTACTTCAATTTGTGTGTGTCTTGTCGCTTGTTTGTTTCTTGCTATATGTTTCTTGTATTTTGTTTTCATGTAACTACCCGTGCGCCAGCACTCAGGCCTCTGGTTTGTTCCTGGGCACGTAAATAAACATGATTGATTGATTGATTGATTATTATTATTATATTATTATTATTATATTACTATTATTATCTTGTTGTTGTTGTTCTTGTTGCTGTTGCTGTATCATTAACCTCCCTATTATTTACAAACTCATTTCTCATAGTGCAGTTTGTTAGTAAATGGCGAGAATATGTGTACGTAATGCCCAACATTTTTTGCTAAATGCCTACGGCACCTGGACTGCAAAAGTGTGTCGTCGACTGCAAAAGTGTGTCGCCCCTGAAAATTTATATAAACGAAATGTGGAATATCATGCTGCTGCAATCAGGGCCTCCAAAATACTTCCCGGTGCTCCACCAAATGTGACATCCCCGCGCGTTGTCATAGGAAAGCAGGTTACCGCTCGTTGTGGTTGTTCCTGTCTTGTCGTTTCATCAACGCTGAGGTTTCGCTACTAACAGCGAGCTTAACGAGGAAACATGCAGAATCCACAAATCTCAAAAAACCACAAATTTACGAGCTAAAATTTGTAGAATACTGCGTGATGTGTGACACCTAAACTGACGGTACGTGAGTCCACCCAAATAATATTACTAGATAAGCTGTACCGGGTGCCAGTCTTCTTGATGATGCGTGCACAAGATGATGACCAAAGCAAAGAAAAGGACGAATATATGATGTAGCGCAAAAGACGCCGCTCCAAGTTCTCTGCGTCAGGAGACAAAGGAACGAAGGTAAAGCATTTGATGCCCTGAATCACGACATTTTGTCTCTTAAAATGGAACATTCTTACCGTTTGGGGACATTCTGTCAGTCTTATTTAAGCATATTTACGCTCTAGATCCTGATACATCACAAATAACTATGGCTCTTCGCATCAGATTCAAATGAAATATGGTGTACACCAGGGCAGCTTACTGGGCCTTTACTCATGAGCATATATATAATGGCAGTTGTAATGTACGCAAGCTCGCAAACACGTTATTTGCGCAGAAAAAACCAGGTTGTATTTCAACCTGAACAATATTAGCGAATTAAACACCACCGCAATTAAAGTGTCATAATTGTTACATCAGTGGTCAAACGCCATTTGTACCGTCATAGACAACGAAAGAACAGACTGACATAATTTAAAAAAAAGCATACCAAAACAATCTCTAGATCTTTTGCAATATCCCACACTGTTATTCAGTACGTGTTATCTTTTATATTACTAGGTAAAACTTTTACGCCCACAGTTTCTTGATTTGTCGGGTATTCCTGGTGCTGCAGATGTATCTATATAAGCTCTTCATTCCCATCTTTCGATTTCTTCTGAAACTATTGTTTTGTTGTTGTCGGGAGACACATTTTTATGCATGATATTTCAAACTGGAAGTTATGCACATGACTTTCTCCCCTAATTCATACGTTTCACGTAACGCTCCGACCGCCCCGTTGAACATGTAAAATAACAATGCTTTACGTACGAAGTGATTGAGTTGAATTGGCCATTTTTAAAATAAAACAATACAAAGAAACAACTGTGTTCCGAATAAAAAGAATAATTCTCCATATAGTGTAGCGTGTGATACCAGAAAAACAGTTCATTAACGTGGTCAAAATATAAAACTGACAACAGTTTTGCCACCTTAAAATACATGTTGCAAAACGCCTAATAGTCCTTTGTAGGTAGTCATGCAAGGCGTTTTTTTCTGCAGCAGCAAAACGTTTTTATTTTCCGCTTTTGTTTCGTATACCTATAGTACAGTTTCGTATAGCGCGTTCATTTTAAATTCGATATATAAGGATCACTTTTCTTATTTATGCGGATAACTGCTGCTGTTAAAAGAACTCTGCAGCATTCGTATAAAGGTTTTAACACTTTTCTTCGTGTTTGGAAGTAGTGTAAAAGCTATAGCGATCGCCCTCACAAAGCGGCACTGCGTCAGCTGCTCATTGCCTAAGATGCGCATTCTGTTTCAGCTGAAAGTTTGTGGCGGTCTTCTTAGAGTAGCTAACGAATGCGTTCTATGCAACACCTGTTAAAAAGGGGGCCAATAGGGCTACACCGCTGCAAGAACGCATTAAGAGCGGTCAAAAAACGCCATTACTGTGAAAGAGACAAAAATGTTTTGAGCAAGTTTTAAATTATCTGTCACCCCCTAAACTAAGTACTGGATGTTTTGGTTTACTACGCCAAAAAGAAAATAAATTTATGGAAAAGTTGGAAAAACGTCACAGGATTCTTTCAAGTTGTGTACTTTTCTCATTTTGCCCCTACTGTTTGTCGCCCGGTGCCTTTGTGCTGTTAGTTATAGGGTTGGCTATGCTGGTCAAGCGGTAGTTTGGACTCTTTTTTAACGCGCTGTAATTGCGACTACCGTGGCAAAAAACAGGAACAAAGTATGATTGATTGATTTTTTAAGCACTGAATAATTAATTAGCCATGCTTAGTACTCAAAGCCTATCACGTGGACTCTTCACCCCGAGGCGGTCTGAAACCATTCTTAACAAATGGTATTTCTTGATGTGCTCATTATCATTCTCAACAGCGTAATTAGATCTCCTACAGGACAAGGGCTTCTCCCTTTGACCTCCAACTGCTGTGCGCCGGGGCTGCTTAAGTTGATTTGTTGCCCCCCTGTTTCCTCATTTCCTCTCTCTTAGGGTTATTGACCTTCCATTTGTTGTAGTGTCGTCTCACTGTATCAACTTTGTTAACCGGGAGGTCCACCAGTGTTCGCATCTTCTAACTACATGGGCAGCCCAAGTCCAGTTCGTTTTGTTTGCTTGAACTATGTTATCGTCTTCTAGAGTTTCCTCGTGCATTCAGGAAGCCCGTTTTCTGTCTCTACGTATTACTTTGAACATTATTCGTTCCATGTCCAGTTGAGCCAGCCTATGTTTTGTTTCCATTTGTTGAGTAAGGCGCCTTTTTTCCTCTGCATCTGATCTCACAAGCTCGATTTACTGACTACATATTCTTCTTTTTAATTAAACGCCTCGAGCGCATTCTGTAGACGTGTCAATGAAATCCCTCTAGAGGCCCATTTTTAAAGCAGCCGTGGGACGCTTCGGCCCACTCCCCGCTGTCGCCGGTACTTAGCCGGCACGAGTAGTACTAACGTTCACCGGTTGTAGGCGTTCGAAAGGCACAATATTTAGATACGTCACTGTGTTCGCCAATTTGGTGTACTTATAAAGGTGTAGACATTTCTGACGCGATCAAGGTTTGGTATATTCGGTCTGCATGATGAGCACTAGTTGTGTGACAGACAAGCGTTGCGAAACCGGCATATGCTTGGAGCTGATTTTATCTCCACTTCCCTGAAATTTACTAACGGTGTGTCCGTTAGCAGCGTTTCTTCAAATAGTCACGCCATGGCTCTACGCTATGATGCAAATCGGTTTTAATCGGTTTTAAATAGAGCAGCCCTCACACTGACAGCTTGTCAGTTACGCTTGCAAATAGCATATTTGTCATATTGATCACTAGCCTTGACAAGCAATCTGGCATGAATTTCACGAACATTCTACAAGGAACTGTAGTGTTCCACATTATTTTACTGTCTTTGAAAGCTTCTGAGTGCTTTTGTGTCTTCGCTCAAAATAGAGTTCTTGCATATACTTTTATTTCGTGTTTTGCTATTGCTTGGGTGAATAACTAATTAAGTTGTTCAACAAACTGCTGCTGTGCGGCTTTTTAAAGCGAAGTTTTTTCTCCGTACCCGCCAATGGTTTTTTCTCTGCGTGCGGGACAATAAACTTCCGAGGCGGCGGAAGCAGCGAATACAAGGTAACGGCTGCCAGAATCTCTTATTTCACCCTTTGTAAAGCCATGCGTGTCAATTTAAGGGACATCGTACGGGAAATTGCTGTCGCTGCCTTTTAAAGCTTTGCTTTCCAATCCCTTGATAAGCGTGGATTGCAGCGAAGTTTTTTAAGTTACAAATTTCGCGATGTTCTCGCGAGCGTTCTCAATTTCGGTGGAATATGTTCCTCTGCTCCCGTATGTTATAAGAAAAATAATATCGTAAACATTGCACCCGTGCTATGTGACAAATCATTCCTAATAAAAGGTTCCATAAGCAAAAGCATGGAGATCATTGCACTTCCAAAACTCGTTTGTTATGTGGATGACTTGTTCGTCTGTTAGCTGCGAGTAACATATACAGAAAAATTAATTCAGGATACTATTGAGGCGATCCATTTTGCTCATGCCGGCCTGAACTTTTCATGTGAAAGCTAACTTTATGACCACCGCCAAGGTTAGGAAGTATTATGGCAGAATTGACGCCTCCGTATATGCTACCAAACAAATAAATATCTTTTATCGTAACAGCTTAAGGCGAAGGGGCGGGGTCGCCCTAAAAAGAAGAAATTTTGAATGGTTTCTTGCTTCTTACTGAACAGGTGTCTGGACATGTAGTTCAGGTATGAGACCAAGCGCGGGGTATTTTTTTGAAAACGATAAACATGGAGATTTGGGTCCACATCATAAAGCACACTTCTTTGGGTCCATGGGAGGATTACAATTATAATATGTACTATTTTCTTCATATTTTTTCAATTGAAAATAAATTGTATTAAATGTGGGTCTCACGCCAATAACCATAACTCTAATTTAGCTTGATGAAAATACACAATTTTAGGTAGTGGTATAGGGTAGGCTTGGCCAGTACAATGAACCAAACGTTTTGAGATCACATGAACCGTCGAAGCTTAGTGATGAAATAAGCAAAAAACTTAACTTTTCAATTGGGTGTCCCTTAGAGTAAAAGGTGGCCATATCAAAACTTGTCGCTCGATTTTATTTTTTCCGATCACAAGGTCGCGGGTTCGATTCCCGGCCGCGGCGGCCGCTTTTCTGATGGAGGCGAAAATCAAAAACGTCCGTGTGTACGAGATTTCGGAGCACGATAAAGATCCCCAGGTAGTCAAAATGAATCCGGAGCCCTCTACTACGGCGCGCCTCATCACCTGCGTTGCGTCGGCGCGTTAAACCCCACAATCAGAATCATCAGATTTTATTTTTTCCGGTTTGTTGTACGGCCAAGAATGTGAGTAAAATATACGCCAAATTTCACGAAAAAGTATAATTAGGAAATAAGTTATGAACGTGTAAATAACATGATGAAGACAGCTCAATTGTCTCGCATTTGCAGCGGCTACCTTCTTGGGTCTTGCTCGTGTCTTATTTTGCTTGTGTGGCACCTCGCCTTTTTTTCTAGCTTGCTTTGCAGTGTCAGTGTTCTAACGGAATGCCTTTGCGGTGCACAGGTGATCATTTCATTTTGGTATTTGACTTTCGTTCTGTGTGTTTTTGCAGTCTATACTACCCCATACCTAGCAGTTAGAGAAAGCAAGCGACAGAGACGAAGCATATCCACGAAACAATCTCAAGCTGCTTTGGCGCGCGCGCGAAGGCTCCAGAACGTGAACAACACACGCGAAACATCGTGCATACGCCTGGCGAAGAGTTTGATTTTGATTGATGCATAAAGCGTTGAAAACGCTGCTAGGCAGTGTTGCGCTTTATCACGGGATACGATTACTAAATACCAAGCTAAGAACTCCAAACTAGGGCATATTTGTGTTGCACACAAAACTGGCAGTTCCGCTTTCGGTTTCATTGACGCCTAGTGGGTTTACATTTTTTCATGTACCTTTTGAAAGAAACTGTGTGGGCAGAAACTTTTTAGTAATAAGATGTCCAATAAACCCCACATCGAACAAAACGGCAAAACGGAAAACATAAAATTGACATTTAGAAAAAATGTTGTGATTTTGACGTGGCCTCACACCTTAACTGCGTGTAGTTCTGCAGCAGGGTTCTCGCAAGCTTGGATCTGGCAGTATTCACCTGCTTGATATTTGCCCAGGCAAGCTGATTGTATTCTAGCGGCACTTCGTGCTTAAAAACACACACAGATAGCAAACATCTGTCTTGTTTGTATTTCACGGTAATTATATCACTACAGCCAGCATCGTGAGTTCTCTACAATTAGTGCAGAGGTGAAGCGTTCTGTGCTCAAAGCGCATCCCATGAAAAAGGCGGTTTCTAATGTCTGACACTGCCGCTCCTTTGTTTAGCTCCATTTGCAAAACAACAGCGCGAATTTTCATTTTTACTATTACGGGTGTTGCTGGTGCAGAAGCTGTCGCATCGCTCACGGGCAGCTATTTATTGGCTTTTCAAGCGCTAAAAACAAGAATCTCGCATAGCTCTTTAATGCTTTGCCTTAGAAGCTAGTTGATCGGGGCCTTTACGCTGGTCCTTAAAGCACGTGACTTCCTTCCCAGGCGGCACAGAAAGTGTGTTTCAAGACCGGCCCGTTTATGGCCGCTTTCTGGCATGTCCGGCCAGCATCCAGGTTCAGGCAGCCATTGATCATACGATGAGCGGCCAACATTTGGCAACCAGCGCTTCAGTATTTTTTCGGCCGCCCGTGTTCAGACGAACAACGGAAGCTACCCTGCTGCGAAATATTCAGTTCACTTTCAGCTGCCGATGTTGAGAAAGAGAACGGCCGAAGTACTGCTTTAGGGCATCCGTTTTTTCTTCGGGAAGCGGTGTTCAGCCGAAGCACGGCAAGCGACCGGCCACAGAATATCCGCATTCTTGTGGCAGTTGGTGTTCGAAAGGAGACCGGCCGGAGCGCGGCTGCCTTGCATTCGCTGTTTCAACGGTTAACTGCGCGACCGGCGGCAGAATATTCGCTTTCTTCAGGCAACCGGTGTTATACAGGAGACCGGCCGACGCACCGCCCCAAAACGGCCGCAGAAGTTTTGGCAACCGGTGTTCAAGAGGAGACCAGCCTACGTAAGGTCTCAGGGTATACGTCATTCTTTGGGTAAGCGGCGTACAGCCGAACAACGGCACTGGTCTGGGCGCCGAGAATTCATGCACAGACGCGTTTGGAAGGAGACCCGCCGGTGTAGGACCAGTTTTTCCCTGGGTGAAGAAAGAGCCGTTATAGAGCCGAATGGCGCAGACGCGTTTTTTATCCGCTCGGGGTTTCTACGTTTTAAATGAACGAACTTCGTTTGTCAAACAGTAACGAGTGTTCTAGGTGAACGGGCAAGGTGCAAGGACTGACTGGACATTACCGGGGACCCTTTAAGGCCATCGGAACGCCATTTATTGTCACAAGAAGACTGTGCCACACCGATGGGTGAGGTAAGCCTTTTGAATAGGTGTCCCGTAATTGAATAGGTGTCCCAATTGAATAGGTGACCGTAAATTACACTGCTTTAAGAACGGGCGGGGAATATATATAACTAGGAGTTTATTTACCGAGAGTTTAGAGGTTAAATAGGCACGTTCACAACACAAAACTTACAGCTGCACGTGTTTTTGGCTCTCTGGGTTAAAATTTCAGCGAACCTCCATCTACCTTAAAAGAACAACCGTATTTCACTCATGTTCGCTCAATACTTAAGTACGCATGTGTTTTCTGGGATCCCTACACAAAGAGCTGGTTGATACGCTCGACAAGATACAGAATAGGGCAGTGTGATTCGTATTAGGTAATGGGCACTGTCAACTTAGAATAAGGAAAAGTTAAAGTAAACTTGAATGGTCGGACGGTAAAGACCAGAGGAAACCTCCGGTTGAAATGTTTTCGTAATGTCTATTATTCGAAAACTGGAATAGAAGAGGAGAAGTATATCAAAGTGCCATTCTACATATCCCAAAGTGCGACCGATAGCTTAAAACTCGCCTTTAGAGGTGCCGCATTGCGCGATTCATTTTATCTTACATCAATACGAGATTTTAATTATCTTCTGCAGGAATGATTGTACCAACTGTTTATAATGACGATTTTCACCGCGCTTTGTGGAAATATTTTGTTATTTGTTCTCATATACGATGCGTAGTGTTATGTATCTCCGTGCTGTAATGCATGCAAAGGCAAGCAGGTATCAAATAAATAAATAAACAAATAAATAAATAAATAACTCGCGGAGCCGCAAGTTCGCCTCTGGCGGGTTGGGAACCTTACGCGTTCAAACTTGACCAATGAAATAATAATTGGTTTATTCGTTGCAGCATGCAAGGTTTGCTGTATGAATACTACCATTGCTATGTTATCGGGTTTAAACCAATTATGAAAGTCTAGTCTTACGTCTTTCCTTGCGTGAACACACAGGGATACAATGGCAGCCACCTGAAGCAAGGCGTCATTCGCAACGCGTCTAGAATTTTTTTACCATAGCACGGCATTAGAGGAAAGTTATGTTCTTTTGGGCAATTAAGTGGTGTGCACGTAACTCACGAAAACAACATAAAAATAGATTGAAAATGAAAGCACTTGTTCGATCTCTTCTAGGATCAGCCCTGTGAAAGATCATCAGATCAAGTAGAAAATTTCTTTGCAAGAAAAATGGGCAAATAATGGACATAGTTTTTGTGTGAAGGAAATTATATTGAATGCTTATCAGTTTTTGTGGGGTACCAAAACGTTTCGTAAAGGCATTCGCGCCGGTTTTATGCACAACATAACTGGTCAAGCAACTGTTGTCGAAACAGTTGGTTTAGTCAGAGCATGAAAGTGCTCAGAAAGATTTTCCTAAATGAAATTGGCTAAAAGCGGCACTTTTATCTTTGTGAAATGCAACAGCCTCCCGCCCTCCCCCCCTCCTCTTCCCTTTATTGCAGGTAAGCCGCCCCACAGAAGATATCAACGCATGGACAATACATCTATTCCAGCTCCACAAGGAACTGAATATTTTCTGAATTGGACAGTAAAAGAGGCACAGCAATTAAAGGGACGACGATTTGTGAGCACTGTTGAAAAAATAAATTTTGGTGTCAACAGACGCTGATAATTAAGCAAAACTGCGCTGAAGGCTGGACGGCTGGTGGTTGCGTGCGGGCTCACTTTGATGAGGCTACATTGGATCCAAAATGCTGTGTTTGTGCTGCTGCACAGCGCCACTGAGTCCTCTGCTTGCGGGACATGCAGTGACCGGTCTCAGCACAGTTAACGTACTGTGGCTGAACTCCAATGCCCGTAGCACGGCCGTATTTCCGGCAGCTTTAGTCCTGCTGGAGTCCGACGACCGTATCTCGGCTGTCCTACGGTGGCCGTACTTCGACCTTACAGGGGTGGCTTTGGAATAGCCGGAGCCCTATGGCTGGAATATGGCCGTATGAACATAAGCCGGCCAACTGGTCGATGGACACTGGCCGTTGAACAAACATGGGAGTACGGCCGCATACGGCCCAAAGGCCCACATTTAGACACAGGCCGGACATGGCTGCCGGAAAAAGGCCGGACAGAAAGTCACCGGCAGTACACCGGCTTGATTTAGGCCGAACAGTCCTGTGCTACCTGGGTTATGCGTGCTTCAAAGTGCTCCGTGTATCAGTTACTCGCAGACATACCATATTGATGCGGCTGGATCCACTTGCTGTGGCGAGCTTTGCACAATTCGACTCCATCTTTAGGCTGTGCATTGATTGCAGTGGAATTCTTTATAGCCACCTTCAATGATAAAGGGTACTGGACGGCTTTCCTGAACGTCAGATGATTAATACCTGTGAAAAGATATCCTTGGTGATCTTTACACTCAACGGCGCATTCGTTCATTCATTCATTCATTCATTCATTCATTCATTCATTCATTCATTCATTCATTCATTCATTCATTCGTTTATGCCCGACGTACGACCTACCACGGGATTGGGGGATCTTTTACACAATACCCTTTGCGCAGTTGACGAACTGGCGCCTGAGATGTCAAAACACAATTTAGCCCACTCCCAAACCTTGCTGAACCTAATTTTGGAAGAGATTGTTGTGGGGCGAGTTGGCTCATGTTGGTGACTAAACACGTACTAAGCGCGAAAAAAACAACACATGCAGAAAGGACAGGACAGGCGCTAACTCTCCACTAACTTTTATTGGACAGAGCACACACATATAAGTACACTTGTATTCTAGTCACGCACGCGCACTTTCTACAACCATAGCAATTTGTATCCCAAGTGTAGCTGAGCTCAGCATCACACAGCGCAACTAATTTAAATCCACGCTTCATCATTGACAATGCTCTGCAGTTATCGCGAATATAAGCTAACACTTGTTGTAAGAAGGCAGTCATAAAATCTTATAAAGAACCGGGCACGAAGTTGAGCATACAAACGCACAAGCTTAGCCTCTGATATGTTTAGCACGAAAAACGTAATGCAACATTGTTTTTTGCCACATTATTACCGGAAGAATTGGCGGTAAGGTGCCCTTTTGCGCCGCTTGCCTTTCTTTGGTGTGTAGGTGGTATGGCGCCGTGGTATGGGAGGTGGTATAGGGAGGTGGTATACCTGATACGGCGCCGGTTGAGCTCCTGCGTGGTGGCCGCTTGCTCGACGCCCATTGTAGGTCAGTTCATTTCGGCGACCCAGAGCCACCTCGAGTCTGACAACTATGCCGCGTCGATATCTCCAATGCTCTCCATTTCTCGAGGGGTTGAATACTGCCGAGCTGATGCGTCGATGAGGCATGAGGGCGCGGGGTGGTAGAAACGCGACTGTCAAGGCTTAGCTGAGCCGTCGGTGCGGCACAGTGTTTTTTGGGCAATAAATGGTATTCCGATGGCCTAAGAAGTTAACTGGTAATCCCCAGTGAGTCCATGCAACTTGCCGGTTCACATTGTACCACTCATTACTGCTTGACAAACGAAGTTTGTTCATTTAAAGTGTAGAAAAACCGAGCGGATGAAAAACGCGTGTGCATCGCTCGGCTCCATAACGGCTTTTTTCTAAACGCCAGTTTCCAGAAGTGCATGGGTTCTCGGCGCCCAGACGCGTGCCGTTGTTCGGCTGTACACCGCTTACCGAAGTAACGACGGATTACCTGAGATTTTACGTTGGCTGATCTCCAGCTGAGCACCGGTTGCCAGTTATTCTGCCACCGTTCGCTTGCCGTGATCCGGCTGAAGACCACTAACCGAATAAAAAACATACATTCTGGGGCCGCACGTAGGCCGGTCTCCTTTATTACACCGGGTGCCCGAAGAAAACGAATATTCCGCCACCGGACGCACGGTTCACCGCAGAGAGAGTGAAGGCACGGCAGCCGCAATCAGGCCGGTTTTCTTCCGAACACCAATTGCCACAGGAATACAAATAATCTGTGGCAGGTTGTTTGCCGCGCTTGAGCTGAACACCGTTTCCCGAAGGAAAAACGGATGCCCTATGCCCGTCCGTCGGCCGTTCTTCTTCGGAACGTCTACCGCCGAAAGTAAACTGGATTTCTGGCAGCCAAATACCTGCCGCTGTGTGTCTGAACACGGGCGGCCGGGGAAATACCCAAGTGCTGGTCGCCAAATGTTGGCTGTTTAACGGCTGAACAGTGGCTGTCAGAAACTGGATGTTGGCAGGACTTGCCACAATGCGGCCATAGACGGGCCGGTCATTGGACAGACTTTATGTGCCGCCTGGGAAGGCTTAAAGTCAGAATTATGCTGTCTAGAATACACCTTCCATCTGCGGACGCATGAAGGCTTCACTGGTGGTTTGAAAGATGAACTTTTGTAATTTCGCTTCGGGTGTTACAGGTGCCTGTCTTTGCAAATTCCTCATCAGTGGCACTTATCGGTATGCCAAGAAATTTTTTTGCGGCTTCTTTATTAAAGATCTCCCATCAAATTTTCTCGCCTTTAGAAAAGCTAGGATATGGAAGGTTGTATATCATTCCTGAGATCAGCAGCGCATTCACAGTGAGCAATGCTTCTGTTTCCGTAAGTGCACGTTCTTATTGAAAGACCTACTCAGCACTGTAATATTTCATTTCCCTACTTCTGTGGGGCTGCTGCCATTGATGCCGACTTCTCATTACTTCAAAGTGGGAACCATAGAACCTACATTTCTTTCTTTTGCGATTTTCGCAAGCCATTGAAGTAGGTTTAACTTATGGTAACCTTTATATGGTCACATCTTCTTACTGCTTGACTAGCAGGGCAAAGACGGTGCTGCACTGTATGCGATGTTGCGGATGTAGTTTACAGCGCAGGCATGGCGGGTCATCCCGCTCGATTTGCACCTTCCGGATTGGTCGTGGAAGAAAACATTGCGACAATGCTCGCCCTCACTGCTGTGCAAAAAGCCTTCACTGCCGTCTGTTTTCTAATTGATGCCTTGAGAAGGCTAGAAGTATTCACAACTCAGTCAGTATGCATAGGTCTAAGAACGTATGCTGACGGATGATCTGCCAGCCGCATCGGAATGTTGCACCGGCCGTGGGTACAACCGTCTATGTTCACACTCCTGTCGCTTCAAGGTGACACCTACCGTCCATTCCGCATTGACCGAGGAAAACGCAGGGCACAATTTATCTCCAAACTCGTCTAGCGGTGTCTGTTCATTCCAGCCACAAAAAAACTATTCTGTATACTGTCCAAGCCTGGAAGTTCGAGTCGGTTTCTGCGTGGGCGGTGGGAACTTTTCCACAATCACCTTGCGATGGACCCATTGAAATCTCTGGGATGCAATCGTGTCTCTTCATTACGTCAGCGACAACACGACACGAGGCACGTTAACAACGATAGTGCAGAGGCCCCCAAAGTTTCCGTAGTGACCAGCCCACTTGCCAACACCAGTGTACTGAATGATGGAACTGGATGCAATATTATTGCTTCTAACGTTCGGCGAGCGGGCACTCACAGCGAAAAAACTGGTCAGCGTCACTATCGGGTCTGACTTAAACTGGAGAGTGTAGGAGCGAACAAAATAATATAATGCTTTACATCGCAGCCCCAGTAAGCCTAAACCACCTATGCGTCGAGTGTCCAGAGCTCTTCCATTGACCATATTAGTCGACGCAGATCACAGACCAGCTCTTCAATGTTTATCGCTTTCGCAAAGCCCTCAAGTAAGTTTTAAAGGGGTGGCGGTTACATAGGACAATAGGTTAATGAAGCTCTTGGAACTACGTAAATGCGGAACGTCACGCGTAGATGATGAAGCAACAGAAAATTTATATCAGGCTAGCCGTAAGTACAACGGGCACAAAAATTTGTGCCCTTTTTCTAAGAATAAAAATTTAGCTGAACCAAGAAAAATATATTTGCCGAGTAGCGAATCGCGTGAAGTAATACGTTTTAACCGAGTCAGCTGTCTGGTCACTTTTCGACAAGATGGTAGGCAAATATTTTAAGAACGGCCACGGCGGACTATAATACACCTTAAAAAGGACCTAAAATCAAACATCTACAACACCGTAGATCGAGAGAGGTTGAGAAGGCTCTTTATTGAAAAAGTCTAGAGGTTTGCCGGCGTTTATAGCCGCCTACTTGATCCTCTGCTGAGGTATGCGGAGGGGGGTAGAAAAGGCCCAAGAAAGAGATGGGCAAGAAGGAAGAGTCGTTGTACGCGTTGGCGTTCCGAGAAATTTCTGTTTAGTTTTTGATTTCCCGTTCAACACTCCAGTCCATACATCATTAAGTAGTGTGCTCTTAAAGCGACTTACTTTGCATGCAGCTCCTCTTAGAATCGTTGTGTCTTTTCGAAATAAACAAAATGTGCTTGTTGCAGGAAGTGAAATGGGATATATTCAAAGCTTCATGCAGAAGCAAGAGTGGAATGCGTTGCCGTTCCTCTCTATTCACAGTTATACTAAGTTGCTTCATCGCACATTGCCTAGTGGCAGCTGAAATCTCGTCAATACCATTTTTCCTATCCCTCTGGCTGCTGTTGAGTTTACTGTGATAAAGTGCAAGGAGGAATTACCGCGTCCCCTAACAAGGATAGAAGAAGAGGACCACGAAGCGGGCGGGTAGCGGGGGTGGCGCGTGAGCACGCAAAAAAGGAGTAGTTCGATTTTGTAGCAAGGCTGTCGGCCTCTTCACTGCCTCAAAAGTTTGTTAACGAAAACCGGGAGATGGCCGGTAACCTTCGTACCGACACCGTTCCGAGCATAGAGAAGCTGCGCAGACGTCGAGGGATTTTTCGGGGTTCAACACTCCTACTTCAGTCTGCGCCCAGCGAAATCCTCGTGGATGGCACTCAACCGTCATCGTTCGACCTTCGGGAAATCATTGACGAGCTTCGAGAAAAGGACTAAGCTCCCGCAGAGCTAGCTGACCAGATCGCGTACTCTCTTGACGGTGAGAAGTTCGACTAAGAAGCCGAAGCGCTCTGGACTACCACTAGAATATCGGCAACGTTGTTAGCAGGCTTTGGTCAGCGCTGAACGCGGGCGCGTCTACTGGCGCAGCGGTCCTAGATGGCTACCCGTAGAGGCTGCCGGGGATTATCGATATGTATGGCCACGCCTCTGGTGCTGCTCGTTCGGATCTTGTTAGCCAAGTCCTCGCAGCCCATGCGCAGTCTTGACCACTGAGTGTACGTGTGGCCTGGCAAAACTTGAAATACCTGTCTTCAATGGTCAGAGCCGCGAGTGGCAATGCTTTTGGAAGCCGTACGGGATGATTATACACACTCATCCAGATCTCACGGATAATTAAAGGTTCCCTATGTACCCTCCGCATTCTACGATGCTTGCTACAGGCATCGCACGCTCCCACAAGCACGACAATAAATTTTCTCGCTGACGCCAACAAGCACGACAATACATTTGCTCGCTGACGCCAGGCCTCAAGCATCCCGTGTCGCAGTGTTTGCACGTCGCCGAGTGGCTGATGGCAACTTTGGGGTCCGGCTCCTTATGAGCAAGTCTCGAATTGCACCGCTGAGAACCATTTCTCTACAACATTTATAGCGTCTAGTGTGCGTTGTGGAAGTAAAATTATGACATGCAATCTGTAAAATTTCAGAGTTCTCGTCCTGTACCGCCTCTTTCTGGGCTGACTCAACGGTAGCGTTGCATTCGATAGCTGTGGATGAGAATCGCTGGCAGACCTTTGTAAGAAAGCGTGTTCGTGAAATTACCCAGCTGAACCTTTCCAAGAGCTGCACCTGGCGTCACTGTTCGAGTGCGGACAACCTGGCGGACGTTTTAACGCCCGGAGTTGCAGCAGTAGTTCTGACGCGAGAGACAATGTGGTGAACTGGCCCTGTATGGCTGTCCGACCCTGAAGAAATATGACCTCTGAATGTGTACACTCCACTTGACCAGCATATCCAATTCACCAGCGTGCTGGCGTCCGTTTGCCCAAATGCAGCCTCACAGCAAGCTGTTTATTCGCCTACCCCACTGCTGAACATCGAGACCTACAGCTCGCTCTCCAGACTTCTATAAGTAACAGCGTGGATCATGAGGTTTATTTGCAACGCTTCCCGAAGCCAGACAATGTCTTCTGGACCACTGACTTCACTAGAAATGGATAATGCTGAGAGGTATTCCCTCCAGCTGGTGCAGAAAACCACGTTCCAATCCTAGATGTCCACACGTCACGGTGGCCGGCCGTTGCCATCAGGTTCCAGCGTCCTGACGCTGCGACCAGATAATGACCACGACGGCATGCTCAGAGTTGGAGGCCGTCTACGTGAACGACGACCAAGTAGTGGAACGCTTCTATGAAGATGTGGAATCAGCAATGGCCAAAGTAAAAACGCAGTATACCGTATTTATGGGGGACTTCAATGCTAAAGTGGGCACGAATCAGGCTGGAGACAAGGCAGTTGGGAACTATGGTCTGCGCTGTAGAAATAGCAGGGGGGACCTACTAGTTGAGTTTGCAGAACCGAATAACCTACGCATAATGAATACCTTCTTCTGTAAACGGGCGAGTCGGAAGTGAACCTGGAGGAGACCGATTGGGGAGCACAAAAATGAAATAGACCTCATAATATGCGATAACCCTGGCGTCGTGCAGGATGTGGAAGTGCTCGGAAGGGTAAGGTGTAGTGACCACCGTATGGTAAGATCTCGAATTAGGCTAGATTTGAGGAGGGACCGCAACAAGCTAGTACGAAAGAAGCCGATAAATGAGCTAACAGTAAGACGTAAAATAGAAGAATTGAGGATCGTGCTGCAGAACCGATATTCCGCCCTTAACGAGGAAGCCGAGCTTACGACACAGGAAGCCAGCGACAACCTTACACGCATTATCACGGAGTGTGCAGTGGAAGTCGGGGGCATTATGGCTAGACAGGATACTGGTAAACTTTCTCAGGAGACGAAAGATCTAATCAGGAAACGGCAAACCATGAGAATCTCTACCGCAGCTTGATGTAAAATATTCTGATAAGGGAATCTCTTTGAACAGTCAAGTTTCGGTAAGCACAATGACACGAAACAAACACGAAATGAATTAGCGAAGAATTCAGTTGGCTTAGTTCGTAGACATTGAGCGTTTTGGTAAAAGATGTCCAAATTACACACCTTCACTGACGAGTACAGACTTTGAAGGATGGAGCATATCATCACGTAGAATACCACGGAAGCGCTTGAAAATGCAGCCACGCGGCCACATTGAGGGGTCATTCAGACGCTTTATGTTTTCTTCGTTAACCGTGACATGAAATGAGGAGTACGACGAATATTTTGTTTTCCGACACCGGCAGGAAAGGAGACAAACATTTAAAGATTCGATGTGCTTTTTGAGGTCAGCAGTTGCGGTGTCAGGACTCAACTTTGAAACATATAGTGCCCTTTCACGCCTCGGCCGCTGAACCATTGACAATGCAGAAAACTCCATTGCTCCAAGGAATGCAGGCCTGTTTCCCTTCTGTGTCTTCTTTTCACCCGTTGCAACCCGTTTCAGGGGGTGGGGTAAGACGTAAACGGGTTTGTGCGAAGGGGATTGACGAGCTGGCGCCGTAGTACAAACAGGACTGGTCTCGGTGTCTCGAGGTGCGTCGGAGGGCGAGGGGTTGCCGGAGGTCGATGGGCTCACGGAAGCTACAATTGAAACAACCGTCGGGGACTTCGCAGGCGCGGGGGTCACACGGCGGGCCAGCTCCTCACGCAAAAAACGAACCTCAGAGCGAAGGGAGGCGACGATTCGAGCCTGCTGTTCAGCCCCGCGGGAATAGTCCTTTCGGAGGTGCTTATTTCTTCTCGCATTTGCGACACTTCGTCGCTCAAAAAGGAAATCCCCTCAACAACGTCGAGGAGAAGGCGGCGGAGACCGGCGATCTCACCACAAAAATCACCCGGTGGGGAGAGGGAGGAACCCGTCGAGGGACCGCAGGGTTGCGAAGAACATGTTTCTGTCAGGAATGCGTACATCTCGTCACTATGCTTAGCGCCCGGCTGGATCAAATTGTACACATTGCAGCAAAATGGGTGGGATCCAACCTTCAAAAGTTGTAGCTGGTCGTCCGGCCAGGTCACACACTTCGCATACACAGGTTTTTCAAAGCTTTCGCAGCGATGGAACTGTTGTTTACCGAAAAAAATGCACGAGCAGAGCAAGCATGCATCCCGGCTGGGAGTAATAATATTAATCAATCAATCAATTCATCAATCAATCAATATATCAATGAATCAATCAATCAATCAATCAATCAATCGTTTATTAACGTGTCCAGGCACAGCCGGAGGGCCGTTGTGCTGGCGCACCAAGAAAAAAGAAAGAAAAAACGGGCAATGTAGGTGCGCACACCTCATAGGTAATGCAATTAAAGGACAGCGGTACTGACACACGAACACAAAAATTACACTCAGTCGTACACCAGAATATACATGCACCCACAGAAAACACAAACACAAACATACACAAAAAAACAAGTACAGTGCCTTGCAGTAAGGCATGTATCATCACGCCAGTGGTCGTCATACGCAGATAATTTCAAAAATATACATAAATGTTAAAGTTTAGTTGCACGGAAACGGAGTGAATCACGATAGCTTATATGTAAGAAAAGGAGCATGGAAGGAATGTACATGTAAAGAAAACCAGACATAGAATAAGGGGAATATATAAAAAAGAAAGTCTTGTGTTGTCATCACTTCATGCTCAAGTGACCGCGTGTGAACAGAGGAATAAAAAGGTCACTTACATGACAAGCTGACCGACATGTTTGCGGAACTGTGTCGAGTAATTATTAAATATGTGCAAATATTCGTTGTACTTATTGAACGTACACCGGAGGCGAAACAAGGGGCACAAGCCACGCAGACACCTCGGATTAAAAATTGGGTCGTGTCTTCTGGTGGATTTTTGCGGCACATGGAGTGCAACATGTTGCAGCATTTCACCACAAGACACTGTGCCGTGAATGATTTTGAGCAGGAAAAAAAGATCAGCCTTAATACGTCTGGAGTGTAAGACGTCTAGTATCGGTGCAGAGAATGACCAAAATTGTTATGGCTAGCAAAGCGATGATTGAAGCTAGAAATAAACTTTTTCTGGATACTTTCAATATGCATACAGAGTGTTTTCTATGCGCTATTTCATACCACAGAAGCATGCTCGAGCAGCGGACGACAAATACTCGTGTACAGCTTGAGAAAAGAACCCGGCTCCTTGAACTCCTTTGATAAGCGACATATAACGCCAAGAGATCGGAGTGCCCGCCGAGTGACCTCCAGGATGTGCAGGCAGAAGCTCAATTTACTGTAAAAATTAACACCAAGATCCTTAACTTCCCCAACACGTGGTAGTGCTTCACGGTTAATGTTATAGGAGAACAATATATTGTCAGTTTTTCTAGTGTAGGTCATTAACTTAGTTTTTGATGTATTGATAAGGAGTTTGTTGCGTGAGCACCAATCTGAAAAAGACGTGATCGCTCGCTGGAGAGCGGAACAGCTTGCGGTGTTTAAAACAGCCTTAAATATTTTGACATCATCAGCATATAAGAGAAAGTCACAATCATGAATTATTGAGAAAACATCATTTATAAGAACTGAAAAAAGAAGTGGCCCCAGAACAGATCTCTGAGGGACACCACTTGTATCCTCGTAGGAGAGGGAAGACTGCCCGTTTACATGCATGGAGCATGACCTATCCGATAAATAAATACATAAAAGGGGTGTGATTGATGGTTGTAAATCGAGTTAACAAAGCTTTCTAAATAATATATCATGGCAGACGACATCAAAAGCCTTGCTCAAATCGAAGTAGACGACATCGAGTTGTCCTCTTCCCTACACAGCTTCCGAAGCATGCAACATAAAATTTTCAAGATTAGTGGTGGTCGATCTCCCCGCGAGAAAGCCGTGTCGAGGTAATAACATAGTTTTTACACTGAAAGAGAGTAGTGTATATAGTACAGTCTCAAAGAGTTTTGAAGCAGCGCAGAGAATAGAAATCGGGCGGTAGTTTGTGGGGTCTAACTTTGACCCTGACTTAAATATAGGAACAACCCGCGCAGTCTTCCAAGGAGTGGAGAACTTACCGGTATTGAGTGACGTTCGAAATATTTGCGCCAAGACCGGAACAAGAAGATCCCCAAACGCATTCAGTACTGCGAAGGAATGCCATCAGGGCCGCACGAAAATGAGGGCTTAACTCGCTTTAGAGCTCTTGATACAAGACTTTCGAAATAAAACATTCTGGGCTTTTATCATACCCCGGAAACTCTTGAGGGGGGCAGGGTGCACTTTTCTTGCCGAATACTGAGCTGAATTGTTGAGCAAAAGTAAGGAACGTCAGGAATACTGTCACCCCTCTTGTCAATGAGGTTAATATCTCCCGGGTTGTTTCTGAAGTTTGTAAGCGGCATGACCCCAGAAAGCTTTAGCATTGCGTGGTGCATCAGCTTCAACCGTGGCAATATAACTGGACCTATCGCACTTAAGCAGATTTTTACAATGCGACCTGAGTGGACGAAACTCGCTCTGCCACCTCTCTTGGCCAGTTTTTTTTTGCTTTTCTGTGAGCTCGATTCTTTCTACCAAGGGCCTTTCTTAGTTCAGATGAAAACCAGTACGGATAATTGCTACTTCTTTTAGTTTTTTTGGGTACAAATCTGCTTAAGCCATCGTGAAGAACTTCAGTGAAAAAATGGGTCATTTCGTCAGCGTCATTAAGAGGGTCCAATGGTGACCAATCCGTCTCAGCAAGGAAGTGAAACAAGCGAATATAGTCCCCACGAGCGAAGTTCTAAACACTGACGCCTGGTGTGTTGACGGGGGACTGTGGTGGGCAACGGATACGTTAGAAATTGAAATGAGTAAGGGGGCGGGGGTGAAACCTGTCTGCTTTTACGAGGTCAATATAACTACGCGACACCTCAACGTGTTCCATGTTAGTAAAAGACAAGTCCAAAACGTTTCCGCGCAGATTCCGGACGAAGTTGCAGTGCTGTAACGAAGTAAAAGAAATAAAATCTAGCAAAATTTCACACTTCTGTGATTTCGAATGGGACGCCCGATCAACCAACTGAGTTTCCCATGCAATGCCGGGTTTGTTAAAGTCACCAGTTATTCGAAAATCGTGATCACTGTCAGAGGTTACAATATTTTCTATTGTATTTAGGGTATGTTTGAAGTCAGTGGCATTTGTCTCGGGTGGTATGTAGTAGGTGCATAGTAAGAGGCGTTTCCCCCGAGAGCAAAGCACCTCTAACCAGATAGACTCAGTTTCCAATTCAAGGTCCAGGCGCCGTTTACACTTAATCGAATCGTGTAGGGCAACCAATACGCCACCTCCTCGTTGTTTGCCGCACGAAGGGTCACGGTCATTCCGAAAGACTTGGTAGTTTGGGGGAAAGAAAGAATTTGAGCTAATTTCAGGGCACAGCCAGGTTTCTGTAAGAATTATTACTGGAAAGCAAGAAGAAACTACATCAGAAAAAAATTCGGCAGATTTAGTACGTAGCCCACGGACATTTTGGTAGAAAAAATCTGAACTGCAGTTACTCGCCATTGAAACGGTGTTCCTCGACATAGATCATTTGTTCACACAACTCACCGCGGAAGGCAGTGCCGCGGCCAAAGCGCAGGGTCTCTCAGTTTCTCGAAACACACGTCGTCCACGGCGACGTAGAAGGAAGCGTACAAGTCATGCCTCGTTTTCAGTCGCTTGCACATGATTGTCACAGCACCCACAGAACACAAGTGCGTGGCTACTTGCGCCGATGTTGTAGAAGGACGCAGCTTGGTGAGAAATATAGCTTTATTGTGCCTGGGACGGCCGACCGCCGCAAGTACAGTCCCATCAGAAAGGCCAACCGCCAGCGGACGCGGGTTGTGCCTTGCGCGGCGTTGCTGCTGCTGCGTCGGTGGTGACAAGTTCTGGAGAGGCCGAGAAGCCGAATTCACCTGCGTCGGGCTTGGAGGGGCAGAGGCAGGCAGCACGGGATTCAGCGAAGAGCCGGGCGTCCGCAGGGTAGGGAGTTTTGTTTCCGCGACCATCCTGGTTGGCAGCGGCGAAAAATCGGCCAGCAGGGGCGCACCCCTCAGCCGGGCAAAATCGCTGCGCAGGGAATGCACCTCTTGGCGCAGCGATTTCACGGCATCGGCGTGAGCCTCAGCCTTTGTTGGGCCTTCACGGCGGAGCTGCTCGTTGTCCTCCCCCAGCTTAACAACCTGGTCGGAGAGAAAAGAGATTCCTCGAGGGCGTCCACGAGAAGGGCAAGGAGCGAAACCAGCTCCGCGGCGAGGTCAAAGGGGTGTGTGGTGGCGTCTCTGGGGGAAAGGCTGGACGAAAGAGCCGGCAACGCTGCCGCTTGCGAAGAAATGCCGTGGTCCATGTTAGGGCTAACCGGCGGCGAAGCAGTCTTGCACGTATTGCAAATGAAGGGCCTCGCACCTGGCTTAAGTACTGGAGGTCGTCATCCGGCAACGTAATACATTTCGCGTGAGCGCACTTGTTGCACTCGCCGCAACGCAGAAAGTTCTATTTTCCGAAGAAAACACAGGAACAGAGTACGTAAGCGTCCTTGCTTGGCGCCATCTTGGAAAAGAAGGCACCATAATAATAATAATAAATAAATCAATCAATCAACCTTTATTTTTGGTGTCCAGGAACAACCCTAGGGTCTTGGTACTGGTACACCATATACAAGCATTCATAAAAACAAACTAAAATCAAGACAACACAACACAGAAAACCATATATATGAAAGAAACAATAAGGTAAAAATAGTTACAGAGATCCCAGAATGCAAAACAGCAAAAAAAGGAAGCCTAGTGTTAGAAGCCATGACCTCCGGCCAGCAAAAACGATGAAGGCACTTGAAAAATTGAAAATACACAAGCAAATACTCAATGAACAGGACGGAGATAGATTATACACATAAAACAAAGGTTTTGTAACAAAATGTTAGGAAGTTTCAAAATGGAAAAACGAAGTTCAGCATTACAAGCACTGACACTTAAACCGACAGAAATTCAAGCAACACAAAATCAGGAAAAGTGAAAAACAAACAAGCAAGATGATGATTTGCATAAAATAAATATGAAACAGAAATACGGCACATAAATGACATAAAGGCACTTAAGCTACAACAGTTTGCAATTCATTAGAGAACAAAGACAAAGAGCTCTGGAATATATCAGGACGATCGGAATATTCATTATATGCACATTGTATTCTGCAGATGGACGAGCGTCGTCTACTTAAAGCATCTGTTCTGAAAGTTCGAAATCTTCGGAAAAGTTTGTTCGGCAAGTTGACATTGATAAGTGCAACCAAGTCATCACACAAAATATCACCATGAAGAAGTTTATAAAGAAAGATAATGTCAGCTCTCATTCGTCGACACCAAAGGGAAGGAATACTTTTGAGACAAGACATGCTGCCGTTTGCGTCTTCTTGTACATGACGGAAACGGTGCGTAAAGATAGAAAGGAACTTATTTTGAACCCTTTCGATGCAGTCACTATTGGACTTGCAAGTTCTTTTCCAGACAACAGACCCGTATTCAAGAAGAGGTAAGCAGAGAGCCGAATACAACTTTAAGATAGGAAGCAGACCTTTAAACTCTCTAGAATACCTGCAAACAGCACCCAGACAACGAAGAGACCGACGGGTAATTTGTGCAATGTGGGAAGAGAAAGTCAGAGGAGAATCAAAAAGTACTCCCAAGTCCCGAATTTCGGTCACCCTCGGCAGTGTGGTGCCTGCAATTTCATAAGGGTATTGCAGCTGTTGAGTTTTTCTACTATAGGAGACAACTTTAGTTTTTGAAGGGTTCAAAATAAGGTCGTTTTTGGTGCACCAACGATGGAATGACACAATATCAACCTGAAGAGAATTACAGTCCTGAACACTACGCACTTCTCTAAAGATTTTTATATCATCAGCGTACAACAAAAAAGAAGAATTTTGAATGGCAGAAGCAACATCGTAATGAAAATGGAAAAAAGAAGGGGACCCAGAACGGAGCCTTGGGGTACACCACTGGTTGCTTTGTACCTAAATGATGTTTGACCGTTAACACTTACATAGCAATATCGCTCCTTGAGATAGCAACGTATAAGACCCACCAAAGAAGCGTGTACATCTAACAGAGTGAGCATTGCAAGCAATAACGAGTGGTTGACAACATCAAAGGCTTTGCTCATGTCACAGTAGACCACATCCAGTTGGCTTCTACCAACGATTGCTGGGACAGCCTGCTCCATGAAGCATACAAGGTTCGTGGAAGTTGAACGACCACGCATAAATCCATATTGATTAGGAATGAGGACATGTTTAAATGAGAAAGACAAGACCGTATGAAGAGATAACTCGAAAATTTTAGAGGCAGAACAAAGCAGCGAGACAGGCCTAAAGTTTATAGCATCAGTTTTTAGGCCTGACTTAAAAACAGGGAATACGCGAGAGATTTTCCATGAGCGAGGAAACGTTCCCGACCGGAGACAGTTATTAAATATTGAAGTGAACACAGGAACGAATATATTTGCATATGTTTTTAGGATTGCAGCAGGAATACCATCTGGCCCACAAGAAAGCGAGGGCTTGAGCCGCTTGATGCTGGTCCGAATGATGTTCTCGTCCAGTTGTAAACCACCGGATTTCTCGCCCTGGTAACAAGGGGCGCTGCTGTTGTCACTACCACCGCTAATCCCAAAAAAAGAAGATAATTGACGAGCAAAGCAGTCGGCCACCTTGACAACCTCATCGCCGTTAGAGTCTAGAAGACGAATAGAATCTTTAGTTGTACTAGATCTAGAATGAATGTGTTTCCAGAAGGCTCCCGGTTGGTGAGTTGCTTTAGTTTCTACCGACGCCAGGTACGAAGTATGATCACGTTTGTGCAATATTTTACATAGGGCACGTAGGCGCCGGAATTCCTGAGCAAACTGGTTGGCACCAGAGCACTTCATCTTTCTGTGCGCACGTTCCTTGAGTTTCAGGGCATCCCGCAATTCAGAAGAAAACCAGTGTGGAAACTTGAACCTCCTCGGTAAATATTGCGGGATGTATTCCTTCATACCCGAAAGCACAATCTCTGTGAAACGGTCGACTTGTTCATTGACATCAGTATGGTCAATGACGGTCGACCAAGGGGCAGCGGAAAAATAGCCATACAGCCCAGCATAATCTCCCCTGGCGAAAGCGTAATGAGGTTGCGTGTTGTTGGAATTTACGGAACGGTGGAGCAATGAAGGGAGGCAACAGGAAATAGAAAGAGGAGGATGAAATCTGTCCCGTATTACTAAAGAACAATCAGAGTGTAACACACTAACGCCATCAAAGTTCGAAAAGCACAGGTCCAGAATATTTCCACTGCAATTTTTTATGCGATTACACTGTGCCATAGAAGTGAAAGCCAAAAAATCTAGCAACCTATTACCCTTCTGTTCAATGTGGTGGTTGTAGTGGGAATAAGTTAGCTGGCTCCACTCCACGCCAGGAGCATTAAAATCTCCAAGCAGCAGGACTTTGCGGTTGCCATGAGTGATAAGCACCTGTTCAATGGAGGAGATTAACTTATTGAACGCCTCAGAAGCTACATCAGGAGGAATGTAAAAAACACCAACTGGAAGTTTTTCAGTTTTAGAGAAATGAATTTCGACCCATAAAGACTCATCTGCGTTATCAATATCGCTACGTAGCACACACGGGAGAGATTTGTCAACGGCGAGAAGGACCCCGCCCCCTTTTTGTTTGCATCCCGTTAAAGCACGATCATTACGATATACATGGTAATTTTGAGGAAAATAATCACTGGATAGGATATCAGGGCACAACCAAGTTTCAGATATAGCTATTAACGGAAAGCAAGAAGCCAGAACGTTACCAAAAAATTCAGTCGCCTTAGTTCGAAGACCTCGCACATTCTGATAAAAAACATCTAAACTAGTCATGGTTGTTTTTCTTACGTGAGGCGCTCAGAGCTGTGAAGCATGCCTTCGCGAAACATGCCTCGAAACTTCTTAAAGAGGCAGTCTTTCGGCCAAACAGCGGGGTCATTTAGGCGCTCGAAACACTCTTCATTCAAGGAAATATAAAAGGATGCATAGGTGTCGAATTTAGTCTTCAGTCGTCGGCAGCTCAAGGGCGAGACACCTAAAGTAGACAGATGAGCATTGAGACTGGCAGGGGTGGTGGTCGGAGAAAGCTTGGAAACAAACATAGCTTTGGGGCGCTTCGGCTGCGAAACGACGACCAGTCCAGATGTGTCTGACGCACCCACACATGCCCGGCTTCGGCGCTTTTTCTCAAAACTGGGAGGGTGACAGTCAGGCACAGACACGGAAAGCACTGGGAAAGGGGTGGACGGAGTTGGGTGCAGTGTAGGAGACGCCGGAGACACCGCCTGCAGCGGAGCCGACGTAGCCGACGAGGATGGCACTTCATTGTTAACAGCTTGGGTGAAAGAAGGCTTCCCCGAGCTGCCGCGCATTCCATTCTGCAAAGCAGCGGGACGGCGAAGCAATTCAGCTCGCAAGGAGCAAACCTCTGCACGCAGGGAAGTGACCAACTTCGCATAATGGGCGCGGTCTCCCTCCCTCTCCTGACGGAGGCAGGCAAAAGCCCGCGCGTTTTCCCGGCGCAGAAGGTCGTTGTCCTCGCGCAGCCCGGCCCCTTGGTCGCTGAGAAAGGAAATTCCCTCCAGCACGTCAACGAGGAGCGCGCGAAGACCGGCAGGTTCGGCACCAAGGTCACCCGGTTGGAGCGGGGGCGCCGGGGCCTTCTTGACGACTGTCGGTGAGCCTTGACGAAGGGAGCAGCGGGAAGAAGCCCTGCTTGCGGGCGCGCCGAAGTCGTCGCTGGCTCCACTAGGCCTAGCCGCCACCTCAACCGTTTGACAGATGTTACACTTGAACGGCCGAGCGCCAGATCTCAGGAGTTGAAGCTCCGCGTCCGGCCACACAACACACTTCGCGTGCACGCGTTTTTTACAGGCAATGCAGCGGAAAAACTTTTGTTTGCCATAAAAAACGCAAGAGCAAAGAACACAACAATCCTTGCTAGGCGACATCTTGAAAAAAAAGAAAAAGAAATAATAATAATAATAATAATAATAATAATATTAATAATATTAATAATAATAATAATCAATCAATCAATCATTTATTTGCGTGCCCAGGAACAGCCGGGGAGGCCTTTGTGCTGGCGCACGGAAACAAAAACACGAAACATGATGTACACATCTCTCAAAGTAACAATAAGAGGAGAATAGTAGTGGTTACAGAAAACTAAACATTTTGACCTAAATACACACAAACGCACCAACACAATAGCAGTAGTTACACACACAGAAAACCACACATTTTGACAACACAAACACACACACTTACAAGAACCCATTCATCCACACAAGTAATGCCTAACAGTGAGGCATATCTGACCGAAGTAAACGAGACAACTAAAAAGTGAATAAAAGAAAAAAACGAAAGCATAGCTGATGTTGAAGCCACAGAATGAAAGTCAATAGAGTTCATTACTCAGGGATAAAAGACCAATACGGAATAAGTAAATTTGACAGTTACGCCATTACAAACTCACAGACATGTTTGCAAAACGGAGTAGAGCAATCGTTAAATATATCAAGGTAATCCGAATAGTGATTGTACGTGCATTGCAGTCGAAACATAGGGCACAAGACACGCAGAAATTTGGGATTGCAAAAGGTATCATGTTTCCAGGTCCACTTTTGCTGCAAATAAAGGGGAACAAGTTGTAGTAGCTCACCGCAAGACAGTATGCCGCGGATAGTTTTAAAGAGGAAGAGAATATCAGCCTTATTCCGCCTGGATATTAAACATGATAGCGTCAATGAAGAGGGGGATACAGGATTATAACTACTACAATCACCAAAGCGATGGTTGAAGATAGATATAAACTTACTTTGGAGCCTTACGATAAGCCTACGGTTTGTTTTGCACGTGCTATTCCAAACAACAACAACAACAACAACGACAACAATAATAATAATCAATCAATCAATCAATCAATCAATCAATCAATCAATCAATCAATCGTGTTTATTTACGTGCCCAGGAACAGCCAGAGGCCTGAGTGCTGGCGCACGGGTAGTTACATGAAAACAAAATACAAGAAACATATAGCAAGAAAAAAACAAGCGACAAGACACACACAAATTGAAGTAGTGAAAATGACAGAAATAAAGCACAGGCGGAGCCTGGGTACAGGTAAAAAAATAAAAAAAGAAGATGCCTATGTTGCTCTGCCCGTCGTAAAGGCCACACGACAGGCAGAGCAACAAACAGAGTTTGACAGTAATACAACAAAAACAACGGCAAGAGTGTAGAGACAAATGAAAAAACGAACAAATGACAGTAAACAGTTTCAAAAATAGGCAACTATCAGTTGGATAGACACAATAGCAGAGAAATCAAATTCCAGAAAAAAAGAACGACAGACATATCATAGGTGTTTAACATACTGCATTCAACAGCGTTGTTCGGTAAACTGTAAAGGATTTCTGAAAGATGTCAAGGCGTTCAAAGAAGCGGTTGTAACAATTCTGTATTCTGCGCACAGGAGAATGATTGGAGTTGCGTGCAGCGGTCAAGAACTGGCGATGCGACCTGGTGGGCCTTTGTGGTACACTAAACTCTAAACAGTTAAGCAGGTATGCGCAAGAAAGGTCACCATGAACAATTTTGTGAAGAAATGTAAGGTCTGCACGCATACGTCTGCAGTTCAAGGAAGGGATGGAAGGGACTATGGATAAGTCAGAATCAGGATGAAAACTGTGATTGTGATGACGGTGCTTAACTATGGATAAAAACTTCTGCACACGTTCTATTAATTCACTACTAGATTTGGAGATGCCGTTCCAGGCAACAGAAGCATATTCTAACTGTGGTATACATATTGCATTGTATAGCATTAGAAATGGATCTGGAGAAGAGAATTCCTTTGTAATCCGACACACATTTCCAAGGCTTCGGAGTGCTCGCCGGGTGATGAGCCTAATATGAGGAGAAAAAGAGAGGGTACTGTCGAAAAGCACCCCTAGGTCCCTAATCTCCTCAACCCTTTGCAGAGGAGCTCCCTCAACACTGTAGGAAAACAGCAGACGGTGGGTTTTCCGGCTGTAGGTGACAACCGTTGTTTTAGTGGGGTTGAAAATTAGGCAGTTTTTCCTGCACCAGACCGATAATTCCGACACATCCCTCTGCAAGGCACAGCAGTCCTGAACACCGCTAATGTGCCTAAATAGTTTGACATCTTCAGCATAGAGAAGAAAAGAAGAGTTTGTTAACACTGTTGAAACATCATTGATGAAGACAGAAAACAATAATGGACCTAGCACGGAACCCTGGGGTACACCACTTGTTGCAGGGTAAACACTAGACTTTTTGTAGTTAACATCTACATAAAAGGCCCGGTCAAGGAGATAGTTGGACAACAAGGCAACAAGGCTTGCGTCTACACCGGACTTAGCAAGCTTGTTAATTAATAACTGATGGTTCACCACATCAAACGCCTTACTGAGGTCAAAATAAATAACGTCCAACTGGCCGTTTTCACAAACTGCAGCCGAAGCCTGTGTCATAAAGCTTGCAAGATTTGTGACCGTCGATCGACCCGAGAAAAAGCCGTGCTGATTTGGTAGCACAACGTTCTTGACGCAGGCAGCAAGAACTGTATGTATGTATGTTTGTGGTTTATTGGCGCAAGGGTTTCTAAGACCAAAGAGCGCCAGAACTATGTTATGTGGTCTTTCAATAGTCATGTTTGTGCTTAAAATATGTATGAAATGAGCATGATACATCTTAAAATACTGTATATATGGGTGTAGAGGGCCCGTCCACTAAAGCATGAAGATGTTCATAATGGTGGCTGAAATGGATTATGGGTGCAACGTGATGCACCTCGAGCCAAAGAGCATGCGACGAGAGTGGGCCTCCCGTGCGGATAAAGGGAGCATGAGGGCCTCACTCACTGCTCGTAGGCTCTGAGGTCACGCACTGTACGAGATGAGTTTTAAAAACTTGATGTCTGCAAGATAACTTAAAAGACTTTTGTTTCTAAACATAGGTTCATTTCCTAAAAACAGTGAAGGATGTAGTGGAATGTTGTAGGTATATATTTTCGGGAAATGCCGTTTTCTGACTTCATTGCAGAATGTGCACTCAATTAATACATGGAGGACGGTGAGTCGTTCCCCACACTTGTTACAAACAGGTGGGAGTGTTCCATTCAAAAGATATGCGTGTGTAGCGTAAGTGTGGCCTATTCGCAGTCTGCAAATGGATACTTCAATGAATCTGTTTTGTTTTTCTGTTGTGTATCTTCCTAGGTTTGGTTTTACTGAGTGGAGCTTGTTGTCTGTGTGTGTGTCCCACACGTGCTGCCAGCATTTACGGATTCCCCTCCGGATTACTGGTTTCAGATCGAGGTGAGGGACCTGCGCTACATCAACACCACTACGTAGGGCCGCCAAAGTGGCGTTCTGGTCAGCAATTTCATTGCCCAGAATGCCACTGTGTCCAGGGATCCAGCAAACAAGTATTTTTAGCTTTGACTTATAGGCAGTTATAAGAGCTTTAAAAAGGCGGTTTAGAATAACGTTTTTTGTGGGCTTAAAGGAATCCAATGCAGTTACTACGCTTAGGGAGTCTGTGTAGATGACTGATTGTTGTATTTTGTTCTGTGTAATGTGTTCCACTGTGATTAGAATACCATAGGCTTCTGCTGTAAAGATGCTACAATTTCTGTTCAATGTCCTTGTGCTGGCAAAGTCCGGGCCATGTGCAGCACAGGACACAGAAGAAGAAGACTTGGAAGCATCTGTGTAAAAAGAGGCGCATGGATATCTGTGTTGTAAACTTAAGAAATGCTGTAAAATCAATTCGCGGGGTGCACGACGCTTGTCAATTTGTTTAAAGGATGTGTCACAATGAATAGTTGACATGTCCCAAGGTGGGACTGTATCGGCAATACAGGTTTTTATGCCATCATCTAAAGACACCCCTATCTCCTCTGCAAGGCCTTTGACACGCAAGGCTACAGGGGCAGGGATCGACGGGCGCGCTAAATACAAATGGGCGGATGAGATGTCATTCACAATAGAATTGCATGGGTGATTCGTCATAGACATTGTCCTAATAGCATAGAGGAGTGCTGTATAAGCACGCTGGTGCTCTAGGCACCAGTGGTCGCATTCTACATAAAGACTCTGGATTGGACTTGTCCTGAAGGCTCCAGAGGCAAGGCGAAGGCCCAAATGTAGTACTGGGTCTAACATTTTTAAGGCAGTTTTAGACGCGGACCCGTATGTTACACTTCCATAGTCTATACGTGACCTAACTAAACTCACAAAGAGACGTAAAAGGCAGTCTTTATCAGCACCATAAGACTGATGTGACAACACTTTTAAAATGTTAATGGTTTTTAGGCATTTTTGTTTGAGTTTCTTTAAGTGCTGTACGTACGTTAGTTTTCCGTCAAGTACAACACCTAAAAACTTGTGTTCTTTCTTGACAGCAATCCGTTCTCCGTTCAGTGTGACATCGGGTTCTCGACGAATTCCACGCTGTCTTGTGAATAACACACATGTACTTTTGTGAGGATTCAATTTAAAACCATTTTCTTCCGTCCATTTTGCAAGCCTGTTCACACCTAACTGTATCTGCCTTTCACATATGGACTGATTGCATGACCTAAAGCTTATTTGGACGTCGTCAACATACATTGAGTAGGAGATTGAGGGTGGCAACGATTTCCCAAGTGAATTCATTTTAATTATAAACAGAGTACAGCTTAATACTCCACCCTGGGGAACCCCATTTTCTTGTATGTATGTTCTTGATACCACTGTCCCTACTCTTACCCTAAATGTCCGCTCCGACAAATAACTTTCAATAGTGTTTAGCATATGTCCGGACACACCGAATGCCTTGAGATCAAGCAGTATGCCGTAACGCCAAGTTGTATCGTATGCTTTTTCTAAGTCAAAGAAAACAGAAAGACAGTGCTGTTTGTGGATAAAAGCATCTTTGACATACGACTCAAAGGCAACTAGCTGATCAGTTGTGCTTCGACCTGATCGGAAACCAGCCTGACAACTGTCCAGGATGCCGTTATATTCAAGAAAATGGATTAGCCTCTTATTTACCATTTTTTCAAAAACCTTTCCTAAGCAACTTGTCAGAGCTATTGGTCGGTAACTGGCAGGTAGTGAGGCATCTTTCCCCTGTTTTAATACGGCAGCTACAACTGCTTCTCTCCAAGCTCTCGGAAAGTATCCCGCCGCCCATATTTTGTTGAACAAGTGCAAGAGTGTTCGGAGAGTTTCTGGGTGCAGATGTTGTATCATTGTGTATGATATACTATCTGCCCCAGGCGCTGAAGCTTTACATGTTCCCAAGGCGACCAAAAGCTCTGTTATGGAAAATTCCGTGTTGTATGGTTCGTCAGATCTTTTGTTATCACGAATCGGTTTCTTCTCCATAGATGTTTTGTGTCGTAAGAAAGCATTCGTGTAATGAGCAGAACTCGATACATATGAAAAGTATTTCGCAAGTGTGTTTGCCTGGTCCTCTAGGGTATCGCCTGTACTGTTGACCAAAGGTAGGGTGTGTGTTTTCCGTCCATTAAACTTTTTAATTCTGTTCCATACTTTGCCTGCATCTGTGTACGAGTTGATAGAAGTCACGAAAGAGCGCCAGCTATCTCTTTTTGCTTGCTGGCGAATGCGTCTTCCTTGTGCTTTTGCACGTTTGAAGGAAATCAAGTTTTGCGTAGTGGGGTACCTGCGAAGGACACCCCACGCCTTATTTTGAGCCTGCCGTGCAAGCCTACACTCTTCATTCCACCACGGCCTCCTAGTGTTAGGTGTGGCACCAGATGTTTGCGGAATTGAGCCCTCGGCAGCATGAAGAATGTGTGCAGTCACCAGTTCACAGGCTTCGTCAATGCCCAAATAGCTTAAGGACGTGTATGAAAGCTGAGATAATTGTTTAAATTTTAACCAATCAGCACCAGATTCCTTAAACTTTTTATGGCAGATGGAACTGTTACGGGCTTTATCAATGCCTTTCAAGATGACAGGGAAGTGGTCGCTCCCATAGGGGTTGTCGTCCACTTCCCATTCAACAGCCGGAAAGAGGACAGAAGAGCCGATCGCCAAGTCTATGTGTGAGTATGTATTGTGTGTAGTGTTGTAGTATGTCGGCTCTTTTTTGTTAAAGAGACAAGCTCCGGATGAGAAGAGGAATTTTTCTATCAAGCGGCCCCGGGAATCTGTGCGTTCAGATCCCCATAGTGGGCTGTGTGCATTCAGGTCACCTACGAGTAGGAACGGTTCCGGCAGCTCATCTATGAGAGACTCAAATTCAGAGCTAGATAAACGATATTCAGGGGGAATGTATAGTGAGCAAATTGTTGTTAATCTGTTGAAAATAATTGCCCGAATTGCAACCGCTTCTAGGGCGGTACGCAATTGAAGAGATTGGCAAGGGATAGATTTTTGCGTAACTATAGCTACGCCACCAGAGCAGTGCGTGCAGCTATCTCTGTCTCTCCTAAATACTGAGTATTGGTTCAGGAAATTGGTGTGCTTAGGTTTCAAGTGTGTCTCCTGTAAACATAGGATGGCTGATTGCGTTTTGTGTAGGATTTCATATATATCATCTAGGTTTTTAATAAGGCCCCGGCAGTTCCACTGTGTAATTATTTGTGCTACCATAAATGTTTAGGGAGGAGATTTTACCTGGTGTAGATGAGGACTCGGGCTGGATGTATACTATCTATCAGTTCTGACTTGGGCCTGTGACACGGGTGGCTGGTGGCTTTTTGCCTCGCCCCGCCATGGTGCGCTGTTCTCTTTCCGCCTTTGGCACTGGCAGAGACGGTGTTACCTCCATGTCATCATCTGAGTGGTGTGACAGTGACGAGATGGAGTCCTTGCGGGCTCCGCCTCGGGATATGTTCGAAGTGGAGGCAGGAGCCCCTGCCGTCCTCGACGGTTTGTTAGACACAGAAGTGGTCGTGGGACCGACCACATCTACGTCCATGGCCGCCTGCAGTCTGGCAGCCGGAAGAGGAGGATTGACGGCAGAGCCGTCACTCCTCACACTCGCAGCTAACACAACACTTGCGGGCGCCACAGGTGTCGTGTCGGATGGTTGGGCTGCCTTGGGCAGCACCTGGGGGGGCTGGGACGGCACCAAGTCTGCTTCGCAGTACTGGGTGGCCGCCGTGACTAGACGCCGCTCCGCCCCCCGGCGAGCTGCATCGGCATACCTTTGCGAAAACATTGAGTGTTTCTGTCGTGCCTCTTGATAGGTAATGTTCTGGGTGACCTTCATGTTTATGATTTCTTTCTCGGCTTTGAATTTAGCACATGACCGAGAGTATGCAGCGTGGGGTTGTTCACAGTTGGCACATTTCAATACGTTAGAAGCACAGTTCTCTGAAGGGTCATGATGTCCTGCGCACTTGGCACATGTCAGTTTTCCGCGGCAGGTGGTAGTACTGTGCCCATACCGCTGGCACTTGAAGCAGCGGCGTGGGTTGGGTATGTAAGGTCGTACGTTGCAATGAAGGAAGCCTGCAGTGACAGACTCCGGTAGGACACTTCGGTCAAAAGTTAGGATCACATGTTTAGTTTTTACTTCTTTGCCATCGCGTCTGATCATTATTCTTCTTACCGCAGTAACGCCCTGGTCACGCATGCCCTCGAGGAGGTCAGACTCACTTTCATTGAGCAGGTCCATCTCAGATATGACGCCCTGCGAGCTGTTAAGGCTCCGGTGTGGCGTTACAGCTACTTCAAGGCCAAGTAGGTCGGTCTGGTTCAAGAGACTATCAGATTGTTTTTTAGTAGATAGTTCTACAAGCACGTCCCCCGATGTCAGCTTCTTTGCCTTGTAGTTCGCGCCAACTACACTCTCAATGAACTTGGCAATTAAGAAGACCGACTTGCAGGTAACTGGAGATTCCTTGTTCTTAGATTGTATCACTAAGAAGCGAGGAAAGTTGTCCGGGGTGTTAAATTTCATGTTGGGCAGAGGTTTGAAAATTACATCGGTGCGGGCCCTTTTTGGGGCCCGATCATTTGGAAGAGAGGATTTCGAAAGTACCATGCGGCATAGTATAAAGCAGGGAACTGGGGTACTTTCTTCTTTGACGTTACCCTGATGGTCAAAGAGGTCCCGGAGCTCCCAGCCTGATAGACAGACAGGGAGCCCATCGGCCGGAGCTTGACCAGGGCTCCGACGGCCACCGTTCACGGCTTCTAACCCTTCACCTTTCAACTTCTCGCCACGGTAGGTAACAGCTTAAGTATGGGGGGCTCGGGGTACGCGGTGTCGCCACTCACCGTCACCAAGATTACTCAAGGTGCCCCGTGCGGGGAGGCAGCAAGAACTCTGTGCAGAGCTGACTCAAAGAGTTTTGAGGCGACACAAAGGAGTGAGATCGGGCGATAGTTAGAAACGGCTGACTTATCACCAGACTTAAATATTGGAAAAATTCGAGCGATCTTCCATGCACGAGGAAATTTACCTAAAAGTAAGCAGTTATTATAAATGGAAGTTAAGACAGGCACATAAATGTTCCCGTAAGCCTTCATGAGGGCTGCTGGAATTCCATCTGCACCACAGGAAAATGATGGTTTCATCCGTTGAAGGCTATCATTGACAATTTTTTCATCGAACCTAAGTGTGTTAAAATTAGAGTTATTAAACGATAGGCGTTCGTCGTTGCCATCTGGCAGTTGAAAGACAGAATGAAAGTACTGAGCAAAACTGGTGGCAACATCCTCAACCTCTTCACCATCGGAATTAAGCAGGCTAACGTGTTCTTTAAACGCCCTAGAACGGCCGCGTACATACCTCCAGAATTCAGCCGGTTTCTGAGACGCAGCAGCCTCTAACGGTTCTATATAGAGCTGGTGGTCACGCCGGTAGAGGATTTTACAAAGTGAGCGATACCGACTAAACTCCGCTTTCCACTTGTCGAGCCCAGAACGCTTGGCCTTTTTGTGGGCGCTATCCTTAAGTTTAAGCGAACTTCGAAGTTCTTTAGAAAACCAGAGGGGAAATTTGGAAGGAACAGGCTTATAACAAGGGATATACTTTTCCATGCCACTTCTGACTATTTCGGTAAAACGTCGAACCTGTTCGTCAACATCATTGACATCCAAAACACTAGACCATTCAGCAGATGAATAAAAGTGATACAGCCCAGCATAATCTCCACGCTTGAAAGCATATCGCGGGACTGAACAATTGTCAACACCGCCAGAGCTATGCTGGGTCGCGACCGAGACAGAGACAATAAGAGGGGGGTGAAACTTGTCGGGGTGCACAAGGGATATTTCGGAGGCACACACTCGTACGTTTTTAAAGTTTGAGAAGCACACATCTAGAACATTACCACAAGAGTTTTCTATGCGGCAAAACTGCTGCATGGAGGTGAACGACTGAAAATCTAATAGCATGCTGCATTTCTGCGCTGCATAATGGTTTTTGTGCTCAAAGGAAAGACTGTTCCAGCGAATACCTGGGGTGTTGAAGTCTCCAAGTATGATGAGCTTATGGTTGGAGTGTGCATTTGAGACATTTTCTATGGATGTGAGTGTTCGATTAAATTCAGAAGGTAATACATCCGGGGATATATAGAATGCACCGATGAGTAGCTTCTCGCCCTTCGTGAGGCCTACCTCAAGCCAGACTGATTCGTCTAGGGTCTCGAGGTCAGCACGCCGCATGCACTGCACTGAATGATCAACGGCAACGAGAACCCCGCCACCTTTTTGTTTAGGTCCAGTTAATTTTCTGTCGCTTCTAAAGATTTGATAGTTAGAAGGGAAATAGTCGGAAGACGAGATATCATCGGAAAGCCAGGTTTCAGTAATGACAACAGCAGAAAATTTAGAGCATACAATATTTCTAATAAATTCAGAGGACTTAGTTCGTAGACCTCGAGTGTTTTGATAGTATATGTCGAAACTCTCGTACTTACTGATCATTTTCAGTTATTTCAGAGCTGTGCAGCATACCAGGGTGGACCTTGCCTTGAAACGGCTTGAAAAGGCAGCCTTTTGGCCACATAGACGGGTCGCTCAGGCGCATAAAACACTCCTCGTTAACAGTTACGCAAAAAGAAGAATAGGAGTCGTACTTAGTCCTAAGGCGTTTGCACGACAATGGCGTAACTTGCACAGTTGACAAGTGGGCCAACAGTTGAGCAGATGTGGTGTTAGCCGACAGTTTTGAAACAAAGATGGCCCTGGAGCTGGGTGGTCGGTGTACCACAACCAACTGAGAAGCTTCCGACGCACCCACGCGGGGAGGGCTCCTTTTCTTCTGCAAGTTCGTCGGCGGGCCATTAATCGCAGTGTCGGACCTAGGAGGCGGGGGCAGAGGGTGGAGCGAAGGGGAAACCAAAGTGCTCAAGGCCGTAGCAGGTTGACTGCTGGGGCGGTCAACGAACGGCGAAGCGGTGGTAGATGACAGGAAGGGGGCACATTCACCAGCTGCACCGGCGGCGGCTTCGGCGAACGACGACCTCGTAGGGATACCAGACTGCGGTGACGTCACCGGCGGCATGAAAGGATTAGCAGGCTTCGGGGAAGCAGCGGCGCGGGGAAGCACAGGCGGCGCGGACTGCGTATGGGATCCAGTGAAGAAGCAACCAGTCTCCTGGGCCGCACTCTCGATAGCTCAGAAATCTTAATAGAAGTATTTCCTCCTTCGTCGTCTCCCCCTCAGAGGACGAGGCAGAGGAGGCAGGAAGAAGCAGAGGAGGCACTTGTCCTTACTGGGCGCCATAATAATAATAATAATAATAATAATAATAATAATAATAATAATAATAATAATAATAATCAATCAATCAATCAATCAATCTGTCAATCAATCAATCAATCATGTTTATTTACGTGCCCAGGAACAGCCAGAGGCCTGGGTGCTGGCGCACGGATAGTTACATGAAAACAAAATACAAGAAACATATTGAAAGAAACAAACAAGCGACAACATACACACAAATTGAAGTAGCGAAAATTACAGAAATAAAGCACAGGCGGAGCCTGGGTACAGGTAAAAAAGAAAAAGAAGATGCCTTTGTGGCTCAGCTTATTGTAATGAATACACAACAAGCAGAGAACAAAGTTTAACAGTAAGACGACAAGAACAATGACAAAGTATAGAGACAAATGATAAGACAACCATGATAAGTAAACAGTTTCAAAAACAGGCAACTATATTGGTTAAACAGAACCACAGAGAAACAAATTTCAGCAATAAAAAAAAGAAAAACGAACGACAGAGATATCATAGATGTTTAACATACTGTGTTCAACAAAGCAGTACGGTAAATTGTAAAGGAGCTTTGAAAGATGTCAAGGCGTTCAGAGAAGCGGTTGTAGCAATTCTGTATTCTGCGCACAGGAGAATGATTGGAGTTGCGCGCAGCGGTCAAGAAAAGGCGATGCGACCTGGTGGGCCTCTGTGGAACACTAAACTCTAAACAGTTAAGCAGGTCTGCGCAAGAAAGGTCACCATGAACAATTTTGTGAAGAAATGTAAGGTCTGCACGCATACGTCTGCAGGTCAACGAAGGAATGGAAGGAACTATGGGTAAGTCAGAATCAGGACCCGAACTGTGATTGTGATGACGGTGCTTAAATATGGATAAAAACTTCTTCTGCACACGTTCTATTAATTCACTACTAGATTTGGAGATGCCGTTCCAGGCAACAGAAGCATATTCTAACTGGGGGATACATATTGCATTGTATAGCATTAGAAATGGATCTGGAGAAGAGAATTCCTTTGTAATCCGACACACATTTCCAAGACTTCGGAGCGCTCGCCGGGTGATGAGCCTAATATGAGAAGAAAAAGAGAGGGTACTGTCGAAAAGAACCCCGAGGTCCCTAATCTCCTCAACCCTTTGCAACGGAGCTCCCGCTATACTGTAGGAAAACAGTAGACGATGGGTTTTCCGGCTGTACGTGACAACCTTTGTTTTAGCTGGATTTAAAATTAGACAGTTTTTGCTGCACCAGACCGATAATTCCGACACATCCCTCTGCAAGGCACAGCAGTCCTGAAAACTGCTAATGTGCCTAAATAGTTTGACATCATCAGCATAGAGAAGAAATGAAGATTTTGTTAACACTGTTGACACATCATTGATAAAGATAGAAAACAATAGTGGACCCAGCACAGAACCCTGAGGTACACCACTCGTTGCAGTGTAAACACTAGACCTTTTGAAGTTTACATCTACGTAAAAGGACCGGTCAAGGAGATAGTTGGACAACAAGGCAACAAGACTTGCATCAACACCGGACATAGTAAGCTTGTTAATTAATAATTTATGGTTCACTACATCAAACGCCTTACTGAGGTCAAAATAAATTACATCCAACTGGCCGTTTTCACAAACTGCAGCCGAAGCCTGAGTCATGAAGCTTGCAAGATTTGTAACCGTCGATAGACCCGAGAAAAAGCCGTGCTGATTTGGTATCAGAACGTTCTTGACGCAGGCAGCAAGAACGTTGTGCAGAGCTGACTCAAAGAGTTTTGAGGCGACACAAAGGAGTGAGATTGGGCGATAGTTGGTAACGGCTGACTTATCACCAGACTTAAATATTGGAAAAATTCGAGCAATCTTCCATGCACGAGGAAATTTGCCGAAAAGCAAACAGTTATTATAAATGGAAGTTAAGACAGGCACAAAAATGTTGCCGTAAGCCTTCATGAGGGCTGCTGGAATTCCGTCTGCACCACAGGAAAATGACGGTTTCATCCGTTTAAGGCTATCATTGACAAGTTTTTCATCGAACATAAGTGTACTAAAATTAGACATATTATTAAACGATAGGCGTTCGTCGGGACCATCTGGCAGTTGAAAGACAGAATGAAAGTACTGAGCAAAGCTCGTGGCGACATCCTCAACCTGTTCCCCATCGGAATTAATCAGACTAATGTGTTCTTTAGACGCCTTAGAACGGCCGCGTACATACCTCCAGAAGTCAGCCGGTTTCTGAGACGCAGAAGCCTCTAACGACTCTATATAGAGCTGGTGGTCACGCCGGTAGAGGCTTTTACAAAGTGAGCGATACCGACTAAAATCCGCTTTCCACTTGTCAAGCCCAGACCGCTTGGTCTTTTTGTGGGCACTGTCCTTAAGTTTAAGCGAACTTCGAAGTTCTTTAGAGAACCAGTGGGGAAATTTGGAATGAACAGGCTTATAAAAAGGGATGTACTTTTCCATGCCACTCCTGACAATTTCGGTAAAACGTCGAACCTGTTCGTCAACATCATTGACATCAAAAACACTAGACCATTCAGCAGATGAATAAAAGTGATAGAGCCCAACATAATCTCCACGCTTGAAAGCATATCGCGGGACTGCACAATCGTCAACACCACCATAGCAATGCTGGGCAGCGACAGAGATAGAGACAATAAGAGGGGGGTGAAACTTGTGAATAATAATCATCATCAATAATAATAATAATAATAAGAAGAAGAAACAGCAGCAGGAGGAGCAGAAGGAGAAGGAAGGGGAGACGACGAAGGAGGAAATACTTCTATTAAGATTTCTGAGCTATCGAGAGTGCGGCCCAGGAGACTGGTTGCTTCTTCACTGGATCCCATACGCAGTCCGCGCCGCCTGTGCTCTGTCATGCAGCTGAAGCTGGGTAGGAAGAGAGGGGCTGGAAAGAAGCATCTCCCATTGCTCTTGTTGGAAAGTTGACTGGAAGAGAGGACGGTGCTCAGGGCTAGAGTCGCCCACCCCCTTCATGTGGTGCAGTGTTCCTACTTCTGAGCAAAATTTACATTCAGAGTCGTATCGTTTCGGATGGATTAAGTGAAGACGTGTCGGGTGTGGGAAGGAGCCGGATTTTATGAGCCGTAGGGTAGTTTGTTGTTCTCTGGAAAGGTCAGAGCAAGCCGAGATAGAGTGTCTCTGAAGGCGATATGGCTTGGTTATGTCCCTGAACTGGACAATCGGGTGACTGTCCTCGTGCAGCTCAACAGCATGGGCGGTAAAAGCGCAGGCTTGTTGGTGGGCGTATTCCTTGCCCTCCATGGAATCGTGAGCGGTTGTCCAGATGATATAAATGGAACTGCTTGCGGAGTGGAATTTCGGCACACGCAGTGCAGGTCGGGGCACCAAACGCGACTGTTAAGTTTGGTAGGCTTGTTTGGAATCGGTGACTACCTTCCGAATCCCTTGTTGAGTGAGAGCCAAGGCGATGGCTGCCTCTTCGGCTGCCGTCATATCTTTGGTCTTGAGTGAGGCACAAGGAAGGAGGTTGGTTCAGGAGGTAGCCACGATGATTCCGTACTGCTTCCCTCGGTGTTAGGAGGCGTCTGTGTAGATAACTGCATGATCCCTACCGAGAGTGGTGTTGAGCGCTTGAGCCCGTGCTTTTCGGCGACCTTCACTGTGTGAGGGGCTCGTATTTTTAAGCAAAGGGAGCAGCTTTAGGTCTTTTCGCCAAGAGTAAGGGGTTACATAGAGCGGAGAAACATTCTGCGCTGGCCAGCCATTATGGTGAAGGATGCGGCGTCCCGCCGCAGTTCTGCTCATTCGGAGCTTGTGGTTAGAAAGATGGCCCTCTATCACCTCTTCCACTGTGTTGTGGACCCCGTGTTGAGGAGCCTCTCTGTGGACACACTCATCGGAAGAGCAATGGCCTGCTCAACCGCCTTTCTAATCATTATATGAAGCATCTTTATGTCATCCTTGCCGATAAGAAGACAGGGGGTTGAAGTAAGTCAATCTCGAGAGTACAAAAGCTTGAATTAATCAAAAGGTATCGGATTCTTTGAGGCCTTGCTTTCTGGTGGCAACTTGCCTGATCATGTGTATGATTTGATTGATGCTGTGTTTGAGGCGCTGAAAGGATGCGTCACCCTTGGAGTTGGCTTGGAGATGTAGGCCCGGGATCTTGATGCTGGTGCATGGAGATCTGGTCTGGCCATCGAGCAGGGTTTTAATGTGTTCCTTGATGTGTCGTATTGCGTGAGGGCGGACAAGGAGCGGTTATTTTTTACATTTGCTCTGGAGGCCACTTTTAAAGGGAAAGTTTTCATCGTACTCGAGCACAAGTGCCCCAGGAAGTGTCTTCAGTAGTGCAGAATGTAGTATAGCTTTGTAATTTGGGCTGATCTCTACCAGTTTCCTGAGCGCTGCCGTGGTACGATAAAGATGATCGTAGAGGCGCGAAGAAAAGTGACATCATTCGCATTTCCCCTGGTGTCAAGTCTACAACCTTATACAGATGCTGTTGAAACAATTGTCTGGTCGTTCAAAGCACACAGTGGCTCTATGACCGAGTCGCAATTTTCTTCAGCTGCTAAAATCTGGGTTAATTCTTGGTACGGCTTTTTTTCGAGCGCCGTTGACCAGTGGAGTTACTGTGCATCTTTGGCAAAGGACTCGCCTTCACACGCGGACTCTTTGGAGTAATACAAAAATGGGAAACCCGCTGAAACGCCACCGTTTAAAATTGGAATCTTCTGTTTCTTGAGGTTGATACTTTTATTCAGGGTTCGTGTTATCGTCATACCTAGGCAAAGTTGACGTGACTCACTCTAAATTACTCACAAAATTTTTTTTTCGAATCACCACTCACTCAAACTGAGGCTAAATGCTGAGCAGCAAATCTGCGCTCACTCAAGCTCAAACTCACAGTGAGCGAAAAACTCAGAACTCACTCAGACTCAAAACTCAAAATGTACTCAGAACTCAAAATGTACTCAAACTCAAAATGTACTCAAACCCAAAATGTACTCACAACTCAAAATGTGCTCAAGCCTAAATTGTACTGAGTACTCAAAATGTACTCAAACTCAAAATGTTCTCAAAACTAAGAATGCACTCAATCTCAAAATGTACTGAAACTCAAAATGTACTCAGAACTCAAAATGTAGTGAAACTCAAAATGCACGCAGTACTCAAAATGTACTCGAACTCAAAATGGACTCAAAACTCAAAATGAACTCAGACCTCCAAATAGGCTGAAAACTCAAAATGAATTCTGAACTGAAATTGACTCACAACTCTCTCGTCCTTGGAATTTACTGGGCTCAGATTGAGTCTGATTTCATAACCATGCAGAGTTTTAGAATTCGCGCGTGGTAAAATTATAACGGATGCTACTTCGTGAGCACAAACTCTTGCATTTGGTAGGACATGATGCCATAACTCCTGTGTGGTCGGAAACAATTTTCGTTGCAGATTTATTACAGCTATACCTGCTGGCCACGATGATTACCGCTGGTTGCAAGCAGTTGTACGTATATATTGGATACCAAACTCTTGATATAGGCTCTGTGTTCGTGTTCATGACAGAGGTGGTGCAGACTTGATGTTGTGCTGGGGCCCTGGGGAGAAACAAACAAGATTGAGCGAAGGGACGTGCGCTCACTGCTCAGTTCATTTACGTCGAAGCTGTTTAGGGTTACGCTTCCTTGCATTCTTGTTCTGCATCCTGAAAAATGCCTTGTGTCAAAGTGAACTGCCCCGCGAATCTCTGAAGCGCGAGTCGTTCATGGATATGCCTTTCTTTTTTAATGCTAGAATTCTTTTCCGAGTACCCCCCCTTCCCTCCCCCGGCCACGATCGTGTAACGCCCTGAATTTCCACAAAAATGCAGATATCAGGGAAGTTCAACCTGTAATCATTGTAAAAGCGTAAATGCACATAATTCATCAAACGGAATAAAAAAACTAAAACAACGAAATAATAAAAAAATACCGAAAATAGTGAACCGTGTTACACGCCTGTCATGAATAGCCACAGCTTGGGTTAAAATTGAAAGTGATAGGCCGCAAGAGCACGTGGGAAATCAGACTGAAGGTATGGAGACGTAAATCACATGGGACAAACAAAAAAATGCTTCGTGGTGCTCATCATGACTTAGTTATCGTGAGTCATAATAAATGATGGACTTCATGATGATGACCCGTAGGCGCATGGGATCTGAGAATAAATTTTTTGATTAGGCAAATAACGTGGGACAAATAAGAAAACCATCCTGGTAGTGATAATGATATAGTCACGGTTAATCATACAATGATTTAAAATTTATTTGGACGTCGCTAGTGTGTGTCCCCGCACCGAATATAAGATCTCGGTGCAGGGATTCGCGTGGGACCAAAAAAATGCTGCCTGGTTATAATCGTGACACAGTCATGGTGAGTCATTGACGGACTCTGGTCATAGATATGATTAACATTGAAAGTGATGTGTGCTAGGGCACGTGGGGTGTCAAATGAAGGTCTCAATGAGGGAAATCACGTGAGACAAATACAAATTCTTCCTGGTCATAATCATGACATAGCCACTGTGAGTCATCGATTCGGTTAAAAAAACAAAGTGATGCCACGGCGATGTATGGGGTATCCAATTGAAAGTCTTGATGAGGGGAATGACTAGGGAGAAATAAGAGATGCTTCCTCGTTATTCTCATGCCATAGTGATGGAAGGCAGAGATTAGGGTAAAATTCAAAGACAGACTGGCAGATTGTGTGGGGTATCAAATTAGAGGTTTCGATGAATAAAAATTGTGGGTCAGATAACATCGGCATCCCGCTGATCAGTACTAGCTAGGAGCAGAGTCCTTCAATGCTTTACTGGTCACGAAACTGCTCCGTAACTCAATTGGAGAGCTTCATATGCTGCGTTTGGCTGCCGCGCGGGGGCGCCACCGTCTCACTGAGGTCACTCTTCGGGCGGCGTTGCGGTGGCTCGAACGGTGGAGGCGCGGCGAGTTGTGTTTGTTTTGTGCGGGAAAAAAACTTTAACGTGCATCTCGTGCTGTTGTGATGCGACTTAAGTAGTATAAAGACGATGCCGAACACGTGTTGCGTCCCGGGATGTCGTTTCATGTACAACGATGCAACAGAAAGTGTTTCCATGTTCTGCTGACCGAGCGACGGGAAGCTGCGTGAGAAATGGAGGCGCGCCATTCCAAGGCAAGAAACGGGAGATTTCAGCTTCCATTATAACTGCGTGATAGTGTGCGGAAATGCACTGTGTGTGAGAATAAAAATGCAATGTACCCATTTGAGAGCATCCAAGACCTGGAATTTTTGTCATATCAGTAAGGTAGTAGCGGTGCTTCATTAGCAGTTTGCAAAATTGTATTACCTTGCGCTCATGCTCGTGTGTAAAAAAAGCTTTGGGACGTCCTTGTGCATTACATTTTCATATTTCCGCGAATTATCCCTTAGGGTTCGTTTCGTTTGTTTTCCAATCGCGCGTGGCCACTTCCGGATTTCTTATCTGGCGGTGCAACCGGAGCGCCCGTTTGCTCTTTTTGTCGTACGTCCTGTCGGCAATATTGTTTGATATGGAAAGGGTGTCACCTTGTCGCTAACTTGATTTTTTTGTTTCTTCAACAATGTTCTTGACCATAATTCCATAGATCTGAAAGTAATACCGTTCCGAGATGTATAGCAAACGCCGCGCAACTCACTTTATGAAAGTTCATTTGTGCACGTCAGACTGCGGACTGCTTCTCGACGTTTGTGTTTCATTCTAGTCTTTTTTAGAGCAGGAGCTCACTTTAATAAACTTCGTTTATAAAAGCTTTCCGTCGTTCTTGGCTACGTGGCAATATTCTGATCCATCCGTGTGCTGCACGTCGTAGCGCGAAAAAATAAACTTTTGTACGCTGGGCCACGCTCTTTTGTTTCACTTCGTAATATTGAAATTTTGTTGTTGCGTGCGATAACATCAGTTATATTGTTCTTTTTTTTCTTTCCTTTTTTTGCAAGGATTGCAAAGCGTAGGCACACGGTGAAACATATATCTTTTCGTGTTTTCATCCTTCACTTTTCTGCAGCGTTTTTAGATGTTCTCAAGTATGTACCAACTCCTCGAAACAACAATACTATTGGGCTATCTCTTTTAGCGTTCTGTGCATTCCAGAGCAATCAACGGATTCATTAAGCGTAGTCTGAACGATGCATACTTGAATTTTTTTATTATATTCTCGATAGGCCCGCAGAAGTCCGTTACTACTGAGCTGCCGTATGCGTGGTATTTACAACTTTTGCTTGAAGAAAAGGAGCAATAGAGATTTAAAAATCCGCAAACACGATGGCGCAGCGCTCGTGCCAGAGGACGCAGAAGGCGTTGCCGTTCGCCTTTGAAGTCTACGGTAATTTACTTCGAAAAATCAAACCCCATTGAAGGCAGGTGATATACACAAAAACTGGACTATTCATCGCTAACTACTACGAAAAAAAAGCACACTTAATCAGCGCGCAGACACCAAAAGCAGCGAGCCTTTGCACGCTAAGAGCTCGCCAATATGCCGCACGCGCGGCGTCTGGATGCCCTTCGTACGGCGATGGCGCCTGTAGTGGCACCAGCGGTCCCTATATGAAACGAGCACCGAAGTTTCGTGACCATTGAAGCATTGAACGACTCTGCTAGGAGTAAACTGCTAACATTTATCGCAGATGCTGGAACGGTAGCACAAAAGAAATTGTGGTGTCAAACAGAAGGGTTTGAGGAAGAAAATTTAAACCGGAAAACGACCGGATCGTAAGATCATTCTGTGCACTCACTTCCTAATTAAAAATTCAGAGTTGTGTCGTAAGCTCATAGGGGCTGTACAATTGGTTTCCGTGTCAGGATTCGCGGGTAGCTAAAGCGAACACATGCTACTTAGAAGTGTGGCAAGTTCAGTTTTAAAGGACGGCAATATTGTAAGCGCGACGCTCCGAAGCGTGAAAATTCGTTTATTACACTTCCACATTATCCCCAGCATCAAACAATTCGAGGAACACTTAGTGTTCTTCTGGACTGACAATCATCATCGTTGGTTCCTAGAGCGGTGTTCGCAGACGGCTGTGTCGTAGAATAAACGTCCTACTTCACAAGGTACCCAAGGTGCTTACAATATTCAAAAACCCTCATCGGGTGCTTCGGAGGGATCAATCGTGCTTGCGGCATTTGACCAGGCCATCTTTAAAACGTTGCTTGGTCGACAACCTGTGGCTCGCAATGTCTGGAAAAAGCTTATGTAGCCACCAAAACAACGCTGCTGAACAGCCAAAGGGGCAAGATGGAAATAAAAATCGGGAAAACTTTTTTAATGTCGCGATGGGTCAACATCCGCCGCTAACCACTGCTCACTGTATCATGCTTCTGTAGCTTCTTTTATACTAGAATTTTGCCGGGTCGGCCATTTTCTAGCGATCGTGGCACAACCTGGCGGACATTTTTTGAGGACTGCGGGGCGAGCAGACGACGTCGCAGTCCCACGCTGTTGCACCGTGCCGCGCGTGGATATCAGACGTCCAGGTGGCATCGAAAACCGGTGTCATTTATTTGGTACGCCAGCCGTGTCAAGTTCAACAGTGCTTTAAAGAGAACGTTCAAAGCGCCCGAGAGCTGTCCGATTTGCCCATAAATTCTGTCCCGAACCCGCTAAGGCGGCGGGCTACCCCACAAGCGCTTTGTTTAGGCGGGGTTTGCCTGTGAGGCTACGTTTACCGTGCAAGCAGACACCCCACTTTTCATCCCCAATTGATGTTTATTTTCTTAATTGGGGGCAGGTTGCCGTCATTGCCTTTACTTGGCAATGTGCAGGACCTACTCATCCAGGCGTGATTACGCCATCATACTCTGCACCAACAGTCAGCGTTAGGGCAAAGGTCTCGTGCAAAAAAACGTGTGAAGTGCACCACAAAACAAAGAAGTGTCTGCCTGTGCGGAATCTATTCGCTGCACAAATTTCCTGCGCCACGTGAGTGCCGCCGGGAATTGATAGCCGTCCTGAATCGGAAAGAATTCTAACCAAGCAGATTTGCCAGAATACGTACAGTTGTACGCTTTTTCCAGAAATACTGTTTATCCACCCTCATTTTTACTCCCTATCGCACGTTTTTTGTTCACTGGAGGTATGTTCTGTTCATCTCATCGACAGGAAGTCGACAAAAATCATCTGGATACCGATGCTGCAGCTCGGGTATGCAAAAACGTTGAGTCCAAAAGGAAACAAAAGCGTCGCGGAGACGGAGAACGCCCGGTCGCGTCAGGAAAAAGCTGTTCGCGGTTCCCACCCACCGCTGAAACGATAAGGTGCTTCGAAGCAAGCAAACGGCCGTGAAATCTTGGTGGATCAAATATGTTGCCCCTCTTTGGCAGCAGCAAATAGTGTTATGAGGCGGCAAATGTTTTAGTTTTGTGAGCAAGCATGTCTACAACCTGCACAGTTAAAGGAGTATTTCATGGCCTTGTTGAACAATCAACTCAGTATGACGTGTGGGAGCGCGTAATAAATTTCAACACGTTCGCGCACCGACAGCAGCAAGCCATTCTTGTAAATTTGCACCATCGCGAACGCGATCGAAGGGATTCGCTGAATCACCAACGCACTTGCTTTTAGCGTGCACGTAGGGGGCATATCAGCCGAATAGTTCCTAAGCTGTTTCATGGGAGGGCAGGCTTCTTGACAGAAGTTGATTGCTGTAATGTCTCGAGCCAACTACGCTTTCAAGATAGCGTGCCAAAAATAAAACAGTACAATTATATCTATCGGGCACTGAATAAGGCTTTTTTGCGTACCTGGTCATTATTCAGTGCATCATTTCTGATGGTTGCATCCGATCCACCTTGCTTCACCAAGACAATATTTTGATACCCTACACGCCCTATCGGCATCACTTTTATTTTATCCCTGCCATTGGCTACCCTTGGCTATATCATGATGATAAGGAGGACGTATTTATTTATTTCATATGATTCGCCTCATCGAGACCTTTAACTTGATACCCAACAAGCATTATTGGCGTCATCTAAATTTTCACTCAATCTATGACTCACCACGACTATCTCATAACTATAACGAGAAAGCATTTTTATATTTGTCCCACGTGATTCCCTTCAGCGAGACATTTAATGTGATACCCCAAACACCCCAGCAAGATCATTAGGAATTTTAATCAAATCTGACGAACTATAACCATCATGACTGAAAGCAGGACGCATTATTTATATGCCCCACGTGATTCCCCTAATCGAAACCTTAAATTTGATACCCCATTTGCTTTAGCGGCCTCACCTTGAATTTTAACTCAATCTATGACTCACCATGTATATTTTATTATTAAAACCACGAAGCCTTTTTATTTGTCCCGCGTGATTCCTCTCATCAAGATCGCAAATGTGATACCCTACCCGCCCGAGCGGGTTCACTTCGAATTTTAACCCAATATAAGACTCGCCATGACTATCTCATGACTGTACCCAGAAAGCGTGTTTGTACTTGCCCTACGTGATTCTCCTCATCGAGACAAATTATTTGATACCCAACACATCCTAGAGGCATCAATTTGAATATTAACCCAAACAGTGATTAACCATGACTATCTCCTCATATAGCCGTACCGCATTTTTGTCCCATGTGATTTCCCTCATCGCAACCTTCAATGTGATGCCATGCACACCCTAGTGGCATCATTTTAAACATAAACCAATTTATCTCGTATGATAATATTGAGGAAGTATTTCTACATTTGTCTGACGTGATTCCCCTCATCGACACCTTTAACTTCATACGCCACACGCCCTAGCGCTATAAATTTTAATTTTCACCCAATCAATGACTGGCCATGACGAAGTCATAATATAACCATAACGTATTTTGTTCCGCGTGATTCCCGTCATCTAGACATTGAATATGATTCCCCACACGCTCTCGCGGCATCATTTTGGGTTTTAACCCAATATATGACTTATTGTGGCTGTCTGATGAATATACACTACAAGCATTTTTCAATTAACCTCGCGTGATTCCGTTAATCGGGAGCTTTAACTTATTACCTTACACGCCTTAGCCACACCTCTTTGAATTTTTACACAATCAATATCATAATTCGGTCAATATTCTATCTAAACGGGCGTCACCCAGTCAGTTCAGTTGACAACTTATTTGAAACAGTGGAGGGGACAGCCGCGGCCCCATCCGCCGCATGCTCAGCTCTTCCTTTTTGACCCTAGCAAATAAACCGTTAACAGAAGCAGGCGAAAAACCAGGAAGAAAGCGCCGCCGTGTGCTTTCCCACCACCCTCTCCCACCTTATCAGAGGATCCATCAAAAGGAAAAGGTGAGATAACCCTTTTTATGAACTCACCAGTCGATTATTATTCACACGCCCAGCGGCTAAACCAGAAAAACACCTTCCAACCAACCGATTATGCGCACCACGAATGCTGCCGTACCCGCAGGTAACCTGATCTTCTAGCACAAAGCGGCACTCAAAAGGTACTCAGAACTCAAAATGTACTCAAACTCAAAACGTACTCGGTACTCAAAATGTACTCATACTAAAAGCGTACTCAAAGCTCAAAATGCACTCAAACTCAAAATGTACTCTGTACCTAAAATGTACTCAAACTATTATATTCAAACTCAAAATGTACTCAAAACTAAAAATGGGCTCAAACTCAAGGTGTACTCAGTACACAAAATGTACTCAAACTCAAAATACACAAAACTCAAAATTTTTCTCAAACTCAAAATGTCCTCTATACTCAAAATGTACTGGAACTCAAAATATACTCAAACCTCAAAATGTACTAAAACTCAAAATGTACGCAAAACTCAAAATGGACACAGAACTCACTCGGTCTCAGGCGTACTCAAACTCTGTCGGGCTGAAACTCACTCAAGCTCAAACTCACCATGCTACACTAGCCTCGCGCTCACTCAAACTCAAACTGACGCGCGAGTTTGAGTCCAAATGAGTCTGAGTGAGTGGACTCAAGAGTGAGCCCGCAGACCTCTGGTTATCTTTGCGCTCGATGCTGCATGCGTCATGTTGCTCAGTTCTTTGAATCCCATTCACTTGCAGGCTGAGCTACGTTGAACCCGTTACCTAATTTTCATTACATTCAATATTCCATACGCTTTCTTGTTCGATGTCTTCATGTGATAACCTAGAAATTTTTCGCAAGACCACTTCCTTGATCTGATGTTGTAGGGCGCTGAACCTTGCGGTGGAACGTTGACGGCTCTTTCACCTTCAATGCTCCTAACAGCCGTGTAAGCTTCCGTAATACGGTTCGGCGTTTCCGAAGACAAGGCCGGGCCTTTTACCTCTTCTCGCCCCATAAAGCCCGTCGTGACCGTCTGGCTTCGTATTTTGGTTAGTACGTATCAGTTTCACGGAGCAGTACCGCGTCTAGGCTTTGTTACAATTTGGCGACAATAGCTTCGCGGCTACTCTGTGCGCGCGCGGCATGCGGATGCGTAGTGCATTTATTTGAGCGCATCAGAGAGGTGTCGACACGATTGAGGCCATTCATCGTGTTCGCTCTGGAGGCGATGATTCACCCCGTGGCGATTGCAAACGGCCGGATCAGGATGGATGATGTTTGAAGTCCTCCTCTCTCCCTTCTCACCTGCACGACGGCCACCAGCTCGAAAAAGGTGTCACGAGGTCTGAGAAGGATGTTCTCGCATGTGTTTTTACTTTTCAAGGGCGGGGCAAAAATTTAGGAGGCTGCTGACCGTTGGGAAATTTTGTAAATTTCGCACTTTCTGCCACCCAGAAGAGGTCGCTGCGTGCTATCATCCCCATCATCATCATATTCATCAGGAGCGTGCGACGGCCGAGTCGTGTAACCTCGCCCTCTAGCAGCTGTTTCTGTATCATCGCGAATCTGGGATCACCATGTATTACTCAGAAAGGTTTTCTCTCAGCTATTTGTCGTCCATAACAGAGGAAGCTCTCCTGCTCGTCTCTCGTTGCCCACGCTACTACTGCATGAAGAAGCCGATGGAGGTGAGCTTTGGGATGCCTTCGCACTTTACAACAGACCTCACCAAACGGCTGGAGCTGCAAAAAAGACGAGGCAGAGAACTGTAATAGAAAAGTCAACTGTTTTGCGCCACAACACAAAGTAAAGAAACCTGCATCTCGGCCATCAGATGGCCCAGGGATGAAGAGGCCCACAGATGATGCCTTGTGCTTACCAAAACGTATGTGCGAGGCATCATCTCTGGGCTTCCTTGGGAAGCGTTACGGTACACCATTTTTGTAAGTTTGACATTGTTCTGGTCACAGTGTGCGTACGTTATTAATTTCCCAGATGTTTGCAGGCTTCCTTGTTTACTTACGCATACAGAAAATGGTTCTGCGGTTTCGGCACCACAATATGGTAACTCAGGAAGGCAACCCTGTTACATCTGGCAAGACGGTGTTAGGAACAGTTCGTCTTTCTTTTTCCTTTCGTTTTTTTTTTCTTTGGCTCCGCCGCGCGATCTCACGCAGCGGCGACCGGCTACAAAGGGCACAGCCACATCACAATCACCATCGTCTCCCAAGAAAACGGGAAATGTCAATTTTCAATTTGATAAATGCACAAACACCTCATGGGTGAAAACGGTGATCAGGATGGCAAAATAACCAAGCTAGTTTGCAGAGTTTGTTCAGGCTAACCGCTGTCGTAAATGGACTTTTTTTTTATTTTGTGTATCAGCACTAAACGGCTGGTGTTTGTACTACAATTCTTTTTTCTTTTTTTGCAGCTTCAGCCGTTTGTCAGGTGTGCTTTAATTTCGCCGCATTATTTTGGAGGCCTTCCGTGGACTATCACACCCTGGAATACGAGCCACAAAACACCTGCTGACGCAGCTTTTCGTTTGGCCGGCGATCAAAAAGTACGTACGCCAGTGGACGCGCTGCAGTCTTGTATGCCAGCAGTCAAAGGGTATAACGCATAGCAAGGCCCCCTTCAGCTCATTTACGGAACCAACTGGTCGCTTCGAGAAGGTGAACATCGACATTTTTGAACAGTGCCCTCCTTCAAAAGGGAACACCTACCTACTAACTTGCGTCGACCATTTCACGCAATGGCCCGCTGTGCTTCCTCTTCCCAACAGCATCACCGCCCCGTGTTCGTCCTTGAGGGAGCGGCGAAAATGCTCAACAAACCCGTTGGCAATGGGGCGCTACCCTGTAGTGCGGATGCAGGGAGTTCCAATAGGGGTTAGCAGGCATTGAAGAGTGTCGACTCAAACTGGAGATTGCCAGTGGTGATATTTGATAGACACCATAGCGAAAAACCCAGGTCGCAATGAAATCGTTGAAGGTGGTTTCACTACGGATGTCGCGAAGAGGAAACGCCTCAGGCCAACTCGTCAAATGATCGCCGCAATTTGTAGTTGGCGTTCCCTTTTGAAGGAAGCCAGGGCCGCCAAGTGTTTATGTGCGCCTTCTCGAACCGCGTAGGCACAGCCGGACGCTACCCCTAGGTAGGGACCTATGGGCAGCGTCCACTAGCGCCCCGTTGCAGCATCGCTGAAACTATGAACTACCGCTCCGAGGCTCGCATAGTGATCCTCGTGGGTGAGCAGTCACTGGTCAAAAGAACTCCGAGCGTTCGGCCAGGCAAAGCTGCCATTGGCACGTCAGCTGCTGCCTTCCGTTCTGAATATATGTGTTGTTTTTTGGGTCGGCTTTCTCATCGCTTCGTGCTGCCGGAGTCATATCTCACTGTGTAAATGTGTCAGGGTGGTCTCTAAGGCATTGTAAAACCATCGCACGAAGAATGCCGATGTCGCGCGAAGGTATTCTCTGGACAGACAAGGGTAAGTAGCACCGTTTCCGAATACCTGTGAGCAAAAAACCATGACAAAAATTTTTCAGTGTCCCACTATTCGTACTGTATACAATGGACACGCAACAAGAGAAAGGGCTGAGGTGCAGACATTAGGATGGCAATCATCCCATTCACGGTTCTCTTAGCTTCGCACAATTCGAGTGTTCCTTAGGTTGTCCTTCGGATAATGGGTTGCCCTATTGACACTATACGTAAACATGGAAACAAATCTTGGGAGTTTGGAAGAAGAATCTACAGTTTTTAGTATTCTTTATTATTGGCATGCCTGAAATGCAAAATGAAATATACATCAAATACTGCAAGTTTCCAAGGTGCGGCGTGATGTTATTTGCTGAAAGGTTGATACTCCGTGTCTAACAATAGAAAACATAAAGTATAGCATGAAACAACACAATGAGAACAATCACAATATAGGGCGTTGTTCGATTTAGATCATACTACGCAAGTAGGTGTCCTGACATGTTATTCTAAAAAGACGTTGACGTGTTATCGTAAAAAGTGAAAACAATTTGCTTTGGAAATATATAAATATTTTTCATAACCTCCTAGAACTTCGCCAGAGCGTATTTGCTACAACATTATTAGTTTTCAGACTTTGCTGCATACAGCATAAGGAACTAAAGGATTTGGGTCAGTTTTTGCAAAACATGCATAATTTGGTTTTCATGACGCAACTGCGTATAATGTTGTTCCGATTTTTGTCGTATAAATAGCTGTTTTACAGGGATGCATCAAAGTTGTCTGTCAATGTTACATGCTCAACTTTCATGTTCCCTGAGCTTACCTTTTACATTGTAATTTTACAATGAGCCAGTGTCACTTAGTTTACGGTTGTTTCTATGCGCCCGGATAGATTTGCGAATGAAAAGTTTTGGAGCTGTGCTGCCTAGTGGATGTTCGTGATTTTGCATTTTGACCCCGAAAACTAGTAGATACAGGTTTATCTCAGGTCCGAAGTCTACAAAAACGTTTCGTGCTTTTAATGTCGGTTGCATTTTCAGTCAGTTAAGCAACGTATTGTTTTAGTGAAGCATATTGCTCGATCAACTGTGTTGACTCCTGAGAGACTAAGATTACAATGTGCGTAAGTTTGGCCATTTTGTTCTAACCTCGCCTTCAGAATAAGCTGAAAACTCTTTGTTGGCACTTCGCACCGAGAGACCGTTACAGCTTTTTTGCCCCACCATACTTTGCTTTTGTGAAAGAACCCTGTGTTTGCCTTTAAGAGGGCGATAGTTGGCAGGAAAAAAGTAACAGAATCCTTATAGAACAGTTGTAATCCTAAATTAATGAAATAAAACCAGCACAAACATGACCAAGGGGAGAAAGAAGGGAGAGAGGACATGCATAATCCTTCTTTTTCTTGTTCTTGTGTCTTTGCGCTGTTTTTTTTATCATGAACAAGTAACAACTAGCCCTATTGACATTTCTTCCGTATTCCTTAGGAATTTCGCGGATTGAATGAGTTCTATCTTCATTTCCCGTTATTCCGATACAGGGCAGGAGTGTTAACGTTGTAGCATTGTGTCTTACAGGGCCATGTAAGTTGGCCTGGAAATTATTGCACGTCAAAAATGCGTGTTTACGGCTACTATTACGTAGGTTGAAACTCGCGTTTCACCTTAGTCGAACTGTGTGTATGTGTGCATATATTTATACGTCAAGAAATACCATTTTTACGTTTAATAATTTCGAGTTCCATGATTTCCTTGAAGTAACTAATTCGTGTTTTTGATGATGGTATTTCTCATACTCTCTTTCTGGTTTCTTTATCATTTTTTCTCTTCCCTATTTGTGATAAAGACTGATTTTGTTCGATAGTCAAAAAGACAGGTGAACTGAAATATATATTCTGTGAATGATTCGCTGACGCTGCAATGCTGCTGCCACACTGTGTAGGTGGCTGAAGACCCTCTCCAAACTGCTGGTGCCTTGTACAATTAATTATATAAGGTACTGTGATCTTCATTACTAACCTATTCTCAGTGACTAGCATGCCTAGTATCACAGCCCTGTTTATCTCCAGTATCACCAAGAAATGAAATTTCTTTCTGCGGAAGCGCAATGGAGGGTGCGCTGCAGAATCCTATTTCCGGGTATCTGTAATTTCCCGGGCTTCTCTAATGTCTCGTCGCATGCAGTCCCTGGTTCCCTCCAGCACGTGGCTTTTCTCAAATCAGGGCGAGCAGCTTGGGCAACTGGCAACGTGTACAGCCAGTGTGCTACCTGCGGCGTTCTTTACGTTGCACGCGTGCTCCCGAAGATGTTTATTCTGGTTTCGGCGAAGATGGGCATTCTGGTTTCAACACTCTTCACCTCTTCCAGTGTAATAGGGCCGGAAATCCCTTCACACTCATCAGCCGCAAGCCTTGTAAGTGCACTAACGACAGAACGAAAGCCATGCTCTTGACTCACTACATTAAACCCGGCAAATAACCTGCTGTAATGAGCGTGGAATGCAATGGAAATATCAGCTGAGTCGGTATACCTACTAACATTATAGTAAATCTCATTTATCTCCTTCGCGAGAGCTGATTGGCGCTGATCCCAAAGCAAGCAGCGAGTGGGATACCCGTCAAAAAACCTTCGTGTTCTTAACCGAATTAAATCACGGTGGTATTTTTCAGTAACATATTGCTGCAATTGTCTTTTAGTTACGCCAATTTCATCTATACTTGATGCAGGCATCACTGCCTGCAGTTCATGAAGGTCCACCAATATACGGGAAAGTTCACGAACTTAAAGCGTTTTAGAAACGCAAGACGAGCCTATTCATCTATAGCCGCGTTTCTCACCTCTTGCTTAAAAAGCTCCCATTGTTGATATTATGAAAGGTCAGCTATTGCAAAAGTGTTGTGTAAACACTCCGTAATACTTCTGCAAAAGATTTCATCAGCCAGAAAGGAGACATTGAGCTTCCATAGATCCCACTAAGGAAGCACACCACGCAGAGCACACCACGCGGCTTTGAGCAATCAAAGTAAACCGATACCATACAGTGGTCGTTGAAAAAAATAGGGCGCACTTTATGTCTGGAAATCCCACAAACTTCTTCTAGAGAAATGTAAATTCGATCCAGGCTTGCATTTGAGTTACAATGAACGTCCAGACGGGGGAGAGACATTGCAGTCATCGAGCAAATATGCGTGTTTAATCGCTGCATTGTTGCTGAAGGCCACGTAATAGATTCGCGTACCTCTCGCGCATAGGCCACGATTTATACACATTAAAAAAAACTCATACAAACGCATGTAATCTCAGTTCTCTTCTGTCTGTGCCACCGATCTCGTCGCCTCCGTTGGTGGCGGCAGAGTCGCAGTAGAAGTTAGATCATCTAACATCGGGTATGAGCTTACTTTATTTTATAAAGAAGTTAGTTCACCAATACGACTCCTCTAACCTCCTTCATACATTATGCGTTGATTTACCATACAATGTAATATCTTTGAATTTATAAAGTGTTTGGTTAAAACACAGATTGATGGTGGGCCGGTTGCTCAATACCTGAGGTGTAAAACCGTGCAGGAAAGGTGACTACAGAAAGGGCAAACACTGGTCACTGACTAACAACTGAGTTTATTGTCACTGAACGGGCAATAAATCGGAACAGATAAAAGACACGTGATATCCGTTAGGGATAAAAAAGACCACAAAAGGCAATTAAAATGTACAATCAATTCTATAAGTTATAGTCATCTTCATTACTAACACATTTGTAGTGACTAGCACGCCTGGTATCACAGCCCAACTTATCATCAATATCACCAAGAAAGTAAATTTCGTTCTCGGTGAGGGCAATGGAGGGTGCGCTGACGCAATCCTGTTTACGGGTATGCATTTCCCAGGCTTCTCTAATCTATAGTCGCATGCGATCCCGGTATCGCCCCTGCAAATGGCTTTTCTCAAACAGGGGGGAGCAGCGTGGGCACTTGGCAAGGTGTACAGCAAGTGTGCTACCTAATGGGTTCTTTGCGTCACACGCGTGCTCCTGAAGACGGTCATTGAGGCAGCGCCCTGTTTGTCCCACTTACGAACGCTTACAAGGCAGTGGTATCTCGTCACTAACCTCTCCTTGGCATTCAACGTAGCGCCTCGAATGTTTCTTCGTGCTTTTTTTCGTCGCTGGACTTTCACTGTTCGCGTGGCGGCATAGGTTACTTATTTTCCAAGGAGTAGAAAACACGAGCTGAACTCCCGACCCCCGTAATATTTTCTTTGCCCTCTGGCTAATTCCATGGATGTAGGGGATTAACGGTGTCTTCTTTATTTTTCTTGATGGAGGCTCTTGTTCCTCGGGTGGTTTTCTTAGTTTTTTCAAGCGATTGTAGCCAATGCCGGAGAGGAGCAAATCATGACTTCCAGCCCTCCGCCAACGGCTTGTTTGTGCGTCAGAGCTGCTCTGATTTCGATGGTGGCAGGACCGTGACAGCTAGTTTTGTAACGCCGAAGCGGCCACTCCTCGCTTCAAAAGCTTCAAGTGCACCGACGTGAAAGGCATGGAACCCTTTTGATTTCGTGGTGCATAGCTCCAACAAAAGTGCTTGGCATTCCAGAACAGCCTCATATCCGAAAAGTGAAGTTCGTCATGAGTGGGCACCTCCTCTTTTAGCATGAAGTCGCTAAGCTGCTGTGTAATCTGAGGACGCTATCAACATCGCTCGCCTTTCCTTTTTCAGGCACCTTGTAAAGGATGAGGAAGTCGTCGATGAAGCGAAGCAATTTTAGCGCCGCACTGTCCTTCACAGTCGCGTCCAAAGCCCTGCTGTGACGGACGAGCCCATGGTCACTAAGTGTATAAGCGATGACAGAGCCGATGCACACATCCTTTTTCTAGATGAAGAGGCGGTCCTCGCAATCTACGAAAGTAGAGTTCAGCTAACGTGACAGCAACTCTATGGAGCTGCCTACACTAATGCCGAACTCATTGTGGAATCGAGTGGCACTGACGCAGCCGATGCCGTCTTCAACAGCTTGACAAACGGAGGCATGTGGCAGCGAGTAGCATAGATCATTTAAATATTGAAAAGTCGCTAACCGCTTTTTGTTGCTCCTTTTCTAGGAAGGTTGATACGTCCTGTGCATTCCTCACTTGAAAAGGGCCATCAATCGGCAGCATGCCCAGAAACCGCTGCAAAACCAGCGCAAAGGTGTGTCCAAGTGCCACGCTCGGAGACGATCACTCTGAATGAGAACTCGGGCTTGCATTTTCTGTGTTAATTTATTCCTGTGCTTTGGCTTGAATGATTGGTTAACCGAGCTATTAGCCTTTCTCAACCGGCTGAGCTTACCTAGCTTCTCGGGAGCAGAAAAACTACTTTTCTGTGCAGCAAACGACTATCTTCTTGAGATTACGGGACAAGCGATGCAGATACGGGATAACCGCCACCTTGCTTTTCTCCGTTGGCGTTTGCGCATCATCACGTTCTTTCGTGTGAGACTTCCTGAGTATGCACTCAGCCACCGAGACCATAACATGAGTTGGGTACCCTGCTTCTGCTAGACGGGACGTCTGCTTTGCGAAGCTTAGGCCCATTTCGTGCTTGCAAGACTTCTTAAAGGCGCTGGTTGAGCACAGGTTGACGATACCTTTTTTAACAGGTTTGAGTGGGCAGAGTGATAGGGAAGCAACTGCTTATTGGCTCTAGGTTCGTACCTCCAGCGTATGTGATTGTCGCGAAAGAAAAAAAAAATAGGTCAGGGAAGCGGATGCTTCCCTGACTTATGTCTGGACAGGTAGCTCAAACGTAATTTTGAGGAGTGCTAGTCTTGTCATCATCATAGCTAGAATTTTGTTCAGATCAGTTTGGAACTCACTAGCGGAGGACTCTAGGAAGAACAGGTAATCATCGACATACCGGAATACTTTTCTAATTTTCCTGCCTGTGAGGGAGTTTGCTATGCTGGTATGCCGGTTCGCTATGCCGATGATCCCGTAGCTGCATCGCTTGTCTCATTATCTCATGAAGATTATCGCTCGCTTTAAACGTAAAAGTAGTTTTTTTCTGCTCCCGAGAAGCTAGGTAAGCTCAGCCGGTTGACAAACCCTAATAGCTCGGCAAAGCCCTCATGCAAGACAAAGCACAGGAATAAAGGCCCGTTCACACTAGCGTCGAAAGCGAGCGAAAGCAATGAAAGCGATGGAAATTTCTGTCGCTTTCGCCGCCTTTCATCGCTTTCGTCGCGCGAAGAAAGCGATCGGTCTCGACCAAATTTTGTCGCCTTCGTCGCACCGTCGCTTTTGAAGCGGAAGCAGGAGGCGACACTTCCTGACGTCATATCCTGCCAAAGTACCCGGATGCTGTGTTTCCACAAGCGGCGAAGCTCCCGTGAAGTCTCACTCCGAGCGCGAGACAATAACAAGAAAAGCAAAACATAGTCTTCGCCCATCGCTCGATGTCGCGTGCAAGTGTGAACAGAAAAGGTGGCAATCGCTTTCGCTTTCGTCGCTTTGTCGCGTCACTTCATCGCAAGTGTGAACGGGCCTTAAATTCGTTAAGTGCACTGAACGTGTCGTGTACCAGATTCCGCTATGTTGCGGCAAGGAGTACGTGGAACAATCGGGCAGGTGCCTGAACGAACGCCTAAAGGAGCACAGCTACAATTTTCGTAATCAGAACGGAGGCTTTCTCGATATGCACTGCAAAAAGTGTGGCTGTTCCCCTTCCCTCTTTGAGAAGTGTTGTTTTGGCCAAGCACCGACACCTCCTTACACGCAAAATTTTGGAGGCGAAAACCATCGTTGATTTCGGAGATAATTGCATGTCGAAGCCGTCGGCAGCTCTCGGTGCAAAAGAGTTAGAATTTTTAAGCCCAAACCCGTGAATTCTTGGGCAGAGCATTTCTATTTCGCGCATGCGTCTTCTGGTTGCCCTTGCGTGAATTTGGAGACTTCCCATTTGTAAAGATCTTTCGTTCTTTTGAATCGGTTTTTATTTGTGTACTTGCGTTGTATACTCATCTTTTGACAATTTTAAACTTCTCCGCAGTTTTATTTCTGTTGTGATATTTACTACATCCTGGTTGGTTCAAATAAGGCATGTTGGCTGATAATGAGCACTGTATATGTGGTGGTTGGGTTTTTTGTGTCAATAAAGTTGGAAGTTAGCGCCCTGTGTGTCGTCGTCTGTGTTCCTGTACTCGTCTTTGCTGCGCTTCAATAGGCCGCTATGTACTAACTCGCCAAAGCCAATACTCTCCTGAACTTTATTTCTAGTTCAACGGGCCCATTCATCAGTGTTCTTCATGGTCCGTCCGCCACTTTCGCTCTTATCGCCACGGTGGTCTGCAGAGCCCGGTCACTCTCGTACTGCATGCGAAAGAACCTTCTGCCGGGAGATGCTCGCGTCCTCTTCGGCGGTTGCACTCCTTCCAAAGGACATGGGACTAGGATCTGCATTATTCTCAGAGCCGAGGTACTGAGACAAGCACGGCTGTACCGGCAAGTTTTGGTTGCCCAAATCAGGAACAGCGGGGGTTCATCCAGAGGAGGACACCTTCGGAACTACCTGACCCTAACAGATCAGACCACTGAATTGTTGTGGCAGCTGCAACTGAAGGTGCTCCGCTCCCAAACACCGGACAGACAGCGTGCTCAGCGGTGCACCGTCCACGTTCCTGAACAGGTATCCTTACCAGGCTATGTTCATGATGTGCTTAGCTTGGGGCCAAAGTTTGCGTTGGAGCCAAGGCTTTCCGCTCCTGAATTATTGTCCATGGTTCGCAAGGTGTCTCGTAAAGCTCGTGATGAGGAGGCGGCTCCACACGTCTCTGAAGGCGTGGATGGTTTGAAGCATTGTAAGCCACACCCTCCTAAGATGCCCATTAAACGGGTTCTGTCCTTCCTTATGAATAACTCGCTGTGCCTCTTGCCAGCAGACAAAGAGGGAGGGTTTGCCGTAAATTCGCATGGGCTCTTCAACGTGAAAGCTGGTGATGTTGTCTCCAAAGTAATCGAGTGTAAATCAGGTGTGTCCCTGTCTCGCATAAAGTCTTAGGTAAAAAAGCTGCCTGTGTACAAGACTTGACTTCAGCCAGGTTTTAAAAAGTGTAAACACAGCCAAGAGCGAGTGCTTGGATGTATTTTTCAGTGCAAAGAACCACAAGATAGACATGCCGTTGAGGATTATTGTCTCCGAGAATGGCACGTGGCAACAGGCACTTGGTTCGTACCTACAACCAAACCTCAAACTGTTGGCCATAGATGACCCCTTTCTTGTAAGAAGTTCGGAGGAAGATCTGGGCTTTGTCAGCTCCCAATCTGACCAGTGCCTGAAGGCCTTCTCTGTAGACATTACTGACTTGTTTTATTCGCTACCTCACGCCGGACTGCTGACCTCTGTCAAGGACGCTATTGAGAGTTTGGGGGCTATGCCCTTCCAAAATAATCCCGGTATCTCATGTGGTGGCTTCTTGGAAGTTTTCAGTTTTTACCTTAGCTCCACGTTCTTTCATTGGGAAGGCAAGCCCCACTTACAAAGAAACGGGATCTGCATTTGCTCGTGCATAGCACCCATCCTCAGTGATTTGTACTTAGCTAGAATGGATACCAGCAAAGCAAACTCCCTCGCAGGCACGAAAATCAGAAAAGTATTCCGATACGTCCATGATTACCTGTTCTTGTTAGAGTCCTCCGCTGGTGAGTTCCAAACTAATGCCAACAAAATTCTAGCTATGATGAAGCTATGAATCCGCTTCTTTGACCTATTTTTTTTCTTTCGTGACAATCACATACGCTGGAGGTACGAACCTAGAGCCAATAAGCCGTTGCTTCCCTATCATCTGCCCACTCAAACCTGTTAAAAGAGGTATCGTCAACCTGTGCTCTACCAGCGCCTTGAAGAAGTCTTGCAAGCCCGAAATGGGCCTAAGCTTCGCAAAGCAGACGGTCCGCCTAGCAGAAGCAGGGTACCCAAGTCATGTTATGGTATCGGTGGCTGAGTGCATACTCAGGAAGTCTCGCGTGAAATAACGTGATGATGCGGAAATGCCCACGGATAAAATCAAGGTGGTGGTGATCCCCTACCTGCATCGCTTGTCCCATATTTTCAAGAAGATAGTCGCTCGCTGCAAGGTAAAAGTAGGTTTAATGCTCCCGAGAAGCTAGGTAAGCTCAGCCAGTTGACAAAGCCTAATAGCTCGGCAAAGCCCTCATTCAAGACAAAGCGCAGGAATAAATTCGTTAAGTTCACTGAGCGTGTCGTCTACCAGATTTCGCTACATTGCGGCAAGGTGTACATGGACCAATCCCGCAGGTTCCGGAACGAACGCTTAAAGGAGAACAGCTACAATGTTCGTACGAAGAACGGAGGCTTTCTCGATATGCACTCCTAAAAGTGTGGCTGTTCCCCTCTTTGAGAAGTGTGTTGTTTTGGCCAAGCACGGACACCCTCTTACACGCAAAATTTTGGAGGGGAAAACCATCGCTGATTTGGGGGATAATTGCATTTCGAAACCGTTGGTAGCTCTTGGGGAAAAACTTTTAGAATTTTTAAAATCAAATATGTGAATTCTTGTGCAGAGCGTTTCTCTTTCGTGCGTGAATTTGGCAACTTCCCATTTCTAAAGACTCTTCGTTCTTTTTTATCGCCTTTCATCGGTGTACTTGCGTTGTATACTTTTATCGTCTTTTGACAATGTTAAACTTCTCCGCAGTTTTATTTCTGTTGTTGTGATATTGACTACATCCTGGTTGGTTCAAATGAGGCATGTTGGCTGATAATGAGCACTATAGATGTGCTGGTTGGGTTTTTTGTGTCACTAAAGTCGGAAGTTAGCGCCCTGTGTGTCTTCGTCTGTGTTCCTGTCCTCGTCTTTGCTGCGCTTCAATACGCCGCTATGTACCAACTCGGCCAAACCAATACTCCCTTGAAGTAATGCAGTTTTTTTGTTAGCTTTTCTCCTCAGCAACAGACATATCTTGGTTCCATTGTCGCCACACTGAGGAAGTGGTCCTACCAACAGACCAACGCCGGGAGGGACGAACTTGTCATTGATGAAATTACTGTAGAGGCATGAACGGCAGTACGCCGAAACCAGAATGACTATCTTCGGGAGCACGGGTGCGACGTAAAGAAGGTCGCAGGTAGCACACTCGCTGTACACGTTGCCAATTGCCCAAGCTGCTCGCCCCTGTTTGAGAAAATCCATGTGCTGGGGCGAAATAGGGACTGCATGCGACGAGATATTAGAGAAGCACGGGGAATGCATACCCGGAAACAGGATTCCGCAGCACACCCTCCATTTTCCTCATGGAGAAAGAAAATCTCTTTCTTGGTGATGCTGTGATAAGTAGGGCTGTGATGCCAGCCGTGCTAGTCACTGCGAAGGTGTTATTAATGAACATTACGGTACCTTATGGACTTTATTGTACATTTTGTAGCCTTTTGTAGTTCCTTTCTTTCCAAAAGGATATCAGGTGTCTCTTATCCGTTCCTATTTATTGCCCGTTCAGTGACAATAAACTGGGTTGCTAGTCAGCCCCCTGTCTGTTTGCCCTTTCTGTTATCTTTTCCCGCGATCTTTCATCACTCAGTTGTGTGTTTAAGTCTTCATTTGTATCTGGTAACATGCTTTGTATAGCCACGTGTGTTAATTCAAGTGACGTCACGTGGGTAATGGTTGTGGGTGACATTTGCTGCTTTGCTCTCTAACCAGCTTCACAATGTGGATTGGCGCACATTTTATTTGCAGTAGACTTTTCATGCTCTGAGTCGTCGAGGCGAGATTTAAGTGAGGGTGGCTGCGCAGAACGTGTGAAAGGAAATTCCGCAGAAAGAAAAACGCCTATGAAGACGAACCCGCACCACGGAAGGGACTCGACACATACCACATGCGGGGCTTGGCATGTATGAGCCTCCTTGGATAATGAACAAATCATTCGGCTTATTCGTTTAGAAAGCCAGGTGCACCTACAGGCTATTTTGTAGAAAATACAGGGTGATCAAAGTTAAGTCGACATATTTTTTTTAGATATAGGGGCTAAGATTTACGCGAAGACCACCGCTTCAGTGAGGTTTTGCGCCCCGGGTGACACATATTTAGGAGGTAAATATTGATGTAGGTGGCCTAAATACTAATATTGATAATTACCTTTTGAGTGGGTGCAGTAACCAGGGATGTTTGTATGGGAAAGTTAGACGCAATCGTGTTTCTACGCAGTTTTATTTGTCAGCATTCTTCTAGCGCATTCGTAGTCTGAGATATAAAACGCCGAACTTTAATTGCTGTTCGCAAGATTACACAAGCTAGATGTCAGACCGGCGCATGGCTCCTCCCTTTTGTTCTGTGTTTCGATAGCGCTTCCGAGGACTGCAGATTGCGATAACTCAAAACAGGAGTAAATGGTGTCAACTATCAATTTTACCTGTGCCTCCACCCCTTTGTCATACTAAACACCGTACACAGCAGGCACATCACAAAAGGGAGGAGCTTTCCGCCGGTGCAGAGTGTCTTCAATGTATAATGATGCGAACGCCAATTAAACTTCGCCGTTCGATTTCATGGACTAAGGATGTGGTAGGATTCTGCCATTTGAAAGTGCGTAGAAGCAAAATTGCGTCAAACTTTCCAATTTGGACGTGCCTGGTAATAATTCAATTTTAGGTAATTAGGCCTCCAAAATCAATAATTACCTGCTATTCATGTGTCCGCCTGGGCGCATAACCTCAATGTAAAGGTCGTCTTTGCGTAAATATCAGCGCCTATTTTTAAAAAAACCTGTCGACTTAACTTTGATCACCCTGTATATTGCCAAGGATAGGCGATTTGGTGTCTGTACTACCTGACAATCAAACAAGGTATTGTTTGGTACGTTTGCGTGGTTGAAAGTTAGGACTTTGTGAGGTGTGCGGTACAAAGGAAACACAGTAATGCCTTGTGTTAAGCCCATGATGCACGCACATACTCTTGATTACAAAACGGGCCTCCTTGTTTCAGCATAAAAAGCGAGGATTAGGGGCTTACGTTTCTGGCTGCATCAAAAATGTGCGCCACTATGATGTCACAACATGGTCAATACCTAGATGTCTTAAAGATATGTTCGAAAGATGTCATACTTGCTTCAGTTTTAGAAAATATTCAACATATTACTCTGTTATCTTTGAAAATTAACTGGTAGAAAAGTTCTTTGTGCCTGTTAGATATCTGCAAAGTAGTCAATTATATATGAGTTAACATCAATCCGCTATCACACGACGGAAACAAAACAGGAGTTTTTATTGAGAGGTCTACATGCCGGCGTGCTGGGTTTAGTTTTGTGGTATACGGGCTCTTCTTAATCGAATAGAGAAGCCCGGGTGACAAAAGAAAACTTTCAATAAGGCGACCCTGGGCCTTACTGTACCCAGTGCACGCTATTTTTTATTTTTTTTTGTTGCGCGGCTGGATCCCGTGTGCGTAATTTTCCACACGCAATATTTTTCTTTCGCGGCCGCTTTTATGGCTTACTATCGTAAATACACAACCAGCGAGCGGTCCTAAATAAATCAACGCGAGGGATTCCGGATATATAGACTGATTTTTCCCGAAACGCACACGCCATTTTTTTTAGCTAAATAAGGGGGAGATGAATGACACCCGCCGGCGGTTCATGAGGTTCGAACTGCTACGACTATATAAACCGCTTCATTTTCGAAGCCTCAGCCTGATTCACTGACGACAGGACCCAAGGCTCAACTTGTGTCTGTTATCTCAATGCGCCACCTGATTCCGGCAGTCACATCGACCGTTAGCGAGCTAAGGAGACACGGCGAGCCCGTAATGGGCCCTATACCCAAAATCTCACCCAGACAGCAAAGCCTTGAAAACTTCTAACTAAGCAAATATGCGAACAGGTTAGTGTTTTTTCAGAAACATTGATTTACCCCAAAAGAATAAACACCGCCGCCTCCACCTATCACAACAGTGTACTAGCTAAGTAAATTGAGGGGTATGCCAGCTGCAGGCATGGTATACTTGGGTGACATTTATAAAAAAATGTTACATTCGTTCTCCGTGCTTAGTATCGCGTATCACACGGACTGTCATGTCCCGGTGTCACAATGCCCGTCACATGAGTTTCATGCCCCGCATATCCTGTCTGTTTCATCACCATCTCTGTCTTTTGCCCGGTTTCGTAAATGCCCACCGTGTGCACGCTTCCATTAGCTATTATGCCCCAGCAATGGTGGTTACCGCAGCCTCAAACACTCAAACGATATTTTGGTACGCAATATCTTTTGAAGGAAAAACAATTTTATGCGTTTTTGGGTGATATGCTTCTTTGTGGTGCTATCACTTTGCGCCGCGGTTTCTCCACACGGTGGAGTGATTGCCGCTTCGCTATGGTTTCAAAATTCTCCGCAACCGATCTCAGTGTAGCTGTGAAAGCGTTGTCGACGTCACGCTGAGGTATTGTTTAATTTTGGAGGGTTTTCTGCGCTTGCGCGACGGGTTTATTGTTGAGTACGTACAGGTAATCAATTTGGAGGAGGAGGCGTGTCAGTGCTTACGAAGTTGACGTTGGCTTTGTCACCAACCTCCTCCAAATACCTAACGTATACCAAAGTTGAAGCCTCTCTATCCGCCCACGCATTCTCGGAGTCACGCTCAGGTAGTTTAATTTAGTGTATTCCTGTTCCTTACGTGCAACTTGCAACTGCATCGGGGAGCTTTGTGAGCCGTTGCACACGATCTATTTACCCGAAGGAAGGCACAGCGTTGATGTTTATAATTGTGGGAGATGTCCCCACTTTGTGTTCCAAAACAGCCATACTTTCCCAAACTCCTATTTTACGCTCGCACAGGAGATTTATTAGTACCTAAACACGATACTTCCACGGCATCCGCGGATTCCTGTGATAGACGACCCCCCGCGTGTAGCTAATGCACAAGCACTGTCCCTGATTTTAGAGCACAGGTAAAAAACAGCTGCTAGATGGTTAGACGTTAATGTTTTTTTTTTGCTGGAATGCCCGGTTTGCGGAGTTGTATCGGGTCCGGAAGTAAAAATAATTTGGGACATCCGAGAGGCTGCGGTAATTAGGCGTAACAAAATTAGGGAGGCTCGTAGGAAAAAGAAAACACTCACTCACGTACGAATAATCTCCCCAGTGGGGTTTAATTTTGGCACATCTGTGTCATAGGTGCACAACCCAATGCCGGCCCTCCCGCTACCGCAGTTGCGGAGGGGCTCGACACGGGTGCTCAGGCCAGCAATACAGAAAAGCGCGCTGAGTATCTCTGGGTCCATGCTCCCCGCCTCTGCAAATTCAAATTGCGACTGTCAACGAGCAAACCTGATCTAGTAAGGGAACCTTAGCAGAACTATTAGGAAAATTTGTGGCTGCTAGACATCTTGACGCCAGACTGGCGAAGGAATAATACAACTTAATATTTTTAGGCTAACTGAGATACGTTCATGTAGTACGTTTTTCAAACTTGTGAAGTACAGATAAAACACTTACTTGGAAATTGAACTTCTGTTTGTACCCTTTTTTCCCGCGAAGGTAGTTTTATGAGGCCGAAAAAAAAACACATCGAAGCACTGCCGAATGCTCTTCATTTTGAGGTACACAAATTTATTTCACTCGCAGAAAGGGGTTGCATAATGTCATGCTTTGTATTCAACGGTAGAGAGTAAAACTATACGCGTATAGGATCAGCCCATATTTGAAGAAGTATGATTTTTCCTGCAAAAAGATCTAATTTTAGTTCGTGCTTATCCAAAGCTTGTAGTATATAGGCATTAGAATCTGCAGTAACGTGGTATGACACAAGCAACACAACCTTTATTTTTGGTCTGAACGAGAGGAATCCGGCAGTGAAGGCACCAGCAGTTTGGAGAAGATCTTCAGCCACCTACACAGTGTGGCAGCAGAATTGCAGCGCCAGCGAATCATTCACAGAATATATATTTCAATTCACTTGCTATTTTAACTATTGAACAAAATCAGTCTCTATCACACATAGGGAAGAGAAAAAATGATAAAGCAACCAAAAAGAGGGTATGAAAAGTAACATCATCAAAAACAAGAATGAATTACTCTAGAAGAAATTATGAAACTCGAAATTATTGAACACAAATGGGTATTTCTCGACATATAAATATACACAGCCATAGACACAGTTTGAAAAAGAAAAATGTGTGTGCCAACCAACGTAAAAGTAGCCATAAACACGCATTTTTAAGTGTAATTATTTTCAGGCCGACGTACTGGCCCCTCTAAGACACAATGGTACAATGTTAACACTCCTACTGTGAAAAAAACGTTTTTTATCGTGAATTTTGGAATACAACTGGTATATTTAGGATTCTGGTCACTTTTCCAGCCAACTATTGCCCTCCTAAAGGCAAACACCGTGTTCTTTCACGAAAACGAAGTATGGTGGGACAAAAAAGCTGTAACGGTCTCTTTGTGCGAAGTGCCAACAAAGAGTTTTAAGCTCATTCTGAAGGCGAGGTTCGAACAAAATGGCAAAACTTACGCACATTGAAATCTTAGTCTCTAAGGAGTCAACACAGTTGATCGAGCAATATGCTTCACTAAAACAATACGTTGCTTAACGGACTGAAAATGCAACCGACATTAAAAGCACGAAACTTTTTTGTAGACTTCGGACCTGAGATAAACCTGTATCTACTAGTTTTCTGGGTCAAAATGCAAAATCAATAACACGCAGTAGGCAGCACAGCTCTGAATATTTTTGTTCCGAAATCTATCCCAGCGCCTAGAAAAAAACCGTAAAGTAAGTGACGCTGGTTTATTTTAAAATACAACGTACAAAGGAATGCGCAGGGAAGACATTAAAGAAGTAGAGTATGCAACATTGACAGACAACTTTGATGCATCCCCTAAAAGCAGCTAATTATAGGACAAACATTTGTACAACGATATACGCAGTTGCGTCATCAAAACCAAATCATTCATGTTTTGCACACAGTGATCAAAATCCTTTTGTTCTTTATGGTGTACGCCGCCGAGTCTGAAAACTGATAATGTTGTAGCAAATAGGCAGAGTGGAATTGTTATAGGAGGTTCTGGAAGATATTTATGTATTTCCAAAGCAAACTTTTTCGGCTGTTTAGGATAACACGTCATCGGCTCTTGAGAATAACCCGTCAGGGCGCCTATTTGCGTAGTATCATCTAAGCTGAGAAACCCAATATAGTGTGATTGTTCTCATTGTGCTGTTTAACTGCTGTACTTTATGTTTTCTATTGTATAGCACAGAGTGTCAACCTTTCAGTAAATGACATCACGCCTTACATAGGAAACTTGCGGTCTTTGATGTATACTTCATTCATTTTGCATTTCAGGTATGCCAATAATAAAGAATGCAAACAATTGCAGATTCTTCTTCCAAATTCCCAAAATTTGTTTCAATGTTCATGTACAGTGTCAATAGGCCAGCCCTGTATCCGAAGGACACCCGAAGGAACACTCGAGTGGTCGGGAAGCTAAGAGGACCGTTTACGGGATAATTCCCATGCTAATGTCTGCACCTTAGCCCTTTTTTCTTGTTGCGTGTCCATTGTTGAATGTATGAATAGTAGGACACTGAAACATTTTTGTCATTGTTTTTTGCTCAGAGGTATTGGAAAACGGAGTTACTTACCCTTGTCTGTCAAGAGAATCACTTCGCGTGAAATCGGCATTCTTTTTGCGATGGTTTTACATTGCCTTATATACCACTCTGACACATTTACACAGTGAAATATGACTCCGGCAGGCACGAGCCAATGAGAACGGCGAGCCACAAAACTACACATATATTCAGAACGGAAGGTAGCAGCTGACGTGCCAATGGCAGCTATTACTGGCCGAACGTTCGGAGTTCTTTTCAGCCTGACCGATCGCGCCACGAGGCTCGCGATGTGAGCCGCAGAGTATTACTTTGTCTTCGGCGATGCTGCAGCCAGGGAAGACCAATGGGTAGCGTCTGGCTGTGCGTAAAGTGCTTGACAAGGTGCACATAAACACTCTGCGGCCCTGGCTCCTTCAAAAGTAAACGCCAACTACTAACTTGCGTCGATCATTTGACGAGTTGGCCCGAGGCGTTTCCTCTTACCGACTTCAGTAGTTAAACCATCATCAATCATTTCATCGCTCACTGGGTTTTCCGCTATCGTGTCCCATCAAATATCACCACCGACAAAGGTCGCAAGTTTGAGTCAGCACTCTTCAATATCCTGCTTACCCTTCTTGGAACTCCCCGCATGCGCACTATAGTGAACCACCCCATTGCCAACGTGTTCGTTGAGCGTTTTCACCGCTCCCTCAAGAGCTCACTCATGACGGTCATGATGTAGGGAAGACGAAACACCGCGGGCCAACGCGTGAAACGATCTAAGCAAGTTAATAGGTAGGTGATCCATTTTGTAGGGTGCCACGAACACAAAAATGTCTATGTGCACCTTCTCGAAGTGATCAGTGTGTGCCATAAACGAGTGAGGGGGGCCTTGCTGTGTCTCTTAACCTTCGACGGCTGGCATTTGAGACTGCAGCACAACCACTCGCGTACGTCCTTTTTGATGCCCGGCGAAACGAAACCCTGCTTCAGAAGGTGTTGAGTGGCTCGTATTCCAGGCTGTGATAGTCTACGAAAGACCTCCAAAACAATGCCGTGAAATTAAAGCACACCTCACAAACGCCTAGCGCTGCAAAAAAAGAAAAAAAGATAATTGCTGTAGGAACACCAGAAGTTTGGTGCTGATAAACAAAATTAAAAAAATCTATCAACTCCAGCGCTTAGCCTGAACAAACTCTAAACTAGCTTGATCATTTTGCTACCCTGATCACCGAGTTCGCCCATGATGCGTTTGTATATCTATCAAAGTGAAAATCGGCATTTCCCGTTTACTTTGTAATCTGGCCAGATGTCGCACGGTTGCCTACCAGAGTTATCATATTGTGCTGCCGTAAACCCAGAACGATTTTTTGTATAAATAAGTAAACAACGGTGCCTGCAAACAAGTGGGAAATAAATAAAGTACGCACACTGTCATCAGAACAATGTCTAACGTGCAAAAAAGGGTGTACCGTAACGCTTCCCAAGGAAGCCCCGAGATGATGTCGTGCCCATACGTTTTGGTATGAGCAAGGCATCATCTCGGGGTCTCTTCATCTCTAGGCCATCCTATGGCCTAAACGGAGTTTTTTTTTATTTTCTGTTGCGGCAAAAAACCGTTGAATTTTCTACTACAATTCTCTGTCTCGTCTTTTTTGCAGCTCCAGGCGTTTCGTCAGGTGTGCTGTTAAATGCAAAGGCCTCCCAAAACCGACCTCCGTCTCTTTCTTCACGTAGTAGTAGCGTAAGGATCGGGATACGAGCAGGGGAGCTTCACTGTTCTGGGAGACAAATAGCTGAGAGCAAACCCTTACTGGGTAATATATGTTGATCCCAGAGTCGCGATGATACAGAAACAGCTTCTCGAGGGCGAAGTTACAAGACTCGGCTGTCGCACGCTCCTGATGAAGATAATAATGATGGTAATGATAGCACGCAGTGACCTCTTTTGTGTGGCTGAAAGGGCGAAATTTACAAAAGTTTCCAACGGTACGACGCCTCTCAAATTTTCGCACGGCCCCTGAAAAGTAAATACTCCCGCTCACCTCGCGGGAACCGCTGTGTAGATGCGACGCATAGGGGGTTCATGTTGCCGCGTTGGACTGCGGAGGAACGGCGCTGGAACGATGGAGCGGAGCGGCGCAGGCACCGCGTTTTATAGAGCGCATAACAGTGAGGGGACGCGCCGGTGCCAGTGCGTCTGCCGCGGCTATGAAGCAACACAATCCAACAGAATCCACTTTAATCCAGTCCCATCCAAATCCAATCCAATCCAAGCCAAGCAAAGCCAAGCCAAGCCAAGTCAAGCCAATCCAATCGAATCTAATCCAATGCCCCTCGCGAGAGAGTGTTCGCTATCGGAGAGGAGAGGGGGTGAGCGACGGAAACCGCAGCTGGCGCGGCGAGGAGAACAGGCGAGGGATGGACGCCGACAACGCCGGATGGATGCAGGAACAAGGCGAGTGAATGAGATGCGTTCGCATCTAAAAATTCCCCGCATTTCCCCGAGGGGAAGAATGGGAAAGTGCGAATGCACGAGTTGAATTTGCGCGGTTCGGTAATGTTCGCGAAAGAGAGATCACACACACACACACAACTACAAAGAAAGAAAGATGCATTTATTCACAGACACCTATTTGTGTTGTCGTTGGACTTGATTGCTAGAGCGGATCTCAGCTTTGAAATTTCGTGTCAGTACTCCTTTAGGCAGGTGCATTAGCCCTTCTCACGCCCGATTCTAGGCCAATCCCCCACGTGGGTATGTGCCATGTCAGCGGCCAGGCAGCGCCCGCCCATCTCCCCCCGTTGCCAAGGAAGACGAGGCGATTCCTGGCCAATCCCCACGTGGGTATGTGCCATGTCAGCGGCCAGGCTGCGCGCGCCCATCTCCACGTGCGCGGACATCGCCGGTGGACGCAGGTTCAGGGTCGCTTAAGAAGTGTATTGCACCTAATAACGCGTGCAATAACATCCTTCTCAGACCTCGTGACACCTTTTCCTAGCTGGTGCCCGTCGTGCAGGTGAGAAGGGAGGGAAGGAGGACTTGAAACATCCTCCATCTTGATTCGGCCGCTTTGCAGCCTCCACGGGGAAATCATCACTTCCAGAGCGATCGCGATGAAGGGCCTCAATCGGCTCGACACCTCTATGATGCGCTAATTGAGCCGCACTAGGCATCCGCCTGCTGCGCGCGCACAGAGTAGGCGCGAAGCTATTGTCGCCAAATTGTAAGAAAGCCAGGACGCGGTACTGCGCCGTGAAACTCGATACGTACTATTCCATATACGAAGCCAGACGGGCACGATGGGCTTTATGGAGGCAGAAGAGGTGGAAGGCCCAGCCCTGTCTTCGGAGAACGCCGAACCATATTACGGATGCTGACGCGGTATTAAGAGCATTGAAGATGAGTCGTCAGCGTTCCACCGCGAGGTTCAACGCCCGACAACATCAGATCAACGAAGTGGTCTTTCGAGAAATTCCAACGTCATCACATGAAGACATCGAAAAAGAAAGCGTATGGACCATTGAATGTAATGAAAATTAGGTTGACGGTATCAACGACGTTCAGCCAGCAGGTGAATGGGATTCAAAGAACTGAGAAACATGACGCATGCAGCATCAAGCGCAACGATGACCAGGGGTCGGCGGACTCACTCATGGATCCACTCACTCAGAATCATTTGTACTCAAACTCACACGTGAGTTTGAGTTTGAGTGAGCGTAACAAGAGGGATGCAGCATCGAGCGCCACGGTAAAACGAACCCTGAATAAAAGTATCAGCCTCAAGAGACCGAAGTTTCCAATATTAAACGGTGGCGTTTCTGCGGGTTTGCCAATTTTGTAGTACTCCAAACAGTCCGCGTATGAAGGCGACTTCTTTGCCAAAGATGAAAAGTAACTCAACTGGTCAACGGCGCTCGGAAATAAGCCGAATCGAGAATGGCCCATATTTAAGTAGCTCAAGAAAATTACGGGTCAGCCACACAGCCACGGAGTGCTTTGAACAACCAGATAACTTGTTTTAACAGCATCTGTATAAGGTTGCAGAGTTGGCATCCGGAAAAATGCGAATGATGTCACTTTTCTTCGGCGCTTTTAGGGTCATCTTTATCGTACCGTGGCGGCGCTCAGGGAACTGTTAGAGACCAGCCCAATTTAGAAAGCAATACTACATTCTGCACTACTGAAGACGCTTCCTGGGGCACTTGTGCTCGAGTACGAAGAATGCTTTCCCTTTAAAGGGGTCCTGAAATACCTTCCGCCGATGCATGGATGTACATGTACCCAAATAAAGCAATGTATTTGCAATCTCCTCCCGCAAGAATTATGTTAAAGCGATGAGTATTAGCTGAGAAATCGTAAATCAAAAACCGCGCATTATCGTCGCTCCGCGTTTCCTCCTTCTTTCGACTTACTCTCCGCTGTTGACGGCGCGCAAGCCTTGCCTCCCATGATGCTGCGCTCCGCAGAGGTGACGTACTTCCGCTATTGTCGTCTGCTACGGGCAAGCTTTGTTGACACCATGAATCATGCACTCCGCTCAAGGCTGGAGAAGCGAACAAAAAATCTGGCCGCATGTATGCGGCGGCCTGGCCTTGCCGTTTCGCCGTGTACGTTGCTGGCGGCACATGACTTTTTATCGGCGGCGAACTCGCAGCCGCACAAGGAGGGTCTTGCGCTCGTTTCCTTGATGCACCGCGCACTGTTTATCCAAAAAGCGCCGTATCAGATGTGGGCCCGCTGGTGCCGGGTCTTATTTTGCGGCGGTGGTAATTCCTGCCGGCGGCATGTGAAGAAGTCATATTAAATCGATACAGAACCCGTGCAAAAAACGCTTCAATCACGTGACTAGTTCAGGTTGGGGCGACGCGTGGTGGAGAGCGCCAACGTTGGCAAAACATGCTCCGTCGCGGCTCTGAGCTTTCTAGCGCTGGAGCGAGCGCCATTTCTTTGACAATCTTAAACATCAGTTGCCTTGGCAACAAGGCACAAACCGCTCCAGAAGTCAGTTACGGTTGCGTGATCCCGGTTCAGCTTGGGGCCCCACTTCGCGACATGTGGGAACTGCAGGCGTACCACTCACTCCCATTGGGAAGTGCGACATGCGTTTGGCATTACAGGAGGCGATGGCGTGTGTGTTGTGGACGCCTTTGTTTCGCGATGAAATGCGACGTTGTGCTTCTGCGGGTGGATAGTGCTTCCCATGGTCTGGATTATCTTTCTCGTGCGACGTACGACTCAACCTCGCATGGGGTATGTGCAGTGTGCGTGGCTAAAAGCCATCGGCTTCTGCGCCAGAGTTAAGTGACTTGCTGTTCGTCCCCGCAAACCGCGCGCGAGGTGAGTGCCGAATTTACGACGGGCAGGAGGCAACCCATCCTCTGTCAATTGTGGTTCAGACTTTCAACGCATGTTGTGACGTTGTGTTCGTTAGAAACGCATCGCTGGATTGTTTTGAAGTTGAATAAAATGTATGCGTCAAACCCGGGCATTCGGCTCAGGGCGTTCTCTGCGATTGCACGAAAGAAGTGCCACGGGGCTTCAACGCTTTCTTTATGGAACGTACTGAGGTAACAGAATATCCATGTCGTGTTATGGCCGTGTTGCATTCAATACAAACGGTTAAGCGTTTGTTTTACACTTGTTACGTTTGTCGTAAAATGCCCAAGCACTCCGCTGGCAGATCAGCCGGCGAGCCGACGCTGAGCAGACAACTCATCTCTTTGCCGGAAGTGCGTGAAAAAGCCGCCCAATAGCAGGATGTCTAGCTCATGACGAACATCTGGGAATCGATGATGTAGACATCTGAAGATGGCGGCGCCCAAAAACACGAAGGGAAGGGTGAGAAAAAAACATCAAACTTTGCAACAAAAGTGTGAGCTTTCCGCTGCGCGTACAAGAGTAATACTTGGCACAGAGGACGTTGACGACCCAATCTAATGGTTGCGCTAGATCATTTAGTGTGCTCAAAATGCCTTTCAGGGCCCCTTTAATAGTAAAGCCGTCAACACATGGTGCGTTTTCGAGGGTTTCTGAAGAATCATGTTGATGGAACAAAAAAGCATCACAACTTCGACGCAATGAAGCCCGTGAAACTTACGATAGGTCAGCGACTTCCTTTACTTCAGCAAACATTGACTTGTTAACTTACCTGTGCGCGTTCCATACAGCGAAAGGTCATCTATCTAACGAGTGCCAGACAGAACACATTTTCCAAAAAGTAAGTGACTGCCAGGTGCCGGCCAATGGTTCCGGTGCATAATAAAATGAAACACTTCCAAAGAAGGTCGCACCAGAAGAATTAGGTGTAAAAATTGCGGCAAAGTATCTTCCAAATGGCCACCTCAACTGTAAAAGAAGAAATGCTACGGCGGCGGGGCTGCATTCTACCCAGCAAGCCGGCCTAGTTGGAAACGATTCATGATTGGACTTGCGCAAAACAAACGGGGACGAGGAAGTAACGACAAGGACGAACGCACTCCGTCCTTGTGCGGGTGCGCTCGTCCTTGTCGTTCCTTCCTCGTCCCCGTTTGTTTTGCGCAAGTCCAATCATGCTGCATTCTACGACCCAAAACGCAACCCCAACATCTTCCTCTCGCTTTCACATAGAACAATTTTAGTATAAGAGACTGCTGCGAAGAACATTCACCCGCATTCTCATTGATGGAAGGTGTCAACAGCCAAGAGCTCTCAATTGAGTTCATACGTTCAGTGTTTAGGACGAGGACATTACTTAGAGCCACGCACCGCAGTTGCTGATGGGTGTATAGACTTGCGTTGATAACACTTGTGATGAAGACTGATGCCGATGCCGCAAATACAGTACTTCATCCCGAATGGGGAGCGAGTTACTCCAAATAGATTGACAAGTTATCTACACCTATAGAAAGCGAGAAATGCTACGTACAAATTAGAGAAATACTACAGAAGGTATGTACAGTGTACCGAGGAGGGTGGGCGCTAGCGTGAGTAGGCGAGATTATCACATATTCCACCAATATGACTACGTAGTGCATTGCCGGAAGAATAGCAAGCGCCAATGATTACGCTTGGTGTGTACACAGCTCAGCCATACAGCGCTGACGCCCCAACTATCAATAGAGCCTAAGTGAGGCATCTACACAAGTGTCATATACCGCCTTTACATGAGGTGGAGGTCAGTTGTAATGATAAAACCCAGAATATTTGGAACGAAATATCACCCACAACGTATCAGTAACCTGTGAGCATAATGTGCCACTGGCAGAGCCGCGGTATGTTCTAGGGCCATCCACCAGAGCTACGTTGCTGTCTTCGGTTGATCAGCTGAGCAGGTCATCGAGGACTGCCTTGCAAACTACGAGCTGTGCAGTAAACACAAGTGGGGCGACAACATATGCTGAGCAATACGGTTTCTTATTCGGAAGGAAGCACCATTTTGTGCTTTTGGAGCAACAAAGCTGATTTGACAATATCTTGGCCAATACAGATAAGATTAGCAAAACTCTGTATCCTTTCCGCCACTTAGAGTTTGGCGCTACCCAGCACTCCCGTAAGAGGGCACTAATGAGCGTGAAACTTTTACTAGTTGTAAAAAAGATTTCAGTGACCTTTGCAAAAGATTAAAGACTGATTTTATCGAAAAATTTCAAGCCGCATTCTTACAGAACCCATAATTATTTTTTTTCAGGTGCTGCTGGCTAAAATTTGCAAATGGTTGTCGGTATCATTATCAATGGCAACTCATAGGTGGCGGAGTGTACATAGCGGAAACACACACTGCCCACACACGTAGATGACTCCTTGTCAAACGTAGCCACAGGGGATCACAGCACTAGCTCCCTGCCTACGCCAATTCCACAGTCCCTGCGAAAAAAGATTCGTCCCACCTATTTCTTTTATAGCAAGCAGCACATCCGCACTTTTTTCTTGTCCCTGCTCCCTTAAGAAAGTGCCCTCTTGTTGTGGCTGACCATAAGTGGAGCCCATATTTAGTGTTTAGGTGATTCACGTAATATGTGTGTGCTTGTTACACCACTGTAAATATGGTGCAGATCTTATGGTTGCTTGCCATTTCTAGAATATTTGACACCCCGACAAGCTCTGGGAAGATATAGACGTTAAGAATCCACCGTAGTGGCATAAAAACACTGGTGAAATGACAACGTGTGGGTTTCAGCTTGTTGGCAATCCATAATGACAATTTCGAGAGCCATATATTTGGACCTCGGACGTAAAGGACAGAGACATGCTCCGTCTTCTTGCTTTCACAACATTTCTATCGATGTTGCATACACATGTGTCACTTTTGAATTAACATTTGATCTGTATACATGGCTTGTGTTGGTCCTACCAGTCCCCTCTCTATATATTTGGCAAATTCTGTGAAAGAATAAGTTATCGTTTTGAAGCAAAGTTTCTTACGCCAATGATGCAAGGAGGTGGCCTCCGCCAACAGACGCAGTGAACGTGCGCCAATTTCGGCATATAAAAAAACAAAAAGAGAAAGGCCTTTCACACATTTGCAGTAAGCTGGCGCATGTTTTCTCCAGAGCAATTTCTTCACAGCCATACAAATATATTTGCAGCCCTACCTTAAACGTCTGTCCCCAACTAGTGTCTATTTTCCGAGGGATGTATGCTCCGCGACATGCGGCGTCCTTTCCTGCTGACCTTAAGGAATTCCGTTACCTTTTGAGAGGCCACCTCAATTCTAGTCAAGAGGTTTCGCCGTGATTGGCGTAGCCAGGGAATAAAACATCATTTTCTGTACCCAGTTATTATGTATCTATTCCATGTGATGTACACATCTCATCCCTCTTCTTATAACTAAACATAGCAAATTCCCAATATTCTGACAGTCCGACAAGTGCAGCTTTTGTGGACTTAGATATTTATAGGATAGAAGGGGTCATGTTTTTTCACAGTGAATGCGTTAGCCTTTTTAAAGTAAAAAATTTCGTGTCCGAAACAAAAACTGCAGGTAGGGCGCCGAAGTTCTCGCCCGAAGCACTGGAAACATACATAAGGCTTACCAGGCGTGCAGCATAGAGCCCAGAATTCGTGTAAAGAAAACGCCACAAGACAAGTGTCGAAATCACATCTTGAACGATAAAGCAGTGGTGAACAATGAGAACCCTTTGTGTTCTGGTACATAAAAGTTCTGCAGCTGCTCTCAAGGGGGGGGGGGGGGCGGAGATACGGTGTTCGAAAAAGTGTGAAGCTCGAGTATTTATCCGGAGACGTAGTGAAAACAATTAGTAGCCATCCCACCTGCGATTGTTCATGTCCAAAAATGCTGTTGAAAGCGACCAGAAATGGTGAAGTAGGAGGGTGTGAAATGTTTCTCGTCGTCTCGGGGTAATTGTCGGTTGCGTTCGGCTAGTGTGGTTAGAAAACGGTGCAGAGTATCCGCACGTTTTCGTGCTATTCTTCCGCGCCGCCGCCATGACCATTGGTCAGTTACCATTACGTAAGCGGTTGGTGCCATTTTGTTGTCTACGTGTTTTAGTCAGTCAACTTTGGTAGGGTAGCTTGTCATCCGCGTCAGCTGCTGCCGCCTTCCGTTCTGAATAAGCCTGTTGTTTTTTGGCGCGGCGTTCTCATTCCCTCGTGCTGCCGCAGGGTCATGTCTCCCCGTTTAAATGTGCTGCAGTAGTCGATGAGGCATTGTAGAACCATCGCAAGAACAATCCCGATTTTGTCGAAGAGATTCTCGGAAAAGAGAAGGGTAACACCGTTTCCCAATACCGCTGAGCAAATAACCTAGACAAAAATTTTTCACTGTCCCACCATTCATACTGTAAACAGTGGGCACGCAACAAGACAAAGAGCTAGGGTGCAGTCATTACCATGGATTTAATCGCATTGAAGGACCTCCTAGTTTTCGGACCACTTTAGTGTTCCTTCGGCTGTCCTTAGGATACAGGGCTGGTCTATTAACAGTATACAGAAAACATTACAACAAATGTTGGGAATTTGAAAGAAGAATCTGCAATTTTTAGCATTTTTTATTATTGGCATACTTGAAATGCAAAACGAAAAATACATTAAAGACTGCACGTTTCAACGTAAGGCGTGAAGTCATTTACTGAAGGGTTGAAACACTGTGTTTACTTACAAAACCTAAAGTATAGTGGTTTAAACAACACAATCAGAACAATCACAATATAAGGGCTTGTTCAACTTAGTTTAAACAGGCTGCCTGAACACAAGGAGGGAAACTACACAAAAAGGCGTCCTGAAAAGCCCATGAGGGGTCATCCTAAAAAGCCGAAAACAATTTGCATAAACAATAAGAAAAAAAAAGGATTTCGGTCACCTTAAGCTAAACACGAGTGATTTGGTTTTGATGACGCAACTGCGACTATCTTTGTACCAAAGTTTGCCCTATAAATAGCTGTTTTCAGGAGATGCAACAAAGTTGTCTGTGAATGTTCTATGCTCTTATTCTTTAATGTCTTCCATGAGCGTTCTTTCGTCAATGGTATTTTACAATGAGCCAGTGTCACTTATCGTACGGTTGTTTCTAGACGCCCGGAAAGATTTGCGAATAAAATTTTGCAGAGTTGTGCTGCCTATTGCGTGATCGTCCTTTTGGATTTTTACCTGTACAGCTAGTAGATACAGGTTTATCTGAAGTGTAGAGTCAACACAAAAGTCTTGGGCTTTTAATGCCTGGTGCCTTTTTAGTCAGTTAAGCAACATATCGTTTTAGTGAGAACAACTGCGCGGTGAACTGTGCTGACTATTGAGAGACTAAGGGTTACTATCTGCGTTAATTTTGCCATTTCGTTTAGATCGCGCCTTCAGGACGAGCCGATAACTGTAAGTTGGCACTACCCACCAAACCTCCGTTCCACCTTTTTTGTCCCACCAGGTTTTGCTTTCGTGAAAAAATTTTCCATTTGCCTTTTAGAGGGCATTAGATGGTGATGAAAATGTTACAAAATCCTAATTATAAAAGTTGTATGCCTAAATTCACGATGAAAAAAAATAGCGCGAAGAAGACGAACTAGAAAAAGAAGGAGATGGGACATGCGTAAACCTTCCTTTGCTAGTTCGTCGTCGTTGCGCTGTTTTTTTATCATAAAAAAGTACCAAGTAGCCCATTTGTCCTTCTGTATCTGTCCTTCTGTATTCCTAAAGTTTAGGCGGATCGAACCAGTTCTACTTTCATTTCCCGTTATTCCGGTGCTTGATAGTTTTATACACAATAGGAGTGTAACGTCCGAACATTGTGTCATATAGCACCCAGTACGTCGCCCTGGAAATTATTACACTTGAAATATGCGTGTTTAAAGGTACTTCTAAGATTTTTTGCACAGGCATTTTTTTTGGGTCGAGCTGTGTCTATGTTTATGTATATTTGTACGTCGAGAAGTACCCCTTTTATGTTAAATACTTTCGAGTTCCGTAATTTCTTCTGCACTAATTTTTTGATGTTTTTGATGATGTTATTTCTTATATTCTCTTTCGGGTTGCTTTGTCATTTTTCTCTTCCCTATTTGTGATAGAGATTGCTCCGTTCGATATTATACAAACGTAAGGGTACGGAGATATGTGTTCTGTGAGTGATTTGATGATGTTGCAAATTTGCTGACACACTTTTAGGTGGCTGAGGACCTCCTTCAAACCGCTTGTTTCTTCAGGCTCAGTGCCTCTCACTCAGACTACAAATAATGTTTTCAAAAGTAAAAGTGGTTATCAAAAGCGCTTGTGTCATTCCACTGCCCTGCAGATACCAACGCCTATATACTACAAGCTTTATATAAACGTGGACTACAATTATATATCACTTTTGCAGGCAATAATCACACTCCTTCAAAGATATCCTGCTCCTCCACGTGTATAGTTTTTAATCTCCAAATTTGAATAGAAAGCATTAACATATGCAAGCCAACTTTGCGAGCGAACTAAATTTGCGTAAGTCAACACGACGAGAAGAGCATTCGCCAGTGTTTCGATGTGTATTTTTTTATTCGGCTGCACAAAACGACCGTTCAATGGTCGTGCAATGGCCATGCAAGTTTTGTATCTGTACTTCACAACTTTAAAAATGCTTACGACAAGAAGGTATCTCAGATACCCTAAAACACTGCAAGTTGTAACTATACCTTTGCCAGTCTGGCGGGCACGAAGTCTCGCAGCCATTGCTTTTTCTAATAGTTCTGCTAGGCTTCCCTTACTAGATAAGGTTTGCCTGTTGAGAGTCGCAAAGCTGAAGTTCCAGAGGCGGCGAGCATAGACCCATAGATGTTCAGCATGCTTTGCACGCTGCCCTGACCACCCATGTCGAGCCCCTCCGCAACTTCTGTTGGGAGAGGGTTGTGCAGCCATCACACAGATGTCCCAACAACACACACCAGTGGGTAGATCGTTCTTAGGTCAGTGAGTGGTTTCTTTTCCCAACGAGCCTTCCTAATATTGTTACACGTAATTACTGAAGCCTCTCAAATATCCCGATATATTTTTACCTCGGGACCCGGCACAACTGTGTAAACCGGGCATTCCGCAAAAAAACACCCACGTGTACCTGTCGGCATACTGTTTTTTAGCGGTGCTGTGAAAATCGAAGACAGTGCTTGCGCAGCAGCTACACGCGGGGTGTCGTCTACCACTGGAATGTGCATGATGCCGTGCAAGTATCGCGTTAAGGTTCTAAACAATCTCAGTTAGGAAATGTCCTATGCGAGTGCGAAATAGTGGCTCAGCCAAAAAGTGCGGTTTTAAAACATAAAGTGGTGACGTCTGCCATATTTTAACAAACATCAAAGATGTGCCTTTCTTCGAGTACGAAATATTGTGTGCACCGGCTCACAAAGCTGCCTAATGCAGATGCAAGGAAGAAACAGACATTCACAAAATAAATTACCTGAGCGCGACTACTAGAAATCTTAGCCGGATACAGAGGGATAAAATTTGGTATTTTTAACTTATATAGAGGTAGGTGCCGATAAAGACAACATCAACTTTTAAGCACTCCCACGTTTCGTCCACTTAAGCGATTACGCGTACATACTCAACAACACACCAGTCCCGCAAGCACCGAAAAAGCCTCCAAAATTGAACAATACTTCAGCCCTACGTCGAGGACGCTTTCACGTGTACACATAGATGGGCTGCGGAGTCTTTGGGTACGATAGCGAAGCGGTAGTAACTGAAATGTCTACAGAAACTTTCGCGCAAAGTGACAGCTCCAGAATGCAGCATATTACCCAAAAGCGGGAAAAATTGTCTGTCCTTCAGAAGATATTATGTACCAAAATATCTTTTGGAGTTAAAGAGGCTGCGGTAACCCTAGCGCTGGGGCAGTACATTTACCGGATGCGCGCAAATGGGGGTAAATATTCAACCGATCACAAGACAGAGATGTCTATGAAATGGACCGGATACCCGGGACATGAAGGTCATGGGACGGTCATTGGGACAGCCGGGCAAGACAGTTCGTGTGCCACGTGGTACTAAGCATGAAGAACGAACGTAACCTTATTGTATAAATGTGCGCCAAGTATTTTATGCCTGCACCTGGCATTTCACGTAAGAAAATATACTTATCAGGCATTCTGCTGTGCAAGATAGAGGCGGCGATGTTTATTCTTTTGCGGTCAAGAAATGGTACTGAAAAAAGCATTAACCTGTACGGATATTTTTCTTAGTTGGGAATATTCAAGGATGTGCTGCCTGGCACTCATTTCGGGTGCAGGGCACATTATGGGCTCGCCTTGTCGTCTGAGCTCGCTAACGGTCGATGTAACTGCCGAAATAAGGCGACGCAGAGAGATAACGAACCAAAGTTCAACCTTGTGTACCGTAGCCAGGGAGTCACGCTTAGGCTTCCAAAACCACGCGGTTTAAATAGTCATAACCCTTCAAATCTCATGAGCCGCTGGCGGCTGTCATGCATGTCACCATTGTTCAGCGCAAATAAAACTGCAGGTACATTTCAGGCAAAATCAGTGTATATAACCGCCAGCCTTTGCGTTCATTTAGTTGGAAACGCTCGTTTGGTGTGGTTTTACTATGGTAAGCGAGAAAAGCGCAGCGCAAGAAATACATGGCGCGTTCGAAATGAAGCAAAAAGGCTCCAGCCACGTCACTATACCTAAACATTGAAACAAATCTTGGGAGTTTGGAAGAAGAATCTACAATTTTTAGTATTCTTTATTATTGGCATGCCTGAAATGCAAAATGAAATATACATCAAAGACTGCAAGTTTACAACGTGCGGTGTGATGTTATTTACTGAAAGGTTAATACTCTGTGTTTAACAATAGAAAACGTAAAGTATAGCAGGGAAACAACACAATGAGAACAATCACACTTTAAAGGGTTTTTCGACTTAGATCATACTACGCAAACAGGCGTCCTCAAATGTTATTCTAAAAAGTCGTGGACGTGTTGTATTGTATTTTACAACGTATTGTATTTTACAATAAGCCAGCGTCACTTAGTTTAGGGTTGTTTCTATACGCCCGGACAGATTTGCGAATGAAAAGTTTTAGAGCTGGGCTGCCTAGTGGGTGTTCGTGAGTTTGCAATTTGACCCCTGAAAATAGTAGATACAGGTTAATCTCTAGTCTTAAGTCTACGAAAATATCTTGTGCTTTTAGTGTCGGTTGCATTTTTAGTCAGTTAAGCAACGTATAGTTTTAGTGAAACATATTGCTCGATCAACTGTGTTGACTCTTGAGAGACTAAGATTACAATTACGTTAGTTTTCCCGTTTTGTTCTGACCTCGCCTTCAGAATGAGCTGAAAACTCTTCGTTGGCACTTCCCACCAAGAGACCGTTACACCTTTTTTGTCCCACCATATTTTGTTTTCGTGAAAGGACACTGTGTTTGCCTATAAGAGGGTGTTAGATGGCAGAAAAAAAGTTACAGATTCCTAATATAAGTTGTATTCCTAAATTATTGTTATAAAAATACCAGCACAAACACGACCAAAGAGAAAAAGAAGAGCGAGAGGACATGCATAAACCTTCTTTTTCTTGTTCTTGTGTCTTTGCGCTGTTTTTTATCATGAACAAGTAAGAACTAGCCCTATTGACAGTACTTCCGTATTCCTTAGGAATTTGGCGAATTGAATCAGTTCTATCTTCATTTCCCATTATTCGGATACACAGCAGGAGTGTTAACGTTGTAACATTGTGTCTCAGAAGGCCCAGAAAGTTGGCATAGAAATTATTGCACGTGAAAAATGCGTGTTTACGGCTACCATTAAGTTGATGAAACTCACGTTTTCGTTTGTCGAACTGTGTGTATATGCGTGTATATTTATACGTCAAGAAATACCCTTTGTACGTTTAAAAATTTCGAGTTCCAAGAATTCGTGTTTTTGATGATGTCATTTCTCATACTCTCTTTCTGGTCTCTTTATCCTTTTTTCTCTTCCCTATTTGTCGTAAAGACTGCTTTTGTTCGATAGTCAAAAAGAGAAGTGAACTGAAATACATATTCTGTCAATGATTCGCTGACGCTGCAATGCTGCTGCCACACTGTGTAGGTGGCTGAAGACCTACTCCAAACTGCTGGTGCCTTGTACAATGAAATATATAAGGTACCATCATCTTCGTTACTAACACATTCTCAGTGACCAGCACGCCTGGTATCAATGCCCTATTTATCTCCAGTATCACCAAGAAAGGGAATTTCTTTCTGCGGAAGGCGATGGAGGGTGCGCTGCGGAATCCTGTTTCCGGGTATGCATTTCCCGGGCTTCTCTAAAATCTCGTCGCATGCAGTCCCTGGTTCCCTCCAGCACATGGCTTTTCTCAAATTAGGGTGAGCAGCTTGGGCAACTGGCAACGTGTACAGCCAGTGTGCTACCTGCGGCGTTTTTTACGTTGCACGCGTGCTCCCGAAGATGTTTTTTCTGGTTTCGGCGAAGATGGTCATTCTGGTTTGGACAATCTTCCCCTCTTCCAGTATAATAGGGCCGCAAACCCCTTGACACTCATCAGCCGCAAGCCTTGTAAGTGCAAAAATGAAAGAATGAAAGCCATGCTCTTAAATCACGACATTAGACCCACCAAATAACCTGCTTTAATGAGCGTGGAATGCAATGGCAATATCAGCTGAGTCGGTATACCTACTAACATTATAGTTAATCTCATTTATTTCCTCCGCGAGTGCCGATCGGCGCTCATCACACCGCAAGCAGCGAGTGAGATACCCGTCAAAAACCTTCGTGTTCTGGACCGAATTAAAGCACAGTGGTTTTTTTCAGTAACATATTGCTGCAATTGTCTTTTAGTTGCGCCAATTTAACCTATACTTATTCCAGGCATCACTGCCTCCAGTTCATGAAGGTCCACCAATATACGGGAAAGTTCACGAACTTAAAGCGTTTTAGAAACGCCAGACGAGCTGACTCATCTATGGCCGAGTTTCTCACCTCTTGCCTAAAAAGATCCCATTGTTCATTATATGAAAGGTCAGCTATTGTAAACGTGTTGTGTAAACACTCCGAAATACTTCTGCAAAAGATTTCATCAGCCAGAAAGGAGACATTGAGCTTCCATAGATCCCACTAAGGAAGCACACCACTCGGCTTTGAGCAATCAAAGTAAACAGATACCATACAGTGGTCGTTGAAAAAAATAGGGCGCACATCATGGTCGGAAATCCCAGAAACTTCTTCTAGAGAAATGTAAATTCGATCCACGTATGCATTTGAGGTACAATGAACGCGCAGACGGTGGAGAGATGGTGCAGTCATCGAGAAAATATGCGTGTTTAGTCGCTACATTGTTGCTGAATGCCACGTAATAGATTCGCGTACCTCTCACGCATAGGCTAGGATTTATGATAATTAAAAAAAAAAACTCATACAAACGCATGGGATCTCAGTTCTCTTCCGTCTGTGCCGCTGATCTCGTCGCCGCCGTAGGTGGCGGCAGAGACGCAGTAGAAGTGAGATCATCCAACATCGGGTATGAGCTTCCTTAATTTTATAAAAAGTTAGTTCACCAATACCACTCCTCGAACCACCTCATACATTATGCGTTGATTTACCATAAAATGTAACATCTTTGAATTAATAAAGTGTGTGGTTAAAACACAGATTGATGGTGGGCCGGTTGGTCCATAACTGAGTAATAAGACAGGGCAGGAAAGGAGACTACAGAAAGGGCAAACAGACTGCTCACTGAGTAACAACTGAGTTTATTGTCACTGAACCGGCAATAAATCGGAACAGCTAAAGCACAAAACACAAGTGATATTCGTTAGGAATAAAAAAGAAAACAAAAGGCAATTAAAATGTACCATCAATTCTATAAGTTATAGTCATCTTATTACTAGCACATTTGTAGTGACTAGCACGCCTGGTACCACAGCCCAACTTATCTTCAGTATCACCAAGAAAGTGATTTTCTTTATCAGTGACGGCAATGGAGGGTGCGCTGACGCAATCCTGTTTACGGGTATGCATTTGCCAGGCTTCTCTAATCTATAGTCACATGCGATCCCGGTATCGCCCCTGCACATGGCTTTTCTCAAACAGGGGCGAGCAGCGTGGGCACTTGGCAAGGTGTACAGCAAGTGTGCTACCTAATGGGTTCTTTACGTCACACGCGTGCTCCTGAAGACGGTCATTGAGGCAGCGCCATGTTGGTCTAACGTACGACTGCTTACAAGGCAGTGGTATCTCGTAGATAACCTTTCCTTGGCATTCAACGTAGGGCTTCGAATGTTTCTTCGTGCTTTTTTTCGTCGCCGGACTTCCACTGTTCGCGTGGCGGCATAGGTTACTTATTTTCCAAGGAGTAGAAAACACGAGCTGAACTCCCGACCGCCGTAATATTGTCTTTGCCCTCTGGCTAATTCCATGGATGTTGGGTATCACGGCTATCTTCTTTATTTTTCTTGTTGAAGGCTCCTGTTCCTAAGGTGGCTTTCTTAGTCTTGTCAAGAGATTGTAGCCCACGCCGGAGAGAAGCAAATCATGAATTCGAGCCCTACGCCAATGGCTTGTTTGTGTGTCAAGGCTGCTCTGAATTCGATGGTGACAGGACCGTGACCGCTAGTTTTGTAACGCAGAAGCGGCCACTCCTCGATTCAAAAGCTTTAAGAGCGCCGACGTGAATGGCATGGATCCCTTTTGATTTTGTGGTGCATAGCTCCTACAAAAGGGCTTGGCATTCAAGAACAGCCTCATATCCGAAAAGTGAAGTTCGTCATCAGTGGGCACATCCTTATTTAGCAGGAAGTCGCTAAGGTTCTGCGCAATCTGAGGACGCTATCAACATCGCTCGCCTTTCCTTTCTCAGGCACCTTGTACAGGACGAGGAAGTCGTCGACGAAGCGAAGCACGTTTAGCGCCGCACCGTCCTTCAGTCGCGTCCAAAGCCCTGCTGTGGCGGACGAGCCCATGGTCACTAAGTATATAAGCGATGACAGAACCGATGCACACATCCTTTTTCTAGATGAAGAGGCGGTCCTCGCATTCTACGAAAGTGGAGTTCAGGTAACATGACAGCAACTCTATGAAGCTGCCTACACTAATGCCGCACTCATTCTGGAATCTAGTGGCACCGCCGCAGCCGATGCCGTCTTCAACAGCTTTACAAATGGAGGCATGCGGCCGCGAGTAGTATAGATCATTTAAATATTGAAAACGCGCTAACCGCTTTTTGTTGCTGTTTTTCTATGAAAGTTTATACGTCCTGTGCATTCCTCACTTGAAAAGGGCCATCAATCGGCCACATGCCCAGAAACCGCTGCAAAAACAGCCCAAAGGTGTGTTGCCAAGTGCCACGCTCAGAGACGATCACCCTGGATGAGAGCTCAGGATTGTGTTTTCTGTGTTTATTTCTTCCTGTGCTTTGTCTTGCATGATGGCTTAGCCGAGCTATTATGCTTTGTCAACCGGCTGAGCTTACCTAGCTTCTCGGGAGCAGAAAAACTACTTTTCGTTGCAGCGAGCGATAATCTTCTTGAGATTATGGGACAAGCGATGCAGGTACGGGATCACCGCCACCCTAATTCTCTCCGTTGGCGTTTGCGCATCATCACGTTCTTTCATGCGAGACTTCCTGAGTATGCACTCAGCCACCGGTACCATAACATGAGTTGGGTACCCTGCTTCTGCCAGGCGGACTGTTTGCTTTGCGAAACTTAGGCCCATTTCGTGCTCGCAAGACTTCTTCAAGGCGCTGGTAAAGCACAGGTTGACGACACCTCTTTTAACAAGTTTCGAGTGGGCAAAGTGATAGGGAAGCAATGGCTTATTGGCTCTAGGATCGTACCTCCAGCAAATGTGATTGTCGTCAGAGGAAAAACATTGGTCACGGAAGCGGATTCGCTTCTGGACAAGTAGCTCAAACGCAATTTTTAGGGGCGCTTGTCTTGTCATCATCATAGCTAGAATTTTGTTCGCATCAGTATGGAACTCACCAGCGGAGGATTCTAGGAAGAACAGGTAATCATCGACGTATCGGAATACTTTTCTAATTTTCGTGCCTACGAGGGAGTTTGCTATGCTGGTATGCCGGTTTGCTATGCCGATGATCCCGTACCTGCATCGCTTGTCACATAATCTCAAGAAAATTATCGCTCGCTTTAAACGTAAAAGTAGTTTTCGCTGCTCCCGAGAAGCTAGGTAAGCTCAGCGGGTTGACAAACTCTAAGAGCTCGGCAAAGCCCTAATGCAAGACAAAGCACAGGAATAAATTCGTTAAGTGCACTGAGCGTGTCGTATACCAGATTCCCTTACGTTGTGGCAAGGAGTACGTGGACCAATCGGGCAGGTGCCTGAACGACCGCTTAAAGGAGCACAGCTACAATGTTCGTACTAAGAACGGAGGCTTTCTCGATATGCACTGCAAAAAGTGTGGCTGTTCCCCTTCCCTCTTTGAGAAGTGTTGTTTTGGCAAAGCACCGACACCCCCTTACACGCGAAGTTTCGGAGGCGAATACCATCGCTGATTTGGGGGATAATCGCATTGCGCAGCCGTCGGCAGCTCTCGATGCAAAAGAGTTAGAATTTTTAAGCTCAAACCTGTGAATTCTTGTGCAGAGCGTTTCTCTTACGCTCATGCGTCTTTTGGTTGCCCTTGTGCGAATTTGGCAACTTCGCATTTGTAACGTTCTTTCGTTCTTTTGAATCAGTTTTTATTGGTGTACTTGCGTTGTATACTTTAACATCTTTTGACAATGTTAACCTTCTCTGCAGTTTTATTTCAGTTGTGATATTTATTACATCCTGGTTGGTTCAAATAAGCCATGTTGGCTGATAATGAGCACTATATATGTGGTTGTTGGGTTTTTGTGTCATTGAAGTTGGAAGTTAGCGCCCTGTGTGTCGTCTCGTGTGTTCCTGTAATCGTCTTTGCTGCGCTTCAATAGGCCGCTATGTACCAACTCGCCAAAGCCAATACTCTCCTGAACTTTATTTCTAGTTCAACGGGCCCGTTCTTCATCTCTGAAGGCGTAAATGGTTTGAAGCATTGTAAGCCACAACCTCCTAAGATGCCCATTAAATGGGTTCTATCCTTCATCAGGAATAACTCGCTGTGCCTTTGCCAGTAGACAAAGATAGTGGATTTGCCGTAATTTCGCATGGGCTTTTCAACGCGAAAGCTGCTGATGCTGTCTCCAAAGTGTTCGAGTGTAAACCAGGTGTGTCCCGGTCTTGCATAAAGTCTTAGGTTAAAAAGCTGCCTGTGTACTAAACGTGACTTCAGCCAGGTTTTAAAAAGTGTGAACACAACCAAGAGCGAGTGCTTGGATGTAATTTTCAGTGCAAGGAACCACAAGATAGACATGCCGTTGAGGGGTATTGTCTCCGAGAATGGCACGTGGCAAAAGGCACTTGTTTTGTACCTACAACTAAACCTCAACCTATTGGCCATAGATGACCCCTTTCGTGTAAGAAGTTCGGACGAAGATGTGGGCTTTATCAGCTCCAAGTCTTACCAGTGCTTGAAGGCCTTCTCTGTAGACATTACTGCCTCTTTTATTCGCTACCTCACACTGGACTGCTGACCTCTGTCATAGACGCTATTGACAGTTTTGGGGCTATGCCCTTCCAAAATAATGCCGGTATCTCATGTGGTGGCTTCTTGGCACTTATGAGATTTTACCTTAGGTCCACGTTGGGAAGGCATGCTCCACCTACAAAGAAACGGGATCTGCATTGGCTAGTGCATAGCACCCTTTCTCAGTGGTTTGTACTTAGCTAACATGGATACCAGCATAGCAAACTCCCTCGCAGGCACCAAAATCAGAAAAGTATTACGATACGTCCATAATTACCTGTTCCTCTTAGAGTCCTCCACTGGTGACTTCCAAACTGATGCCAACAAAATTCTAGCTATGATGAAGACAAGGCTTGCACCCCCCGAAATTACGTTTGTACTACCTATCCAGAGTCGAATCCACTTCTTCGACCTCATTTTTTTCTTTCGCCACAATCACATTTGCTGGAGGTACGAACCTAGAGCCAATAAGCCGTTGCTTCCCTATCACTCTGCCCACTCGAAACTTGTTAAAAGAGGTATCGTCAACCTGTGCTTTACCATCGCCTTGAAGAAGCCTTGCGAGCACGAAATGGGCCTGAGCTTCGCAAAGCAGACGGTCCACCTGGCAGAAGCAGGGTACCCAACTCATGGTATGGTATCGGTGGCTGAGTGCATACTCAGGAAGTCTCGCATGAAAGAACGTGATGATGCGGAAACGCCAACGGAGAGAAGCAAGGTGGCGGTGATCCCGTACCTGCATCGCTTGTCCCATATTTTCAAGAAGATAGTCGCTCGCTCCAACGTAAAAGTAGTTTTTAGGGGCGAAGCTCCTGAAGCCTTGGGTCCGTCCATTCCTTGTGTCTCGTGGTACGTGACCGCCGCATGCTTTCGGAGATGTCGCAAAGTGGGCCGCGTTGCACGCGCAAGAACCGGTTGCAACCAGCAGCGCAAACTCGACACCGGGAGCGCGAGCTTGTCTGTGTTCGCCAACGGAGGCGCGAGCACACGTGCGCGGCGAGGGGGAGATCACGCAAGAGATCACGCCACGAACGCAGGCAGTCGTTCTCGGAGATCGAACGAGACGCAAGAACCTTTGCTCGTTTCCTTTCGTCTTGTTCGGGCACAAGTTCGCCCTAAATAAAAGTTCTTTCTTTACCGTTGTGTCCCATCCTACGTGACAAATTGTGTTTGAGGTGCGGGGTAGTCCTCGATGGCGCGGGGTCTTTCACCAGGTCTGGGCCTGGGAGCATTGACTCCGAAAATAAAAGTTGATTTGTACAATGTACGCAAACAGTCTTACGTTTTTCTTAATGAAACCGATGATCTCCCCCTCTCGAGCTTCGCCCTACTTATCATCATTCATTCCGTGGATATGGCGTGATTTTTTTTTCTGCTCCCTAGAAGCTAGGTAAGCTCGGAGGCACGTGCCGTTCCAGAGCGGGGTGGTCGATCTTCACATCGGCTCTGTGTTTTCAAGAACAAGCGTCGGATCCGTACAAAACATCGCTTGCCAGATCATCGTATGACCTTCCTGATGGCTTCGTGCACCCAGGGAGGCCAAACAGCACCAAGTAGGACTCTTTGAAGCCTTTACAGCACTACCGAAAGCACGGCTTTTACACTGCAGCTTCGCTAAGCCTCGGCGAGGCGGCAGGGAGGCCGCACGTGCTATGGCAGAACAACTGGCGGTGGCGCGAGCAGGCCCAGCGGCTGCAAGCGTGGTTGCAGCTAGCGCTCCTTCTACGTCGCAACAAATAGTCGATGGAGCTTTACGGATGGTGACTACAGTGGACGGCGAAGTCATCACCACCGAGGAGTATGAAGACTCTACTGGCTGGCTTCAATGCCACCGGCGCACGCGTGGTCGAGACCTACACCACCTGCAGCAAAATACTACCGGATCAGCTAATTCCACACCCGCAAGGAACAACACTACAGCGCAAGCTACCACGCAGAGAGTCCACCCCACCAAATCCCGACGCCCTCGGTGCCCCAAACTACCCAGGGATGACATCAAAGTCGTCATCCGTCCACGGGACGGCTTGAACGTGGCACGAGTTAGTGACGCCACGCTGAGAGACAGCATCTTGCTAGCTGCCGGTCTGGAGCCAGAAACAGCCACTGAAGATCTCCTCCGGGCTAATCCCGAGCAGAACATCCTCGTGGTGAGCACCCCACCTCTTGCCAGAGCCGAGCGATATGCGCGCATAGAGAAACTCAAGATAGGCGAAACCTCATACTCTACGCGGGCTTACGTCACGACACCCGATGACTCGGTCAAAGGAGTAATCCATAACATCCCCGAATATGACTCGGCGGAGGACATCGTCAAGAGCGTCGTTTACTCGAGAAACCCTACCGCACTGCATGCACGGCGCATGCGCCGCACCAACTCTGCCATTATTGCATTTTCCGGTTACAGAGTTCCTTATTTTGTCTACTACCGGGGAGCGGAATATCGCTGCTTGATTCACAAGAGGAAGCACGAAGTCTGCTCGTCATGCGGAAGGCTCGGGCATCGAATGGACGTTTGCCCCTGGCCGGATCGAGCCTTTTGCAGTTCCTGCGGACTTGCGAACCCCATGGACGACCATGTGTGCACAATAAAGTGCGCATTATTTGGAAACGACCACGTCACCGGGGACAAACAGTGCAAGAAACGATACCGCCCTGCGTTCATTGCAAAACAACACCACTGGCGAAGAGAACGAGAGCACAGCCGCGATGCGGGGGACGCCAGGCTGCAACGAGATCGCTCCGCCTCCTTCCCAAGACTGTCCCGCGCCGAGACACCTTCAGACACAGTACCAAGGCGAGACGACAACCGTGCTCAAGCCCAACGACAGTCTCGCTCCCAGTCAAAGAAACGAGGCTCCGACAAGGGCCGGGCGGCTCAACTAAGAGACCAGAGCAGCACCAAGACCCCAGCGGCAACCTCACAGGTGAGCTGGGCAGCTAAGGCCTCCCAAATAAGAAATTCAGGAGCACATACATTCGCACTTCCCTCACAAACACCCCCCGACACCACCTCTGCTGAACTAAATAGCATACGAGCCACATTAGAACAGGTTATGGCGGAGAACAGGCAGCTTCGAGCTGAACTCGCACAACTTAAAAGTAGCTGCACCCCCACGACGACTACCGTAAGGCTGCCCACAGCACAGCATTCACAATCCTCGGAATCCAACCCTTCCCCCCCGAAAAGACGTGCCCAGGAAACCGCTGACCAGCAGCCAACAGGACAACAGGCCTTATATGCTCTTGAAGCTAAATTAGAAAAGAAACTCGACCAGCGTTTCGACAAGCTGAATCACAGCATTACCACCCTGGCGGGAGCCCTCGCTAATTTCAGAGAAATGATCAGCGGAAAGGTTACCGCCCTGGAATACACCTTGGCGCAAGCGCAGAACAACCCAACTGGGCTCGTACATCCGTCCATCTTTACCAGCACCGAAGGGCCACATACTAGTGCCAACATCCAAGAAGTTGTTTCAGGTCAAAACATTGGATAATATGCACTCGAACAGAGATAAGCATCGATACTACATATGGCAATGGAACTGTCGGGGGTACAGATCTAAGCGGGGAGCATTCCAACAACACATTAACCACTTGGTTCAAAACTCCCAATCGGCACCCGATGTCATAGCGTTGCAAGAGACAGCAGTACCGGCCAAGTTATCGGGATACAAAGCGTGCCACTCATCCGTATCCACCATGAATGCTCCACAAGCTAAAAGAGTAACCACCTTGTTGCATAGGAATATACCGGCTAATGAATTGCATGTTTCCAGCACAGGACCAGAATATGTTTTCTTGGAAATCCTTCCCACATCAGCAAGGCAAAAGCGGAGGCTATACATACTGAATGTATACAGTGCGCCCCGACATTCCCGTAACCTTACACAGCTCCTCCAACAAGCCCTCCACACATCCCATGGTCATCCATTAGCCATCGTGGGGGATTTCAATGCGCCACATCCCGCCTGGGGATATGCAAGGCCCACAAAAAAGGGCCAGACATTATGGGACACCATACAGCAACTCAACCTGACAATTCTGACGGACCCCGCCCATCCCACGAGAAGAGGTAACAGTGTCCAACGCGACACCACCCCTGACCTTACCATCGTGAAAAATGTCTCAGATGCGTGGTGGACAAATACCCTTGAAGACTTAGGCAGTGACCACTATATAGTGGAAACCGCACTCATTGCGGGGCCGCCAAAGTACAGCGGCCGGGAACAGAAAATTATCGACTGGGATGTTTTCCGTAATATACGGAGGGCCGAGATTTCAAAAGTAGAAAACTCCGGCATTGAAGATCTGGAAAAATGGGTCGAATGCTTACAGGAACACGCCACGATGGCTACTCGAATCGTACCAGAGGAAGCGAACCTAGACAAGGTCGACTCTCGCCTCCTTCACATGTGGGAAGCGAAGAGCAGCCTTCAGAAACGGCTGCATGGGCAGCGGCAGAACCGGTCCTTACGCCGTCGGATACTGCGCCTAAACAAGGAGATCGAGAAGCACGCGGCATATCTTACTAACCAACACTGGAATGCACTGTGCGAAAGAATGGACGTACAAATGAATATGCCTAAAACATGGCACACCATCCGCAGCCTTCTGAACCCGGACGGAACGCGGGTAACCCAGCGTAGCAACCTTCTGACCATCCTACATGCACATCAAGGACAGGGATCTACTTTACTGAAGAAACTGCAGGAGCTTTACATACAAGAAGCCCCTCAGGAGTCAGCAAACCCATATGCTGGTAACCCCAATCCCGAAATGGACAGGCTTATTACCAAAGCTGAAATCTGTGAAGCCATTACTAAACTGAACACTCGCTATGCGCCAGGGCCTGATGGCATCACTAACAAGGTACTTACCAATCTGGACGACTCATCCATAGAAGACCTCACAGCTTACATGAACAAAGTATGGGACAACGGCCGTCTTCCTCCTACGTGGAAAAGCGCCCTCATTACGTTTATTCCCAAACCCGGAAAGCAACTGAAGCTTGAGAACCTTAGGCCCATTTCTTTGACCTCGTGTTTGGGAAAACTGCTCGAACACGTAGTGTTGAACCGCCTGCATCGGTACATGGAAGAACACCAACTCTTCCCCCATACCATGGTGGGCTTCCGGCCATCACTATCAACGCAAGACGTCATGCTCCACTTACAGCATCAAATCATCGATAACTCCGCTGTATCTCCACTAGACACTCGAGCAATCTTGGCCTTAGATCTGACCAAAGCTTTCGACTCAGTGCAACATAGCGCTATTCTCCACAACCTGAGCGACCTCCACGTGGGCAAGAAGGCCTATAACTATATCGCGGATTTCTTAGCGCAACGAACCACACAACTAACCGTACCAGGCCTCCAGTCGGACCCCATACGCTTGGGCAGCCGCGGAACACCGCAGGGCTCGGTCTTATCGCCCTTTCTTTTCAATGTGGCAATGATTAAGCTACCTGTTTTACTACGACAAATTCCGGATGTAAGTCGCAGCATTTATGCAGATGACATCACGATTTGGACCGTAGGAGGAAGCGATGGGGACATACAAGAACGCCTGCAAGCAGCCGCTGACACGGTTCAAGAATACGTAACCCAAAGAGGCCTCGAATGTTCACCACAAAAATCGGAAGTCCTCTTCTACAACCCAGCTAGGCCAGGCCGGAGACAAAGACATGACCCCAACATAGAAATCCTGCTGCAGGGCAGCCCAGTACCCAGAACTGAATGCATACGAATTCTAGGGCTTAGAATACATGAGAAAGGAACCAACACGGTTACCATACAGCCCCTGCACAATGCAGCCGTACAAATTGGCAGACTCATCGTCCGGATAGCCAATAAACACCATGGCCTCAAGGAACATAATCTCCTTCGGTTAGTTCAAGCTTTTATCATCAGCAAAATAACTTACGTTACTCCGTACCTGAAACTCAATAAAGCAGAAAAAGAGAAAATAGACCGAATAATTCACAAAGCCACCAAGGCGGCTGTAGGCATTCCAATGGCTGCCTCCACAGAAAAATTACTGGAGATGGGCATTCACAACACGTTGGATGAACTTATAGAAGCACAACGCATTGCCCAATACAACAGGCTGGCGGGGACCCCAACTGGGCGGGCCATTCTGGAGTCGCAGCATATACCTTTCGCGGACCAGAATAGAACCAAAGGCGTCATTGAAGCGGACCTACGAGACAAAATAAGTGTGGCCCCACTGCCTAGAAATATGCATCCGGAGTACCATCAAGACCGACGGCTTGCCCGTGCGAAGGCGCTCCACAAGCAGTACAGTGCCAACCCAGCGGTATGCTATGTCGACACGGCGAGCTACCCTGTCCAACGTGCGGTAGTGGCCGTGGTGGTAGATCAGCAGGGAAATGCAACCTCATCTTGTTCAATCCCTACGTCCAACCCAGAAACGGGTGGAGAGGTGGCCATAGCTCTTGCAATTACGGGCACGCAGGCTACTACCATCATCTCGGACTCGAAGGCCGCCCTGCGCAATTATGCGCGCGGTAGGATCTCCACCCCAGCCGCCAAAATCCTTACGAACAGCGCGACCCCAGTTTCAAGGCACATCCGCCTGGTATGGACGCCAGCTCACTCGTCTCTTCCGGAGAACGAGATGGCACATGAAGCAGCCCGAGGATACACGAACCAGGCTGACTTCGAATCCGACAACGTGGCGACTGTGACGGGGGGAGGGAGAGACTGGAAACTTACCGAGAGATTACTCAACACTATAGGCTGAGCCGACTGAAATTTCCGGCTGCCCACACTGCTCTAAACAAATGGCAGACAGTTGCTTGGCGCAGGTTAAAATCAAATACGTTCCCTCACCCCGCCCTGTGTCACCTTAGCTATCCGGATAGGTACACGGACAGATGCAAGTGGTGCAACATTGCAGCAGCCACACTAAAACATATGGTCTGGCAATGTCCCAATAAACCACGGGCCTTTGAACAAGTAATACATATAAGAAGTAGTGAGCAGTGGGAGGCCGCACTGCTCAGCTCTCTTCCCGGGATACAAGCTGCTGTCATCCAACTGACAGAGGACGCCGCCAGGGACCACGGGTTCCTGACCGCCGTCTAATGGGACGAAGATACCGGACTTTCCCGCACGGTACATTCGTCTTAAAAGGGATGACAATAAAGTCTGTTCTCTCTCTCTCTAGGTAAGCTCAGCCGGTTGACAAAGCCTAATAGCTCGGCAAAGCCCTCATGCAAGACAAAGCACAGGAATAAATTCGTTAAGTGCACTGAGCGTGTCGTCTACCAGATTCCGCTACAATGCAGCAAGGTGTACGTGGACCAATGGGGCAGGTGCCTGAATGAACGCCTAATTGAGCACAGCTACAATGTTCGTACTAAGAACGGATGCTTTCTCAATTTGCACTGCAAAAACTGTGGCTGTTCCCCTCTTTGAGAAGTGTTTGGTTTTGTCCAAGCACCGACACCCCCTTACACGCAGAATTTGGAGGGGAAAACCATCGCTGATTTTGGGGATAATTGCATTTCGAAGCCGTCGGTAGCTCTAGGGGAAGAAGAGTTAGAATTTTTAAGGGGAAATCTGTGAATTCGTGTGCAGAGCGTTTCTCTTTCGCGCATGCGTCTTCTCGTTGCCCTTGCGTGAATTTGGCAACTTCCCATTTGTAAAACGTTTTCGTTCTTTTTATCGGCTTTTATCGGTGTACTTGCGTTGTATACTTTTATCGTCTTTTGACAATGTTAAACTTTTCCGCAGTTTTATTTGTGTTGTTGTGATATTGACTACATCCTGTTTGGTTCAAATGAGGCATGTTGGCTGATAATGAGCACTATATATGTGGTGGTTAGGTTTTTTGTGTCATTAAAGTTGGAAGTTAGCACCCTGTGTGTCGTTGTCTGTGTTGCTGTCCTCGTATTGGATGCGCTTCAATACGCCGCTATGCACCAACTCGCACAAACCAATACTCCCTTGAGGTACTACAATTGTGTGTTAGCTTTTCTCCTCAGCAACCGACATATCTTGGTTCCATTGTCGCCAGACGGAGGAAGTGGTCCTGCCAACAGAACAACGCCGGGAGAGACGAACTTGTCATTGATGAAATTAGTGTAGAGGCGTGAACGGCAGTACGCCGAAACCAGAATGACTATTTTCGGGAGCACGGGTGAGACGTAAAGAACGTCGCAGGTAGCACACTCGCTGTACACGTTGCCAACTGCCCAAGCTGCTCGCCCGTTTGAGAAAATCCATGTGCTGGGGCGAAATAGGGACTGCATGCGAGGAGATATTACAGAAGCACGGGAAATGCATACTCGGAAACAGGATTGCACAGCGCACCCTCCATTATCCTCATGGAGAAAGAAATTCCCTTTCTTGGTGATACTGGTGATAAGTAGGGCTCGATACCAGGCGTGCTAGTCACTGCGAATGTGTTAGTAATGAACATAACTGTACCTTATAGAATTGATTGCACATTTTTATTGCCTTTTGTAGTTCCTTTCTTCCCTAAAGGATATCACGTGTCTCTTATCCGTTCCTATTTATTGCCCGTTCAGTGACAATAAACTGGCTTGCTAGTCAGCCCCCTGTCTGTTTGCCCTTTCTGTAGTCTCTTTTCCCGCGATGTTTTATTACTCAGTTGTGTGGTTAAGTCTTCATTTGTCTTTGGTAACATGCTTTGTAGAGCCACGTATGTTAATTCAAGTGACGTCGCGTGGGTAATAGTTGTTGGTGACATTTGCTGATTTGTTCTCTAATCAGCTTCACAATGTGGATTGCCGCACATTTTATGTGCAGTAGAGTTGTCATGCTCTGAGTCCTCGAGGCGAGATTTAGGTGAGGGTATTTAAGTATTTGACTGTGTTCAAAATTTTAGGAAAACCATTATACTGAGCACAGAAGTTCTCTTATGAGATGGCAGCGCAGAACGTGTGAAAGGAAATTCCGCAGAAAGAAAGCGCTTATGAAGACGAACCCGCACCACGGAAGGGACTCGACACATACAACGTGCGGGGCTTGGCATGTCTGAGCCTTCTTGGATAAAGAACAAATCATTCGGCATATTCTTTTAAAAAAGCCAGGTGCCCCTACAGGCCATTTTGGAGAAAATGCAGGGTGATCAAAGTTAAGTCGACATATTTTGTTTTAGAAATAGGCGCTAAGATTTACTCGAAGACCACCTCTACATAGAGGTTTCGCTCCCCGGGGGCACATATGTAGGAGGTACATATTGATGTAGGTGGCTTAAATACTAATATTGATAATTACTTTTGTGTGGCGGCAGTAACCAGGGATGCTTGTATGGGAAAGAGAGACGCAATCGTGATTCTACGCAGTTTCATTTGGCATAATTCCTCTGGCGCATCCGTAGTGCGAGGTACAGAAAGGCCAACTTTAATTGCTGCTCGCATGATTCCGCATGCTCGAAAAGAGAACGGCGCTTGGCTCCTCTCTTTTGTTCTGTGTTTTGATAGCGCTTCCTAGTACTGCAGATTGCGATAACCCAAAACAGGAATAAATGGCGCCAACCATTGCTTTTACCTGTGCCTCCACCCTTTTCTCGAACTAAACACCGTACACAGCAGGCAAATCACAGAAGGGAGGAGCGTTGCGCCGGTGCAGACTGTCTTGTATGAATAATCATGCGAACGGAAATTAAACTTCGCCGTTTGATTTCTCGGTCTACGAATGCGCTAGAAGAATTCTGCCTATTGAAACTGCATAGAAACATGATTGCGTCAAACTTTCTAATACGGACGTGCCTGGTTAGTGTAGCCACTAAAAAGGAATCATTGATTCATTGCAGGGTTTAACGCGCCGACGCAACGCAGGCGATGAGGCGCGCCGTAGTGGAGGGCTCCGGATTAATTTTGACCACCTGTGGATCTTTAACGTGCGCCGAAATCTCGTACACACGGGCGTTTCTTGCTTTTCGCCTCCATCAGAAAAGCGGCCGCCGCGTCCGGGAATCGAACCCGCGACCTTGTGCTCAGCAGCGCAACGCCTTAGCCACTGAGCCACCACGGCGGGTCTAAAAAGGAATAATTCAATTTTAGGAAATTAGGCCTCCGAAATCAATAATTACCTCCTGTTTATATGTCCGCCTAGGCACATAACCTCACTGTAGATGTTGTCTTTGCGTAAATATCAGCGCCTATTTAAAAAAAAACTCTCGACTTAACTTTGATCACCCTCTATTTGCCAACGATGGGTGATTTGGTGTCTGTGCTACCTGGCAAATCAAACAAGGTATTGAATATGTGTTTTTTTATTGATGATCCCCATTTTACCCCATGATTTCTTTTTTAAGTTCTAATTCTGCATTTAAGAGGTTACAAACATTGCCACAGAAATGGGGGGATTTATGGTGGAGGAGGAAGCCGCTGTCCACGTCTTTGAGGTGGGGTGATCCCGAGGTCGGCTCTGCAAAGAAACTGCCGTTGTACTCTCTCGGTTTTAAAATACTGAAGAAAAGCCCGCCATAGCCGGTGTGTGTCCGATGGTCCGATGTGTGGTGGAAGATCGAATCACTCCTGAAGGGTGTTTTATGTTCATCTCTACACGAGCCGAATGAAGTGAGAAAGGACACACAGCTTTCTTGTTTTCCATGCCGTCAAGTGCGTGTGTTTGGTGCGTTTGCGCGGTTGAAAAAGAGGACTTTGTGAGGTGTGCGGTACAAAAGAAACACAGTGAATGCCTTGTGTTAAGCCCATCATGCACGCACATACTCTTGATTACAAAGCGAGCCTCCTTGTTTCAGCATAGAAAGCGAGGATTAGGGGCTTACGTTTCTGGCTGCATCAATAATGTGCGCCACTATGATGTCACACCATGGTCAATGCTTAGATGTCTTAAAGATATGTTCGAAAGATGTCATACTTGCTTCAGTTTTGGCCAATTCCCGACAATTACTCTGTTATCCTTTAAAATTAACTGCAAGAAAAGTTCTTTGTGCCTTTTAGATGTCTGCGAAGTAGTCAATTTTATATTAGTTAACATCCATCCGCTATCACTGGACGGAAACAGAACATAAGTTGTCATTGAGAGGTCTATATGCCGGCACGGGCTGTATTTAGTGTTATGGTACACGGGCTCTTTTTGATCGAATAGAGAAGCCCGGGTGACAAAAGAAAACTTTCAAAAGGGCGACCCTGGGCCTTACTGTACCCAGTGCCCGCTGTTTTTTTTTTGTTGTTGCGCGGCTCGATCCTGCGTGCGTAATTTTTCACAGGCAATATTTTTCTTTCGCGGCCACTTTTATGGCTTACTATCGTAAATACACAATTAGCGAGCGTTCCTAAATAAATCAACGCGAGGGATTACGGATATATACACTGATTTTGCCTGAAACGCACACGCAGTTTTATTTGAGCTAAATAAGGGGGAGATGAATGACACGCGCCAGCGGTTCATTAGGTTCGAACGGCTACGACTATTTAAACCACTTGGTTCTCGAAGCCTCGGCCTGACCCCCTTACGACAGGACACAAAGCTCAACTTGTGTCCGTTATCTCAGTGCGCCGCCTGATTCCGGCAGTCACATCGACCGTTAGCGAGCTAAGGAGACACGGCGAGCCCATAATGGGCCCTGTACCCAAAATCTGGCCCAGAAAGCAAAGCCGTGAATACTTCTACCTAAGCAAATATGCGAACAGGTGAGTGCTTTTTTCAGCACCATTGGTTGACCCCAAAAGAATAAACACCACCGCCGCCACCTATCACAACAGTGCACTAGCTAAGCAAATTAAGGGCTATGCCAGCTGCAGGCATGGTATACTTGGCTCACATTTATAAAAAAGGTTACATTCGTTCTCCGTGCTTAGTATCGCGTAGCACACGGACTGTCGCGTCCCGGTGTCACAATCCCCATCACACGAGTTTCATGTCCCCCACATCCTCTCTGTTTCATCACCATCTCTGTCTTGTGCCCGCTTTCGTAAATGTCCACCATGTGCACGCTTTCATTAACTATTATGCACCAGCAATGGTGGTTACCGCAGCCTGAAACACTCAAACGATATTTTGGTACGCAATATCTTCTGAAGGAAAAACAATTTTATGCGTTTTTGGGTGATATGCTGCTTTGTGGTGCTATCACTCTGCGCCATGGTTTCTCCACACGGTGGAGTGATTGCCGCTTCGCTATGGTTCCAAAATTCTCCGCAACCGATCTCAGTGTAGCTGTGAAAGCGTTGTCGACGTCGGGCAGAGGTATTGTTTAATTTTGAAGGTATTTCTGCGCTTGCGCGATGGGTTTATTCTTGAGTACGTACGGGTAATCAATTTGGTGGAGGAGGCGTGGCAGTGGTTACGAAGTTGACGTTGGCTTTGTCATCAACCTCCTCCAAATACCTAACGCATACCAATGTTGAAGCCTCTCTATCCGTCTACGCATCCTCGGGGTCACGCTGAGGTAGTTTTATTTAGTGTATTTCTGTTCCTTACGTGCAACTTGCAACATCATTGGGGAGCTTTGTGAGTCGTTGACACAATCTATTTTACCCGAAAGAAGGCACAGCTTTGATGTTTAAAATTGTGGCAGACGTCCCCACTTGGTGTTCCAAAACAGCCATACTTTCCCAAACCCCTATTTCACGCTCGCACAGGAGATTTCTTAGTACCTGAACACGACACTTCCACGGCATCCGCGGATTCCTGTGATAGACGACACCCTTTTTTTTTCCTGCAATGCCCGGTTTGCGCAGTTGTGCTGGGTCCGGAAGTAAAGTTATTAGGGATATCCGAGAGGCTGCGGTAATTAGGCGTAACAAAATTAGGAAGGCTCGTAGAAAAAAGAAACCACTCACTCACGTAAGAAGAATCTCCCCAGTGGGGCGTAATACTGGGAGATCTGTGTCATGAGTGCACAACCCAATTCCGGCGCTCCCGCAACAGAAGTTGCGGAGGGGCTCGACACGTGTGGTCAGGCCAGCAATACAGAAAAGCGCGCTGGGTATCTCTGGGTCCATGCTCCCCGCCTCTGCAAATTCAAATTGCGACTGTCAACAAGCAAACCTGCTCCAGTAATGGAACCTTACCAGAACTATTAGGAAAATTAGTGGCTACATGACATCATGACGACAGACTGGCGAAGAAATAATTTCAACTTGCTATTTTTAGGCTAAGTGAGATACGTTCTTGTGGTACGTTTTTCAAACTTGTGAAGTACAGATAAAGCACTTACTTGAAAATTGCACTTCTGTTTGTACCCGTTTTTCCCGCCACGGTCGTTTTATGAGGCCAGAAAAAAAACAAATCGAAACACTGGCGAATGCTCTTCATTTTGAGGTACAGAAATTTGTTTCGCTCGCAAAAAGGGGTTGCATATGGCCATGCTTTGTATTCAACGGAAGAGATTAAAACTATACGCGTATAGGAGCAGGCCATATTTGAAGAAGTATGATATTTCCTGCAAAAAGATCTAATTTTAGTCCGTGCTTTTCCAAAGCCTGTAGTGTATAGGCATTGGAATCTGGAGTAACGTGGTATGACACAAGCAATTTTCGAAACCGTTTATAATTTTCAGACCTTTATTTCTTGTCTCAACGAGAGGAATTCGGGACTGAAAGCACCAGCAGTTTCAAGAAGGTCTTCAGCCACTTGCACAGTGTGGCAGCAGCATTGCAGAGACAGCAAATCATTCACAGAATATACATCACAGTTAACTTGTCTTTGTAGACTATCGAAAAAAAAGCAGTCTCCATCACAAATAGGGAAGAGAAAAAATGATAAAGCAACCAAAAAGAGAATATGAGAAATAGCATCATCAAAAACAAGAATAAATTACTCTAGAAGAAATTGTGAAACTTGAAATTATTGAACACAAATGGGTATTGCTCGACATATAAATATACACACGCACACAGTTTGAAAAAGAAAAACGTGTGTGCCAACGAACGTAAAAGCCATAAACACGCATTTTTCATGTGTAATAATTTTCAGGCCGACGTACTGGCCCCTCTAAGACACAATGTTACAATGTTAACATTCCTAGTGTGAAAAAAAAACTTTTTTTCATTGTGAATTTAGGAATACAACTGTTTTATTTAGGATTCTGGTCTTTTTTACTCCCAACTAACGCCTTCTTAAAGGCAAACACAGTGTTCTTTCACGAAAACAAAGTATGGTGGGACAAAAATCTGTAACGGTCTCTTGGTGGGAAGTGTCAACAACGAGTTTTCAGCTCATTCTGAAGGCGAGGTTAGAACAAAATGGGAAAACTTACGCACACTGTAATCTTATTCTCTCAAGAGTCAACACAGTTGATCGAGCAATATGCTTCACTAAAACAATACGTTGCTGTACTGACTGAAAATGCAACCGACATTAAAAGCACAAAACTTTTTTGTAGACTTCGGACCTGAGATAAACCTGTATCTACTAGTTTTTGGGGTCAAAATGCAAAATCGCGAACACGCACTAGGCAGCACAGCTCTGAATATTTTTGTTCGGAAATCTATCAGGGCGCCTAGAAAAAACGGTAAAATAAGTGACACTGGTTTATTTTGAAATACAACGTACAAAGGAGTGCGCAGGAAAGAAAGTAAAGAAGTAGAGCAAGCAACATTGACAAACAACTTTGATGCATCCCCTGACAGCAGCTATTTATAGGACAAATAATTGTACCACGATATACGCAGTTGCGTCATCAAAACCAAATCATTCATGTTTTCAGCAAAGCGATCAAAATCCTTTTATTCCTTATGGTGTATGCCAGCGACTGTAAAAACTGATAATGCTGTAGCAAATAGGCAGAGCGGAAATGTTATAGGAGGTTCTGGAAGATATTTATGTATTTCCAAAGCAAACTTTTTCGGCTGTTTAGGATAACACGTCATCGGCTTTTTAGAATAACACGTCAGGACGCCTGTTTCCGTAGTGTGATCTAAGTTGAGCAACCCCATATATTGTGATTGGTCTCATTGTGTTGTTTAACTGCTATACTTTATGTTTTCGATTGTTAAGCACAGAGTGTCAGCCTTTCAGTAAATGACATCACGCCTTACGTTGGAAACCTGCAGTCTTTGGTGTATATTTCATTCATTTTGCATTTCAGGTATGCCAATAATAAAGAATGCTAACAATTGCAAATTCTTCTTCCAAATTCCCCAGATTTGTTTCAATGTTCAGGTACAGTGTCAATAGGCCAGCCTTGTATCCGAAGGACACGCGAAGGAACACTAAAGTAATCCGGAAACTAAGAGGACCGTTAATGGGATTATTCCCATGCTAATATCTGCACCTTAGCTCTTTTTCTTGTTGCGTGCCCATTGTTTAAAGTATGAATAGTAGGACACTGAAATATTTTTGTCATTGTTTTTTGCTCAGAGATATTGGAAAACGATGTTACTTACCCTTGTCTTTCAAGAGAACCACTTCGCTCAAAATAGGCATTCTTCTTGCGATGGTTTTACAATGCCTTATAGACCACTCTGACACATTTACACATTGAAATATGACTCCGGCAGCACGAGCCAATGAGAACGCTGAGCCACAAAACAACACATATATTCAGAACGAAAGGCAGCAGCTGACGTGCCAATGACAGCTATTCCTGGCCGAACGTTCGGAGTTCTATTCAGCACTGACCGATCGCGCCAGGAAGCTCGCGATGTGAGCCTCAGAGTGGTACTTTGTCTTCGGCGATGCTGCAACAAGGGGGGACCAATGGGTAGCGTCTGGCTGTGCCTAAAGGGCTCGACAAGGTGCACATAAACACTCTGCGTCCCTGGCTCCTTCAAAAGGGAACGCCAACTACTAACTTGCGTCGATCATTTCACGAGTTGGCCCGAGGCGTTTCCTCTTACTGACATCAGTAGTTAAACCATCATCAATGATTTCATTGCACACTGGGTTTTCTGCTATCTTGTCCCATCAAATATCACCACAGACAAAGGCCGCCAGTTTGAGTCAGCACTCTTCAATAACCTGCTCACCGTTCTTGGAACTCCCCGCATCCGCACTATAAAGTACCACCCCATTGCCAACGGGTTCGTTGAGCATTTTCACCGCTCCCTCGAGAGCGCATTTATGGCGGTCATGATGTAGGGAAGACGAAACGCCGCGGGCCAACGCGTGAAACGATCTAAGCAAGTTAATAGGTAGGTGTTCCCTTTTGTAGGATGCCAGGAACTCAAAAATGTCTATGTACACCTTCTCGAAGCGATCAGTGTGTGCCGTAAACGAGTGAGGGGTGCCTTGCTGTGTCTCTTAACCTTCGACGGCTGGCATATAAGACTGCAGCGCAACCACTCGCGTACGTCCTTTTTGATGCTCGGCCAAACGAAACGCTGCGTCAGCAGGTGTTGCGTGGCTCGTACTCCAGGCTGTGATAGTGTACGAAAGCCCTCCAAAACAATGCCGCGAAATAAAGCACACCTCACAAACACCTGGATCTGCAAAAAAAGAAAAAAAAAAGGATAATTGCAGTAAAAACACCAGAAGTTTGGTGCTGATAAACAAAGTAAAAAAAATCTATCAACGCCAGCGGTTAGCCTTAACAAACTGTAAACTAGCTTGATCATTTTGCTACCCTTATCACCATGTTCGCCCATGATGCGTTTGTATATCTATCAAATTGAAAATCGGCATTTCCCGTTTACTTTTGAATCTGGCCAGATGTCGCACGGTTGCCTACCAGAGTTATCATATTGTAGTGCGGAAAACCCAGAACAATTTTGTGTATTGGTAAGTAAACAACGGAGCCTGCAAACAAGTGGGACATAAATAAAGTACGCACACTGTCATCAGAACAATGTTTAACGTACGAAAAAAATTCACCCCGCCTCCCCGAAGGGAATCGGGAGGAAATACGAATGCATTTCCAGCGAGAGGTGTAATGCTCGAACTGGATTGTATTACACTTCTTGCTCGAGGTACCGTTGCCGGCAGACATTCCATTTATATATACTTGCGACCGAGCGAACGGGAGAGTGGGGCAAGCGTCGAGAGGAGAAGCACCGAAGCCCCGTGCCTACCCTCGCCCTCACACGCCCGAGCGCGCTCCTCCTCTCCACTCACTCGCCGCTGATCCGCCCGCACCACCTGCTCCGGTTGCTAGGGGAGAGGAGGAGCGCGCGCGCTCGCAGCTGCTGCTATGGGAGAGGGGGTGAGAGCGGGGAGATAACACCTGCGGGCGCGTGGATGCCGCACGGCGCCTGACATGGCTCGAGTAAGAAATGCATTCGTATTTAAAAAGGGTGTACCTTAACGCTTCCCAAGGAAGCCCCGAGATGATGCCGTGCCCAGTTGTTTTGGTATGAGCAAAGCATCATCTCGGGGTCTCTTCAACTCTAGGTTATCCAATGGCCTAGATGGAATTTTTTTTATTTTCTGTTGCGGGAAAAAAACTGTTGAATTTTCTACTACAGTTCTCTGTCTCGTCTTTTTTGCAGCTCCAGGCGTTTCGTCAGGTGTGCTGTTAAAGTGCAAAAGCGTCCCAAAACCGACCTCCGTCTCCTTCTTCATGCAGTAGTAGCGTAGGGATCGAGAGACGAGCAGGGAAGCTTCCACTGTTATGGGAGACAAATGGCTGAGAGCAAACCTTTTCTGGGTAATATATGTTGATCCCAGAGTCGCGATGATACAGACACAGCTTCTCGAGGGTGAAGTTACAAGACTCGGCTGTCGCACGCTCCTGATGAAGATGACAATGATGGCAATGATAGCACGTAGTGACCTCTTTCGGGTGGTTGAAAGGGCGAAATTTAAAAAAGTTCCCTATGGTCAGACGCCTCTCAAATTTTGCACGGCCCTTGAAAAGTAAAAACACATACAACAATATTCTTCTCAGACCTCGTGACACCTTTTTTGAGCTAATGCCCGTCGTGCCGGTGAGAAGCGAGGGAAGGAGGACTTGAAACGTCGTCCATCTTGATCCGGCCGCTTTGGAGCCTCCAAAGGGTAATCATCGTTTCCAGAGCGATCACGATGAAGGGCCTCAATCGGGTCGACACCTCTCTGATGCGCTCATTTAGCCGCACTACGCATCCGCAGGCTGCGCGCGCACAGCGTAGGCGGGAAGCTATTTTTGCAAAATTGTAACAAAGCCTAAACGCGGCACTGCTCCTTGAAACTGGATACGTAATATCCGATATACGAAGCCAGACGGGAAGGATGGGCTATATGGAGGCAGAAGAGGTGGAAGGCCCGGCCCTGTCTTCGGAAAACGCCGAACCATATTACGGATGCTGACGCGGTGTTAAGAGCATTGATGATTAAAGAGCCGTCAGAGTTCCACCGCGAGGTTCAGCGCCCGACAACATCAGATCCACGAAGGGGTCTTGCGAGAAATTCCAATGTTATCACATGAAGACATCGAAAAAGAAAGCGTATGGACTATTGAATGTAATGAAAATTAGGTTGACGGTATCAACGACGCTCAGCCAGCAAGTGAATGGGATTCAAAGAACTGAGCAACAAGACGCATGCAGCATCAAGCGCAACGATAACCAGAGGTCGGTGGGCTCACTCATGGGTCCACTCACTCAGAATCATTTGTACTCAAACTCACAGGTGAGTTTGAGTTTGAGTGAGCTCAACAAGAGGCATGCAGCATCGAGCGCGACGGTAAAACGAACCTTGAATAAAAGTATCAACCTCAAGAGACAGAAGTTTCCAATTTTAAACGGTGGCCTTTCAGCGGGTTCGCCAATTTTGTAGCACTCCAAACAGTCCGCGTATAAAGGCGAGTTCTTTGCAAAAGATGAAAAGTAACTCAACTGGTCAACGGCGCTCGCAAAAAAGCCGAATCGAGAATGGCCCAGATTTAAGCAGCTCAAGAAAATTACGGCTCAGCCACAGAGCCACGGAGTGCTTTGAACGACCAGATAATTTGTTTCAACAGCATCTGTATAAGGTTGCAGAGTTGGCATCCGGAAAAATGCGAATGATGTCACTTTTCTTCGGCGCCTCTAGGATCGTCTTTATCGTACCATGGTGGTGCTCACGGAACTGGTAGAGATGAGCCCAATTTAGAAAGCAATATTACTTTTTCTGCACTACTGAAGACGCTTCCTGGGGCACTTGTGCTCGAGTACGATGAATGCTTTCCCTTTAAAAGTGAAGCCGTCAACACATGGTGCGTTTTCTAGGGTTTCAGAAGAATCAGGTTGATGGAACAAAAAAGGCATCACAACTTCGGCGCAATGAAGCCCGCGAAACTTCTGATAGCTCAGCGACTTCTGTTACTTCTGCAAACATCGACTTGTTAACTTACCGGTGCGCGTTCCATACAGCGAAAGGTCAGCTATCTAACGAGTGCTAGACAGAACACATTTTCCAAAAAGTAAGTGACTCCCAGGTGCCGGCCAATGGTTCCGGGGCATAATAGAATAAAACACTTCCAAAGAAGGTCACAACAGAAGAATTAGGTGTTTAAAATTGCGGCAAAGTATCTTCCAAATGGCCACCTTAACTGTAAAAGAAGAAATTGTACGGCGGCGAGGCTGCATTCTACGACCCAAAACGCAACCCCAACATCTTCCTCTCGCTTTCACACATACCAATTTTAGAATAAGAGACTACTGCGAAGAACACTCACCCGCATTCTCATTGACGGAAGGTGTCAACAGGCAAGAACTCTTACGTGAGTTCATACGTTGAGTTGTTAAGACGAGGACATTACTTGGAGCCAAGCAGCGCAGATGTTGATGGGTGTATAGACTTCCGGTGATAACATTTAGGATGAATACTGATAGCGATGCCGCAAATACAGAACTTCCTCCCGAATGTGGAGCGAGTTACTTCGAATAGATTAACAAGTTATCTACACCCGTGGAAAGCGGGAAAGGCTAAGTACAAATAAGAAAAATACTACAGAAGGTATGTACAGCCCAGGCGGCAGAGAAAGTGTGCCCCAAGACCGGCCCGTCTTGGCCATGTCCGGCCAGCATCCAGGTTCTGGCAGCCACTGATCATGCGTTGAACGGCCAACATTCGGCAACCAGCGCTTCGGTATTTTTCCGTCCGCCCGTGTCCGGACGCACAACGGCAGCTAACCGGCTGCCAGATATTCAGTTCTCTTACGGCTGCCGATGTTGAGAAAGAGAACGGCCGAAGTACGGCCTTAGGGCATCCGTTTTTTCTTCGGGAAGCGGTAATCGGCCGAAGCACGTCAAGCGACGGCCACAGAATATGCGTATTCTTGCGGCAGTTGGTGTTCGAAAGGAGACCGGCCGGAGCGCGGCTGCCGTGCATTCGTTGTTTCAACGGGGAACCGTGCGTCTGGCGGTAGCATATTCGTTTTCTTCGGCCAACCAGTGTTATGAAGGATACCGGCCGACGTACGGCCCCAGAATATACGTTTTTCATTCGGTTAGCTGTCCTCGGCCGAATTACGGCAAGCGAATGGCAACAGAATATTTGGCAACCGGTGTTCAAGAGGAGACCGGCCTTTGTAAGGTATCTGGTTATACGCCATTTTTTCGGCAAACGGCATACAGCCGAACAACAGCACGCGCCTGGGCGCCGAGAATTCATGCACAGACGTGTTTGGAAGGAGACCGACCGTTTTTTTCCTGGGGGGAGAAAAAGCCGTTAGGGAGCCGAACGACGGGGACACGTTTTTCATCCGCTCCGTGTTTCTACGTTTTAAATGAACGAACATCGTTTGCCAAACAGTAATGAGTGTTCTCGGGGAACGGGCAAGGTGCAAGGATTCACTGGACATTAGCAGGAAACCTTTTAGGCCATCGAAATGTCATTTATTGCCACAAGAAGACTGTGCCACACCGACGGGTGAGCTAAGCCTCGCCAGTCATCGCCGCTACCACGCCTCTGCCGCCGGCTTCGTCGACGCATCAGCTCGAGGCCATTCGCCCCCTCAAGAAATGGAGAGCATTGGAGACATCGACCCGGCAGAGATGTCCGATCCGAGATGCATGTGGTTCACCAAAATAACTGGCCTTCAAGGGCGTCGAGCAAGCGGCCACCACGCAGGAGCTAAACCGCCACCATGTCAAGGACTCCCCACCAAAGAAAGGCAAGTGCGGGCAAAAGCGCAAGTTATTCTGCTTACAAATAAACTGCGGCAGGCAATGTTGCACTATGTTGTTGGTGATAAACGTAGAAGAGACTCGCTCGTGCATTGGTAGGATCAACTTCATGCCCTGCACTATGTACTTCATGGGATTTTACGACTGCCTATTTAGAAAAAAAAAATTTTAAATTTGCGATAACAACAGAGCCTTGTCACTGACGAAGCCTAGCTGTTAATTTGGTTCCGATGTTTGAAGGTCAGCTTAGCTACTCTTGGGATATGACTCATTTGGTTAAACATAATCGCCAGCATCCTAGCAAACACGGATTTTGTCAGGATTTTCTTGCTCAACGAAGATTGTTGAGTTCACACACGATTTCGCTCTTGCAATAGATAAGCTGAAAGTGGTTGACTGAATATTTTTCGACTGCAAAAAAGCAAATGATGGTGTTCCATATCACCTTCTGCGTAGTACATTTCATCCTATGAACTGAATGAATCGGTTTTTGCGCTGTTATTACTATTGGCCCTATGGCTTTGTTCAAAAGTACTGTGTAGTTTACCGGACTATAGCGAATGAACGAGATTCCGTATACCTGCAGCTTTATTCGAATTTAATAACATCCTGGTGGGCTGATTCAGAAAAGTTTTTGGATGTTAAACAGTGTGTTAACGGCACCTTTACAAGAAAACCTTCATTCCATTTGAATACGTATACCGTACATTATGCTCCTGTGACAACGGCCGAGGAATATAAATACCTAGGAGTTCATTTAGGGAGTGGTTAGAGGTTAAATAGGCAGGTTCACATCATAAAAGCTACGGCTGCATATGTTTTTGGCTTTCTGAGACGAAATTTCAGTGAACCTCCATTTACCTGAAAAGAACAACCGTATTTTACTCATGTGCGCTCAATCTTGGAGTACGCATGTGTTTTCGTGGATCCCTACACCAAAGAGCTGGTTGATACGCTCGAAAACATACAGAATATGTCAGTGCGATTCGTATTAGGTAATTGGCACGCTCAACTTAGCATGAGAGAAAGTAAAAGTAAATTGGCTAAAAGCGGCGCAATTTATCTCTCTGAAATTCAACCCACTAAAGTATGCGCCCTCCGCCGCCACCCCCTCGCCTCCTCTTTCCCCGTTTATTACAGGTAAGCCGCCCCACAGAGGATATCAGGACCTGGACAATACATCTATTCAAGCTCTACAAACAACTGAATATTTTCTCTGTTCGATAGTAAAAGAGGCACAGCAATTAAAGGAACGACAATTTGTGAGCAGTGTTTAATAAATGAATTTTGCTGTCAACTGAGGCTGGTAATTAAGCAAGGCTGCGCTGAAAGCTTGACGGCTGGTGGTTGCGCGCGAGCTCACTTTGATGTGGCTGCATTGGACCCAAAATGCTGGGTTTGTGCTGCTTCTGCACTGCGCGAATGAGTCATCTGCTTGCGCGACATGCAGTGACCGGCCTCAGTACAGTTAACGTACTGTGGCTGAACTCCAATGCCCGTAGAACGGCCGTATTTCCGTTAGCATTAGTCCGGCTGGAGTCCAACGACCGCATCTCGGCTGTCCTCCGGCGGCCGTACTTCGGCCGTACACGGGTGGCTTTGGAATGGCCGGAGCCCTACGGCTGGAATCTGGCCGTATGACCGTAAGCCGGTCGACTGGCCGACGGACACTGGCCGTTGAAAAGCCATGGGAGTACGGCCGTATACGGCCAAAAGGCCCACATTTGGACATGGGCCGAACATGGCTGCCGGAAAACGGCCGGGCAGAAAATCACCGGCCAAAGTACAGCGGCCTGGTTTAGGCCGAACAGTCCTGTGCTGCCTGGGAGTGTACTGAGGAGGGTGGGCGCAGTCACGAGTAGGCGAGATCGTCGCATATTCCACAAATGTGACTACGTAGTGCATTGCCGGAAGAATAGCAAGCGCCAATGATTACGCTTGGCATGTACACAGCTTGGCCATTCAGCGCTGACGCCCCAGCTATAAATAAAGCCTACTTCAGGCATCGATACAAGTGTCATATACCGCTTTTACATGAGGTAGAGGTCAGTTTTAATGATAAAACCCAGAATATTTGGAACCGAATATCGCCCACAAATTATCAGTAACCTGTGAGCATAGTGCCCCACTAGTATAGCCACGGTATGTTCTAGGTCCATCCGCCAGAGCTACGTTGCTGTCTTCGGTTGATCAGCTGAGCAGGTCATCGACTACTGCCTTGCACACTACGACCTGTTCAGTAAACACACGTGGGGCGACCACATTAAACTCAGCAATATGGTTTCTTATTCGGCTGGAGGCACCATTTTGTGCTTTTGGAACCACAAAGCTGATTTGACATTATCTTGGCCAACGCAGATAAGATTTGCAAAACTCTTTATCCTTACCGCCGCACAGAGTTTGGCGCTGCCCAGCCCTCCCGTAAGATGGCAATAAGGAGCGTGAAACTTTCATGAGTTGTAAAAAAAAGTACAGTGATCTTTGAAAAAGGTGAAAAAATGATTTGATCGAAAAACTTGAAGCCGCACTCTTAGAGAACCCATAGTAATTCTTTTCAGATGCTGCTGGATAAAATTTGCAAACGGTTGTCGGTATCATTATCAATTGCAACTCATAGGTGGCGGAGTGTACATAGCAGACACACACACTGTCCACACTCGTAGATGACTCCTTGTCAAACGTAGCCACAATGGATCATAGCACTAGCTCCCTGCCTACGCTAATTCCACATTCGCTGCAAAAAAAAGATTCATAACAGCTATTTTCTTTTATAGCAAGCAGAACATCCGCACTTTTTTCTTGCCCCCGCTCCCTTAAAAAAGTGCCCAATTGTTGTGGCTGACCATAACTGGAGCCGATAATTACTGTTTAGGTGATTCACGTAATATGTGTGTGCTTGTCACACCACTGTAAATATGGTGCAGATCTTCCGGTTGTATACCGTTTCTAGAATATTTGACGCAACGACAAGCTCTGGGAAGATATAGACGTTAGGCATCCACCATGGGGTATAAAAACACTGGTGAAATGACATGTGGGTTTCAGCTTGTTGTCAATCCATAATGAGAGTTTCGTGCGCCATATATTTAGACAGGGGACGTAAAGAACAGAGACATGCTCCGTCTACTTGCTATCACTATTTTTTTATCGATGTTGCATACACATGTGTCGTTTTTGAAATAAAATTTGATTTGTATGCATGGCTTGTGCCGGTTCTACACGTCCCCTCTCTATATAACTGGCAAAGTCTGTGAAAGAATAAGTTATTGTTTTGAAGCAAAGCTTCTTATGGCTAGAATGCAAGAGGTGGTCTCCGGCAACAGACGCAGTGAACGTGAGCCAATTTCGGCGTTTCAAAAACAAAAAAGAGAAAGGCCTTTCATGCATTTGCAGTAAGCTGGTTCATGTTTTCTCAAAAGCAATTTCTTCACAGCCATACAAATATATTTGTATCCCCACCTTTAACTTCTGTCCCCCACTAGTGTCCATTTCATGAGGGGTGTGTGCTCCGCCAAATGAGGCGTCTCTTCCCCCTGACCTTAAGCAATCCCTGGAGCTTTTTAGAAGCCACCTCAGTGCCACTCAAGAGGTTTCACCGTGATTCGCGTAGCCAGTGTATAAAACATCGTTTCCTATACCCATTTGTTATGTGTCTATTCCATGTGATGTACACATCTCATCCCTCTTCTTATAACTAAAAATAGCAAATTTCCAATATTCTGAAAGCCCGACATGCAAACCCGCCGTAGTGCAGCTTCTGTGGACTTAGATATTTACAGGATAGAAGGGTCATGTTTTTTTATACTGAATGCGTTAGCGTTTTTTAAGTCGGAAAATTCCGTGTCCTAAACAAAAAGTGCATGTAGGGCACCCAAGTTCTCGCGCGAAACGCGGAGTACATACATAAGGCTTAATAGGTGTGCAGCATAGAGCCCACATTTCGTATAAAGACAACGTCACTAAACAAGTATCGAAATAAGTATCTAAGATAAAGCAGTGGTGAACAATGGAAACTCCTTTGTGTTCTCGTAAATAAAAGTTCTGCAGCTCCAATCAAGGGGGGGGGGGGTGACGTCATTCGAGAGCTAGAGCACGCGTCAGGCTCAACTGGACCGAGCAGATCTAGCACAATACGCCAATTGCATGCTTCCGGAGCCGGCTTTGCCGCCAGAGAAACCGAGTGCACGCACGCTGTGGACAGCGACCACAAATTGTGACGTAGGAGGGTGTGAAATGTTTCACGTCGTCTCGGGGTAATTGTCGCTTGCGTTCGGCTAGAGTGATTAGAAAAAGGTGCAGAGTATCGCACGTTTTTGTTCTATTCTTCCGCGCCGCCGCCATGACCATTGTTCAGTTACCATTACGTTCACGGGTGGTGCCATTTTGTTGCCTACGTGTTTCAGTCAGTCAACTTTGGTAGGGTAGCTTGTCATCCGCGTCAGCTGCTGCCTTCCATTCTGAATATGCCTCTTGTTTTATGGCTCGGCCTTCTCATTCCCTCGTGCTGCCGCAGTGTCATGTCTCCCCGTTTATATGCGCTACAGTAGTCGATGAGGCATTGTAGAACCATCGCAAGAAGAATACCAATTTTTTCGAATAGATTCTCAGAAAAGAGAAGGGTACCCTTTCCGAATACCGCTGAGCAAAAAACCATGACAAAACATTTTCACTGTCCCACCATTCATAATGTAAACAATGGGAACGCAACAAGACAAAGAGCTAGGGTGCAGATATTACCATGGATTTAATCCCATTGAAGGACCTCCTAGTTTTCGGACCACTCTAGTGTTCCTTCGGCTGTCCTTAGGATACAGGGCTGGTCTATTAACAGTATACGGGAACATTACAACAAATGTTGGGAATTTGAAAGAAGAATCTGCAACTTTTAGCATTCTTTATAATTGGCATACCTGAAATGCAAAATGAAAAATACATCAAAGACTGCACGTTTCAACGTAAGGCATGATGTCATTTACAGAAGGGTTGACACGCTGTGCTTAACAATAGAAAATATAAAGTAGAGCAGGTAAACAATACAATAAGAACCATCACAATATAAGGGTTTGTTCAACTTGCATCAAACAGGCGGCCTGAACGCGCGGGGGGGGGGGTGAAACTACAGAAAAAGGCAACCTGAAAAGCCCATGACGGGTCATCATAAAAAGCCCAAAAATATTTGCATAAACGATAAGGAACCACAGGATTTGGGTAGCCTTACCCTAAACACGAATGATTTGGTTTTGACGACGCAACTGCGACTATCTTTGTACCAAAGTTTGCCCTATAATAGCTGTTTTCAGGGGATGCATCAAAGTTGTCTGTGAATGTTCTATGCTCTTATTCTTTAATGTCTTCCATGAGCGTTCGTTCGTCAATGGTATTTTACAATGAGCCAGTGTCACTTATCTGACGGTTGTTTCTAGACGCCCGGAAAGATTTGCGAATAAAACTTTGCAGAGCTGTGCGGCCTAGTGCGTGATCGTGCTTTTGCATTTTTCCCCTAAAACTAGTAGATACAGGTTTATCTGAAGTGTAAAGTCTACACAAACGTCTTGTGCTTTTATAGCCTGTTGCATTTTTAGTCAGTTAAGACACACATCGTTTTAGTAAGACCAAGTGCGCGGTCAACTCTGTTGACTATTGAGAGACTAAGATTATAATCTGCGTTAAATTTGCCATTTTGTTTAGACCTCGCCTTCAAAATGAGCCGAAAACTGTAAGTTGGCACTACCCACCAAAAAAGGGTTACACCTTTTTGTCCCACTAGGATTTCCTTGCCTGAAGACGTTTTGAGTTTGAACTTAAGAGGGCGTTAGATGGCAGGAAAAACGTAACAAAATCGTAATTATAAAGGTTGTATGAATAAATTTATGTTGAAAAAATAAACGGCGCGAAAAATACGAACTACAAAAAGAAGGAGACGGGACATGTATAAACCTTCCTTTGCTAGTTCGTCGTCGTTGCGCTGTTTTTTTAAGTGCGAATGCACTTCTTAAGCGACCCTGAACCTGCGTCCACCGGCGATGTCCGCGCACGTGGAGATTGGCGCGCGCAGCCTGGCCGCTGACATGGCACATACCCACGTGGGGGATTGGCCAGGAATCTCCTCGTCTTCCTTGGCAACGGGGGGAGATGGGCGCGCGCTGCCTGGCCGCTGACATGGCACATACCCACGTGGGGGATTGGCCAAGAATCGGGCGTGAGAAGGGCTAATGCACCTGCTTAAAGCAGTACTGACACAAAATTTCAAAGCTGAGATCCGCTCTAGCAATCAAGTACAACGACAACACAAATAGGTGTCTGTGAATAAATGCATCTTTCTTACTTTGTAGTTGTGTGTGTGTGTGTGTGATCTGTCTTTCGCGAACATTACCGAACCGCGCAAATTCAACTCGTGTATTTGCACTTTCACATTCTTCCCCTCGGGGAAATGCGGGGAATGTTTTTGGTCATAATGAACAAGTACCAAGTAGCCCATTTGACTGTCCTTCTGTATTGCTAAAGTTTACGCGGATCAAACCAGTTCTACATTCATTGCCCGTTATTCCGATTCTCGATAGTTTCTTACGCAGTAGGAGTGTTAATGTCCGGACAGTGTGTCATAGAGCACCCAGTATGTTGCCCTGCAAATTATACACTTGAAATATGCGTGTTTACAGGTACTTCCAAGATGGTTGGCACGGACTTTTTTTTTCTTTGTCAAACTCTGTGTATGTGTATTTATATTTGTACGTCTAGAAATACTCTTTTTATGGTAAGTAATTTTGAGTTCCGTGATTTCTTCTCCACTAATCCTTTGATGTTTTTGATGATGTTACTTCTCATAGTCTCTTTCTGGTTGCTTTATCATTTTTCTTATCCCTGTTTGTGATAGAAACTGCTCTGTTCGATATTATACACATGCAAGGGTCCGGAAATATAGGTTGTGTGAATGACTCGCTCATTTTGCAATTTTGCTGACGCACTGTGTAGGCGGCTGAGAACCTCCTTCAAACCGTTGGTTCCTTCATGCCCGGTTCCTCTAGCTCAGACTACAAATAAAGGTTGTAATATTAAAAGTGGTTTTCAAAAGCGCTCGTGTCATTCCACTTCCCTGCAGATACCAATGCCTATATACTTCAAGCTTTATATAAGCACAGACTACAATTATATACCACTTTTACAGGCAATAATCACACCCCTCCCAAAATGTCGTGCTCCTCTACGTGTATAGTTTTTAATCTCCAACTTTGAAGAGAAAGCATGAACATATGCAAGCCCACTTTACGAGCAAACTAATATTGTGTAAGTCAAAACGACGAGAAGAGCATTTGCCAGTGTTTCGATGTGTATTTTTTGACATTCGGCTGCACAAAACAACCATGCAGTGGTGTGCGCAATGGCCATGCAAGTGTTTTATCGATACTTCACAACTTTAAAAAACCTTAATACAAGAATTTATCTCAGTTACCCTAAAAAATTGCGTTGTAACTATACCTTTGCCAGTATGGCGGTCATGATGTCTCGCAGCCATTGCTTTTTCTAATAGTTCTGCTAGGCTTCCCTTACTAGATAAGGTTTGCCTGTTGAGAGTCGCAAAGCTGAAGTTCCAGAGGCGGCGAGCATAGACCCATAGATGTTCAGCATGCTTTGCACGCGGCCCTGACCACCCATGTCGAGCCCCTCCGCAACTTCTGTTGGGATAGGGTTGTGCATTTATGACACAGATGTCCCAACAATACACGCCAGTGGGAAAATCGTTCTTAGGTGAGTGAGTGGTTTCTTTTCCCAGCAAGCCTTCCTAATATTGTTACACGTAATTACTGAAGCCTGTCAAATATGCGGAATTATTTTTACTTCAGGACCCGGCACAACTGCGTAAACCGGGCATTCCAGAGAAAAAAACATCCATGTGTGCGCATCTTCATACTGTTTTTTAGCGGTGCTCTGAAACTCGGAGACAGTGCTTGTGCAACAGCTACACGCGGGGTTTCGTCTACCACTGGAATGCGCATGGTTCCGTGCAAGTATCGTGTTGAAGTTCTAAACAATCGCAGTTAGCAAATGACCTATCCGAGCGCGAAATAGTGGCTCAGCCAAAAAGTGCGGTTGTAGAACATAAAGTGGTTACGCCTCATCAACAGCATCAAAGATGTGCCTTCCTTCGGGTACAAAACATTGTGTGCACCGGCTCACAAAGCTGCCCAATGCAGATGCAAGGAAGAAACAGAAATTCACAAAATAAACTACCTGAGCGCGACTCCTAGAAATCTTAGGCGGTACAGAGGGATCAGTTTTGGTATTTTTAACCTAAATAAAGGAGGGCGACGATAAAGACAACATCAACGTTTAAGCACTCGCACACTTCCTCTACTAAAGTGATTACGCGTACGTACTCAACAACACGCGAGTCGCGCAAGCGCCGAAAAAACCGCCAAAATTGAACAATACCTCAGCCCTACGTCGAGAACGCTTTCACGGGTACACAGAGATGGGCTGCGGAGCCTTTGGACACCATAGCGAAGGGGTAATAACTGAAATGTCTGGAGAAACTTTCGCGCAGAGTGACCGCTCCACAATGCAGCATATTACCCAAGAGCGTACAAAAATGTCTTTCCTTCAGAAGATATTATGTACCAAAATATCTTTGAAGTTATAGAGGCTGTGGTAACCCCAGCGCTTGGGCAGTATATTTACCGGATGCGCGCACAAGGGGTATTTACGCAACCCGTAACAAGACAAAGATGGCGATGAAATGGACCGGATACCCGGGACATGAAGGTCATGGGACGGTGATTTGGACAGCGGGACAAGACAGTTCTTGTGCCACGTGGTACTAAGCATGAAGAACTAATGTAACCTTATTTTATAAATGTGCGCCAAGTATTTTATGCCGGCACCTAGCCTTTCATATAAGCATAAATATAATTATCAAGTATAATGTTGTGCAAGATAGAGGCGACGGTGTTTATTCTTTTGGGGTGAAGCAATGGTACTGAAAAGCTCATTAACCTGTCCGTATATTAGCTTATGAGTATTCGAGGATTTGCTGTCTGGGCACAAATTTCGGGTGCAGGGCACATTATGGGCTCGCCTTGTCGTCTGAGGTCGCTAACGGTCGATGTAACTGCCGAAATAGGGCGACGCAGAGAGATAACGAACCGAAGTTGAACCTTGTATACCGTCGCCAGGGAGTCACGCTTATGCTTCCAAAACCACGCGGTTTAAATAGTCATAACCCTTCGAATCTAGTGAACCGCTGGAGCCTGTCACGCATCTCCCCATTGTTTAGCGCCAATAAAACTGCAGGTACAATTCAGGCAAAATCAGTGTATGTAACCGGCAGCCTTCGCGTTCATTTAGTTGGAAACGCTCGTTTGGTGTGCTTTTGCGATAGTAAGCGAGAAAAGCGCAGCGCAAGCAAAAATTGCCCCTTTCGAAATGAAGCAGAAAGGCTCCCGCCACGCAACAACAAAACTCCGCATTAGAAATGCCTCAGAAAAGCTCTAGCCGCGGAAGAAAAACATTGCTCGTTCGAAATGACGCAAAACTGCTGTGTGAAAATAAAGCAAGCACAATAAAAAACACATTCTCGGTGGCGGAGTTTCAGCCAGGGGGCGCGCGAGCAATGCAAATGTGGAAAAATTGAAATGCATTGGGTGGCAGTAGTGGGAGGATAACGGCGGTGCAGCCCATAATGGGGAATCACTGCCCTGCAGTTGCGACAGCTTTCACTTTTAGTGGAATGGCTCCTTGTACACGTGTTCTTGGTTATGCTGTAACTATACAGAAATTCGAGACCACAATAGGCAGGCTGCTGAGCCTATTCATATGAGCACTGCACCTGTCAATCTGTAAGACCTGTCAATTGAAACTCCTGTTCTGTAGCCGTCCTGTGATAACGGATGGATGTTAACACATATAAGATCGACTACTACGCAGACATTTTAAAGGCGCAGAGAATTTTGCATCAGTTCATTAAAAAACAAAATATTATCCTGGAGATTCCCCAAGGCTGAAATAAGTATGACAGCTTCCGAATATATGTTAAAGACATCTATGCATTCACTATGCTTTAGACCTTATAATGGCGCACATTCTTGATGATACCAAAAGTAAGGCAATACTCCTTGCGTTTTATGCCTAAAACAAGGAGGCCTGCTTTGTAATGAAGAGTGTGTACGTGCATGACGGGTTTAACACAAGGACTTCAATCAGTTTCCTTTGTACCGCATACCTCAGAAAGTCATCTTTTGCAACCGCGCAAACGCACCAAACAGACGCACCAGGCGGCAGGGGGAACAAGAAATGTGCGGGTCCTTTCCACTTCAGTCGGCTTCTGTACAGATGAACAGAAAGCATGGGATAAAAAAGAAATCATCAATAAAATAATCCAGGAACACTCAATTTTTCTTTGTTAGCTCGGCAGGTAGCACAAACACCAAAGCACCCACCATCGGTAAACTATCGTCTCCGCAATGGCCTGTGGAGATGTGCGGCTACTATAAACGGGTAGCATCTGCCACGGGGAGAGAAGTTTCTCGTATTAAGAACTATACCATTCTTGACAAAAGAAAAGGTTCCTTGTCAAAAAACAAGCTTAGCACAATTTTGGTGCGTCTTTCTGCCTCCGTGTATACTTCCTGCCATTCCAACAAGGAATGTGCCCGTATCGCGCCGTAGTCATTCGCCGACGCAGACACATCTGGTGTTCAGGACAGGCAGTCTGCATCGGCCTGTCTTTCACCGGTTTTCACCAGATGGTGACATCAAATTTTTCGTCATCAATAAACTAAACCAAGAACACTTAATTAATCTCTTGTTAGCTCGGCAGGTAGCACAAACACCAAAGCACCAACCATCGGTAAACTATCGTCTCCGGAATGGCCTGTAAGGGGCACCTGGCTATCTATTGTTCTGTATTCAAGGAGACTCAGACAAGAAAAGCCCCGTATCTGGTAAGGGTCGAGTCCCTTCCGTGGTGCGGGTTCGTCTACATAACCACTTTTCTTATGTGTGGAATTCCTTTGACACATTTTTACTCCAATCGCATGAGTGAACTTCTGCGCTGTATATGCGCGTCCCTGAATTTTTGAACAGCGATATACTTGAATATCCTGAATTCCCTCTCGCCTCGATGACCCACAGCATGAAACGTCTTCTGCAAAACAAATGTGCGCTAATTCACATTGTGAAAGTGGTTAGAAAGTGAAGCTGTAAACGTCAGCAACAACAATTAACCACGCCACGTCACATTTAAAAGGCGTAAACAATTCTTTATAAGTTCATTTTCAAACAAAACTAAATCTCATGTTGGAGATTCGCCACAGCTGAATAAAGTATCACTGCTTCCGAATATATCTTAGACATCTATGCATTGACTGACAATGGTTGTGACGGTATAATGGCGCACATTCTTGAAGCTGCCGAAAGTGTAAGCCCCTAATCCTCGCATTTTATGCCTGAAACAAGGAGGCCTGCTTTGTAATGAAGAGTATGTGCGTGCATGATGGGCTTAACACAAGGCCTTCACTCTGTTTCCTTTGTACCGCACACCTCACAAAGTCCTCCCTTTCAACCGCGCAAACGTACCAAACAGACGCACCCGGCGGCAGGGAGAACGAGAAAGCTGCGTGTCCTTTCCCACTTCAGTAGGCTCCTGTACAGATGAAGAGAAAGCATAGAATACAATAAAAAGTTTCAATAAAATAAACCAAGAACACCTAAATAATTTCTTGTTAGCTTGGCAGGTAGCACAAACCCCAAAGCACCCACCATCGGTAAACTATCGTCTCCGGAATGGCCTGGAAGGGGCACCTGGCTATCTAAAGTGCAATGCAGAATCATTTATTCTTTATCCAAGGAGACTCAGAGAAGCAATGACCCGCATCATGTAAGTGTCGAGTCCCTTCTATGGTGCGGGTTCGTCTGCATAATCGCTTTTCTTTGGTTGTAATTTTTCACACACTGTACTCTGCAATCTCATGAGTGTACTTCTGCGCTATATATGCGCTTTTCTGAAATTTTGGAACAGCGGTATACTTGAATACCCTAACTTCCCTCTCGCCTCGACGACCCACAGCATGAAACGTGTTCTGCAAAAAAATGTGAGCCAATTCACATTGTGAAGCTGGTTAGAAAGCGAAGCTGTACACGTCAGCCACAACAATTAACCACGCCACGTCACTTGAATTCACACATGTGGCTCTACAAAGATTGTAACCAGAGACAAAAAACTTAACACACCGTTAATAATTTACATGTATTATTTCCAATGGTAAATAAATGCACGATTCAAAAACGGTGGTTTAAAAAGTAGTATTGCTGAACCAATTTTTTTATGAAATAAAGGATGCTCATACCCGATGTTAGATGATCTCGCTTCTGCTGCGTCTCTGCCGCCACCGACGGAGGTGACGAGATCGGCGGCAGCTCAGCAATAGCCCAAACACGCCGTAGCACAACTGTTTCTGGGGTCCTACGAACACTTGGAACTCAAATGAGCTCACGACCACCCAGAAATTGTCCGTCCGCTATGAACACTGTGGTATCTCAGCACAAAGCTATTCTCACCCGCATGCCTGAAGAGCTACAACGTTTCCTTTTACCTTTTGCAGCCTTGCCGTTGCTCACTACTTCGACTGTTTTATCTTGCTCCGCTCCCTGTTTCTCATTTTAAAGTACCTGTTTCACGTTGCTCCGATCCCTGTTTCTCATGTCTGAGTACCCAAAAGGACTAATTTGAGGGAACCTACGCACGAATACCTCACATCAGCACTTGCTGCAAAGAGGTCGTTCCTCGGCCCATCTTATGCTGACTAGTAGCTTCATACTGTCCCCATCCTGGAACCCTCTACCACATCATATGGGGCGGCCAACGAACACCAGACTTGCCCGCCCCCCTTTCCAACCCCACCTTTTTCCAGTGGAGGGCTTCTCTGGCCAGCCTGGACCCGGATATCCAGCTTAAGTTGGTGACCCGAGCACAAGACGGCAAGCCAACGTCAAGGCCTCCCACACTAGGGACGCCTTCCACGGGGCGAGGCCCACACATCAGCCTCTGCTGGAGAAATAGAAATATTTCATTCTCTCTCTTCACCGACACCTACTGTTTGTGTGCAACGTCATTATTAGTTCAGGAAAATAGCTGCTCTGGCTTGCATAGAGGGAAAAGCCATCCCATTTGGCATACTTAGGCTACCTAGGTCGTTCCTTCCAGTTCACCTGCGTTGAAGATTATAAATACCTCATTTCTTGATGCGGAGTCTTGGCTTGGAATCCACAGGTTCTCTACACATCAAAAAAATTTCTCCTTCACAAACATGTGTACCAGATATCCTGACACACAACCAACGATCCGTGCTTTGATGACAGCGAGTGGAGCCAGGACAGCAAACGATAGGTCACCCAAAATATCGACACTTTTACCGGCAATGATCTGGACCTGGCTTATGCAACATCCGGCGGAGGTAACTTCTTCCGCTCTGGTGATGTTACTCACTTGTACTTCTTACACTTTCCGTGGTTGGATATCTTTTAACGATTGAACACTGGAACAGGTTTCAGACAAGCAGTGAACTCGTACGAATTTGGCACGTTATTGCCGCCATCTGTAAATCCTTGTGCATGCTAATATCTTAACACATTTGATGTTAAGCATACCTATTGGATGCGCCAATAAACCACCGCCATCCGACTTCATTGCCACGTCGAGCAAGCCCATGAATGTTTTATTTTCTCTGTCGAATATATCCAAAAAGTTGCGCCCTATAAAAAGTTTCCTAGGAAAAATTGCTTCTGATGTTGTTTTGATCTTAACGACCCGTATACGTGAATAATGGCGCCTTTTCGCCGCCTATAGCCAAAACAGTGAACGTCCAACTTTGGCTAGAGTGGTATTAGGCCTGCTAAATCCCAGCCAGGGTAAATGTGTGACCCAGGTGATCCCCAGCCAGCTAGCCACAGGCAGCCTGCAAAATGTAGCTTCAGAGATGTGCGGCTACTACACACGTGTAGCATCTACCACGGGGAGAGACGTATCTCGTATGTGGAAATATACCGCTCGTGACAAAAGAAATAGTTCTGTGTAAAAAACAGACTTATCACAATTTTTGGGCGTCTTTCTACGTCCGTGTATACTTCCTGCCATTCCTACAAGGAATGTGCCGGTATCGACGTAGTCATTCGCCACCGCAGACAAATCTGGTGTTCAGGACAGGCAGTCAGCATGGGCCTGTCTTTCGCCAGTTTTTACCAGATGGTGACATGAAATTGTTCACGTCCAATGTCTGCCTGGCTAGTCGTCAAGACAGGCCCTTCAGCCACATCAGCCACCAAAGTCAGTTATAATTACTGAATACTGCAAACAGACGACAATATAACCAGTGTTGAAATTTTGCAACAGCCCGCAAGACGGCCAAACAATTTTGCCAAGTGATCGGTTGTTTCACCTATAAACGTTCCAATTATCTGTTAGTGCGCAACACTACCACTTCTGCACCATCATGTGATTGCCGCAGAAATACTCCGCATCGGTGCAGGCATACGTAGGAAGTGAGCAGCAGGGAGTGTATCTAAACTGGGCCATGAGTGGTGCTATTTCGTCATCATCATCACCATCATTATCACCCGCATATCTCCACCCACTGTAGGACACATGCCTGTCCCATTATTCTCCACTTACCCCGCCCCTGTGCCAACTGTGATCAAGTTATGCCCACAAACTTCTGGATCTCATCTGCCCATCTAACTTTCTCCCGCCCCCTGCCTTGCGTGCCTTCTCTAGGGATCCTCCCCGTTCCCCTTAATGACCGACAGTTATCTTGCCTTTGCATTACACGCCCGGCCGACATCCATTTCTTCTTGTTAATTTCTACTAATATGTCCTTAACACGCGTTTGTTCCCTGACCCAGTCCGCTCTGTTCTTGTCCCTTAATGTTACACCTACCATTTTCCGCCCCATTGCCCACTGAGTCGTTCTCAATTTAAGTTGAACCCTCTTAGTGAGCCTCCAAGTTTCTGCCCCGTACGTGAGTACCAGTAAGATGCATCTGTCATACACTTTTTTCTTCAGGGACAATGGTAGGCTGCTATTCATTATCTGAGAATGTCTGCCGTATGAACTCCACCCCATTCTGATCCTTCTAATTATCTCCGCGTCATGGTTGGCATCCGGGGTAACAACTTGGCTAAGTAGATATATTCGCGTACCACTTCCACTACCTCGCCCCCTATCCCCAACTGCTGTGCTGTTTCGAGGTTTTTATTATTACTTTGGTTTTCTGCATATTCATTTTCTGCCCACGGTTCTTTTCTGTTCGTCCAGTGCGGAAAGCATGCTTTGCATTTCGTCCCCCGAGTTACTTAGCATAGAAACGTCGTCAGCAAATCTGAGGTTACTGAGGTATTATTCATTTCCCTTACTCCCACCTGTTCCCAATTCAAAGTTCTGAATACTTCTTCTAAAGATGCTGTAAAAAACGTTGGAGTTATTGTGTCTCCTTGTCTGACGCCATTCCTTATAGGTATTTTACTGCTCTCCTTATTGAGGATGATGGTAGCTGTGGACCCATTGTAGATATCCTCTAGTATTCTTACGTAATGCTCATCTACCCCCTGGTTCTGCAATGCCTGAAAGAATGCTGGGGTTTCGACTGAGCCAAATAGTGCTATTTCAATCTGTTTCCAAAGCTTGTCAAACGCCCTTGATGCTCTATTTTCGAGAGAAACAAGGAAACTTGTCCCGTATTACAAGTAAAGAGGCGGCTCCCTGAAACACATTTTCCGTAAATTGGCCGGCAAACTGCGAATGGCTAACGTCAAATTTAGGAAACCATTAGGAATGCACATAGTGATTTCTTTGAGGTCAAGCTTCTTCGTTTGTTCATTCACAAAATAAGCACTTGGCCTCAGACAGTACTCTGACAATATAGCGCAACAAAGTAGAGTAAAAACATGCGCGGCCACATTAGGTTTGCAGCCATTGAAAAAACACAGAAACGGGAAAGGATAACAGAAACAGAAAAATCAAACTTGATGGTTTCAACAGCAATAAGCACGACATTCTTCCTGTGCACAATATTACTATCCCGTGGCAGACAATTCTGATTACCAGTGCGCTGGGGGCTAAGATTTTTTATCGAAGTCAGTTTACACGCTGATCTAAACCTTCTGTTTCTTAACGAGTTTTGAGCATGTACTCTTAACGTGATACACTGGTGGGGGAGTGGTAAGTTAAAAAGAAGAAACTTTAACGAACCCGTTCTGCGGCGGCATTGCAGAGTTGCCGATTTTAATGTGTACTGCAATCGCGTAAAACAAAAATCTATCGCACAATTTAGCAAAAACACTGGAGGCTATTTATCGAAGCTAATTTAGCGATACATAAATGTTTTATGTAAACGCACATTTTATGATTTATGTTGAGATTCGTTGGTATGACACTGCTTTGAAAGCCTTCCCAGCAAACCACTAACATCTCTGCGACGTCCCAAAAAGATCCGAACGTCTATGTCCCAGCAGTATCTCTGTTAGACATCCATACAACCTACCACATTTTTATGAAAATTTTTGTATGTTGAGATAACGTTGCTGGTACCTCAATGTTGGACGTTCTTTCAACTATGCTACAGAAGTACTCTCGATGTTGCTGCTGCTTCAATTGTGTACGGTATTTAGACATATTTTGCTGACGTTGTTCAGATGTTGCTGATATGTCCGTTTTTTACTTCGTACATGTCTATCGCAGTTATATTTATTTTAGCTATATCTGCTTTACTCTATTTTTATACTCTCCGCAGGCGTACTGTTTTGAAGTTACCAAGGGGTTTTGTATATGTTTTGTATGGGATTTGTAACGAGGGGTTTTGTGCAAGTTTTCTAATCCACCAATATTGCTTTTACGGAAATATAAATGCGGATGACATAATAAATAAATTAGACTCAACATTTGCCTCAACAAAATTTGATGCTCATGGGAGTTTTTATTCAGTGAAACTCCCCTTTTACCTGGTCGTTCTACCTCCGTAATGAAATCACAAATGCTGACCTGACAAATGACCGGACCTTACACTGTTGAGCCACATATGTTAACAAACAAATTTCTCCAGCTCGTACCGATGGTGAAAGGCTGGAGGAACAGGAGAGCTGGCAGGCTCTCATCCGGTCTCTTTTCTCACCAAAATGACTTCTTACCCCGCAGCGGTGGAAGAGGCGGCAATAGCCCTGGCCCACATCACCAGACTGCCACAACTCATTATAATCACTTATTCGAAGAGGGCTATTCAAAACTTCATTCGTGGTAGCGTTTCAGCTACAGCACTCAAGATTCTCCAAAATCCTCATACTCAACCACTCGACATCGTCTGGACCCCGGCCCTTATGGGGTGGGAGGCAACGAGTCGCCCACAAAGAAGAACAAAAAAAAATTCCCCGCATTTCCCCGAGGGGAATAATGTGAATGTGCGAATGCACGAGTTGAATTTGCGCGGTTCGGTAATGTTCGCTAAAGAGAGATCACACACACACACACAACTGCAAAGAAAGAAAGATGCATTTATTCACAGACACCTATTTGTGTTGCCGTTGTACTTGATTGCTAGAGCGGATCTCAGCTTTGAAATTTTATGTCAGTACTCCTTTAAGCAGGTGCATTAGCCCTTCTCACGCCCGATTCTTGGCCAATCCCCCACGTGGGTATGTGCCATGTCAGCGGCCAGGCAGCGCGCGCCCATCTCCCCCCCGTTGCCAAGGAAGACGAGGAGATTCCTGGCCAATCCCCCACGTGGGTATGTGCCATGTCAGCGGCCAGGCTGCGCGCGCCCATCTCCACGTGCGCGGACATCGCCGGTGGACGCAGGTTCAGGGTCGCTTAAGAAGTGCATTGCACTTAATAAACAGCCGTGCTCGGCTCTCTCCTGCTCTCTAACACAGTGATCGGTCGGCACGCGATCTTCTGCTCTCGTATCAAGAAGCCACGGAGCATTATCGCCTCTCCCGCCGCCGTTTTTCGACTGCCCACACATCCCTCACCAACGCTGTCGAGCGCCTATGGTGACTCCTTCAGATCAACTCACTCGCCCGTCGATTCCTCCTCCACAAGACCAACTCCTCTGAGTTCCCGGCGCCCAACTGTCCCCTCTGTGACTCCCTGGACGCATTAGGCCACGGCATGTGGGCCTGTCCTCTTAGCCCATTCCACCTCATCTCCAGAGTCGAGCAGTAGGAGGACGCGCTCGGCTGCTTTCAAGGGGGGGCGCAGCTACATCTGGTTGACCAAGCTGCCACTGCCACCGCCAGCCTTCGGCCGGCAGCCACCACGCGTTCTTACTCAAATTGCTTGGAAAATAAAGTGTTGTCTCTCTCTTTCTCTCTCTCTTTCTTCGTCGGCGACCCAGCTGTTGCACCTGACATAGATTTTCTAACTTGCTCATGAAAGCTCTGCATGAGTCGCCGGCCGGGATTGTTTCGTCCGTTGGCCTAAACAAAATGCACGGACCCAAGAATTTGGTACCCTAACAGAGGCTGCCAAGGAATGTTCTCGGGTGATTCTTTTTGGTCGTATTGGACAAATCTCGGAAGTGATAACCTTGTTTCTTCCGCACCGATCTTGGAGGCGAGGCCAATTATGCGAATACTGCAAGTTAATTAACCAAAGCTCCCTTATTTAGGCCAAGAAAAACTATCGCGCTTCGTTGTTCCCCCTATGCAAGCAACGATAGCCGCGAATGAAATTGAATGCGCCAGTAGGTTTCTGGCGTTGATAAACTTCGTTAGTTACGCACTGATCTTGCAGACAAGGCCATCATGCGAACACTACAAGCAATGTAGCCAGAGCTCGCGTATTTAACTCACAAAAAGCTATCCCAAACCCCCGATCTCTCCGATGAAAGCCAAGCTAGCCACGAAGTAATCCGCACTTTCGAACAGAAATAGCTGTTAAATTGCCTCAGGGCACCCGATTACCGCAGGTTAAAAAGAAATTGATTGTTTTTTGCGAAAGTAATGACCCCAAACCAGGAGATGGACATAAAATCCGACGATATCGCCTGCTTTCGGATGCTTTCTGCCGCTGCGTCGACGCTGATATCTGGCAAACATAGACATTGGCGTTGCTCCCACGTCAGCTCACGTCCCCGTGCATTTTGCCGACGCCGCCAACATGGGGCGATGTCGACGCGCAAAAGTGCGGGACATACGCTGCAAGTGGTTTCGGCCTCAGAACAAACCGTAAAATTACGGCGCCCGCAACCCCACGCCAGCTGAATTTCTACCGTAGGTTCTGAAATTTCCTTAAATGCCGTAATCTAGATGGTCGGTACAATTACTGTTTTCCTTAAAAAAAACCACGCTAAAGCTTTTCTTGTATATAATTGGCAACTAATGTTTGTATTTACCAATAACTTGGGCATCTATTTCGCAACGCGTTTTCACCAAGGTGGGTGTCTTTCAGGAACTAGTTTTTCCCTCGGACGTACATGAGACAGGAAAGTCGCTGCGCGGCAAGTGCGAACGTCCGATAGTGGTATGAACTGCACTCCGTATCGATGCGCGTGCTACTGGCAGGTGACGGCGGGGGTGTTTGGTGATTTGGTGATTTGACTGTGGTGATTTCGGTGATTCGACTACCACGGATTTACCTACCGGACGAAGAAATACTGACAAGTAGTGAAGTTAAGTGGGTACTAATGAGCCTTGTTTTCTTCTCATATGTATTTAACGTAGCAGACTTGCTCTATAATTTCGGTCCGCGTAAGCGGTTAGCCCTAACGCTTTGAGTGACTCGCTTTGTACATTGCACAGGCTTGTCTGTAGACCTTTGTACCTGGCAGCTGCGCGTGAACAGAATCAATTCTCGCGCACATTCTAGCCCTGTGTTTAGTCAAGTGTTTGTGTCCTGTCCTATTTTGCCAGCCGAATGTTTTGATATGAAATGAAATAAGGAAAGCTGGAGAGTGTAAATATAAGTGCTTCAATGCGTTACACGCCCATCGTGTACTCTTAGCGTGATATTATGCACTCTTGGTTATTGTTTCGTTTCTGCAGATGCCGTTTTTTTCCGTCATAATAGTTTTCGGTTAAAAAACGTGCACAATAAATGAAATGATACCTGTGCGTATAGCATTAGAAGAAAATAATAAATCGGGTGATTTCCGAGCGTAGATCATTATAATAAAATGCCATCTGGATGCTTTTTTGCGTTTAGATTTAGTGTTCAATCTTTTCGAACGCTCACTTTGGTAGTAAAATGTTGGAATGAACAACGTGTATGCAACCCGAATTTATTTGTAACGTCAAAACTACACGCATGTCGTGAATGGTACCGTAGTATGAGTAGCGCTGATTGCGCTTCGTCCTCTTACTGCAGCATCGAAAACGTAAATAAACCATTCAGAAGCTAGTAAAAATATTAAAAATGGCTGTTAAATTTAGGTCACTTATGGAAGTTCCAGCTTAATGAATTTAGTGTGTAACACACCGTGGTGATCAGAGTAACACAGCATTTGGGATTTTGCAGGTTTAAGGCAGAGTATGATTGTGGTGTATGGCCTGTCGTTTGCTAATGACTTACATGTTGCAGGCTGCTGACTGGTGCAACTTAGACTATGTTTAAATGTTATTGTGCGGTAAACATTTCTTGCTCTACTTTGATGCTTCCTGCTGTGCAACGTATACTTCAACTAAAAATGTTGGCCTAATAGGACAAGCGAACAGGACAACAGGAGGAGTTTTTCAGTGATGTGCTTTTTGAAGGTTTAGTTATGCATATATACCAACTAGAACACCTCGCCATTCTGCTGCAGGAAGTATACGTCCATGCCAGTGACGCTGTCCGGGTTTGTGCATGTTTCCTTTTGCCACACTCTGTGGACATGGCTTCATCCGTGTATACATTGTCACTTCAGTCAGTGACTTCAATCAGGATAGACGCAGAAAAATATTTTGCTCGTTCAAATGGGACATGTAGCTGGGCTAAAATGTCCTCAGAGTTCGCATTCACGAAATATATTTCTTATAAATAGTGGTACCTCACATTAGCAGTCAGTTATTTTTAAGGTTGCCTTAGTAGTGCCAGTGCTGACATTAAATTATACCCACTCCATTCTCTTCTTCTCCCTTAATGTTACAGCCCTCATCTAGCGTTCTATTGCCTGCTAAGTGGTCCTTAATTTTCTGCCCCGTAGGTGAGTAACAGTAAGATGCAGCTTTCATACAGTCTTTTTCAGGGACAATGGTAGGCGGCTATTCTGTATTATACCAGTCTTAAAAAGCTGTATAACAACACAGATTTTCCTATACCCATCTCTAGATTGAAGAACTGGCCTGCAAGGGAGGTGCTACTGCAACAATCTGCACAAGGCGCCTGCTGAAGCTACTGTTCACGGTCAACCTGGCGAAAGAGTTCTCCTGGTTTGCGAAAAATAAAAGCACGCTTTTTTCGACCTGCGAGTGGCATCCTGCATTGCGTGTAACTAGATATCTTCGTGTTGTTACAGACATCACATTCTTTTACCAGTCAATCTATAGGGCTCAGATTTTTATTGTCAGTCACATCCTGCGCAAATATCAGCTTTTTCGACAACCTTCGGCTTTTCAATTTTTATTGCTAGAAGAGGTATGAAATTTTTTCAGCCTTTGCACCATGAAATTTTTACTGACTTTCTAACCAATCTGGTCTGCAACTATTTTGGCAGTTTCTGGAACCACAACGAAGAACGCAAACTGTTCAATAATCGCTACCATAACTGATTATGGAGGCATGCACCACTGAACCACCATTAAATCATTTCCGCGCTTCCATGCGTTTTCATTTTGTGTTGTTCTTCTTTGAGCGTATCACTTGGTGTGAATCACGTAGACGTGTAAATTGGTCTTGTTGTAACTAATATTCAATCATTTCCGTGTTCCCCGTTTTTTCGTTTGTTCCCAAATCATATCACTTTGTGTGAAATATTGAAATAGTGTAGCTTTGTAGTGTTTTCCTAACCAGAATTGAATGAGTTGTTTCTAAATTTTTTTTGTTGTTTTATTGTTGTCCTGCCATTTCACTAAGTGTGAATCATTTCATCACGTAAATTTCTGCTGCTCTTGTAACCACCGTATAATCATTTTTGTATACACACCTTTTCTAAAGTTCATAACCATTTTCCTAGATGTTGGTTTGTTTAAAGTACCTTAAGTTTGTATGGCACTCAGAACCACCACTCAACACCACTTCTGTATTTCCAAGGTGCTTTTGTTTTATTCTACCACGAACTTTTCACTACATGTGAACTATTTAGTTTCGTAAATTTGCTTTGTTTTTGTAACCACCATTTAACCATTTCTTTGTTTTCACACTTTTGTTCCGTTGTTATTCCCCCATTTCACTTATTGGGAGATATTTCAAGTTGCATAACTATGTTGTGCTTGTACACTGGGTTTACATGTTTGCTTTTGTTCCTATTTTTTCTCAACCTTTCTGCTGTGTGTGAATGATTTATAGTCATGAATATTTGTACTATTCTTGTAATTATACAATGCATACCCTGTGAGCCAGAGCAGATAGGAATCAAAATAAAGTGGTTGTGTTCCGAAAGCATACTACATAATTGGGAAGTCAATATAAACTGTTTTACCTGAACTCTTTTGTGTATTATGTGTACTTTCAAAACTCTTACAACCCAGGTGCACCTACTTACAGCTAGGTTGGCAAGACTGTCATTTTAATAAGTTTAATTTTCGAATTGTTTCTCTGATAGTTTATTTGCAGTAGGCCTGTACAGCCGTGCTGCGTGGTGGAATTCGATGACACTACTGTGGTTGCCTTATTGTCAAGGGCGCTTTTGCTGATCAGGTCTGGTTCGCTGTTACTTACTGCCACTTATTTTTGATGCGACATTTCTTGTTTAGAGCTGTGCTTCGTGTGCTTCTGCAAGAGTGTGTGGTCGGCTTGGCACTTCACATATGAGAGTTCATGCACTATGCAACACTTGAAAAATAGAAACACATTATTCTAGAAACGAGGTGCCAAGAAGCCGCAAACAGTGCTGAATAGCTTGCAAGACATGTATTTGAAGTATAAATGCCCACAACACGTAGGCAACCATGGAAAGGGAGCTGGCCAAACTCGAAATTGTATAAAAAATGTAAATTTCAATAATACAGGTTCAGCTAAACAATATCATACTAACGTACAATAGTCATAAATATATAACAAACTAATGCTTGTGACAAAGACAAAAAAAACAATGTAGAACAGACATCTATATACGTCTTGCATGCGTACCACTACATTATCCATAATATGTACCACTAAGGTAACGTCCCTTTAACAGCATATAAAAGTACCATGAGAGGTCTATTCTACGTTATCATTTGTGTGATTTGGATAGTTTTTTGCAGTTATAGCAATATTGAGTATATGTAATTTCGACCCCAACGGTAGGTCTCCTGGACATCTGCAATGTCGATTGCTGACATCTCCAGGATATCTGCACGACGTAATGTAGTTTGCTCTTTTAGGAAAACTTTTAGCAATCCGGCGACGACACCCCGAAATTCTGGAGCCCTTTGCAGTACACAAAAAAACAAGATCGTTCCAAAAATTACGCTCGTTAAACATACTCTAAAACATTTCAACTCGAACAGCTGTGTTTATACAATATTCGTGCAATTTAGAAGAAGAAAACATAATATAATGAACGTTGCCGAATTTGACGGGATTTGCTTTTTTTCACAAAAAAAAAACTTTCTTGTAATTACATTCATTGTCGGGTAGTTTGAAATAACAAGATATTCATCGGTTATATTATTGCAAAAAATCAAAATGTTAGGCAACCTCCGGCGGGCCGTAGTAACATTACGTGAATAGCGCTGAAAAACGCGTCTCTCGTTTAACGAAGTGCCAACGTGGGCTGCACGCTTGGCAATCCACACAGCTTCTAGTTTTTAGGTTTTCCCACTGTTTCAATGATTAACGCACTTTTAACGATTATTGTAGGGGCCACAGTATTGTAGCGGAAAATTTCTGGCGGAGTAGATAAGCAAAATCTAGAATATCATATCCACAGGATGTCGTGAGAATATATTAGCTAACATTTGCTTCCTGAACAGTGGAATCTGCATACAACCAGCGCTACCAGACATGCGATTACAATTTATCGTAGTGACAAAAACGTTCACCTGAGATAGTTATACAGTGTGTTCCTATCTACTCAGTTGATCGAGGAAGTCGAAGCATCATAATTTCCAAAACCTACAGCAGCCAAGAGTGCAACATCTTCATACTTTCTGCATATAGTCAAGCATCAACTAAACCCCAAGAGGCTGTGCATGGTATAATGAATACATATTACTTCACAAGGTAAAAAAAATAAAAGAAATGTTCTAGCGAAGAATTTGAACCCCCTGCTTTAAAAATTCTCTCTTCTGTATCACATCAACTCATATGGAGATATTTAACCGTCATAAAGTTTGTACTCAGCCCTGAGTCGCTAACAGGAACAACCAATGGTTGCACCTTATCAATCAATGCGAAAACGTTAAACTTTATTACGTGTTTGTGTACGTGATGACGACAAAAGAATTGCTTGCACAACAATATGCGCAAGTCGCGTAGCTGCAAGCACCTTTCCAGTCCGGCCCTACATGAAGTTTGTGTCATGAATGGTCAAAGTAACATCCCTAAGTACAATTTTATATCCGGCCCGTCTAACCGGTTCTACATATTTATCACCGTCGAGCTGACTTAAGAAATTCTCAGAAGTGCTAATTTGTGCTGACGTCTAGGTGGTCAGTAGTTAGACCCGTCCCATCAAATATTTTTTCCACTGGTAGGCAGCAAGTTGTCTGATGTAGGAATAATCAATTCCGGTTACGAACAAAGCGTTCCCCTCATCTCGATCGATAGCACCTCTGAGCGCTGCCCAGCTATATGTCAATATTCGGGCTCTGAGCTGGCTTGTTGACCTTGATAAGGCACAAAGGTCGTAATTTGATCTTGCTAGGTCGTCCTAACTACTTCCCGAGGCACGTGGTCATGTTGAATTGAGTAAATGGAAACACCTTCATTTCTCCTCTGAGGAAAGGAAGACTCGTACTAACCTCATAGACGAACTGATGGAGTTCCTCAGCCCCCTACACACCGTATTAGCAGCTGTACAATGTCAGCGAATAATGAACAGAACATAAATCAGAGCACCTACGTTTATGTACACAAACAAATAAAGTATCCTTAACGCTGCGTCATACACGGAGGAAAGAAAGGCTGAGGAGCGGCCTTGGCATCATGTTCCGTGAACCCGTTCCCCTGATTTGAATGGTTTCAATTTTTTTTGCCTTCATTTTGCACTCACACGCCACCTCCTCCTCCTACTTTGTTACCGCACAGTCGGCTACCTCCTGTATGGCTACGGACCACTGGCTACACGCTAGGCTGCGAAGTTTCCTCGGGCCCTGTTGGGCCGTCCTTCACCGCTGTTACTTGGGCAAGGTTACTAGTAAACTCCTGAGAGCGCAAAATTTCGCCACATCATGCACACTTCTCCCATGGCACCATTGGATATAGGGGTTTCTCCAAAGCTATCTTTGCACGATGGTCTGATGGCTTTACTCAAGGGCAGGGCGCCGCACCACGAATGATGATCGTGCAGCGCAAATAGGGAGATAGCATTCCGGCCAAAGGAGGATGGTAATAACTACTACAGATATGAAGCGGCGGCTGTTGAGGAATACGGGGGTTCCTTGAGTCCGTAAAGCAAGTGGATGAATCGAGGGGAATTAACTACGGGGGAGTTGTTCGAATAGTGTGATAGCGGGAAACAAGCAGGGTGCCGCATCGAGTTGTTTTAGGAGTTCAAAAAACTGGAGCAGCCCGACTAACTGTTGATTACGGCGTAAAAATAAAGAGGCTTCAAAAGCCGCAAGTAAGTATTTTAAGTGGGTCCTAAAGCACCGTCCACATGCAAGTGGACCATATATTTGAATGCAAAATGCCGTTACGTTCCTATTGTCATTTCAGAAGCTTTTCCGCACACAAAAATAACAGATTTCTCTAAAGTCACATACCGAATGGTTTTTTAAACGCAGTGGCTCGTATGACGTCCCGTGTGCAGCTGTGACCTTCAATAACCAGCAACCTTGTGCTTACCGGCCTCAATTCAAAATGTGCACGATGTCTGTAATTCGACAGGAGCATTGAGTTCGTGCTCTTCATGCGCATGGAGACCTTGAAATATTCCCTCGTGTCTCATGTTTTCAGACGCACATTGCACGGATTCATAAAATGTGCCACGCATACTTGAATGAAAAAAAAAACCTCTAATCTTCTTTCGGTTTACGAAAGTATTAAAACTTTCTTTCGCCTTAGTTCGTTTGCAACAAATGTTTTGCATCTAGCAATATTTGATAGAGAATTCACAAACAAAAAGCCCTTCGAGATGTATTTGTTATTTATGAAAAGTTCAAACGGCCAGCTCTCAAAATAATTTTTATGCATTTATCGCCATGTTCCAAATTTGAGAATTGCTTTCTATCGAGACAACATTGCGCAAAATCCTAGAACAATGCCGCATGCCTCGAAATTAAAAAAACACCAACAAATAAACAAGTTCAAAAGTCCTGCTTGTAGATTGACTTATCTCATTAAAAAGCGGCCCCCACTGCAGTCCCAAAGACAGTCAGAGATAGCGGAGCTGACGTTTAACAAAACAACACTACCTATACTTTTTTCGGAAAGATGCCGCGTTTTTGTGTACGCCTTGTCGTTTTGGTCGTTTTTGCAGGTACGTTTTACACAATCAATCTGGCTTGAGGCATGTTTTTATATATTTTTTCCATGCAACATATTTTTCCCGTATTCATTGGATGGTATACAATGGCAATATTGGCCGGTCATGCTTGATTTAGTTGAGCCTAACTTGACACGTGCATTACAGACCTGTGTGCAGACAGGTATTCTAAAAATGAAATTTCTTATTCGTTTGTTCTCTTTTAACATTCTCTAAGTCTATTCACAATAATCAATTCAGCTATGCTGATGTACTAAAGAATCTTCCAAGCTCTTTCCTACCCAATTAGTCTATAAAATGAATTTCCATCCGAAGAAGGTTTAGAGATACGGGGACCTTAACTAAATACTAAAAATTCGGATGGAGACAAACCGCTTAAGTTGTCGAAGTGGACATGGCTTTCTGGATTTCTCTATTGGAGTAATGTTGGCGCAGTTACAATCCACTGGTAAGACGATTAAGTCCGAGCACTTATTAATGTTACCGGTGAGAGCTTCCGACGAAAGTTATCTACATGATAGTTTTTCAGATCCTATACGGTCCAGTGGTAGGTATTCAAGACGATAGTCTTTCTTGGGCTACTTACCCATATTTTTTCTGTCTGTCTTTCTGTCTGTCTGAGTCGATTCAGCCACCCGGTACAAAGTAAAATAGATATTCCGCAATAGCCTTACATACTCGCAGCCAAAGGTAGATGTCTAAGCCCGGTTTATATGTTCATACTTGTCAAATTTGTTGAACAAGAACAAGACATTACGCAAATACAAGACAGGAAATTAGTACGCAAGGGATATTTACTGTGTTTCTTTATTAAAAATTCATAGATGCTTGGTTTTTCAAAAGCAAATGATATTCTACGTCTACTGCAGAAAACTGCCTCCTGCTGTTGCCTACGCCACCTCCTGGCGGCATATAAAAAATCACGCAGCAACAGCAACGAAAGGTTCCACTAGCTAGGTTCAACGTTCTCCTTGGAACGCACGTTGAGCACGGCCACGCGGTTCTATAAACATTGTAGTCGGCCGCCTCGATTCACGCACGTGTCCGCCGTACTGCAGCGCTGGCATCGAGGAACCCGGCATGTAGCAGTGAAACGCGGTAAATTCAAATTGCCTTGAGCAAACCTTTAGTGTGACTACCTTGCGATGAGCGCGACTGTACAGGAACAGCTTGAAAGGTGAGCGGGAAAGCAACAGGAGGCATATCCTTGGCAAATGTGTGCAAAGACTGTCGTCTTTTGACGACATTTTCAACCAAAGTAGCAGATACGCGGCCAATTTTTTGTAGTAGCAATTGCGCTTTCGCCCGTACTTCTTGCACGGTAACAAATCAGTCCAGTTCTAAAATATAAGTAAGCGTAAAAGAGTACTGTCAAGTGGACCCCCAAATACCATCGTTGTGATACCAGTACAAGCTATTGGTAAGGTGTCACGAAGACCGTGCATCAAAGATCTTAGATCGCTGTGCTAGGTACTTTTACTACCTTCTATAAGCAAAACACGACGGAAGGTGTTTTATATATGGGCGACCTTCATTTTACTTTCGATGTCATTGCGAAGGCGTGCGAGTTTTCTAAGGCTAACAGTGTCGCACGTTTTTTGATTTACGGGTTAAGCCGAACCAGTCGCCTCCTGAGAGACCGCTGGTATTTTTGCTGCTTTAATTTTCCCTGCATGTTCTTCCTTGGTTTCTTCTTTGGTGGGTAGAAGTCCATCAATGTAAGTTATTCCTGCCTAATCTGACCCAATTTTAGTGGCCATGTTGACACTGTGTTAGGCCCAGTCATCATTATTTGATAACTATGGCGGGTGATAGGGTTGAAATCAGCAACCCTCCAACGCAAAATTCTCAAAGTATCAAAGTCCATGGAGCAGCGGCCTTTACCACAGAGTGGTGGGTGTGATCCGCTAGAACTGTAACCTTCAGATTTCGTCGGTAACCGCAGAGGTATTCGTAATTATTTTCCCGAGGACTTGTGTGATGTTTCTTTCGGAATGCAAGATATGGCGTAGTGTCTGGCGAAGTGCTGTTACAAATATTAGTAGCGCGCACAAGACGGGAACAATCCTAGGACTTAATGTTAATGCCTGTTGTATAACGAGCCTTTTCTGCGGTTTTTGTTGTCGGCCTTGGCTGCTATACCAGCTAAGTACTACAAATTCTTCTTTTTCGGTTGATATAGCCTCAGGGAGGACGCATTCAGTATGTTCCTCCAAGAAACAAACTTAATTATTGGTAGCTTTTACTTGAAGAGAGTGGTTACCCTGTAATAGATTGTCCGGGACGGTAGTTCCAGCTTGCAGTAAAGCTACATTATGTCGCAGGACTTTCGGGCTCTGACATTTCAATGACGTTCGGTTGTGCGAAGCAAATAAATGCACTGTTGAGGACCCCGCCATTAGCGTCGTACTGTCCACAGTACTAATGCCGAAGTATTTAGAGGGTTTAAGTCGTTCTCCAGTCTATTTTAATTTGGGGGGTACTATGAATCGGTTCGTGGGCACTATATTCTAGCACTGAGGCTTGGTTTTGTGCGGGATCACCGCCACCGGGGTGGCCGGAGTTTAAGGTGATTATCCTAGCGCTTAACTTAGCACGCTGGTTTGTACGCATTTTGGCTAGTGTGGAAAGCACACTATCGGGTTTGCCCAAGCTGCTTCCCAGCTTACCGGAAATGCCGTTAGGAGATTCTCTGTGCTTAGTGGCAGAAAAACCTGCAATGTTTATTTTTTCAACTATAGTGGCTTCGGACGTGGATAGCACAGCTGCGGCAATGTGCGGGATAATATTAGGGTTGGTGTGGAGTGTGTAGCATTGCTTGCAGACCTAGGAGTAAAGAAAACGCGGTTCCCTGCCGTAAAGCTGGGTGTTTTTATTTGGTGATTTTGGTGTGCCAGAAACGTAGCCCTTGTTTAAGTGCGTAAATTTTGCTCCCCCACAATGAGTTGCTTTTGTATTGTTTGGCTTGAAATAGGCTGTTTGGTGGCAGTTTGAAATTTCGTTTTTACCTCCCCACGCTGTTTTTTTCTTCTCCACACCGAGGGTCAGCTGAAGAGAAACGCATTACTCGTCAATGCAAAAATGTGAGCTACTTGGTTCGAAATGTGAAACATGGTTTCGTAGGGCGGCATAGACGGGACAACAATGAAGAGACCACACAGAACTAGCGCTGCACATCAACAGAAAATTTTACCAAGCACAAAGAAGATATACAGTAACGACGCGTGCGGAACATGCGTGAACAAGAAAATAAAATCGCGACTCAGACAGGTGGTTGATTTTGTTACGCGCGTGATTCATGTTTTTAGGCACGTGGCAAGTAAGCATTTAAAAATGTTTTTTCATTATGCACCATGCTTCAAACAATTCACGGCTGGCATGGTCTTTCAAACAGCCAGTCGTGACAATGGTCAGATAAATGGGTCCGGCAGCGAGCGCTTGAACAGCTTTATGGTGCTCCCGAGCTTGTCATTAATGCACCTTCTTCTCTGTCCTGTGCAGCAGTTTCCACATGATAGAGGCACTTAGTAAAGAAGCCCTTGTTTGCGAGCAACAAACTGTGTGGCATGCCTCTTAGCATAGTGATTTCCCTTTTTCTCGCCGTTGAGCGCAGAGCATATTCGTGATAGTGTTTCTGGGGTGGAAAACAGAAAGTCAGCATCACACGTCCCCACCACTTTTTTTTGCGCTCGTATGGGACGACCACAAGCCTGCTTTCTTTGCAAATTCCTCTCGCCTGTATGTCGCGCTCCTGACTTAACCTCACGCAAAAGGCTTTCCATCACTGATGCTAATACCATCCGGGGAAGCCGCAATATTTGTAGTACTGCTAGGGGAGACATGGGGAACCATTTCCGAACTCTAGCAGTGATTTCAGCAATACCGCTTCAAAAGAATACTATGATTCGGGGAAGAGTAAGATAAATTTTGTTTGTACCAGGGCTACCTTTTGAGGAATACGGTAATTCGGATACAAGTAAAGTAACCTTCAATACGAAGGTTTATTAGGATTCTCGTTCAGCATTTCCTCAACTCGTGCTGAGGGTTGTAATGTCTCTTTCAGGGCGCGCCTCGAAACTTCTCGAGGAATACCTTTAATACCTTCCCGCGAGTCCCGTGAATGCATGTTGAAACCAACGGCTAAGATGTGGTAAGAGGAGAGACCTGACGCTTGAAAAAAGAATCGTATGCGAAACGAGCATATCAACTAAGTTAAAAAGTTACCCGTGCTCCTTCACTTCTTACAGTGTGGTACTCAATCCGCACCTGGTTGAACTGCCTTATTAAGGCAAACACTATTGCTCATGAGCTGCTTTTATAACTGAAAAAATGAATGTCTCCTTGTGTATGTATCGCGCGTTTAAAGAGCTTAAAGGTGCGGAGTTTTTGTTTTCAACAGTACGTAGTAATAGTTCTTGTGCAAAGCATATTTTACCGGTTGCACCTTCTGTAACGATAGTTGTTTCTGACTTCTACGGCAGGGAAACTTCTTTATTTCAAATATAACTTGAGAGGTTTCTTTTAGAGGAACTAGAAGCAAACACATAGCGCTTCTATTACTAGTGGTGCAAGGCCTAATATACAAAAGAGCTGACGGCAGACCAAGCTTCTCCCAAAAAGTTAGAGGATATCATAACAGACCGAGCAGCCTGAACCCAGAAGTGCAATACGCCTTTGAATGGAAATGTAAAGCCAAGGTTAATGTAGTATGTACAGCGTTTTATTCCGGCTGAATCATCACATTTTTGTAACGTCGTTTGATGCCACAGCCGCGTAGAGCATATCTATTTGTAGTGCGCCTTGGCATTGGTAGGCCTACAGGTCTTTGTCAGCTGGTCTGTTATGCGTATCAACGTGTGTATCGCTAAGGGATGACATCACAGATTCTTCATTGTTGTCTTCGTAGCGGCAGACCGGTGCATCGCTGGTCGCTACACAACAATGGCAAATGCCGCAGCTTCTCACGTGGCGCAAGACAACGCCTAAAACAAGATGATGCTGGGCGCTCCTCCCAAAGCGGCCGCTCACTTGCGGTCTGAAATTTTAGCCAAAGCCACTGCGCGAAGGTCATGCCGGGCTTCCCGCGAAGTTCTTTTGTGGAATTCTTTGGTAACGCCGCCCGACCAAGTTGAAGAATCAACAGCTGTGTTTTTAATATACCGGATGACTTTCTAGAGGTAAAATTTGGGTAGTTTTACCAAATGGATAGAATTTGGGGTACTTTACCCAAGTGGGCAAAAGTTTGGGTAATTTTACACAAGAATGGGGCGTGCCATGATGGTCATCGTTATCATCGACAGCTGAATATGTGCTGGCCAATGGGGCGCAATATAAAATGTTTATGAAAACGGGCACTTCATCAGCTAAGAATTTCCAAATTTCACTCATATGTTATGTCTCCTGCTACTCAGTAGCAGAATCTTACAAATCCTATTGTTATAGTACCCATACTGTGGGTGAGGTTGTGATAAATCCAGTGATGGGACTACCAGGGGTACAGTAATCATATGCTTATAGTTATTTTTTTTATATAGATGGCAAACGGTCAATGTACGTGGTATGTACGCACCAATACCCAGTTGCAAATTATTTGCAAGTCACTTGCAGTAAAGGGCAGCTGTGCCGTCTGTATACTTCACACGTTACGCCACCTCAATATTGTCACGTAGGATAGGACACAACGGTAAAGAAAGAACTTTTATTTAGGGCGAACTTGTGCCCGAACAAGAAGAGAGGAAACGAGCAAAGGTCCTTGCGTCTCGATAGATCTCCGAGAGCGACTGCCTGCGTTCGTGGTGTGATCTCTAGCGTGATCTCGCCCTCGCCGTGCACGTGCGCTCGCGCCTCCGTTGGCGAACGCAGCCAAGCTCGCGCTCCCGGTGCCGAGTTTGCGCTGCCGGTTGCAGCTGGTACTTGCGCGTGCAACGCGGCCCACTTTGCGACTTCTCCGAAAGCATGTGGCATTACTCCCCTCCTCAAAGAGGCATCGTCTCGATGCTTATCAAATCATAGACTAGCGTCACTAAATAAACGCGATCATAGACCGAGCATGTTATATCCTGAAGACCAGACGTGTGGGAGCACGTGACAGAAATCAAACAAAAACGCTACGCTAGCGAAAAGAAAAGAATATAAACGTTCAGTCTTCGAACTAACACACAAATCCCTTATTATACGCGTAAAACACAGTCGGTGCCACATTCAGTCTTTTTTGTCCTTAATAAAAAAAAACAACAGGAACAAAGAACAGAAACAAAGAACTAATGACGGAGCCGTATTACCGCGCAAAGTACGGCTTCATCCGTACCACATGAACTATATCAGCTCGTGGCTGGCATCGGCTCTGCGCAGTTCCATCTGGGATGACCTCGTAGTTGACGTCGGTGATACGCCGTAGCACTCTGTACGGTCCGAAGTAGCGGTGGAGCAACTTCTCGGCCACGCCCGGACGGCGGATCGGAGTCCACACCCAAACATGATCTCCCGGGTTGTACTTCACCTCTCTTCGACGTAAGTTGTAACGTGCTGCATCAGTCGCCTGCTGTCTCTGAATGTGAAATCGAGCCAGCTGGCGGGCTTCTTCAGCGCGCTGGCTGGAAAGCTCGGCTTCTAGAATTGCTTCGTCGTCGATTTCCCGAGGCAACATCGCGTCTAGAATCGTTCGAGCCTCACGGCCATAGACGAGACGGAAAGGGGTGAACCGGGTTATCTCTTGCATAGCGGTATTATAGGCGAATGTGATGTACGGTAGTACTTCATCCCATGCCTTGTGCTGGACATCTACGTACATGGCGAGCATGTCGGCTATTGTCTTATTCAGTCTTTCAGTAACCCGTTGGTCTGAGGGTGGTAAGCCGTCGTCTTGCGATGTGAGGTGCCGCTCAGTCTGAGGGTGTCTTGCATGAGTTGCGCCGTAAAGGCTGTTCCCCTGTACGTGATGACCACAGATGGGGCGCCATGTCGTAGCACAATTTCATATAGAAAGAAACTCGCAACTTCGGAGGCTGTGCCTCTAGGTAACGCTTTCGTCTCCGCGTAACGTGTCAGGTAATCGGTTGCTACCACAATCCACCTATTACCCGATGACGAGAGAGGGAAAGGTCCTAGGAGGTCTAAGCTGACCTGCTCAAATGGTATCGTTGGGGGTGTTATCGGGTGCAGAAACCCGGCTGGCTTGAACGGTGGCGTCTTGCGGCGTTGACACTGTGGACATGTTCTGACGTCGTGTTTCACGCTAGAAGCTAGTTTAGGCCAGTAATAACTCTGGTGAACTCTAGCGAGGGTTCGTGCAAATCCCAAGTGGCCAGACGTGGGTTCATCATGGCACGCAAAAAGAATTTCGTCCCGAAGATCCAGTGGCACGACGAGGAGGTACAGCTGCTTTCTAGCCTCCGTGTTCTTCTTGTAGAGGACACCGCTCCGAAGACAGTACGAAGGTAACCCTCGCGCAAGGCTACGTGGTACAACAGAACTTCGTCCCTCCAAATGGTCGATAATCACTCTAAGGTCTGGATCAGCTCGTTGCCTTGTCGCCATATCTGATGAACTTATGGAACCGAGGAAGGCAGTGTCCTCTACAGCGTTTTCACCGGTTATTTCGATAGGGGCACGGGACAGGCTGTCAGCGTCGTTCGTTGTGTTTCCGGCCTGACTTGTGAACAATCCGTAAGTCAAATTCCTGTAGCCGTAGACTCCAACGCGCAAGACGACCCGATGGGTCCCTCAGGTTGGTTAACCAACAAATGGAGTGATGATCAGTGATCACTTTAAACTGTCTGCCATACAGATAAGGGCGGAATTTGGTATTGGCCCACACTACCGATAGGCACTCCTTTTCGGTCGTCGAGTAATTCGTGTCGGAACGTGAAAGGGTGCGGCTGGCGTAGGCGATCACTCTTTCGGCACCTTCTTGCCGCTGGACAAGCACGGCCCCTAGTCCGATGTTGCTGGCATCCGTATGGAGTTCTGTTTCCGCATCCTCGTCGAAATGCGCGAGCACAGGAGGTGACTGCAAGTGCTGGCGCAACTCGTCGAAGGCTTTCTGTTGATTTTCGTGCCAGACAAACTGGACGTCTTTCTTTGTCAGCCACGTAAGAGGCTCAGCAATCCTGGAAAAGCCTTCAATAAATCGACGGTAGGCGCAGAGCCCAAGGAAGCGCCTTACACCTTTTTTATCCCGAGGGGCGGGAAAACAGGCAACGGCGACCGTCTTTTCAGGGTCAGGTCGAACTCCCTCCGCACTGACGACGTGTCCCAGAAACTTGAGCTCGGTGAAACCAAAGTGACACTTCTCCGGTTTCAGTGACAGACCAGCTGAGCGCACTGCCTCCAGTACTTGCCTGAGCCTGCTGACGTGCTCTTCAAATGGGGTCGAAAACACAACAACGTCGTCTAAGTACACAAGGCAAGTTTGCCACTTCAAGCCGCTAAGTACGGAGTCCATCATTCCTTGGAATGTGGCTGGGGCGGAACAGAGGCCGAACGGAAGTACCTTAAATTCATAGAGACCGTCCGGCGTGACGAATGCGGTTTTCACTCGGTCTCTCTCGTCAACCTCTATCTGCCAGTAGCCGTTTCGCAAGTCGATAGATGAAAAGTACTTAGCCCCCCGAAGCCTGTCCAGAGAGTCATCTATGCGTGGCAAAGGGTAAACGTCCTTTTTTGTCACACTATTCAGTTTTCTATAATCAACACAGAAGCGTAGAGTTCCATCTTTTTTCTTTACCAGGACAACAGGCGAGGACCAAGGGCTGTTTGATGACTCGATGACGTCGTCGTCGAGCATAGTTTTCACTTGGGTTTGAATAGCTTCTCGCTCCTTACCTGACACGCGGTACGGCTGTTGCCGTATGGGTCGCGTGTTTTCATCGGTTATGATGCGGTGCTTCGTAATTTTGGTCCGTCGTACTTTAGATGAACAAGCAAAGCATTCCTCAAATTCCCGCAGGAGTTCTCGAAGCTGGTTCTTTTGTGTCTTTGATAGTTGTGAACTGATGTCTACATTAACGGTCGAACCTGTTTTCTGTCTTTCACAACACTGGCTTCTCCAAGCGTGAAACATTCGACGACCTCTGTAATTTTCTGGACGTAAACTATGGGAGTACCCCGAAATAGATGACGGTGCTCATTGCTAAAGTTCGTGACGAGTACTTGCGTTCGTCCATCACGCACTGGACAATGCCTCTCGCCACGCACACTCCCAGCGTGAACAGGAGAGACAGGTTGGCGTCCACCACTCCTTCGCCAAAGGGAATTCCCTCACACGAAACTTCGACCAGCACGCTTGATCGCGGTGGTATGGTGACGCCGTCGCCTGTTATACGTAGCACTGGCATACGATCACAATCACTTTCGTCAGTGGCTAACTCCGTTGCGAAAGCAATCCAACGATTCCGAAAGTCAATGACGGCCCCATATTCGCGAAGAAAGTCCATACCAAGGATCACATCTCGAGAGCACTCACGGAGAACAAGGAAGCTTGCGATGAAAGTTGACCCCTGAATTTTAATCCAAGTAGTGCACATACCAATCGGCGTGACAATGTGCCCTCCAGCTGTACGAATTTGTGCTCCTGTCCACGACGTCGTCACCTTGTTCAAACGCGCCGCCATTTTCCCGCTGAGAATAGAATAGTCCGCTCCAGTATCTACTAAAGCGTCCATGCTCCGACTGTCGATATGAATGGGAATATCCAAGGACTTGTTTCTCACACCATCATTCGCCGTCATCGTTGCGTCACGTGCAGACACTGTTAACGGTGGAAGCTCTCGATGATCGTTCTGGCACTCAGCGACCCCGCCTCCAAAGGCCGCTGCATCTAGTTTTCCCGACCAGGGCTCGGTGAGCGTACGCTGTCATAGCCGGAGCGGTTCGCACGAGGCCGGCGCGGCGATGGTAACCTGGAGGGGCGACGGTCTGATTGTACCGATGTACGCTGGCGTGCGAGGTAGTCCTCGATGGCGCGGGGTCTTTCACCAGATCTGGGCCTGGGAGCATTGACTCCGAAGCCCCGTAGCCCGAGTTCCCTGTAGGGACACTGACGGTACATGTGTCCTGCCTCGCCACAGTGGTAACAGAGGGGCAGTTGATCTGGCCTCCTCTAAACATCCGACTTCCGGGGTCGGTCAGCGAAGCCTGTCGTAGGTCCAGCCGGTACCATTGTTCCATGGGTGGCTGTGTACGTAGGGGACGGCACAAACGGTGCTGATAGCCTAACACCCTGTGGCGCTGCGTATGTCGGTGACAGGACAACGGGTGGTGGCTGCCTGACTGCCTGGGCATACGTTAACTGCATCGGTTCAGGCGGTACAGCCGACGCATCGTCCTGGGATGGCGACGCTCTGAAAGCTTGCTGTACCTGCTGTCGTACAATGCTCGCGATGGTTCCTGCTGTAGCCTGTGGTGCCGTTCCGAGACTTTTATGCAGCTCCTCACGGACTACTGAGCGAATTATTTCACGGAGGCCACTCATGCTGTCACCAAAGGAGGCGCTAAGGCTTTCAATTGGTGCTGCAGCGGCAACGTGACGATCGTACGCGTTTGAACGCTGTCGCAGAGTCGTTTCTATTACGGATGCCTCGGAGATAAACTCGGCGACGGTCTTGGGAGGGTTCCGAACGAGGCAGCCGAACAACTGCTCTTTCACGCCACGCATAAGGTGGCGTAGTTTCTTTTCCTCTGGCATATTGGGGTCTGCTCGCCTAAAAAGGCGCGTCATCTCCCCCACGTACATGCTGAAGCTCTCATTCGGCAGCTGCACGCGAGATCGCAGCGCGTGCTCGGCCCTTTCCCGACGATTCGCACTTGCATGGTCTTTCAGACACTCATGGCAGAACTTCTGGCACGTGCGCAGCGTACCTTGCCTATTCTCGATCCATGTCCGAGCGCCATCCTCCAGGCTAAAATAGACGTTTATCAGCTTGGCAGCGTCGTCCCCACTGGTTGAAGCTTGCCACGCGTTCGAAGTGGCTCAACCAGTCTTCGGCGTCTTCGAAGAGATCGCCGTGGAAGGCTTGGGGCTTTCGCGGCTGGTGAAGAACGAAATGGCCTTGCGCGCTGCTGACGCTGGTCATGGTGGCCGATCTGAGCGTGTGCTCTCTCGCTCTCCTTGTTGCGGTGGGTAGAAGCCCGAACTCAGGTGAGGCCCCCTGAAGCCGGCGACTGCTTCGCTGATGGACGGGTGTCAACTCGTTGACTTCGGTCTGACGTCGGGTAGGACTGTCGTCTCGATTCATGCAGAGGCTTCACAGGAGTCTACCCCGCACCTCCACCACAATTTGGCACGTAGGATAGGACACAACGGTAAAGAAAGAACTTTTATTTAGGGCGAACTTGTGCCCGAACAAGAAGAGAGGAAACGAGCAAAGGTCCTTGCGTCTCGATCGATCTCCGAGAGCGACTGCCTGCGTTCGTGGCGTGATCTCTAGCGTGATCTCCCCCTCGCCGTGCACGTGCGCTCGCGCCTCCTTTGGCGAACACAGACAAGCTCGCACTCCCGGTGCCGAGTTTGCGCTGCCGGTTGCAGCTGGTTCTTGCGCGTGCAACGCGGCCCACTTTGCGACATCTCCGAAAGCATGCGGCAATATACTTCCTTGTTCATCAGCAGAAAATTTTCCCATACGTTTAGAGGTAAGTCACTATTCTCGTGGGAGAGACTCTCAAAACTTCCTATCTGTGTCCCTTATGGTCCGGTGCCTTTGCACCCCGTACGAAAATTAATGACGTTGTGCAGTTTGAAGCTATGACAACAGAGGCTTCAGGTTCGCTGTATGATTTCAGGCTGTGGACGAGAAGTTAATTGAAAAGTGAAAGCTACTGCAGGAAAACTCCCTTCCGTAACGTTAGCGCTCTCACAAAGAACTTTGTAAGGACAAACATACCGCTAAGTCTGTCTCAAAGAGTTGCGTGCGAGTTGCCATATACAACAGTAGGGCGAGAGACGTGGCTGAAACGTGCACCACGTGGTTCCCGTAATCCTCCGGTTTCTTTTTGGCTGCCTTTCCACCACAGAGGTGAAAACGGGGAGATGAAGTAATGGATCAGAATGTCCGACGATATTCTGTCCGTAAAAATATTTTTAAAATTCTGCAGAATTTCAGAGAAATATCGACTAATATGTACCATTCTTCTTCTACTTCTCTGGTGTGTGAGCTTTTTACAGGAAATTACGGCTTAGAGTAGCCAAGGACGTTGGAAAGATTTATCAATTTTTAGTTTTGTTTTGTTTCTTGTCGCCACTGATTTATTTATGCATCCTTTTAGTAATGTCGGAACATGTTTACGAAGTTTTATTTTCTTATAGTTGTTTGGTCTTTCAAAATTTTGACAGACAGAATGTATTCATTTACGCTATTTTAACAATTACGGGTGTTGCAGCCGCAATTATAGATTTTTTGGAAGTGCAGGGCATTTCGCTAATTGTGTGCCTATACTTTGCTAATCCTGTTTTTAAATCCAAGGCTCGCTTTGTAGTTGGTCGCTTCACGTTTCCTAATTGTATTCCCTACGTTATTTTGCGGACCTTTTTTGTTTAGTCTTCGGTGAATTGGTGACATGTATCAGATGCATACTTTTGAGTGTGTCAGATTATTCTTGCGGAATTTCTTTTATTTATCGTGTACTTTGGTTTTTCGGAATTTAGTCGGACCAATTACATCCGCGTACGGTATTATAATTATTAAAGGTATTACTTTCCCCAAATATGCATTTTTTGAGAAATGCAGGCCGTGCCAGAGTTCGCAGTTCTTCCTATTTTATTAGTTGTTCCAACATTTTTACTTTTGCGGACTTTTACCTTTTATTCTAAGTTTTCTTTAGAGAGACGTGTACGTTACATATTTTTTATTTTGTCGGTTTCTTTTTTTTTAACTTTTGTTTTTTTTTTTCTTTTTTGGTTTTACAAAATTCTGTCAAGCTCAATATCTCCATTTACTGTACTTTAACGATTCCAGGTTTTAATCTCCCCAAATCTGCATTTTTTTACGGAAATTCAGTTCGCTACGCTGCTAGCTAACTTCGCTATTATAGATGCAACGCATCTCATTCACCCGCCTTGTCCCTGCATCCGGCGTTGTCGTCGTCGGCGTCCGCCCCTCTCCCATTCTCCTCGCCGCGCCAGCTGCGCTCTCCGTCGCTCCCCCTCTCCTCTCCGATAGCGAACACTCTCTCGCGAGGGGCATTGGATTGGATTCGATTGGATTGGCTTGGCTTGGATTGGATTGGATTTGATTGGATTTGATTTGGATTGGATTGGATTAAAGTGGATTGTGTTGGATTGTGTTGCGTCATAGCCGCGGCATACGCACTGGCGCCGGCGCGTCCCCTCACCGTTATGCGCGCTATAAAACGCGGTGCCTGCGCCGCTCCGCTCCATCGTTCCAGCGCCGTTCCTCCGCTGTCCAGCGCTGCAACGTGAACCCCTATGCGTCGCATCTACACACGGGTTCGGGCGAGGGGAGGTGGGAGTTTTTTATTTTAGTTTTGTATACTTTTTGCAGACTTTTTCGCTTTTTTTGTTTAGCGGCTAAGTGGATAAGATGCATATTTTTGAATTATCAGGTCATTTCTTGGGAAATTGTACTTTGCTATATTTATTTTTTTCGTTTTTTTTAACTTCAGTCGGGTCAATTAGCTTTGTATACGCTATTGTTAAGATTACATGTGTTACTTCCGCAGATTCGGTATTTTTGTGGAAATTCTGGCGCCACACGGTTTGCCATACTTCTTAATATTATGGGTAATTGGAGCGTTCCTTCGCGTACTATTTTGTTTATTCTCCCGGGTTTTTGAGGCAGATGTTTACAATGCTATTTTCGATTTTGTCAGATAAAGGTGAAAACTAGTTTTTTTCAATTTATCTTGCGCTTTGTTTTTTAAAAGTTTGTACCATAAATTACCTCCATTGATGCGATTGTCACGAAGCCAAGGACGACTCAGTTGTCTTGAAGGAGAAACAAGTTTATTGGAGCGAACTTGTGCTCCCCTGACAACTCAAAAGAATACAGAGGCGGCGAAGCAGCGGTCAACAAAGTGACTTGCGTCGGCGAGCGTAGCCGAATCGAATGCCGCGATGTCTGCTGTGCAGGCTTTTATCTTTCGGCCCGATAGTTTCTGGAACCGTCGATTCACATCCAGAACATTGTAGATCACAGAAAATTATTCTGGGCTAGCGGCGTTAGGGCGAAACACTCTGCTTATCTGAATGAGATAGCCCGTTCGGCATAAAAATAAAGAATGGAACACGCACTTCGCATGGGACACAGATAACAGATCCTGGCACGGCCGGGCATTAAAAACAAACAATAAACAAACCCGTATACGGTTCGCGGTACTATTATCCAAATAAACGTATTACTTCCGCCAGAGCTAATTTTTATCGAACTGGAGGTGTTATACGGTTCGCATTTTTGCTGTCTGTAGGTCTTTTGAACTTTTGTTGAACACATTTTTGTTCATTTTTTGGGGTGCATAAACATGCACAATTTTTATTTTGCCAGATTATGTTGGGGAAAATTTTATTTTCTGATTTTTTTTGTTGTTTAAACTCTTGTCCAACAAGTAATCGAAACTTACTATACTATACTGATTACACTGTGCTTTTGCCAAATCTGTGACTTTGTGAAAATGCAGGGCGTTACACGGCTCACCATTTTAACAACTTTCCTTCGTATTTTTTCTTCTTCTTCTTGCAGTCCTTTTTTGTTTGGTCTTCGGTTTCGGGGAGAGATATATTAAATGCTGTGTTTATTTTGTCAGATCATTTTGCCAAAATTGTACACTTTTCATTTTTTAGTTTAGGTGTTCTAGAAATACTTTCCGAAAAATTATCTCCATTTAGGCTATTGTACTTAGTAAAGTTGTTACTTTCAGAAACTCCGCAATTTTGGGAAATGCAGGGCGTTACCCGGTTGTGGCTGGGGGTACTCTGCCAATAATACTCCGCATTGTTATAAAAAATGCTGTGCCTTGTCACGAGGGTGTGTAAGCAAACGTAACAAATGCCAGGGCGACGTAGCACCATTCATGAGCCTCTGGCACATACACGGCAAGCTTATCCGTAACGATTCTTGTAAATCATTCGACATCAACACAAATCTGCTATCGGAATAGAGGGTTTAGCTTCAGGCAAATCGAACATGAGCGCAGTACCTGGCTGACAACTAAGGATAAATATACTGAATATGGTTTGTGGTGAACTGGCGTGCGCAGTCGTGTTCAGGGTTAGAGATAAAGGAATGCAATGCCGTAGGACTTTTAGTAGCGATTTCCCGTGCTAGAAAACAAGAAAACGTCCGAAGGATGTGGCCAAATCTAAAAACATTCCGCGGGAATATCATGCGGCTGCAACTTGCAGGCCGGTAGCTGGAAGTGTATTTTGAGGTGTTGGCATTGCGCTTATAAAAAAACGGTAGGCTGTACGGACTATTAGGGCACTGGCTACATTAAATGATATCACACGAAGACATAGGTACGTCTCACACGCATACAGACTTCGACATTTTTAATATTATAGCGGGAGGAACGACCGGCCGGTATGTAAACGCCTTACCACGGTGTTCAGCACCGAAATAGACAACAGTACGCACACGGGCATAGGGCTATCTGCTGTATGAGTGTCGTCTGCTACGCTATTTCCTTGGGAGTGGTGCACGCCCTGCCACTGCATCTCAATGACTTTGTGCCCCACGCTGCTTAGCTGCCTTTTGCGGTAGCGAAACAGCATTGCAAGAACAGAAAAACGGGGGTGTGGTACCCTGAGAAGAACAGCGGAGCAGACGACGCTCCCATAACCGATGGTTCTATGCAAGCGCGCGTACCCTCGCCTGTTTTGGCGGCGAACCCTGTGATAAGGCGCTGACATGCCGATCGATTGTCGCTCCCGCTATATTATTAAAAATTTGGGAGGCTGTGCATGTTGTTCAAGCTAGATACCAATGTAACATGTATTACATATATTTAAATAACAGATAAAGACATCTACGAGGCAGTAAATTTACTTACTTTCTTTAGGGCGAGAGCATGGCGATACTAATTTACAAATACATAACTGGGGCAACGCATTTCTGCTCTTTTTTCAGTTCGCATATTCGCCTTTGAAGCAAAATACTTTAGCGAGCTAGTTTTGTGATACTCATATGGCATCTCGTTCCGTTGTCACGTGGCCGCGCTATTCAGCAATATTCACGCTGTCAATATTTCAGTTTTAATTGTGTAAACCATTCCTATTAGCCTATCAAAACCCCGGTTCCCCTGCCAATTTTGCTAGTTAAAGACGCAAATACGACAAATAGTTTGGTTGTACTGCTCGCAACGTCGCGCAGTTGTGAGGGGCAACCGCAAACAAATAATTGGCGTGGATACCCGTGTTACATCTTTTTTAATGCTCCCTTTTGCTACGCGATATGTATACCCCATCATGTTTGACCTACAGGTTCTGCGTTGCTATCTTCAACAAAACCAGGTCATTCACCGGGCTTTAGACATATCTCCTTGGTCCTTGCGGAGTGAGCCTACTCTTAAGTTTAACATACCTTTTTCTGTGGTGCGAGGGCGATGTGCCCTTGTTCAACTTTTTGTTTGTGGCTCTTTTTCTCGTGTATCAACTCTAGAGATGTTTAATATTTATTCAAGGCAGCTTTACTGCAAACGCGCCTTGCCAATTTGGGACCTTACGTTGGGCGGTCATCAATCTCTGTAGAAACATCCGGAAGCCCAAGATGTATTCATAACGAAGTAGTTACAATTCCCAACTCTCACAGATTCTTTGAGCCCTTAGTACATATTTCGTCCGTCGTGGGCGTAGGTTCCCGATGCTCTTATTCGTGCCAACTTTTTGTACGTGTGGCCTATGTGGGGCCACATCCGCAACAGACACCAGGACATACACAATAGCGTTCGTATAATGTGAGCTTCCCATGGAATCAAACGTTTTTTGTAGTACCCACTGGTATGCTTCATGGAACAACTCGGAGTGAACGGCGTAATATTCTTATACTTTGGTTAAAGAGGGGTGCCTAAAACACAGTTTTTAGGCTACAGGAAACTTTTCTTGGGAAGTTATACGCAAAAAACAAAAGCTTTTTTTTATATCCCGCCATCGTAAATAAAAGTTTCGGGATTTCGGGTGTAATAATAAACTACCGTATACCACGTTTCTTTATGCCAGGTAAAATATCTCTCTTTAAGCTATTATAGTGATAAAAACGGTTTCTTGTGCAAAATTTGAATGGTTGTGTGAATGCCGGGCATTGCAGGGTTTGCTATTCTCGCTATTTTCAGTCGCATTTTGAACGGACAATTGTGAACTTTTTCGTTTATTCTTCGGTTTGGAGGGAGACACATTTGGTGTGTAGGACACATATTTTTGTTTTGTCAGCTAATTTTTGTGAGTGTTTCTTTTATTTTTTTTATTTTAGTGTTTCAAAATTCGGTTTGACAGGTTATCTCCATTGAGGCTATTGTAAGGATTACAGGCGCTACTTTCGCCAAATCTGTGTTTTTGCGGAAATGCACGGCGTTAGAGTGTTAGCCATTTACGCGATTTTGATGGTGTTTTGAAAGTTTTTGCGGAATTATTTTGTGTGTTCTTCGGTTTGGGTGGAGATGCATAAGACGCCGATTTTATCTTTTGTGAGGTCATTTGTGTATTTTTTTGTTTTTTTTTATTTTTGCGTTTTTGAAATTTGGTCCGAGAAATTTTCTCCATTGGGGCTTTTATAACGATAAAGCTGTTATTTTAGTGTGCATTTTTGTTAAAATGCAGGGGTGTTACACCATCCTGGCAGTGGGGGTACTCGGCAAAGAAGGCTGTGCAATGAAAGGCTGGCACGCAGACACCGGTTTTTCCTAGTAGCACAGTGTGGGCACGTCGTACTGCTTCACAAGTAAAGTGTAGTCATAATATCATTCACCTTTGTTATCTTGATCTTTAACGTGCTTTCTGCGTTTGAATTACGAGCTTTTAGTATTCTCTACGCTTTATTTCGTGAAACTGGCGTTTCGAGATTACTATAAACGACTGAGTGGTGGGTGCGTGGTTTCGTGAACTCTAAAAATAGCATTGACCCAAGAGGTTCGGGCTTCACTACGTTATAAAGCAACAAACCTTGTTAGTGAATGCTGTTTAAAATCGCTTGTATTGATCTTGACCGAGTTTTGTTATTTAAACACTAGTATCACGGCATAGATCTTAAGCACTGGTTGGCTAGGGGACAGCCCAATCAGTCTTAAAATTTGATAGATTTATTTACAATGTGCACACTTCACAACTTTTACAGGTCTTCCCTACATAGGAAAACAGGTGATTACCTGATGCCTGCATTGCTAAGGACCCGTTCCTTAAGTGTACATAGCTGGCTGCAAGTGTGGTAGACGCTGTACAAGGACCCGTTCTTTAAGTGTATATAGCTGGCTGCAAGTGTGGTAGACGCTTTACACATATGGTATGGTCACTGTCACACTGTAAAGCGTGGGACGTTTCAGCACCAGCGTTGTCTTTTGCTCACATACAGATAGGCGTAGGGATAGCTCATGCTTGTACGTTTATAATTAGCGTTTTCTCTACAAACAGTACATTTTAAAAACATGGCATTTCTGGTACTTTCACTTTTAATTAGGTTGCATGGCTTTGTCCTGGGGATGCAAATGGCGCTGTGAGCATCGTATTAGTGAGTGCGCTGCACCGGACGAGTATTACAAACAATACCATGACCATCCTGATTATCCGCCAACAGCCTTATATTATCGGTATTTCTTCGAGGGTGGCCGCAATTGCAGCGCCTACTACACGGTCTGCGGTTATCTAGGCTTTGGAAGCTGGGGTGACTGCCCAGCGTGTTGTTTGTGAGTACCTTCGTTTAAAGCTTTGGACACCTTTGACTTCTTGGCCATCTCTTGCACGCGTAAGAAAAAAACTGCCTGGATGTCAAGGTGTAAACGAGTTTTACTGCTGTCACTGTTGACTGTTCAATTATCAGACACTTATTTACTTTTAGCGGATAGTTAGAATATGCTTCAGCTACAAAATATAAAAGATAAGCTTGCAATATAGGAGCTATATGTATCTACAGAACATTGAATGCGGTATCTTCTTAGTCCACAATGAGCATTGCGAAAGCATTCACTGAAATCGCACATAAGACATAAGTCTATTGTTCCCCATTCTGCAAAAAATGTCGCTGTGGTTTCGCCCAGTGAATGAAATGACAGCCGATCTATGTTATAAGAACACGCGCAATTTAACTGGTTTTAAACAGCAAGTCTTCACAGTAACAGCCTGTCGCGTTACGACTGCGCTATCGCCACACATGTTTTCTCCAATAGATGCCATATTTAGGCAACCTAACTGTTATGGCAAACTCACTGACACGACCAGGCTACGAAATGTAACACATATTGAAAACGCGGCAGGTAAATTGAACTACCGTAGGTCTCTTTTCAAATGTCTCTATGGATTTGTTATTATAGCCCAGAGTGTCACGTAGATGATCCTCGAGGCGACGGAACTCTGGACGAGTTGGAGTGTATCCACATCCATCAAACCTCGTGCTTTCACCTTCATCCAACTCTCTACGTGAGCAATCGCTCTATTTGTGTGTTCTTTGTTCCTTATAATCGTTTTGTATACTCGAGCTCCTTTTATGCAATGCCAATACTTTTTTTTGTAGAAAAAGTATGGCGGTGCCACCACCCAGCATATGTTACAACGCCTTACAACGCACATGGAGCAGTAGAGATTTTTATGGGGCGCCGTAAAGTGCACAGTTCTTAGTATACTTCTTAAAAGTATCATCCACCCTTGAGAGACAGTCCTTTATCTCAGAGACAGTCCTTTGCCTCAGGTTTCTGGACATAGAATTGACCCTGCAGCCGGACCACGTCTGCTGGAAGAAATATCGTCCCCGCTCAAAGAAGAATTCATTGCCCTTCACGTCTGCCCACTCAAAATTCGTAAAAAGAGGCATTGCCACCTCGGCACTCAGGAACGCCCTCATTAGGTCGTGCTGTCATCAAATGGGGATCAGCTTTTCCGCGCAAGCTGAGAGGTTGACAAGGGGACAAGGGCTGGTTTTTCTGAACATTTGTTGTTCAATGTGTGTCAGACCCTCCTGAAGGAAATACGCAGCCAGAACCGTACAAAAGAACGCCAAGTGATCGACCGGAAGAAGTTGACAGTGATCCCCTACGTTCATGTGTTTCCCACCGGCTAAAAAAGGCTGCAGCACGAGCCGGAGTGACCGTTGTGTTTAGTGCGCCAAACAAAGTTGGTTCCGCGCCAGACTAAAGGGGGAAGGAACTGGCACCAAGGTCTGCTTGAAGAACCACGCCCAGCGTTTCGTTGAATGCTCGTCTGGTGTTGTCTATGACATTCCGTACTCCTGTGGTAAATCATACACGGGCCAAACAGGGCGGTGTCTGAATGATATGCTGCGAGAACACGCGAACACAGTGAAAAATAAAACTGGCAGTAATTTGGCTCTCCATTGTGCGGGTTGTGCAGATCGTATATGTACTCCTCTTTTCGAGCAGACACGCGTGCTAAGAAAGTATAAACGAAAAAATGCCAGAGAAATCTACGAAGCACATGTCATCCACAAGCGGGGTGATTCGTCTGTCAGTGAGGCATCCATTGAATTGTTAGAAAAGGAACATAGATACCTTGATCAATGAATGTTATTTTCGCACATGCGCGTTGTACAGTAGTTGATTGTATGTCTCCCTTTATCTTCTTTTCGTGTTTTCCGAGGGTATATACTCCGCCACGGCGAAATAAAGGTCGTTGTTGTTACTCAGCGCCCAGCCTTGTCATGTTCTTTGTCCCGTTTTAGTGCTGTTTTCCATATTCAGTCATTTATCGCCGGGGTAAAGCCCATACCGGTCTACTATGTGATATCGTCAGCGTAAAAACCGTGGTGAAAATTTACGGTTGTGTTCTGTTGTTTCGGCAGGGCAATGATGATAACAATGTATTGGAGGGGGCGGAACCGCTTTCTGTAGCGTGCCGTGTCCTCCGGGTTGAATAGCCTGTGTTTCGAACTTCCCAATATTTAAGGTGGCTTTGTGTCTCGCGAGACAGTCCAGGACGTATTTGTCAGTCAGCTATTCAGTAAGTCTATTGATGTGAGGGGGGAAGGCGTATTCGAGGCCACAGAATTAAGTGGTTCCCTCGTTCCATCCCTAGATTCAGATGCCTCGATTTTGGCTCTTCGGATTATTTCTTCCTGAGTTGCGAGGGATACTTGTAATGTATCTAGTGTATGTGCTCGTTGAGTTTGGGAAATTACGGAGTGTGACTTTATAACATACGTTGCCGAAAACTGACTTTTCATCCAGAGAAATCGTGTCCTTGGATGTTTGCAGGTTTGCCCAATTTGTGATGTTTTTTCCTGTGTTGCGTAGACTTATGCCGCCATGTTGTGTTTTAGTCAGTACTCCAACATGATCGGTTTGGTGAAATGCTGCAGCTGCTAGTACCGAACGTGTGCGAAAAGCTTGACGATAGCCTACGTGATAGATACAAACCGGACGTAGGTTTTTAATGCGCGGGTTCTTCTTTGGTTAAAGTATTAGGCTTACCTTACCGGATTTCTTTCGTGTATTATTTTTTTCCTACGAGCACTGATTGTATTGCAGCGTGAGGATTGCGATAGCAGTCTCAACATGGTCGGCTAATGTTTTTGTTGTGAATTCTTGCGGGTGCGCCTTGGTTCATTTCGGGAAATCTTCTAAACTGTACATATCACCTACGCTGTGAAAATAGGACGTCCAATTTCGGTTTGCGTTTACCGTGTAATTTGGGGCCGCATAACGAGAGTCGATGGACATGTATTACTGCTGCTGTTTGTAGAGGAGATTTTCTTACGATCGCTTGAACGTGCGGGTAGTGGTGAAAATTGTCATGCATGTCACGTATTTTTGTTTTGCAGTATCAATAAGGCGTCCGAGCAATTTATAGATTATGAATTCGCTGAGGGTCCCACTAAACAGGTCGCAGAGCTGAAGGAAATTTTACTGCATACAACCGCTTCGTACAGGGGCTTGCTCACAGAGTTTGTCTGTTGTCTAATAAGCTTTTTTTGTACAGCATTCGCTTAAAGTTACTTTTGTGCTCGACTCAGGGGACTTCAACCCGGCCTACTCAGTTTGCGGTATCACTAGAAACGTGGTCACGTAATTCATTTCATTTCATTTCATTTATTGCATACTGCAGACCTTCGCAGGTCCAAGCAGGTGGGCACGGTACAAGTAGCAAGTACATATCAGGCATTCAAGTCAGGTAGAAATGTAAAAGGAAAAAGGAAAGAATTCAGCATACAAGTACAGCTTTACAGACCCAACAATACACAGTTAGCTAAACAACCAAAGTGAAGATTTAAACAGAGTCTTTTAGTAAGTTCCATTCTTCCACTGTTCGTGGAAAAAAAGAAAATTTAAATGTATCTGTCCGTGCAAAATAAGGTGTTAGGGTTCCGGGGTGATGGTGTCTCGTGTGTCTTGTCGATATGGGTGTCAGGTACTGTGTGGGGTCTAGTGCTGTTTGTCTCTGAAGAAGTTGGGAAAGAAAATCAAGCCTAAATGTCTTCCGTCGTGACTCAAGGAGTTCAATGTCATTAGCTTTAATTAAATCAGAAGGTGAATCAGTGTGACGAAACTTAGAGTATATATACCTTACAGCTTTTCTTTGGTTTCTTTCTAGTTTATTGACGTTTTTCTGTGTGAACGGGTCCCATATTACGCATGCATATCCTAACTTTGGTCGGATTATTGATTGGTAGGCCAGGAGTTTGACATCTGAAGGAGCGTTTTTTTAGTTTGTGTCGTAAGAAAGACAGTTTACGGAACGCGGAAGCGGAAATATTGTCAATATGTTGATTCCAAGATAAATTACTTGTGAGTGTTACTCCTAAATATTTGAATTCAGAAACTTGCTGTACAGGTGACTCATTTAGTATATAAGTATACTGCAATGGATATTTCTTCCGGGTCATACGCATACATACAGTTTTATCTAAGTTCAAAGCCATTCCCCAGCGATTGCACCATTGGAAAACATTAAACAAACTGTCATTAAGGTCATGTTGATTTTCAGGGCAAGTAATTTCATTATACAAAACACAATCGTCTGCGAACAGACGAATTTGCACAGATGAACATACTACACTTACAATGCAATTTATATACAGCAGGAACAGCAGGGGTCCCAAGACACTCCCTTGCGGTACTCCGGAGGCGACAGGAAGACAGCCCGATTGTTGATCCCCGATTTCAACGTACTGAATTCGGTTTTTTAAATAATCAATAACCCAGAAAACCAAGATGCGAGGAAGACCAATATTGTTTAATTTTAGTATTAGTCTGTCATGAGGAACCCTGTCAAACGCTTTGCTAAAATCCAAGAATACCACATCAATCCGACCAATTTTATCTAAAGTAGATGCAAAGGAATGAGTTATAGTGAGCAGTTAAGTCACAGTAGAAAACCCCTTTTTGAAACCATGTTGAGTATCACTTAAGACAGCATTATTTTCAATATATTCGGTGATATGATTTGCGATTATATGCTCAAATAATTTACAGCATGATGATGTTAAGGATCTTGGACGAAAATGATCAAACAACAAGCGGTTACCTTTATTAAATACCGGTGCAACTCGGGCAGCCTTCAAGTCACTAGGGAGCTTTGAAGACATCAAAGATACACGGAATATCATCACAAGATATTTCGCAATCACTTCAGCATATCGGCCAAGAAAGGTGTTTGGAATATTATCAGGACCGCTTGATTTCTTAGTTTTCAGTTTTAAGAGCATGGAAAATACTCCCGGGTACGAAACAAAGTTGGCCTCTGTCGTGTGAAACGATGGAACATCAGGTGTCTTTACACTTGGGCTAGAAAACACGCTATGGAAATATTAATTGAAATGCTCAGCTATAATCTCCTTGCCCGTAACAATAGAGTCATTTAGTAACATTTCGGATACAGGCTTTTTTTTATCCGTCAAGTGGTACCAAAATTTATCTGGGTCATTTTTTATGAAGTTTGGGAGAGTTGTTTGGAAATAATAATCCTTAGAAGAACGCACAGCTTGTGCGAGGCTAGCCTGCAATTGTCAGATTTTAGTAGAATCCGCACGCTTCTTTTTTAGACGTTTAATTTTACGTTTCAGTTGAATAATATTACGCGTTATTCAGGGGGTCTGTTTGTGAGTTTTCTTTTTTCCGGCTTAGGACAAATTTAGCTAAACAGTATTCACACATTTTTTTTAAACTGAGCCCAGAGAGCGCATACATCATCATTGTCAGAATCAACAAGACCGGTCTCCAGATAATCAATTATGGACGCGTCGTCTGCACGGGAGTAGTCTTTGAAAGACCGCACTTGACAGCGTTTGTTATCACCACGTTTCAACATTGGGACGGAAAGGCCCACAAGATAGTGATCAGATAATCCGGCTTCGACAGACACGGTATATTCGCTGAACGCACGATTGAAAAATACCCGATCAAAACAGAACTGCAAGAACTTTGGACACGCGTTGGGTCGCGAACCAGCTGGGCCAAATCATGAGTGAACATAATACTGAACATAATGTTAGCACGCTCAACATTCTGGTGACCAGCGTGCATTAATTTCCAGTTAATAGTTGGTAGATTGAAGTCACCTACAAGAATAATTTTGTTTGTGATATTGAGACATATGTAGCTCAAGTTTGCATAAGTATTCAGGGGGCGTGTATGGAGGGCGGTAGAGCGCGTATAAAATAAAATGCTGACCCCAACAAGATAACTTAATGCCCAACCACTCCAAGTCAGCAATATCCTCCAACAATATGGCTTCAATCTGTTGTTTGAATAGAACCGCCACACCACCACCCCTAGAGGCACGGTCTTTGCGAAATACTTTGTAGTTCGGTGGGAATATTGTATCATCACTAATTTTGTTGCGTAGCCATGTTTCAGTAATTACTGTGACGTGCGGATCTTGTTGGAGTAAAGTGATTTCAAGGAGGTCAGTTTTATTTACAATGCTTTGCGCGTTTACATTACCAAGGCGTAGGTTTTTGTTTCTGTTGCTGATAAGGGGTTGATCGTTCCTTTCATCATACTCGTTAGGTAAATGAAAAGGCGCATCGTTCAAGAGTCTGGCGTTGACAGTGACTGGGCGCGCTGCCTTGTCATGGGGCGGCTTAGGTCTAGGTCGTTTTTTTTATCAGTACTCTTTCATTCTTGACATCGTCCCACTTATAACATTGCTTATTAATGTAGAGTTTATCAAAAGCCAACGACACTTTTTCCTTATTCAATCGGTTCTGTTTTGCACTGCCCAGAGCTTCTTTCTGACATCCCTTATTCTCCGTGAGAATTCTTCGCCAATAGAAATTCCCGTGTCCTTAAGTTTAGCTCCCCTTTTCAGTATCTGTGCTATGTTCCTGAAGTCAAGAAGCTTAAAAATGATAGGCCTAATCTTATTTGGTGCCGGTTTACCCAAGCGATGAATACGTTCGATTGCTACTGGATCAAGCTCGAGGATATCTGCAATGACTTTGCTATTAACGGCTTCTTCAAGGCTTTCGCTATTTTCGTCCTTTTCTTCTGGTAATCCGTAAACTACCACGTTGGATCGCCTGCCGTGGTTCTCCAGGTCATCAATTCTCCTTTCGAGCGTTTTGATTACGGAATTCAACATCCCTACGTCATTCTGGCAGCGAGCAACAATATTTTCTAGTCTCATTCAGTTGCTTTGCTATTTTTGCAAGATCAGGACCAGGGTTGAATTCAATGTCACCCGCCAATAACAGCAACTCCCTCAAGAACGAAGCAAGCTCATAAAGCACTTCACATGGCCGAGGGCACGGCAGCACCAACAAAAAAATTCCCGCGCCTTCCCGCGAGGGGAAGACGAGTAAATGCAGAGCATTGGGGCCTCAGTACTGGTTGAAGGCAGTGTTGCTTCCATCGCTTCTTCCGTGATGCTGGAGTAGCAGACACGAGTAAACGTGGGATCGAGCGTCAACCAAGAAAGGAAGGAGCAACGCAGTGACTGAAGCACGAGCGACCGCTAGCGGCTTTATATTTGCAGCGCGCGCAGTAGACGGAGAGCGGTACGGGGGGGAGAGCGCACATGCGCAAGCAGCGCGCGCTCTTCTACGCCCACCGCGCTGCTATCACGCACCTGTTACGCCGAGACACGGCCGGACTGGAGGAGCGGCGAGCACGCAGTTTCATATGAAAGTGCGCGCCCGCCGCTCCTCCAGCTCGGCCGTGGCCGAGACCGCGACGCAGCGTTTCGGGGGTGACGAGCGAACGGGCTGACAACGACGCATGCGCGCACCTGCTGCGGACGCGGAGCAGTGGACGCCGTCCGACGCAGGAAGAGGCGAGGCTAAGAAATGCTCTGCATTTAAAATGGGCTATCAGAACGGAAGTACTTTACGCAGCGTCTCACCTGCCTGAAGAACACAAGCGGATTGTCAAGCAGCCGCAAACTGGTGGTGCCGCCGTGCCTAGTGACCGCCGTCGACGAGGTTGACCATTTTATATCCCATTCCAGGGGTGGCGCCGTCCGAATGTCCCTTGCGCACTCGTTTGCGCATGTCGTCGATGCGTGGCTTGGTAGTTTCAGCGACCACTGAAAAGCAGGTCCAACGTTGCTGTCAGTTGCATTCCAAAGTTGATCGTCCGTGATTAATCCGGGCCGGCCGGTGCACTCGCCATCCGCAGGAAGTACGATGCTCAGAAGAAACTGCGTGAAGAACACAAGCGGATTTTCAAGCAGCCGCATGCTGGTGGTGCCGCCATGCCCAGTGACCGCCGTCGACGCGGTTGACCCTTTTATATCCCATTCCAGGGGTGGCGCCGTCCGAATGTCCCTTGCGCCCTCGTTTGCGCATGTCGTCGATGCGTGGCTTGGTAGTTTCAGCGACCACCGAAGACCAGGTCCAACGTTGCTGTCAGTTGCATTCCAAAGTTGATCGTCCGTGATTAATCCGGGCCGGCCGGTGCACTCCTCATCCGCAGGAAATACCATGCTCAGAAGAAACTGCGTGAAGAACACAAGCGGATTGTCAAGCAGCCGCATGCTGGTGGTGCCGCCATGCCCAGTAATTGCTTGCGTCGCTGCAAATGTCGTCAAAAGACAATCGATTTGTTCCGGCCCTGCTACATAGATCCTCGTCTGTCTGCCGCTTACCTCAGAAACGACGGGTTCTGGCACGGCGGCACTTCTCTGGCGTGATGATTTCTTCGATATTTTCCTTCCTTTTTTTGGGCATGTCGCCGCGTCTTGACTGGGCACTTCACGAGCACTAGCACAGATGCTGAATGGTATAACACCACGTGATCTGGCACTATCTTTTCTATAGCTATGTGCGCTCAACACACACTGTAGGCGCTAATACACGAATGAGTACAATTTAGTAACCGCGTACAGTCACGGAGAAAGAAAATACAAACCCCTAAGCGCCCCGCTGAGGATACTGGTTGCCACATTTGTGGTGCTGCCTGGCCGTGTCCGAGGCCCTTGGAAACACACGGGCATGCTAACATAGAACCACAACCTGGTGATTGCGCTTATTCCCTCAGCGACACTTTCCGCCATTCTGATAAATTGTTTTAAGTGCGAATGCACTTTATAAGCGACCCCAAACCATGCACCGCCGGCGGCGGCGGCGTCCGCAGTGCTCCTCTATATTTAAAAAAGAAACAGCATCCGGCGCCAGGTTTCTATCCGAGGACTTTGCGGCCGCAGCGCGACGCTCTACCGACCAAGCCACGGACGCGACGGTGATATCAGTGTTAGTGACGCGCCTTATATCTTTAACGCATTCAAACTACGTCGTCAGCGGCGTGCGTTGGCGACTCAGCGGCGTTATAGCGGCTTGATAACTGCGTGGTGTACACGTGATACTACAAACCCGATGGAAGAGATAGAAGAGAAGGCGGCGAGGCGGTGGGCTGCGGGGGCCGAGCGCAAGCGCCGCAAGCGGGCCGACAACCGTGCATTCGCACTTTCACATTCTCCCCCTCGGGGAAATGCGGGGGAATTTTTTCATTCAGATGGGGCTCCTGCATCTGGAGCTCCTGCATCTGGCAGAGAAAAAAATGGTCGCCACCCGCCCTGCGAAAGTGGATGTCCAACGAAGCGGTTGTAAACCATTAAAACTGCTGATTGGGGAGGGTTTGAAACTTTCCTGGTCGTCTCGGCGGGGTTGTCGTTTGCGCTCGGCTTCTCTGGCGGCAAATACTGGGTCCTTCATAGCCTGACGCATGCGCTTCGCGTCTTGAGCAAGAACTGCCCTATTTAGCGACACTAGTCCTGCCTAGCCTCTAAACATAATCTGCAAAAATAATATTACCTAGAACACATGGTGGGCAGGGCTACATTGTTCACAGGCGCCTGATCATCCGTAATGTGGTTTTGATGCTGGTTATTGTGGGTTTTTCATACCAAATAAAGTGTTCTATGATGTACGCCTGATTACCCTGATGCATGCGCTCGGCGTCTTAGGCGAGAGTTCCTCGGCCCTTTCTGGGAATTTCGTTCTTTAAATGAAAATTTTCCGACTAACTAGAGGGTAGCAGCTTTGTTGTAAAATCACCGGCACGCACCGTCTGCACAGTTTGAAACCAATATTTGGCATTGGCGTTAACAGATATAATATAACCGCAATCACATCTTGTCCTACCACTGTTTTTGTTCTCGCAAACGTCGCAGCACCACAAAATTAAATGTCTACAGCCACCAATTCCGACATGGCGAGCACTATGTCCACGCGTGAGACGCCTCTGATCACCGATGACGACACAAGTGTTATCAAACGCGTGGTTGAGCATAACAATCATATATTGGCTCTAAAGGGACACTGAAGTGATTTATAAACCATGCGGGATTACTAGCGGAAATTGTAGTCCGGAGTCCATAGGCCTTGTTTTAACCACTAAGTGCGTTTACGAGAATTTATTTAGTACAAAAATGAATTCGAAAATCCCCTGTGATCCTCTTCTCTACATTGTCGCCCATTTTCTGTGGTATTTTGGTGTGACGTCAGGAGAAAATTACTTGGCTTGACTGGATTACTGCATGGCTCGCCGACCTTCCGACAGAGTCAGTCCGCCCGGCGTTTAGTCCGCCGGCCGCCGACTGTTCGTCGCAATTCGTTCGCTCAGTGCAAACTAAGCCACGCACGTTTGTGAATAGAAGAATGTGCATTTATTTGCTTCGTTAGTTTGTACACTGTATCAAGCTCCAAGTCCAGGCTGCTCCACACAAGCGCACATGCGACACTTTGCTGACTGGTACGCTAGTAGGAAAATTTAAGGCCAGTTGAAGTATTGAATCAACTGAAGCTTTTACCGTACAGCGTAAAACTAGCGAGCAGAAACCACTTCTTTGCGCTGGGTGAACAAGCACAGCGGTACGCAGCACGACTACACACCTGCCAACGCTTTTCCGTCTAAGAAATGCAATTGCTAGGCGCGAGATATTGTGGAACTTTGGGGGGCACTTACTGCATGAGGGATATATAAAACAAATACTCACCCTAAGCTGGTTGAAATGCTAAAATAAATAAAAGTTTAAAGTGGTTGTACATTATACACCTTATATTTCTAACTAGGTATGTTATTTACAATTCGCATGATCGAAACCCGAGGGTTCATTCTTTGTTTTTTTGTAAGTTGAGTTTTTTGTTCCAATCCCACGTTTTCTATTCTGAGTTCACCATTTTTGGGCCGTAACGTTCACTGCTCCATGAGCGAGTTCGCAGAAGGCCCACAGACTGATACTGATGCGCCAGCGTGTTCTCGTTAGCGTGCTGTTGCCTTAAGTACCGACTGCTTTCGGGCAGTCCACCGTAAGCAGTGGGCAGTGGCTAGTGCGGGCTGTGGGCAGCGGGCCAGGCCAGAATCAGCACACCCTTGTCCTAGTGCGAACACGGTTTTACGATACAGGCATGAGTGAGGCAAGCTCCATATATGGAACAAAAAGCGCGTTGCATTTGAGCGTCTGCGGTGACGTGGAGGTCGTTCATCCACTGAGTAGGCCTCGGCTAGTGACTGCTACGATTCCAAGACGTCCTCGGAGGCTTATCTTTGACATTTTACAGCCGACAACATGGCAGAAGAGCGATATGGCGATTATTGAGATATTGAGAAGGCCCATCCAACGGTAACGTCGGATGTTAAGCATGTTGTTTTGTGGAACCGAAACCGAAGCTTGTGTGAATGCTAATCTTGGGCATCGTCCAATCACAGTCCACCTCCTACCGACGTCACAGGTTTTAGTTGCTGCGGCCGCCGCACACCGCGCATGGTAGTTTTCCATCTTTCCGGTTTTAAAAATAATTACTGACTTTACCTGAAAAACAACAAAAAGCGTGTTAAGATGAGCCAGTCTGCGCAGTGCAAGCAAAAACGGGAACTTAAAAAATTCACTTCAGTGTCCCTTTAAATAAATGTTTCACAAGTACGCTGATTCAATTACGATAGTAGCGTGCCAGCTAGTGCACGCGAGACGATCTCCCTAGCCGTTCCGAGCTAGCATTCGTCCGTCGGCACCAGCGCTGGCGAATCGGAGGCGCCCTTTGGACAAATTACTTGCTTTTGGCTTTCTCCCGTCAAAGTATTTGCAGTAATAGTTTTGTTGCCCTTTAAATAGACCATACAACACTATTTTTAAGTTCTTTTGAAATCTTAAATGCTTTCAGAGCACGTACTCAACCAAAACATCCAGGGCATGGATCAAGGGGTCGCAAAGGGCCCCAGTCAAAAATAACTGCTCTAAGAGTATCACATACTATTGAAACTTGATGAAAAAGTTTTTCTCATTATTGCGGTCTTGGCGTACTTCGACCTCTCGTATTACATCAGTACAGTGAGGTAGCGACTGAGTTACAGCATTGAGCGCATTAGATACCCACTTCAAACAAGAAGTCAAAAAAGCAAAGCAGGAATCGACGGCGTATCTGCTATGGAGAGAAATCTCGCAGTGCCGCTTTGTGCTGGCGGTTACTATAGCTTTCGCGCAGTGCTTCCAGACGTGACGGTCAGAGGGAAAGCGTTTGTCGGAAGTGTTGCAGAATCTATTTAACAGGTGACAAAGCTTGAAGGGGGGATCGGCTTTCACTGGCATACGCGCACGACTTTGTCTACGACGACGCAGTGCTCGCAAACGGAACCTTTAGGTTTTGTCGAGATGCCTGGTAATGAGACGATTTCAACCGTGTCTCACGAAATGTAGACCGTGGAGTGCTTCAGAGAACAGAATTTGGCATCAATGTATTACTTCGCGTTTGCTGGGACAGCGTTTGGAACATCAACCAGCTCGTGTTGTGGTAATAAGGTTCGCTTTATCGGGCGCCAGCCGGGCATATACTGCAATATTGTAGATCGCTACGTAACCAGTTACACGTGATTTGGCAGCGTCACCTGAGTAACGCAGGCGCTTCGACGCGCACACATACACAGCTGCCCGCACGCACGCCACGATAGTGAACACAGCTTTTGGGACGGGAGTCCTTTTTTATTGTTATCGCAAAATTCATGCATCCGTGTACAGTTACACGTAACGAGACTCTACTTGAGGAATTCCTAGACTTAAAGAAGTTTTTCCATTCTCCATTGCCTCCCCCAATGAGGCTAATGTGTTTCTGACCTCTATGTAGTGAAGGCGTTGCAGCGGTTCACCTCGATGTAACAAAGTAAATAAGCTGATGAGCCGTTGTTTTTGGCACTTTTGCAGAAAAAGCGGATGGAGAAATTAGTAATTGAGCGAATACTGCCTCTTTTGTAAGGAGACACACGGTAACAAATACGTCTAGAGTCGCCCGACAATGGAATTCCCAATGACAATGATGATGAACGGCGCGGGCTGCGCCTCGCCGAGGTTAACGTAACACCCACTTCCGGTTTTGCTTGCCTAGCGTGCCAACGTACCCATTAACAAGACAAACAATTTTTGTTCTCGCGCGCACCGCAACCTACCATGCGTTTCCACGTGAAGTGCGGTGTCGGAACGAGACTTGGGTTTTCAGGCCACAGCCCATCCTGTCAGCGTGTAGTCGTTGGTATCGGTTCGTCTGGGCTCAGTTCTGCTGCAAGAAAACGAAAAGCGTTGTCTTTTCGAAGCAAGCTCCCAATTGTAAATGCCGTCTTCGCCGCAAATAATGAGAATGTCGCAGCCCGGCCAAGTATTCCCGCCAGCACCCTCTCAAAAGTTCTGAGTGCAGAAAAAAGCACGCAGTTCCGCAAAAGGCTCCCTTTCTACACACGTTACGTGCTTGAAACGCGTGAAAGCGATGAAAACTGTCAAAAGGCGAAAGGGACACTTTAGTTGTGTTTGTGAATACAGGGTTATGTTACCCTCTTCTCTAGAGCCTAAGTGCCTAAGCTCGAGCAAAAGCAGTTCTCGAAACTTACGCAGCTTTTAACTGTAGAATAAATCCCTGAAGGGTACGTTCTCCTTCTGTGATGTCTAGCATTTTGGCGTCGTTTCTGCTTCATTCCCACGATCCTTAAATCTAAACCTGCATGTAACGGACGATTGCGAACATTCTTCCTCTTCTTTACATTCAGGTTTTCCTGTATTTTGAATGATGAACGCGGCAAATATATCCTATGTATTAGCGTGTTGTCTCAGATATGCCTAGAGTTTTCTTTTCTTCCAACAAGAATGTACCTTCCCATCTAATTAGAACATTTAGAAATGTCTTTTTTGATATAAACGTCTCGCTTAAAAACGCCCATAAGTTTTGCCGAGAGGCTAAACCGACAGGCAGACAGACATACCCAAATTTCAGCTGTTCAATTCGCCGTAGAAATACAATCGTATTTAGTATTTGTGGAAGTAAGCTTATCGTTTCCGTTGAAGTGCTCGAACTCGTGGTCACCATCGGCTAGACTCTTCCTACCAGGTTGGCAATAGTGTGCCCACAAACACGTTCACCGCGCCGCCCTTTTGTTGAAACATCCTTCAAACCACACAGGAAAGCTCCGAGCAATACCTACGGGGGTGCCATGCAGCTATAGTTACCGCTCCTGTAGGGAAGTGGTGCAGAGTACATATTCATACACGCAGATCGTAGATTTGCAAATTTTGGAGAGCTACAGGCGAGCCAATTTACCAAGCGTTTTAAATACGAAGCGTTTACCCTAAGTTGTTACACGTGTGGGAGACGCGCAGCAGCGTCATGAGCTGCAGGCGGACTACGTTAAAGGGACGCTGAAGGGATTTGTAAACATTGCGGGATTATTTGCGCAAATTGTAGTCCGGAGTCAGTAGGCCATGCTTCGACCACTCTGAATGCGTTTACGCGAATATATTTAGTAGAAAAATCTATTAGAAAATGCTGTCCTCCTCTCTGGATCCTCGCCCATTTTCTGTGGCGTTTTCGTGTGACGTCAGGAGGAAATGACTTGGCTTGACCCCGCGTTTAGTCCGCCGGCCACCGAAGGTCGTAGCAATTTGTTCGCTGAGTTCACACTAAGCCACGTCACGATTGTGAATGGAAGGATGTGCCTTTGGTTAATTTATTGGTTTGTACACTGTATCAAGCTCCTAGTCCAGGTCGCTCCACAGAAGCGTTGCACAAGCGTACATGCGCCGCTTTGCTGACTGGTACGCTAGTAGGAAAATCTAAGTCACTGGCACACGGGAGAGGAGTCAGCGAAGTCAATATAGGTACTAAGAAAATAAAATTAACTGAAACCCCGCACGGGGCACCTTGAGCAATCTTGGTGACGGTATTGGCAACACCACGGACCTCGAGCCCCCTATACTCACGCTGTAACCGACCGTGGTAATGAGTTTTAAGGTGAAGGGCAGAAACCTCATGCGGTGGCCGTTGGAGCCCAGGTACAGCTACGGAGGATGGGCTCCCTATCTGTTTAGCAGGCCGGGAGCTTCGAAACCTCTCAAGCCATCAAGGTAAGGTTTGAGAAGAAAGTACCCCCGTGCCCTGCTTTTATATTAGAGAATATGGTATTTTCTACCCCTCCTCCTCCTCCCAACGTGATCGGTACCTGAGAAGGGGCCGCACTGAAGTATAATTTCTGCCACTTCCAGCCATTTTTTTCCCGAAGCCGGATAACTAGTCCTGCTCTCAGTCATTGTTCCTTATCAATAAATTGCTTGAAGGCATCCTGGGCAAGTGTGTCGAAGCCAAGAAACTGAGAACCGGCGAAGGCCTGGTTGAAGTTAACACTTACCAGCAAGCCACAATCCTCATGACCCAGAATCGCAAGGCAGATCTGGACATCATAGTCACACCCCACCGTAGCCTGAATAGCTCTCAGGGTGTGATTTCGGATTCAGATCTGATAAATGAGATGGAATCTGATCTGCTCGAAGGGCTGAAATGCCAGGGCGTGACTGCAGTGAGGCGCATCACCATGCGGCGTGATAATAACGCAAATCATAACAGCACATGATTTTGACATTTGACCGTTACACATTACCAGAATCCATCAAAGCAGGTTTCATTCATTGTTTCGTCCGGCCGTACATCCCGAACTCATGGCGCTGTTTCAAGTGCCAACGGTTCGGGCATGCCACCGCCTCCTGTCGTGGCAAAACCACGTGGGCAAAATGTTGATCACACGATCATGACACAGATAACTGTCAGGCTGAGCAATTCATGTGCAACAACTGTCATCTCATGCTGCATACTCCCAGACGTGGGAAATGTTCAACATGGAAAAGAAAATCAACCTCAAAATCACGGAAAAAATCTTCCCAGAGGCGCGGAAGAGGTTCGCCCTTTCACAACTGGGAAGCTACGCCGACGCAGCTCGCCGGGGAGCGGAGCGGTGTGGTTTCGGCGGGGACCCAGTACTGAGAGTCGGATTTAGTCCCACCCAGCCTCCACCTTCCCCCCCCCTCCCCCTTGGTTTCCTCTGGCGGCCGGTCTCGCTCCACACCGCTCGCTCAGCCAGCAGCGGCTTCGGTGGCAACTACGTCTGTTGGGGGTGCGGCTGCCTCCACTGTTTCCTCTCCACCTGCCCAAATCCCATACAAGGGTACGGAGGAGATGGAGACGTAGGCACGAAGCGGCAGTTCCCCCCTCCTCCGCACCGCCTTTGCCAACCGGGGCACTCCTGCTGCCCTCTGCTTGTCGCGGCTCGAACCAAGGGCCCCAAAAAGGGTGAAAAGTCCAGGGGGTCTGGTCCGTCGGATACTCCCGCCAAATGTGATCACGAGATGGGTGTGGGGCCTTTCTTGTCTTCTTCGCAAAGGATTGAGCGGGTCCCTTTATCCAAACTTCCAAAGAGGTCGAAAAAGGGTCTTCCGAGAGTTCAAGCCCTGACAGAGGATACATAAACAACACACTCCAGTCGCTCCGAACACTTAATAATGCGAAGAGAAAATATTGCTGAATTGAGCTGCAGAGGCCTTCTGAATAATCTTGACGACGTGTACGACATTTTGTATGCTGATCACCCGAGTGTAATGTGTGTGCAAGAAACACATTTAAATTCCAATCACACAAATTTTTTAAATAGCTTTATGGTATTCAGAAAGGATAGGGTTCCCTGCACAGACTGTCCTGGCGGTGGTGCAATAATCGCCCAGAAATCCTTAGCATGCCACCCTATCACTATGAACACTGTTGTTGGTGCTGTAGCAATCCGCACAATAATATTTAATAGGTGATAACGGTATGTTCCATTTACATTCCTCCCAATGTCACAGTTTCGAGCTCGGAATTCGAGGCGCAAAATCACCAGCTGCCCGAACCATACATCCTCAAAGGGGACCTTAATGCACACAATTGTCTTTGGGGCTCTTCTCACACGGATGCCGGAGGTCTCCTGATAGAGAAGTTTTTAACATCCTCTGAAGCTTGCCTTTTCAACAAGAAATAGCCTAAATACCATAACATAGGACACAACACATACTCATGTCTAGACTTGGCTATTGGCTCCGCAGTTCTCTTTCCTTGTCTTGAGTGGGGCGTGGGCACGGACCCATATGGTAGTGACCACTTCCTCACTTCACTAACAAATAGATGTAAGGGCCTATGCAGTCCATCTTACCAAAACAGGTTCAATGAAGCAAGAGCTACCTAGAATACATTTTCAGACACATTTAAACTACACCACACATTCATAGGACACCTACACGTTGAAGAAGCTACTAAACGTTTCTCGGGGCACATCCACGACGCCGCTGAAAAGTGCATTCCCCACGCCTCTGGTGCCCCGCGCCAACAGAGGAGGCCGTGCTGGAATGAGAACTGTAAGGGCGCGAGAGGCCCAGAACAAGGCGTGGGGTATCCTTCGTCGGTACCCCACGTCGGGTAACCTCCTCTTCTTCAAACGGGCAAAGGCGTTTGGAAAACGTGTGCGCCGTGAAGCAGAACGAGAAAGTTGGCATAACTTTTTTGACATCAATAAACTCATACACAGACAAGCAAAAGTCTGGACACATATACGTAACTTCAAAGGACGACAGACACACAGCCTGGCCCTGGTTAGACAACAGGGGACACACTCGCAGACCAGGCTAACATATTTGCACAACACTTCGAACACGTGCCCAGTTCAGCACAGTATACAAACATTTTCTTAAAACACAAAACTTCTGCAGAAAAGAAGTCCCCGCGTGATAGCGACATGTCGCACACTTCCTACCATTCTCCCTTTACATTCATAAGCTGAATGCTGCTCTGTCCACAAGTAAAAAAAGCCTTCGGCTCCATGTGCAGACAAAAGTACTTTCACCGTGATACAACTACACTCAGACACCCTTGAAACACTTCTACATCTATACAAAAAAATATGGCTTTCGGGCACATTCCACGCTCTTCGAGGGAGGTCATAGTAGTGGCTTTTCTGAAGGAAGGGAAAGACCCTTCCTCTCCTGCCTGTTACCGACCCATTGCTTTGACAAGCTGCCTGTGCAAGCTCCTTGAGAAGGTGATAAACAGGAGACTCGTGTGCTTTCTTGAGTGCAATGGTCTTCTCGAGGGCTGCCAGGCAGGCTTCAGGACAGGGTGACCCACTAACGATGAACTCCTCGCGCTTGAGTCCTACATAAGGGATGCTTTTATACATAAACAGTCTTGCGCAATTGTGTTTTATGACCTTAGGAAGGTTTATAACACCTCTTGGCGCTGCGGGATCCTCAGTGACCTCAAGTCATTTGGTGTCCCAGGCAACATGATTAACACTCTTTGTAGGTATTTGACCGAAAGAACATTTCGTGTGAGAGTTGGTAGTACACTCTCAAGGGTTGATGTACAAGAAAACGGTTTTCCGCGAGGTAGAATTTTAAGCTGCTGTCTGTTCATAGTTAAGATGAACTCCCTCGGGAAGACATTGCCACCTGAAATTTCTAATAAATGTGTGTAGACGACGTCCGGTCTGGATGTCGTCTACATACATTTATTCACAAATTTAAATGCATAATTTAAAGGATACCTGGATGGTCCAGGTATCCTTTAAATCATGCATTATCCCCATCTGTGAGCGTGAAGTCCACCTTGGCGAGAAAAAAGTAGCCAGATGGGCAGACATGGATGGTTTTGAACTTAACCCAGGAAAACGTTCTTGTATTGTGCTCTCCAGGAAGCGTGGAATCCACCCGGACCCAGACATTACCCTTAATGGCGTTTCGATTCCTATGAGGAAGGAACACAAGTTTTTAGGTATGGTGTTGGATGAAAAACATACGTTCACATCTCACATTAAACAACTGAAAGATAAATGTCTAAATGCTATCAACATTCCTAAAATCTTGTCACACCAGTCCCATAGAACGGACAAGCAACTCCTCTTACGCATTTTTACCCGCCTAGTGGGGTCTAGATTGGACTATGGAAGTGTTGTTTATGGCTCTGCAACACAAACGGCAATAAAAATGCTTGATGCAGTGCTGCATCTGGGGCTTCGCCTTGCGTGTGGTGCTTTTCGCACTAGCCTATCCAGACCTTCTACGTCGAGTGCATTAAGTGGTCCCTCAACCACCAGAGGACATACATAGACTTGCTATATGCCTCAATGGTCATGGCTGGGACTAACCATCCTCTTATTTCCACTCTTAACGATAAATCCACACAACGCCTCTTTTAAACCACCAATCCATTTCTTTGCTTTTCCCACTTAGGGTGAAAGAGGAAGCGTCTGAGCTCAAGGTTCCCTTTATAGACATACAAAAGACGACCATCATTTATTTTATGCCACCTAGGAATCTTTACCCTATGTCGTGTGATATGTCGTTTAGTCAACTCGATAAAATAAGGGCACCAAGGATTGCGATTCTGCAACATTTCTTGTATTTACATGACAAGCGCCGATGCGCGGAACGTTACAGCGACGCATAAAACACTGCCACTCCTGTGTCTTGTGCTTCGCACGGAGGGAACTTTCGGCTCGGTAAGGCGACGAATTTCCGTAACAGCATTTTTACGGCAGAAGCATATGGAATATTATGTATTTTACATCACATTATCCAACACCAAGTACCAAAGTCTGTTGAGTACACGGAATTCCTTCAGTGTTGTATGCTCTTTGGCCTCTGGGAAGCAATCTAAAAACTATGTAATAATTCTTGCCTTTAAGGCGATTCTACCTGGCTACACCTCAAACCTTAAAATAACTATATGCTGGATTCCAGGCCACTCCAGAATCGTTGGAATTGAGGTTGCGGATAAAATGGCTGCCGGTCGTGCACAACAAGGCCCGCTCGACATAACAACAGTACCCTTCCATGACATCAAGCCACAGTTCAGACAACACCTTCGCAAGACATGGCAAATGCAGTGGAGGGAAGAGACGGACAACAAACTACACGCAATAAAAACACACCTGGGACCCTACACTACCGACCCACGCAGCAGATACACAGAAGCTACCTTTGCTCGGCTACGGATAGGGCACACACACGCAACACACTCGTATATGCTCACGGGACCTTCAAGACCCCTGTGTAGCAAGTGCGAAGAGGCCCTATCGTAGTTCACATACTCATTCAATGCAAGGAACTCGACACAACACGACACAAACATTTTTCCCAACTCTACAGACAACACATTCCGCTACACCCATCGCTGTTTTTGGGTGACGATGTTAAGATGTTAAGTTTTTAAACCTCATTTTCTACTATGCATAATCAACACTGGCCCCATACACCAGCCATTACCAATGTCTTCAACCGATCTTTCGCTCTTAATGAGCGATTTTAGTGTTTTATACTTTACTCCTCATACATATCCACTGATTTTGCGCTCTTTGCCGCAGATGGCCTTCCGCCATAAAAATCCTACCAACATCATCAGAATCAACTGAAACTTTTACCATAAAGTGAAAAACTAGAAAGAAGGAAGCACTTTTTTGCGCTGGGTGAACAAGCGTAGGGGGCAGCAACACGGCCACACATCTGCGAACGCTTTTCCGTCGAAGAAATGCAATTGCTAGACATGAGATATTGTGGAAATGTGGGGACGCTTACTGCACGAGTGCTATACAACAAATAGTCACCTAAGCTGTTTGAAATGCTACAACACAATGAAAGTGTATACTGGTTGTATATTATAAACCTTATATTTCCAACGCTAGCAGCGCTGGATTATGGGAACGCGTTAAAATGTTAGAATCGCAGCATTTGAAATGTCCAGCGTCAGAAGAGTTAAAGAAACAAACAAAAAAAGAAATGAAATGTCAGTTGGACTATTTGTTATTTGCAGACAGCTTACATCCAGGGACCCGCACACGCAGTATTAAAGAGGTGAAGACACAACATGAGACGCTTGGAAAAGAAAGATATAAGAGAGCGGTAATAGGGACCCGGGCTGAAATATTGTTCTTAGTCGAGAGGCCCACGAAACGCGCTCCCGGAGATGGAAAGCGATAGGAAGTGAAGAACAAAATAGTGGTTTTTTCATACGCTGGTGCTGTTACTCGAGATAAACAAAAGATTGTACGTGCATTTCGAGAGCGCCATAGACATGGCCTTGACCAACGTAAGCCATGCAAAGATGGATTTAAGAAGAAGTTTTAACCACTCTTGCCGAAGCTGGACGAAGAAGTTAAAGCAAATTTGGAGGCTCCTAGTAGTGTTCGGGGAAATCGAACAGGCCATTGGCTAGCTAAATCGAGAAAAGCGCCTAAGCCTGATTTCCGCAGCGGTACCTGTTACAGAGCGTTTAAATGTGAACTTGCAGAGGCTCTTGGCAACGTTTTTTATCTCCCGTATAAGGAAAATATTACCCTGACCTTCCGTAGAACACATGTGATCCTTATACCCAAAACAGTTCATGAAACAAAATTGTTGTCCGTCGAAGCATATAGACCAAATTACACTTGCAAATCTAGATTATAAGGTATTTCTGAAAGTTCTCGCAAAACGTTTACAATGTGTTATTCAGTCTGTTGTTGGCCAACACCACACCTGCGGCATAAAAGGTCACTCAATCACGACAAACCTCCGTGTATTTCGGAGTCTTTCAGAAACTGTTGAATGATTGGGAGGACGAGTTGCTATCTAGCAGTTTGAACTGCTAGCACTAGCAGTTAGACCTAGACCTAGTTGTGACCTTGACTACTTATTGTGCCGAGAGGATGAGCCCTCTACCCTGATAAAAGTATTCTTGAATGCTACAAACCTTGGCAGGTTGCTGTAAAATATTCTAAAAGAGTTAATGTAAAAATACAAATTATTTTGCTCTGTCTGCAATTTCTGCACCCTACCAACCACGCCGCAGCAGAAACGATCGGCATCATATCCACTCCTGAATGAAGCTACTTTAATACCGAGGCATGAGCATTCGATCAACAGATAGACGCGCCTATTAGGGTTCAAGCTTGCGAAAATTTTTGTTTGGAATGTTTTGCTACAGAGAAGACTTTCGAATTCTTGTACGCTAGCTATTAAAAAAATACTGCCATGCCCGCGATTACCAAAATAGAGATACTTCCATCGTAATCGGTTCCCGACACCGCGCCACTATTGAAGAAATGTGGGTTGATGTCCCGGAGTACGCCCTCAATTTGTATGAATAGCATCTTACCGCTAAGCATACTGAGCAAGCACTGATCCATTAAATTGACGCAAACTTCTACAGAATTTATCAGGCTTTGTGCTAAATACTACTCACTGAGGTTCTTCGCCATTCCTATAATGTTGCTGCAACTTTGTCAAAGCAATGTGGCATAGTCTTTAACGGTGCGCCCCTCCGATAGCTACAGAAGCCCTTTGTAAAAATGCGGACTGAGAAGGGTGAAGTACAGCTCTTTTTGCCCACAACAGCCCAGATCAGGCGATTTGTGTCTCTTATACACTGACGCTGCATGCGCAGGAATAATGTGGAGCCACGTCGAGGACCAGCCCATATAATTCGAGCTTAGCAGGCCCTATTTCATACGTTTCTTCAACATCACACCGGTCGTAGTGGCAATGTAGGCGAAACAGGAAAAACTGCTGCGTTTCAATGCGGCCTTTACACTCATAAATCTCCGTACAGACTATACGCAGGTCACCTAGTATCTTATGCAGGTTGCACAAATTCCCATCATCTTCCAAAAACTACACTGGTTCCACGGGCGAATATCGTCAAACATGCACGTCTGAGGGCTGCCAGGTCAAGCCAGTATATTATTAAATGGACAGGATGACTTCCCTTAATAAAATGTCCCGTCCTTGTTTTCTCTCGCCCCAGTTCCAAGTGACTAGCGGGCCCCTCGAATGACTGCAACGGAGGAACTTCGACACGGAGAGCGGGCTAATACAACGCCGTGTTCGGTTATCCTTCCCCTATAGTTCCCAAGATTGGAGGAGGTTGTCCTACGCAGGATCAAGTTGGGGGTGGCGCTCTTTCCTGCCTGCACGCATGGATGGAAAAGGAACTACTGTGCGCGTGTGAAGTATACCCTATCTGCCCCGATCCTATTCGAAAAAGTGCACACGGTAGTTAAAGGTACGAGTATTGCTTGGCATTGTGAAACCCGAAATCAAAACTTAGTCTTATTCGTGGTTACCCCACGGATGCAGCTGTTAGTCTAGCTGAGTGGTAGCTTACCCTTTGTGTACTGCATATCCGCAGCGCTTGGTGTGTGTTTTATATTCTTGGTGCATTGTTGTGCAACAATACAATCAATATATTACAAATCAGTTACTTGACACAAAACCACAGCTCGAGCCGCTCAAGAGAAATCTGTGACAGCCTTTTTAGGACTGGGCACCTACTCAACTACCAGGAAAAGTTCTGACACACTCGCGGAATAACGGACAACCGCTGGTAGGTATTGCACAAAGTGTGCATTAAAGGCTGGAAAATATGTTGCTGCCGCACGATCAAATATAGTTCACCTAGTCAAAATGCAGTGAAACCCCAATGCACTTTTATTTAGCATGACATCTGGTGCCAGAGTGCTCTTCTCATTCTTCTGTGCACTTGCCTTTTTTCTTGTTTCAGTACCATGGACATCAAAAACCGCGGGCGTTCATAAATGCCCTGGACTATCCCAATGCTACATCTGAGGAAATAAGGTAACGAGAAAGAAAAAAACTTCAACTGATTCCGTGGATCTCTGATACCTCGCTAAATTTTATCGGAGGCACAAGACGACAGCCTCGTGTAAACAACGTCAGAAATTTTCTCATTTCCGCAAAACGTTTTAGTGAAACCGTTTGTTACTTCTAAATAAACAGAGGCACGTGTAACAGTATCTTCACTTGTCTTGGCCTTTATGAAGCGACGCCTGCCCTCATCCTTCGTAACAGCTAATCTCATCAACCTAGCTGAAGGTTTAGATCATTCTAATACCCCAAATGCACTGCAATTCCCCTGGAATTCACATAAGAAGGCATTTTATTTCGAAAAATGTACACAAACGTTCTTCGCGCAACTATTTTAGAATGGCATGGTTATACCCTTTTTTTCCGGTACGTTGGACGGACGACAAGACTGCCCAATTGTATTGCAAAAAATGATGAAAGGAGACGTTCCCCAAACAGAGTCCTCAGAGATCATTCGGAAGCATAAAATTAACGTGTCAACTCCACTTGCTCCCAGCAGAAAAAAATGGCGATATTCCGAGATGTAAGCGCAAATCGAGGGGTAGAAATGTGACGATGAAGTTAAAATCGCACGACCTTTGCTTCAGCTTTGAATTTCAACTTGAGTGCGGTAGAAGAGCTTCTCGTGGTCAGAGAGAAACGAAAAGGGGTGGCCTGGTCTCTATGTGGCAAAAAAGATACGCAGAGCTTAGTTGCACAGCCCTACCTGTTTTCCACATTTTAAGTGCACCCGGACGAAGCAAGCGACTGTAATTGCATGCAAGGAGCTTTGCATGCAAGGAGCTATCATACCACCCTGCGTTAGTAGCACAAACACAATAAAGATCACACCCTGAAATGTGGCCCATTCGGTGACACCCGCGAGCTGAAGCGTACTCTCGCGGCTACACTGACAAAGCAGCCTGGGATAGTATAACTGGTTTTCAAGCTGAGCCACGTCGAAAGTCCGTGCGCAGGCAGGATGTCGCTTTAAATCATACACGGGTGTTGCACACCCAGGGTTTCATACTAGCCACGTTCGGCCTTCTAACTAAACTTACTAGGAGAAACTGTACTCGGGCGGTATCGCACTTTCTGCGTCCACTCCAATCTGCAGTGCATTCAGGGCCTGGGAGTAAATATACAGATTAAAAAGAACTTTTTGTACCATTCTTGAAGTGGTGGTAAAAATCACAGTGGGAACCAACGTGTCTAAAGGAGTAAGACAAAGACAGAGGGAGTGCGTAGTGGAAGAGGAAGTTGGTAGAGATGTAAAGTATTTGACGGCACGAAGTAAGTAAAATAATAAAATCTTTAGCACATCGAGAAAAAAAAAGAGTGCACAAAGACTAGGAAAGAGAAAGTGAGAGCAGACACGTAGAGGTGGAAGGAGCGGATTTAGAAGCAGGGGAAAAAATAAAAATGTGGTTGATGCCTATTATAGGAACAGGTAAAACACGAAAGTGAAATGTGCCGTCAGTGTATCAGTTGAATGTTTCTTTTGCATCGATATGAAGTTGCGTATCGCTATATATGTTTTGTATAGCAACGTTAGATGCATCAACGTTAGACACTGGATTTTAAGCGCCGAAGCATTGCATAAATTTGACTGCAACCGAATGGTGCGAACGAAATCAAACGGGTTCAGCGAATCGTTTGGTGAACACACGGTCCGCTGCAGCGAAAGGAGCATGACTTGCGGGTGTGCATTGCGAGCAACGTTATCCTGAGGGTCGCTTCGGCAACGGTGCGACGAATTTGGTCCTGCTCCATGGGTATACCAAAAACGGGTGCATTGCGACGAGCTCACCTTGTGGAACACGAGAGGCAGAGTTCATACCTTGGGCCGTGAATGCGTGAACGCGTTTCGCTTCCCGTTCGCGTGTCTCCCGCCGTACAAAAGCAGTCACAAGCGCAACGTTCGTCAGTCGGCATCGTTGCCTTACAGCCGCGCTTATGCAAGTTTTCTTACATGGGTCATTCCACAGGAAGCTGTAGGTGATGCCACAGCTTAATCTGCTAGGGTGCCTCAATTCACGCGCGTCCCCCATACATGTAGGCGATGGCATCGAGGCGCTAACTGTGGGCGCTCATTAGCGTCATGGTGCACTACTTCGCTTCGCCTCTCCTATAGGGCAGCCCCATCTGAATGAAAAAAGTAACGGGAAAGGATATAAGGGGCGTTACCAGACATATTTACGCGTAAGTTTATAGCGCCATTGGCAGAGCGCTCCGTACCTCCCATTTCGGGAAGATACATTCTGGGTTTTAGCAACCGCGTCATTGGAACGTTGTCTTACGATGTCATTTTAGTGACGGATATGACGTCAGTGAGGTCCTGGTGTATCCCTGCATAAAACACTTTAGCGTTAAAAAGCCTATAAAGGAGAGGGGGAGAAAGGCAGATTTCCCGCTAACATGCGGAGGAAGAAACTGAAGAGGCAAAGCAACAAAACACGATCAGCGGTCTCGCAAACTTATGAATAAAAGAGAAATTTGAATACTTAATGACATTCGCAGACATTACCCGGAGCTTGACGGGAATAACTTCGAATGGTTAACCTACTGGTGGCTGCAACAAAGCGAGGAGTCGCCGAAGGCAACCTCTGGTCAGCTAGGCCGAATAAGCATTTGGCTACTTAAAAAACCGCCGCTGTTAGGGTGTAGAACAATATTCTCAATACGTACGTACACTAGTAGCATTCGTTGGGCAAAGACAGGTCTGAGAAAGAGCTAGGGTGCGCACGGCAAGTAAGCGAGAGAATGATCCAGAGAAAGTCATCATGTCTGCGAGCCGCCACTCAGCAACAACGCCAACCACTGGTTCATCTTATGAGCGGAAAATATTGTCTAACATCTCGACATTACAGGAGGCTTCCCAATTATCTTGTGGCGGAAATTCATTCCCAATCTGATCATAATCCTGCCATTTCTCTACGCCCTGTACGTTTTATGGGGCTAAATTATCGCTAGCTGCGTTGGCGATGGCGCGCTACACCGCCGGGGTCACCCACAGGAATAGATTGAGCGACATTAACGGAATGGGTTATTAGATGCGACTGGATCTCATTTACTTTCGCCTTGTCCCTCCATACGGCGTTGTTGTCCGTCCACACCCCTCCCCCTACACTATAAAAAAATATTAGTTAGCGGCGCCCGGTTTCGATCCCACGACCCTGTGGGCGGAACGCTAGGTACATGGTGCTCTTCCCACTGCGCCACAAAACCGAGACAGAATGAAATCCTACGACTGCGCCTTATATTCTTGACTCATTCAAACTACGTTAAGATGCTACTGATACAACGCATGATGGGGCACTGATTAACACTTGCAATAAAAGAAAAGAAGCTCCCACTTACAGCAACAATGATGGAGTAAAGGTCGTTGCGACAGCGAAGCCCCAAGCATACCACATAGACACATTGACTAAGATTGGCCAATAAAACATAATAATATTCATAAAACATAATAATCATACGCGTTCCCGACACGTTATACGCGACTTCAGAATCAATCCAACGGAAACAGCAAGGGAACCCCATGATGCGTTGCATCTACACAGGGTTCCTCTCGCGGGGAGGTGGGCGCAATTTTTTTCAATATGTCCCAGCGGAGGCTAGCGTTGCCCCGTTTCCCAGCCTTAAAAACGCTACGGCAGACGTGAAACATTGTCTTACAGTAGTACTATTTTTGTATGGGTAAATGGTGCCAGGGTGGGCGGCAATTCCTTGACTGCTGACCCCAAACCCAAAGTGAACTATTAGCGCACTGCCAGGTAATAGAACCAAGGATGAATACACTCAAACGATTGTTATCCTGTTAACTCGTCAGACACAACCCTCAAGATTGTTTACGCGAAGTTGATTGATTGTAGGGTTTAACGCGAAGACGCAACGCAGGCGATGAGGCGCGCCGTAGTGGAGGGCTCCAGATTAATTTTGACCACCTGGTGATCTTTAGCGTGTGCCAAAATCTTCAGAAGGGAAAAGGTTTGGGCGTGTTGGTTCATCGTCACACGGAAAACAAGCGATAGTGTCGTGTGGCAGACACTATATCGGCCAGACCGGCAGATGCTTGAACGTTCGCCTACAAGAACACAAGAACAAGGTCAGGAGCGTAGCCACCGACGGCCAGCTGGCTGCCCACTGTAAAATATGTGTCTCGGGTAACCAGTGTCATCCCCTGTACGACCAGACTACCATCTTGTATTTTCACCGCTCGGCTAGAGTGAACTAGAATATTCTAGTTCACTGTAGCTCGGCCCTCACAAGGGAAATTGTGGAAGCCGCCGAGATAGCGAGGTCGGGGGATCAATGCGTCAGCATGCCGTCTGTGGCTTTATCGAAACACGAATTGGATTTCTTATCGTAGGCGCCACGTCACTGTTCTTCTTTTTTGGCCTCCGTTTTTTATGTTTCCCTTTCTTTTTCCCCTCTCTTCGTGCTCCCAGACTTGTTTATAAGCCCTGGAGCGGCAATAAACTTTTCGTTGAAAGTCAGCGCTTGTCCCGTCTACTCCTCGTCCCGTGTTTTTGTTTAGCGCTTGTTTTCCGTGTGCCAAAATCTTGTACGCACGGGCGTTTTTGCTTTTTGCCTCCATCAGAAAAGCGGCCCCCGCGACATCGTGCTAAGCAGTGCAACGCCTTCGCCACTGACCTAACGCAGTGGGTAATTTCACGAAGTGAGGATGCCAAAATGTGAGGATTCCAAAGCGGGATGACATTCTGTGTGGCCCAGCCAATCTGTGGAAGGATGCAGCAACACGCCACAGTTGAGGCGCTGCAAGGATACGTCATCCGCAGTTGAGGCGCTGCAAGGATACGTTTGAGGCGCTGGCCGAATACGTCACTCTTGGTGTTGGCCTGAAGATGTAGCCACCAGATCTTGATGCTGGGGCTTGGAGTGATGGTCTAGCCATCAAGGAGTATTTGAATGTGTTCCTTGAGGTGTCGTTTGGAGTAAGGGCGGAGGACAAGGCGCTGAAATTTTACGTGAATACTGGAAGCCACAGGCTTTAGCACATTGGCGTACTAGAAGTGAGATGCCTTGGGTAGGCGTGAGCTTGATTTAATTGCTATCGCGTAGCATTCAGCGAGAATACAGGTGGGAAACACATGTGCTTGTTGAGTGCACCACTTGTCGTCGCTGTCTCGCGTGGGCTCGTCGCTAAATCGGTAAGCCAACGGGCTCTGGCTTTGTTACTCCATTAGTTCCTGGTTCGATTCCTGTAGGTGCAATCAATTCTTTTTTTTGTTCGTGGGAGTGTTCTGTTGATACCAACGGTCGCGAAAGAACCCTTGGGGAGGTGGAGATAGAAAGCTTTGCTTTAAAAAAATTACCGTTGATATATTGTTTGGTGAAAATTGTTTACGAGTGCTGGCTGAGACATCTAGTAACCCTGCGATATGCCTGGACCATGTTGTGGTGAAGTGCTCGGGGTGGCGACGTCGCCGCGCTAGCGCCTTTTGGCGAATAGGGAAGCGCAATTATTCGTTTAAGAGCTCGCGCATACTGAAAATACTACAGGAGTCCCCTCTGGTTTTAGTGCGACGACCCCGTCCCTCTTTTCTTCCCTTCTATTGCAATTGGGGAAGCTGGCACCATTGGTGTAAGGCTGGAGAAACAGCAGAGCAGGCAGCCCTTCTACTTTGGAAGGACACCCAACTGTTGCACCGCACATGGATATCACAAATTCCCGCTGAGAGTTCTCCCCGACTGGCTGCCCAGATCATTTGGTGGACCAAGTTAGCACGCTCCAGAACCCTCGTCACTCGTCTGCAGGAACTCGGCGTCTGTAGCGCGCACAAGGCGTCTGTGCACCCCGCTTCAGGCGCGAACGCGCGTAAACTGGCGAGGAGAACAGTGGAGATCACACCAAGACAGACCACACCACGAAGGCTGGGCAGAGTGTTCTTAAAGATCGATCTGGCCGACAGCGGGCACTCCTCACGATACACACACTCACTTGCGATCGCTATTTTCCTTGGTAATGTACCTGGTAACGCCACACTCGAAACGAAAAGCTTAAAAAGCTTGGCTCTTACTAGCACTTTCATCTCAAAGCGGTCGAAATTATTCCTTATATGTCCACCAAGGAAGTGTGAAGCTACGCGCCTAAAACACCGAAACTGTTTTTTTCGCTCCCGTATTTGTATTATTTTGTATTCGTCTCAAAGTGACCGCATTGGAGATTTCCACAAGTTGTAATGAATCTTGTCATTTAACATATTAAGGGAAGTTAAAATTTTCATACTATAAAGAAACTAGCAAATTGAGTGAGAATGCGAATGAGTATTAGTTGTCCGTGTGAAGTTGAGAGTGTCAGCAGGGTATTTGAGTGCTGAAAGCCAGTGCGAGTGCGTGATGCAAGTGATGATGTGAGTGGTGAGAACGAGAGCGAATCAGTGAGGAGGAGGCTGCGACTGGTGAGTTCGAGTGTGAGAGAGTGTGAGTGACTAATGTGAGTGGCGAGTGTGAGTCTTTATTGCGAATGAGAATGGTGAGGGTCAGCGATAGTGAGTGCGAGTGGTGAGGGGGAGCATGAGCGTAAGTGAGAGCGAGAGGTGACGGGAAGTGAAGAGCGTGAGCGCGAGTGAATGCAAGTGGTAACGGCGAGTGGTGACCGAGAGCGTGGGTGGGTGAGTATGGTGGGGCCTTTAGTGAGCCTGTGTGCGTGAGTGTGTGCGTCTGCTAAAATAAATTTTTAGTATAAGTGAGTGGCATCCGCTTTTGCAAGTTATGCCAATAGGTGAAATATAAAGTGCATGGTGATAGACATCTTAATACACTTGCCGAACCACACGAGCATTTTCGGCAGCGCCGAGTCGTGCCCGAATAGCTGCGTCTGCGCACTATATCACGGTGCTGATAAACCGCCAAAAATTCTAATGAATATTGATACTGGTGCAGAGCTGAGTGTTGGCGGCACTTTTCCAACTGTTCCATACTACTCACAAAACGGTGGAAATCTGCGAGGTCCTTAACCCTCCACAATGCTGTAAAACGGTATGTAGGGGTGAGGGTCTGCCTTGACCCTATCCATCTGATTAAGTTTGTAAAGAGAGACCGCCACCAATTACCTACAGTGGAGCAAGTAATGGGAAACGCCCAATATGACAGTATTTTTTCCAAGCTGGATGCCAAGTATGGGTCCTGCCAAATATACGTTTCGAAGGAGTTCAAAGAACTCACCCCATTTGTACGAAGCAGAGTGGAAAACCGGGCTGGTTGAAAATGGGTAATGACTGGAACTGCACACAAACAAAAAAATGCGCGCCAATCCAACCCGTCAATCTTCTTGGAAAGCAAAGCTGTATGCGTCACCCAGAACGATCACCCATGCGACATCACTTCTATTCCTTCACGTGACCCCACAAATAGTGAAATCAGAGACAAGTGAAATGCACTTAACCAGGCCGTTTATTACTTCAAGGAGATATTCTTTGCTAAGGTTAAATCAATGCATGATGCAGGAACGGTGGTTGGTTGAGTTGTATTGGTGTATCACAAGAGTCGAAACTCTTTTTTTATATGAAATTAAAGGAAGCTCTACCGTGTGTTAGACGATCTTCCTTCTCCGTCTGTGCGGCCGCGACAAAGGCGACGAAATCGGCGAGAGATTGAGAGGAGGAAAAGGAGGACGAAATACTCTTACTGAGATTTATGAACGTCCCAGCGGGCGGGCCAGAAGGTGGTGTCTTCCTCACTGGAGCCCATATGCATCCCGCGCCCCCTGTGCTCTCTCCACCAGCTGAAGCTGGGTATGCAGAGACCGCAGGACAAGAAGTTCTCCCATTGCTGTTGTTGGGTAGTCCACGGGAAGAGAGGTGGGTGCTCAGGGATGAAGTCGCACACCTCGATTATGTGGCAGAGTGTTTCTACTTATGAGCAAAATTTACATGTAGCGTCATAGCGATTCGGGTGCATTGAGTGACGACGTGTCGGATGGTATGAGCCGTAGGGTAGTTGTTCCGTGGAAAGCTCAGGGTGCGGAGAAGGTACGGTCGGTCTCTGAAGGCGATAATGCTGGTTTATGTTTCTGAAGTGAGAGGGAGGTGGCTGTCCTCGTGCAGCTCCGAGCATGGGGGGGGGGGGGAGGGTGGTAAAAGTGCAGGCCTGCAGGTGGGCGCATTCGTTGCCCTCCATCGAAGCGTGAGCAGGCGTTTAGATGAGCTGAATTTAATCGGTTGGGTGCGATTTTTTAGCACACGAAGTGCAGCTCGGCACATCCACCGTGACTGGTATTTCTGCTAGGCTTGTTGGGAAACGGTGACTACCTTCCGTACCCAAGCGATAGCAAAGCGACGGCTACCTCTTCTGCTGCCGTCATGTTTTGGGTCTTGAGTGAGGCACACGCAACGAGGTTGCTTCTGGTTGTAGCCACGGTGATGGCGTACTGCTGCCCTCGATGGTGGGAGGCGTATGTGTAGATGACTGCATGATACGCCGGGGGTGGTGCTGAGCGCGTGTGCCCGTGCTTGTCGGTGCCCCTCGTGGTGTGAGGGGTTACTAATTCTAGGTAAAGGGGAGAGTATCTTAGTTCTTGTCGCCAATAGTTCGGGAGTACACCACGTGGAGTGACATTTTGTGCTGCCCATACAATCTGGTGAATGATGCGACGACCCAGTACAATTCTGCTCAATCGGAGTTTCTGGTTAGAAAGAGGGCCATCTATCAGCTCTTCCACCGTGTAGTGGAGCCCAATCCTAACCAGCCTCTCCGTGGACGCATCTATGGGAAGACCGATGACCGCTTAACCGCATTTATAATCATTATCTCAAGCATCTTTATGCCCTCCTTGCCGAGAACAACATAGGGGTGACATAAGTGATACTCTAGAAGACGAAGTTTTGAAATAATCGAAGCGTATTGACTTGCTTGAGGGCTCCCTTCTTGGTGGCAACACGGTTAATAATGTGTATGATTTGATTGATGATCTGTTTGAGGCGCTGCAGGGAGCGCCACTCTTGGTGTCCGAGTGGAGATATAGGCCCGGGATCTTGATGATGGGGCTTGGGATGATGGCCTGGCCATCAAGGAATATTTAAGTGTCTGCGTTGATGTGTCGTTTGGCTTGAGGGCTGACTAGAAGGAGCTCTATTTTGAGGTGGACACTGGAGGCCACAGGTTTTAGCATATTTGCGTACTATACGTGATATTTCATTGATTGGTGTGAGCTTCCTTTCATTTTTGTAAATTCTAGCGCATGCTTAACCTGCGGACACGACCGCTACAAGTGCGGTGGGCGGAGCGCACAATGGTGCGAGAGGTGTCGTAACGCTATCATGTGGCATTCAGCGAGAACGCAGGGGGTAAATCCCCAGATGTGCTTGGTGAGTGCACCGCCGGTCTTCCCAGTTTTCACGTCGCTTCGTAGCTCAATCGGTAAGACAACGCGCTCATGCTTCGTTACTGTATTAGTTTAAGGTTCGATTCCCGGCGGTGACGGAAGCTTATTTTATTCGTTCTTCGCAGTTTTCTGTTGACACCAATGGTCAAGAAAGAACCCTTTGGGGGGTAGAGGTAACAAGCTCTGCTTTAAAAAATTAGCGCCAATCCACGGTGTGAATGCAGTCGGAAAGCAAAGCTGTAAACGGCACCCACAAGGACTACCCATGCGAAGTCACTTAAATTCACTCACATCGCTGTAAAAATAGTGAAACCAGAGAGAAGTGAAATGCACTTAAGCACACCCCCTATTACTCCAAAGGGATATTCTTGGTAAGGTTAAATAGTGCATGATGTATGAACAGTGGTTGGTTGAGTTGTATTGGTGGAAACTAATCCCACATGAATTTCCACACGAGTTTCCACATGTGTGGAAAATCTTTTTTTATTAAAAAAGCACAAACACGGTGTTAGACAATCTCACTTCTCCATCTCTGCCGTCGCTGACGGAGGCGACGACATCACGGCAGAGACGAACGAGGAGCAGGAGCAAGAGGAGGATGAGAGGAAATACTTCGGTTCAGATTTATGAACGGCCCAGAGTGCGGCCCCCAGGGGATTGGGTCCTTTTTCACTGTAGCCAATATTTATTCTGCACCGCCTGTGCTCTTTCCACCAGCTGAAGCTCGAAAGACAGAGGGGATAGACAGGAGCATCTCCCATTGCTCTTGTTTTGTCATTGACGGAAAGAGGGAAGGGTGCTCAGTGCTAAAATCGCACACCCCCATTATGTGGCAGGCTGTTCCTACTTATGAGCAAAATTTATATTCAGCCTCGTAGCGGTTCAGGTGCAATAAGTGAAGTCGCGTCGGGTGTGGGAAGGAAACGGATTGTATGAGCCGTAGGGTAGTTCGTTGTTCTATGTGAAGATCAGGCTAAGGCGAAGGTAGTGTCGATCTCAGAAGGCGATAATGCTGGGTTATATTCCTGAACGACGCGAGCGGGAGGCTGTCCTCGTGCAGCTTCATAGCAGGCTGGGTAAAAGCGCAGGCTTGTTGGTGGGCGTATTCGTTACCCTCCATGAAAGCGTGAGCATGTGTCCAGGTGATCAGCATCGAGCCGTTTGGGGAGTGGCTTTCTAGCCCACGCAGTGCAGGTCGGGACATCCAACCCGACTGGTAATTCCGGTATGCTTGTTGGGAATCAGTGACTTCCTTCCGAACTGTTGGTTGAGAGAGACCCAACGCGATGGCTGCCTCTTCTGCTGCCGTCATGTCTTCGCTCTTAAGTGAGGCACAAGCAAGGAGGTTGGTTCTGGAGGTAGCCAGGATGACGGCGTACTGCTACCCTCGATGTTGGGAGGCATCTGTGCAGATAACTTCATGCCCCTACTAAGGGTGGTGTTGAGCGCTTGAGCGCGTGCTTGTCGGCGACCCTCGTGGTGTGAGGGGTTCATATTTCTAAGCAAAGGGAGCATATTCAGTTCTTGTCGCCCAGAATCTGGGAGTACATCAAGCGGCGTGACATTCTGTGCTGCCCAGCCAACATGGGGAAGGTTGCGGCGACACGCCGCAGTTCTGCTCTTTCGGAGCTTCTGGATAGGAATATGACCCTCTATCAGCTCTTTCCCGGTTTTGTACAGCCCCGTGCGAATTAGCCGCTCTTTGGATGCACTCATTGGAAGACGAATGGCTTGCTTAAACGCATTTCTAATCATTATATAAAGCATCCTCATGTCCTCCTTGCCGAGAAGACGACAGGGGGTTGACGTAAGTGATTCTCCAGAGGACAAAAACTTGAACTAATCGAAAGGTATCGTACTCCTTGAGGCCTGGCTTCTTGGTGGCGACTCGCCTGATCATGTGTATGATTTTATTGATGCTGTGTTTGACGCGCTGCAAGGATACGTCACTCTTGGTGTTGGCCTGAAGATGTAGGCCAAGGATCTTGATGCTGGGGCTTGGAGTGATGGCCTGGCCATCAAGGAGTATTTGAATGTGTTCCTTGAGGTGTCGTTTGGCGTTAGGGGGGACGGCAAGCAGCTAAAAGTTTTACTTGAACACTGGAAGCCACAAGCGTTAGCACAATGGAGTACTAGAAGTGAGATGCCATGGGTTGGTGTGAGCTTCCTTTAATTTCTGTCGCGTGGCTTTCAGCGAGAATACAGGAGGTAAACCCGTAGATATATTTAGTGAGGGCACCACGTGTCTTCCCCTTCTCCGCGTGGGCTCGCAGCTAAATCGGTAAGACAATGGCCTGTGTATTTGTTACTTCATTTCTTCCTGGTTCGATTCCTGGCGGTGGCTCTAATATCGTTAATTTTTTCGTGGGAGTTTTCTGTTGACACAACGTCGCGAAAGAACCCTTAGGGTGTAGAGGTAGAAAGCTTTGCTTTTAAACAATTCCCTTTATATAAACTTTGCTGAGCTTTTGCTGACAATTGTTTACGACTGCTGGCTGTGACATTTAGTAACCCTGCGTTATGCCTGGCCCATGTTGCAGTGATGTGCTCCGGGTTGCGAGGTAGCCCCGCTAGCGCCTATTGACGAATAGGGAAGCAATATTAGTTCATTTAGGAGCTCGCGCATACTGAAAATACTAGACGACACATCCCCCTCGGCTTTTAGTGCGACGACCCCCTCTCTTTTCTAGCCTTATACTGCAATTGGCGTAGCTGGCACCCTTGGTGCAAGGCTGGAGAAACAGCAGAGCTGGCAGCCCTTCTACTTTTGAAGGAAACCCAGCTGTTGCACCATACGGGGATTTCACAAATTTCCTCTGAGAGTTCTCCATGACTCGCTGGCCCGGATCCTTTGGTGGGACACGTTAGCACGCAGCAGAACCAGCGTCACTCGGCTTCAGGAACTCGGCGTCTGTAGCGCACACACGTCGTCTGTGCACCCCGCTTCAGGCGCGAATGCGCGTAAACTGGCGAGAAGAACAGGGGAGATCTCACTAAGACAGACTCTGCCATGAAGGCTGGTCAGAGTGTTCTTAAAGAACGATCTGGCCGATGCCAGCACCCCTCACGATACACACGCTCACATGCGATCGCAATTTCCGTTTGTAATTTACCTGGCAACGCCGGACTCCGAACGAAAAGCTTAAACAGCTTGGCTCTTACTAGTACTTTCATCTCAAAGCGGTCGAAATTATTCCTTACATGTTCACTAAGAAAGTGTGAAGCTACGCTCCTGAAACACCGAAACAATTTTTTCTCGCTTCTGTATTGACATTATTTTTGTATTCGTCTCAAAGGGGCCGCATTGGAGATTTCCACAATTTGTAATGAATCTTATCGTTTAACATATTAGGGGAAGCTAAAATTTGCATACCGTGAAGAATGAAGCAAACTGAGTGGGAATGCGAGTTTGTATTAGTTGTCGGTGTGGAATTGAGAGTGTGAGCAGGCTATTTGAGTGCTGAAAGCCAGGGCGAGTGTGTGTTGCGAGTGATGATGTGAGTGGTGAGCGCGAGAGCGATTGAGTGAGAATGGAGGCTGCGACTTGTGAGGTGGAGTGCGAGAAAGTGTGAGTGACCAATGTGAGTGGCAAGGGTCAGTGAGTGTGTAAGGCGAATGCGATGGTGAGGGTCAGCGATAGTGAGTGCGAGTGGTGAGGGGGAGTCTTGAGCGTGAGTGAGAGCGAGAGGCGACGGGGAGTGGCGAGCGTGAACGCGAGAGAATGCAAGTGGTAACGGCGAGTGGTGAGCGTGAGCGCAGGTGGGTTAGAATGGTGAGGGCCTTTAGTGAGCCTAAGATAGAGCGTGTGCGTCAGTCAAAGTATATTTTTTTAGTATAAATGAGTGGCGTCCGCTTTTGCAAGGTATGCTCATAGGTCAATTATATAGTGCATGGTTCGAAACGAAAGAAGATGACAACTTAACGAACTCGCCGAACCACACGAGCATTTTTGGCAGCGCCGAGTGGTGCCCAAATAGCTGCGTCTGCGCACTATATCACAGTGCTAATAACCACCCCAAAAATCTAATGAATATAAATACTGGTGCAGAACTGAGTGTTGGCAGCACTTTCCCGTCGGTTTCATACTACTGACAAAACGATGGAAATATGCGTGATCTTTAACCCTTCACAATGCTGTAAAACAGTATGTAGTGGTGAGGACCTGCCTTGACCCTATCCAACTGAATAAGTTTATAAAAAGACACGGCCACCAATTACCTACAGTGGAGCAAGTAATGGCAAATCCGCAACAAGACAGTATTTTGAAAGCTGGACAGCAAGTCTTGGTCCTGCCAAATACACCTTTTAAAGGAGTGATAAGAACTCACCCCATTCGTTTAAAGCAGACTAGAAAACTGGGCTAGTTGAAAATGGGTAATGACTGAAACTGCGCATAAACAAAAAGAATACCAGGGAAGAGAACACATCCAACACAGTTTTTGTGGACCTCACGCTACCGGATAACTCCTCCCTTGTAACATTAGACGTGGCCTCTTTGTATACAAACATACCTCACGCCGGTGAAATCGAATCCGTCTTAAGAGCCTACGAAAATTCAGAAGGTGTTTCAACTGTGTCATCTCAGCGCTGACACCAGTTGTTGTGACCGGGTCGGCCAACCCCAGCCGAGCTCTGTCGCCTCCGGCATACGTGTGGTAGCATGGTGAAGCGAGGGGCCAGCCGCTGTTGCATCCGTGAAGTCCAGAAGCCATAGGCTAACGTAACTGCTTACTTCATAGCGAGGGGTGAGCCGCAGCCAAAGAACAACGCCCCGACGGGCGAGGTAACAGTAGAGGACTCGAGCAGAGTGACAGCATTGATTCGCTGCTTAAACTGAAATGGTTACAGAGCTTGGTCGGCTTCTATTTATATCCAAACGCCGTAACGGTCAAAATGCCAAGAAGCGGCAACACTCCAAGAACGTGACCGACACACACAACACTCTTTCCAGAGTTCGTGACCAATTGGTAGCATCTGCGCGCCGAAAGTGAAGCGTCTGCCCTGGGCTTGCCGAGGCATGAAAACATGAACCACCTGCAAGAGGGGACTTGTTTTCAAAGGCGCACGCAGTGGCTTCGCCGCACAGCCGAGGAGTGATGCGTGAAAGTATGGTGGTGGGACGATTTGTAACAGCTTCTCCGCCGGGGGTCGGAAATGTCGATGGATAAGGGACTTCAACTGTTGTCCGGAGGGATGCTTTCGAAGTAAAGTGCTGGGCAGACGCTCTGTTCATGTCTGGGCTGTACGACACCGTGCTGGAGCTTCAGCCGGCCGGTCCCTTGATGAGTAGTGGCTCCCCAAGAACGTCTCTGGCTTGGTCAGGCAAGAAACAGAACCACACAGGAAGACACAACCACCTCGCCGGCAAGTGCGAAGACAAATCCACCCTAAAGATATACCACGCTTTTAGTTGCGAAAAAATATGCTAATAAATAACTACTCTAGTTATATTTTAGCCCAGCAGTACTTTAGACAAGCATACAAACCTGAAAGGTGGTATTTCGCATGATTGTTAATGTCCCGCACAAAAAGAAATGTAATAATAAAGGGCGAAACCTGCTTGAGGAAAAATCAATGAAATTGAGAAAGTCAGGCGTCTACAGGCCACTTCTCGCGCTTAGAACTGTGATTTCAGCTGTCGTCATTGCCCTGAGCTTTCCCCAATTTGTACCGTACTTTAGGTGCGCCCGTTTTCTGAAAGCGACTGCTGCGACCGTGTGAAAGCACACCGGCCTTGTTTTCGACAAAGGTCGAGCCCGCGGAGGAGCGAGCGAGATTTCCCAGCGTTCGAACGAGAGGCGCGCACTCCTTTTTGGAGGCGGCGTTTCCTTGGCGCGATGCGAGCTGACGTCTTTTGCTTCGGCGTGCCCGCACTAAAACACGCGCCAGAAGTACGCGCGCAAGTTTTTCTCTCTCATCGGGGCTCTCCTTTTCACGAACGCGTTCGCCAAGCGAACATCAAAACGCGTTTTCGAAGTTTTTGTTCTCTCCTCTAGGCTGGTCAGTTCCTGACTCCGGCTTAGCCACAGGCGACACAGGATTCTCAACTTACTCAGCTGATGTTGGCCCATCGTCGGGAGCATCAGCTCGGAGTGACGAGGGAACGACGTGCTCATCAGACACCTGGTAACTTCCAACAGTCACTACCTCGTCGCCCCTCCCGCTTTCGGGGACAGCCTTAGCACGCGAGGACCGAAGCGCGCTCCCGTTCTCTTTCTCACTGCCAGGACTACACTACATCCAGGCTGCCTTGTATCAAAAGACAGCTGAGCCGCCCCAGACGCCTGAATCTCTACGAGATCGGCTGGCCGTTGCTCGAGGTCAGCTACCTGAGCTTGTGGCGGGACGGAATCGGCCCGTTCAGTGGCCAGATCGTCACGACTCCCAACTGAACGAAGCAAACCGTTTGCTGCCTCGGCTGCAGGTTTTCCACATCGTCGGTCTCTTCTGAACTGCCACCGTCTGAAGAAACAACCTCCGTTTCAGCGGACTCATGTTGGCTTTCGGTAGCCTCATGGTTTACGCACTCCAGCGAAACCTGGCTATCTTGCGAAATGTTCATGTTCATTCTGGTAGCCCTTCCCAAGGCCTCGCGAATTACAACCAAGCGAACACTCTGCCGATATCTCCAAAACAAACGCCGACACAATATCGCACTCAGTGGACAAGGACTGCCCTCTGCCGACCGTCTGAGCTGATGCGCCTTCGTTATCTCTCTTAGCAACCTTGTCGCGCTGCTGTGCCGCAACGGTCGCTTCCGACTCGCACTCCCGAGTGTCTGCTACTGGCAGCGCTGGCACGGTGTTTCCTCGCAACCAAGGTCTTTTTAGAGCAATATTTCCAACTCAGGCTTCACTCTTCCCGCTTGAGTTGAATCTTATGCTCCATTTTCTTGTTCTACCGTTGGAGTCTCTCTCCCTCGAGCTCCTTTTTTTCCCATTCGAGGCACTCGAGCTCAAGGTCGTACCATCGCATCTTTTCCTTGTGCTGTCATTTTCTTTCCTCGCGTTCCTCCTCTCGTTTCTGCCTCTTGAGCTCCTGTACTCGCTCTCTTTCTACGCGTACCTTCTCTCGTTTCTCCCTCTCGAGCTCCTGTACTCGCTTTCTTTCCTCGCGTTCCTGCTCTCGTGTCTGCCTCTCGAGCTCCTCACGCTGGCGCTCAGACTCTGCCTCTGAGGCCTGACGTTTCGCGGTCTCCCTGCCATTGATCAGCTCAATGCATTCTGACAGCTCCTCATCGTCAGCCCCACAAGCGAGTATAGCCTGTATCAGATCTGTCTTTCTCACCGCGTCCGTAACATTGAAGCGCAACTCTTTTGCAAGCTCCAACAAGTTCGGTTTGTTCAACGCCTTGAAATTCATGGCCTGTCTAGAGTACTCCTTTCCCACTGCTCCAAAAATGTTTTGCGCGAATAACCCACGCGACAAAAACACACGCATTACCAGCTATCCTCAGAAGCCTGGTAAATCTCAGTAAAGAAAAGTCCCGCACTCATCATTGACCGCCGTGAATTCTGCGAAGTCCGAAGCCACCGTGATATTCGTGGTGTTGGATCTCGCACCGCTGGCTCCAGGTGTTACGAAGTTGCCATCCGACCGCTGCCAACCGTTGTTGCAACCGTGCCATCCCAGCGCTGACACCAGTTGTTGCGACCCGGTGGGCCAACCCGAGCCGAGCTCTGTCGCCTCCGGCATACGTGTGGTACCATTGTGAAGCGAGCGGCCAGCCGCTGTTGCAGCCGTGAAGAAGTCCAGAAGCCATAGGCTAACGTAACTGTTAACTTCATAGCGAGAGGTGAGCCGCAGCAAAAGAACCACTCCCCGACGGGCGAGGTAACAGTACAGGACTCGAGCGGAGTGACAGCAATAATTGGCTACTCAAACAGGAATTAATTACAACGCTTGGGCGGCTTCTATTTATACCCAAAAGCCGTAACGGCCAAAACGCCCACAAACGGCAACACGCCACGAACGTCACAGACACACACAACACTCTTTCCAGAAATCTTGAACAATCGGTAGCATCCGCGCACGTTGAGTCCGAGAGAGGGGAGAGCGGAGGACTCTGCTGCGATCGCGGGGCCTCTGCGTCCTTGAAGAGCGTTGAGACGAGCCTCGCCGGCAGACGCCGAAGTTTTGAAACGGGCCGAAATCGAAGCGTCTGGCCCGGGCTTGTCTATGCATTAAAACATGAATCACTGACAAGAGGGGAGCTGTTTTCAAAGGCGCACGTAGTGGCTTCGCCGCACAGCCGAGGAGTGATGCGGGAAAGTACGGCGGCAGGCCGATTCGTAACAAAGGGGACAAACCTGTTGACAGCATCACTTTGGCCAAACTATTTACCTAATACTTCAGTTAGAGAATTTTCAATTCAATACCCAGCACTACCTCGACATGAGTGGCACATCTATAGGGACAAAAATAGGTCCAAATTATGCAAACATATTCATCGGAACCCTTGAGACACAGTTCCTGAAGAACTTTCCTTTAAAACCATTGTTCTACAAGCGGTACATCGGCGACATTTTCTTGGTTTGGTCTCACGGTGAGGAAACCGTGAATCAATTCATATCCAATTTTAACAGTGCTCACAGTGATATCTCATTGTCACATGAGTATTGAACTTGGACAATAACTTTTCTTGACGTGCAGATAACAACTAACGGACACAGACTGGCTACTTTGGTGTACAGAAAACCCACCGACCGACACCAATACTTCAACTTTCACAGCAGCCATGTGGTCCTCTGCAAAACGGCCATTCCATACAGCCAAGCCCTACACTTCCGCAGAATTTGCTCTAACCAAAATGACTTCGCTTCTAATTGTTATCAGCTCCGCATTGACCTCGCACGAGAAAAATACCCACTACAACGCATTGAAGATTCAATCAGGAAGGCATCAGAACAGGAGCGTTCTTGACTTATTAGTTGCAATAAAACCTCCACTTCGAGGTCACAAACAATCTGATTCTGACATATTCGGCATCTGGCCCAAACGCCAATGAAATTTTAAGGAGACACTACAACATCTTGCTCCAGAGTGAAAGAATGAAGCACGCCATCTCAGACCCACCACGCCTGGTGTATCGCCGGGCAAGAAACATCAGAGACATTGTAACATCATCTAGATCAAAAAAAACTATTTTACAGGTTGCACACCACGTGGAAAACACCGGTGCAAATTGTGTCTGATGATGACACCAACAACAAGCGCTCAGAGCAGGGAATGACTTTTCCATGCAGATCAGGGGCAGCTTTAATTGTGAAACTGCAAATATTGTTTACCTCCTAGAATGTGGTGCTTGTGGTGCGCAATATATTGGACAGACTGAAAATTCTTTTTGAACTCGCATCAATAATCACAGATCCGATGCAAAAACAAAACCGTATCTCCCCCTTTCAAAACATATCAACCCGTTCGACCAATTTAAGGCCACAGTGCTCCAATCAGTATTTAAAACCCATTTCACAGGAAGCCTGCGAATCTTATCTGACCCAAAAATACAACACTCTCACAAGGGGTATCAGTGAGTCTCGGGGAAGGCTGTCGTGCCTTCAAATCTAGACCTTGTAGTGGCACGTATCGCATGTTGTCACTTCTCAAGCGCTGGATGGTTCAACGTTGTCAGCAGGTTACTTTTCCGTATGCTTTATTGCTTCTTATGCGCGAAATCTTGCTGTACCACATCATTACACTTTCAAAGCACTATTCGGTCTGGTGCTATCAATGAGTTATTTTTTCCGTATGCTTAATTGCTCTTATGACCGAAATGTCACTTTGTAAGCTATGTTTGTTCACTGATATGGTTCCCCATGTCATACGATTTGTACGCGCGTATTCTTTGTTTCTTCTTTCGTTTTTCTGTTTGTTTAAAGAATTTTGTGTGCGAATTCATACTGCCATTGATGACGTGCTACGAAATTTCATTTGTTTCCTAGATCACCTGAGATTTGTTCTCGCACGTGCGTCACATTTTTTTCCAGCATCGCTTGCTTGAGCTTTTCATCAGCAGGCTGATTCTAGAGGTTTGGCCCCTTTTGATCAGAGGCAGTAGAAATCGGGAGGGGCAGAATTCCCGCGTGCAGCTCCATTGCAGGGGTTGCACCGAGTGGCATGGGTGTCACTTGCGCACGAACACGACAGGTCTTGCTTGACGTCGGTTGCTCACATGTTGAAACGGATGAGATTGCCGTCATTTGCGCGGTATTCGGTGAACGAAGGGGATGAAGTGTGGCTGCTCACCAAGAAGTCGTTGTGATGGAGTCGATACGTCCTCCACACAAGCACTCTCAGTACTATCAGGATTTTCAAACGAACTCGCACTGGAGCAATGACACGACTTCACGGAAGCTGCACTTAGATATTTCGTCATCTTTGGCCACTTCTGTTCACGCTCTTCTCTTTCGAAATTTTCCTTTGGTTTAGAGTCACAACTTCGACAGTTTCGAGTGGACAGCTTCTCTTTTAGGTATTTCCTTTTGCTCACCCAGCTTGTGAAATGAGAATTCGATGGTGCGCCAACGCTAGGGCAAGAAAAACTCGTGGCTCCTATTTGATGGCAACTTAACGAGACGGCAGCTCCGAACTAATTTGGTTACACCCGAAGTAAGGATATTTCTATTTACTTCACATACTAATTACATGACCTTGCAAGCAATTGAAAGCATAGAGATGCTATACTGTCCTGCCCAACCGTAATGCGAGGTATTTCCTCTGCCCTAAACTCCAATTTGTCGATTTCTAGATGTCCAGCCCGGGTGAAATTGCACCAATCACCTGCTGGGCACTCGTCTCCCCCATTGTTTTCATTGGTCTCATTTACCTCCACCTTTAATGCCGTCCCTTCTCTCACGTATGTTTCAGGGTTCCCGATGCTGGTGACAACGTGCCGGGGGAAAGCGCCGCAGAGTCTAAGCTCGCGCCACTGAAGCAATCTCGGCTTAAAACGAGTGGTTTACCAATAAATAAGGCCACCGTCGCTGCCTTAAATTGTTTCTAGGAATCAGCAGGTTGTCTATTCATGCCATGTTACTTGTGCCGTGGCGACTGGGCTCTGGCAGTTCACTGCCAATGTCTTTCGTACGTATCGTCCGTGCGTTGTTCCTCTTGGAGGTCGCATTTTCGGGGTTTCACGCTCAAATGACGCGCCGCCTCGGCTCTGGGCTTCTCGAATTTCGAGAAGCGGCGGGTCCAGCAAGATAATCGGCAGATTTGCGCAGTCTAGGCATTGGAAGCGTACCACTCACAGCGGCTGGCCTCTTGATAGATTCGGAAAAGCTGATCGGTTACCGCTGTGACTTTAATGGCTTCACGGCGCCGCGTTTTCTTCGGCGAGCCTGGGTTTGGCCAGCCTGGTGACGATGTTTCTTCCTACGAGGGACGTGTCAAGTCAAGACAAATACGGCCTGCCGATGGCAGCTCAACGAGTTGCAGCTGGAAGTGAAACAGAAACCCGACACGCGAAAATCAAGAATTCACTGGTGCGATGTACACAGAATGGGCCGACCCAGTTCGCTGCTTTGGCACTGTTAGGGACCATCTTTTCAGAGGAGCGGTGCATAATTGGGAGCTACAAAGAGAACATGTGGGCTTCTCATGCTCTGACTCTCGCAGGGCCTGATGACCACTGACGAAAGACACGCGGAAGCGAAATTCTGCGAACACTAAGAAGCCGCAGCCGAGGGCTGCTAAAAATTATTCTTGCTGAGTTCGGCCTTTTGATCTCTGTACTCCGCTGGCTGTGATTTCGGACTCCGGTTCCCGTGCCGTTCGCTTGCGCCGTCTACGAAGAAGAAACACACGAAACTGGAATCGCAAGTCCGCGCGAAGCTGTTAACCCATACACATACTTGTATATATATATTTATATATATATATATATATATATATATATATATATATATATATATATATATATATATATATATATATATATATATATATATATATATATATATATATTTATATATATATATAAGCAGTAAAAGAAAACTTCTCGAGGAGCCAGAAAAAATACTTGAGAAATGGTAGACGCACGATTAAAAACAAAAACAGTGGTTGACTGACGTTTCGACTGCGGGACCAGTCTTCATCTTGCGTAACATGCAACGTTGGAGCACGCACGCTTACATAGGTGCAGAGGGTGTGCTGCAGTGTACCCTTTTTTTAACAACATTGGCGGGTTTGGGGCGAGGGAACAGGGAAGGGAGGGCATTATACATGTGGCACTATACATGATGACAAACTCTTTTCTAAAAAGCCCAGCAATATTCAACTGCATCAAAAAAAAACAGGGTAGGGAGTTGTTTAAATACACTTTTCATACGAATTACACGAATAGATGAATGGTGCAGGGAACGTCTCGACACTCGAAATGCAAAGTACACGAACAACAAATAAATGCAGAACGAAAGCCGCCGGTGCCGCATCCATTCCTGAAAACACCAATTACCGGCGGCTTGGGGAATGTCAGGGCACTTTACAAGTTCACAGAAGTCGCCGAAGAGCGCACGTGCCAGCAACGCAACCAATTATTTAGCCAGGTAGGAAGTAACTAGGTGTGTCCTGCGTGAAAGCAACTATTGAATCGTAAGCCAGTAAGGGTCAACAAGTTTCTGTGTATACAATAAAAGCATGTCACAGCATGATGGAGGCATGCAAAGAAGTGAGTAATGATTGACAGTCCAAGAAGCGGAGGGGTGGGGGAACCGTGCAACACGAAGAAGATGGTGAGTGACCTCGCGGACAGCGCGTTCGCGATAACAAATTGAACCCCCCAAAGGGGGCTGCGAACCGCGGGAGCGGAGGCGTACGGGGATGCAGCTACTTTTCCACGAAAAAAAAGGGGAGACAGACAAGGGTGGGGAGGGGGGGGGGGACGTGTGGTGGCTGACAGTGTTCGGTAGGGCGAATGAAACAAGAAAAAAAAACGGTGAAAGGAAAACAGTGAAAATGGCTTAGGTACCCACCAAAGACGATAATTTCCCACAACTCTCATTAATGCCTGAAGATGCAGATTTGAACTTGTAAATGAGATACGATTCGCGGATTAGTCGATCATGGTGAGAGCGAAACCCAGATTCTAATATCGTGGCTCTGACGTGGTCAAAAGAGTGCCCAGAAAGGTTAACGTGTTTTGACAACGGGAGAGATGGCAGAGTTTTGGAATGTGACTTGTGAATATTAAACCTAGATCTGAACGACTTTTGTGTTTGCCCGATGTATTTTAGGTGGCACACCGGACACTCGAGCAAATATACCACATTGGAACTATCACAGTTCAGGTTTCCTTTGAGTTTTAGACGAAAGTCAGAGGCTGAACTGACCGCGGTATCCGTTGTGGACATGTGCGTGCATAGTTGACATCGAGGCTTCCCGCAAGGACTGCATCCGCCGGTCGTTTGAGTCCTTATTTTGGATGAGGTCAGGACATCCCTAATGTTTTTGTTTCTCCTGTACACAACCCGTGGGGGTTCGGGAAAAAATATGTTTTAGGCGCTCACTTTGGGTAAGAATGTTATAGTGCTTTTTTAGTATAGACGAGACTTTGGCAACAGATGCGGAATGTGTTACGACCAAGTTCGTTTGCGGTTTGTCGTGGGAGGTTTTGGTGCCTCTGAGAATGTCTGAGCGATTCAGGTTTCGTGCTTTGTCTATAGCGTTGTCAATTATTTCAACGGGATATTTTTGTTTCAGAAGTGCACTGCGTAGCTCCTTACAATTATCATTGAAGTGCTCTTCCTTTGAGCAAATTCGACGAAAACGATGAGCTTGGCTATAGGGAATTCCGGTTTTGCAATGTTTGACGTGACTGCTTTGAAAATGTAGGTACTGTTGTTTGTCGGTCGGTTTTCGGTACAGTTTAGTTATCAGTTTGCCCTCTGAGATGGTGATGTTTACGTCAAGAAAATTAACACTAGACGGGGAGTATTGGTAAGAAAAAGAAATGGAGGGATGCGCAGAGTTGAACGCGTCTATGAAGGTTATCAGATTCGTCTGCCCGTGGGTCCAAATCAGGAATACATCATCAATGAAACGCTTATAATAGAGTGGCTTTAAGCTCTGGCTATTCAGAAATTCACCCTTTAGGACGTCCATAAATATATTGGCATAGTTTGGCCCTACGCGTGTTCCCATAGATGTGCCACTTATTTGGACGTAGTGTTTTCCATCGAACTAAAAATTGTTAAGCTCTAGAATTAGCCGAAGAAGAGTGCTTAGTGTAGAGCCATCAACAAGTTTGTCAAAGGTTGCTTCTCTGTAAGCGTGAGTTACTGCTCGGATTCCATCGTCGTGCGGAATATTTGTGTAGAGTGACGCAACATCCATTGTAACCAGGAGGGAATTGCTGGGAATATCCAAATCTAAAACATCCGAAAGGAAGTGGTTAGTATCTTTAATGTAGGCAGGAAAACTAGGCGGTATGATGCTAATTATCGAGTCCACGTACCGCGAAAGGTGTTCCGTGAGGGTGCCTATCCCCGCGACGATTGGGCGGCCGGGATTATCTTTTTTGTGGACTTTTTGGCAGCAAGTAAAACCTGCCAGCTACAGGATTAAGCGGAACAAGTGAATGGGCGGTTCTTTCTGCCATTACTCCATCCTTCACCAATTGAGTGAGATGTTCTTTAATGGTTTCTTTAAAGTAGGCTGTAGGATCATTTTCGAGTTGTTTGTAGAATGACGAGTCTGATAGCTGCCTTTGTGCTTCTTTATGCACCCCCTTTGTCAGCTGGTTTAATTACAATATCAGTGCGGTGAGAGAGGGTTTCTAAAAAATTTTTTCTCTGATTGAGAGGTTATGGCGGAAGGTAGACTGCTTTTTGTAAGCTTCAATGATGTCTTGTTCCACAGCTTTGATATACATATCTAAGCACTCGTCCCGCTGGGGGGGTGGTGTCCAGTGTTGAGGGCTTGGAAGCAATTTAGCAGTGTCACTACATGTTTCGCGGTCATGAAAGTATTCCTTCAGCCTCATAGTACGGGCAAAATTTTCTAGATGTTTAAAAAGCAGGAATTCGGAAAAACCCCCTGTTGTTGGGCAAAAACTCAAACCCCTAGAAAGTATGCTCAAATCGGAATTAGACAAAACCGCATCTGCAAGTTGACTATGTTACTACTCTCGACATCTTCTTGCTGTGTGACTGGTAAGGTGCTAACAGGGGACCCGTCTGGTTTAGGGATAACATTATGACGCGAGAATTTTTCGGCCTTGACATCAGACAGCTTATCTCGAACCTTTAATTCGTGCGAGGCCAATGACTCGATCTCATGTTTGTTGAGATGGGGAAAGAGACGTTTTTCGTTCCTTACCAAAAGTTCAAAATTTGTCTGGTAGTGATCGATAATTATGCGTATCAAGTCCAATGAAGCGGATTTGAGCACACTGTCCCACTTTTCCTTATTTGCAGGCGACAACTCAGATGTGGCTGATTTTAATTCTATTGCAAGACCTTTGGGCATAATGGAGGAATTGAGGTACTGTTTAAGAGTGGAGGCATGCATCTCATATCGGACGCGTTTGTCGGTTAGTTTTCTGGCATCTAAAAATTTCCTAGAGACATTATGGTTGGTTGCGTTACCGGCATCAGTTGGGCACAGTCAATCCTTGCGGCCCCGGGGCGGGAACTTTGAAGTGTTCGAACGGAGGTTGTACTGCCGGCTCGAAGAGGTTGCAGTGGAAGGCACCGCAGGGGCAGCGGCCGAGGCGGCGTAGCTGCGCGGCGGTGATGTTGAGGCCTGAAGGGTCGGCTCCGCCGGCGCTGAGTTGGTCGGCCAGGTCGAAGACCAGGTTGTAGACGGGCCCCTCCTGCTGAGGCACATTCCATGGAGGTAGCTGGCCATGAGAGCGACGCCTTCGAAGCTGGGGTGAAGGTATGGGTATGGCGTATATATATAAATATATATATATATATATATATATATATATATATATATATATATATATATACATATATATATATATATGCAGAAACATCGGTCGGCAGTCTACAACGCCAAAGGAAGCATAGGGGTGTGGTTAGGCTCTATTTTTTACTATAGTTAATGAAGTTAAGATTTTTTTTAATCTAAGAAAGAAAGAAAGAAAGAAAAACACGCGCCCAGAGTGGGGACCGAACCCACGCCTTTCGATTAGATCTCGAATGCCTTACCAATTCGGCTATCTGGGCGACTGTGTTCTCCTTCACTTTCTGGGCTATTTATATTTACTAGAAGTGTATCTGACGCTTGAGGGTGGTAGCCAGCGCCACTCTGACTACACGGGGAGAAGGGGACCTTCTTTTTAACCCCCGGGGCGTGACTCACACGTCTACAGCCTGTCATGAGCGGGTAACTGGCGGGAAGCCCTCTTATGCTACCTAGGCATCAAGGCTGCCAGAACCGAGACCCTCGCTAGGCTTTCGCAGAATAATATAGTAAGTAAGTAAATGAGGGGCTCGTTGAGGAAATGCAGAAACATAGGTCGGCAGTCTACAACGCCAAAGGAGGCATAGGGGTGTGGTTAGGCTCTATTTTTAACTATGGTTAATGAAGTCAAGATTTTTTTTAATATAAGGAAGAAAGAAAGAAAGAAAAACACGCGCCCAGAGTGGGGACCGAACCCACGCCTTTCGATTAGATCTCGAATGCCTTACCAATTCGGCTATCTGAGCGACTGTGTTCTCCTTCACTTTCTGGGCTATTTATATTTACTAGAAGTGTATCTGACGCTTGAGGGTGGTAGCCAGCGCCACTCTGACTACACGGGGAGAAGGGGACCTTCTTTTCTTTCTTCTTTCTTCCTTATATTAAAAAAAATCTTAACTTCATTAACCATAGTAAAAAATAGAGCCTAACCACACCCCTATGCCTCCTTTGGCGTTGTAGACTGCCGACCTATTTTTTTGCATTTCCTCAACGAGCCCCTCATTTACTTACTTACTATATTAATCTGCGAAAGCCTAGCGAGGGTCTCGGTTCTTGCAGCCTTGATGCCTAGGTAGCATAAGAGGGCTTCCCGCCAGTTAACCGCTCATGACAGGCTGTAGACGTTTGAGTCACGCCCCGGGGGTTAAAAAGAAGGTCCCCTTCTCCCCGTGTAGTCAGAGTGGCGCTGGCTACCACCCTCAAGCGTCAGATACACTTCTAGTAAATATAAATAGCCCAGAAAGTCAAGGAGAACACAGTCGCCCAGATAGCCGAATTGGTAAGGCATTCGAGACCTAATCGAAAGGCGTGGGTTCGGTCCCCACTCTCGGCGCGTGTTTTTCTTTCTTTCTTTCTTTCTTATATTAAAAAAATCTTAACTTCATTAACCATAGTAAAAAATAGAGCCTAACCACACCCCTATGCCTCCTTTGGCGTTGTAGACTGCCGACCTATTTTTCTGCATTTCCTCAACGAGCCCCTCATTTACTTACTTACTATATTAATCTGCGAAAGCCTAGCGAGGGTCTCGGTTCTGGCAGCCTTGATGCCTAGGTAGCATAAGAGGGCTTCCCGCCAGTTACCCGCTCATGACAGGCTGTAGCGTTTAAGTCACGCCCCGGGGGTTAAAAAGAAGGTCCCCTTCTCCCCGTGTAGTCAGAGTGGCGCTGGCTACCACCCTCAAGCGTCAGATACACTTCTAGTAAATATAAAAAGCCCAGAAAGTGAAGGAGAACACAGTCCCCCAGATAGCCGAATTGGTAAGGCATTCGAGATCTAATCGAAAGGCGTGGGTTCGGTCCCCACTCTGGGCGCGTGTTTTTCTTTCTTTCTTTCTTCCTTATATTAAAAAAATCTTAACTTCATTAACCATAGTAAAAAATCGAGCCTAACCACACCCCTATGCCTCCTTTGGCGTTGTAGACTGCCGACTTATGTTTCTGCATTTCCTCAACGAGCCCCTCATTTACTTACTATATTAATCTGCGAAAGCCCAGCGAGGGTCTCGGTTCTGGCAGCCTTGATGCCTAGGTAGCATAAGAGGGCTTCCCGCCAGTTACCCGCTCATGACAGGGTGTAGACGTTTAAGTCACGCCCCGGGGGTTAAAAAGAAGGTCCCCTTCTCCCTGTGTAGTCAGAGTGGCGCTGGCTACCACCCTCAAGCGTCAGATACACTTCTAGTAAATATAAATAGCCCAGAAAGTGAAGGAGAACACAGTCGCCCAGATAGCCGAATTGGTAAGGCATTCGAGATCTAATCGAAAGGCGTGGGTTCGGTCCCTACTCTGGTCGCGTGTTTTTCTTTCTTTCTTTCTTCCTTATATTAAAAAAAATCTTAACTTCATTAACCATAGTAAGAAATAGAGCCTAACCACACCCCTATGCCTCCTTTGGCATTGTAGACTGCCGACCTATGTTTCTGCATTTCCTCAACGAGCACCTCATTTACTTACTTACTATATTAATCTGCGAAAGCCTAGCGGGGGTCTCGGTTCTGGCAGCCTTGATGCCTAGGTAGCATAAGAGGGCTTCCCGCCAGTTACCCGCTCATGACAGGCTATAGACGTTTAAGTCACGCCCCGGGGGTTAAAAAGAAGGTCCCCTTCTCCCCGTGTACTCAGAGTGGCGCTGCGTACCACCCTCAAGCGTCAGATACACTTCTAGTAAATATAAATAGCCCTGAAAGTGAAGGAGAACACAATCGCCCAGATAGCCGAATTGGTAAGGCATTCGAGATCTAATCGAAAGGCGTGGGTTCGGTCCCCACTCTGGGCGCGTGTTTTTTTTTCTTTCTTTCTTCCTTATATTAAAAAAAATCTTAACTTCATTAACCATAGTAAAAAATAGAGCCTAACCACACCCCTATGCCTCCTTTGGCGTTGTAGACTGCCGACCTATTTTTCTGCATTTCCTCAACGAGCCCCTCATTTACTTACTTACTATATTAATCTGCGAAAGCCTAGCGAGGGTCTCGGTTCTGGCAGCCTTGATGCCTAGGTAGCATAAGAGGGCTTCCCGCCAGTTACCCGCTCATGACAGGCTGTAGACTTTTGCGTCACGCCGCGGGGGTTAAAAAGAAGGTCCCCTTCTCCCCGTGTAGTCGGAGTGGCGCTGGCTACCACCCTCAAGCGTCAGAAACACTGCTAGTAAATATAAATAGCCCAGAAAGTGAAGGAGAACACAGTCGCCCAGATAGCCGAATTGGTAAGGAATTCGAGATCTAATCGAAAGGCGTGGGTTCGGTCCCCACTCTCGGCGCGTGTTTTTCTTTCTTTCTTTCTTTTTTATATTAACAAAATCTTAACTTCATTAACCATAGTAAAAAATAGAGCCTAACCACACCCCTATGCATCCTTTGGCGTTGTAGACTGCCGACATATGTTTCTGCATTTCCTCAACGAGCCCCTCATTTACTTACTTACTATATTAATCTGCGAAAGCCTAGCGAGGGTCTCGGTTCTGGCAGCCTTGATGCCTAGGTAGCATAAGAGGGCTTCCCGCCAGTTACCCGCTCATGACAGGCTGTAGACGTTTGAGTCACGCCCCGGGGGTTAAAAAGAAGGTCCCCTTCTCCCCGTGTAGTCAGAGTGGCGCTGGCTACCACCCTCAAGCGTCAGATACACATCTAGTAAATATAAATAGCCCAGAAAGTGAAGGAGAACACAGTCGCCCAGATAGCCGAATTGGTAAGGCATTCGATATTTTATCGAAAGGCGTGGGTTCGGTCCCTACTCTGGGCGCGTGTTTTTCTTTCTTTCTTTCTTCCTTATATTAAAAAAAAACCCAACTTCATTAACCATAGTAAAAAATAGAGCTTAAGCACACCCCTATGCCTCCTTTGGCATTGTAGACTGCCGACCTATGTTTCTGCATTTCCTCAACGAGCACCTCATTTACTTACTTACTATATTAATCTGCGAAAGCCTAGCGGGGGTCTCGGTTCTGGCAGCCTTGATGCCTAGGTAGCATAAGAGGGCTTCCCGCCAGTTACCCGCTCATGACAGGCTGTAGACGTTTAAGTCACGCCCCGGGGGTTAAAAAGAAGGCCCCCTTCTCCCCGTGTAGTCAGAGTGGCGCTGGCTACCACCCTCAAGCGTCAGATACACTTCTAGTAAATATAAATAGCCCAGAAAGTGAAGGAGAACACAGTCGCCCAGATAGCCGAATTGGTAAGGCATTCGAGATCTAATCGAAAGGCGTGATTTCGGTCCCCACTCTGGGCGCGTGTTTTTCTTTCTTTCTTTCTTCCTTATATTAAAAAAATCTTAACTTCATTAAACATAGTAAAAAAATAGAGCCTAACCACACCCCTATGCCTCCTTTGGCATTGTAGACTGCCGACCTATGTTTCTGCATTTCCTCAACGAGCCCCTCATTTACTTACTTACTATATTAATCTGCGAAAGCCTAGCGAGGGTCTCGGTTCTGGCAGCCTTGATGCCTAGGCAGCATAAGAGGGCTTCCCGCCAGTTACCCGCTCATGACAGGCTGTAGACGTTTCAGTCATGCCCCGGGGGTTAAAAAGAAGGTCCCCTTCTCCCCGTGTAGTCAGAGTGGCGCTGCGTACCACCCTCAAGCGTCAGATACACTTCTAGTAAATATAAATAGCTCTGAAAGTGAAGGAGAACACAATCGCCCAGATAGCCGAATTGGTAAGGCATTCGAGATCTAATCGAAAGGCGTGGATTCGGTCCCCACTCTGGGCGCGTGTTTTTCTTTCTTTCTGTCTTTCTTTTTTATATTAAAAAAATCTTAACTTCATTAACCATAGTAAAAAATAGAGCCTAACCACACCCCTATGCCTCCTTTGGCGTTGTAGACTGCCGACCTATTTTTCTGCATTTCCTCAACGAGCCCCTCATTTACTTACTTACTATATTAATCTGCGAAAGCCTAGCGAGGGTCTCGGTTTTGGCAGCCTTGATGCCTAGGTAGCATAAGAGGGCTTCCCGCCAGTTACCCGCTCATGACAGGCTGTAGACTTTTGCGTCACGCCGCGGGGGTTAAAAAGAAGGTCCCCTTCTCCCCGTGTAGTCGGAGTGGCGCTGGCTACCACCCTCAAGCGTCAGATACACTTCTAGTAAATATAAATAGCCCAGAAAGTGAAGGAGAACACAGTCGCCCAGATAGCCGAATTGGTAAGACATTCGAGATCTAATCGAAAGGCGTGGGTTCGGTCCCCACTCTGGGCGCGGGTTTTTCTTCCTTTCTTTCTTCCTTATATTAAAAAAATCTTAACTTCATTAACTATAGTAAAAAATAGAGCCTAACCACACCCCTATGCCTCCTTTGGCATTGTAGACTGCCGACCTATGTTTCTGCATTTCCTCGACGAGCCCCTCATTTACTTACTTAGTATATTAATCTGCGAAAGCCTAGCGAGGGTCTCGGTTCTGGCAGCCTTGATGCCTAGGTAGCATAAGAGCGCTTCCCGCCAGTTACCCGCTCATGACAGGCTGTAGACGTTTGAGTCACGCCCCGGTGGTTAAAAAGAAGGTCACCTTCTCCCCGTGTAGTCAGAGTGGCGCTGGCTATGACCCTCAAGCGTCAGATACACTTCTAGTAAATATAAATGGCCCAGAAAGTGAAGGAGAACACAGTCCCCCAGATAGCCGAATTGGTAAGGCATTCGAGATCTAATCGAAAGGCGTGGGTTCGGTCCCCACTGTGGGCGCGTGTTTTTCTTTCTTTCTTTCTTCCTTATTTAAAAAAAATCTTAACGTCATTACCCATAGTAAAAAATAGATTCTAACCACACCCCTATGCCTCCTTTGGCGTTGTAGACTGCCGACCTATGTTTCTGCATTTCCTCAACGAGCCCCTCATTTACTTACTTAATATATATATATATATATATATATATAACACAGAAATAAGGGTTGGCAGTCGTGAAAACCTCGGAAAGCAAAGGGGAGGATGTGGTAGATCATTGAAACAGATTAGGAATTTGGAAAGAAAGAAAGAAAGTGAAGAAAAAATGCCCGCCAGGTGGGATTCGTATCCCACCTGGCGGGCATTTTTTCTTCACTTTCTTTCTTTCTTTCCAAATTCCTAATCTGTTTCAATGATCTACCACATCCTCCCCTTTGCTTTCCGAGGTTTTCACGACTGCCAACCCTTATTTCTGTGTTATTTTCAACGAGCCCCTCATTTCCTATTCTGATTCGCTATATATATATATATATATATATATAAAGTAAGAAACCTCGGTAACAGCAACAGCGGAGGGTTTATTTCGACGTTTCGACTTCGAGACAAGTCTTCTACAGGAATGATGGCTTCGGTCGTTTCGGAAGAGAGCATATATGTCGAAAGTGGAAAGCGGGTTTACGAATGGCCAACGATACCACACAGAAACATATGTGAACAACACAAACACGAAGCGGGAATCTTCCTTATTGGAAGAATGAACTAAAAATGAACAACGAAGAGAGAGACGCCAAGATAGTTGGAGAGAAAAAAAAAGAAAAAAAGGAAGAAAGGGAGATGAAAGAGCACTGAACAGGAATTGGAGTGGTGGCGGAAACGCGAAAAGCTCAACAGCGTCCGAAAGTGGGGTTGTAGAACAAAGGAGTGAAGGCAATATATCTTCCGCCGCTAGCCGTCACTATGCTAACGCCCAGACGCTCCGAGGGATCGCGTTTCCGTTGATTGAAAGCGAGTGTCCCGCCATATGTTCGGAAAGTGCAAACAAGGCATTTTACAGCCCGTTTATGGGCCCGTTCCCGGAGCTGAGACAATTAAAGGACGTTTTGTGTTCGTGCAGAAGGAAACGGTCCGCCACCATTCCACCGTTCCCTCGCCGGACGGACGCCTTCCGAGAACGGGGCGCTAGGCCGAGTTTTCAGGTCTTTGTTAAGAGCTGCCACTTTGCAGTTCAGCGACAACCCGTGCGTCGTCGGTGTCTCCCCTCCGCTGAGTGGGGGATGGGAGGGAAAACAGCCAAACCAGAACGCAAGCTGCTCAACGAGATGGGGGGGGGGGAACGGAGAAAATAAACCCCGATGGTTCGGTAGCCGGGCTTAGAAGACGAGTGTAGGTGCAAGGGAGGGAAAAATAGATTTGCAAGCAGTCATAAATGTAACCAGTCCGCCTGGGCGAATAGTGATAACAGCGGCAAAGATATGTGCGCTCGAGTAATAACGCAGACCCCAAAATTGTATTGCTTATCTTCCGGGTTATGCGCCATATCCAAACGTTTAAATCCCCCAACCAATTTTCGAACACGTGTTTTGGGGAGAAGGTAAACAGAAGTTATTGCTGAAACAGCACCGACACTAAGCAACATTACTTAATTGTAAGATTGTGACGGAGATTTAGAAAAAGTTTCCAAAGTTATAACACAAGATTATAAAAGAGAGAATTAAGAAGAAAAAAAAAAGGATAGGAGTGAACACGAAGAGCGGAAAAGGAGAGAAGGAATAAAAATGAAAACAAAAACGGAAAAACATCAGCAATGTGGGAAAAATCCACTGAACAAACGCTCACGTGCATGTGATTTCGAGAGTCCGGTTCCGGCTACACCCACAGCGCCACTGATACGGTTAGGTAGATGACAATGTTTTAATCGCTGCAAGTGTGCCTGGGTCCTCATTTATACATTTTTTTATTGTATTGAATCGGTATATGAGGTATGATTCACGTTGTTCTCGTTCCCGGTTTGACCTGAACCCCGTCTCTAAGAGCGTGACGCTTAGTTTATCGAAAGAATGATCTGGAAGGCTGAGGTGTCTGGAGAGAGGCAGGGTCGGGCGCGTTTTGGCGTGCGCTTTGTGAATATTGAACCGGAGCCTGAAAGAGGTCCCTGTCTGCCCTATATATTGCATTCGACACACATTGCATTCAATCAAATAAATCACATTGGAAGTGTCGCACGTCATGTTCCCGCGAATTTTTAAAGAGTACTCCGAGTTGGAGCTTTGAGCAATGCTTGTCTGTTGCATTGCCTTGCAGACAAGGCACCGCGGTTTCAGGCATGGCCGGCATTCATTATGCGCGGACAATGAATTTGTCCTTGCGTTATATATATATATATATATATATATATATATAAATATATATATATATATATATATATATATATATATATATATATATATATATATATATATCAAACACTGCGAATGACGCACTATGCCCCGTGAACGTATGCTCTCATACGGTGGCCATGGGCAATAATGGGTATGTAGTGAATGGGGACTGTGAAGACGACGAGGAGATAGCACCGGCCTCGTGGAGAACGCGGCACGATCTCTGATAGCTCGCTGCATTGTGATCATCTCTCCGGCTAGTCGTCTCAGTGCCTACCTGATTACCGTCACCTGGAATCCTACCATTCCCTGCCAATAAACACATCTTCAAATAGAAATTTTATCCTGGGTTACAAGTAAAAGGTAAACTGTGTTATTTGACAAGGCGATCTTGTGCCCACAAGCAATGAGCTCTGGCTTTCTTCCTCTTTCTCTTTGTTTGGAGCGCACTCCTCCTCCTCTTCCTTGCTTTCGTGCACCGCCTAACATCCCAACGGGAAGGTACACCACTATGGACATGTCGGGAAGTTCCAACTGTTGTACCACGGAAGCTGCTGCATTGCTCCCCCCTTCGGGGTGTCATCGACCCGATGCCACCAGAACGTGTACGCGAAGGGGGAACAAAAAAAAGGAATACACAGAATAAAATAACAAACAGACGAAACACAAGGCAGCAAGAGTGCAGCAGTAACCGGGAAAATAGTACACGCACAGTAGGTCAAACGGGAGTGTCCAATGGCCGGTCGTAATATGGCTTAAGGCGCACCACGTGCACAACTTCAGAACTCGGTCGACGTCGGGAAGAAACGTTGGAGTTGCTCGCAGGTAACACCGCGTAGTTCAGGTCGGAGATACGTCGGATAACCTTGTAGGGACTGAAGTAGCGGCGAAACAGCTTCTCCGACAGTCCACGGCGGCGGATAAGCGTCCATAAGTCAAACAAGGTCGCCGGGAACAAAACTCCACATTCTGTCGTCTCAGGTTATATTGCCGGGCGTTGATTTGCTGTCGCTTAGGGATGCTAAATCTTGCAAGCTGACGAGCTTTTTCAGCGGTTTGCGGTCATTCGTTAACTTTAGTGCCGGCTGCACGTAATTATCCACAGGGAGCATTGCGTCGATAGTTGTTGTCACTGGGTGGCGAAAAATAAGCAAAAATGGTGTAAACCGGGTCATTTCCTGCATGGCTGTTTTATAGGCTAAAGTGGCAAAAGGGAGAATTTCATCCCATGTCTTGTGGTTGAGGTCGATGTACATAGACAACATGTCAGGCTAGGTTCTATTAGGTCGTTCCGTGAGGCCGTTTGTTTGGGGGTGATAAGCAGTAGTCTTGTGGTGAGTACTGTGCGTCAAGCGCAATACTTAACGTATGAAGTCAGATGTGAAAGCCGTCCCCCGGTCAGTCAGTACTGCAGCGGGCGCTCCATGACTGAGGACAAGTTTGTGAAGAAAGAACTTCGCAACCATGGCAGCGGTTACCCGAGGAAGAGCATGTGTCTCTGCATATCGCGTGAAATAATTCGTTGTTACAATGCTCCACTTGTTCCCTGAGGCTGACTTGGGGAAGGCGCCCGTATATCCATTCCGATTTGGTTAAATGGTGCGTTAGAAGGGTCTACTGGGTGAAGCAGTCCTGCAGATATGATGGGTGGCGTCGTCCGGCCCTGGCAGTCCCGACAGGTCTTCACGTACTGTTGCGCCGAGGCTAAGAGGTTTGGCCAGTAATACTTCTTAGCAATTCTTGCCAATGTGCGAGTGATCCCTAAATTCCCAGCTGCAGGTTCGTCCTGGCATGCTTGCAAAATTTCCGCGCGTAATTCTGCCGGTACGACAAGAAGAAATTTCTCTTTATTCTGATCGTAACTTCGCTTGTAAAGTACGTTGTCGCGTAGGCAGAACGAGTTGATTCCTCTGAGAAAAGCACATGGAGGCCCAGCGTTGTTATCCCGCAGGTAATAAATGAGGGGTCTGAGCTGCATGTCGGCCAGTTGGCGGGCACCCATATCTGCCGTTTGGATCATCCCGGCAAAGAGGAAGTCCTCGTCCCCGTCTTCAATGGAATCGGTGAAATCGGTGGCTTTGACAAACAACCAGCATCGCTGTTCTTGCTGCCCGACTTGTACACGACAGTAACGCCGTACTCTTGTGGTCTTAAACTCCAACGAGCAAGCCGTCCAGAAGGGTCCTTGAAGTTCGCGAGCCAGCAAAGGGCGTGATGGTCGCTGACCGCTGTGAATGGCTGACCATACAGGTATGGACCAAATTTGCTGGCAGCCCAGATGACGGCAAGGCATTCTTTTTCTGTCCCGAATAATTTCTTTCTACTTTGGAAAGGGTGTGACTAGCGTAGGCTATAACTGTTTCCACTCCAGCCTGCCATTGTATAAAAATAGCGAAAATTCCCACATTGCTGGCACCAGTGCGGATTGCCGTGTCGGCGGCGTTATCGGAGTGGGCTAGAACTGGAGCACTTTGTAGGTGTCTACGCAATGTGTCAAAAACCTCTTGTTGGTCGTCTCCCCAGGAGAACGGCACATCTTCTTTCATAACTCGGTTCGGTGGCTCGGCTATATTCAAAAATCCCTCCACAAATCGTCTTTAATAGGCACAGACACCCAGAAAGCGTCGCACAGCCTTGTTATCTTTTAGCCGCGGAAATGATGATGATGAAGCAACATTTGGCAGTCGTCACAGTTTATCTCATCCCCTGTAGCGATTGTCTATTTCGAAGTTTGCCACTGGCATTTCTCCCTTTTGCTTCTTGCAGATCCATCACAATCGTGAATTGTGCTGTGTCCTTTTTTATTTCTGATCCCACATCCTTGTAGAAGTTGTGTGCAGCTTCATCATCATCATAACTGGTTGTTGGCTCATAGACCTGTACTATTTTTAACTTGTATCACTTGTTTAGCCTAATCATGACAGCCGCGCTATCTCGCGAATGCTGAGAATCTCCTCCACTTTTATGCAGCTGTTTAATTTTTTGGCTCATAATACCTTCTTCTTTTCGTAATTCATATTGTTGGAGCTCGAACCTTTTGCTTTCCGGACATCTCCTGATTGCTCCGAAGAGGGTTTTTTAACCGTTTTAACCTTGACATCTTTCTTTTACTGTGTCCTATTAAAAGCTGCATTACCTGCAGGGATTCTTCCTCGAGAATATCTTTCCACCATGCCAATTTATCTTGCGTTATGTGCAGTCATAGCCGGGGTAAGTCTTAACCGCAGTCCAATACCGCAAGCACTGGTGCTAATGCTTATGCAGCGACAACTGCGTCGACATATTTTAGTAGTAGTAATTTTTATTTCCAATTAAACAGCTACAGGCCACATGAAGCATGGCGATGTAAGACCATACAAAAAACGGAACTGGAGGGCAGATATCCATCACACGCGAACCAGAATTTTAAGTTTGTCACAGCTTTTGACATACATTTTGAATAACTAATCCTGCTAACTTTATGAACAATAAACCAAAAGGCAACATTCAAGAAAGACATAGTTTTGAAGTATGTGGTAGGGAGAGATGAACAAGAAATATTTTAGGAAAGGTACGGATTTCATGTAGATGATGGTTTCATGTAGAAGCGATGGCATGAGAAAGGTCATTCCAATTTGCTCTAGAGCGAGGTCAAGCCGATAAATTCAGGGCAAGTGCTTTTTCTAGGCACGCTTAAAGGTGAAGTGCTTGTGCAAACGTGGTGACGCATGCAGGAGCTTCCAGAGGAGAAGGAATGTGTCTCATTATAGCGGTATTTATATAACACACGCCAGAGCTACCACGCGCCAAACTTGTAATGGTTGTATTAGAGCGTAAAGTTTTATTTGTGGCATGTTTGAAGAGAAATGACAGCTGCATGAAATGAAGCTAGCGACTTTATTTTAGATTGACTTGAGCAAACGAGCTAAGTTATGTTACTGATGTGGCCATATTGATGAAGCGAATTCCAAATACAGGCGGACGAGTGTAACATGACGCAATTTACGAATGGCAGTTGGCGCGTTTCGCAGGTAACGGGGCAGGTACCACAAATTTTTAGACCATTTGGCACAGATTGAAATAATGTGAGCGGATCCGGAAGCACCAGGAGTGTAATTAATAACTAAATGTGTGTGGGGTGTGGATCGTTATATTCGGCGTTATTTACCTAGTAGGAAAAATCAGCCTCTTTCTTGGAGAGACAGTTCGGCATTTATTAATGTTTAAGGTTATTTGCCATGTCAAGCACCTGGAATTTACATCCAGGTCTCTCTGCCATATATTGCGATCTTAGACACTAATAATGACGCAATAAATTATAAATAAATGTTCGTTGGCAAGTCGTACATGCAAATTGTAAAAGTAATAAATCGAGAATGCTGGCTTGAAGTATACCAGAGGTGACGCCAAATATTCCAAAGAAAATCTATACTTCAGTCGGTGAACTGTTGCCGAAACGATAATAGTTTTGGCAGCCATGATAAAGTTATGGACTTTGGTCTGAGCACAAAAAATTATAAATTAGGCGACATTAGGCATCTCGATAAAAAGCGTTTCGAAAAATCACGAATACTAAGTTAGTTTGATAGCAATTCTTAAAATTGAAATATAATTCAGACCTAAATTCAAGCAGCTGTGTGTCACAAGAGAACCCTTTTGTAAAGCCATAAATAATATTGGAACATTTCTTTTTTTTCTTAAGGTGTCTGAAAATGTGCGGTGCCATGATGTGCTGATGCAACTTACAGAAACTGCATTTTAAGGAAATGGGACAATTGTTCACTGGTGAAGTTTTATGTGCATTTTCAAAGCGAGAAGAACATTTACTATTTTCCAATCTCGGGGTAGCTGACGTGAAGTTAAAGACTGCTTAAAATGTGCAATAATGTTTTACTTGAAACCTGTACTATGCTTGTAATATGAGTGTTTTTCTTATCAATAGCACTAGATGTGGATACTTTTGGGGAATAATTATGGAAGTGGCGAATTCATTGCGATATTTAAATTTGCAATAAAATGGTAAACAAGATCAGTGACATTTCGCACAATCGAATGATTTTCCTTGTTGAAGGTGAATGTGGAAATCGGATTGAAAGCACATGCACACTTCCTACCAAAGAGGCTACTTCTCTTTTTGTCAAACAAACCGATTTTTTATCATCAGCACAAGGCAAAACTGTTCGCCGGAACTTTCTCGTATGTTTTATCAGAACAGAAGAAAGATCATGTGTAAATACGTTTTTACGGTCATGTCTAACTCGAGCATTACACCTTTAGTAATTCTGTGTGCTTTTCCACAGTAGATGCGCAAGGCCAGTTTTTACAAGCGTTCCTTTTTTTCTCACGTATGGAAACGTCCGATTAGGCAGGTTATTGTAAGATTATTATTACAATATTTAAGGGTACATATTTATTAAAGACGAGCAAAGTTTGTCTTTTAACAAAGGCAACCTATTGGCAATAAATGTGCGAAAATACATGATCGAGCAAGACATCTATATCAATGTTCATGCCATCATAGTTCCGTCTTCTATAACAGAGTTTCTTATACTAATCAATGGGCTTGCTTGGGTAGAAAATCAAACGGTTTTCTGGAATATGTTGGGGTCACTAAATACATCCAGGAAAAACAGCCCGCTGATTTTACGCGCAGTGGTAAAAACAAATCTAAAACATTGGCGCCCTGTCTATAATTGGAAAGTGAAGGGCATAATTAATTTAGCAATTCTCTTGAGTTTTTACAGGTGGATGGGAGCAAGCGCCAATTATTTTGCGGGTAATGGAAGCCTGTACGAAAGTAAACTTCGTGGTCATGACATTTCTGAAGAGCGATGTTTATACGGCAATGCATCATCAAACAACGCACGGTGATCGTTGAGGGGATGGCAGCAAACACGCATCCTGATGTTGCTAGTCGAGGGCAAAAGGGACCCACAATATTTTGATTGGTGACCCTGTCTCGATGGCGCAGGAGGAAACTGTTTTCTCAACGGAAGAACACCACCATCTCTTTTTGGATGACGGTCCCGTCGGTATGTAAATTTATATCTATCTGGAAGCATAGATTTTCTCGTGAACCCGTTTTCTAACCTATGGGTTGTGTCGTCATTTAGCCATGTAAACCTTAACAAATATCGCTGTCACTGCATTTAAAAATAACAAATACGTTCGAATTACCGAGCAGCATCCAATTAATAATTAAAGGTGATTGTAAGAAACAATTAGCGAAACGTGACCCCGGCCACTTGCGGACATTAGCTCACGTGCTTTTCTTTAGTTGTCGCGCAGATAACACGTACTGTTGCAATAAATATTTCACAGGAACATTTCTTTAGCAGTTGGCAGTTTGTTGACAGAGAAGACAAATTTCTTGTTTCCTCATTTCGCAGTCTACCGATTTGTGCCTTACTAGCCTTGTTCATGGCATAAAATCTTCCTTAACGTTCACGCTTGACCCTTTTATTTTAAATGCAGAGGCAAGAACTTTCTCGTTATCAGTGTGAAATACGAATGTTGGAATTATTGGCTTCATGTTACTGTGTAATAACGACCAAGGCAAAGCACTTGTTTGAATTGGCTGCTTGTGCGAGGCATCTCGAGTTTCTCAATGCAAAGTTCAATTTTTTCGTCTGTTGCAGCTCAACCGTCGTCGTATTCGTCTTTCATTATATAAAATAGCAGGCTTAAAATTCCTATTATATTTTCTGCATCAACGCAGTTCAAAGAAACTGTGCGTAATTGCGTTGTTATATTTTGTGAAACATACAGAGGAGTGCGTCAACTTCAGAATTTGGAGAGATGACACCTGCTTCGAGTGCAACAGTCTTGTCAGTGATGCGTTCAACTTTGTTATCGGTTGCCGCCTGTTTGTCCTTAAAGCCTCATGCTCGTTATGCATCGCCCATTGCCCTTTTTATATTTGGTGGTCAATCTCGACGATAAAGGCCAGGATTTTAAAATAATGATTTTCATCAAAACTAAGAGCTTTCTTAGGGTGTCAGCGATTAGTCTTCACGTCTCGTGACAGCAACAAACAGAAGAAGGCAGAAAATGTTAAACCAAATCGTGAAGACAAGCACAACAACCATTTGAGTTGATCACAAAGTTATACAGCGCACGAAACCGCTATGTAACTGTAATGACTACTCGTAACACAGACAGCACAGTTCACATATGCGAACTGAAACAAGAACAGCGGTGACCATCATTGGTGCTTGCTGTGAAGTGACCGAGGGGTAGCGTTGCTTGTGGCCTTTTATCTTCCGCGCCAGTACTGTCGTCATTGTTGCTCGTGTCGCGTTGCCAGATGTTGGTGCCGGTGGGGATGAAACTTGGCGAAACAGGCACATCGGCAGCCCAGTCCTGCCTTGGGGACGCTGACGGCAACAGTTGGTACAATATTCTGTATGAACCCGTTTTCTAACCTGCCAATGTTTATCGATACTAATCATGCTTGCTATAGTTTTCGTGCCTGATCCTTATTAGCATCCGCCCTTCCGTGTTAGTACGAGATGCACAGCCTGTGGCGGGCCGGGGCGGCCCAGTGGCTAAACGCCAAATACATGGAGGGAATGTGCTACGAAAATTTATGAACAACGCCCGGCGTCACCCGACCGATGCGCGGTGGCGGAAAAAAATATTAGCTGCCTCCGATCTAGCTGGTCAGATACGTTCGTCGGCGGGAAGCGGGGAAGCCAAGGAACCAATCAGGTCTTCCGATTTTCGAGTAAACTTCGCTGTTCTGACGTTCACAGAGATGCAATAGTCTTATACCACATTACTAAGAGGGGACCCTATGCCGAACGTTACGCAACATCGTTTTATGGGGTACGTAGGACGTGTTGTGGCATAGATGAAGCATATCCACACTTAAAAATAGGCTTTCTAACCTTGTGCAATTTTTTCCTTCATGGCCGCCATAATAGGCACATGCTGATTTTAAAGCATAATGAAGTAAATGAAGAAATAGTTTATTGCATGTTCGGCCACACGTCAGCCGGTGTTCAGGTTACCAATGGTGCGCGTGGGCACCTCATAAAATACAGATACGAGTAACTTGTAAACAGTTTTTTTATTACTGCTTCGTTCCCAAGACATACAACACCAAACACTTACAATTCCGAGGTTTTATATCTACGCATCGTTGTTTTACCTTGTAACTGGGGCGTGTAATAAGAACAGGAACCGCCAACGAACCAAGGCACATTTAACACCTATGTTGGATTTTACACTCGCGCAGCCAAAGCTATTTTGATTGTATCTTTGCTTTATGGACACGTAAACACAGTCAGTGTTGATTACCACGTAAGGTAGGAGCCGAAGCACATAAAATTTCAGGCACTAGCCAAAGACGTCTTGAGTTTAGCAAGTAGCATGAACGGCTAGATTGAGCGGGGTAAAATAGTTTGGGGATGCTTAAGGTGAATGGAACCTATATTGTAGGCTACACACATTCCCACGAGAATACTTTTACAGCGAAGGTATATATGCATAGGGTTCGTTATATTTTTCGTGTTTATAAAAAACATAAACGGCCCCCTCGCATCTCGCTTGAATCACGTTTGGCTAGGTTCCTCCGGCTCCCCGGCATAGCATTAGTAACTAACGCTGGAGCACCCCTCCGAGGCTCCACCAGTGCTTGAAGTGTGAGACTGCGGACTGGGGGCGTTTGCTTGTTTGTTTGCATGCCCGCTGTCTGCTACTTCGGACTACACTCACTTTAGTCGAAAGGGTTCTCAGAGATTTGCATCAGTGTGAGCGCTGTCAGCTCTGCCTTCGCTCGCATCGGTCTTCTTTCTCATTGCTTGAACTGCATGCGTGCCTAACTTATTTTGCTTCCATTCCACCGTGGTGGCGGAAACGTGGGCGGGTGGCGGGCATGGTGAAACATTTTTTTTGTCGTTCCGTCCTTTTGATCTGAATGGAGGCACCATCCACGCAAATGTATATGAAGCCCGTAAGACAAGAAAGTGAACATTTTCTGTCACCGAAACTTCGCACCAGCGAAGCCTTGATGGAGTAAAATTACTTTGGTGTTTTGTCTTCTTTTCTTACTATTTCTGTGTTGCGGCCATGACTCAGTCAGTGTGAGTTAGCGTGAGAAGAAATTTATGCTAGCGATGTTATAGAAATTAAATTATAACACAAAGCCAAAAATTGTGATCGCTAGTATATTTACATAGCTCTTATATCTTGTGCTACCCAACTCGTGAAAAACACTCTGAAATGACTGTTCAAATTTTCATTCATTATTTTGTGTTTGAAAGAACACATTCTGCTGAAGAATACGTGGTGAGAAAGATAACCATGCAGCGGATGGCTCTTTTGTAGGCTGCCAAACCACAAGTGTGAATAGTTCGCACTCAAGAATTACTAGAAAGTATAAAAACCTCATCATTACCCTTTGTATAGATTTGTCACGGCGTCGCTTGCTGTGTCTGACTGTCTGGTGTACAAAAACGCGACCAACAATTATTCGCAATATCTCTGGTGGATCTATCAAAATGCATGGGTATTTTCTTCTCTCCGCTTCCCACTTCCGGTTCAACCTTAGCGCACGTTTTTTTTTCGTCTGAAGAGGTGTTTCTTGCAAATACCTCGCGCACTGTGCCAAACGTGCTTAGCGCTCTAATCGAAGAAGTGGTCGCTTCAGCAGCGGCGTCGGCATACCACCACGCAATTTGGTGTCCATGAGTATCCTCATTTCAGCTCCGATACTTCCGTACCTTCTTTCTTGCATGCGTACTGGTTGAAGATGTACGCATTCAAGATGTCCCGGAATGACAAAAAGTTAGGAAAGCTTGCACTCATTCGCAAGATTTCATTGGCAAAGCTGTTGTACGTTATCATTGATGGACAGAAATTTGACTTTTAGTATTGCTGTTGTGTCGTGTTTTATATAGGCGGTATGGTGTTTCAATAATCTTATGTTCAGCAGTGCCAGAGTGAGCTTGTAGTTTTGTCGAAGTTTGCATACGCCACTCTGCAAGCACGACTTGTCTGCTGCGGAAGCTTTGCACGTCGAGCCTCTCTAAGCAGAGCGAGCTCTTCCCCCTCGGCCGTGTCAACTATCCGCGGCCGAGCAGTGTGGAGTCAATGATCACCTGTAGTAGCTTCCACATTCAAGTCTTCTACTGTCCAGAGTGCACGCTCAAGTAGACCCGAGAAGGAGCGAGTGCTCGAGGCACACGTACCCAAGCGCTCGGCATTTTCTTGGTATTTTGAACTGCGCACAGTTTACACAAACTATTTGCTCAATAGTGTTTCTGCTAAAAACTGTTAAAGCTGCGGCAGTTTAAACTCCACGGCTCAACTTCTCTTCGTGTGAACGTGGGGAGAGTATTTTGTACATGTTTTTATTTCATCTTCAATGCAAACATGTGCTAGTGGCAGCCCACGCAACGAAAATTTCGCTCTTATGCTGGACAGGTCAGCTGATTCCAGCAAAGGAGAGAGTAAAAGCACAGTGCATTCTAAAATAGATTTGAAATAATGCCAAACTAGTGCACACACACAGTGCACACACACATTTAATCTCCTTAAGTTTAATTGTACTTTCCGTATTGCAGCAAAAAAGAGAATTTACTCGTATTACCAGTAATACTCAGAAAGATAATGCCCCAAAACAGGGAGGCCCCAGTAATGCCCAGTAATTCTACAAAAAATGGGAAGTGGCATCAGGTCACCACACACAAATATTCATATCACCTATGCTTAAGGTACCATATGATATACCACCAAATATATAATTACACAAGAATTGAATGTCATTGAGCAAGGCGGAATTAACCCATCAATTCAGGGGGCAGCAGGTGCCATATAATAATGACACACGTGTATCTCTAAAATAAAATTACTAAGTCAAATTCAAAATGTTGCACTATATTCGCATTAGGCTTAAAATGATACGCCACACGAAATATACCAAGATTCCTCCCAGAAGCAGCGCTTTGTTTAGCAGTAATTTTCGGGTATCTACGCGTGTAATGATGCTCGAGCGTCCTTCAGAGGCCGTTTCTGCGCGATTCAGCATTTTTTTCAAGTTAACTGGCACATAAAATGCGCTAGTCTTCTTGCTTTGGTTGGGATAATATTTCTAATTGTACATGTATAGTTAAATTTCGTGGAGGTTTGGGATTTCTAGATTTTTTATTTTAAAGCCATTCCAGAAAAAAATTTCTTTGTGTAGCACAGAAAAGCGCTTCTGCGCGTTGAAATGTACGCGTTTTCAAAGGCCTTGTTTTGTCATCCCAGAATTCCCCTGTGCATGTACTATTGTTTTGTTATCCGGTAAAATATCTTGTTCGATACGTTGAGTTTATACAAAGAAGTTAAGCCATAGACGCAAACATTGGAAGGGCAAGTTCCGAAAGTCACCGGGCGTTAGTTCCACAATGACTTTCCTTGCTTCTTTCTGTACTGCGTGTCTCGGATTGTCAGCAAATCTTAACGTCTTTGCGATCGGTGTAGTTCGGCAATATTAGGGTGTCATGTCGGCGAAAAAAACGCGTTAGGAATGGCAGCTGTAAAAACAGTTAAGACAGGTGGGAGCCACTCACAAAAGCTCCAGCGGTGTGCGCACGTGTGGCTATGCGGAAGTTCAGAATTATTCACCAATGTTCCTCTAAGAAATGTGGATGCGTGAAAAAGCGATTTAACCTACCATGTTTTTAAACATGCGTCAGCAGCAATATGTGTCAATTTTAGCAGCCCGATACGTCAAGAAACGACCCCAGTTTAACAAAAAAATGAAATTCACCTGACATTCTAATTACCAGCGTCACATGTGAAAGACCACTTACCAAAAAATGTCGCCACGATATTTACGGACACTGCAAAAAATAGGCAGCCGAGCACACAACAGCCGAGACATTTCCTTTCGCGTACCGCCAAATCAAATATCTGAACTGGCGTATTATAAAACGTAAATAACGTGTAAAATAAAAACATGCCTCATTCAAATATATATAAACGCTAAAAAAAGTACAGCACTATGCGTAGAAAAGTCAGGGTTAATTGCACTTGAGTTTGTTGTTTGCGTGGTAAAGTTCATGCACACCGCATATCTTAGTAGCGGGGGCAAACATTATCCTGTCCTTCTAACTGAGGAAACAAAAGCAAATACTTGGTAGTGGCGTTGATATTAAGAAAATGTACACCTTTTTTGTTTGGTAGAGAGGATGTTTCCCAAGACGTGGTTCGTCGAGCTGTTGAGGCGCAAATGGGCCCAATTGCTCGTCTCCGCCGAGCCTTGACAATGCGTTGTGCCAACTATGGGTGCTCCTTAATGCTCTTAGTAACTGGTTTCGGCGCCTCATTTCTGTTACTTCGTTGTTTTTTTTTTCGTCTTCTCCCTTACACTTTTGCACTTTGCATGCTTTGTTTTCGGTCGTATGGCGACATGGTGCCTCATGCCCGCTTAGCCGCCCCTTCCATATATCGGGGCTGCTGCTGTTCTGGCTCTCACATAACTGCAGAGCTCTTGGATATCGAACCGAGTGGGATTCACACTACACAGTAGGCCCCTATGTCTCAGTATTGTGTGAGTTCTACCTAGTGAACAACGTGAGCGGTTCTCTTTGTTGCTGTTGAGACAAGCCCAGGCGCAATGCGAGCTCAATTCTCGGTTTCAATGGTCGGCTAAGGGAAATCAACCCTCCTTAAAGTTTAAAAACGCACCTTAGCCTCAGTGATAAGGTGTCGTGCTCTGCTGAGCCCAACAATGCGGTTTTAATACCAGCTTTGTTTGCTTCTTTTGGGATGGAAGCGAAAAGGAGAAACACCGGTGTGTCAAGATTTCCGCGCATGGTAAATGTCAGAATGGGGTCTCTGTGCCCTTAGGGAAATGGGCGAGGGTGGATTTGTTTTGTGCAATCATATGTGTGTCCGAAAAAAAAGGCAGGTGCAGTCCCAAAACCCACACTACTCCTGCGGGAAGGCTGGTAGCATCGTTTAGGGTGTACGTGTCTCTACGATGCACGCAGGGTCGCGTAGAAGGATCCGAAAAAGTGGGATAGGGGGGAAGGGTTAATGCACCACCCTGTATATAAACGGCCATGCGTGGTATCGTAGAATCCGTCGACTGTTTTATGTTAAGGTTACAAATGTTTAGAACCAATCGTAATAACTGCATGGAATGCTACTATTTCTTGTGTACACGTATGCTTAGCGTCACCACCACGTGACGAACCTCGACAGTGGCGCGTCCGAGAAGCCAATTGAGCAATATATAAAGAGACGTTGGCTCGAAACGCGCGTACGGGCTCAATCTTCAAATTAGGAGGCGATTTGTTAGCCATTTGCTCGCAGGTTTCACACTAACTAACGTACAAACGCCTGTCCTCGTGGCGTCCGCGCAGCGACCCTTTCATCGCTTATAACAAAATTCTTGAAGAAGGTGATTAAATGAGTATTGATTTATCTGAAATGTAAACACCAATGTATCGGCAAAATGTCTTCCACGGTCAGTTTAAAGCGAAGCTTCCTATGTCTCTATGATTCATCCGTGGGCGCCAAAATCGCCCTGCGGTCAAGCCCAAATTTTCTGCCGATCATAAACAATATTGAAGCGCATCAAGAAAAACGGCTTCCTGCTCGGAATAGAAGCTCGGTCTGACGCGATATCAAGCGCACGTCCCTCCGATTGCACTATCCCACACTGTAAAAGCAGTGCGAATTTGAAGGGGGGTGCATGTACGTGCAAAATTACACGGAAAATCATCCACCCATCCAAATAACAACGGCGATGTTTGAACGCGAAGCTTTTTTTCATGTGACATAAAATGATGAACCGTCAAAGCCTAAATGGCTGTGATCAAAAGTCCAAACTTAGCGCGAGATAAACTGAAAGATAGACGACTCAACGCTCAAACTCAGACGGCCACACAATACGGAACAAGAAGCATTCTCTGACGATGAATATTATCCTGGGAGTGCCCCAAGAAAAAAAAATGCTTCGCATGGTTGCAATCAAATCTTTGTTTCTGGTGCTATGAAGCCGATATCTATCCGATTGCGTCATTATGACAGATTTGAATCAGTTTTGATTTTGAGAGTTGTTCATGGACGTGCAAAGTTACGCAGAAAACGAAAACGAAGTTTTTTTGTGGGAACTGAAAAGCCAACAGACAACGTCAAAGCCGCATAGATCTAGTGCTGCGTTCCAATTCGCCACAGCTTGGTAGACAGTGTACGAAGCAGTCTAACTAGACGTCCAAAGGAATAAAATTGGAACGGCACCGCGGTCGCAAACGCAACACCAGCGTGACGACAGCGTCTTAGCAGACATGCCGAGATGCGCAAGCCGCAAGCTCTGTAAGTAATATTACCATTGTTATTACAAACGTTACATGATTTAAAAATTAAACAAAGTCCTCTTCATCACTAGTAAATTATATTTAATATTTAAATAAAGGAACAAGTGCTTTTGTTTTAACAATAATACGCAAAATGTTGGCGCTGCCGTCACTTATTAGTTTACACAGGAAGGTAGCCTGCATCGTTGCTGACTCCGATGCTGCCGCCTCAAAGCAGTCTTCATTGAATGCTTCGTTCGAATTGGAACTGGGCGGAACAAGCGTACTGTCGGCGAAGACGGCAACGAAGCTGTCTAAACGGTAAATTGGAACGCACCCTAAGGTCCAAACTGTATGCGAGTAAATGTCAAAGCAGCTTGATGAGTCAAAGTCCAAACCGTCTTCAAGTCAAAGTCAAACTTCAGATGACAGCCCAGGAATCCCTCGCGGGAAAGCTCCGGGTTCACCTATCGTCGTGGTAAGACAGACTGGTGCTAGTTATTGTAGTAATTTTGCTAAAGTGGCTACGAAATGAGTTTTTCGCTACAACTGTAATGAAGCCTGAGAGTTGCCACCACGCTTCTATGATAACGTCAATTGAACACACAAGAAACGCCAAAAACGTGAAAGAGGCAAAATTACTTCGAAATATTTTTATTCGCGCGTTGCTTTTAGTGTTGCTGCATTCGGTGGCAGCGAAGCAAAATTATACAAGTCATTTAGCTTGCTGTGCCGAGGGAGAACGGTGATAACTTGAGTAGTTTCTGGTGTAAAGTTATTTTATTATTTATTTATTTATTGATTTACTTCACAGCACCTAACAGGCTCCGAAGATCATTGCGTGAGGGGGAACAAAATAAAACACAAATACATAGCGCAGTACATTGGAATTATATTAGGGTAAAAATGAAACAACAATGAAGCATCATAAATTTGGTAATGCACGGTATTATGAATATCTTGGTATGAGGTAGGGCAGAAAATTAAAACAGAAGCAATGCGAAATGACATAGAGCATTATTATGCGACAACAGCATTATACAATTTTTAAGAACTGTTAAAGTTGACTACAAAATCAATTTTATACAAAGAAAAGAAAATACGAAAAGTGAGAAAGTTTGACAATATGACAACAAAATTTTGATCTGCGAATAAGGTACCAACAAAATGACTGGTAAGCCACTGATGAAATGCATCACGATTCGATAAGCAGGCGATGGCGTTTGGAGGATCATTCCACAATTGCATGGCACGTGGCAGGGCAGGTGAGTTGAATGAATGTGTTCTACCAAATATTCGCTTGCAACTGAATTGATTATGGAGATGAGCTGACATGCGTACATGTGCTTCCAAAGGCAGTGAGGATGGCGTAGCGGAATTTATGTATTTGTGCAGAAGACACAGAAGAGCGATTGAGCGGCGAGTTTCTAACAGCTGAATTGACATATCTATTTTAATTTGAGCAATACTAGCGAGACGGTCATAATTCCGGGAAATGAAGCGAGCAGCTCTATTTCGAATTGATTCTTGTGTTCGTATTAAATATGTTGTGACCATACTTATGAAGCGAACTTCAATGGTGGACGATAGAAAGTTAGGCTAATTTGCGGATATCAGTAGGTGCGTTACGCAAGTTTCGGTGTAGGTAACCTAATAATTTCGATGCTTTGGCACAGACTGTGGTTATATGAGGCGACCATGATAAGTTAGGTGTTAAGTGTACTCCTAGGAATTTCTACGACGTTGCCCTTGTCAATTCAGTGGTATTAATTGAATATGCATGGTTAGAAATATTTTTTTTCCGAGAGAAAGAAATTATTGTACACTTGGATAAGTTAAGGGTCATCTGCAGAGCAATACACCATATTAATGTTTAGGTCATTTTGAAGGGTAATATGATCATGAGGAGTGCTTATGGGCGTTTTATGATGCAATCATCTGCATAAAGCCGCATGGAAGACGAGATATTAGTGGGTAACTGAACAGTGTAAGTAGAAAGAGTAAAAGGCCAAGAACACCAACCTTGAGCTACGCCTGATGTGACGTCAGTGAAGGGGAAATGAAGCCATTGTATATTGTAAATTGCTGAGGTAACGATAAGATGTTACGGAGCGACGATAGTGCAAGGGAATGTAATTTAAGGGGTGATAATTTGGGTATGAGGGGGCAGTTGGCGACGCGGTCAAAAGCCTTAGAGTAGTCTAAAAACTACAATCCGTTTGTATATTGGTATCCATGTTCAAGCTTTTCTAAACTCGTGTTGATTAGTAAAAAAGAAATTGTTAGACTCGACGTGGTTGTAAATGTTGGAGCGGATGACATGCTTGAGAAGCTTGCAACAAATGCAAGTCAGTGAAATGTGGCGATTGTTATCGGGGGAAGTTCTATCGCCACTCATAAATACCGGGACCTCTTTTGCAGTTTTCCAGTCGTTGGGTAGCTGTCCGGATGATAAAGATTGTCGAAAGATGTGCAAAAGAATCTGACTTGAAATCGATATCGTATTTTTAACCACTTAGAATTACAACCATCTATGCCGGCGGAAGTTGAAGTTTTGAGGTTAATAATAAGCAATGGAATTCCCTGAACTGTAATGTTGATGGGTTCTATGAATGACCAGTCAAAATGTTCAACTATTGGGATGTTGGAATGATCTTTCCGCGGGAAAACAGATGCAAAATACGTATTTAAGGAGCCATGAAAAGTAAATACAACTTAGTTTAATTTGAAAGAACTAGGATTCAGTATCGCACTAAGCGCCATTACAGCCACAAAGATGTTTTTTAACAAAAACAAAAGCAAGAAATATTTGAAAATTTCAAATTTTGCGCCACAGTTACGTGTTATAAGCCAGAATGACGTCATAGAGGCCAACAATAAAACATAATTTTCAGTGCGTTAACTGCACGTTAGTATTCAAGTGATGCGGTCAAATAAAACTAGAGGCCCCATTGCAGACGTCCAGTCATGTGTCGTCGAGACAGGTCAGTTAGGCGGCCGCCAATCGCACAAACATGGTTCTGTGACGTCCTAGAAAAGTTGCGGGAAATTGGCTAGGGGGTTGCGACTGCTTCACACGTTTTTATTAATATCTCGGTTATTTTTTCGAAGATTGCGATGATTTCGAAGATTTGGAAGATTGCGAAGAAAGCTGTCTTTCTAAGAAACTCAACTTGTATTTGGTCTTCATGCCTCCTTTAAATGCTGACGTACACTTATCGATTCTAAGAGGCATTTGATTGTCCCCTAGTAAAGAAATGTTTTTATCGGCTTTGCGTGGTGAAATTGTGTCCCAAAACTTCCTGGGATTAGATTTAAAAGGTGAAGGCAAGTCGCAATGAAAATATTTGTGCTTAGCAGCGGTAATAGCAGACGTGTAGTTTTTCATGAACTCGCTGTATTTCGCCCAAGAGCTCGGGCTAGAAGCACGCTTTGCGTTCTATTACAATCGTTTATTTTTGTTCCTCAAACGTTGAACATTATTAATAAACCACTGCTAGTTTTGTCGTGAGTTCTTCAGATTACAAGAACATATTTATCAATCAGCGCTGATATTTTATTCCTGAACAGCATCCCGTTTGCATTGGCAACCCGGTATAGAACAACGGTAAAGAAGTGTCGTTCAAAAACCCATTTAGTTGTCGTTTTATATTAAAATAGTTAGCTTTATTGTAATCTCAATTTTTTTTCTGGAACCATTGAAGGTGGACGGGACCTAAAAAGTAGCCTTTATGAACAAAATGTTTCCGATGTTTTCTTGGGAGCTAGTTAAAACAATGTTTAAATATTAGGACCCCTAGTGGGTTGAGAAATAACTTTAAGCAATTACACTATAAGGCAAGGCTGATAAATTCACGTAAGTTACGGCAAGATGACCATAGATTTGACCAGTCAATTGGGGGTAATTAAAGTCGCTTAAAGGGTAAATATTGGAAAACTTACACCGCTGGGTGGCAATAGTGATACTGTTGCGAAGTTGTTCTATAAAATATTTGGAAACGTCCGGTGGGCCGTAGCAACACACCTATTACTATTTCAACAGGGGGGTTAAGCATGCAGCCCTAGTGATTTCGAGTCCACTGTTAAAATGAATACTGAATGAAGGTATTGTTTTCGTAATCTAAAATAGCATACCCCCCCTCTTTTGTTTGCGTGGCCCTGTCGATAGACATTGTAATCTTCCGTATCAAAAAAGTCACTTGTATTTCACAATGCTTCTATTAGCGTGAGAAAAAATGCGTCCATAGCATCTACTAGCGAGATAATTTGGTCGCGTCTCGGCATTAAGCTTCGAATGTTAGTGCAGGGTAGCGTTAGTGAAGGAGCTAAGTAAGGTCTCTGCGGCTGATTGTGAGCACGTGGTGAGGATACACGATTCTTTACCTTTATTGACGATTGCACCACGTCGTTGGAAGGAGGGTCAAATAAAAAGGTTTTCTTATCCATACCTTATCAACTGCCCACGTGAACGGCTTTTTTTGCGAAGTGGTGAACTCGACCAGCCGTTTCCTCGCTTGCCGCGTAGCTAATAAAATCTCTTCACCAATGGCAAATTTTGATCCTTTCAGCTGGTGCGCCGAACCGAGAATACGCTGTTTATTTTTGAAACAAGTTAGCTTAGCCATTATGGCCCTCGGTGTATCGGGAGAAAATTTCCCTAGCCCGTGAACACGTTCGAATTGAGCAGGAGTGGTTGTAAAGTTCAGTTTAGTTGAGAAAAATATATAATGTTTGCCACAAAGCTTTTCGAGTCCTCTTCGTCTTCAACATCAAAATCAATGATTAGATCGTAGTAGCCTATTCTCAGCATCTTCGCCTCTTTATTGTTAATGTAAAGCTGGTTGGTAATGGCATAAAAAGCATTGTTTGAAGTGCTGGGTGTCGTATGATTCAACGAGGCGAGGACTTATTCAAAGGTAGCTACCATATCTGTTGTTTTATTTGAGTATCGGTTTATTTTTGCTGTTCGTTAACACCTTTTACTTCTATAAATATTGCTTCATGCCCAGCTTCGATTCGTCTAACAGTGTTTAAAAGAGAATGAATCGTGTCAGTACCTATGACGATTTCGTACTTAAGCGAGTCAGTAGCTATGGCCATATCAGGCCTCGGGTCAGTCTCATCATCACCCGTGAGCAGAAGCAGTAGATCTAGTAAGACACCTCATACAGGTCGTCGGAAGAAAAAAACTTGCGTGTATGTATCATACACTTCGGTTGGGCACGACACTGCAATCAAACAGTAGTTGTTACTCTTACAATGACAGACTTGAGTCAAGAAAGTAACCTGCATGAAGGTTAATGGTGAATCCGCCATGTCGTGCCCGAAGGGTGCAGCAGCAGTCTGGTACTTGTACCCCGCAATGATTTCGCATGGGTGTGTGGACGTGGCTCACCAGTGTGGCCAGCCGACAGCTGCGTTGACTTCCAGTTTTGGCCACCTTATGTTATCGAATTTTCCCCTTGTCCGGTTTTGGCCAGTGCGTCAAATTCAATTAAAACGAACAAAATATAATACAAAAAATAAAATAAAGTTAAAGAACTTCATAAAAATTTTGAACTTGACTTAGTTGGCTTTGGGTCAGGTTGAAGCAGGTTCCGCCATATTTTAGCCGGGAAATCAAAATTGCTCTACTGATGTTCCGGATAAGGGCGGTGCTTGCGCCTCCGTATTTTGTGCCTACTCTGTGGATAAGGTGGGCTGTAGCATCCCAGCCCTGCCCGACCTGCTCGATGCATTCTATGACGTTACCTTTGTTTCTGATGGGAACGCCAAAAAGGCGGATCTCACCTTGCGAGGATATCTGAATCTCTTTATTTTCAAAGTAAAGATGAATTTTTTAGCTTTACTGTTCTTTACCACCCAAAAGCAGTAGAATAGACTTTTGTGGTGAGGGATTCCGTCAAGCTTCCTGGATGGCGTTTTTCAGGGCAAAAAGTGCTGCTTGAAGCTCTAAGCACTACTCCTCGGTGGTGGAGTAATCGTTTCGTTTCGTCCGCAGCGTGTTATTATCCGCATAGACGGTGAGGCGCCCGCCGTAGGTTTTGTGTACTCAACTGCAACCTCTTTGATCACCAAATTCAAGAGCAGGGCTGATATTATGGAGCCTGGTGGTACTCCGTGTTCATTGTAGTGTTTATTTATTTGTGTTGCCCTTAGGGCCCGAAGGCGTTACAAAGGGGAGTGGGAAACAGACAATACCGGCAAAAGCAGCGAAACAACCACATTATACACTACCAATAAGAGCTTATTATGAAAACAGGTTGGTAATGGCTGAACAAACACAATCTCAGCGCCGATTCCAACTACGGACCGAGGAATGCTATTCCAACTTGAACAAGTGCTGGGGACAAAGGAATCCTCAAATAGGTTTGTGTGACACGATGGGACGTGAACTTTGTACTGATGGTCAATCCGGGACGACATGTCAGATGAACTGGACAATAGCCTGCTTCTGAGGGTGGGATTACAATGATAAATCTTGTAGAACAAGTGTAAAGCAATACTGTTATTTCCGCACAGTCAGGGACAAGCTGACGCAGGGGCACACTTGAAAATATGGTTTATTCACTGAAGAGGAACGCGACTTTTTGCGACTGCTCTGCAGCAAGGTCACCAAAGCGTCACTCGCGCATTGTCCATAGCACCGCGGAGCCGGGGGCGGCGTCGGCGAGGGATAGAGCCCCTTGCGGGGGACACTAATTGGCACGCGGTCGAGAGGCGCCGAAACGGAATGCGCTTCCGCTGGACACGAACGCAACATTTCTTCCCCCCTTAGAAAAGCGCCTGGTAGCGGTCAGGGGAGTGTGGCTGCCTTGAGGATTTGCGTAGGTCGACGGCCTCGGGTTGCAATGAAGACGGGAGCTGGCCGTCTGCGCTTGTGGTTGTCTGCGTCGCCCCGGCGCTCCCCATAGTGAGATGCCAGGCCCTGTTGACGGGTGGTGACTCACAACTTCCTTCAGAAGGGGCTGGTTTTCTTGGAAGCGGCCTAAGCTGGCGGAGCTGATTGAGGTGCTGCCGAGTTGTCGTCCCGTAAATCTCGACGAGCCGCGTTTGCAGGCCAATCCGTTTTAAATGCAGAGCATTTCTTTAACTCACAATGTCACCCGGCGTTGGCGTGCCTCGGCGTCCGCAACAGCCGTTAGAGGTCCGCCCTCTCCCCCACTCCCCCTCACCTGCTCTCCGCTGCTCCTCGCGTGTTCTCTGCGTGCTCGGATCGCGTTCAGCAACAGGTGGGGCGCGCATGCGTCGTAGTTTGGCGCGGGAGCAACAACAGTTGTGGCGTGATCGTGAGGTAGTCGTGACGTGGTCGTGGCGCGGTCGTGCCGTGATGGGGCGGTTCTCGGCGTTCGCTCTCGCTGTCAATGTCTTTCGAACCAGATAAAATCGGGTATGTGCGCCCCCCGAAAATGCTCTGCATTTGACCGTGCCCCTCGCGAGGGGGATGTTTCTTGTAAAAATGGTTCCAGCGTCCATAAAGCGGTAAAATCAGTGATAGCACGATCAGAAGTGCGCACCAATAAACGTTTAGTTTAAAGGGACACTGAAGTGAATTTGTCAAGCTCCCGTGTTTGCTTGCACTGTGTAGACTGGCTCAAATTAACACACTATTCATCGTTTATCCGGTTGACAAATCGGTAATTATTTTACAAAGCGCGAAAGAAGAAAAACTACTATGCGCGGTTTGCGGCGGCCGCACCAACTAAAGGCTGTGACGTCAGGAGGGGGGGGGGGCACCATGATTGGACGATGCCCAAGGTTAGCAATAAAAAGTTTCGGTTTCGGTTTCGGTTCTGTAAAACAACATGCTTGACATCTGATGGCGTTGTTGGATGGGCATTCTCGATTTCTCAATTATCGCCGTACCGCGCTTCTGCCATGTTGTCGGCTGTCAAATGTCTAAGATAAACCTCCCAGGGCGGCTTGGAATCGTAGAAATTACTAGACGAGGCCTACGCAGTGGATGAACGCCCTCCGCGTCATCGCAGACTCTCAAATGCCATGCGCTTTTCCCGCATATTCGGCGCTTGCCTCAGTCATTACTGTTCGTAAAAAGCTAGTTCGCACCAGGCCAAGGGTGTGCTGATTCAGGCCTGGGCCCACTGCACGCAAGCAGTCGGTGCTTGTGGCAACAGCATGCCAACAAAAACTCGCTAGCGCGTCATTGTCAGTATGCGCGCGTTCTGCGATCTCGCTCGTGGAGCAGTGAACGTTACGGCCCAAAAATGGTGAACTCAGTTCATAAAACATCGGCCGCATACGAAAAAATCAACTTACAAAAAAAAAAATACATGTACCCTCGGGGATTCGAACTTGCGACTTTCAAAACAAATTCCAGCGCCTCAGACCGCTCCGCCACGAGCCGGCGCTGGCCGGTTCGAATATATAAGGTTTATAATGTATGACCAGTTTACACTACTATTTATTTTAAACATTTTAAGTACTTTATGTGACTATTTGTTGTATATCACTCTTGCAGTAAGGGTCCCCCAAACTTCCACAATATCTCACGTCTAGCAATTGCATTTCTTTGACGGAAAAGCGTTCGCAGATGTGCGGTCGTGCTGCTGACCGCTGTGCTTGTTTATCCAGCGCGAAAAGTGCTTCCTGCTCCCTAGTTTTGCGCTGTACGGTAAAAGTTTCAGGTGATTTTATTTTCTTAGTACCTATATTGACTTCGCTGACTCTTCTCCCGCCTTCAATTGGCCTTAGATTTTCCTACTAGCGTAAAGTCAGCGAAGCGTCGCATGTGCACTTGTGCAGCGCTTGTGTGGAGCGACCCGGACTCTGAGTTTGACACAGTGTACAAGCTAACAAAGTAAGGAAAGGCACATTCTTTCATTCAGAAAGGTGTTGTGGCTTAGTTTCAATTGAGCGAGCGAATAGCGACGACCCGTCGGCGGCCGGCGGACGAAACGCTGGGCCGACTGACTCGATCGGTAGGTCGGCTGGTCGGCGAACCGTGCAGTAGCGCAGCCATTTTCCAGCTCATCGCCTGCTGACGTCACATGAAAACGCCACAGAAAATGGGCGAGCGTAAAGAGAGGAGGACAGCATTTTCGAATTGATTTTTCTACTAAATAAATTCGCGTAAACGCGGCCAGAGTGGTCGAAACAATGCCTACGGACTCTGAACTACAATTTGCGCTAGTAATCCCGCAATGTTTACAAATCACTTCAGTGTCCCTTTAAAGGAGACGTATAGTTAGCAGCAAACAGGACACGATTGACCACCACCCCCTTGTGCAAACCCTCGTCACATTTTTCAACCCCACGTCCGACCTTATCACAAAGAAACGCGGTGACTACGCTAAAACAGAACACAAAGTTTTTACCTAGACGGCGGCTGCCCGGAACAGTGTATATTCAGGGGCTTTATTGAGCCACAACAACAGCAATATGCTGCAAGGACAGAAACGCCCATGCCTTTGAAAAGCTCATGTTCCTGATGCCAACACAAAAACAAGGCCTCAAATTGTAAGTCATTTTCTTCCATTGATTTCTCTTTGCATGATCGCCGATGTCTTTTGACGAAGGAGGCTGTTATGCCTTAAGCTGCGCGGTGTAGATCAATTGATCACTTCCTAAATTTACACAATCTTAAAATAGCTTTGTGTCTGCCGTATGCAATATTTGCGCTTGAATCGGTCGTTGAAACAAGTGCCCGCGATGAAGCGGATAGGTGAATTTGAATGAAGGAAAACGTAAATTCAACCCGTATACACGCCTATATATTTTGCTATGTACAATTTTGGAGAGGGATACTCAGAGTGTATCAGGACAGCAATAGTATCGGTACATGAAAAGTTAAAAATATGGTAGTTCTCTTGGCAGTTTTAGCAGTTTGCTCTTACAAGGACACAACTTCATTTGAGGTAGCCGCTATCGCATGGTGTGCCCATTATCGAGATTTTGTTACCGCGTTTCATACCAACGCGTGCATCCACTGCTGCACCCACCTTTGAAATCATGATGCACCGTGCGCAAGTGAACGACATTCGTAATCGTGGCGCGGAAACCAAACGTGCCGTTGTGCTAGAATTTTTCGTTAGCGCCTCCTGGCCTTCGAAGCTCTGTGTGGGTAGACGTATCGTTCTTTCAATGCTCAATCGGTCGGCCATGATAACAGAATTTTGTAATTAAAAAACAGGCTACAGAGGACATTCCCTATCAAGAGCACCAGCGCACCTCCGGCAGCCTCCCTCCGCTTCCCACATAAGGGTTCGCGCTTATGTGGTTCGCTCTGCTTGATCCGCTGCTGTTACGTATACATTCTAAAATGTCGAAGGATGGTAATTTTGATCAAGCGTCAGCATTGCTTAATAAGGAAGATGACCGAGGAATTATCACTGTAAAAAACTTCGCAATTGTTTGCAAATCTATCACGTCGTAGCATGACAGGTGAACATCACGGTCGCTGTCAATTTAGGCCATACTGTAACTGTGTCATTATTATCTGTTTCACGCTAAAAAACGGCAGTCTGTAGCATTTATGTATGCGGGGCTATGCCATTACGCATGTTTTCTTGGTTGACTCCGGAAAACACAAGCATCGCACCACGCGCGAAAGTGATGCTAGCTCTCTACAACTGCGCAATGCTCCGTTCTCTGTGGGACCAAGGAGCTTCTCAAGCGTCTCATTGAGCTTCTCATTGTACACCTGCTCTGTAACTTTATGTCTCAAGCCCTTCCTGCGAAAATCCCTGATGGGATTGGCAGTATAAATAAATAAATAAACAAATAAATAAATAAATAAATAAATAAATAAATAAATAAATAAATAAATAAATAAATAAATAAATAAATAAATAAATAAATAAATAAATAAATAAATAAATAAATAAATAAATAAATAAATAAATAAATAAATAAATAAATAAATAAATAAATAAATAAATAAATAAATAAATAAATAAATAAATAAATAAATAAATAAATAAATAAATAAATAAATAAATAAATAAATAAATAAATAAAAGATAATTTCAATTTCCCGAGTCTCTAAAGAAAACTACGATATTTCTGTACGCCCCATACATTCCAGAGCCGCCCATGCGCATACAATGCAGAGGCTACTTTATCGTTTAGCTTTAAAACCCGCCCCGTGTACTCGGCTGAACAATGGCAGTGCACGAGTCAGCTAAAAAGGATGTCTTTTCAATAATGTTTGAAATCATCATGGTAGCACCTCATTATAAGTCCCTCCTCTGATCTCACGACAAAATTTCGAACACAGCAATATTTTCACTGTCGCTGGGACCCATTCCGGCTTGTGGTGAAACTGGCGGGCAACAACCCGTTCTTCCTTTTGTATCCACCGGCTGCGCGGTGGGTCGCGGGCATCCTGTGCCGCCTTTGAAGATGGCTCTGGTCGAACGGCAGTGAGAGGCGTCCACATTTCCCGCGAAAACATTAGCCTCGCAGGGGTCTGGCCTGTGGTATTTTGCGCTGTTGTGTGCTGCTTGAAAAGGAAGCGGGCCAAGCGTCGCTGTAATTACCCTGTCTCGTCCTTGGAAAGTTCCCTCTTGAGTTCGGCCATGTAGCGTTCGGCTGGGCCGTTCGTTGCTGGGTGGTACGGGTTCGGATGTCACAGCTGTGATGCCGTTGTCTTTGTAGAACCGGCTGATCTCTGCCGACAAAAATGCCGTTTATTTATTTATTTATTTATTTATTTATTTATTTATTTATTTATTTATCCAGGTACCTACATCGCCCTCACGGGCATTATTGTAGGGGGGAAAACAAGCAAAGGAATACAGTACAGTCAATATAAGAAAAAATGGTTGCGGGTAAAAGGCTGTATGGTTGAAACAACAAAGTGTTGACTTACACTGTCATAAATAAGGCATCACATTGTAAATACAAAGCAAAAACGCAAATTAAGAAGAGTGCTATCGGTTACACAGGGCATAAATATAAAATAAAAATAAAAAAAAGCAATTAATACGGAACGCATCAGAAATGTACAGTAGGGATTAGGTCAAGAAAAAATTGTGCAAATTTCTAACAAAAGATGAGGGAGGCGCAGAGACAATTTCCTCTGCGAAGCCGTTCCACTCAAGCGTGGTCCTTGGAAAAAAGGCGTATTTGAATGCGTTGATCCTGGAGCGTATTCACGCAGTTTTAAAGAATGGTCAGTACGGGGTGACACATAGGTAGGTGGTCTTATATACTGATCCTTGTCGATGCCTGTTCTGTTCATGAATATGCTGTAAAATAGGGACAGTCAAAGGTATTTTCGCCGGTCAGTTAACAGAGGCCATTGTAATCCTGAACGAATGTCAGCTGATCTTACGGTGAAGTTATAATTGCTTGCCACAAAGCGTGCTGCTCTTGCCTGTACACGCTCTAGGGCTTCTATATTTGATTTTGTTGAGGGGTCCCAGGCACAGCAAGCATTTTCCAATATGGGACGCACATTGGATATGTATAGTGTTTCTTTCAACTTAGTTGGTGCCTGTCTAAAATTGCGCCTCAAAAAATTTAGCACGCGACTAACCTTTAATTTTAAGTAATTAATATGAGCGTTTCAAGACAGGTTGGCAGAAAAAATGATCCCTAGATATTTATATTCTGATGCAACCGGCAAGGTAGCCCCGCCAATGACGTAATTTGAAATCCGAGGCTGTTTTTTGTTTGTAAACCTCACCAATTTACACTTCGAAACATTTAATGTCATTCTCCATGAATCACACCAAGAAACTATAGAGTTCAAGTCATTCTGCAATTGAACGGTGTCCGCTTCAGAGGTAATGTTATTTTAAATGCAGCAATCGTCAGCGTACAATCGAACACGGCTAGAGAGATTGTCAGAGATATCATTTATAAAAATAAGAAAAAGCAGGGGCCCCAAAACTGACCCTTGCGGCACTCCTGACAATACACCGACGCTTGATGAGCACACACCGTCAAGAATCGCGCAGTGCTGTCTTTCAGAAAGGTACGCTTCGATCCACATGAGAAGGGCATTAGGTATACCTAGACAACGAAGCTTTTGCAACAACAACACATCTGACACGGAATCGAATGCCTTCTGGAAATCCAGAAATATACAGTCAACCTGAAGGCCTGAGTTAATAGAAGCTGCAATGTCGTGCGTAAACTCGACCAATTGTGTATCGCACGAAAAACCCGCCCTGAAACCGTGTTGCAATGGGGAAAAGAAATTATTACTTTGTAGATGATTCATTAAGTTTGTGTAAATGATATGTTCGAGTGTCTTGCAGCACACACTTGTCAGAGAAATAGGCCTGTAGTTACACTTTTTTGTTTTATCTTCGCTGTTATATACTGGAGTTACGTTGGCATATTTCCAATCAGCTGGTAAAACACATTGTTCAAGCGACGTTTTGTACATGAGTGTTAAAAAAGGGGCGATAGACACTGCGCAGTTTTTCAATACGAAGTTGGATATACAATCAGGACCAGGAGCAGAGTGAACATTTATTTTTTCCAACAAGAGCACGACACCGCGTTCGGAAATTTCTATGTCGTTCATTTGCGGGAGCGCGCCAACATTCTGGCATACACTACATCTGTTAACTGGCAGCGAGAACACAGACTGAAAGTATGTATTGAAACTTTCAGCTTTGGCTTCCGTGTTAGAATCATAATTTATCCCCTCCATGGTGTCAGGTATAGTGGGTCTAGAAGTACTTTTATTTTTCACGTATTTCCACACTTCCTTAGGGTTGGTTTTAAGTTTCTCGCCTAGATGACAAAGGTACATTTCTTGTGCTTTGCGCATAGCTTTTGTCACCATTTTGCCTATCGCCTTCATTCTTGAAAGCAACGCAGGATCAGGCATGCGACAATACTTTCGATACAACCGATTCTTTCTATTTATCTTTGATAGGAGTTCCCTACTGAGCCATGGCTTATCATTGCGTCGCCTGGCCGAAATGATACGCGAAGGAATGAAAGTTTGGGCCAAGGAAATTATCTTTGTTTTGAAGAAATTCCACTGCGCATTCATGTCTAACGATGAACTATGCGATTGGAACTCAGGAAAAATGCATCTAGTTCACGCGACAGTGACGGGTAGTCACCTTTTTCATAAGAGAACACTTTGCGGGGTGCCTCCGCGCGGCGGTTTTTAGCACTACTTGACATTTTAGTGATAACAACGTCATGGTCGCTGATACCAGGGACTGTTACAACAGAGGATACAAGATCCGGTTCAGTGCACAAAAATAAATCAAGAATGTTTGCGCTGTCACCACCAATTCGTGTTGGCGTTTCCACAAATTGAAATAATGAGTGGGCGAAATAATGAGTGGCCATTATTCATCTCCCTAAAGGCAGTATACAGGAAAGACGTTGTGTTTAACACGGGTTTAAATGGCTTCCATTCTACATCCGGGAAGTTAAAATTGCCTCCGAGAATTGCGTGCGTTGTTGCAAACTTAATAAAACGTTACTCAACTGAAAGAGAGGATGGGCAGTTCTTATACCGGGAGGCCTATAAAATGAGCCAATGGCAACGGAAGAACCGTTTTGTAGCAACATTTTACACCAGACAGTTTCACACGAGTCGGCTTCGACGCTTATAGAATTGCTAGCTATGCTATCATGAATGAGAACAAATACACCACCACTATGGCAATTACGGTCTTTCCTATATACGGTATAGCCAGAGGAAAACATTTCGCTGTCGCTAATTGTGTTGTCGAGCCATGATTCTGCACCAATGACTACGTGCGGATTTGTTGATTCTATCAACGAAGTGAACTCTAAAGTTTTAGTTTTGAGGCTTCTGCAGTTTACTACAATACAGACGACATCGTGTTTGCCGGATGGTTTCTTTTTATGGTAAGCTGCATTCGTTAGTGGCTATCGAGTATCACTGATCACGGTGTCGGTTTCAGCATTATATACAAAGGTTTCGTTGCCTATTTTCATTTTATTAAATCGCAACTTGTATTCTGCTTCACGGTCTCTGGCGAACTGAATCAGCTTCTTCCTTTCTAGTCGAACTTTACTGGAATAGTCCTCACTTAACGCAAACTCGGTTTCTTTCAGCTTTGTGGCAACAGCAAGCACACGTTCTTTGTCTTTAAATGACAAAAGCTTCACAATTATGGGCCTTGCCTTTTCCGCAGTGTAGCGTCCTAGCCTGTGAGCTCTTTCAATGGCAGCAGCGCTGATTGCCACATTCAGTTTTTCGGAGCAAAAGGCAATCACTCGAGCCTCTGACTGAGCCCACGTTTCATTTACAGTATCTGCAAGGCCATAAACTATCAAATTGTTTCTTCTAGATCTGCTATCTAGGTCCTCATACGAGTCCCGTTATTTGGCGCAGGTATCCGCAAGATTTTCATTTTGAGCGAGTAGTTGCGTTACGTCATCCTGTAAAGGGGACACGTTATCTTCCACGAGCTTGACCTTTTCTGCCAGTTGCGATAGCTTTTGTTCGAGTGCTTGTTGGTCGGCTCGAATGGAACGAATTTCCGAAAGAATTTCAGTCTGTTGCTGTTGCATTGACGGTAGTGTCATGATGACATCAAACATTTCTTTTTCTTGTTGGGGTGTCAGAGGGCCCGGGTTTTGTTCTACATCGCCAGACAGAAGCAGCAACATTCGAGCAACACGCACGCATGAAAAAAGCCGCCCGCATCTTCCCACAGGGGGAACTCGAGTAAATGCGTCGCATCTAGTCGAGTCAAGCAAAGCGTCACGTCAAGCGAAAGCCAAGCAAAGACGCCCTTGACTGAATTCCGAACGCGCGCTCCGCCGCTTATATACGTTGAGGGGACTGCGTAAGCCGGTCCCAGTCGACGACGTCGGCGTACTTGTAAAGCGGCGTGGACTCTAGGTGTTTGAGCCAAGAGCGGATGTTGCTTCGCCGGAGAACGGCACACCGGTTATATGCGCAGCGCGCCCGAAGGAGAGGAAACCGCGGAAGAGAGAGTACTGCACATGCGCCAGCCCCAGCGCGTCTGCCGCGGCTATGACGCAACACAATCCAACACAATCCATTTTAATCCAATCCAAATCCAAGTCAAGCCAAGCCAAGCCAAGCCAATCGATGCCAATCCAATCGAATCCAATCCAATGCCCCTCGCGAGAGAATGTTCGAATCCAATCCAATGCCCCTCGCGAGAGTGTTCGCTATAGCCTCGACACGACGCGCATGCGCAGTGAGCGTGCGGACTACGGACGCCAACGCGGGTGACATCGTGAGTTACTGAAATGCTCTGCATTTAAAATTTTGCACCCAGCAGGAGAACATTTTGAACAATCGTAGCCGACAGCGAGTTGGGATCTGGCACCAATTTTTTAAACGGCTTTCCGTTAACAGGGCGATAAGAATAACCAACCTGAAGAAAGACGAGCCGTGAGTGACTGACAGCCATGCCGGTGCCAGATCCCAAGGTGGGTGGTTGCCAGATCCCTATGAGGGAGATGGCATCCGCGAGAGATTCAAGCGTAACATTTTGGGGACCGGGGTTCAATTCAACGTCTCCTGAGAGAATTAGCAAGAAATAAACATTGAGGACATTTGCAGAGACAGAGAACAGTAAGTTGAGCAAGGATTTGCGGCAGGACTCTAGTGTGTCGGAGGGGCACGACACCGCGATCAAAAAGTGATCATTTGAACGCACGCAATAAGCAACGTGCTGGGGGTGACTGACCTGCACGAAGAGATGGAGTGACATGACTGACTTCGTAGCGGTGTCGTGCCCCGTCCTGGTCCGGTGCGGTGGCTCCTTAAATAGGCTTGGTTGACCATGGCCGGTAATTGTTCGCGGTAGCCGGAGGGGTAAGCAGGCGACGAGGGGGAGAGCTTGTTGCTCGGCAGGACGCGCTTTCTGGTCGACGGGCGGGTTATGGAATGTTGTCGAGTTGCAGCCTGCAGCCAGGGAGGCGTCGCGGGACATCGGCGGGTTATGGAATGTTGTCGAGTTGCAGCCTGCAGCCAGGGAGGCGTCGCGGGGCATCGGGGAAGACGTAAAGCACCCGAGCAGGACGACCTGCGCGAAGAGATGGAGTGACATGATTGACTTCGTAGCGGTGTCGTGCCCCGTCCTGGTCCGGTGCAGTGGCTCCTTAAATAGGCTTGGTTGACCATGGCCGGTAATTGTTCGCGGGAGCCGGAGGGGTGAGCAGGCGACGAGGGGGAGAGCTTGTTGCTCGGCAGGACGCGCTTTCTGGTCGACGGGCGGGTTATGGAATGTTGTCGAGTTGCAGCCTGCAGCTAGGGAGGCGTCGCGGGGCAGCGGCGGGTTATGGAATGTTGTCGAGTTGCAGCCTGCCGCCAGGGAGGCGTCGCGGGGCATCGGGGAAGACGTAAAGCACCCGAGCAGGACGACCTGCGCGAAGAGATGGAGTGACATGACTGACTTCGTAGCGGTGTAGTCCGAACATTGCAAACAACGCGCGCAAGGCGTCGATGACTGCCGCAGATGTTGGCCTACTCATTTGTACAACTTCCAGCCATTTTGTGTGGGCGTTCACAACAACTAGAAATGTTGTTCCTTCGATTGGGCCTGCAAAGTCAACGTGCAGGGTGTGCCATGGAGTTGTTGGCTTCTCCCAATCAGGAATATGGGCTCTCGGTGGGGCTTGTTGGTTTCCCTGGGAAGCTTTACACGTTTGCGCAGCTGTTTCGATGTCGTAATCAATTCCTGGCCACCACGAGTAGCTGCGAGCGCACCTTTTCATGGCTACTACTCTACTCCACCATGCCCAGCATGAATGAGCGTCATGGGTTGCTCGCGTAGTTCATGCGGGATAATGACTCGTGACCCGAGTGTCACGCAGCCGCGATGAACACTCAACTCCGTTGCTCTTTTTTAAAGGCGTTGAAGTTTTCTCCGGTGAGTTTCTGCACGCGGCCTTGGTGCAGTGCCTCGCTCAGTTGCGACAACGTCGGGTCCTCTTGCGTCGCCACGGCGACCGTGTCGGCCGTCAGGGGTGGATTAGGCAGGGCTTCAAACATCAGCCCGCAGCCCACCTGTGGGGTATCCTCAATTGTTTCGCTGAGCGGCAGACGACTCAATGCGTCCGCGTTCTGGTGTCTTTTTCCTGGGCGGTGCACAAGCTCGTAGTCGTACGCTGACATTTTTATGCACCAATGTGTCATACGGGGGCACAGCGTATGGGGTATTTGTTTCTGGGGGCCCAAAATACCCAAAGGAGGTCGGTGATCTGTAAGGATGATCACGTGTCTGCCAGCAATGTACATGTGAAAGTTTATGGCTCCATACACGATTGTGAGTCCTTCTCGATCAAGTTGCGAGTAGTTGCGCTCTGCCGCTGAAAGGGTGCGGGAAGCGAAAGCAATCGGAGCTTCCCTGCCTTGATCGTCGGCTTTTGAGGGCACTGTGCCCACACCGTAGGGCGATGCGTCGCAGGAGAGAAGCCGGGGCTTCGTTTCATCGTAGTGCCTGACGACTACGCGCCGCAGGAGCAGGTCCTTAAGCACTTCGAATACCTTCTGGTGGCGTTGCGACCAGCTCCATTAGAAGTCGTTTTGTAACAGGTGGTACAGGTCGTTAGCCACAGTCGCTCGCTGCTCTAGAAACCGATCGTAGAACGTAATGAGCCCAAGAAACGACTGCAGTTCATTCTTGTACGTTGGTGCTGGTGCCTCACGGATAGCACGCACCTTGTCATCAGTTGCATGAATGCCTTCAGCATTGATCAGGTGCCCCAACAACTTTACCTCGGGCACTGCAAAACAGCATTTCTCTATGCTTAAGCGCAAGTTGGCGCTGGCTAGCCTGTCAAGTGTAAGCTTTGGGCGTGCTACGTGTTCTTCGCTTGATGTGCCGGTAATGATCACATCATCCAGGTAAATGCACACTCCTTGAATTCCAACAGGTGTGGACTCCATGTACTTCTGCAAAATTGCTGGGGCTGCTGCCACTCTAAACGGAAGTCGTTTAACCCTGTAGAGGCCCCTTGTAGTGTTTATAGTGAGCAATTCAGATGTTTCTTCGCTCACCTTCAGCTGTTGGTACGCCTGGGTCAGGTCCAGCGTGCTGAAAATTTGGCCTTTACGGAGTGTGCTGAAATCCTCCTGTGGCGCTGGTAGTGGGTAAGCAGAAGCCTTCGTTGCCAGGTTGACGGTGCTCGTGTAGTCTCCACAAATACGCAGAGTTCCGTCTTTTTTCTGACTCCGACAAGTGGTGTGGCCCAGTCTGAGTGCTGCGTCGGCTCAATGATATTCTGCTGCTCGAGCTTGCGAAGCTCTCCGTCGTACGCCGACTGCATGGCAAAGGGTACTGGCATCGCTTTGAGAAATTTGAGAAAACTCGCAGCACGAAAGTGAAAAGTGTCGACAACCTTTAAATGTCCCATAGTACATTCCTAATACGTTTACCCATGGAGACAAGTAAAAACTGTCAATTAAAAATTATTTGCGGTTGAATAACATTAAATAGAAGTGGGTGATGCGTAAATTTAAAGAAGAAAAACAAGACACAAGTGGTACACAAACTGTTTAGCCCAGCAACCCCCGACATTATTAGAACGAACAAATTGTCCCGGTGCATAGGACGCGGTGAGGTCCCCAAACAACAGTTGATAAACTCTATGTAGAGCTTGAACTGTAGAACGCGATCAATAAAGTACCTGAAGCACATAAACAAGCTTTACAATAAGGATGGCATTACAGATTGGCCCATGCGGAAACACTGCAACTCCTCAGACTCAAGGCTAGCTTCCAAGGCTTACTTGACTTTTCTGATTGCCAATGACAAAAGCGGCCTGATGTTTCGTACTTTGTGCATAGGTACAGCAAAGTATTGAAGGGCGTGATTGTCCAAATTAATGGCGTAAATTAAGGAGGCTTTCATACCCGATTCACCAAACGAAAAATGTTGTGCTTCTTTCACATTCACAGCCGCTCTAGACGCGTCACAAAGCTGCCTGGCCAAAGTAAGGGCTTGTTGAACGCATTTTTTATAAAGACAAAAATACGCAAATCACCCGCGTAAGAAATGGCCTTAACGTCGCATTATAACTAGGAAAATCACCGTACCATTTGGCTCTGCTTAACACTAAGGCACAGAAGATTGAGGTAAATGGCAAACAACAAGCGTGAAAGGGGGCAGCCCCGCTTAACTGGTGATTTAGTCGCAACTGGCATAGGCTGAAAGCAGTTGACGGCAAGTTGTCTGGTTCATCGTTTTGTAGCCTAAATTTACCGCTGCGAACAGTGCGAATACCAAATCGTAAGATCCTCTATCCAATGCCTTTGATACGTCAATTTGAGTTAGGGCCGCCTTAGAGCCACAGTTAGAGCCTAAGAAGATGGACGGACTGATAGGGTTTTGGAATGTGGAATCTTTCCCAGGGCTGACTGCTTTAGAGACGCGTTTATTGCTCCTCCTGCTCAATATTGAACGAGCCATATATGTATTTCTTTAAATGCTCCTTTCGGGAGTACCGTAAGACTGGTGAGGTCCTACTGGACTAGTGATGACACGGTTAGGGCGCTAAGATAATTTTTTTTAATTATTTAATAATCTACACTGAAGAGAGATATTGCCCGATAACCATGTACAAATCTCATCTTTTGTTCACGTTACATCTTCGGAAGTAACACGGCGTGTCCAAAATAAAAGGTTGGCAACCAAATGGCATGGTTGCATGCTGCTGTGAATATGTCTAAGAGAACAGGATGAAGAATATCAGAGACAGTTTAAGAAAGTCTCCACTGAGGAAGTATGGCCCTAGGGTACTGTACTTCTTAAGGACAGAAATTTCAGCCTTAACTTCAAGTGTAATAGCCGCCGAAAAAGTGTACTCACCATCGGCTAAATTAGATAGTATGTCAATGATGCAACTATTGTCATGCCCGCTGGCCGAGAAAGTTGACCCCTGGAATAGTGTGATTTAATGGTCATGAAAATAACTAGCCATTTCAGCTGCTTCGGTGTACTCAGTACTTTTATGTTGAAGTTTTTGCGAGCGCTGACTCTGGCTCATTTCTAAGCGAACGGCGAGGGGGTAGCTATCAAAGAACCTTCAACTTACCGAATGACTTCAAGCTCCGTGGTATTTTGCAGTACCATATTGCTGAAGTTGTGCTTTAGCAATACCAATTTCCTTTACAGCTGATTTAGGGCTAATGGCTTCCAATTCATTAAGCAAAACAAATGTACGATTGCGTACCCATACATAAAATCGTCCTAAAAATGAAGGTAGGCTGGCTTTCCTATTGAACACTTCCTTAAATCCTGCTTGAACAGACCAAATTTCTGGTATAAAGACCTTGTTTTTCAAGAATACAATTTAAGCAATCTTATATATTTTTTGACAAAATATATAATTACCAAGAAAGAAGTATTATTCTCCCACAGATTCTATTGACGCACTACAGTACGTCGTCTTGTTCTTCCTAAGCAAACAGATAACGTTGCAGTCGTGAGAAAACATTAGGGGTGAAATATAATCAGAAATGCTAGGAATCTATTCTGCGAAAGTATACATGCGGACCAGAAGTGCGTTGAAAGTACACTGAAAGTTAGTAAAGTCCATACAGCTCTTCTTGTCCTCGCCGAAATCCGCAATATCGTTATCATGTACTAAATCAGGTAGGGTGACTGCGGTTTGATCAATGTATAAAAAGGCATCGATCCAGATCACTGCAGACACAATTAATGAACCCAATGACGAGGATTCTTCGTTTTTCTTCGTTCTTCGCGTGACCGAAATCTTAAAGCCACATAAAATTATAGGTATGCTTTCAACAATTCAGTGGTGCATAAAGGCATACCATGTGTCCATTCAGCACTTAACATAATATGCTCAAAGAAAATAAAATACCCGCATCATCTATACTGAAAAAAATACAGGAAAACGCCTTTTCTGTGATTATAAACAAAAAACATCGACCAGAAAAGCCTGCAGGTGGACTGGCGCATAAGTCACACTGTTCTCAATAGGACCCCTAAGCAGCCACCGTGTACTCTTCACATCAAAGCTTTGTCTCCTCGATTCCCTAAATGCCCACGACCATTCGTTTAAGGGGGGTTAAAAGTTGGTGCTGTTTTTTCGGGTTGTCTTAAAACTCCCGCGATTATTGTGGCAGGGTGCAATGCTGTGGCACTTGCCATTCTGTCGCCTCCGCTTACATAAAATTTTCTCCTCCAGATGAACCACTCTTGTTGGAGTTCTTGGATAACGGTGTCTTTCCCGGATTTTTGAAGCCAGCCAATTGACCAAGACCACAAGCCAGCCACAACCATGCCAGGAGTATCTAGAGCAGTAGACGCTTGCGTTTTGCCACATCTGGAGGACATTTGCTCCCGTCGGCCGGAGCTGGCCTCTCCACTGGTCCACTGTTGCAACAGAATTCAGCTAAGATGTGGAGCTGTCACATTGCGACAGGTAACGAAACTGAAATTCACACCCTATCCACACGAGACTCACTGCTATAATCATCGCTTGCAGCTAAGGGCATTGCAGGATGATCCTCCTCTGAAGCGTCATTCAAAGCTTGAATGCGTGTCTGTTTGGTCTTCCCGGTTCTGGTCGCTTCACGGTGTCGTTGGCTGGTCGCTATGGGTCTCATAATGCTACTAGCAGTGATGTGGCTAAGGCGTAGCTTTATATCCTGGAAATACCCTTTTGAAAATCCATAGCACCAGCCTCTTGATTTTCCGACATGAGCGACTCGCCAACTTTTCCCAATGCATTAACGACGTCGGTCGCATCCACGACATGGGCAGATACATCGTCCTCAGTAGCTGATTCCTTGCCTTGACGGATCTTGTCTGCATACGGCATGACGCACCTTTTTTTGGTAACACCAAATCATCGTAAGGTCTGGCCAAAGGGTGTTGATTACCTTTGTAGCACGTGCCCAGTCTTGCTGCACAGCCACCGAAGAGGTGGTCTTCCAAGGATCAATACAAAAATTGTGCTCCGATAAATGTTCAGTATATGCGGTACATCAGCGAGTGATACATTATTCCTATATAAGGGACACCTCCCAAGATCCAGTCTCTATATGGTCCGATAACGGGCAACGCTGACATTTGTGGGCTATTGGATTGGGTTGTTCCAAAGAGTTCAAGCGCTGGTTTTATTCTACGGGTTTCGACGTGACGCGGCACCCAAAGTAATGTTGTCTTTAAAATTTTTGTGGCCGGATAAAACACGCTCCACTGAAATCCCTCGATCGCGAACTTCTTCAGCTGGGTAAGGTTCTACTTGACCGTATTAGAGACGCAACTAGCCATTCAAACGTGGCTGATTTTGTATAGCCCTGTACAAAGGCACCGCGCAAGGTTTTCACGCGTGCCACAGCATTCTCCGAATGCGGAGCACCCCATGAGCGGACTTTCAAGCCCGCATGCAGGAAAATGGTGTTGAAGGCAACGTTACTGTTGGGCACACGGGGAACAATGGTCTTGTACGTATTCATGTCAGTTCCCCGCGAAGTATTACCTCGGCCAGTGGTCGATGCGCTGTTTCCAGCTAAGAGCACACAGATAAAAGCTCCCGGTCGGAACAAACAATTCTGCGCTATTTAGCTGAGTGTCACAGGTACGTGGATATAGCTCCAAACATGCATTTGGATGCTGTCGCGTGTCACTCGGGTGCGCTGAATAGGAAACGCCTTTACGCGAGTACCTCAAGGTATTGGTGATTGTGGGGTGGGGTCCTACAAAAATCACGCAATCACAGTTGAGCGGTTTGCCAAAAAGAATTCCTTTTGTAACTAGGAACTATATGAATTAGGCAGATTAGAGATGCCGAACAAAATAATAAAGCAATCTGTTGAAGAGAAGGAAAATAGAAAAAGGGGAGGAGTGCGAATACAAGCAATACAATGTCAAGCTAAATCTGAACGTTTTTCGAACAGCAGACAAACGGTCTTTGAAGAGAATAAAAGGACGAGGGAGGTGCTTTCTGCGCAAGCCGGCTGGTGATGATAAAGGTAAAAGCGGGGAGGACGATGATGATTGCGTATTTACTGAGCTTTGCTAGTGTGCATCGGGTCTGAAAAACATGCCAATATTTGGATCCGCGCTAGATTGCTACGGAATTGTTAGGAAAGGTGAGTGCATGCACTGAGCAAGGGGAACTAGGGTACGGGCAGCTCTAAGGTGACAGTTGAAAAGTATCTGGAGTAACATACAAGCTATGTTAGTAGCCTGATTAGGGTCAAATGAGCAGAGTATGGTCTTAAACGCGAGGGTTCACTTAACCGGCGAAGCCAAGATAGGCAGCAAGATAGCGTCCTGCATGTGGGAAACGTTTGGTAGTCGTCGCTGGGGTGCGAACAGGGATGCGTTAAGGGATTTCGATGCACTGTTTATATTTATGGTTGGTGTAACGAGACATATGTCCTATAAATATGATTAACAGAGGAATGGTGCAGCGCAATCACTGCTGAATTGGTGCTAGACTGCTTTTAATTGACCACTGTGGCTTTATAGCTCTTTAGGGAAGTTTCACACTTTTTCATGAGAGACGGAACCATGCAGGGGTTTTATGACAAGCACCGCTTGAACTACAGAGGTGTCGAATTTTCGTACTGCATGAAAGTCGTGCGCCTCGTTTGGTGTCCATCAGCTATGCTCCGGATACTGTCCCACAGCACCCTCTCGGTTATGGTCAGCTGCAAGTTTTTTGAGCGTGTGTTGATGGCATGGGAACAAGTTCTGTCAATTTAGGCTTCGCTTGCTGGTAGGCGTCATGTCAGGAAAAAGACCATCGGAGACAAGCGCTCCACAAACGCGCAAAACAGAAGTAAGAACGGCCTACGAGATTTATGTGCCGAATTTCGGCCTTGGAGGTTTTGCTTGTTTTGGACATTACTCTCATGGTATTAGAATCGCGCTAAGATTATTAATCTTGTTCGAACATATGCTGGAAACGTTACATATTCGAGCAGTCGGTGGCTGAAAAAATTGTATCCAAAGGTGAGGTATGGCAGTATATTTCCCAGTTATTTTGGTCGACATCAACGTACATCGAAAACATGTCAGCGATAGTGTTGTTCAGCCTTTCGGTCAGCCCTTTTGTCTGCGGGTGATACGCAGTGATTCTGCGTTGGTAGGTATGGCACAGTTTCATTACCTCTTCAGGAACTGCTCCGGTGAACGCTGTGCCCCTATCGGTTATGACGAGTGCTGGGGCGCCGTGACGGTGGGCAAAGTTATGTATAAAAATCTGACCGACATTTCTTTGGGCAATGCATTGGTCTCGCAATAACAAATAAGATAGTAGTGGCGACAATCCACCTATACCCAGCTGATGAAGTAGGGAATGGCCCTAGTAAACCCCTCCCGACCTGCTTAAATGGCCGGTTCTGTGGATCACCAGGCTGAAAAAACCAGCTGGTTTAGTGGGCGGTGTATTTTGCTGCTGAGAGTCACGACAAGTTTTGACGTAGCAGTTGACTCTTGGAGCCCGCTTTTGCCAATAATACTTCTAACGAACTCTTGCGAGTATGTGGGTGAAACTCAGATGCACCGACGAAGGGTCGTTGTGGGAGGCGAGTGGGATGTCGTCTCGTAGCGCTGTTGGCACTACAAAAAGGCGGGTGGCTCCTAAAGGGTCAAATGTTTTTTTGTAAATGACTGCATTGTGCAGCAAAAATGACGGGAACGAGCGCTGGGAGAGCCGTGGAGGACGCAAGCTGTGACCTTCGAGGTACTCAATCAGGGGCAGAAGCGCTGTGTCCTTCTTCTGTTCTTCAGCCAGGAATAATGGTCCCAACACTCCGAGAACTGGTGTATCGTCTTCCTGGTCAACAGTAACTCGCGCCCGGGGGGCTCGTGAATGGCAGTCAGTGTCGGTGTGGCGCCTTCAGGACTTGTATATGGCCATCACGTCAAACTCTTAAAGCCGCAGGCTCCACCTCGTGGTGCGTCCTGACTGATATTTGAGGTTGGCAAGCCAACAAACACAGTGGTGGTCGCTAACCACTCGAAACCCCCTGCCGTATGAGTCGGACGGAATTTTGTGACTGCCCTTATAACGACCAAGCACTCCTTTTCGGGCGCGAAATAGTTTGCCTCATTGCGTAATAACGCGCGACTTGCGTAAGCAATGACGCGTTCAGAACCTTTATGTCACTGTACTAGGACTAGGATTACACCAAGACCAACGTTACTCGCGTCGGTGTGATGTGCGTTGTCGGTGTCTATGTCAAAGTGTCCTAAGATAGGAGTACTTTGCACACACGCCTTCAGCTCATTGAAAGTTTCGTCTGCTCAAGGTACCAAACAAATAGCATGTCGTACTTTGTTGCACGAGTGACAAGCTCGGCTATCTTTCAGAAATTAGCCACGAAACGCCGGTAGTAAGTGCAGAATTCCAAAAATTGGCGCACGGCGGGCTAGTCAGTGCGCATCGGGAATGCGCTCAACATGGTCGTCCTGCCAGAGTCGTTGCTTACACTCGTAGGACTAACCACATGGCCGACGAACTTCAGCTGTGGAAAAGCGAAGTGACGTTTTTCGGGTTTGAGTGACAGTCCCACTGAACGTATCGCATTCAACACGGTATGCATGCTATCGAGATGTTCGTCGAAGGTCTGCGAGACAATGACAATGGCATTGAGGTAGAGTAGGCAAGATTGCTATTTGGTGTCCGATAGTACACTGTCCATCATTCTTTAGAAGGTCGCAGGGTCTGAGCAGAGACCCCACGGGAGCACCTTGAACTCGTATAACCCATCTCGGGTAATCAAGGCAGCCTTTTCGTGGTCGCCTTCATGCAGTTCGAACAGCCAATAGCCGCCGCGTAAGTCGATGGAGGAGAAATACCTGGCGTGGTAAAGTTGGTCTAAGGAGTGGTCAATCCGAGGAAGAGGGTAAACATATTCGTAATTTTGTCGAACCTGCGGTAGTCTACGCGAAATCGGAGAGTACTGTCTTTTTTGCCACCAGAACCACGAGAGATGCACATGGCCTATTCGATGGTTGTATAACGTCGTCCTGCACCATTGGACCCAGCGACGTATTGCATCTAACCCTTTTGGGGAGACCTGTACGGATGTTGACGAACAGATCTTTCCCCTTCCTCAGTCACAATGCAGTGCTTAGTGACTGCCCTCGGTCGGGTAATCGACGAAGGAGCAAAACAGCCAGCAAATTAAGCAATGAGTCTGTGGAGTAGGCGGTTTTGGTGTGCCGATAGGTCCGGGTTAACGTCAAAACTAATGCTTAAGTTGGAAGCGGCTTGAAGGGTTGCCATTGTCTAGGTGTGGTGCAGACCATTTGTCTCACTCGCAAAGAAAGAACGCTGTCCCGTACAGACATACACTTATTTCGAAACAAGTGTGCTACCGGAGTCTTTTTCACTGGGAGTTGTTCTGCGTTACCGAAGTTGGTTAAGAGAATTTCAGTCCAGTGGTCGCAGTGCTCCACAAGTCGCCGAGCTACGCAAACGTGCCGTTCATATAAGAGGAATTCGCTGCCTTCAGTGATTTGGCCTTCACATTCTATCGAGAAAAACAGGATAGCTCTGGGCGGTACAGTTACGTACCCGTCGCAAATGCGTAACACCGCCTTGGGTGGCTCCCCCTAGTTTCGGACATCTGTCCTTGTCGGGAAAGTCACGAGTAAGTCACGAAGATCACTAATCGCGCCATACTCATGAAGGAAATCTAAGCCCAATATTAGCTGCATGGAACATTGCCGCAACACAAGGAAGCAGCTAGGGAAATGCACGCCAGGTATCTATCTTAGGCGTGCATATTCCGATCGGCGTTACCAGAAGACCACCAGACGTACGGATCTGTGGTCCGTGCCACGGTGTTCCTACTTTCTTCAGTTTGGTGGCAGCTCACAACTAACTATGGAGAAATCGGCACCGATATCCACCAAGGCCGTCACAGGATGATTATCGACCGTAACCGGAATATCTGCCAAAACTATTATACTGTCATGATGGCGTGTCGGTGGAGCTGGTGTGGTCAAGCCATGGGTGTAGACTTCTGAGGTCGAGTCGGGTTTTGGGCGGGTTCGTGGGGTACGGGGGGGATGTTGACCTTTCTGAGCAGCGGCGGTCTCCACAATGGAGAACGTCGTCTTTAGTTTCCACAGTTAGGACTGGGGGTCCGGCCGCTGGTCGTCCCCGAAAAGAATTGACGTCTAGGCGAAGTGAAGCTTTCGGGTGAGGGCGACCGAGACTCACGGCGTTGCGCTGGCAGCGAAGGGTGCAGGTGGGTGGCCAGGTACTCTTGCATGTCGTGGGGAAGTTCGCCGTAGCGTGGTCATGGAACATCTGGCGAAAACCCCCGTAGGCCCATCTTCCGATAAGGGCAATGGCGGCGAACATGTCCGGCTTCTCTGAAGTCATGACGTACAGGCGTGTTGTCCGCCGTGCGCCATATGGTAGACTTCCTTGTGTAATGCCCTGGCTCAGTTCACGGAGCCCCACCCAAATGCCGCTGGAATAGTAGCATCTGATGGTGCTTTATGTGCGGCACCATGTGGGCAGTTGTGCGTGGTACGTCAGTGTATGCTATGACATGGGTAGCCGTTTGAAAACATGGAGTAGGGGTGCTCTGCGATTACGTAGAGGTTTGCATTACCTGCCGAACCTTGTCAAGAAAAACGCTGGAAATGGCGACGAGATTTAGCTGGAGACCGGCGACGTGGGGCTTATGCAGCGCTTTCCGGTCGATATTTCTTATAATCTCTCGTAGAACGGATGTGCTGCAATTACCCGTGGACAACGAATTGCAGTTCGCAGTTGCAGGGTCAGTTTGCCTACGCTGCAGGTGGAAATCTTGCTGCAGCGCGTGTTCCATCGTCGGCGCTTTCCGGGCGAAGTCAGCTACGGTGCGAGGTGGATCAGGCACAAGCACCGCAATCAGCTGTTCCTGTACGCCGCGTGTTAAATGACGCATTCACCTTTTTTCGGGCATGTTAGGATCGGCTCGCCTGAATAGCCGACATATGTCCTCAACAAACATGGAAACCGACACATTTGGCTTCTCCACCCCCACCTGGAGAGAGAGCTCAGCCTTCTCTTTCCTCTCACTGTCACCGTGCGTGGCGTGCAGCTCCCCCCGAAATTCTGGCGGCGTTGTCATAGAAGCTTCGTAGTTTCCCACAACGTCTTGGCGGCCTCTTAGAGAGCGTAGTACATATTCTTGAGCTTCCACGCATCGTCCCACTTGTTTAACTCCGACATACGCTCGAAGGTGTCCAGACAATCTTCGGCGTCCTCTAAGCTGTCACCGCGAAATGGTCTGGCGGTGCGCGGAGCATGGAGCTCCATTGGAGTCGCAGACTTGTTTGGCTCGCGGTCGAAACCATCACGACCCTGCTTGGCGCAGCCCGGGTTGGCGTTTCAAAGCGGCTGAATTGGGGCTTAAGTTCACGCAGCCGCCGGCTGGTCTTGTGGACGGGTCTTGTGTCCACCGAGGCCGAACCAGAAGCGAAGAAATCGTGCGGATCAAAGAGGCTCCACAAAGGCTCCACAAAAATGTCACCTCACAAAGCCGGGTCCACATGGTAGGAGGCTTTAATGAGTGAAAAACGGGGATCAGAACAGCTAGCAGTCGAAGCAGGGAGAGAAGAACACACAGGACCCAGGCCGAGCCTCTCGCTCATTAAGCCGAGCTGCCGCTTGGCAGCGGCCGCAGCTTGCTAAAAGTGTTTGCCCCCTAGTGCCATGTCATCGCGGCAAAATCTTTATATTTGGGATGTGCAGGGTGCATTTTTTATTTCGTCGCTTCTTTTTAGGATTTTTGTATCATTTGTTTCTAGAACTGCTGTTCTAGTAATGATCATTTACTCTAACAGAACAATAAATCTGTCACTTCTGCCAATTATCGACTTTTATGGAAATATAGGGCGCAAGAGGTTTTTCTCATTTCCCAATTTTTTGTAGTACAACGTTCTTTCCTGGGCTGTTTTAGTTCTGTAGTTGATTGCTGGTAATTCATTGCCTGCATATATTCTTTATTTTATCAGTTCATGTATCTATTTTGCTTTTTGTTTGTAGTTTCTCGTTGTTGAACATCTCGTTCAACCAGTTAAGCTCATTTACGCACTTTAAAGGAATAAATGAGGTAATTCCCGACGTTAAGCATCCTTGGTTCACTTCTTGTTAGTTTTTTATTAGCATTTCCGACATGCTTTTCGGGATTTTGTAGCTCTGTCTCAGTGGATTGGAAGAGATGTACAAGGTGCCTATGTTTTATTTCGTCCTTTTATTTTTGTAATTTTGTTGTCATAGAATTACATTGGACTGATAATTTAGGTTGCCCTATATTTACAGTTATTTCTTTTTCTTCACCAATTCGGAAGTTTTCTCGAAACGCAGGCGTTGTCACTGCTTGTTCTTTTTCGCCATTTGCTATTCCTATTTTCAGCATTCCTTATCTGGGGCTGCTTTAGATTACTGTTCATGTTTGGGAGGAAGTGAACGCGGCTCAAATTTAGGATTTTGTTATCGCAGTGTTGTAAACTTTTGTTTTCCTATTATTATATTTTTGTTTTTTTTTTAATTTAGTTCTACAAAATATGTCCAATTAGGTTCTTTCAGTGTATGACTGTGCTACTTCATCCAAATCTTTATTATTGTGCAAACATTGTGCATCACATTTTACGAGGCCCTGGTCTTACGTGGGAAAGAGTGTTATGCAATAAAAAATTGCCTTTGTGGTAAGCCTCCTTAGCCGTGTCGCTTATCATTGTCGAAGGGTTTGGTCGTGCGAGCATCGAGCTCTATGCTTTGAAGCTATCATGGTATCCGGGCAAGTTCATTGGCTGAGTTTTCATTCATCAAACTGTCTCGATGGGATGTATACAAAAACAATTTCATTTTCGTGCAACAACTGGCATTTTCTTTTCTGCTGTAGTCCTCCTTTTCAAGAATAAATTGCTGTTCTGGGCTGTTACGTTATCATTGAAAAAGTGATGCTGTCTGTTTTTCCTAATCACTTTTGCTTTCACAGCCAAGCTGCACATGTTATTGGGGTTAGAAAATTTACAATAACAGGAGCAGCCTCAGCGGCTCTGGTGTCGTTTGGTTTGTACGGAAGCGTATGTATGGCCCCGAAATCTTTTTCAGAGAGCTTTCAAAGGTTGAGGTACAAGGCGAACGGACGGTGTTCATCGACAAAGCTTTCGTATGCGTAGTGGGCCACCCTTGCACTTCCTGGTTCATCAGACGGCTTCATTGTTCCAAACCGCTGACTTCAATTCGTTGCTTTTTGACATCGCGTTCATGTGCTTATCCAGAGTCTTCAGGCCGGTTTCTTCAAATGACATATCCTCATACTGCGTTGCTTTTCTTGCAAACATAACTGCGTCATATAGTTAATACTCTTCCAGAATAGAACACACAAAGGCGTCAGATGTCGACTTCATAATTTAGAAAGAATGAACCTCCGCTACAGTTCAACAAGCATTGAAAGTTTTCGAGAAATTCGGAAATTTATTTTGCAATACTTAGCTCTATTCATCGTTACATCTCGGACGCACCGAGCTCGCTGCAGTTTTTTGTAGGCATGGCACATTCAGTTTTTATAAGCACAATCCAAGTTCTTTTTCTGCGTGTTTTGCTTTTGCTCTGAGCCTTTTTCGCCGAAAAGTGACATTCCCAAATATTCCATGTCTAGTACACTCCACTTGCAAGCTGTATCTCACAAGCACAACATGTGCCTGACACCACAGAGTTCACGAAATGCGCTCACCTGCTCCGTCGTGAGATGCAGATAAAAAAATTGTTTTAGAAAAAGGGAAAAAACTTGCAACGAAAGGACGCTCCTCAGTCGTCTGGGATAGAACAAAGCAGTTCCCTCGTATTGAGCGATCGCTTGGCTAATAACGGCAGCGTTCTCTTTGAAACCTTGGCGGGGACGTAACGCTCAAGTTTTTCTGGTTGCCTATGGTAATCGTTTTTGGTCCCAGCTACGCCACATTGCAGCGTGAAATGCGGTCCTGCAAACGGAAAAGGGCCCTACTCTGTCATCTTGTATGAAAACAAAAGGTGTCACCTTTGCTGAGCGTGTAAACGAGACTGCCAGCGTCCATGGAAGGAGTAATAATTGTTCGAGTGTTTTTTTTTGGTAGCGAATTACAAACATTGGGCAGAATATATAATGGTTGCTCTCTTCTAGGAATGAAAAGGGTTCTTAGTCGCAACAACGTCACATTGCAGCGTGACATACGATCCTGCAACCGGAAAAGGGCCCTGCTCTGTCGTTTGGAATGAAAACAAATGGTGTCACTCTTGCTGAACGTGTAAACAAGAATGCCAGTGTCCTTTAAAGGAGTGCTATTTTTTCGATTTTTTTCCGTAGCAAATTACAACGATTGCGAAGAAAAAATGCGGGCTGCTCACTTCTAGGAAGGGAAAGGCTTCTTCGTCCCAGCTATGTCACATACCAGCGGGAAATGCCGTCCTGCAACCGGAAAAAGGCCCTGCCCTATCGCCTCGAATGAAAACAAATGGTGTCACTGTTGCTGAGGGTTTCCCGCCAGTTGCCCGCTTATGACAGGCTGTAGACGTTCGCGTCACGCCCCGGTGGTTGAAAAGAAGGTCCCCTTCTCCCCGTGTAGTCTGAGTGGCGCTGGCTACCACCCTCAAGCGTCAGATACTGTTGTAGTAAATATAAATACCCCAGAAAGTGAAGGAGAACACAGTCGCCCAGATAGCCTAATTGGTAAGGCATTCGAGATATAATCGAAAGGCGTGGTTTCGGTCCCCACTCTGGGCGCGTGTTTTGCTTTCTTTCTTTCTCACGTAATTATTAAAATAAAAGAAAATGCAACGTCACCAACGGTAAAAAATAGTCGAACCATTCCCCTATGCCTTCTTTGGCGTTGTAGACTGCCGGCATTTCTTTCTGTATATATATATATATATATATATATATATATATATATATATATATATATATATATATATATATATATATATGTATAAATATATATACATATATATATATAAATCTAGAGAAAGATAAAACTCACAAAGCGTGCAGGAATAGTATAAGTCAAGAGTCGGATACACAGCAAGAACAATAACACACAAGGTTTACTTATTTTACTTATGTAGCGGCAACGGGACTTGCCTTCATCAGAGTACAGTTACGTGATTTTGCTGTCGCAAACATTTGGAACACATTTGTTATATAGCTTTGCAGAAAACTGTGAGAAGGAGCGGAAAATGTTTCGGAAATGGAGAGTATGCATACAGTCGGGCTACACCCTATGTTACAACAACAACAAACCAAAAGAAGAAGAAGAAAAAAAAGAAAACAAATCGGGGGGGGGGGAGCGAGAGAGAAAAAGGGGTCGTGTTAACAAAGCAGATTTCAAGGTTGCACCATGACGGGTGAACGTATGCCGCGTGGGCTGCAAGTTCAGACAATGCGGGAAACTGGACGACCGTGGTTTTAAAAGAAAGGGCCGGAAGAGTATACGGTAAGGTGTTCAGTAGCTGGGGAGACTGGTTGGGGCGCAAGCGAAGATGGGTGTGCCCCCCCCCCCCCCCCCCCCCCCGCGGATGAAGAGAATAGATACGGGGCACAAAAGAGCATTTCACAGGAGCTAGCAACTGTTACGAAATAAGTAGGGTCACAAAGGGTTAAACATGAACAGATCACAAAGAGTTAAACATTCCTAAGTGGTGGTTGGAACGAGGCCTCCTTCCCCGGGACAAATGGCATTGTTGAGACGCATTAGGGTAATAAAGCTGCTGTATTAGGAGAGTTTCTGCGAATTCTGATGGGAAACTCAAGGGTGGGATAAATGAACATAGTTGTAAAAATTATGAAGCCACCAATTTTAATCGAGGGATAAGCATGTTAGTTTTCCGTAACTTTCATTAATCCCAAGTGTGGCTGACCCAAACTTATAAATGAGATAAGACTCCCGAACCTCGCGGTCTTGGTGCGTTTTGAAGGCGGATTCTAAAATCGTTGCTTTAAGATGTTCAGATGCATGCCCGGGACTGTTCACATGTCTTGACAGGGGCAAATAAGGGCAGCTTTTTGCATGAGAGCGGTTATTATTGAACCGTATTCGGAACGGCGTTTCAGTTTGGCCGATATATTGTTGCCTACAAACAGTGCACTCTAGAAGATATACGACATTAGTGGAGTCACAGTTAAAGTTACCTTTTATATTTACGTAGTAGTGTCAAGCCGTACTGGTGGCGCGCTGTGTAGTGGTCATGTGTGGGCATACTTTACATCGGGGCTAATTGCAGGGCATGCAGCCAGTAGTTGCCGGTAGGTTGATACGAGAGTTAGTAAGAAAGTCACCTAAATTATTATTACGCCGGTAGACAACGCGTGGTGGTTCGGGGAATATGCTTTTTAAGCGGTCACTTTGCATTAGGATATTGTGATGTTTTTTTAGTACGGTTGACACTCTTGGCACTCTTGGTTGACACTCTCTCTCTCTCTCTCTCTCTCTCTCTCTCTCTCTCTCTCTCTATATATATATATATATATATATATATATATATATATATATATATATATATATATATATATATATATATATATATATATATACATATATATATATACACATGTATATATATATATATATATATATATATATATATATATATATATATATATATATATATACGTCCATAACCGCCACTATACATACGCTTTTACAAAACTTCTCATTTTGATGTTAGAACGCAGGACATAATTAGCTTCATCACACTGTGACAAATACTTCCCTAGCAGGATGTCGAAATGAGTTTTTATTCCTGTTTCTCTTTCGTTCTATAAAAATAAATGGTTCCTTCAGGTTCAGCTCCACCACGAAAAAAGTAAAAAAAAAATCCCCGGCCATGTCCATTCACGTGATACATTGGGCGCGGCGAAGCATGTAGTTTATAGGTGTTCTCTTGGCACCTTGGCGTTTTTGGCCACGGAGATGAAACCGTCGGCGGGTAGAGGTAAGCAGCTTTGATGTAAGTCTCGTGTTTTAAAAGCATGAAGCGTTCTATTGTGAGGCGTTGCAAAATGACTGTCCCGGTGTGTTCTTTTTGTAAGCGTTGCTGGCCCGGAGAAAAAACGTTCTGGTACGAAGTGTCGGAAAACGAGTGTCTCCATGTATTGGTACCGTGACTGCATGACACTACGACGACATGAGGTGACGACGACATGAGATGTCGACAGCCCGACGACAGCCCGAGCCGCAAGGAGCTTCGTCCCTAATAGTTCGTAGTAATTTATAACGATTCGTGTTCGCGCTTAAGGAAAATGGGCAATGATGCACATTAAAACGCTGAGAATTAAGAATTAAGATACTACGTTAAAAAATTCATTGATGCGTAAAAATTTTTTGAAGAAATGTCTATAAATATCTCAAATGCGCACAGAAAATCCCAGGACGCTTCCGCACTTTATGTCTAACGCATTGTAATGCGCTGCTGCAAATGACGTTCTAGCCATTACCATCATCATCATAGACAACAAAAACGCCCTACTTAGGTTAAATCATAGTACACTCTAACTTGGGTCCACTGCAGGTTGAAGGCATCTCTCATTGACATCCAACCGCTCCTGTACTATGCTGTTCGCGTCTATTCTTCACCCCGATGCTCCCTTCTTTCATTCCTCCATCAAGTTATTGCCCTTCCTCTACTGGTCTGGTCTCTCGGCATTCACTCGGCTACCCTGTTGGCCACCGGCTTACATTTCATCTCACTACATCACCGGCCCAAGTCTACTTACTTTTCTTTATTTAAGCTATGAGAGCGTCTATTCGAGTTTGTTCCCTCAACCAAGATGATCGCTTCTTGTTCTTAAGTCCTAACTATCTGATACTCTTATCGTTCTTCGTCCGTTGGGCGGACCTAACTATACTTTCCAGTTGTGTGGTAAAGCACCAAGTTCCCGATCCATATTTGGGTAGTTCACTTGTAATTTTGAAGAGTGTTTGCCGAGTGCACTGCAGCCAAGATCTATTCTGCGGCGTAATTTATAAAGACGATAGTCTTTCTCGGGCTACTTCAATACATAAATTTTGGTCTGTCTGTATGTCTGTCTGTCCGCCTGTCTGTTTGTGACCCGATTCAGAAACCCGGCCAAACTAAAACAAGGCCTACGCAATAGTCGTATATTGTCACAGCTAAATGTGCCCGTCTAAGTCCGGTGTAATGTTCATACTTGTTAATATTCGTGAAGAACAACAGACATTACAAAATATAAGACAACAAAGTAATACAGAAGTGATATTTGCAGCGTTCCTTTATAAAAAGCGTACATGTTCAATTTTCGCGAGAATAAATACTTCATCAAATGCAGGAAAAAAAACCCTCTGCCGTCGCGTGCTGTCGCCCGCACCACTATAGGTTCTGGCGGCATTATAAGAAATCAACCGGCAACAGTTAGGAAAGGTTCCACTAGATAGATTGCATGCTCTGCTTGCAACGCACGTGCAGTAGAGAAACGCAGTTCTATAAACGTTGAAGCAGGGCGCCTCAATTCACGCGCGTCTTCGCCGTACGGCAGCGCTGCCATCGGGACACTTGGTTTGGAGCATTGGAACTCGGGAAATTTAAACTGATTTAAGCAAACCTTTGGCGTCTTTACCTTGGGAGTAGCGCGACGCAAGAGGAACAACATGAGATGTGAGCGGGAAAGCGAAGGGAGGCATTTACTGGACAAAAGTCGATAAAGACTATCGTCTTTTGACCATACCTCGGCAAAGTTGGCGCGGCTCACTCAAACTCACTCACAATTTTTTTTTCGAATCACAACTCACTCAAACTCAGACTCAATGCTGAGCAGCACATCTGCGCTCACTCAAACTCAAACTCACATTGAGCTCAAAACTCGGAACTCACTCGGGCTCAAAACTCAAAATGGGCTCAGAACTCAAAATGTACTCAAACTCAAAGTGTACTCAAACTCAAAATGGACTCAAAACTCAAAAAGAACTCAAACTCAAAATGGACTCAAAACTCAAAATGTACTCAAACTCAAAATGGACTCAAAACTCAAAATGGACTCAAAACTCAAAATGTACTCAAACTCAAAATGAACTCAAAACTCAAAATGGACTCAAAACTCAAAATGTACTCAAACTCAAAGTGAACTCAATACTCAAAATGTACTCAAACCTCAAAATGTACTCAAACTCAAAATGTACTCAAAACTCAAAATGTACTCAAAACTCAAAATGTATTCAAACTCAAAATGGACTCAAAACTCAAAATGAACTCAGAACTCAAAATGGGCTGAGAACTCAAAATGAATTCAGAACTCACATGGCCTCACAGAGATTGAGACAGTCAGATAGTGAGAGTGAGAGTTTGAGAGTGTGAGATTGAGAGTGTGAGTGTGAGATTGAGAGTGTGAGTGTGAGTGTGAGCGTGAGTGTGAATGTGAGTGTGAGTGTGAGTGTGAGTGTGAGTGTGAGAGTGAGTGTGAGTGTGAGTGTGAGTGTGAGTGAGAGTGAGAGTGAGAGTGAGAGTGTGAGTGTGAGTGAGTGTGAGAGTGAGAGTGAGAGTGAGAGTGAGAGTGTGAGTGTGAGTGAGAGTGAGAGTGAGAGTGTGAGTGTGAGTGTGAGTGTGAGTGTGAGTGAGAGTGAGAGTGTGAGAGTGAGAGTGAGTGTGAGTGTGAGTGTGAGAGTGAGTGTGAGTGTGAGTGTGAGTGTGAGTGTGAGTGTGAGTGTGAGTGTGAGTGTGAGTGTGAGTGTGAGTGTGAGTGTGAGTGTGAGTGTGAGTGAGAGTGAGAGTGTGAGAGTGAGAGTGAGTGTGAGTGTGAGTGTGAGAGTGAGTGTGAGAGTGAGTGTGAAAGTGAGAGTGAGTGTGAGAGTGAGTGTGAGAGTGAGAGTGAGAGTGAGTGTGAGAGTAGGTGTGAGAGTGTACCGTTTGCTGTATACCTTTTGCGATATCCTCATAATTATAACCAGAAAGCATTTTCATATTTGTCCCACGTGACCCCCTCGACGAGACCTTTAGTTTGATACCCCACACACCCTAGCAGAGTCATATGGAATTCATACCAGTCAAACTAACCATGACTCATGACTGTAGCCAGGACGCATTATTTAGGTGCCCGACATGATTCCCCTAACTGGAACCTTCAATTTGACGCCCCACATGCTTCAGCGGCCTCACCTTGAATTTAACCCCATCTATGACTCGTAATGACCATCTCATGATTCGAACTACGAAGCCTTTTTTTTATTTGTACCACGTGATTCCCCTCTTCAAGACCGTATATTTGATACCCTACACTCCCTAGCGGGGTCACTTCGAATTTTACCCCAATATAAGACTCGCCATGACAATCTAATGGTTATAACCAGGAAGCATTTTTGTATTTCTCCCACGTGATTCGGCTCATCAAGACCATTGATTTGATACCCATCACATCCTAGCGGAATCAATTTGAACGTTAAACCAATCAATGACTAACCATGACTATCTCATGATATAGCCCTACCACATTTTTGTCCCACGTGATTTTCCTTATCGGAACCTTCAATTTGATACCCCGGACACCCAGTGGCATCATTGTGAATTTTAACCTAATTTATGACCCATTTTGACTATGTCATGATAATAATCAGGAAGCACGTGATTACCCTCATCGAGACCTTTAATTTGATACGCCCTGGCGTCATGAACCTGAATTTTAACCGAATCTTTGATTTACCATGACTACGTCATGATACATCCATATCTCATGTTCGTCCCGAACGATTCCCCACATCGAGACCTTGAATTTGATTCCCCAGATGCCCTCGCAGCGTCATTTTGAATTTTAACCCAATATATGACTCATTATGACTGCCTGATGACTACAATCAGGAAGCATTCTTTTTATTTACCCCGCGTGATTCCGTTAATCCAGACCTTTCATTTGATACCTTACACGCCTTAGCCTCATCAGTTTCACTTTTCACCCAATCTAATGTGGTCATTATTCTGTCTTAAGGGGCGCTGCCCAGTCAATTCAGCTAATTCATTTGAAACAGTAGAAAGGACAGCCCCCGCCCCCATTTACCCCCGGCTCTCACCTCTTCCTTTGTGACCCCTAGTATATCAAGCCGTTAACAGTAGCAGGCGAACAACCAGCACGCCAGCGCCGCCGTGTGCTTTCCCACCACCCTTTCCCACGCTCTTAGTGGATCCGTCAGGAGGAAAAGTTAAGACAACCCTTTTTTATGACCTCACCAGTCAATTATCACTCACGCGCCCAGCCGCGAAAATTAGGTATACAGCAAGTGCTTATGGCCATAAAAATTCAACAAGAAACTAAAAAAAATCAGACACCACCTCCCTCCCAACCAATCATGCAGATCGCGATTGGTGCCATACCCGCAGGTAACTTGAATTCCGAGCCCACAGTGACGCATGAAACTTAACAGCCAACCATAGCTGCCTGCTAGGCTACTCATATGTACTCAAACTCCAAATGGACTTAAAACTCCTATTTACTCAGAACTCAAAATGTACTCAAAACTCAATATGTAATCAAACTCAAAATGTGCTCAAACTCAAAATGTACTCAGAACTCAAAATGGACTCAAACTCAAAATGTACTCAGAACTCAAAATGGACTCAAACTAAAAATGGACTCAAACTCAAAATGTACTCAGAACTCAAAATGAGCTCAAACTCAAATTGTACTCAGAACTCAAAATGAACTCAAACTCAAAATGGACTCAAAATCAAAATGTACTCAGAACTCAAAATGGACTCAAACTCAAAGTGTACTCAGAACTCAAACTGGACTCAAACTCAAAATGTACTCAGAACTCAAAATGGACTCAAACTCAAATTGTACTCAGAACTCAAAATGGACTCAAACTCAAAATGGACTCAAACTCAAAATGTACTCAGAACTCAAAATGGACTCAAACTCAAAATGTACTGAGAACTCAAAATGGACTTCAACTCAAAATGTACTCAGAACTCAAAATGGACTCAAACTCAAAATGTACTCAGAACTCAAAATGGACTCAAACTCAATCGGACTCAAACTCAGTCGTGATCACTCGGCTCAAACTCACTCAAGCTCAAACTCACCATGCCACACTAGCCTCGCGCTCATTCAAACTCAAACTCACGCGTGAGTTTAGTCCAAATGAGTCTGAGTGAGTGGACTCATGAGTGAGTTTGCCGACCTCTGCTTTTGACGATATTTGCAACAGAAGGAGCAGATACGCGGCCAATTTTTTTCCTGTATTTGGTGAGCACTAACCAGTCCTCCCCGAGGTAGTTATAGTCTGGTTGTTGTAGCGCTTCCGTTGCAGTATCTTTATTTACGTTAGGTTACATTTTATTTATGTTTATCTGTAGTCCATGGGCAAACTTTGTTTTTGTACTTCCCCGACCATTATTTAGAAATACCCGGTCGACTAACTGAATAAGTGTATGCCGTCACCCTATGGTCCCCAAAAACCTACACTTGGGCCGTCTTCAACATGGCACAATAGTTTGAGATGCTGTCGTAGGAGAAAAACTACCACCTCCCCTCGCGGGAACCCCCGTGTAGATGCGACGCATAGGCGGAGCGGCGAAGTGACCACGTTTTACAGCGCGTCTAACGTTGAGGGGACTGCGTAAGCCGGTCCCAGTCGATGACGACGTTGGCGTACTTGTAAAGTGGCGTGGACTCTAGGTGTTTGAGCCAAGCGTGGATGTTGCTTCGCCGGAGAACGGCACACGGGTTATATGCGCAGCGCGCCCGAAGGAGAGGAAACCGCGGAAGAGAGAGTACTGCACATGCGCCGGCCCCAGCGCGTCTGCCACGGCTATGACGCAACGTGCCGCGGCTTTGACGCAACGCAATCCAACACAATCCACTTTAATACAATCCAATCCAAATCCAATACAATCCAATCCAATCCAATTCAAGCCAAGCCAATCCAAGTCAATCCAACCGAATAAAATCTAATGCCCCTCGCGAGAGAGTGTTCGCTATTGGAGAGGAGAGGGGGTGAGCGGCGGAGAGCGCAGCTGGCGCGGCGAGGAGAATGGGGGAGGGGTGGACAACGCCGACGACGACGCCGGAGGGACAAGGCGAGTGAATCAGATGCTCTGCATCTAAAAATCCATCAGTGCTTTTTGTTTTGGGGCGCCCCAATGCGTGAAGTATAAAATTATCAGGTCGAACACTTCTAGGTGGAGGCAAAGTTGAGGCAATTCGAAATCTGGCGGTGCGCTTTTTTCTGGCTACTGAATGAGACCAGAAAACAGATGTGCTGCTGGTTCGCAGTTTTAAAGCTATACTTTTTATTTTCGAATGAGGAGTTCGTGGAGTCAGTCCCTCGATGGCGGAAAGGAGGACACTCCATCGCTGTAAAAGAGAGAGAAGGTCGCACAACGTCAAGAAGGTCGCATCCAGGTATAATGTTCGCGTTGTGTGCTCCGCCCCGTGCAATGTGGCTGAAGTTTGCCCCAAGATGGCCAATAAGATACCGCAGCCATGTTCAAAGAAGCACGCTACCCTTTACACAGATTGTGTTAACAACGTCATCTAGAGTATCCCCTTCTAGTTAGCAAGGGTGTATATTGGTCAGACTGGACGTTGCTTCAACGAACGTGCCAGAGAACACTGGTTGGCCGTCAGCACCGACATGGGTGGCCACCTTGCAGACAGCTGCGCAAGCGTTGTGGTTGTGAGCCATTCCTGGATAAGACAAACTTTCTGAGGAGAGCAACAAACAAAATAGAAAGGGAGGTGATTGGGGAGGTTTTTATCAAAAGAGCAGGCAAAAAGTGCGTCTGCACGCCGTCACTAGCGTTAAGTGACAAACAAATGTCATTCTGAAATCACAGCATGTAGGTTGGCACGCTCAGTTTTCCTTCCCTCTTTTCGGTTTGGTCTCCACCTGGAATGCAAGCATGCGCTTTAGGACCATCTCGATTGCTCTTGAGGCTGGAGTAGATATGTTTTTATACTTTCAGCAGTGTTGTACTTATTCATTCTCACCATTCTCACCACCTTCTTCACTTGTTATATGAATATACATTGGTTGATATTTTCGTTGTGTTTTTCTGTTTTTGTTTTATTTTGTTTCTTTGTTTTGTTGTTTCTGATTACATAAGTCATGTATACATTCGTGTGGTGTCCTTTAAATGAACAGTTGAAAGTTGGCGCCTGTATCTGTTACCCTGTATCTGTTATCTGTTAACCAACTAGCTCAGAAAGAAGTTTTTAAATCATGTCTCTCAAGTATAACTTCTTGCTAGCTCAGATGAGCGCCTTGTCGACGGGCCTAAATTTTTGCCCGGCTACTGCCTGTAATAATTCGTTTTCAGTGCTTTAATATTCGTGCTTAATATTCGTGCTTAATATTCGTATTTCAGTGCTTTAAGGGCAGATATTTCCACCAGAAATATGATGCTATGAGAGTACTTCGATGAGAATCCGGCCGCGACGCAGCTGATCCCCATCACAAAGATAATCACCGTCGCAAGGTTTTTTCGTCTTTTAGTGCTGTCTTTCTCATTTCGGTGAAAATAATTTTCTGCATTTACATTAAATTTTGCGTGCCAAACAAATTGTTTTTTAAAGCACTGTGCCTTGGTAGTCTGAACATTTCAAGCCCCTGTTCGCTCATTTTGCAAATGTATTAGGGATAGTTAATTTCTCCCATTCTGAACATAAACCCACGCTAACGCGTTCCAGCTCTGTGAGTGCTGCTACAAAAAATACGTTTTATAAACAAAACTCTCAAACTGATAGTGCAAAATGAGAGTAATGTTCTTATCTCACGATTAAGATCCAGGGGTTGTGTTTTAATTGTACTTGTCAATTCGTAAACTAGATACGTGTAGAGCCATTATCATAGCAAAATTTAGCAGAGTAATGTACGCAAAACCTGAACAGAAGGCAATGTCCGGAAGTTCGCCCTAAATGTCAACCGAACGTGTTTTTGTTAAAAAAAAAAAGCCCTCAAAAGCTGGTACAAAGACGTCATTAGGTGTTTGCGATTGGTGAATCCAAAGCGCCGACTGAAACAAAACTCTACATGTTCCACTAATCTGAACGACTCTCGCACTTATAAAAACTGGATATAGAACCGAGAAATCCTACCCCACGATTTGGTACACAAACATCGTTAGCTTTAAGGCACATTCTTCTGTTGTTACTGTTCCTGTACTAACGTATCTTCCTTATGCGACCCTCGTGTGCTGTATACGTCGTCGTATTCGTTTTTGCAGGTAAGCATGTCAAAAGCAAACGGTTTCAAAATTATTTATATCGTCAGAATGTCGGGTAAAACGATTGTTTTTGTTTTTGATATGCAGGAAGTTTTGCATTAGTGCTGATTATAATATTCGCTCATCGGCGTGGTTGTTTTGCGGGCGTTGCCGCTAAGCAGAGCGCCGATTTTTTTTTTTCAGTGCAAGTCCTACTGTCATGGTCTACTACTAATATTTAGTAGCTTCCTTCTTTCTCGCATAATTGGTTGCTTTGTGTGTCGGCTATTGCTCTTCGGAGCTACAAGAGCATGAAGCAACCATCTATAAATGTTGGTTTCTAAATACCAAGTATAACCGATGCGGAACACCGCAGTTCATTCTCCCATCGGCCCCACACTATTTTCCAGGGGGCTGAATGACGGAGCACAACGTTAATGTTTTACTGTTTGAAATATGAATTAAGAGTTTGCACATTGCATAATGTAATTTTTAGGCTAGCATACTTGAAACGTACTAGCGTCTCACACCCGTACATCTTTGAGTATCTGCAAGTCACCTGCCTTCATATTATCACAGGGTGTCACAGTTGATCAAATCAGACGCTTTAGGCACTGGATACTACTCACTGTTACCCAGAGTTTTTGATCTGCCTTGTGGACAGTTCTTTTAAGTAAAAACGACCATCACAGCTTTCAAAATACTATGAGTTGCTTTTCTATTCGGAACTAGCTTAACACACGTAAGAGGTAGCAGTGATAGTAATTTGGACATCCAACGAAGGCTAGAGAAGGTAGAATACACCTCTGCCTGTTGAAATGCTCAAGATTGAATCTGTCAAATTTTCATATGAGCAGTTCTAGATATTGTACTTTTTGACAACAGAAAAGCTCTGTGTGCTAGGTAGAAAGCTTCGAGTAAGGCCGCAAAACCACAGTGCTCAGTATGCTTCCAATGCGCATCCTGTTTTTGCTGCTGCGTTTGAGGCTAAATAAAAAAAAACTGTCTCCTTAACTGGAGGTATCGCATGGCGCGTAGAAAATGCAAATGGGTGTCATCTATAGAAAAGAATGGTTGTTTTTGAGGAATTGGGAATGCTTGCAGGGTTATCGAAGGTCATCACTGGCAACACGCAGTAGTACATACGGGTGAGGGACCAGTAAGAGGGTCACACAGCATTTGGAGACATTCATGCAGGGCTTATTGTGAGGAGTGCAGGAGTGCAGGAACCGTTGCTGAAAACGAGGCAGTACTTTTCTACGGCTTCTGTTGCACCAGAAGGCATTAAATAGCGCAAAACGTCTGTTTATGCATGCACTAGGGGTCGTAAACCATGTGACAAGCTTTTTGGCCGTTCAAATGTGCGGAGCGAATAGAAGCTTATGGAGCTGGGCAGACTGCGTAAATGGTTGGGACTTGAATTCCTAATCCGTATGTATATGAGTGCATGTGAAAAAGTAGAGCGCATGCCTTTGTTGACCCAAACATGCAGGAGAAAATCGGCATTTTTTTATCTCAATTAAGTAATAGTATTTGTGAAACTATGACTACTAATATAGCCGTGCTTGCGGGCTTTTTTTCATTCCTTGAAATAAGAAAATCCTGAAGCCACTTAATGCGTTCTTTAAGCAAATGTTGCTGGTGCGCTCGAAAATCCAAATTGACTAAAATAGTAGTGACTGGATCGACGTGCGCCACCTGTCGATTTGTGGTTATTGCGAGCGTGTATTTTGGCAATTTATTTTGAAGCGCTGTTATATTTTCTATGCCGTCTTTAAGGTAATTCCGGTGAGCAAGGATTGTCATGTCACCGCGAAAAATCAATTCAAATAATTACATCTGGCCATTGTGAGAACTTGGCGGGCACGTTCAGACCAGATAATAACTAGGGGTGTGGAACGGTGATGGTTCACTAAGTGTGCGTAAAACTCGCCCGTTGCTTGAGGTGCAAAAAGACAGTAGCATTTTTTGGCATTGGGTACACACTTAGGACACCGACCCAATCTTGTACCATTACAAGTGTTTCTCCTGCTATGTTCCGAATGTCATCAATGCGCCTGTTAAATATGCTTGAATAAACAGCGGAGATGGCGGAACCAAACAAAAAACACCCGCATTTCCCCGAAGGGGAGCATGGGGAAGTGCGAATGCACGGGTGATGCTATGAGGGGGAGTTATGTTGAACTGTGTTGGCATTCGCCCGTTAGTTTCATTTAACACCCCCGCGTGATCAAGTGGGGATTCACACACCCCGTTAGTCGTTCTCTGGAAATCTTGGTGAATTAAAGTGTATGTTCGAAGAGATCACACACACACGCAAGTAAAGTGAAACGACAGTATTCTTGGTGAATTAAAGTGTATGTTCGAGGAGATCACACACACACGCAAGTAAAGTGAAACGACAGTATTCTTTATTCAGCACTTGTTGGTGTTGTCGTTGTAGTTGACGGTCATTATGACCGCCTTGTGGTCACTGAAATGTACTGTCAAGAGTTGTTGCAAGACCGCGCGTATCAGACAGTTCCTCGCAAAGGCCAGGTCGATGTAGCTGCCGTTGATGGTGTTGGGAGCCTCTAGCGGTAGGCACGTCATGGAGTGGTTGGCGAGCATGTATTCCATCAACCACTCGCCGCCCTTTCGCACGTCCACGTTAAAGTCCCCAACAACCACGAACGGGTCCGAGGGCTTTACGCGCCTGGCCACACTCTCCATCGCCGCGTCCACGTATTCGACGACGTCTTCGCGCGAGATGTTTCGCGCGAGGTAGAGGGTGACGACCACGATTCCGTCGCGCGAGTACGCGTCGGTGTAGACGGCACTGTACGGCGACTCGTCCCTGACCGGCGAGGTGGACACGGCGTGCGACACGAGGTTCGCGTAGACGTGACCGACGAGGTAGACGCCGCAGTACTCGCCCCGACTTCCGCTCCTGGCGAAGCAGCAGTCGTCGATGGGGAAGTGGGAATGCACGGGTGATGCGAAAGAATTCTTCTTGGCCAATCGCCCTAAGTGGGTATGTGGTGCGGACGGACGGACGGCGGTGGACGAGTGATTCAGGGTCGCTTAAGAAGTGCATTCGCACTTAAAAAACACCATAGGCGCTTAGCACGAAGAGGCGCTGAGCTTCTTGTTTTGTTATAATCATACTGCCCCATTTATGTATGCATGAACACGCAGTCGCGGAAGCTAGCGCGAGTCACGACCCAGAGCCCTAGGCGGAGCGATCCGTGTTTCTTTATTGGCTGTCCTCGAACCACACTAGCTAGCAATGATGATCGTGGCGCGTGCTCACGCCCGCTTCGTCCTCTTCCTCCTTTTCTACATCCTCCCGCGGGCCCAAGATGATTAGGCGGCAAATACAAAGCAGGTACAGTTTATAACTTGTCGTACAGCACTGACACTTGCGAAGGTCCCCATTGCAATGGGGACGCGAAGGTCCCCATCGCGTGATCACAATCACGATGTCGTCTCTCTCCATCTGCGGTGTTCGATGTCTGCCTTCCTTCGCTTGGGGATGGAGTCAACAGCGCGACAATCTTCCGGTTACACACCATCGTAGGAGTTATCTTCCAGCCACCCGATGACTGACATTTCGGCCTCGCTGAAACAAGTGACTGAGCGCGTTCTTGATTGGTCCTACGTTGCATTGAGAAACCGCTTATGCACATGGTTGTACATAAGCCGCTTATGCATCTGCAAGGTTAACCTGTGGCCTTTGCATCTATGTTGAACAACCCACCCCTTATGTAACACCCCCCCTGTGGGGTCTTTAATGAAATAAGGTGAAGTTGTCTTCCTGTCGTTTCCTTCGTTGATGTTGCCCAAGCTAAGCTTCTGGCTGTTCTCCGCATGCGCACTCTTACGGTGGGCTGAACACGCATGGGGCGTACGGTTTGTCTTCGTCTCCCCTTTTGCTAGATTTCCAGAACTGACCCGTCTCGAGCGTGCGTTTACGGAACCCTCTTTCGATACCGCTCTCGGGATCGGCGTCGGATCCTTAGGTGCATAGTCTTTCGGGGCCATTTCGGGGGATCGAATTTTCTTGCATCCACGTGTGGATTGATAAGTGGGCATCTTCTGGGCAGGTTCTTGCTTCGGTTTCTGCTCGTTAGCTATCCGTTCCTTCCGCCCCTTTCTCCATCATCACGTCCTCCATTACTTTGCATTTGGTGCTGAATCCTTTACAAGTGCTCGGGTAGGCATTAGGCGACTCGGGTTCATGCGATGAACTGGAACAGCAGTTCCGCCATCGCCACACAGCACGTGCGCCAAATTCTAAACGCCGTCGTGTGCCACCCGAAAGGACCATGGCGCTAGTAAATCCACAAGCCGTAGATCTTAGAGTTCCTTGAATCGTCCAACCTAGAGCTGTTTCTGCAGCTGTGAGATCTGTATTGATTTGGTCTATTTTGCTTGTGGCCACCTTCCAGTAGGCGTCCGTTCCAACCAGTATGCCGATTTCATCCTCTTTCTATGTATTCGGCTGGTAGACGTCAGCAGCATCGTACCGCGTTTCACTGAGGATATTGACGGTCGCGCTATCAAGTTGCGGTCTGGTGACCGAGCAAATCTTAGGGACCTCCAAGGCTTCTAACGTGATTGGGTCTCCGCGAGCGTGTCCGCGTTGCGTCACCTCTACAAGCCGGCAGCGTAATATCTTCTGAGCCTTTGTCCTGCCGAACGTTACCAACGCTACCTCTTCTGTGTCGAGAACAATGCATTTAAGGGCTTTAGACAGATCCTGACGAATGAACGTCCGCTGGCTTCCGGTATGCACTATGCTGGCTTCCGGTAGTACTCGCACTAAACGTCGCCGAGCACCCTCTGCCCAGGCTCGGGCCGTCTGCAGTAATACTGACGTATCTCCGGAGTGCCCGCTCGTAGCCCTTACCACAGTTGAGGGTGCAGCTTGTCCAGCTTGTACCTGCGGCGTTGGTATAGGCGCGGTGTGGTCAGACGGCCGGAGCACGTCACACAGCACGGTCAGGTGACGCCCGTTGCAGGTACTGCAGGTTAGGTTGCGTGATGCTCTGCATTGACGAGCCACATGGTTGCGTCTGCCGCACCGGAAGCAGCAGCGAGTGTTGCGCAATCGTGCCCTCTTCTCGGCCGCCGAGTGGCTAACCCGGCAGTCCGCCACCTTGTGACAGCGGCTGTCGCATAAGGGACACACCGGTGTGGCTGGGGACTCGGTCTCCGCGGTCAATGCCAGCGGTGAGGGGACGGGTGTCTCCGATAGTCCTGGGGGGTTCAAGTCGGCGTTCTGGACGAACCGACTAGCTGCGGTTGATAGAGGCTGCCCTTGCTTCCCTTCCTCGCGAATCTCAATTTGGATCCTCAAGAATTCCAGTAGTCGCTTCAACTGGCAACCTTGTCCTTGACTTTTGGCGGATTCCGCCGCGGATCCAGTAGTCGACCATTGGCCCGATTCCCTTGCCCTCTGCCGGTACATCAAGGATATGTCATCGGGCAGGCATCGCAGGAGCACATGGTTGAGAACCACGGCATACTGCTCTTGCAGAATTCCCAGGGTTTCCAGGGCGCTGACGCGGAAATGTACCTTGTCGTACAACTCGCGGAGCCTCTCGATATTCGTCGAGCTACGTATCGCTGTGAATGCCAGCAGTTGATCGATATGCTCAATTATGAACAACTCTGGACTGCCAAAGCGTTGAACGAGGGCGCTCACCGCAACGTCGTAGTTTGCTTCCGAGAGACGGATACCCTCGATGTCTCACCTGGCATCGCCGATCAAGTACGTCAGCAGGTACTTGAATTTCTCTATTTTTGTGAGCTCCACGTTGCCATGAATGGTCACGCTGTAGTGATCCCAAAAAGCTTGCCATTCGTGCAGAATTCCCGAAAACGCTGAAATCTTAAGTTTTGGAAGGGCGACTGTCCAATGCCGTGATGCAGGCACGATGCGTGATGACGTACCCGCCGGATAATGGGCTGAAACAGCTGCTGTCCCGCCTTGGCTGGGAACGGGAGCGTTCGGCTGGGCATTTCTCAGAAGGAACCGTGCCCGAGAGACGGCGTACGAAACCTTGCGGTTGTACTCTACCGCTCCCAAGAGCTCTTGCTCCAGCGTGTCATGTCATCATCCGTTGCCTCGGCGATCTTCCCGTTGAGCGCCGTGAGCTCAGCGTCTTGCTGCACGATGTAGTCGACGTGGGAGCTAAGGGTCGCCGCATCGGGAGAGGGCTGCTGCAGCAGGTTGTTCAGCTGGTTGAGAGCTCGCGTGACGCTGCTCCTGACGACGACAAGAGTCTTTCGAAGGCGGTGCATCGACAAAGCCATGCGGAGATGCTCCGAAAGGCGATTTCCCGGGTTGATCGGCACCAAAGATGTCGCGGAAGCTAGCGCGAGTAACGGTCCAGAGCCCTAGACGGAGCGATCCGTGCTTCTTTATTGGCTGTCCTTGAACCACACTAACAAATGATGATCGTGGCGCGTGCTTACGCCCGCTTCGTCCTCTTCCTCCTTTTCTACACACGCATTGGGGGGGGGGGGGCATTCCTAAAAAGGGGGACTTGTATATAAAGGCACACCATACAGAAAGACTAAGTAAAAAAGCCACAAGGCCAGGCCTTGGTTGTTCTTACCCGAGTTAATCAGAAAATGTGCCACAGGGAACACCGCACCTTTTTAAGTGCGATGACAGCAATGGTAAAATTTTTATATTCAGGAATAGTTAAACAAACACTCCCGGATGCACAATGATATTAGCGTCACGTATGTCTGCATGTGCAAAACTTTATTGGACAAAGGGGTGCCCAGTGGCCTAAGATGGGAGGGGGCCGTTTGGGATGCGGTGCAGGGCTTGTCTACGAACTAATTTTTTGGGCTCGCCCTGATTATTTTCCCAACTCCCGCAGGTAGAGTGGTGTTTCCTTGACATGGCTGGGGTTCGTAGATGTCCTCCACTCTTCTTGCGATGGCACCTCTGTGGTGTGTCTGGCTAGGAGTTGAAGGAGGCCCCCGTAGTCCCATAGGAGGTGTCGAATGACGTGCGTCACTTTGGAGTTTTTTAAGTGCTGTGGGTCTTCCTGGGGATTTGTAATGTACTGATAATATGTCCACGATAATAGAGGCACCGACAAGGAACTTGTACGTTCGCACGAACGGGGATTGCGGCAGGCACACGCACGAGTTAGAACGACTGGCGCTGGTATCAAGGAGCTGCGCGTAGCGCGGCTCTTGAGTGACGGCAAATAATACTGAAGATTAGCTTTTGCTTTCGTAACATTTGTGGTTAAACCAGGTGAAGTAAGCCAGCGTTCCGGCGAGCCTTCTCATGACGAGCTGGCTGAGCCTTTCTTCAAGTCTACGACCGGCACGAATAGAATCAAGAACAAGCACCCGTCAAGGCTGTCTATGAGCACGAAGATAAGGAGCGAGGTGCGAGGTTGACCATGTGCCCCAGTCCCAGCATTTCGACCTTTCGTCCCTTCGTGTTTCTCACGGGCGAATTTGAGTGAGTAATTGAGCATTGTCCGCACTTTACCCCGAACTGCAAGCCCACATGACCAGCGGACAAGCGCACAAGACTACGCTTCAGTCTTGGAGTACGATGATGCAGCGACCAGCGCACTGGTGTCACTTGAGAACCATATGAATATGTTGAAATCATCATTCGAGCCCGAGAATGTTCTCCCGTTGCATAACACCACCGCAGACGGAAATACTGCACTTTCTCCCGCACAGGCCATGACAACTAATGGTGATTTTAGAGGTCTCCCGACAAAGAACTGTTGGGTGTGTTCAGATGTCAGCCAAAGCGGTGCCATGTCCATTGTCTGTTTCAGATGACTTTATTATTGCGCAGAACACTGCACCCTGATCATGAAAATGGCATTATGTTAGCGGGAAACACCAAAGTTGGTTTACTCAGAAACCATTTAAAAGGCGATGGGGAACCGGTACTTTCCACATTTCTTGGTGTGGAAACTTTGAGAATCTGTAAAAAGAAAAACAGTATCTTTCCAAATCTTCCTTATTTCTGGAACAAATATATGAAAAACTTGCTTCTGGATATAGGAAAATTGAGAAAATAATTCTCGAACTTAGCAGCTAGAGCATTGTGGTTCATAAGTTACACTTCTAAAATAAAACCTTTTGCACATCGACATCAAGGCTACACTGTCTAGTCTTTCAGATATGTTTTCAGGGGTTGCTGAGCACTTCATACCCTGCTCATTCCTGGAGAAAGGTAAATTTCCAAAATAATGTTCGCAACTTGGGACAACAAATAAAAATTCGCACAAATGGGCCACATTTCTGCGTTATTTCGAAAGGTTTATCTATTTTTGCAATATTTTTAAATACTGCAAAATTAATGCACATGGTGCCTTCCCCAGCTACGGTGGATGCTCAACTCGCAACCGCCTGTGGCAGAACATGGCGCCAGACTCTCTCACCCCCGGAAATGGCGCAACGCGGAATGATGACCGGGGGCCCCGCAAGATGGACAAGGGTCAAGGGCCCTTCGCAATAGTAAAGACCACTTTCCAGACGTGAATTCACCTTTTAAGTTTCCGAACTCGACCAGGGACACCTGTAACCATTAAAAATCCGGTGATTTCCCAGCGGAGCCAGGATTTGAACCCGGTACCTCCCGCATAATAGGCGAGTGCTGTACCTCTTAGCCATCGCTTCGGCTTAAAGTTAAGATTCTTCCACCGGGGCATTTCCCGACAAAGTCGGGTAACTTTTCAAGCACGAGATCCCCAGTTCAGGGAGTGCTTGTACCAATTTTTACTGGCTCGTGCCCAGCTGCACCAAAGTACCTCCCAAATTCTCGTCATCCATGGTAGAAACCGACGTGGTGGAACAGTTTCGAGTACACGGGATCCCTCGTACTGCTGGAACCTGTCCCCATTTTTATTCTGGCGGGTGACCTTCATCCCCCTTCATCCCCCGCTGAGACGGGGGCGCTTGTCCGCCACAACTCCTTAGTTGTGTCCCACGACTGTGTCCCTAATGGACTGTCCTACCCCGCTATCGTCGGCACTGACGTGTTGCAGCCGTTACGTAGCCGCGACTCTATGGTAGCCATCGTCGTTTTGCTTCGATGCCGGCGTTCGATGCGCTCGGTCGTTCCTTAGACGGTGTGGGCTCCGCGCGTCCTGATGTTTCCTCTGTGGCTGCGGCCTATTAGCCGCTGGCGCTGGAGGTCCCAGGTAGTCTCGGCACGAAGGTAGCCTTTAGGGGTCGTCGAAGCGAAGGTCGACGAAGCGACGTTGGCCGCCGGTGCCCGACCGCCTCCGCTGGGGCCCGGAAGACACAGGTTCGTGTTGCGGCTAGGATGCCGCATCCGAAGTGAACTCGGCCCATTCCCGCCCAGCCTTGGTAGGTATAGGTGTTCAACTGGCTCAACTGGCCATGTTCTACTGGCTCATTCCTTGAAGATCACGCTCCTGCCACCTTCTGGTTACGCGCCTCTCCTTGCTCCTTGTGCGCCCGGCTTTCAACACCTCTGGGTTTGAACGCGGGTCACTCTCATTGGCTCCTGGCCTTTTCATGTCCCTATTGGTCATCACGCCCCTGGTCTCTTGCATGGCGTTCTCTGGTTGACTGACCAGTGCGCAGCTATATTTCACAATGATGTATCAGAGTTTTGGCGCTGTCGTTCGCTCATTGCTGAGCTCCTGGCGCGCACTTCGAATGGCTGTTTCTTTGTTCTTTATTTCCTTTTAGGGGTTTTAATGCAACTACTCTCACGGGATGCTCTTGACACATGACAAATATATGCGTGCAGATTTAACATCGAGGCTTACTGCAAGGGCGTCATCCGCAGGTAGTCTGAATCCTCATTTTGAATGAGGTATGGACATCCCGAATGTATTTGTTTCTCCTGTACACAACCCGTGCGGGCTCCGGAAAAATATGTTTAGGGCGCTCACTTTGGGTAAGAATGTTATACTGATTTTTTAGTATACACGAGTTTCTTGGAACAGATGTGGAGTGTGTTTAGACTACGTTCATTTTGGGGGTGTCGTGCAAGATTTTGGTGCCTCTGAGAAGGTCTGAGCGATTCAGGTTTTGTGCTCTGTGTATAGCGTTGCCAATTACTTCGGCAGGGTATTTTTGTTTCAAAAGTGCAGTGCGTAGCTCCTGACAATTATAATAGAAGTCCTCTTCCTTTGAGCAAATTAGATGAAAACGACAAGCTTGGCTATAGGGAATTAGTCTTGGCTATAGGGAACATAGTCTTTCGTTGCCCCAGTGGCGCTATCATTACCCGCTGCCCCTCGACAACTCTGGGAGATGCGGAGCGTGTTTCGTTATCCCAGCGGCGTTATCGTTATTCGTTTTCATTATTCGCTGGAATAACAAAAGACGCTCCGCGTCTCCCGCGGTTGTCGACGAGCGGCGCTAGTTGACCGGTCTTAGCGTTCCTAAATATAAGCACCCGCTGAAGTCAAGAGGCCATCTGCCGCCGGGATTGCGCAGTTGGTATTGCTACGCACGCGTAATTCAGAGGTCGTTTGTACAATTTTGGCGGCTGACCACGTCTGACCACGCCATCTATATATATATATATATATATATATATATATATATATATATATATATATATATATATATATAGTTTGGAAATGAGGGGCTCGTTAGGAAATACAGAAGGAAATGCCGGCAGTCTACAACGCCAAAGAAGGCATTCCCCTATGCCTTCTTTGGCGTTGTAGACTGCCGGCATTTCTTTCTATATATATATATATATATATAGTGCAGGGCTTGGCAGCTGAATAGTATATTAAATTAGAGTCACCACGAAAAACATAACAATATTTAATACGACGTTTCGGCTGGAAACCAGCCTTTTTCAAGTGAAGAACATATGTCGAATACAGGGTATATGTAGGCTCGCAAGGAGCGCTGTGAGCACGTGGGCACATTATTTCAAAAGTGTACAAGAAGGAAATACAGCAAAAAGCAAGTGGGAAAAAAACGTACTGCACGACTGGGCGCGCAGGTAATACATCTCAATATACAACGCGGCGAAAAGCAAAAGCGAGGCACTTAGGAAGCGTGTTTCCGTCAGCCACCGCCCACCCACGCACAGCAATATTAAGAAAAGTAATCAAATAAGGAAGGGGTACTGGGCATCTTACTCCAAAGGAGCGGAAACAACCTGCCGCATAAGGCGGAAGCGTAGAATCGACAATTAGTCATCCAGACACTGGGGAACGCAAAATGGCAGAAGGCGACGTTCAATTTCAAGAATGCAGGTGGGAAGATTAGCGAGGGGGCCGCGTCCTCAAAGGAAAGTGCCGCCGCTTTGGGAGAAGACCAGATAATAGCCACAAATGGCTTATCCGCGGCCCGCGTCCGGGGCACAAGGCGGACAATGACGACTCCTCGAAGGGCGCCGACGCGGACAGAGCTGTGCGTGAGCCACCCAAGAAGAGCGCAGGCTGTGCGAGGATTTTGAGAAATGACACACAGGGCAGGAAATAAACAAAGAAAACAGCACACAGAAAAAAGCAGTTGAACGAGCCCCCGGCTCATGACATGAAGTGGATAGATACAACAAATTGTCAGCTTACATTTGATATTTTTGCAAGTAACATGGGTTTGCACATTATGAAAAAAGTAAAAGAAAGATGTGGCGCACGTACGAGAACAAATCTCCAATGATCTAAGAAAAAAAAAAGAGACACTTTGTAGCTAGTCATCAATGGCAGTATAAATTCGCACACAGCATTCTTTAAACAAACTGACAAACGAAATAATACAAAGAATACACGTGTACAAATCGTAGAACATGGGGAACCATAGCAGTGAACAAAAATAGCTTACAAAGTGACATTTCGGGCAAAAGAGCAATGAAGCATACGGAGAAAATAAGTTATTTACAACACTAGACCGAATAGTGCTTGGAAAGTGTAATGATGGGATACAGCAAGATTTCGTGCAGGAGAAGCATTAAAGCATACGGAAAAGTAACCTGCTTACAACGATGAATCATCCAACGGTTGAGAAGTGGTAACGTGCGATACGTGCCGCTACAAGGTCTAGGTTTGAAGGCACGACAGCCTTCCCTGAGACTCATTGATACCTTTTGTGAGAGTGTTATATTTGTGGATCAGATAAGATTCGCAGGCTTCCCTGTCGAAATGGGTTTTAAATCCTGATTTGAGCACTGTGGCCTTAAATTGATCGAACGGGTGTTTCAAAGAGTTGATATGTTTTGAAAGGGGGAGATAAGGTTTTGTTTTTGCATCGGATCTGTGATTATTGATGCGAGTTCTAAAAGAATTTTCAGTCTGTCCGATATATTGCGCACCACAATCACCCCATTCTAGGAGGTAAACTATATTTGCAGTGTCACAATTAAAATTGCCCCTGATCTGCATGGAAAAGTGAGATTCCCTGCTCTGAGCGCTTGTTGTTGGTGTCATCATTAGACACAATTTGCACCGGGGTTTTCCACATGGTGTGGAACCTGTGAAACTAGTTCCTCTTGATCGAGATGATGTTACAATGTCTCTGATGTTTCTTGCCCGGCGATACACCACGCGTGGTGGGTCTGGAATGACGTGCGTCATTTTTTCACTCTGGAGCAAGATGTTGTGGCGTCTTCTTAAAATTTCATTGACGTTTGGGCCAGATGCCGAATATGTCAGAATCAGATTGGTTTGTGACGTCGAAGCGGAGGTTTTATTGCCACTAATAGGGCTAGAACGCTCCTGTTCTGATGCCTTCCTGAGTAAATCGTCAATGAGTGGTAGTGGGTATTTTTGTCGTGCGAGGTCAATGCGGAGCTGATCACAATTAGAAGCGAAGTCATTTTGGTTAGAGCAAATTCTGCGGAAGCGTAGGGCTTGCCTGTATGGAATGGCCGTTTTGCAGTGTCTCACATGGCTGCTATGAAAGTTCAAATATTGGTGTCGGTCGGTGGATTTTCTGTACACAGAAGTATCCAGTCTGTGTCCGTTAGTTGTTATCTGCACGTCAAGGAAATTTATTGTAGAGGTTGAATACTCATGTGAGAATGAGATATCACTGTGAGCACTGTTGAAATCGGATATGAATTGTTTCAGGGCTTCCTCACCATGAGACCAAACTAAGAAAATGTCGTCGATGTACCGCTTGTAAAACAGTGGTTTTAAAGGGAAGTTCTCCAAGAACTGGTTCTCAAGGGTTCCCATGAATATGTTTGCATAATTTGGGCCTATTTGTGTCCCCATAGATGTGCCACTTATTTGGACGTAGTGCTGGTTATTGAATTCAAAATTGTTTAATTCAAGTATTAAAGTTAACAGTTGGGCCAAAGTGTTGCTGTCAATAGGTTTGTCCTCTTGTGAAGTTTCGTAGGCTCTTATGACGGATTCTATTCCACCGGCGTGAGGTATGTTTGTATACAAAGAGGCTACATCTAATGTTACAAGGAAGGAGCCATCCGGTATCCTGAGGTCTTTTATTTCACTTAGAAAATGAGTAGTATCCTTTATGTACGAATTGAATGTGGGCGGAATTTCCCTTATAATGTTGTCGACATAGCTAGAAATGTTCTCGGTCACGGTTCCTATGCCAGAGACTATGGGCCTGCCCGGATTGTTGAATTTGTGAATTTTGGGATGAAGGTAAAAACGTCCTGGCGTGCAGTGCAATGGAATAAGAGCTCGCGCAGTTTTTTTGTCTATCAGTTTTTCATCCCTAAGTTCAATTATGGTACTGCGGACTCGTTCTTTGTATTCTAATGTCGGATCGGTCGCAAGGGGCTGGTAGAAAGACGTGTCACCTAATTGCCTTTGCGCTTCAGTGTTATAATCCGTTTGGTTCATGACAACAATGGCTCCTCCCTTGACCGCGGGCTTTATAATGATGTCAGAGCGCGTGCTAAGGATTTCTAGTGCCCTCTGTTCCTTTCCTGTGACATTCGGTCTGTAGGAGGTGCGCTTTCTATATTCCGCTATGACATCTTTTTGAACCGCCTTGATGTACGTATCCATATACTTGTCGTGTAGTGGTCGTGGCGTCCAATGGCTAACTGATGGAAGGCTCGGTCCTGTGTTATCATCTCTGGGGACATCATGATAGTACTCTTTTGACAGGAGTGAGCGTGAGAAATTTTCTAGATCCTTGTACAGTTTCAGCTCATTTAATTTTCCAGTGGAGGGACAAAAGGATAGCCCCTTAGACAATGCGCTCAATTCATCCTTTGAAAGAGTAACGGTGGAAAGGTTGACTACATTATCAGGAGTGTCGGGCTCGGGTACATCATTATGGGAAGATGATGTTCTAGGTTCGGATAGGGATAAATCAACACCGTCGCGGAGCATTTTTTTTGCCTTGAGAGCGGAAAAATGGCTTGTTTTGTTCAGTTTAAACATTTCTAGTTCGGTCTTTTCTTGCGTAGTCAAATGAATTTTTTTAAGTACAGAGATTTCTTCCTTTTTTAAGGCATCGAGGCAACACTGGTCATGTTCGATTACAATGCTCAAAAGATCCATCGATGCCTTATGTAGTATGCTCCGCCAGTTTGCCTCGTGAGTAGGCGAGAGGTCAGAGGTAGCTGATTTGAGGTTAATTATTAAACCTTTTGGGGCAATGCCTGATTTCCTGTATACAATTAAGGTGCTAACGTGATGCTCATATCGAATTCTTTTTTCCACAACTTTCCTTAGTTTTAAAAATTCTCTAGAAAATGGGTGGGCACCGGGTTCACCTAGGGGCTCTTCAGGAAGTCAATCTCGGCGTGTTCCCCGGACGACATCGGAATATCGAGGCCTGGTTGAGGGGGCCTCGGAGGATAGAGCAGCGGCTGTTGGTGGAGGCGGATGTGGAGGTGGGGCCTGTCCTTGCTCTTGTTGGGATGGGGCACTGGCAGCGTGTTGTAGCCATGTCGACGGACTGCGTGCAAAGTTCCTCAACAAGGCCCGGTGCAGGTGGCTGGCCATGATGGCGACGCCGCCAAAGTTGGGGTGGATCCCATCCGCGGCAAACACCTAGGCCGAGGGCAGCCACTCAAGGCCGTGGTCCAGGTAGAAGAGGCCCCTGGTGCGGAGACAATGCCGGCGAAGAAGGTCATTAAACCGGCAGGCTTCTGAGTTGAAGCGGTGCACGGCCCGCCAGTTGCTCCGTTGTCGGCGCCGATCAGGGCAGCGAGGGAGGATGAGAGTCGCATAGACGGTACGGATTTGAGGATGGTCATGCCTGATGGAAGCGAGAAGCTTCTCGTACCGTTGAGAGGTAACTCTGGCCGGCGTTTTGGCGATATCGTTCGTGCCAACATAGAGCACAATGGTGGTCGTGGTGCGTGGCACGAAGTCCATCAATGCGGGGATATCTTGGATGGTCGCTCCTCGTTGTGACACGAATGCTGGGGTTTCATGGCGAGATGCATCAAAATGATTGTGAATGTGCCGTACTTGGGAGTCGCCGATCACTACCGATGAGGTTAACGTGCGGGGAAATTTCCAACTTATGATCTTCGTGGTGACGGGGTCAGAAGCCATGAGGTTACATAGAACAGTGCAGGGCTTGGCCGCTGAATAGTATATTAAATTAGAGTCACCACGAAAAACAACAATATTTAATACGACGTTTCGGCTGGAAACCAGCCTTTTTCAAGTGAAGAACATAGGTCGAATACAGGGTATATGTAGGCTCACAAGGAGCGCTGTGAGCACGTGGGTACATTATTTCAAAAGTGTACAAGAAGGAAATACAGCAAAAAACAAGTGGGAAAAAAAACGTACTGCACGACTGGGCGCGCAGGTAATACATCTCAATATACAACGCGGCGAAAAGCAAAAGCGAGGCACTTAGGAAGCGTGTTTACGTCAGCCACCGCCCACCCACGCACAGCAATATTAAGAAAAGTAAACAAATAAGGAAGGGGTACTGGGCATCTTACTCCAAAGGAGCGGAAACAACCTGCCGCATAAGGCGGAAGCGTAGAATCGAAAATTAGTCATCCAGACACTGGGGAACGCAAAATGGCAGAAGGCGACGTTCAATTTCAAGAATGCAGGTGGGAGGATTAGTGAGGGGGCCGCGTCCTCAAAGGAAAGTGCCGCCGCTTTGGGAGGAGACCAGATAATAGCCACAAATGGCTTATCCGCGGCCCGCGTCCTGGGCACAAGGCGGACAATGACGACTCCTCGAAGGGCGCCGACGCGGACAGAGCTGTGCGTGAGCCACCCAAGAAGAGCGCAGGCTGTGCGAGGATTTTGAGAAATGACACACAGGGCAGGAAATAAACAAAGAAAACAGCACACAGAAAAAAGCTGTTGAACGAGCCCCCGGCTCATGACATGAAGTGGATAGATACAACAAATTGTCAGCTTACATTTGATATTTTTGCAAGTAACATGGGTTTGCACATTATGAAAAAAGTAAAAGAAAAATGTGGCGCACGTACTAGAACAAATCTCCAATGATCTAAGAAAAAAAAAAGAGACACTTTGTAGCTAGTCATCAATGGCAGTATAAATTCGCACACAGCATTCTTTAAACAAACTGACAAACGAAAGAAGACAAAGAATACACGTGTACAAATCGTAGAACATGGGGAACCATAGCAGTGAACAAAAATAGCTTACAAAGTGACATTTCGGGCAAAAGAGCAATGAAGCATACGGAGAAAATAAGTTATTTACAACACTAGACCGAATAGTGCTTGGAAATTGTAATGATGGGATACAGCAAGATTTCGTGCAGGAGAAGCTATAAAGCATACGGAAAAGTAACCTGCTGACAACGATGAATCATCCAACGGTTGAGAAGTGGTAACGTGCGATACGTGCCGCTACAAGGTCTAGGTTTGAAGGCACGACACCCTTCCCTGAGACACATTGATACCTTTTGTGAGAGTGTCATATTTGTGGATCAGATAAGATTCGCAGTCTTCCCTGTCGAAATGGGTTTTAAATCCTGATTGGAGCACTGTGGCCTTAAATTGATCGAACGGGTGTTTCAAAGAGTTGATATCATCTTCCCATAATGATGTACCCGAGCCCGACACTCCTGATAATGTAGTCAACCTTTCCACCGTTACTCTTTCAAAGGATGAATTGAGCGCATTGTCTGAGGGGCTATCCTTTTGTCCCTCCACTGGAAAATTAAATGACCTGCAACTGTACAAGGATCTAGAAAATTTCTCACGCTCACTCCTGTCAAAAGAGTACTATCATGATGTCCCCAGAGATGATAACACAGGACCGAGCCTTCCATCAGTTAGCCATTGGACGCCACCACCAAAACGCGACAAGTATATGGATACGTACAACAAGGCGGTTCAAAAAGATGTCATAGCGGAATATAGAAAGCGCACCTCCTACAGATCGAATCTCACAGGAAAGGAACAGAGGGCACTAGAAATCCTTAGCACGCGCTCTGACATCATTATAAAGCCCGCGGACAAGGGAGGAGCCATTGTTGTCATGAACCAAACGCATTATAACACTGAAGCGCAAAGGCAATTAGGTGACACGTCTTTCTACCAGCCCCTTGCGGCCGATCCGACATTAGAATACAAAGAACGAGTCCGCAGTACCATAATTGAACTTAGGGATGAAAAACTGATAGACAAAAAAACTGCGCGAGCTCTTATTCCATTGCACTGCACGCCAGGACGTTTTTACCTTCTTCCCATATTCACAAATTCAACAATCCGGGCAGGCCCATAGTCTCTGGCATAGGAACCGTGACCGAGAACATTTGTAGCTATGTCGACAACATTATAAGGGAAATTCCGCCCACATTCAATTCGTACATAAAGGATACTACTCATTTTCTAAGTGAAATAAAAGACCTCACGATACCGGATGGCTCCTTCCTTCTAACATTAGATGTAGCCTCTTTGTATACAAACATACCTCACGCCGGTGGAATAGAATCCGTCATAAGAGCCTACGAAACTTCACAAGAGGACAAACCTATTGACAGCAACACTTTGGCCCAACTGTTAACTTTAATACTTGAATTAAACAATTTTGAATTCAATAACCAGCACTACGTCCAAATAAGTGGCAAATCTATGGGGACAAAAATAGGCCCAAATTATGCAAACATATTCATGGGAACCCTTGAGACACAGTTCTTGGAGAACTTCCCTTTAAAACCACTGTTTTACAAGCGGTACATCGACGACATTTTCTTGTGTGGTCTCATGGTGAGGAAGCCCTGAAACTATTCATATCCGATTTCAACAGTGCTCACAGTGATATCTCATTCTCACATGAGTATTCAACCTCTACAATAAATTTCCTTGACGTGCAGATAACAACTAACGGACACAGACTGGATACTTCTGTGTACAGAAAACCCACCGACCGACACCAATATTTGAACTTTCATAGCAGCCATGTGAGACACTGCAAAACGGCCATTCCATACAGCCAAGCCCTACGCTTCCGCAGAATTTGCTCTAACCAAAATGACTTCGCTTCTAATTGTGATCAGCTCCGCATTGACCTCGCACGACAAAAATACCTACTACCACTCATTGACGATTCAATCAGGAAGGCATCAGAACAGGAGCGTTCTAGCCTTATTAGTGGCAATAAAACCTCCGCTTCGAGGTCACAAACCAATCTGATTCTGACATATTCGGCATCTGGCCCAACCGTTAATGAAATTTTAAGAAGACACCACAACATCTTGCTCCAGAGTGAAAAAATGTAGCACGTCATTCCAGACCCACCACGCGTGGTGTATCGCCGGGCAAGAAACATCAGAGACATTGTAACATCATCTCGATCAAGAGAAACTAGTTTCACAGGTTCCACACCATGTGGAAAACCCCGGTGCAAATTGTGTCTAATGATGACACCAACAATAAGCGCTCAGAGCAGGGAATCTCACTTTTCCATGCAGATCAGGGGCAATTTTAATTGTGACACTGCAAATATAGTTTACCTCCTAGAATGTGGTGATTGTGGTGCGCAATATATCGAACAGACTGAAAATTCTTTTAGAACTCGCATCAATAATCACAGATCCGATGCAAAAACAAAACCTTATCTCCTCCTTTCAAAACATATCAACTCTTTGAAACACCCGTTCGATCAATTTAAGGCCACAGTGCTCCAATCAGGATTTAAAACCCATTTCGACAGGGAAGCCTGCGAATCTTATCTGATCCACAAATATAACACTCTCAGAAAAGGTATCAATGAGTCTCAGGGAAGGCTGTCGTGCCTTCAAACCTAGACCTTGTAGCGGCACGTATCGCACGTTACCACTTCTCAACCGTTGGTTGATTCATCGTTGTCAGCAGGTTACTTTTCCGTATGCTTTAATGCTTCTCCTGCACGAAATCTTGCTGTATCCCATCATTACACTTTCCAAGCACTATTCAGTCTAGTGTTGTAAATAACTTATTTTCTCCGTATGCTTCATTGCTCTTTTGCCCGAAATGTCACTTTGTAAGCTATTTTTGTTCACTGCTATGGTTCCCCATGTTCTACGATTTGTACACGTGTATTCTTTGTATTCTTTCGTTTGTCAGTTTGTTTAAAAGGAATGCTGTGTGCGAATTTATACTGCCATTGATGACTAGCTACGAAGTGTTTTTTTCCCTAGATCACTGGAGATTTTTTCTGGTACGTGCGTCACATTTTTATTTTACTTTTTTCATGATGTGCAAACCCTTATTACTCGCAAAAATATCAAATGTAAGCTGACATTTCGTTGTATCTATCCATTTCATGTCATGAGCCGGGGGCACGTTCAACTGCTTTTTTCTGTGTGCTGTTTTCTTTGTTTATTTCCTGCCCTGTGTGTCATTTCTCAAAATCCTCGCACAGCCTGCGCTCTTCTTGGGTGGCTCACGCACAGCTCTGTCCGCGTCGGCGCCCTTCGAGGAGTCGTCATTGTCCGCCTTGTGCCCAGGACGCGGGCCGCGGATAAGCCATTTGTGGCTATTATCTGGTCTCCTCCCAAAGCGGCGGCACTTTCCTTTGAGGACGCGGCCCCCTCGCTAATCCTCCCACCTGCATTCTTGAAATTGAACGTCGCCTTCTGCCATTTTGCGTTCCCCAGTGTCTGGATGACTAATTGTCGATTCTACGCTTCCGCCTTATGCGGCAGGTTGTTTCCGCTCCTTTGGAGTAAGATGCCCAGTACCCCTACCTTATTTGTTTACTTTTCTTAATATTGCTGTGCGTGGGTGGGCGGTGGCTGACGGAAACACGCTTCCTAAGTGCCTCGCTTTTGCTTTTCGCCGCGTTGTATATTGAGATGTATTACCTGCGCGCAGTCGTGCAGTAGGTTTTTTTCCCACTTGTTTTTTGCTGTATTTCCTTCTTGTACACTTTTGAAATAATGTGACCACGTGCTCACAGCGCTCCTTGCGAGCCTACATATACCCTGTATTCGACCTATGTTCTTCACTTGAAAAAGGCTGGTTTCCAGCCGAAACGTCGTATTAAATATTGTTATGTTTTTCGTGGTGACTCTAATTTAATATATATATATATATATATATAACACAGAAATAAGGGTTGGCAGTCAAGTAAACCTCGGAAAGCACAGGGGAGTATGTGGTAGTTCATTGAAACAGATAAAGAATTTGGAAAGAAAGAAAGAAAGCGGAGAAAAAATGCCTGCAAGATGGGATCCGAACCCACGACCTCCAGAATACCGGTCTGTATTCTGGAGGTCGTGGGTTCGGATCCCACCTGGCGGGCATTTTTTCTCCGCTTTCTTTCTTTCTTTCCAAATTCTTTATCTGTTTCAATGACCTACCACATCCTCCCCTTTGCTTTCCGAGGTTTTGTTGACTGCCAACCCTTATTTCTGTGTTATTTCTACGAGCCCCTCGTTTCCTATATATATATAAATATATATATATATATATATATATATATATATATATATATATATATATATATATATATATATATATATATATATATATATATATATATATATATATATATATATATATATACATATATATATATATATATATATATATATATATATATATATATATATATATATATATATATATATATATATATATATATAGAGAGAGAGAGAGAGAGAGAGAGAGAGAGAGAGAGAGAGAGTTGAAAAAGTGGTAGACGCACGACTACAAAACACCGTGGTTTACTGACGTTTCCACTGGTGGACCAGTCTTCATCTTGAGTAACATACGACGTAGAAGCACGCACGCTTCTATAGGTGCATAAGTTGTGCTACTGTGCAGCCTTGGTAGGAACATTGGAAGGTTGGGGCTAAAGAACAGGGAAGGAAGGGCACTATACATGTGCGTACAAACATTCGCACTGTTCTACTCTTCACAAACTCTCCACAGCAACAACAATGAAAAAAGAAGATGCTGTACCGCAGACGACAAACTCTTTTTTAAATAGCCCAGCAATATACACCTTCATACATAAAAAACAGGCAGAGAGGGAGCTGTTGATATACACTTTTCGTACGAATTAGACGAATAAACAAATGGTGCAGGGATCGTGTCGACACAGTAAACGCAAAACACAAGAACAACAAATACAGAACGAAGGCCGCCGGGGACACACCCATTTCTGAAAATACCAATTACCGGCGGCGTGGGGTATGTCAGGGCAGTTTTCAAGTTCACAGAAGTCACAGAAGAGCGCACGTGCCAGCAACGCAGCCAATTATTTAGCTAGGTAGGAAGTAGCAAGGTGTGTCCTGCGTGGAAGCAACTATTAAAGCGGTCGCCAGTAAGGGTCAACAAGTTTCGGTGTATATGATCAAAGCATGTCACAGCAGAATGGAGACATGCAAAGAAGTGAGTAATGAATGAGAAATTTTAGGGTTAACTAAACTGTCCAAGAAGCGCAGGGGTGGGGTAACCGCGTGCATGGCCAATGGTGTGTGACCGCGCGAACGGCGCGTTCGCGATAACAAATTTAACCATCCAAAGGTGGCTGCCAACCTCAGTAAATGCCCCCCTCTCAACTGGAGTGGAAGGCGGGAGCGGAGGCGTACTGGGAATGCAGCTACTATTCCACGAAAAAAAGGAGAGAGACAAGGTTAGGAGGGAACCTACGGTGGCTAAAAGTGTTTGGTATTGCGAATGAAACAAAAACAAAAAAAAAGAAAAAAGAAAAGAAAGTTATAATGGCTTAGGTACCCACCAAAATCGATAGTTTCCCCAAACTCTCAATAATGGCTGAGGACGCTGATTTTAACCTGCAATCGAGGTACGATTCGCGGATTATTCGATCATGGGGAGAGCAAAACCCAGATTCTAATATCGTGGCTCTGAGGTGGTCAAAAGAGTGCCCAGGAAGGTTAACATGTTTTGATAACGGGAGAGATGGCAGAGTTTTGGAATGTGATTTGTGATTATTAAGCCTAGTTCTGAACGACGTTTGTGTTTGCCCGAAGTATTGTAGGTGGCACACCGTACACTCGAGCAAATATACCACACTCGAACTATCACAGTTGAGGTTTCCTCTGATTTTTCGGCAAAAGTAAGAGGCTCAACTGACCCCGGTATCCGTTGTGGACATGTGCGTGCATATTTGACATCGAGGCTTCCCGCAAGGACTGCATCCGCCGGTCGTCTGAGTCCTTATTTTGGATGAGGTGAGGACAGCCCTAATGTTTTTGTTTCTCCTGTACACCACCCGTGGGGGCTCCGGAAAAATATGTTTTAGGCGCTCACTTCGGGTAAGAATGTTATAGTGTTTTTTTTAATATAGACGAGACTTTGGCAACAGATGCGGAATTTGTTAAGACCAAGTTCATTTGCAGGGTGTTGTGGGTGGGAGGTTTTGGTGCCTCTGAGAAGGTCTGAGCGATTTAGGTTTCGTGCTCTGTTTAAAGCGTTTTCAATTATTTCAACGGGATATTTTGTTTCAAAAGTGCACTGGGTAGCTCCTGAAAATTATCATTGAAGTCCTCTTCCTTTGAGCAATTTCGACGAAAACGATGAGCTTGCCTATAAGGAATTCCGGTTTTGCAATGTTTTACGTGACTGCTTTGAAAATGTAGGTACTGTTGCTTGTCGGTTGGTTTTCGGTACAGTTTAGTGATCAGATGGCCCTCTGAGACGGTGAAGTTTACGTCAAGAAAATTAACAGTTGGCGGGGAGTATTAGTCAGAAAACGAAATGGAGGGATGCGCAGAGTTGAACGCGTTTATGAAGGTTAGCAGGTTTGTCTGCCCGTGGGTCCAAATCAGGAATACATCATCAATGAAACGCTTATAATAGAGTGGCTTTAAGCTCTGGCTATTCAGACATTGTCCCTCTAAGACGCCCTTAAATATATTGGAATAGTTTGGCCTTACGCGTGTTCCCTTAGATGTGCCACTTATTTAGACGTAGTGTTTTCTATCGAACACAAAATTGTTAAGCTCTAGAATTAACCGAAGAAGAGTGCTTTGTGTAGAGCCATCAACAAGTTTGTCAAAGGTTGCTTCCCTGTAAGAGTGAACTGCTGCTCGGATTCAATCGCCGTGCGGAATATTTGTGCAGAGTCACGCATACATTAATTATAACCAGAAGGGAATTGATAGGAATATCCAAATCTAAAACGTCCGGAAGAAAGTGGTTAGTTGCTTTAATGTATGAAGAAAAACTAGGCGGTATGATGCTAATTATTGTGTCCACGTACCGCGAAAGTTCTTCTGTGACGGTACCTATCACAGCGACGATTGGGAAGCCGGGATTGTCTTTTTTGTGAATTTTTGGCAGCAAGTCAAAGCTGCCCTTTACAGGATTAAGCGGAAGAAGTGAATGGGCTGTTCTTTCTTCCATTACTCCATCCTTCATCAATTGAGTGAGATATTCTGAAACGGTTCTTTAAAGTCGGCTGTAGGATCATTTTCGAGTGGTTTGTAGAATGACGAGTGTGATAGCTGCCTCTGTGCTTCTTTAAAGTAGTCAAGCTGGTTAAGTATTACTATTGCACCACCTTTGTCAGCTGGTTTTAATTACGATATCATTTACAATATTTATATATATATATATATATATATATATATATAATACAGAAAGATAGGTCGGCAGTCTACAACGCCAAAGGAGGCATAGGGTTGTGGTTAGACTCTTTTTTTACTACGGGTAATTAGGGTAACATCTTTTTAATATACGGAAGAAAGAAAGAAGGAAAAACACACGCCCAGTGTGGGGACCGAACCCACGCCTTTCGATTAAATCTCGAATGCCTTACCAATTCGGCAATCTGGCGACTGTGTTCTCCTTCACTTATTTATATTTTACTAGAAGTGTATCTGACGCTTGAGGGTGGTAGCCAGCGCCACTCTGACTACACGGGGAGAAGGGGACTTTCTTTTCAACCCCCGGGGCGTGACGCGAACGTTACGCCCCGAACGTCACTTCATTACCCCTAGTAAAAAAAGAGCCTAACCACACCCGTATGCCTCCTTTGACGTTGTAGACTGCCGACCTAACATTCTGTGTATATATATATATAAGTAAGAAACCTCGGTAACAGCAACAGCGGAGGGTTTATTTAGACGTTTCGACTTCGAGACAAGTCTTCTACGGAAATGATTGCTTCGGTCGCTTCGGAAGAGAGCATATATGTCGAAAGTGGAAAGTGGGTTTACGAATGGCCAACAATACCACACACAAACATACGTGAATAACACAAACACGAAGCGGGGATCTTCCTTATTAGAAGAATGAACAAAAAATGAACAAAAAATGAACAACAAAGAGAGAGACGCCAAGATAGTTGAGGGGAAAAAAAGGAAGAAAGGGAGAAGAAGGAGCACTGAACAAAAAATGGAGTGGTGGCGGAAACGCGAAAAGCTTAACAGCGCCCGAAAGTGGGGTTGTAGGACAAAGGACAGAAGGCAATATATATTCCGCCGCTAGCCGTCACTATGCAAACGCCCAGACGCTCGGAGGGATCTGGTTTTCGTTGATTGAAAGCGCGTGTCCCGCCATATGTTGGGAAATTGCGAACAATACATTTTACAGGCAGTTTATGGGCCCGTTCCCGGAGCTGAGGCAATTAAAAGACGTTCTGGGGTCGTGCAGAAGCAAATGGTCCGCTACTATTCCACCGTTTCCCCGCCGGACGGGCGATGTCCGAGAACGGGGCGCTAGGCGGAGTTTTCAGGTCTTTGTTAATACCATACTGAAGCACTTTTTACGAAAAAAGTGCTTTTGCTCCCATTTTATTATTGTTCATACGGTGAACTCGAAAATCTAGTCAAAACTTGGCATAAACTATTACAAAGCGCTTAATTTTGGCAAACATGAACAACGGGTGCCTAGGGGCATTTGGCGAACCTCACTGGCGTTCGTGATTGGTCAAGTCTTCGTGACGTCGTCGTGAGGACCTTCCGAGAAGGCGGAGCACGAACCGCGTTCCTAGCGGGTCGTCGCGGTAGAAAATGCTGTATTTGCATTTGTTTAATTGATCCCACGATGGCCAGTCCGAGTAGTGAGTTTATCGTGCACCCGTACTGTTCAAGCCTCTCGCCCGTGCACTAGCGGCGACGGCGACAAGTGCCGGCGACGATAACAACACTTCCGAGGAAAACGTGTCCCAACAGGTAACGTTCACCCGCCTTGGAAACCTTGACTGGTACGTATTAAATGCATGTCAACACCTCAATACCGTGCGAGGAACAAAATAAACAAACGCTTAAAACCCGTACACAAATACGCGTAGGCATTCTCGCTAACAAGGTGTGGCCACACATGCGTGCGTTTCTGTGCCGCTCAATGGAGGGGCGATTCTGGCGGCGCCGCTCGCCCATGTGTTGAGAATTTTAGCTTCGCGTGGCTTTCAGTAATGTATGGGCGGCGTTGTCGACGCGGTAAAGGCGCGTTTGCACTAGGCCGACACGACGATGGCGTGGCGGCGACGCCGACGAGTCGCCAAACCATCGGTCAACTGCCGAGTTGCCCGACCGCGCTTTCATACTACGCCGACGGCACACAAACATGTCAGCCGATGGAAAGCCGCCGTAGTGTGACTGACTCGCCGACCGAAGAAGCCAACAAAATCGGTCACCCGACCGGTCGCCCGACGCATCGTCGGGAATCGACCGAGAAGCGAAAACTGCTCCCCGACAACATCCGTGCCGCAATGAATGCAGCTCTATTTTGATAGTTTCTGGAGTGTAATAAACTCAGCAAGGTACACGAAGCCCATGCAACTCAACACTAGCGGTAATAGAATTCTTATTTTGGCTTTCGACGCTTCGGCTGTGCTCTTCGGCGACGCCGCTACCACGGAGCTGCAAGCTGTAAATGCGTGTGCGATCGGCTCGCCTGTAGAAAATGTAAGGTCAGTTCCGTGCAGAAGAAGAGTTACGTAGGGTAGTTTGGGTAATAAGGAATCAATATGGGCCAAGGTTTTTACCGTGAAACGTAAAACCAAAGTACGGCAAGCACTATCCCCACAGTGGGAAATCGCAGTCACAGCCGCGCACAAACATTTTTGCCAGCGCTTTTGCGAAGCAGCGGAGTCGATGGGGATAAGCTATTGTGGGGGCTTCGGGGAACATTGCTGTGCAAGCGCTATTTAAAAAAATTCAGTTTACCAACCAGCAATTCTGTAAACCAGCTAGTAAACACCGACGTATGACACGGAAGGATGGGCCTCCATCTATTACCCAGGCTATTTCGCAACGTGTCAGCATTTGTGCGGTGGCGTGGTGCTCTCGCACATCGCGCCCGTGCGCTCAACTTTGCGGGTTCAAATCCCGGCGAAGTCATTTTTTTAGCGTTTTTTTAAGAGGTATGGTTTGGGTATCCAATTTGTGAATCATTTTCTGCGCTCATTTTGAGAAGCAACTACCTTTGCCATGAAAAATTTCCTTCGAAACAGCGAGTGGCGTCTTCAGCCAGAAGAAATAATTTTTCCTTTTCTTGCACCCTGCTTCTCGAAAATGCGCTACCATGGTGCAAAGTAAGGCCTTCTCTATTAGAGGAGGTTAAATTTCTGCTGACGTACGCACTAATTTATATGTGAATTTTAAGTGCTACAGAGGTCTTTTCGCGGGGGGTTCATCCATAACATCCATATTAGTACTGCCGCGGCAGCAGCGCACAGCTCTTTTTTCTTTGTCCGTGATCCAACAAGAAGTTGAGGAGTACATACAGTACAAGCAGCGCACACGCCAGTACGTACGAACGGCTTCAGTCGTGCAGCGGCGACACGATACTCCAATTTTGATTAGAGAAAGAAAGAGATCCCCGGCGGAGAGGCCAGGCGGCGGAGTCGGCCGTCGCGCGGCCGTCGGTGTGGTGTGACAAGCGCGTTGGCCGGCACGCGCTACCGAGCGCTGCCGTGCGCTACAGAGCGCGGGTCAGGTCGTGGTACAGCCGCTCCTCACAGCTGTTTTTTGTGACGTCACCACTGCTGTTCCAGATTTTAGAGCCGATATCCCGCCGCTGGGGCTTTTGTAACTGCAAGGGCGTCGTCACTAAGTTCGGCATGAGCTATATAGAAAAACTTTGACCAGTAGTGCTCCCTTCTGAGGCACTCACATCACGATAAGCACGTTTTCATAACAGGTGCTCATGCACGCACTGCGTTACAATGACCGACGAAGAAGGTTGCTGCTGTTGCCAGGGCATACGGGAGGTTCGAGAGAGGCAAAGGCACCCCAGGTACGCCACAACCACCAGAAAACTAAAAAATGTGTGCCTCAACAGGGCTATGCTGGAGGTTGCACTTCGACTGAATGGCACCCCGATACTGCCTAGAAGCAGCCTGTCTGGGAATGTCTGGAACACAGCACACTCACCTTTGTGGGATTGAAGTGTTCCCTCCTTACAGTAGCAACCCACTGAGCAGCGAGTTTCCGCTCCCGCGGGAAGCTGTGAAAGACCGCTTTATCTCGGCCATACATAAGTGCTGTTGCAACTGAATGCCGAGCTGAACCTCGGCATGGTTACTCCTCTTCCTCGGCACGATTGTGAAGCAGTACAACGCAGCACTGAAAAAGTTTCCACTACTAGTTGCTAAATTAAAACAAAACACCGCACGGGGACCAGGAAAGCTAACGCTGGCGGACGGCACGCTGAGGAAGGCAGCAGCAGGGGCCGAACACTTGCTGCGGCTCCCGATCGCTCCTCACGACGACCTCACCACGGACCCTTTCACTCTCCTGCCGTCCTCCTAACCTGCGCTCTGCGCGTCGCGGGGACGTGGCAATGGCGCTTGTTTATTTGCCTTTTACGCCAGTATTTAAAAAAAAAAATAAAAACACCTCGTAGCTAAGGTGTTTAAGATCAACGCTTCTGAATTTCTGTGTATTCAGCAGATTGAAAACTGCCTCAGTTTCCCTTTAAAGGGGTCCAGAAATACCTTCCGCCGATGCATGGATGTACACGTGACCAAATAAAGTAATGTATTAGCAATCTCCTTCCGCGAGAATTTTGTTAAAGCGATGAGTATTAGCTGAGAAATCGTAAATAAAAAACCGCACATTCTCTTCGCGCCGCGTTTCCTCCTCTTTTCAACTTACTCTCCGCTGTTGACGGTGCGCGAGCCTTCCCCCCCCCCCCCCCCCCCATGATGCAGCGCTCCTCAGCGGTGACGTATTTCTGCTATTGCGGTGCTCAGACTGCCGTCTGCTACGGGCAAGCTTTGTTTACACCTTCAATCCCGCACTCCGCTAAAGGCTGGAAAAGCGAACGAAAAACCTGGCCGCATGTGTACTGCGGCCTGGCCTTGCCCTTTCGCGGTGTACGTTGCGGCAGTTGCTATCAGCGGCACGTGACTTTTTATCAGCGGCGAACTCGCAGCCGCACGCGGAGGATCCTGCGCTCGTTCTCTTTGATGCACCGCGCACTGGTTATCCAAAAAGCGCCGTATCAGATGTGGCCCCGCTGTGCCCGGTCTTATTTTGCAGCGGTGGTAATTCCTGCTGGCGGCATGTGAAAAAGACATTTAAACCGATACAGAACCCGTGCACAAAACACTTCAATGATGTGACCAGTTCAGCTTGGGCGACGCGTTGTGGAGAGCGGCAACGTTGGCAAATATGCTCCGCCGCGGCTCTGAGCATTCTAGCGCTGGAGCCAGCGCCATTTCTTTGACAATCTCAAACATCGTTTGCCTTGGCAACTAGGCACAAACCACTATAGAAGTCCGTTACGGTTCCGTGATCCCGGTTCAGCTCGGGGCCCCACCTAGCGACATGTGGGCATTGGAGGCATACCACTCACTCCTATTGGGAAGTGCGAGATGCGTTTGTCATTACAGGAGGCGATGGTGTGTGTGTTGTGGACGCCTTTGTTTCGCGATGAAATGCGACGTTGTGCTTCCGCCGGTGGATAGTGCTTCCCATGGTCTGGAATATCTTTCTCGGGCGACGTACGACTCAACCTCGCATGGGGTATGTGCAATGTGCGTGGCTAAAAGCCATCTCAGCTTGTGCGCCAGAGTTAAGTGACTTGCTGTTCGTCCTCGAAAACCGCGCGCAAGGAGAGAGCGAGAGAGAGAGAGAGAGAGAGAGAGAGAGAGAGAGAGAGAGAGAGAGAGAGAGAGAGAGAGAGAACACATCTTTATTTGTCCTGCAAACGCGACGCGGCCTCACGTCGGGTCAGCCGGCCACTCGGCTTCCGTCACTTACTCATGCCTTACCCCCGGGTGGGGGTGGCACTTTCGTGCGTTGAAGCTCGAGGGCGTCCGACACCTGCTGGACAGCCATGTGTTGTGTCACGTAGTCTTTGCACGCCGCCGCACTGACAAGGTACGGCGGGAACGTCTCTGCTGCACTGGCCTCGCTCGGGTGTCTTTTGCAGTACCACAGGATGTGGGCCGCCGTGGCCCTATCCTTCTTGCACATCACACACACATCACTGGGGTACACCTCCGGGCATTGGTGTTTACCTATCACTGGAGTCATCAGCGCACATGTTTGCAGCTGCCTAAGCATCACTGCTTCGCGTCGCGTCAGCTTAGGGTGGGGTGGGGGTAGCGTCCGGCGGTTAGTCCGGTACAACTTCAGGGTGTCCTTGTAGGTGGTGAGTAGCACCACCTCGTAGTCTTCCTCCGCCGCAAGTTGGGGGCTCGGGCTCGCGCCGCGGCTGGTGAGCGCGCGCGCCGCCCGGTCGGCCTACTCGTTGTGGTTTTCGCCCGTGCTCAACGGGCCTGCGTGCGCCGGGAACCACTTAATAGTCACCGCTGATCGTCTGGGAAGTAGGGCCCCGCACACCCTCACAACACTGAGGGAGACACTATTCGTAGCGTAGTGCGAGATCGCCTGTCTCGCGTCACTGATCCCTGTGGTGCACTCTGAATTCGCAAGGGCTAATGCGATCGCCATCTCTTCCGCCTGGTCCGTGCTCTTTTCCCTGACGCTTGCGGCCGTGTACAGCGCCCCGGTGGTGGCTGCTACCACCGCCGCGGCGTACGTGTTGGGCCGGTCCGGGTACTTGGCTATGTCCACGTAGTATGCTCCGGTGTCCGTCGCGTGTGTCGCCGTGAGTGTCTTGGCTCTGGCGAGACATCGTTCCTGATTGTGCTCAGGATTTTGCGCCAGAGTTAAGTGACTTGCTGTTCGTCCCCGCAAACCGCGCGCGAGGTGAGTGCCGAATTTACGACGGGCAGAAGGAGGCAACCCATCGTCTGTCCATCGCGGTTCAGACTTTCAACGCATTTTGTGATGTTGTGTTCGTTCGAAACGCATCTCTGGATTGTTTTGAAGTTGAATAAAATGTGTGCGTCAAACCCGGGCATTCGGCTCAGGGCGTTCTCTGCGATTGCACGAAAGAAGTGCCATGGGGCGTCAACGCTTTCTTTATGGAACGTACTCAGTTAGGAGAATATACATGTCGTGTTGTAGCCGTGTTGCAGTCAATACAAACGGTTAAGCGTTTGTTTACACTTGTTCTGTTTGTCGTAAAATGTCCAAGCACCCCGGCACTACGCTGGCAGACCAGCCGGCGAGCCGACGCTGAGCAGACGACTCATCTCTTTGCCGGGAGTGCGTGAAAAAGTCGCCCAATAGCAGGATGTCTAGCTCATGATGAACATCTGGGAATCGATGAAGTAGACATGTGAAGATGGCGGCGTATAAAAAACACGAAGGGAAGGGTGGGAAAAAAGCGACAAACATTGCAACAAAAGTGTGAGCTTTCCGCTGCCCGTAAAAGAGTAATACTTGGCACAGATGACGTTGACGACCCAATCTAACGATTGCGCTTTTCATTTAGTGTTCATTTAGTGTGCTCAAAACGCCTTTCAGGGCCCATTCGAACTGCCACTTTGCAGCTCAGCGACAACCTGTACGTCGTCGCAGTCCCTCCTCCGCTGAGTGGAGGAGGGGGGACAGCCAAACCAGAACGCAAGCTTCTCAAGGGAATGGAGGGGAAAACGGAAAAAATAATCCCCGATGGTTCGGTAGGCGGGCTTAGAAGACGACTGTAGGTGCAAGGGAGGGAAAAATAGATTTGCAAGGCGTCAAAAATGTAACCAGTCCGCGCGGGCGAATAGTGATAACAGCGGCAGAGATATGCAAGCTCGAGTAATAACGCAGACCCCAGAATTCTATTGCTTATTTTCCGAGTTATGCGCAATATCCAAACGTTCAAATCTCCGAATCGATTTTTGAACACGTGTTTTGGGGAGAAGGTTAACAGAAGTTATTGCTGAAACAGCACCGGCACTAAGCAACATTACTTAATTGTAAGATTGTGACGGAGAACTAGAAAAGGTTTCCAAAGTTATAACACAGTATTATAAAAGAGAGAGTAAAAAACAAAAAAAAACGAGAAAACGATAAGAGTTAACACGAGCAGCGGAAAAGGAGAGAAGGAAGAAAAACAAAAACCATAACGGAAAGACATCAGCAAAGTGGGAAAAATCCACTGAACAAACGCTCACGCGCATATGATTTCGAGAATCCGGTTCCGGCTACATACACAGCGCCACTGATATGGTTAGGTAGATGACAATGTTTTAATTGCTGCAAGTGTGCCTGGGTCATTTATACCTTTTTTGATTGTATTGAATCGGATATGAGGTATGATACACGTTGTTCTCGTTCCGGTTTGACCTGAACCGCGTCTCTAAGAGCGTGACGCTTAGTTAATCGAAAGAATGATCTGGAAGGCTGAAGTGTTTGGAGAGGGGCAGGGTCGGGCGCGTTTTGGCATGAGCTTTGTGCTTATTGAACCAGAGCCTAAAAGAGGTCCCTGTTTGCCCTATATATTGCTTTCGACACACATTGCATTCAATCAAATAAATCACATTGGAAGTGTCACACGTCATTTTGCCGCGAATTTTTAAAGAGTACTCTGAGTTGGAGCTTTGAGCAGTGCTTGTCTGTTGCATTGTCTTGCAGACAAGGCACCGCGGTTTCAGGCATGGCCGGCATTCATTATGAGGGGACAATGAATTTGTCCTTGCGTTCACGAGTGTGTCTTAGGGGTTCCGGGATCGTCGGTAGAGGACACCTGGAGCGGACGCAAACGCTCGTTTGAGGCCTTCACTTTGTTCGAGAATGTTGTAGTGCCGCTTCAAGATATCGTTTACGTTAGGAAAGTTGGTGCTGTACGTTAAGCATAGGTCTGTTCGTTGGAAGTCACGTTGTGAGGAACGGTTCGCAATTAGGTCCACGCGGCTGAGTGCTTCGGCATTTTTTATGGCGTCATCAGTTACGCGCGCTGGGCACCCCTGCCCGTCCAGCATGGTTTTTAAATTTTTGCCGTTGGTAGTGAAATCTTCCAATTTTGAGCACCTTCATTTGAAACGGTGGGCCTGGCTATTAGGAATGCTATTCTTACATTGACGTGGATGGTCGCTTTGGTAATGCAGATATTGCTGGCGCTCCGTTGGCTTCCGATACAGCTTTGTCGTGAGTTCACCGTCTTCAATTCTCACGGTCACGTCTTGGAAGTTTATGCTCTCTTGAGAGTAGCTGTGAGTAAAATTGATGTTCGGGTGAGCAGAATTGTAACAGTCGATGAAGTGGAGGAGCTCATCCTCGTTGTAGGTCCAAATAAAAAAGATATCGTCAATGTACCTTTTGTACAGGAGAGGATTTAAATGGGATTCAGACATGAATGTGGCCTCTAACATCACCATAAACAGATTGGCGTAGCTTGGTGCCATCTTGGTTCCCATGGCGGTTCCACTAACTTGCCGAAAGTAGTCATTGTTGAATTCGAATAAATTTAGTTCTAAGACAAGGGCCGCTAACCTCGCAACTACATGGCAGTCGGGGGTATCTGGCTGTTTATGGAGCGCGTACATGTTGGTTAGTGTGGCTATCCCTTCGTCATGGGGGATGTTTGTGTAAAGGGAAGATACGTCAAGGGTTACTAGGTACGAGTCCTTTGGTACACGAAGATCCGAAATCACTTTGAGGAAATCCGTGTTGTTTTTTATGTACGAGTCCAGGACGCTGGGAATGTGCCTTATTAGCTTGTCCACAAACCCCGATATGGATTCGGTGATTGTGCCGATTCCGAATATAATTGGGCGCCCTTGGTTGCCAGTTTTATGGATCTTAGGAAGCATGTAAAATCGGCACGGACGGGGTTGCACTGGTCGCATTAAACTGTGCTCACTGGATGTTATTTTTCCCCCGTCCAAGAGATATTTTATTACTGACGTTACGATTTTGGTGTGCTCAATCGTGGGGTCCTCCGCAAGCCGCTCATAAATGTTTGAATCATCAAGTTGCCGGTGCCCTTATCGAACGTAATCTACAGTATTCATGATTACAATCGTTCCTCCTTTATCGGCAGGCTTAATTATTATGTCAGTTCTTTTTTTCCAAACCCTCCAAGCACGCTTTCTCGGACTTTGTAAAATTTTGCCGTTTACCTTTGTGAATTTTATATTCTCGCATGACATCTTTTTGCACAGCGGTGATGTACAGGTTCAGGCAATCGTCACGTTGAGTGCTTGGCGTCCAATCCCTGTTTGGGCGTCTCTTCGCATCTTGAACGTTAGGAGGCTTATCTAAAAAGTATTCTCTTAGTCTTAAATTTCTTGCAAAGTTATCAAGGTCCTGAAGTAACTGGAATTCATTAAAGCAGCCTGTTGTGGGGCAGAAGTTCAGCCCCTTCGAGAGTAGTTTTGTTTCATCAGGTGACAGGGCAGTATTAAATAAGTTTACGATAGCGGTGCCGCGTGGTGCTGTAATAGGTTGGTTATCCACTATGCAAGAAAATGGTTGAGGGTCGGGGCTATAGTTGAAAGGCGAGATTTCAGGCAAAGTAGGGTTGGGAACTCTATCTCGTTTTAGTTTGCGAATTGTGTCTACGAGTACACGATGCTTAGCTGTTTCGAACTCCGCTAAGGAGTTTATTTCGTCTTGTGACAGGAGCCCGTTGGAGCGGATAAGAGCTATGGTTTGGGCAGTTAGCTGTTTCACTTGTTTTTCGCTAGGATTCATCACTATTTTTACAAGTTCGAGAGAAGCACTTAAGAGAACGTTCTGCTATGCTAGTCGGTCGTGATGATCAAGGTTTGCTATGGAAGGCGCGTGAGAGAGCGTGATACCTTTAGGGGTTACTCCAGCGTTTAAGTACACTTGAAGCGTTGATTTATGAAGATCATGTTTATTTCGTTTTTCAGAAAGTTTTCTTATTTTTAGAAATGTGGCGCCTTAGAATGTAGGCACAGAACCGCACTCACCATTTACATGTCAATCAGTCCTAATGTGGGGAGCAGGTGTGGGCGGCTGGCGTAGGTATATCGGTCGTCAATATGGAGCGGCGTTGTTGCACAAGTATTCCGTGCGTCGTGCTCTGGGCGATGGTCAGAAACTTGACGTCGATGTTTTCAGCCAGAACTACGGGAAACGGCACTTCAACCGTGTCCACAATGGGGGGGGGGGGTGGCGACGGTCTTTGGGGCTCTCCGCTGTGGCCGCCGTCCTTGCTGCGTTGATGTTGCGGCGGGAACAATTTCGTACGTCACGGGTGTGACCATACGCTTCATCTGGTAGGGGCCTTTGAAGCGAAGCAGCAGTTTTTCGGAGAGACCAATGCGGCAGCAAGGGGTGCTGACAAGAACCAAGGAGCCGGGCGTAAAGTGGGCGGTGCGGTGTTGCTCGTCATAGCGGTGTTTCTGAGAGGACTGGGACGCCGAGAGCTTGGCACTGGCAACCTGGCGGGCCACATCAGCGTGAGCGACAGCATCGCGAGCATATTCGGCAGCCAGAGGTGTCGCATCAGGAGAGAGAGAGAGAGTAAACGTGTTTGTTGCGAAAAGCAATGGGGAGGAGGCCTCAGTTCAAGATCTCTTGAGCTTTCCCCGCCTCAACCACCCTCAACACCAGCAGGCGCTAGTCATTGAGGTCGGATCTGGTCAGCGCTCTCTCCCAAAGCTCGCGAGAAGGAATGGAGGCATTTCGCTAATGTAGTGGGGCGTGCGCGCAGCCCCTATCATGGGAAACAGCGTCCCGGGGGCTCCGCAGAAGCGGCATAGCGGGGAATGTACGGTGGGGTGCAAGATACGGCATTTAGTGGGATGGGGGAAAGTATTCATCTGGAGTGCACGTAGCTGCCGTTCCTCCTCTTTCATTAGGTGTTTATGTGGTGCTGGGTAAGTGATACGTCCCAACTTGTAGTGCTGTGTTATTTCGTGATATGTGATCAGCGGGGTTGGCCTCTCCTGCTCGCTTCCCGGGGCCCGGCGGGATAACTCTCGGGCCAACAGGTGGGCGGTTTCGTTGGCCGGGACGGAAGAGTAGGCGGATGCACATGTGATCATGATAGAACTGTCTGGTGGACGCTGGCAGATGATTTGGTGTGTTGCCCGGTGAATTTGTCCGCACGAGAAGTTGCGGCACGCTTGCTGCGAATCTGTGATGATTACGCTGGCAGTAGTTTGCGTTATGGCGAGAGCGATGGCCGCTTCTTCCGCTTGTAAGGGGTCGTGTCCGGGTAGGGTTAGGCTAGTGACATGCCTATTGTTCTGGACAACCACGGCTGTCATTGCTCTCATGCCGGGATAGGAAGACGCGTCCGTGTATAGTGCGGTTGATTCCCCCCCGTCGTATGTATAATTGGACTTTGCTCTTGCTTTCCTGCGCCCAGTGTGATGAACGGGGTGCATGTTTCTATGGAGTGGTGTGACGTACAGCTGTTTCCTGATATTGTGGTCGAGAATTCTCTATCGAGATGTCTGACGCTGCAGAGGGGATGTGAACCCCAGTCGAGAGAGAAGAGTCCTCCCTGTTCTTGTAACTCCCAGCCTCAATCTTTGGCTCGAGAGGCGGGATTTTATATGCTCGTCGGCTGTATTGTGCAGGCCCAGCTTCAATAGCTTGTCGGCAGCCGTGCTTACGGGAAGTCCGAGTGCCTGTTTGTAGGCCTTCCGAATGATGACATCCAGCCTTTTCATTTCTGACTTGGAGAGAAGAGCGTAGGCTATGGTGTTTGTAATTCTTGAGATTATGAATGCTTTGACGAGGCGGAGTGTGTCCTCCTCACGCAATCACCGTGTTTTGGTGGTCACAGGCCTGATCATATGTGGGACTTGGTCCGAGGTATGTTTCAGCCGATTTATTAAGATGGAGTTTGTTCGATCGGCTTGAAAGATCATACCAAGGACCTTGATATGCGAGGAGGGAACGATGGTGTGGCCCTCCATGTGGATTGTGACAGTGGGTGCCTCTGGAGGAGTTTCTTTCTTGGACAAACAAGGAGGAGCTCCGATTTTTGTGGGGCACAGTGGAGACCGCAAGACTTGGCGTAATGACTTACCATGTTGGCTGCAGTTTGTAGGCGCTCCTCTATCTCGCCTAGCGATCGTGTCTTCTACCAGATGGTAATATTATCTGTATACAAGCCATGATGTATGCTCGGAATAGAATCCAATAAGGGAGGGAGACCGATGAGCGAAATATTGAACACCAAAGGGGGGGTACTGCCCCTTGTGGTGCGCCGCAGCTGTCCAGCAGGATGGGATCTGTGGCTAGGTCTTCCACTTTAGGTATTGCCCTACGATCTGAGAGGAAATCTCTTATGTACTGATACATTGTAGGCCCCCAGTCGAGAGAGTTTAGTTGCGAGAGGATGGCGGCATGTTTAACATTGTCAAACGCCCCCTTGAGGTCAAGCTCAAGGATGACTGTGGGTGAGCTGCGGGTGGCAGGCAGCATAACCTCTTCTTTGAGCTGGAGTAAGATGTCTTGCATAGACAGACGAGGGCGAAAGCCAAACATGGTCGTAGGTAGCTTATCGTGATCTTCTAGGTACGTTTGTAGCCTGTTCAAAACGATGTGCCCAACAAATTGCCTATACGTGATCTGAGGGAAATAGGTCGAAGGTTATCAGTGCTCAGTGGTTTGCACGGCTTAGGTATAAGCCTGACTTCCGCTGTTTTCCATTAATCTGCGAGTAAGCCCGTCTGACAGATGTGATTGAAATATTCCGTTAGCTTAAGCAGGGAAGGGGTGTCAAGATTAGCGAGGGCCTTGTTGTTTATTGGGTCTATTCCGGGCGCCGTATTGCGGCGAAGCTTGTCCAGAGCGGCCGTAACCTCATGCAGATGGATGTCGTGGTCCAGGAGCGGATTGGGGGTTCCAAAGTAGGGGGGAAGGGGCTCCGTAGTGTGAGTGGGAAGATAGCGGGCCGTAAGAGTGGCGAGCAGGTTTCTTGTGCTTCCGAGTGTTGATGAAGGATTGTGCCATTGTGCGTCGGGATTCCGCCTTTCTCTTCCCGGGGTCTATAGGAAAGCGCAGCAGCTTCCACGTATTGGAAGTGCTAAGTGAGTTGCGCATACCATCGCAGAGGGCGAGCCAGTTTCTTTGCACAAGGAGGCGGCATAGCGTTCCGCTTCCTCTATAAGCTGAGCAATGCGTTTTTTTAACTTACGGTTGAGCTTTTGTTTGCGCCAGCGTTTAATTAGACTGCGGCGAGCTTCCCACATGTGGAGGAGCCGCGCGTCCCCGCACGGGGCAATGGTACACGTATCAATTACTTTTCTGGGATTTTGGACGTCCTGGTGGAGACGGGATATCCACGCTTGAAGCGTGAGTGGAGGATGATTTGACGGTTTTTCTCTTGTTTGTCGTTCTTCTAGGAGTTCGGTCCAGTCAATGAGACGCACCGTGTCGAATTTGACTTGGTACTCTGTGCCGTGTAAGGTGGTGGCCAAGATGACGTGGTCACTTCCTAAATATTCTCCGAGGAGCGCCCAGTCCGCATGAGAGATGTGACCAATGATATCAAAATCTGGTAAAGTGTCCTTTGTGACGCTGTTGCCCATGCGCGTATGGGATGCGGGATTAGTCAGGAGAGTTAGGTAGTAGTTTTCGATGATGGCATGCAAAGCATCACCACGTGTATTAGAGTACGTATAACCCTAGAGCTGGTGGGCCGCGTAGAAATCGCCCGAAATGAGAAGAGGATGACTTCCCGCTTTGCGGATGGCCTGAGTGAACACATCGTGGAGGCTGCCGGCTTACATTTGGGTCTGCAATACATGTTGAAAAGGAAGAGGCTGTCTATCGGTTCTGTAGCGCGTGGGATGACCTCTACCAGGATTCTCAACTTCTCTGCTTGTTGTAGAGTGTGTTGGATAACAGTGATTCCTTTGCTCACCAACGTGTGAAGTCTATTGCCAGTGTCTCCTCCGTACGTCACGTAGCCGGGAAGGTGAGGGGGGAATTGGTCTATTGAAGTGCTATGACTTCCGGGGGTGAGGTAGACGCCATGACGAATTGAGAGAGTGAGCCGCACTTGTTGTTGAATCTGCTGCAATTCTATTGCCATATGGTGGTTTTGTGGTTGAGTATTTGTTTATTCTTGTGCACTGCCATCTTCGGTTGCATGATCCTTTTGTGGTGGAGTAGGCCTGCTGTAGGGCTTCATGTCGCACCATGCTAGGCGAGCGGGGTGAGTTTGAATGTGAGCTTTAGGCTTTTCAAAGCGGATGTTAGTTTGTTGCATATAGTTCAGAATAGTTGCCAGTTGCTGTGACATTTCTGCTAGATTCGGTGCGGGTGTGAGCGGTGCTGGCGGGGGTTCGACCGGGGTTGGTGGTGAGCGTTCTGTCTTTCTGCGTTTCTCTGGAGTAATTGCGGTTGCGCCGGCGGCCTGATTTTATTGCGAAGGGCAAGTAGTTCTTCTCTCAGACTGGTTATTTCCACTTTGAGCCAGCATTCTCCTCCATTAGTCGCGTGTTCGCAGCTTGGATTTGTTTAACCTCAGCACTAAGAGGTTATGGGGAACGAGCTTTAGGAGAGAGCATCTGTGCGCAGCTCACCTGCGCCGATGACGGATCTCTTCGCCTTGTGGTGCTCCGACGCCTTCCTCGGGACTATGAGCGTGACCGAGATCTCGAAGTGCGACGCCGATTGCCCTGGGAAAGGTGGTGACATCTCCGAGATCTGGATCTGGATCGGGATGGGGATGACTGGTCACCCTTGTGGCGAGAGGGCGTTCTCGACCACCGCTCGGTGTTAGGCTTCTCCTGCTTCCTCTGGTTGACTGGTGGCAAGAAGCGCTTGGGACAGGCCTTGCTAGCCGTCGGGTGGTCCCCGCCGCAGAGGGCGCATTTTGATTTGCCCCCGAGAGGCTCCGAGGTGAGTCGGGTTCCACAGTCCTAGGAAGTAGGAACAGCAGGTGGGTGAGGGCATACGGCCACCACATGGACGTCGCATGAGGAAGTAGGGTATCTAAGGAAAGAGTGGGTTCACGGCCGTAGAGAAGAAAAAACAGTGAATAGCCGGCGGTGTCATGGCGGAATGAGTTATATGCGAATGTAACATACGGGAAAGTGAAGTCCCAATCCAGATGGTCCGCGGAAACGTACATCGCGAGCATGTCGGTGATGGTCTTGTTAAGCCTTTCCGTCAAGCCATTAGTCTGGGGATGGTAGGCAGTGGTCAGCTTATGCTTCGTGTGGCAAGAGCGCAGGAGGTCGTCAACAACGCCATACAGGATGTAAGGCCATGGTCGGTAAGAAGATGATGGGGGGCATCGTGTTGTAGGATGACGTTGTGAAGCAAGAAGTCAGCAACGTCGGTGGCACAACTGGTGGGGAGAGCACGTCTAATGGCGTAGCGGGTCGCGTAATCGGTTGCAACAGCGATCCAGCGATTTCGCGAATGAGAGAGAGGAAAAGAGCCGAGAAGTTCCAAACCAACCCAAAAGAAAGGTTCGGAAAGAATTTCTATCGGTTGGAGCAGTCCGGCTGAGCCCAAGAAAGGGGTTTTCCGGCGGTGCCACAGGTCACATGCCGTTACGTAGCGGCGGACTGATCGGTAAAGTTCGGACCAATAAAATCACTTACGTACACTGTCGTAAGATCGTGCGAAGCCCGGGTAACCAGCCGTTGGCTCGTCGTGCAGCTGATGGAGAATGTCATATTGGAGGTTTTCAGGAACAACGAAAATCTCTTCAGGGCCGTCTGCGCGAAAGTTCTGGCGGAACAGCACGCCGTCGCGAAGCAAAAACGCATTCAATGCAGGGTCTGACGGCATGATGGTGAGACGCGCAATGATCGACTGCAGTGATTGGTCACGGCGCTGGTGGTCGCCGATGTTGAGAAAGTGAGTTAGTGCAAGAACACAAGAATCAAGGCCGTTGTCAGCTGTATCAGGTTGGTCTACCGGTTGACGCGACAAGCAGTCGGCGTCGCTGTGGAGCCTGCCAGACATGTAGGCCGCGGAGTAGTCAAACTCCTGAAGGCGTAAAGCCGCGCGACCAAGACGACCCGTGGGATCTTTCAAGGAAGCAAGCCAGCATAGGGCATGGTGGTCAGTTACCGCAGAAAAAGGCCTTCCGTATAAATATGGCCGGAATTTTTTCACGGCCCATACAAGAGCCAGGTATTCGAGCTCGGTGATTGAGTAGTTCCTCTCGAAAGGTGACTTAAGGCGACTGGCATACGCTATCACTCGTTCACGACCGGCGTGTTTCTGAATCATTGCAGCACCTATGTCGTGTCCACTCACGTCCGTGTGAACTTCGGTCTGAGCGGAAGCGTCAAAGTGCGCCAGAATAGGTGGATTAGTGAGATGATTTACGAGAGTTGAAACAGCAGCAGCTTGCTCAGGGCCCCACGAAAACGGGTTATCGTGCTTAAGCAGATCCGTGAGGGACCTGGCAATTTCAGCGAAGTTCTTGGCGAAGCGCCGAAAGTAGGAGCGGAGCCCCACAAAGCTTCGAACTTCTTTCACCAATTGAGGAACAGGGAAGTTCTTTAAGGCTCGCATTTTGTCTGGAGCAGGATGGGCTCCGGTAGCGTCGACGAGGTGCCCAAGGATCTTTATTTGACGGCAACCGAGGTGGCACTTTGACGAATTTAGCTGAAGTCCAGCTCTGCGAAAAACTGCCAGGATGTCAGGTAGGCGATGCAAGTGTGTCTCAAACGTGGGAGAAAAGAGGATAACGTCATCCAGATAGCATAAGCATGTCGTCCATTTAAATCCGTGGAGATGAGAGTCCATCATCCTTTCGAATGTGGGTGGCGCATTGCAGAGCCCAAACGGCATGACCTTAAGTTGGTACAGTCTGTCTGGTGTTACAAAAGCGGTCTTTTCGCGGTCCACGACGTCGACTGCAATTTACCAGTACCCTGATCTCAGGTGAATGGACGAGAAATACGACGCACCATGCAAGCAGTCGGGGGCGTCGTCAATTCGCGGAAGTGGATAAACGTCCTTTTTGGTTATTTTGTTTACATGTCTGTAATAAACACAGAATCGCCATGAGCCGTCTTGCTTTTTGACTACCACGACTGGCGACGCCCATGGACTAGAAGAGGGCTCAATAACATCTTTTCGCCACATCTTCTCTACCTAAGATTGACAGGTACAGATACAAAGTTTGGTCATCACGATTGCAGAACCTGTCTCGTGGCCTCGCCCACTGAGTACTGCATCTGCACTGAGCGTTGCATCTGCACTACAGGTTGGAGTACAAGAAATGGACCAGGAACTAGTCCGCCGGCGCCACGTGGCGTGGTACCCTGATGCTACACAGTCGATTGACACCAGAGGACCTCACCGTTACGCACCTCGAGGAAACCTTGGAACCTCTCATCAGTCACCAGGAGATGCGAGACACGCAGCTGGCAGACGCAGCTGGCTGTAGCGCCGGCGCCCATCTACGACTGCTATGTAAAAAGCCAGTTCGTCTAGCCTTTGCTGTAAGTTCGAATCTCGGACTCGAATACTGATGACTCTCCTGTCTGTGTCTTGCCTAAGTGCCTCAGGAGGCAGTTTGTTCAGTACTACTAGAAAACAGCCCTGGCACGTCATAGAGAAGAGCAGAAAATATATCCAAACAGTGACAGGTCGGTTCATGGCCTCGTATGCAAAGGGAAGTTGTGTGGTACGCGGCGACATACCCCGTTCTTTTAATCTTGGGAAACGTAAACCACCAAGCTTCCTGCAATCGGTAAAAAGTCGTTTTCGCGGCATATCGCGGCGTGCCACGCAATTCACCGCTACCACTATCGGTACATGGCAATCACTACTTGTAATAGCCATGGGCCATTTTACACGGTTGGTATAACTGTATGCTTTACGTAGATGTGATTCGAAGTTGGTCTGGTGCAATCTTTTGTAGAGTGAGCTACACTGGCCGAGGGAGGGCAATTTGGCGTGGCTCCCGGAGAGCCGTCCTGGGGATGCGCGAGGAGCCGTAACGTCACACGGCGCACAGAACGTTGCTCACTGCCCGGCGTCTCTCACACAGCCCACGTGCCCACCGTCTTCACCGACCTCCAGTCCGCACGTGGCGGTCACGTCCACTCTATCATGCGAGGGGTGGCCGGGTGTGGAGCCAATGGCTCGTGCGTCGGGGCAACACGGGCGTGTGCCTGTTGATCCAGCCTAGTTCTGGGATGATTGGTCACGCTGAGCCGGAGCCTTTTGATAAATATACGCGTCCGATAAAGCGTAGACCGTTTGTGTCATTGAAGCAGCAGTAAGAATGATAATCAAGCTAATCTTAGACAAACAGGAGCACTAAGAATACCCAAATGAACCTTAGCTCACGCTTTGTATATCCTGGCATAGCCGAGCTAAGCCACTGCTATTTTTTTAGATACGTTTTCGCACTTCCGATTTGCTGAGCAGACCATAACTGACAATGCCACGTACTTCACAAGCAAGAATGTTGTAGATATTGGCCTATGCGTAGTAGTGGAAAACAAGAATGCTACCCCATACCATCTTCAAGCGCCCATAAAGGAGACCGTAACCAGAATCCTACCATACTACTATATTTCGGGGAACGCCACAGACTGGAATGATCACGCCGCTGAAATAGCTTGAGCCACCAGAACGGCAGGTATTCACTCGAATATCTTCATACCAGCACCGCTGCTTTTTGTGCGTGACCTGCTATTCTCAATGGTGAACGTATTGAGTTATGGCATTTAAGGGTGACCGCGTAGCTATGTTAACTGTGTGGAGGATTGTCGTAGGTGCCTGCGGGAGACTATAGGGGGGGGGGACAAGGAACACTTGATCCTAGCACGCATGTAACAATGCTGGCAGTAGCAAAATGACCAGAGTCATGAAGAGTTTGCCATCGCAGACAAGGTGCTACGTCGCACGCATTCTCTTAGCGGCGCAAAAACGGTTTTGCCACCCCTTTAGAGGACCGATGAGAAGGCCCTTACGAGGTGACACAACATACATTTCGGCTTACTTATCAGCCGCGTAGCGGTGACGGTGGATGGAACACTGGTCATCACAGCATTGGGGATATTAAGGTATATAACAAACCTAAGGCTCCAGAACAAACCCTGTCTTAAAACTGATTTTCTGGTTACGCCACCCCACTCTTGGGTCATGGGCTCAGGACTCCAGCAGGGCCAATCTTGCAATCAAGGCTCTCCCATGCCTCTGCTGGACAACCTAGACGTCTTACCTTCGATCACTCCTTCTGCCGGACACCTCGGCAGGTGTTCAGTCTTGAGAGACGGGGAGTGTCTGCACGTCAGCCCCTACGAGCCCACTGCCCCCATGCGTGCGCGTGACTGTGCAGAGTGAGCGTGCTGCGTGCTGGGGATTATCCCTGTGGTATGCGGTGGACCAGACAATCCGTCTCCCGTTCGCGCCGTGACGAATTGGCGACGGCTGCAGCGTACAGTCTACAGTGCTGGGCCGCCAGACAGAGCAGCGGATTCACACGCCCACCCCGGGCGCCTGGCCGCTAATCTCATAGGTGGACCTTACAATGTCCTTTACTTACGCTGCTACCCGTTTTCCTAGTCAATACTCGTTGAATAACACGACACTTGAGTTAGCATCTACCTACAAGTACCTCGGCCTCCACTTTCAATCGGATCTGTCATGGCCCCGTCATGTAGAACTCACTCTTGCAGCTGCTAACCGGTCTCTCGGGTTATTGAAACGAAATCTTAAACAGGCTCCATCGAAGATAAAAAAAACTTGCTTTTACCACTACAATTCGCCCTAAAATAGAATACGCCAGTGCCATTTGGGACCCTCATCAAGCATACATCGTATCAAATATTGAATCCTTGCAAAACCGTGCTGCTCGTTTTATTTACTCAGATTATTCTTCCTATTCCAGCGTCACTAACTTAAAAAACCGTGCTAAACTAGAGGATTTGGCGCTTCGTCGGAAATATGCGGGCTTATCACTTTTCAACAAACTTTACAATCACCTATAATTCTATGACAGTTTTTTTGCACCCCCCTGTTCCATCTTTCCACGCCGTGATCATCCTAACAAATTTAAGCGCCCGCTACCTCGCTCACTTCGTTTCGCACAGTCCTTAATCCCGCGCACTATTATTGAGTGGAACAGTTTACCCGCACACATTGCCACCGAGAAAGACTCAGCTAAGTTTTTAGAGCTCAAGCGCACTGCGGTGACTAACTAGTTTTTTTTCTTCTTTTTTTGTTGCTTTCGTTCTTTTTTGTTTCTCTTAAAACTATTGTATAACGCCATGCTTTGCGTTTTGTTGCGTTTGTAAAGTTGTATTGTATCTCTTTGTACTACTGTTTTGTTGTTTTCACACCATGTTCTATGTTGTATTGCCCCCCCCTATGTAGTACCCTCTTCTAGAGGGCCTTTAGGGGTAACCTGAATAAATAAATAAATAAATAAATAAATAAATAAATAAATAAATAAATAAATAAGCTGTAGGCGGTGCAGAAAAAGCGGAACATACGCTACCCTATTGAGGCCCCAACTGTCACCGCTCGTTCGCGTCCTGATGCACTACTTCACTTCACCCCCCCTTGACGGCAGCACCGTCTGATTGGAGAAGGTGATAGGGAAGTGTATAAGGTGAGTTGGTACATGCAACAGCGTCATTGGGGCTTTTTCTAGCATTTGGCAGTGTTCATTGCCCTTATGTAATTTTAGTGACAGTTATGACGTCAGCGAGGTCTTGGTGTATCGCGGCATAGAACACTCTCGTGTTGGAAACTAACTTCTCTCGACGAAAAGCAGAGCAAGCACAACCGTGGAGAGTATTGTTAGGATATTCCTACATACACAGACACACACACACACGCACACACACAGACAGACACACACGCACGCAAACGCTTACACACACACACATACACACAAACATGAGCACGCAAGCACATACACACACACGGGTGCGCGCGAAAGAACACACACACACACGCACACAAAGCACAAACAAAGATCTTTGCCACCACAATAACATTTAACGCACCTCCCGGATGTGACACCAAATAAGACTATTTTACAATGTGAATGCCGGTCAAGTGTATACGCAATGATACCAGTTAAGTAAAGCCCCTTTAATTTCGGGCCCCTTTAGTTTAGTAAAGGGGCCCGAACTTAACAATCCAATACAAAACTCACAACCTGAAGGATTGATTGGGGGGGTTGACTGCGCCGACGCTACACGGGCGATGAGGTGCGCCGTAGTGGAGGGCTGCGGATTCATTTTGGCCACCTGAGGATCTTTAACGGGCACCCAAATCTCGACCAAACGGACATTATCGCTCTTCGGCTCCTTCAGAAGAGCGGACGCCGCAGTCGGGAATTGAACCTGAGTGGTTGGGGTCAGCAGCACAAGGTCATAGTCAGTGAGCTGCCGTGGCGGATAAACCCAACAGCCGGATTGTTATGCTGCGATCACAGTCGCTGGAAGTTCCCACGAAATGCGACACGCATGCGCGTTTAGGGGCCTTTATTGCGTCCTATTTTGTAAAAGTAAACCAGCTTGCTTATTTCACAGGTGGTACCGGGACAGAAAAAATGTCCGCGAATCTGCCCCAGGCTTTGCAAATATCTTCCACACACGATCGTCCTCTCGCACCCGTGCCCCTTACCACACAGACCCTCGCTCCTCGGCTACAAGTCACTGTTCGCCATACCTGAACCTGTACTACTATGAAGGCGAATTATTTGGCGCGTTTAGAATATATTTTACTGCGCGTAATATCTGTGCTAGCGAGGTGTTGGGTCTATTTTTTTACAATGTTTTAGAGTCCCTCTAGTCGAAATATTTTACAATTACTTTTAGCTCCTATTTTCGACAGCCTTCCAGATGCTTTTTCATTGCATTTCATTTCATTTGTTTTACCCTTAAGGCCAGAGGCATTAAAGAGGGGAGGGGGGGTCAAACACAAAAGAACAGATAATACAATGCCGCAAAAAAGGTAGTGTATAACAGGTCTATGTGGTTCCTAAAGTAACAATGTTAGCTAAAGTTATGCGAAACTGTTTATGGTTTTCAATGGCGGCGATTGGTCCGGGAAGGTGGTTCCTGTCATATGCTGTGCCAGGCATGAAAGACTGAGAACAAGATTTTGTGCGACAGGACATGATTGCAACTTATTGACGGTGATTAATGCGGGCAGAAACATAAGAAGGCGCAGAAACCAAGATAGAACGCAAGTAAGGATTGTGATAGTATATTCTATAAAATAAACAAAGACGAAATACTGACGACGATGGGCGAGCTGGGGCAACTGAAGGTATTTTTCATGGATGTTACGCTAGATGCTCTACTGTAATTGCCTGTAATAAATCTCGCAGCGTTGTTTTGAACGAGTTCGAGAGATTTGATTAATATTTTAGTGCCAGGATCCCATATTGGTGCAGCATATTCTAATTTAGATCTTACCAAGGATGTGTACAAAATTGTCTTAAGGGGAATAGGAGCAGATGAAAAGTTACGGCGAAGGTATCCAAGCATGCGGTTGGCGTTATTAATTATTTGTTCAATATGCAATGCCCAAGAAAGCGACAACGTTATGTGAACCCCAAAGTAGCGATACGACCTTACGGCTTCAAGCGGGACTTTGTTGAGATGATAAATAGCTGGAGAAGATTAAATCCGTGAGACACGCATAGTTTTACATTTAGTAGTGTTTAGTTCCATGTGCCACTTCCTACACCATGCGGATACCGCGTCAATATCGTGCTGAAGCATGTTAGGGTCGTTAGCGTTGATTACTTCGCGAAAAATAACGCAATCATCGACAAATAGGTTAATACTAGAAGCGACACAATCAGGTACATCATTATTATAAATTAAAAAGAGAAGGGGGCCTAACACCGAGCCTTGAGGCACGCAAGAGTGAACAGGGCTAGGAGATGATTCTTGGTCATTACACGTTACGTACTGTGAGTGGTTCAGAAGAAATTGTTCTGTCCACAAAAAAGTGTTACTGTCTATGTTAAGTTGGCTAAGTTTGAAGAGAAGGGATTTATGCCATACTTTATCGAACGCTTTTGAAAAGTCAAGAAAAAGGCAATCTGCGCATGAACCACGGTGAACAATGGTGTTAAGCTTACGAGTGAAGCAAAGTAACTGCGTTTCGCAATAGAAAGTCTTCCTGAAACCGTGCTGATAAGGCGAGAAAAAAGAATTTGTTTCAAGGAAAGTTACTAAATGGGAGTACAAGATATGTTCCAAAATTTTACATGGGATGCTGGTTAACGATATGGGTAGGTAATTGTTAGGCGATTTTTTTTTTACTGGACTTATGGATGGGCACCACCTTCCCGACGTTCCAGTCAGCAGGGACCGTGTGTCTGTCTTGTGACTGCTTAAAAATATGAGCCAAAATAACCGAGGAATGATACAGTGTTCTTAACAAATATTGCAGTGATAAGGTCAGAGCCGGGACTTGATGACACTTTCAATGATTCAATAATTTTGGCAACACCTTGTGGATCAATTATGACAGGGTTCATTGGCGGATAATGATATTCGGTCTCACAGGAAGGTAACTCGCGAGAAAATGTTACAAAATTTTGAGAAAATACACTGTTAAGTACGGATAGAGAGTCAACATTCGGTATAGAGAGGGCACTGGAATCGACTAGCTGTATAATGAATACGTTCTGGGGGATTATTAACGCGCCAAAACTTTTTAGGATCGTTAGTAAGCATAGAGGGCAATGTATGTTGAAGAGTATTATTTTTCGCATGTTTTATCTCGTCACCGTAGGCGTTATTAGCGAGTTTGCAAGAAGCCCATCGTTGGTCGGAACGAAAGCGCTTAGCTGCCCTGAAAGAACGTTTCTTACGATTAGAGAGCCGTTTAAGGTGGGTATTGAACCATAGTGCATTTGGGTTAGAACGGAGACTGCGCAAGGAAATGTATTTGGTTATAAACTCGGGTACTTTATATTTAAAAGCGTTCCAATTTGTTTCAATCGTTCTTTCGTCAAAGTGCTCTACGAAAGGGCCAATAAACCGGGAAAGTTCGGTGTTAATAATGTCAAAGTGTGCATTGCGGTAATCGCGTATTTGTTTGGTTCTGCTGATCGTTTTTGTGACAAAGGTTCTAACTTCAAATGAGATAAGCAGGTGATCACTAAGTCCTGGTAAGTACGATACTTCAGGGACGAGTTCGCGGTTAGTAGTCAGGACTAGATCAAGGATGTTAGCGACTGCATTTGAAGCTCTTGTTGGCTCGAGAAGTAGTTGGGACAACGAGAACAAAGAGCACAGGTCTAAAAATTCGGTACATTGAGTAGAGGACGGGATGCATTTCGGAGGTACAGCAGTCCATGAAATTGACGGAAAATTAAAATCGCCTAATAAAAATAGCAAAAATTCGGGTGACGTGTCGTAACAAAATTAAGCGCATCGTACAATTCGGAAACAAAACTAGGAGGGTAAGAGGGAGGGCGGTAAAAGACCCCAAAGATGCATGTGCGAAACCCAATTTCTACACATGCCCAGACAGCTTCAAACTCAGACTGAACATGAATGACGCGTGATGGTATAGATTTCCTTATTGCGAGCAGTATACCACCGCCCTGACGCAAAGTTCGGTCGCGTCGATAAATATTAAAACTTGACGGATGCAAAAAAATTTCGTGGTCATGAACATTTCACTGCAACCATGTTTCTGTTAATGATATTATGTCGGCGTTACACGTATCAATAGCAGAGGTAAGAGGTTCACGTTTGTAAATGACACTTCGCGTGTTCGCAAGAAGTATGGAAACATTTGAGGCTGGTGAAACAAGACAGTCTCCCTCTCGACTTCCTATGCTGAGGAATTGCGTGATGATGGTGGTGAGGCGTTAGCAGACCGAGGATCTGAGTCTTTCAAGCTATCTGTCTTAGCATAATTGGTAGCAGCGTTGCGTGACGGGACCGATGCAGCAGAGTTTTAAGTTCGGGACGTTATGTTAAGAATGCTGTCGGTCTCGGCATCATACGCAAAGTACTGATCATTTATGAGCAACTTTTTGTATTTTATCGTAAACTGCGGGGAATGCGGTTGACGTTTGGCGAATTCCAACAGTTTTTTCCTAGCGTGTCGAGTTGCTGGGGCGAAGTCATCCGAGACCGGAATGCCATTCTCTTTAAGTTTGGGACGCAAAGAGAATATTTTTTCGTTATGTTTGAAATTATTTCACTTCATAATGACGGGGCGGCAATTCGCCTCAGAAAATACGCCCAAACGATGCGCACGTTCAGCAGAATGGGAGGGGAATGCGCTGCCTAGTGCTGAGGAAATAGCCGCAAGTGTTTTTTGTTCAGTTTGCGCCCACGTTTCGCGCGAGTCAGGAATACCGTGAAATATCACATTATTTCTCCCAGCACGATCTTCAAGATCGTCCAACCGGCAGTTTAAATTTACGTGTTGTGACGTCAAACGCTTAGTAGTTTCCTGAATAGAAGCAAGGTTGTCCCCTAGAGCGTCTATGCTGTTAGACTTGACTTCAAGGGTTTCAATACGTTTGAATATTTGGGACAACTTTGCGCCAAGTGCCATTTGGTTGGTTCTAATCTCTGCCTGACCTTGTGCGGATTCCTTAGTTCGTTTTTTTAATATCTCTTAGCATCTTTAGCATTTCACTACTTTCCGCTGAATTTTCAGCTGCCGCTTCATTAGCTGAATCGGAGCGAGACTTCGATGCGTCAGTGGGACCAGGGTTGGTCTCAATATCCCCTGAACGAAGAAACAAAAGAGCAGCATCCACACAATCTCGAAGAGTATCACAAAGAACTCGTGGGCACGGGAGCAGCAATAGGCCTCTAGAATCGCATCGCGTAGCGTATAATCAAGTTCGGTTACGCACCTGCGGGGCAAATAGCCGATACACTTAAGCCATACTGTGCTGAAAGCTGCTCGCGTGCCCACTCGCGAGAACAAGGCTGGGCGGGTCTTTTAAACTCTTGGTGAAGGGCGGTGGCGCTGTAGACGATGTTGGCTTTTGCAGGGTAAGGGGGAATTCGTTGATTGTCACTGGAGCGATAGCTGGAGCGTAGTCAAGGCGATGTTCGGGTTGCAGTTTTTCAGCAGACGGCAATATTGCCGGAACCACGTGTGACGATGAAGGGATCCAGCAATACGCCAGTGCCAGGAAAACCTGCGGAGCAGATAGGCGATACACGTAAGCCATACTGTGCTGAAAGCTGCTCGCGTGCCCACGTGGCGCATGCGGCGCATCTCTTGCTCTGAGGCATGTCCCTCCTGCGTCGTCGGCCTCTGTCCGCACGCCACCTGCGCATGCGCGACTCTCCTCCGTTCGTCTCTCCCACAGCTATGCGCAACACTCTCACTCCGGCGCATTAGCATAACGACAGCTGGTGCACTTGGTTGGAGCGCGCTTCGCTGCTTTAACGCTGCGTTAACACCTGCTCCGGTGTGCATGTGCGCGCACGCGCAAATCTCTCCCGCGGTCTCCTCTCCTTCAAGTGCTCTGAATATAACGCGGGTGTCGCTCCGCGGCGGTTCAGTCAGCGCTCGCTCTCGTTCTTCTCGAACATCGACGATGGCGTTGCGTCGGCGCGTTAAACCCCACAATCAATCAAACATCGACGATGAAACCAAGATTCGACCACTGCTGCGGCAACCGCTCACTGTGCACTTTACTGACCATAAAGTCTTCGTTCTGAAATGTAATAAACAGCTGGGTGGTGGTCGCTAAAACACGTGTACTCTCTGATTTCGCGTATGCATGCACCGCATCACACCAGGGTTCCCTCGCGGGGAGATGGGGGCAATTTTCTTTTCTTTTGTACCAAAAAGAAAATCCCACATCAATAATTTCTGCAAAGATAGGTGAGATTGTCAGTTCTCTACCTGTACAATTCAGTTAATTCTTTTGCAGAGAAGTAGGAAGTTTATTTATTTTTAATATTTGTTTTACCATCAGGGCATGCAGGTATTGTAAGGCGAGGGGCTCACATAAAAGCAAGAAAAGATGTCAAAAGCACGCGACAAATGTTTCACGATTGTACACACAAAATATATATTAATGTTAAAAAAACATGGTAAAGCAAATGCAATAAACGCAGCCATAAACGCAGTCACGCTCGGAGCAAAAGAAAAGCAAACGGTTAACGCACATTATTCGCCGTAAAAGAACACCAAAATGGCGGATCGACACAAGCATATAATACACTAAAAACAAACAATAAACAACAAAAAAAGAAAAAGCACTCATTACCAGAAAATTTTAGACAAAAAATCTTACAGCAAATTTGAATTATGACAATGTTTCCCGGAAATGGTAAGGGATAGAAAAGCAAGCTAATAAAGCAGGCAGTTGGTTCCACTCACGGCACGTTTTAAGCAAAATAAACTGAGAGTAGGTGACAGTGTTTTGGTGCTGGATATGAAGTTTATGACGATGGTCAAGACGTTCAGATATGAAACGTGTGGGTTGTCTACAGCGTTATTTGAGTACATGGTATTTAGGAAACACTTTCTGAAATAGGCACAGACGGACAGTTTTATACATGTAGCGAGAGGAGTTAGGTTTATACTGGATTTTTTATAATTAACACTGGCCGTACAATTAAAGAATGTATAAATCTCACAGAGCGGTTTTGTACAGCTTCAAGTTGGTTAGTTGGATTAGTATATCCTGGATCCCAAGTTAACGAAGCATACTCTAGTATGGGGCGCACGTAAGTAACATATAACTGTTTTTTGAGAGAAGAAGGCGCTAAGGAAAAATTTCGCTTTAGATATCCATTTATGCGGTTAGTAGGGCTTGCGAATATCATTTTTTTTGAATACGAATGGAATACGACTAACAAGCTTCCAATATCGAATCAAATATCGAATAATTAAGGGGGGACGTGGCTTTGGAACTCAACATTTTTATTTCGTTGTCAAGTTTGATGAAAGTTTGCAGACGAACTTGAAATGCTTGTGATAACACCATAAATAATTGAAAGTTATGTTCTGAAAAGTTTTTATTTATAAAAGTTTCTTTTTGTTCGCCTTGAGACTGGGCTTGAGCGGCCTATAATACCTCAAAAAAAAACTTCTTCAAAATGTTTTGCATTTGAAAATGAATGGACGAGGTCTTGAGGGTCTAACATTTCTGTACAAGAACAGATTTTTCTTAGTGTTAAGTTTTTTTAGAGGTGAATGTACAACAGGCATGTGGAGCATAAATTTGAATAATTTTGAATATTGAATAAAAATTCACAAGAAGTTAACCTGAAAAACCAAGAGTGTCACGATCGGAACTGTTCATCTAGGAATGCAACACAAAGAATGGAATCATAATTGACGTAGCGGTTACGAAGACGTCACTAGAACAAGTGACATAGTTGGCAAAAAAAACTGGAGAAAATGTCTTCGGAAGTACCAACACTGATTGCGTTCATCAAAAGTCGCTAGGGCTATACCTTTTCGTGTCCTTTTGAAAACACGGTTTTTGGAATGCCTTGCCTTGAAATTAGAGGGTCTTTTGCAGCCTTTTTCTTTCCATAGAACATCATTTTCAGCTCCTCTATGAAGAGTATACATAGCCCAGTTTGCGGTCCAAACGAGGGGATATGGCTTTCAATGCAAAGTAGGTTAGCTGGTTGCTTTTATTTTACTAGACAACTTCCCTCTGCAGTGTTGTGACCACGCCAACAAGTGAAGCAATCTTTTTTTGCTTCAATTTAAAAACAGAGTTTTGACTGCTATTCCGCTTTATAACCTTGCCTGTAGCAGCAGCACGTCTTCATTGCCAAAGCTCACATACCACAAAGATAGAAATGAGCCAGTTTGAAGCCTCGTATTACATTATGCACTAACCTCAACCTGCACATGCATGCACACACATGCCCATTTTTAAATGCAGAGCATTTCTTTAACTCCCGATGTTATGCGTCCGTAAGTCGGCGTCCGCAGCCAGTCAGCACGTGCGCCCCTCCCCCGCTCCTCCTCGCTCTCAAGAACAGGTGCGGGCGCGCATGCGCGTGCTCCGGCGCTGAAAGAGGCGTTGTAGCAGCAGGTGCTACCTCCTCTCCCTCTACTGCGCGTGCTACAAATATACTCGTTGCCCGAGCGAAGGATTCGCGGCCCGACGTTGACGTTTGCCCGCGGCTTCTCGTCCACGAAGATCGGCGTCGGCAGCGCGCTTCAGACGCTTGCGTTCGGCGTCGGCAGCACGCCGTCTCGCCGCCTTGTCTTCTGCCGCCGTCGATGAAGAGGAGGGCACGATGTCTTGAACTGGTACTGCAACGCTTATGTTGGCTCGCGTCGCGGTGCTGGTTGAAGGTGTTGCTTCCATCGCTTATGAACTTCGACGATGGCGCACTGCCCTCCCGAGAGGGATACTAAGAAAGAAAAGAAAAGAAAGAAAAGAATAATAATAAAGATCCAACCGATTGCCCCGCAGAGAGGGTGGGGTGCAAACGATGGCAATAAATAACACGTTACGTACTTACGTCTCTCGTCTCTCTCTCTCTCTCTCGTCTCGCAACCCAACTATCAAACCCCTACGACAACAACAACTACAACTACCACCGCCAACTAGCACAACCTACGCCACGTGACCACCCCCAATGCGCTGCATTTACTCGTGTCCCTCGCGCGGGGGCATGCGACGAAGCTTTTTAGTACTCTTGAAATTCAGGGCATCCAATATTCCTCGCAGCACAACCAATACACCCAACTATAGATGTAGGCAATAATTGGTATTAATAATTTCTCTAAAAAATTGAGTTTGTTACATGCTACGCCAGTAAGGTACATTTTTAACGCCGTCAACACGTTTTTATACCGAACTCGGACCTGCTTGCATGATTACTCGAAGCGCACGGGAAACATTGCGTACGAAAGCGATATTGCTCGCCCGCATCGCGGCGGTAGTGTACCGCAACATGTCATACTTTGGTTATCCCTTTGTTTATCCCTGGCTCTTAAGATGAAATCGAACGTCAGAGGCAATAATTACAGCTACTGGCGTTCCATTGTACCCGGCTGTGCAGTCAGGCGATGCTCCAACGCATGACGCGTCGGCCGTTTGTTTTTCAAGCCTAGCGATACTAATGTCAATCTTAGCAATAAGCGTGTAAGCATGGCAAATCAGACGGAACCGCCATCACAAGCCCGCAGACCGCGTGTCACCCTCCACGGTAAAGTCACGCGCACCACGAAGCGATCGATGACACCCGCCCTTTCGAGCCACGCAACTTCCCGTAATCTGGCTAGTGCTCTCAGGCCCTCCTATCACGATAATGCCCGTTTTGAATACCACAGCAGATAAAATGTCTGAGCAGCAACTTGGCCGAGCGAAGCCATGCAGATGACAGAAAATATGAAAGCACAAGAAAAAAATGTTTATTGCTATTGACGACTATTAACCGTAGAAATATGTTATCATGATTCGCAAGAGTTTTAATTTGTGTAGGCCACTTCATCGTACACTAGTGAAGAAGTAGGTTGTCTAATTGTCTGCGTCCTCATTTGACTCCTTCGTACCATGACCCATATAGTGCATTTCTCTCTCCACACGGAAGGCGGTGCCCCGGTTTTAGGTTTTTTTCCTATAAGCGGACATATTTTTTTTCCATTCAAAGCAACCCCGTAAGTGCCGACGTTGTTTCTGGTGTGCCCGGCCGCGGCGGCCGCTTTTCTGATGGAGGCAAAAAGCAAAAACGCCCGTGTGTACGAGATTTCGGCGCACGTTAAAGATCCCCAGGTGGTCAAAATTAATCCGGAGCCCTCCACTACGGCGCGCCTCATCGCCTGCGTTGCGTCGGCGCGTTACACCCAACAATCAATCAATCAATGTTTCTGGTGTGAAAAAATGACCAAAAATTATGACCTTCGCGGAAATTTCCGTGTGAGCAAAGCAGCGGTTTTCCCAGAAATGTTTTAAAGACGCTCATTTATAGATGTAGCATCGTGTATTTGAGTAAGGAGCACATGGTGCTGCTTCTGATCAGGCTTTATTCTTGTGCGGGGTATTCTGATCCAGGGTTCCGGTTTCTGATCCGTGTTTTTTGTCGTCCGCCCTAAAGAGTCAAGTGCTCAAAATAAGGAGGTACCCTTCTACGGCGTGTATCTTGTATACCATAAAAAAATTTCACCATTTTCCCGCAGGGGAACTCTGAGTAGTATGCGAAGCAGCCATGGGGACGACTCAAGTTCGCATTACTTTTCACTTCGACCACGGCGTTGTGGGAGGAGAATGAGGGAGGCGCATCGCGCGTGCGTCATTTATACCGTGGAGCTACAGTAGCGCCCCCAGTGGAGTATGCAGCGGCTACCGTCGCGTCTGTAACCCAAAGCTGCTTCGCATTATCGCTCGCAGAGCCGCAGGTGTTGTTATTATTGCGCAATCCCGGAGAGGAGAAGAGCTTCGGAGAGGAGAGGAGGATTGCCGGAGAAGAGAGGAGTGTCGGAGAGGTGAGGAGAAATGCCTCGCATACTACTCAGGGTTCCCCTACGGGAAGGTGAAGACGGTGGTTGAACGCAAAGCTATCTCGTGATGGATTCTTTGGTAGGATAGGCCCTAGGGGCATCCTGCCACAATTATCATCAGCGGTGCCTGGCCAAGCAAGCTCAGTGGGGGTGTGGTTCTCAGGGTTTTTCTACGGGAAGATGACGACGGTGGTTGAACGCTAAGCTATCTCCTGGTGGATTCTTCGCTTGGCCAATCCCTAGGGGCATCTTGCCACAATCATCATCAGCGGTGCCTGGCCAGGCATGCGCAGTGGGGCTGTGGACACTGCAAAACGGCGCCCACTCAACGCCGGAGGAAACAGGATCGACGATAAGCTGCTTCGCATCTAAAACAGCAAGATCACCACCAACACGTATTACGAAAGCGAAGCATCAGATTGAGCATCCAGTCATGTTAGTGCGTGGCAACTAGGCTACTAAGCAACCTCCATGGCAGCTCTTCCCAGTCGTTCGACTTGTCTTTGATGAAAATTAAAATGCTCAGTGCCATAAACCGCAACTATGCCGCACTTCATGTTTATACAGGAAACGTATCTGTGCGCAGAAGTTTACCATATCCATCAAAACCAGTCTCCACAGTGCCATCGTTGTTATAAGGTGTTTGGTATACACCCACCTCGAAGCTAAGCTGGTTTAGGTCGTCAATCTATTACTACTCTAATATAAAACAGGGTGAAAGAAGAAACGTGTGAACTCTCTCTTATCTTTCATAATTTTTTGAAACTTTTATCAATGTTTCACTGCCATGGCACCTCTTCTCTGTGTCATTGGACTTGTTACTTATGAAAATAAAAAAGAGATGTGTCAAAACGTGCAATTCTTACGCGCTTCTTTTTCCAACACGAAAAATATCGGTTCACGAAATTTTACAATATGCTTCAAAATTGTCCTCCACAGCGACATATGCTGCCCATATACTCAACTGTTATGCACGTTCCCGCGTGAATGTAAGCGCTAGCACTTTCACGACGGTGGCTTAAGGTATTTTCTGGATGCTCGTCACATCATCGCACGTCACATTCCAAAGTCTACAATTTAAACACACTATTCGAATGTCATGCGTTTATTGTAATTGTAAAAGCCTTTATAGACTGAACCATCCATATCGTTTTTAACAAAATTATGTCGGCCTATGTCTCAACTCTGGACATAATGGTGTGGCGTGCCTTGTTCCAGGCCTCTGCACCAGCCGGGAATGAGGCCGCGGATCAAACGGCTGCTGCTTCTTCCCCTAATTGAGATAACATCAGTTCCTTACACCGACCTAAGCCACACAGAAGAAAATAACTTGGTAAAGCATGGCAACCGAACTAGAAAAATAAACAGACAAAAACAACACGTAATGCAATAACGGTTAAATTGTACATCAGTGACTCACACAAGATGATTGAAAGGCGACCCTCGTGTAAAACACACGCATGTGCTCACGACCTGTTCAAGAGCCTAGTGAAGCAGATGTGGAGAGGCCGTATCCATAATCCACGTTTCAATCTATTGCAAAACACTCGACACAAGATCCAAACACTTCCCGCAACTATAGAGACAGTTCCGCTGCATCCATAGTTCTGTTATTCTTATTGCGCGTGTTCAGGTTTAATTGAGATGAAATTTTAGGCGCGGAGTACTTTAGAACCGCACAATGTCCATCCGCGTCCGTGCGCACAGCATTTACAATCGCAAAAAACCACCCAGGCTCCGGCAGGGTTCGAGCCTGTTTCTGGTAGACCAGACAGAGTGAGTGTTAGTCGTCTTCCCCATTGCGCTACGTCCGTGAGTTAGGACCCGAGAGTGTAACGGCATACTCCCTCGCTTGTAACGGTGCGGAGTACCTAGGGACCTCCCAATGTCCATCCGCGAACATCCGTGTGCACACCACCATCAAGCAAAAATCAAGAGAAATTCGATTTGAGCCGTCAGATGCTGTTTCACTTAAGAAATCATTAAGGTGCACCTCATGGCTCAAATCCAATGACGGTCGGGGCGCTAATCCGATGTCACTCGGGGCGCAACTTAGATGTCATTTGAAGTCCCCGTACTGTGCACCCTCGCCATCATACACGCAGTGTAGATGCTGCCATTTTTTCACCATTTTCTATAACGGCTTATCCCAACCTGGAGCATTATATTAGTCATTTTTATTGCCTAATAATGCATTTACTATGATTCTGTTGACCTATGTCACTATATACACAAGTAACAATCTCACTCAATAATCATTTCGGCTCCTCTCTCTACCCGTAGTCGGCCTTCAGCTATAAAAAATCAGTTCTCGTCATCATCAGCCATGTCAGCCAGTGGTCAGTGAGAAACCCTGGAACTTCACGGTCAACCACCACGACATGCTGTCCGTGGAGTGTTATGTGCAGTGTTTCCCGTTGTGCCCTTTACACCTCCAGTTGCAGCATCAAGGCCGGCTTTTGGCTTTTGTAGATGCCGGCCAAGACTCTAAAGGATGGCCGCAACCACTCTCAGGAGCTCCTAAAGGCCCACCTTCATTATGTGAACGCATGTCTTGGGACCGGGCTTTCCAGACTTCAGTGTCACCGGCCTACACGGCAACCTTCACTAGAGTCGCAGTACGGCAGAGCTGCAGTCGGGAGGCTGAGCTAGCACAAGTTTTAGAAGTAACTGGCGTAGCACCTTCTGAAGGGGTAGCCCAGAGTGGATGTCTTGAGGGCGGCTGGTCGCAGCCTCTTCCCTTACCGGGAGGGTCCGGTCGTGCACGAACGCCCGCACACATCCACTGAGGCGCCCAACAAGGATTATTCTGTCCAGGGACGCCCTCAGGAGCCCAACCAGGCCCATTATGTCGCGTTTTATGAAAAATGTATCGAACGCCGAACGCATGGCCAGCATCAGCAGGAAGGCAACGTCGTTGTCATAAAACGCCTGCTCCAACATGAAGACGACGGTCCCCAGGACGTAAGCCATGCAGTGATACGGCTTCAAGGCGCTGTGCTTGTCGATGAAGGTTTCTTGCCCCTTTACTATCCTCTTCAGATACACCACGGCTGCCCTCTCAATGACCTCGCTGTCAAATGACACCAAGAGCACTCGCCCGTATGAATCGGGCTCCATTTTTACTTGCCGACCTTGCGTATCAGCGAGATGAGTCTCAACACCCAGGTTGGGGCGACACCACACGTATGCCACACCAGTTTCAAGAACTGCAGACTCATTGTCGGTGGGGAAAGTCCAGGTTTTGCATCATTTAATATGGCCTAACGTCAATGCCAAGAGAGCTTTAACGCATGCGCAGCGGATTATGACAAAGTGCAGCTCGTGGTACGTGATGTCTGTGCTGCAAAGAGACACCACCGTATTGACGTGCAGAGGGCCTAGCATCATGGAGAGCCCTACTGTAGGTACTAAAAGCGGCGCATGGGCGGGCCGAGCAAACTGTTCAGCGGGCCGCTCCACCATATCCCCTCGGAGATTGTGAGCGGTAACTCGGCTGCTAGAGGAGGCATCAGCTGGCGATGGTAGGCTTCAGAACTTCATTGAAAATACGTGAGGCCATGCCCGGGTCGCTGCGTGCGTGCATGAACAAGACCTATGAATCCCACCTATGGTTGCGGCGCTGCCGTGCTCGCTGGGCGGTGGGCTGGCGCATGTCTGCCTGACGGCACTCCGTTCAGTACTGTGGGTGCTTGTCTAGCCTGTGCTTACGATTTATGCGTTTGTGAGTCGTACCCGAAGAAAAGAAGCTCCAGACTTTGAAGTGCCATGCAAAGGGGTACCTTCACCCGTATCGTGGCTTTGTCGGCGCGATACATGACTGCTGCGAGGAATTCGGCCTCTGGGTGCTCCGTGCACCAGGCCATCTCTTTCTGGAAGTCTACGCCGGTTGTGAATGCCCGGACCCTGGTGCCTCCTTGATTCCTATAGTTTTTGGGGGAGACCGGGATGGGGTTGTGGTAAGAACGTACTTACTGGTGGTGGTCCCCCAGGAGTAGCTGGATGGCTGTATCACCAGGGCTCTTTTCATACACAACAGCTGAACCATGCCGCGACAGTGACGAGTACGGACGGCGCTATAGCTGGCGGTGTTGGCTACACGTCCAGTTCCACACGATGCGGCAGCCTTCGCAACCTCTGGCCACGGTGGTGTCCATGGTTCCGGTGCTTCCTGGAATGGCGCCACACTGGCTGTGTCCGTCAGAAGCTGGTACCAGGAGGACCATGTGGAAGTTGAAGGAGGCTGTCGAAGGGTGTTACAACGTTTGTGTTTAAACAATACACTGGCAAGGCCTCTGTTGAAGCATAGATGTATGACTGTGGTATTTTTATAGCTCGCTGGATATATTTCCGCTTGTATTTACGATCAAGCACAATAGGTGACTTTGTATGTTGCCGAAAAGTAGTCTTTTGGGGCTTTTCGAGAAACACTCAAAAATATTTATTGATATTCCGCCGTTGTAAATACGCCATTGTAAATCCGCTGGTTTGTGCTTGCCCAAATTCTCTTGTCTTAACCTTGTAATCTCTTTTTCCTGCCATTATATTTCAGCGCATTCGCGAAGGCTTGAAATTTCTCAGTGAAATTAGGTCTACATACATGATTTGATGGCGAAAGCTGGGGATACGTATGAACATGTTTTTGCTCCGAAATTGTATTAGGGATTCCTTGTTTCTTTTTTTTATATTGTATAGATAAATTGAACTGGTTTCTTTTTTTCTACACCCTGTTTGCATCTTTTCCTTTGCTTTTGTTTCTTGGTCTTAGGTTCGCGCAGAGTTATAATTTCCGGGATAACGTGCGGTATGATGGCGGAACATTGAGTCGATTACAAGCCTGAAACTTCTATAATGGTTTGACTGTTGTTTTTGTTTTTTATTAGGTCTTGTGGCTTATTCCTGGTGCTGCCAAGATTACAAATGTTATCAACAACCAGACGACTGCACACCCGATCCCAAGAAGCCAGGAATCCACCTGCAGTACTTCTTCAACGAAAAAAACCGGAGTTGCTATAGCACTGAGCTGCGCTGCGATGATGTTGGCTTCAATGATGTTACTGGATGCCCTTTGTGCTGTTTGTGAGTTCTTTCTGTAAAAGCGCTCGGCATGCTTTATTTCTTCCAGAATTCTTGAATGTGCCATAGCAAAATGCATGGGTATTCAGTTTTATTCTTTACTTATAATGAAGTCAGTTGTGGAATTTGAATTTGAGCATTTATTTACTTTAGGCGGATTGTTCGATTTTGTTTTAGGTGCGACAAGTAATAATTTGTTTGCAATATGAGAGCTATGTGTTTTGCTGAAAGAAATTGAATATGGTGTCTGCTTGTTAACCTTTATCGTAGATAGCGCACCTACTGAAATCTGTTTTATTGCGAAAACTTTCCGTTGCCCATTTCTTGGGAAAATCGACTATATTGGTGTACCTTTAGCAAAGAGACTGCACATATAAAGACTAAACAAAAACGCGTGTGTCTGATGAGATTTAAATGTCGCTTACTACAACTATTGCCCCATTCATTTTTTTATCACCGAACTTGATGTAATGAGAAAATACGGTGCCAGCAACAAGATCTTTTGGCTGGCTGTGTCGGAGATAGCAGATTTTAAGAGTAGCCTCATTGTGTACCCCGGTACTTTGCTGTCCGAGCATGCCGGTAATTCTGGAACAAAACTGGTTCTTGTTGTTGCTTTCTTTCTCGCCCACACTAATTACCCAATTGGCAAGGAATAGGGAGCGCTCCAAACATGTTGTACGTACTTTCAGAAATTCACAACAGTATGAATTGTAACGTCATAGTTTAATACTACACTCAAACCCGGCTATAAGGAACCCGGATAGAGCGAATTATGCTATATATCGAACAAAAATACTTCAGTTGGGGAAATACTTGGGAAACATATTCCTTATAACGAAGTTCACATCCGATATATCGAACTGCGCGCCTAAAATGGCCGCCAAAATGCATGGTCTCGGAGCGGCGATTGAGATGCGGATTGGCCGCGACCACGGAGCGAGAGCCACGACTGGAACATTGCGCCTTGCACGGAGCGAGGTGACGGCCGACACTTTCCGTAACTATTTCCGACGCGTGAGACTTACGACGGAACGCGCCCAGTCAGCGAGTCCGGACCAAGACAGCAGCATCGGTGAACTGTGGGAAGAGCTCGCCAACGTTGCCGATGAGGTCACGAGTGAAAGCCGTCCGATGCTTATAGTGAAGCGCTTTCGGCAGTCGATGTGCTCCGGCAATGCTTCTCCGATTTTGGAGAACGCAGACTCGTATTGTTGGAAACAATGTTTCGTGTAGAGAATGCTATGCTAGTTGTAGCCGCCAAAAAGAAAGTGAAAACAAAAATCACCGCTTTTTTTGCAAAGTAGGTAGTTAAGTCGGAAAGAAGCTGTATTAATTGCAATAAATGAATTATTTTGGGTATGGTTAATGGCTACTTTAGTGTGTTCGTTTCTGCGTGCGGGGATGGTGGAGTTGAGGAGGGGGCTACCGCGCAATGAGAACTCGTAACAATAGGCTCGTTATAGGTAGGGTCGACTATATCGAACTAGTGGATATTAGAACAAATCGCGGTGCATATTGCAGTTCGCTATAAACGGGTGTGACTGTATTGCATGAGTACCGATCCCTGAAGGGGGTGGCCCATGAGTCGATTACGCGAATATCAGGAGCTATAGCACCGATCCTACAGGATGAGAAAGCGATGACAGATAGGCAATCCGATTATAGGAGGTAAACGCCCGTCAAATTATTGGGCGCCAAATAAAACAGACATGAAAGAAAATAAGTCGATGCAAATACGATTTAACAGTAAAAATGTTGTTTAAAGTACTACAAGGCTTTCGCTTCAAGGTGGAGGAGGAGGCTCATGTGCCCTTGGCAATTTTTCGGACCGCATTCAAAGAGGTTTGTCCTTGTGTTTTGTCATGGATTATCATAGTATTACATAGTATTGGAATGACTTTATCCAGACATAGTTTTATATTCTTGAAATATTTGGGCATGTATCGTTGGCATAATACTCTGACGTTGATGTGGTCACATAAAAAGCGGATCACCACCGCTTAGTTGCAAATTATCCAAGCGTTTGACGAAAGCTTCCTTCCTGTGTTTCTGTTCGGTGCCGGGCGCAGTCAATTTGTTGTCGTTGGTTCGGTTTCATTACGCAGCGAGAGCTGCGCACTGTTTTGGTTGTAAACTGGGCCGTTTTGTAAGACGCAATAACTAGATAACTGGCAGTGGAGAAGTGTTCTTCAGCGTGTATAAAGTTTCAATACATATTTGGCCTTCTTTGTTGCCTACACGAAAAGACGAAAACCTGCAAGTGACGACGGCATAACCGTGGATCTTTTAAAAGGGGGAATTGATATCGCCCTAAAATAGTTGCTACGCCCGTACACGCCTCGATGAGCGTACTTCTACAGGAATGGTTTTATTTCCTTAAATTTAGGGACTTCTAGACGAGCAAAGTACATTCCTCCTAGGCAGAGAGGTTTTCCATTTGCTAGTTATGAACAAACGTCCCACGGACCTGGTGATAGGATGACGCAGGTTTTCACAAGTATATCATCATTCCTCTACCACTGTGGCAAGTCAACAGAAGAGATAAGAGGGGGGAGGCATGAGTTTCCAGAGCACAATCATTGGTTTCTCTGCAAGAAAACACAAGGGCGATCTTTCCATGCTAAAGCGACCAATGATCGGCTTAAGGTAACTTTCATGATACTGTGGCAGCGATGCACTTCGAAAATAGAGCACCGTAGCATTACCCTCCGTATTTCACAATTCTCGCGGTGTCGTTACAAACACCATCATGTGAGTCCTTCCAATCTCCACAAATTTGCTCCTGGTGCTTTCTCTCTGTCCTGCGACAATGACTCCCTAATTGAATGTACAGTCGATATCAGGGCATTAAATTAAAATGTACAACGAAGTGTGTTTCAAACACCAGGACTGCGTTCGTAATTATTTTTAGTAGGATGTGATCTTCGTGAGGTGGCTTTTCACAACATCGAGACGGATGAATTTTTCAACATTGTGACGCACAAAGGGGCCTTTTGTATCTGCTTAATTATGGGCTTCAGGAGTAGTCTATAAGCCTTCCTCAAATATTTTTTTAAGACGACAGTCTTTCTTGGGCAACACGAACGGAAAATGTTTGGTCTGCCTGTCAGTATGTCTGACGATCTGTCTGTCACTCGATTCAGCCAGCCGGCAGAAGCGAAACAGACGCTGTGCAATAGTCTTATATGCTCAAACTCAAATCTAAACGTTTAAGTTTGGTGTTTATGTTCATACTTTCAACATTCCTGAACAAGAGCAGGACAATACCAAAAAGAAGACAGAAAAAACATGCATAAGTCATATTTGGAGTGTCCTTTTATTCAAAATGTTCCCATGTTTGCTTGTTGCGATAGCTAATAAAATACTAAATCATCTGCAGAATACCGTCGCCTGCTGTGACTCGCGCTACGTGGCAGAAATCTAAAAAAATTAGCAGCGATCCACCCCATGAATGTGGTTGGAAAGCAAGGCTGTAAACGGCACCCTTTACAATTACCCATGCGACGTCACTTAAATTCACTCACATCGCTGACAAATAGCAAAACCAGAGAGAAGTGAAATGCACCCAACCAAACCCTTTATGACTTCAAAGAGATATTCTTGGTAAGGTTAAACCTATGCATGATGCATGAACGGTGTTTGGTTGAGTTGTATTGGAGTAGCAAAAGAGTGGAAAAGTTTTGTATAAAATTAAAGTAAGCTTCAACCCGGTGCTAGACTATCTGACTTCTCCGTCTCTGCGCCGCGGATGGAGGCGACAAGATTTGCGGCAGAGAAGGAGGAGGAGGAAGAAATACTTCTGTTCAGATTTCTGAACGGCCTAGAGTGTAGCCCTGGGGAGTGATTCCTTCTTCTGTTGGACCCATATGCAGTCCGCGCGGCTTGTGTTCTGTCCACCCGCTGAAGCTGGCTAGGTGAAGAGGGCCTGGACAGCAGCATCTCCCATTGCTCTTGTTGGGTAGTTGACGGAAAGAGAGGAGGGTGCTCAGGGCTAACGTCGCACACCCGGATTACGGGGCGGAGTGTTCCTACTTCTGAGCAAAATTTCCATTCAGAATAGTAGCGATTCGGATGAATTAAGTAAATACGCGTAGGCTGTGGCAAGGAGCCCAAATTGTATGAGCCGTAAGGTAGTTTGTTGTTCTCTGGAAACGTCAGGGTAAGGCGAAGGTACGGTCTGTCTCTGAAGGCGATAATGCTGGGTAATCTCCGTGAACGTGACAAGCGGGTGACTGTCCTCGTGTAGCTCCATAGCACGGGAGGTAAAAGTGCAGGCTTGTTGGGTGGGCGTATTTGTTGCCCCCATTGAAGTGTGAGGGGGTGTCAAGATGAGCTGAATGGAACCGTTTGGGGAGTGGTTTTTTAGCATGCGCAGTGCTGGTCAGGACACCGAACCCGACTGGTAATTCCAGTAGGCTTCCTGGGAATCTGTGGCTACCCTCCGAACCCCTGGTTGAGTGAGAACCAAGGTAATGTCTGCCTCTTCTGCTGCTGTCATTTCTTGGGTCCTAAGCGAGGTACACGCAAGGAGGTTGGTTCTGGAGGTAGCCGCGATGATGGCGTATTGCTGCCCTTGCTGTTTGGAGGCGTCTGTGTAGATAACTGCATAATCCCTACAGAGGGTGGTGTTTAGCGCTTGAGCCCGTGCTTTTCGGTGACCCTCGTCATGTGAGGGATTCATATTTCTAAGCAAAAGGAGCATCTTTAGTTTTAGTCGCCAAGAGTTGGGAGTATGTCAAGCGGAGAGACATTCTGGGCTGCCCAGCCAATCTGGTGAGGCATGCGGTTACCCACCGCAGTTCTGAGTCGGACCTTGTGGTTAAAAAGATGGCCTTCTATCAGCTCTTCCACCGTGTTGTGGAGCCCCGTGCTAAGCAGCCGCTGTGTGGACGCACTGATGAGAAGACCAATGACCTGCCCGACCGCCTTTCTAGTCATTATATATAAAGCATCTCTATGTCTTCCTTGTCGAGAAGAAGACAGGAGGCTGACGTAAGTGACTCTCGAGAGGACAAAAGCTTCAAATAATCGAAAGGTACCGGATTTTTGTAGGCCTCGCTTCTTGGTGGCAACTCGCCTGATCATGTGTATGATTTGATAAATGCTGTTTTTGAGGCGCTGCACGGAGACGTCACTCTTGGTGTTAAACTCGAGTAGCCCCAGGATCTTGATGCTTGGGCTTGGAGCGATGGCGTGGCCATCAAGGAGTATTTGAATGTATTTCTTGATTTGGCGTGAGGGCGGACGACAAGGAGCTGTGAGTTTTTACGTGAACACTGAAGGCCAGAGGCTTCAGCACATTGGCGTACTAGAAGTGAGATGCCATGCATTGGTGTGAGCTTCCTTTAATTTTTGTAACTCCTAGCACATGAGCAAGGTGCGCACAGGGCCGCTAGACGGGCGTGAGTGGTCACGTGACGCTTTCACGTGGGATTCAGCGAGAACGCAGGGGGTAAACCCGTAGATGTGCTTGGTGAGTACAACCCCTGTCTTCCGGGTCTTCGCATGGGCTCGTAGCTAATTCGGTAAGACAACGGGCTCTCGCTTTGTTAGTCTATTAGTTCCAGGTTCGATTCTCGGTGGTGCCAGTATATTCTTTTATTTGTTCGCTGGAGTTTTCTTGTGACACCAACGGTCGCAAAAGAACCCTTGGTGGGTAGAGGTAAAAAGCTTTGCTTTAAAAATCCTCCGTCGCATGCCTCCGCGAGAAGGACACGTGTAAATGCAGAGCATAGTGGGGTTCCGTGGTGTTGGTGATGGTGGTGTGGGCTGAGAGAGGAGAGAATCGTAAGTAGGTAACTTCAAGTTGTTATTATTTTTGTTGGCATCACTGCGATTCTCTGTTGTTCTCTTCTTCTCTATCTTCTTTCTTCTTTCTTTCTTTGCGACCGCCGACGAACGCAAGAGAAGAGGCCGCAGAAGAGCAGTGACTGGAGTGGAGCCCGCGCCGATACCCGCTTTATATTCCTAGCGCACACGTTAGAGGGAGATGGGGTGGAGAGAGAGAGCGCTATCACGCCACCATCACGCCAGCACCTGCTGTTGCTACGGTGCTTGCTGCGCCGGAGCGCGCTCAACTACGAAGCTTCGCGCGCTGCACATGTGCTGCAAGCGTGATGCGGGAGAGGAGGAGTAGGGGAGAGGGCGCATCTGCGCGCTGAGCTGTTGCGTACGGACGGCGGACGCTACATGTGAGTTAAACAAATGCTCTGCATTTAAAATCAAAGAGCAACAGCAAAGAAAGGTTTCGCGTTCCGCTTGGAATGATCGTGGAGTAGTGCAACCTGGTTCAATAAACGTTGTAGTAGGGCGCCTCTATTCAGGCGAGTCTGTTATGGAGAAATTTATAAGCCGGATCGCGCGGAAAATTGTGAGCCCTAAATCTTGGTTGAAGCACACACGCACGCCCGATATAGATTCAAAACGAGATGGACCTTATTCATGGCGCTATAAAAACTGCAATCACAAGAACATTGTACATAGGGCACGTGGACTAATGCAGTTATTGCAGAATGGAAAGTGCGGCCATGCTTAAGTCCGAAGCAGTCATAGAACAGCGCCGAAGAGGACATGTGGGCTTTCAGCTCAAGGTGGTTGATGGAAGGCGACACTGTCCACGATGCTGTTCAGCTCCGCGCGAGGAGATGCTTGCACCGTTATGGCTGCCATACGGTGAGGAACTTGGAGGCGGGCGATGGCTAAGACGGGAGGGGAGAGCTCTGGGATGCTTAAGGACGAGGCCTAACTGCTCACGCTCAGCGCCACGGAAAATTCGCTCACTTGTCGGCAGACACCTTCTCGTGGCAGCGACGGAGACATTCGTCTTGCCCTCACCTTGAAGGGTGGCCGCAGTCTCTTTCCCAGCCGTGTGTTGGCTCGGACGTCAGAGCCGGCGACGGTCCTCGAGCCTACACCGCGATGGTGGCCGTCTTGCTTCCTCCTTCACCGAACTTTTCTTTTTCTTTTCTTTCTTGGAATACGGATCGTCAGCAGGTGCTGCGCCATCCTCTTGGTGGATTGGTTGAGCCGTTTGCATACACTCCACCGAGCGTCTCCGTCGTGCTGCAGCACTGGCATCAAGGCAACCGACTTGGAGCAGTGGAACATAGTCAATTTAAACTGACTTGAGCAAACCTATAGCGTGTTATCTTGGAAAGAACAAGGCGGGAGGGGAAAAGCATGAGAGATGAGCGGGAAAGACAAGGAATGCGTTCACTTGCCAGGGCCGCCCGTCGACCAATGTCCTGCGTCGAGATTTGCAACTAAAGGAGCAGATACGCGGCCAATTTTGTCGTTAGAGCCGATATTGCGCGCAGCTCTAGCGGTTTCGGTTTCTTTCTAAACATATTGGTCTTCGCTGTATCACGGTTCTTTATAATAAGGTTCAAGTGTACCATGCAGCGAGAAGTTGACTGTTTAACAATATGCGCTATAACTACAGAAACAAGCAGTTCACAGATTAAAATACATTGTGCTTTGTGTCTAGGGCCTGGTTGTGTTTCAAAAAGGACTGGTAATGTTGCACACTGCCAACTCCAGTGCGACAAAAGCGGTTCGCATCATATGCGGCCCTTGGCGAAACGACTTTTTTTTATCATGCCCTATTATGAGAGGGACGCGCATATAAGGCACCAAATCGTCGCATTTTGGTTGAATATCTATTGCATGCAAGTCTTTAGGAATTATTTTAATAAATTAAAAAATATACTGCGATGGTAGAGATTAAACAAAGATAGGTACTTGTTACTGTAATTGAAAACCATGCATAACTGCTTATACAAAGTACCCGGATGCAAGGCGAGACATATGCCGTTGTTGCCCACACTTCGGTTAACACATTACGACGAGTTAAAGTGATCACCAGTGTACTTGTTCACTAACGCACGTCATGTACACCGATGCGATCATCCCGGAACTGCTTCAGGTTTTGCCGCCTCTTTGAAGGCCTGGGAATTTATGCCACGATGAAAACTAGTTGGTATGCCATAAATGAAATAAGTTTAAGCGCCAAGCACAACTTCAAGAAAAAGGGGTTCTCACAGGACGAAGGGGCGGCTGTCCTGTCAAAACCCCTCTTTTCTGGGGTTGTGCTTGGCGCTTAAATATAACACTTTTAAGGCTTCGGAATTTATTTCCTCTGAGCAAACACACAGCGCGTCTTGCAATAAAGACAACAAACGGGAGAAGCAAGCTGTGGTAGCATTCCTGGTGGTGTCGGTGTCAGGAGCAGCATGTTGACAGAGGACGTCCACCGTCGGATTTGCGTAAGAAACAAGGGAATCGGGGTCCCGAATAATCCTTACAACCGGACGTTGTTTGTGCTGGGTTTCTGCATGGTGGCGCGACGGCGGAAAGGCCAAATTATTACGCCTGATCTACTAAACAACGGCAATGTTATCAAAGAAGTGCGTACATAAAAATTTGTCCTGGCCGAAGCTGGTCAGCATACCGCAACGTGGTGGCGTGTGCTGCTGCACCCGATGTACACTTTCTAGTTGGGGCAAATAGATCGCCTCCTACTGCCGGTATGCGAGGACTGTTGCTATTTTGGGCCTTTTGAAATCCGATAGTCTTGCTTGGGCTACTTGTACCAGAAAAGTTTTGTCTTTCTATGCCCGTAAGTCTTTTTGTTTGTCCTTCATTTCAGTCATCCAGCCAAAAGTTTTGCGAATTGTGGAACGCAAGGTTTATATAGCAACATCTTTCATGCACTAAATCTGGAACTATAGTTCATACTTCACTACATTGTTGAGCAAAAGAAAACCTTTAGCGTGATTTGATGAAAAACATGAAACCACAACTTGTATCGAAGTGTTGTTTGAATTGAAAATAAATCTCTCTGGCGATTTACCATAGTAGAAAAAACTACGCGTAGAGATTATTATTACCCAAAAGTACAAAACCAGCTCGCGCGAGCCTGGACCTCGCGGCATTGATCAAACTTAAAGAGTAGGAGGGCGTGTTAGTAGATAGCGCGAACAATAGTATGCGAGAAAAAAGAACGGCCTTGAGCCAATCTCCATCTAGATGGTTGGCGGTTTGAAAGTATGGCAAGAGTATGCAAGGTGTGTGAGGAGAGAAGGGAGCATTTAGGCGGTAGCAGTGGAGGAAGACTCCGGTCTTCGACGCCATTTGCAGTGTAGTAAGCAGATACGCAAGCAGGGGCGAAGGCAAGCAGATGCGAAGGTAACCGTTGGTCACTAAGGGTAACAGAGTGGATTCCTAGAGATTGCAAGCGTGGAAGTGGTGACAGAAAGTTAGGTGGTCAGTATTGATGAATCGTTTGCGGGAATAAATTGGTCGGAGTTGGCACAGGATCGGCGTAATTGGAGATCTATGGGAGATTCCTTTGTCCTGCAGTGGGCCTAGACAAGCCCTTGGTTCTGATGATGGTAATAGGGATGAGCAGATAAGTGGACAACTTTGTCATCTTCTGAATGAATGCTGCGCTATGCACTTAGTAGTAGGCTTCCATGGCTAGTAAGGCATGTGTGTCCAGGGCCTCAATACATAGCTGTACGTGGTGTGGAATCGTCTTCCATGTTTCGGGGAGCAGGAGCGATAAAAAGAGTACGGTTTGTGGGGATGTTTTTATTTTTGGGTGCGGCGTTTTGACGAATTATTTCTGGGAAGCTTTTACTGCGATGCAGTTAATGTCTTACCTTCCAGTTCTCAGTCCCGTGAAGCCGATTTACTCGGTGCTGCTTCTATGCTCATCCTCGCTATCGCCGATTCCTTTTGAGAACGGCTACACCCAGCGAGCATTATATAAAAATACGAGGCGATATCTACAATGGGTCAAAAGCCACCACCATTCTTCATAAGGAGAGTAGTAAAATACCTATAAGGGCGTCAAACAACAAGACACAACTTCTCCAATGTATTCACAGAATTTTTAAAAGTATTCATAACATCAGATTGCAAACAGGTGAAAGTAAGGGGTAATGGAGAATTCCTCAGTAACCCAAGATTTGCTGATGACGATGCCTTGCTAAGGAACTCAGGCGACGAATTGCAAAGCATGCTAACCGCACTAGACAGAGTTTAACCATGGGTTTGAGAATTATTAAACAGAAAAATAAAGTAATCATCAAACACCTCGGGACAGCACAGCGATTCAAGATAGGTGGCGAGGCAGTAGAAGTGGTAACGTAATATGTCTACTTAGGCAAAGTTGTGACCCCGAATCCCAACCATGAGGCAGAGATGATTAGAAGGATAAGAATGGCGTTGAGTGCACTCGGTCGGAATTCTCAGATAATGAATGGCCACCTACCATTGTCCCTTAAGAAGAAAGTGTATGACCGCTGCATCTTACCGGTTTTCACCAACTGGGCAGAAACTTGGAGGCTCACTAAGAGGGCTGAAATTAAACTGAGGACGACTCAGCTAGCAATAGAAGGATGACGATAGGTGTTAACATTAAGGGACAAGAAGAGAGCGGAGGGAACACACGCATGTTAAGGACATAGTTAATTAAGAGAAATGGACGTGGGCAGGACATGTAATGCGAAGGCAAGAAAACCATTGGTCATTAAGGGTAACAGAGAGGATCCCTAGAGAAGGCAAGCGTGCAGAGGGCGGGAGAAAGTTAGATGGCAGATGACATTGAGAACTTTACGGGGATAAATTGGTCGCAGTTAGCGCAGGACTGGGGTAATTGGGGATTGATGGAAGAGCCCTTTGCCCTGCAGTGGGCGCAGATAGCCTGTGATGAGGATGGTGACTATGATATTCTGCGCCACTACCGATGCCTCTTTTTACAGCTGCACATAAGGCTCATAACAGCGGCAGCGCCGCTACCAGATGGTTGCGGGGAATCATCACAAGCACGAACGGGCGTAAAAACGACCTAGTCGCTGCCAGTGATCGTGCAGCCGCCACCGTTGTTACCTGGAATTCCCTCGTGTAGACGTTACCAATACCGCCCGGATGTAGAACGACTTGCCCGCTTCGAACGCCGACGTGAGCCCATAATGGTGCTTTGCATTGAAAGGCGTTCTGAGCGACATTTTTGCCTACGAATTTCACGCCTAAGCATACGCTAACCACGGGTTGCCGGTCTATGCGTCCACGATTTTGAAGTGGAAACCGGGATATTTCACACCTTTCTAGTCTTGATGCCCGCACCGCTGACACGCCCATAGTGCTGGTGGAAATTTAAAGGTGCAAATCTCACAGCTGTGCTTCTTGGTCGACTGTTTTGGGGTTAGTCAGGTGCCTTTGATGCAGGACGAAAGCAGGCATGTTTGACCGATGGTAAATAGCTCGAGTCCTTGCAGTTTTAATCTTGATATGGAACGGATACATGTCACGGTCTCTGAGTAAGCGCGTGAACTGAAGGAGCGCCGAACCGCAGATAAGCGCGAATGGGTGTGTACAAAGCAATAGGCTGCTACCGCTGGCGTTTCCGCCCCAAGTTCCAGCTCGCCCATTAGCTGAACATCCCTCCGGGAGGAACAGCAACTTACCACCTTGGACCACCGACGTGGGCCAATATTTTTGTTTAGCTTGGAGGGCAGTCAGAGCGACACTTTTGCCAGTGTGTTTGCCGTTAAGCATGCGCACATAACGCGTGGCCGTTAGGTGCGTGCACGGACTTGGAGTAGAAAGAGGGGGGAGGGACGTCCACTCACAGTAAAGGCATGAGGTCTTCATGATGACATGGCCGTTGTGCTGGCGGGAGGTTTACACTCAGACGTGAAGCGGCCCATTGCGTCCTGTCCGGTATCCTTCTTGGTCTAGCGGAGTGGTTGTGTGTGTTACGCAGACAGTAAGGTGCCTACAACGCGGTATAGAAAAAGACAGCCCTGGGTTCATGTGCTAGAGTAAAGCTCGAGTCCTTCCAAATTTCATTTTGCTAATTGGCTTGGAAGCATGCACAATTGATAACAGCAAAAAGGTTAAGTGTATGTTTTGTGCATTTCGCAAACTGCGACCCGCTTCGCAGGTCTTCCTTCTTCACAGCGTGGAGAGGCACTAATTATATTTCATCACTGATGTGCACCAGCGTGCGGCCGTCACAGTGTTTAAGTGGCCCATCTAGCGTCGTGAAGCTCGTTCCTGGGATCATCTTTGTGTCTCTCGAAGGTTTGGAATTTTTTCCATAGAGAAAATCCAGAAGCTACCTGTTTCTGCCTGGCCTACGTAAGTTGGATATCTTTCGCGCTGAATGCAGCACTGATGCGGAAGCTGAAACGGGCGGCGAAGCCTGAAACTGCTGCGTCGACTGAAGTGTTAGCCGTTGAAACCTGATGGGCAAGGACTGCTGTCACGTGGGCACTCGGTAATCATACTTTGGCATTTTGCCGGAAAATGTATCTTTCTTGCTACATTAAAACACCAAAGACCGAGTAAGCTGAAAGCGCAGGTACGGCAGACCTGGCCGGTTCCCTTGAAGCTGCAGGACTGCAGACGACGGTGGGGGTGAGCTCATCCCACGCCCGCCTTCTTGAGGGTGGGGTATTACATCGCACACGGCCTTTGCATCCCTTATTGTTTGTCAGAGGATCCGCACAACGTACTGAACTCAAAAGTCATTTGTGAGGATGGGACGATAAATGTGTGGGCGACCACAACCTTACTTTGGCGATGTTCTGGGGCCACGACAGTAACTCGAGACAAGGACACAAGCAGACACTGCTCAATAAACTGCATCTTTAGAAGGTTCAGATTGGCTAGAAACCGGCGCAGGAGAGATCAGAACATACACAGCAAGGATTGGGGTGACGATGATGAGCTAGCAAAGCAGGTGTCGTGGAGAGCGAGGTCACATTGCCCGAAGGCGCGGTAGAATGCAGAGCTGGTCACTGCAATACAACTGAGAACACACGCTGCCTCCATCGATGCAAGAACAAGAACGGGAACCCTGAGGCTAGTCAAAAGGTATGGGAGGCCTTCCCCGACTGCAAACACACCAGCAGCCTTAGTAGAAACAAGGACGGAAAGGACCAACAAGCAATTTGTTGATGAACTAAATGCGGCTGGCTGTCAAGTAACAGGGCGTTTTTGGAAGAGGGCCAAGGGGGACAGGCACTCGGCACGGTTCACAAATGCGGTTGAAAATTTAAAAACACCGCGGAGGGGCCGGACTGCTTGCCAGTGTGGAGGGCCTCGCTACAATTACTCCAAACCATCGGGGTCCCCAGGGCCCCAGAGTGCGGAGCTGTTGGCACACTGCGGCAGTGAGGAGAAATGCGAGTGCAAGGCGGAGGTCTGGTATTTGTAAGCATAGGAGGAGATCGAACGCGCATCAAAGAAGGTGAGCTTAGACATGGCTGCGACAGTAACGGAATGAGTTTGCGGAAAGGAGCGGTCCTTAATGTGGGTCGACAGAGACCCTGAAGAGGACAGTCATTTAAAATATTTATCTAGGAGCATCATAAGGCAGCGGTAAAAATGTTAGGGGAACAAATCGGACCCAAAAGAGTATACGCCTATGCTGTGACACCTGTACGGCACAGGATGATATTACAGATGGTGAGAGCGACTCCATTAGTCGGTGGAAAAGAAAAGGCTACTTGGAGAGCTGCAGTAGGGTTTATAGGAGGCCGGCGCATTGAGGCCTGCTATACGGGCTCCCCAGTGTGTGTCGACATGGCGCAGCATAGCCAGCTTCCGCTGTATGCCGCATTAATCGACATAAGTAACGACGAAAACATTAGGTTGACGCTCTTGTAGAATGTCCCGATTCTCTACGGCCTCTTTAGGCAGTAAAAAATCAGCTTGTGGACTTGGTGCGAGGTCCAATGAAGTTGTTGCAGTATCATAGCATGGCAAGGTCTAAGGGGGTATACTTGACGGTGTACTTGACGTTCACATATTGATATGTTACAAGATTTAAAAGATATTTGTACATCATCTACAGACAATAAACAGGACATCGATGGAGGCAATGCTTTACGAAACGAGTTCATCTTAACAATGAACAGCGTGCAACTCAAAACTCCGCCTTGAGACACGCCATTTTCTTTAATGTGTACTCTTGACAGTGCCGACCCCAGTTTGACATGAGGAGGAGCAGGAGAAAAGCGAAAGGAAAGGCCGAGAGGTTATCCAGGCTTAGAGCCTGGATTGCTACTCGGCGTTTGAACAAATAACTATCGACAGTGGTCAACATGTTACCTGTTACACCATCTGGATTTTAGGTCTGCAAGAATTCCATAACGCCATGCCGTATGCCGTATCATACACTTTCTCGAAATAAAAATTACGGTCATGCAGTACTGTTCGGGTATAAAGGCATCTCTAATGGACAATTATAATGCAACAAGCTGATCATTTGTGGATCGCCCTGCCCGAAAGCCTGCCCGGCTGCTCTCGAGAAGATCATTGTACTCGAAAAGTCTTGAGCCTCCGGTTAATTATCTTCTCGAAAAGCTTGCACAGGCAGCTGTCCGGGCAATGGGTCTACAGCTGCGGGAAAAGAAGGGTCCTTCCAATCTTTAAAAAAAGCCACAATTATGGCCTCCCTCCAAGAACTTGGAAGGTACCCCAAAAGCCAACTATGGTTGTATAGATGTAGCAGTGTCTCAAGAGTGTCTGCGTGTCGGTGTTGAATCATACAGTATGTTATGTTGTCTGCACCGGTTGCTGAAGGCTTACACATGGCAAGATCAATGTTCAGCTCATGGAGTGTAAATTGAGAATTGTATGAAAGGTTTGAGTTGTTCTTGTCACGTATAGTCTTCTTTTCAGCAGATGTTTTGTGTTGCATGAAAGTGTTTGTTTAGTGTGCAGAACTAGACACGTGTTGGAAGTGTTGTGCAAGTGTGTTAGCCTGACCTTCCGGTGTGTCCCCTTTCATAACCAGGGGAGGCTATGCGTGTGTTGTCCTTTTAGTTTGCTTATTCTGGTAGATACCTTGTGGGTGTCTCTGTATGAATTTTTCAAGACGTAAAGAAGGCGTGCCAGCTCTCCCTTTTTGCTCACGGTGCACAGCTTACCTAATGCCTTTGCTCTTTTGAAAGAAATAAGGTTAATAGTAGTGGGGTATATTTAGAGGATGCCCCACGACTTGTTCTGGGCCTCCCGCGCAAGCCTGCAGTCGCAATTCCACCAGGGCCTTCTCGGGTTGCGTGGAGCCACATATGACTGGGGAATTGACTTTTCGGGGGCGGCGAGAATGTGCGCCGTGACGAGCTTGGTTGCCTTCTCTACAGGTAAGTCTGTTATGTATGTGTAGTGTAGTTGAGATGTCTTTGTGTATGTGTTCCAGCTTGCTCTTGGATCTATAAACTTGCAATGGGAAGGTGAGCTGTTAAGGCCTTTATGTATGTTAGTGAGGTAGGCAAGTGGGCACTGCCATATGGGTTAGGGCCAGCATCCCACTCAAGCGATGGAAAGAGTACTGCATAGCCAATGGCCAAGTTAAGGTTTGAATACTTATTGTGGTCTATATTGTGGTATGTAGCCTTACTTTTGTTAAATAGGCATGCTCCTGAAGGTGTTTGAAATTTTTCGATTAGGCGACCTCGGGCATCCGTGCAGAGAGAGCCCCAAAGAGTGTTGTCTGCATTCAGGTCGCCTATAAAAAGGAAAGATTCTTGTAGATGATCTACAAGGCTCTCGAAATCGGAGCTTGAAAGCTGGAAATCAGGAGGAATGCAGATGTAGCACACTGTTATTAGCCTATTAAGAATTATGGCTCTAATGGCAATAGCCTCAAGAAAAGTCAAGAATTGGATAGAGTGACATGGCAATGTATTTCGGGCAATGATGGCCGCATCACCTGAAGATGTACCACCACCATCCCTGTCCTTCCTAAATAACATTTACTATTTAGGAAATTTGTGTGTTCCGAGTTTAAATGTGTTTCTTGTAGACACATTACACTTAGCTGACTGGAATGCGATATTTCGTAGACATCATCCAGATTTTTCACGAGGCCTTTACAGTTCCACTGAATGATATTTTCTCTTCTCATTATGAACATTTAAGGGCTACTGGAACGTGTGTGTGGGTTCATGTTTTATCAATCGGGGCTTGTATTCTTGGAGCGGGTTTCTTTGGGTTTTCTATTGCTTCGGATGCCGCAGCCCGTTCCTTGCGCTGCGATGCAGGCAGGAATGGTCCGACGTCCCTTTCCTCATCAGAAGTTCGAGGGTGTCCGGCGGACCGGGCCCCCAGGACTTGGCACCCTTTCGGGTGCCTTTGGTGCTTGGATGGGCTTTGTTGTGGGCAGTCACGTGTCCACGTCCTCCGTGCCCTCGGGTGTCCCTAGGGCCGGTGGAGAGGAAACAGTAAGAGCGCCAGAGCTCCCAGCGGCGATCACAATCACCACATTCGCTGGCGTCGCCACGCTGGGCGATTCCTGACCACTCTGAACTACCCAAGGCAGTCCGGGAAAGACGAGCCCCCGCAGCCTCTACAGGTGTTGTAGAGGCAGCAGGTGGCTGCTCAACGGGGGGCATGGGAGAGCAACACATCAGCAAGAAGGCTGCAGTGTGTTGCCTAGCTGACCAAACACCGCCCCATCCCCCGGCGGGCAGCGTCTGCGTACGATGTGGCCGAAAGCAACTTGTGCTTTTGGCACGTCTCTGGATAGGTGATGTTTGCATTTACTTTTATATGGATTATTTACTTTTCGGCCTTCAATGTGTACGTGCACGCTAATAAGCAGCGTGCGGTCCGCTGTGATTCGGGCACTTCAGAGTAGTGCTTTCACAATCTTCTGAAGAGTGACCCATCTCAGCACATTTGGCACATGTCAACGTTCCTCTGCATAATAGGTTTCCATTGCCGTATCGTTGGCACTTAAAGCAGCGCCTTGGATGTGGGACATACGGTCGTACGTTGCAGCTACGAAAACTTACTTTCACCATTTCTGGTGGCGTTGTGCCATCAAACGTTAGGATTATATGCTTTGTCGGAGTTTCTTGATTCGCTATCCGGAATACGATTCGTTTAACTGCAGTTACACCTTGTGGTTGGAACGCCTCAAGAAGATCTGCCTCCGTCTCAGACTAGTTCTTTCTCTGGTATGACTCCTTGCGAGGAGTTGACGGTCTGGCGTGGTGTCACAGTGACAGTCAAGTCGGCCAACGTAGTCTGTTTCAGTAGGTTTTAACTCTGATTTTTCCTTTTTACTTCGACCAGTACATCACCTGATGCGAGTTTCTTAGCATCATATTCTGAACCAACAACAGTCTCAATGCATTTTGCTAAAAGAATGACAAACGCCTTTGCAAGAAGAGTGCTTTCTGCAAAGTGAATGACAAAAAACCTGTGGAAATGTTCTCAGTAAAATTTAGCTAGTACTTGGGTGCGGCCGCATTCAGAGGGCCGATCATTGGATTGAGGGGATAAAGAAAAAAACATGCGATATTGAAAAAAAGCAGGGTAAGGGGGCACTTCCTTCCCTCGGTTTACCCTGTTGCCGAGAGAGGTCCCGGAGCTCCCGGCCTGGTAAACAGAGAGGCAGCCCATTCGCCGGAACTTGACCTGGGCTCTGACGGCCACCGTTTGTGGTTTCTGCCCTTCACCTTACAACTCCTAGCCACGGTAGATTACAGCTTGAGTATTTGGGCTCGGGGTCCGCGGTATCATCAATACCATCACAAGATTACTCAAATTGGCCCGTGAAGGGTACCATAAGCTATAGTATAAAATCCGGGGACGGGGGTACTGTATACGCTACGGTTACCCTGATTTTGAGAGAGGTCCCGGAGCTCCCTGCCTGGTAATAAGACAGGGAGCCCATCCGCCGGAGCTTGACCTGGGCTTTGACGGCCACCGTTTGTGGTTTCTACCCTTCACCGTAAAAGACATCACCACGGTTGGCTCCAGCTTATGTTTGGGGGTTTGGGGTCCGCGGTATCGCCAATACCGTCACCAAGATTTCTCAAGGTGCCCCGTGCAGGGGTTCGATAACTCCAGGGACAGCGAGCGGTTTGGATGCGAAAGCGAGAAGCTGGGTGTTGCGCACGTGGTGGTGGTTCGCGCACTTCTCAAACGGCTTCCCATCGTCTTGCGGCCTATTTGAGGGCGCGGAAAATTATTGCAGAAGTAATTGTCGGCGGCTCGGCCCCCACCCATGCCCTCTGCACCAAAGCCAGAGATATTGCTCTAAGCTTCCCTGAAGAGGCGATTCAGATGGTTGTTATGGAGGCAATGAAAAGGAGTCTCGAGCTCTGGTGGATATACGGGGTTCTCTGCCATACATAGTGTGGACACACGATGCGCCGAACAAAGCGGTCCTGTTTTGTCCCTATGCTTTGGCTCAACCATGCGAAATACACGGCGATATGTTGCTAATGTTGAAGGCACAACCGCCATTGAGTTGGGAATCAAGGCCTCCGGGTGAAAACCAACCGAAGAGCATGGACGATGAACGCCTCTATGCGTACGTCTGGAGGGGTAGAAGTAACAACAGAGCACTTTAATTCTCTAAGTATTTGTAAGAACAGCAGCTTCATGTCGTAAAGTCGCTGCGAATGCTTAACTCGATGGTTAGGGCATTTCATATGAGTTCTTTCACGGAGGATTATCGTTGAAATGCTGAGGCCGTTGACTATGATTGTCGTCATTGCGCTTACACTGCGAGCTTAGTACAGTCAGCACCCATAAGGGGTCCTTCAATGGTGACGTCCTCGCGCATGAATTTGGCTACAATTGTGTTTTGGAACAAAGCCAGTAAAGAGGCATTGCTCTGCTCTGCTTACTAAAGAATAAGGTAATTCGTTCCGGTCATTTATTGGTTCCACCCTTAAAATATTATATACATCTCCACAAAAATTGACATCCCCGTTGTGGTGTTGTAACCCGTTTCTAGCAAAACCTCTACTAGATCTATTCATCCGATGGCAGTGAATCTTTCAAGAACTCACTGTTGAATGCGGCGCTTTCGTGTGGCCTATAAATTAATTAGATCTAGAGCTTTGAAATAAAAAATGCCAACCTCAGAGTTTTGCGAATATTCCAATTGTCGAAATTAGGGCACAGTCCAGCTTCTACAAGCACACTCCAAATCTACTATTAGGTATTTCTGATTTGATGACAGTTCACTGTGTTGTCATCAGTGGTGGTGTTCTTCGTATCTTCTTATGTCTTAATAACACGGATAGGCGGACTAGTTGGTTTGACATCTTAAAGGTAACTTTTGCGCACCCGATACGGGGACACAGCGAAACGCTGAAATTTTCTGGTGAAATCCGTTGCCAGCAGTGATACTTTTTTCGTATGATTGGACAGGTTTACAGCTGCGCGGAGGGCACTAGGCATGCGTAGCTGCCAATGCAGTAGACTTGAGGTAGCAAAGAATAAGGAATGGTTAGATAAGTAAATAATATATATGAAAGGAATTTGTGCATGGCAGCAGACTTGGATAAAAGACAAGCTCTGAAAAAGCAGTGAACAAATTGACATCAACCATCTCCCGTTGTCGAAAAGAATCTCTCGAGCGGCCCGGTAGATGAAGCGCTGAGAGCTTGTGCTGCTTAACGTAGGGAAGCTGGTTTGTGTGTATGCAGGCGAGCAGCAAAAAGCCCGCCTGTCGAGACCTCAGTGAATATTAAAAATTCCCAGCTGATACTTGTGCCGGCGCCCTTCGCAATGGCGTGCGTGATAGCCAAGGTGTACCTTGAACGTATGAAAGTTTAAAATTGTCAGTGAGTTCGCTCGTTTTGTCTGCATGTATTCACCTTAATAGACACGTCCTAAGAGATCACCTGCGTTATACACCATTTCTTTTAAGCATTGATTGATTGATTGTGGGGTTTAACGCGCCGACGCAACGCAGGCGATGAGGCGCGCCGTAGTGGAGGGCTCCGGATTAATTTTGACCACCTGGGGATCTTTAACGTGCGCCGAAATCTCGTACACACGGGCGTTTTTGCTTTTCGCCTACATCAGAAAAGCGGCCGCCGCGGCCGGGAATTGAACCCACGACCTCGTGCCCAGCAGCGCAACGCCTTAGCCACTGAGCCACCGCGGCGGGCATTTTTTTTAAGCATGTCTCCGACGAACAACAAAGTAATGAAGGCGGCCAGAGCAAAAGCCCTAAACAAAACATAAGGGGACAATCCTTAAGCAGTATTTTAGGTGGGACATACTATCCATACAAAAATGGCATGGCCGGTGTGGCTGTGGAACCACAAACGACAGCCCTCTCTTGCCACGCACAAACAGCCTGTCGGCGACCATGCAAAAATTTATGGTGAGCTATTACCGCCTATTGGTACCTACACCTACCCATAAAAGGGCAATAATAGGCTATGGTCAACTATTAAAGTTTTTGTGTATCAGGCGCTAAATAATCTAAATTACAAAATTCTCGTTCGATGGCTCTACAACATCCTAGTATGTTTACCTATAGAGTCACTGCTATTCAGGTTTCTTGCGCCAGCGAAAGAGGTATGTACGGCTTTAGTTTTATGGACCACCCGTGACAAATCTTTTTTGAAATATTGATTAGCTCGAAATTTACAGACTTGCAACCAGTAGGGTGTCTTCTGTAAGCAATTGAAAAATTTGCCCAAAGCTAAACAGAGACACCCATAAAAGCTCGTCCGGCTAGCTAGACCTTTGTTTATCTCTAAGTCTGCAGCATTGAAACCATTCAGCTATCTTTACCCAGCTATTGGAAGGAGTTTATGCTAAAGATAAAAAAGACAGCCATATATCTGTTTTGGCTATCTATTTACCATTGTTCAGCTTAGCTTCCACACACTCGAAACCGTTCAGCTTTCTTTTGCCAGCGAATGGAAATAAATTGCCATAAATCGAAACAGGGACACCATAAAAGCTTCTTCAGAATACTGTATATCAATGTACCGGGTGTTCAAAATTAAGCTTCATTGTTTTCTTTAAATTAGCCGCTGGGCACTGGCGAACACTACCTGTGCAAATATGTTATGGGGCCAGGGGGGCCCAAACTGAGATGATAATTATCTCTGTCACCCCGCACGCAGCACCTTGAGTATTCATGGTGACGGTGAGCAGCGACACCGCGGACCCCGAGCTCCCAACATAAGCCGTGTCCAACCGTGGCGAGGTGTTTAAAGCTGAAGGGTAGAAGCCGTAAACGGTGGCCGTCGGAGTCTTGGTCAAGCTCCGGCCGATGGGCTCCTTGCCTGTCTAAGGAAGGAAGCTCCGGGACCACTTTGACTACCAGGGTAAGGTCAAAGAAGAAAGTACCGCCGTCTCCCTGCTTTTATAGTATGCCCTATGATACTTACAACCCCCGCCCCCCAAACGTGATCGGTCCCTCAAAAGGGGCCGCACCGAAGTATCTTTTCCTTCATTGCCATCTTTAACATTTCCTGAACCGGATAATTTTTCTCGATTTTTTGTGATGGAATCGCTCAATCCAATCCAACCTCTTGTATCGCGGTAAGTCTTCTTGATCGCAAAATCTCTTGAAGCCATCATAATAGGAAAATCATATAAGTGCAAAAAACAAAGGTCTGGTGAACTACTAATCGAATTAAATGACAAACAGCAGTCCACAAAGCTTCTAGCTCAGACTAGACTGGCTGATCTAAACATCAGGGTCACACCCCATCGGAGCCTCAACAGCTCGCAAGGTGTGATATCCGAGACGGATCTCTTGAACGAAACGGATGCGGATCTCCTTGCCGGCTTGAACGATCAGGGTGTCACTGCCGTGACACGCATCACTATCCGCAGAGACGACAAGGAGATTCCCACCAAGCACATAAACTTGACGTTTGACCGCGCAGTTCTTCCACAACACATAAATGCAGGTTTTATCCGTTGCTCCATCCGTCCCTACATCCCTAACCCGCGGCGCTGTTTTAAGTGCCAGTGGTTCGGGCACGGCACGAACTCTTGCTGTGGCCGAACGACGTGTGCAAAATGCGCGTCGCATGACCATCCGAGCGACAACTGTCCATCCGACACCCTCTCTTGTGGGAACTGCGGGGGGGCGCATGCACCCTACTCCCGCAAGTGCGAAAAATTTCAAAGTGAAAAAAAGATAATCAACATCAAGGTGACTGAGAACATCACCTTCCCAGAGGCGCGGAAGAGGTTCGCCTCTTTCCCCCTGGGGAGGTACGCCGACGCAGCTCGCCGGGGGGCGGAGCGGCGTCTGTTTTGCACAGGGACCCAGTTCAGCGAGTCTAACCTGGTCCCTGCCCCCTCCCCCCCTGGGTTGCCCCAGGCAGCCCAACCTGCCACCACGCCGCGTGCTAAAGCAGCAGCGGTTGTGGTGCCAACCTCTTCTGTTATGACCGGTGCCGCTCCCGCCGCTTCCTTCCCGTCCTCCAGTGCGTTGGAGGGTGTCGAGGGGACATGAGTAAATGGAGCTTTCACTAGCTCCCCGGTACCACACGAAGTACAACCGGTTATACCCAATTGCAACAGTACAAAAATAGGGCCAACCGGCGAAGAGAATTTTGTCCACACGAAGGTGGAGACAAATTAACGGGAAAGACTTTCTTGCGACCCACCGCCAGGGGGACGAGCCCGGGGGGACCCCTCTTGTCCCCCCTAGGAAAAAGCCGGATAGGGTGGGTTGCTGGGAATGGGAACTTGGACATCGGGATGGGTTATGGGAAAAAGGGTGGGAATGAGGGAAGCAATTTTGCTTCAATCCTTTTGTCTGACTCTCTTCCAAGACTGATTGCTCAGCGAGGGCATCAGACAGTGCCAATTGCCAAATATGCGGTCCCTGCCACGGGTTACCGCTCACTCATAGGGTCCGATAACTGGGCCCCAACTGTCGGAGACAGGAAGTACCCTATTTAGTGGCGACGGCAGGGTCCCCCCTCGACCCCCAGCTCTGCGGCCGATGCGTACTAACGTCCTCGATCGACTGTCCCGCACAAGGTACTCATGAATCACCAGTGAAGCTTTTCACTATACACGGGTACTTGCAACACCTGCTTTTCACGGTCTCCGGACACCGGAAGTTTGTATGCGAACGTGAACTGAAATCCATGTTGGCAAGCCTACCACGTTCGCCAGGCTCCCACGGGAGCAGTTATAAGCGCCATGTACTTATGTCCTCCTCTGTGCCTACTCTTTCGCTCAATGGAACAAGAATCTGTTGGCATTGCCGTGGCGTAGCGGCTCGGCAGAGGAGATCGGTCCGGGAATACTAGCCGTTACTAAGCCAGGAGAGTTTCCCCGGTCGGTGTACTAACCTCACCTTTCCTCGTTTTCCCCGTGCGGAACACCGAGTAGCTCGTGGTAGCACGTCCCGTGACTGCCAGAGAAGATCAGTCTATAGGCCCTTCGCAGCAAGGTTACAGGGGGGCGCGACCCCCCCCCCGGCCTCATACGGACTGTACAAAATGGACATCGGGGGCCCCGCATCGACTCCCACCGTCACCGCACCGCCCGTGCCACTTCAGGCGTCCCCTACGCCCGCGGCGGTGGCGGTTCAAATGAAGGTCTCCCGAAGGGGGATGAAGTCCGAGGGGCCCGGTTCGATGGGTACCCCCAGGACATCTGATGACGAAATGGACGTCGCACCGTTCCTGCATGCAACGCAGAGCAAGGAGCGGCCTCCGACGGCAAAGCCAGTAGAAAGGCCTAAAAAGCCTAATCCAAAAGTAACGGCCCCGAAAGAGGACACCTGAACACACACGAACACACCCACTCCAGTCATTTTTAAATTTAAATAATGGCAACACAAAACATCATCCAATGGAACTGCAGAAGCCTCCTTAAAAATCGTGACGATGTGTATGAGATTCTGCATACCAGTCAGCCAAGTATCATGTGTCTCCAGGAAACCCACCTCAATTCTAAACAAACAATTTTCTTAAATAGGTACATGGTATTCAGAAAGGACAGGGTTGGCTGCACCCACTCTACAGGAGGTGTGGCCATTATCGCGCGGAAATCATTAGCATGCCACCCTCTCTCTTTAATCACTGTTTTCGAGGCTGTAGCGATCCGTACAATAATATTTAATAGGTTGATAACGGTATGCTCCATTTAGGTGTCTCCTGATTTTGCACTTCTGAGCTCTGATTTCGAGGCACTGGTTGACCAGCTGCCCGAACCATACATACAGTGTAGCCCGGTTATAACGAAGTAAGCGGGAATCTGAAACTTCTTCGCTATAACCACTTTTTCGCTATATCTGGACTACTATAAGACCGCTATAATTGGGACGGGAAATCAAGATCACTTCGTTATAACCGCTATATCGCTGTAAGTGGGTTCGTTAAAAATGGGCTACACTGTACTAACAGGTGACTTTAATGCGCACAACTCTCTTTGGGGCTCCTCCAGAACGGATGCCCGAGGTCGCCTGATAGAGAAGCTTCTTACATCCCCCGGAGCATGCCTTTTCAACAAAAAACGGCCTACATACCATAACTTAAGACACAATACATACTCGCATCTTGACTTGGCTATTGGTTCCGCAGTTCTCTTTCCATGTCTTGAGTGGGGTGTGGGCACAGACCCATATGGTAGTGACCATTTCCCCACTTCATTAACGTATATAGGTATAGGCCCGAGCAGTCCATCTTCCGATAAAAAGTTTAATGAATCAAGAGCAAACTGGAGCACATTCACACAAACATCTCAGCTACACCACACATCCATAAAACACCTACACGTGGAGGAAGCCGCCCAACTCGTCACGGCGCGCATCCTCGAAGCCGCCGAAAAGGCCATTCCCCAGGCCCCCAGTGGGTCCCGCACCCCAAGGAGGCCCTGGTGGAACGAGGACTGCAGGCGGGCGCGAGAGGCTCAGAACAAGGCGTGGGGTGTCCTTCGCCGGTACCCCACGTCAGATAACCTCATTTCTTTTAAACGGGCAAAGACTTTTGGGAAGCGAGTGCGTCGTGAAGCGAAAAGGGAGAGTTGACGCACCTTCCTCACTTCCATCAACTCATACACTGATAGACACAAAGTCTGGACACATATACGCAAGCTAAAAGGACAATAGACACACAGCCTGCCCCTGGTTAGTACAACAGGGGACACACTCGAAGACCAGGCCAACACACTTGCACAACACTTCGACCACGTGTCCAGCTCATCACACTACACAAACACTTTCATGAAGCACAAAACGCCTGCGGAAAAGAAGTCCCTGCGTGATAGCAACAAGTCGCACACTTCTTAAAATTCTCCTTTTTCAATTCATGAGCTGAAGGTTGCTCTGAGCACATGTAAGCCTTCAGCTCCAGGTGCAGACAAAATCACATACACCATAATACAACACCTACACCCACACACTCTTGTAACACTCCTACATCTATACAACAACACATGGCTTTCGGGGCACATTCCTCGCTCTTGGAGGGAGGCCATAGTAGTGGCTTTCCTGAAGGAAGGTAAGGACCCTTCCTCTCCCGCTAGCAATCGGCCCATCGCCCTTAAAAGCTGCCTTTGCAAGCTCCTCAAGAAGATGATAAACTGGAGACTTGTGTACTTCCTTGAGTACAACGGTCTTCTCGATGGCTGCCAGGCAGGCTTCAGGGTGGGGCGATCTACAAATGACCAACTTGTCGCCCTTGAATCATACATAAAGGACGCTTTCATTCACAAACAGTTTTACACAAGTGTTTTTTGACCTTGAGAAGGCCTATGACACCTCTTGGTTACGGGATCCTCAGTGACCTAAAGTCTTTCGGTGTTTCGGGCCATATGCTCAACACCCTTGCTAGATATTTGTCCGAAAGAACGTTTCGCGCGAGAGTAGGTGGCGCACTCTCGAGTTCATGTGCGAGAAAACAGCGTTCCACAAGGTGGAGTGCTAAGCTGTACTCTATTCATAGTTAAGATGAACTCCCTTGGGAAGACATTGCCACCTACAATTTCCTATTCAATGTATGTAGACGACATCCAGGTATCTTTTAAAGCATGTAATATGTCCATCTGTGAGCGTCAAGTCCAGCTCGGTGTCAAAACACTTGCCAGCTTGGCTAACAAGAACGGTTTTAAACTTAACCCAGAAAAAAGCACCTGTGTTGTCTTCTCCAGGAGGCGTGGGATCCATCCGGACACAGACATTATCCTTAATGGCGTATCGATTCCTGTGAGGAAGGAACACAAGTTTTAGATGCGGTGTTGGATGGAAGGCTTACGTTCATCCCTCACATTACACAATTGAAACATTAATGTCTAAAGGCTCTCAACATTCTTAAAATCTTGTCCCACCAGTCGTATGGAACGGATAAGCAACTCCTGTTACGTATTTTCACAAGCCTAGTGGGGTCTAGATTGGACTATGGGAGTGTTGTGTATGGGTCAGCCACTAAAACAGCACTTAAAATGCTCGACCCAGTGCTTCATTTCGGGCTTCGCCTCTCTTGTGGCGCATTCCGTACGAGCCCTGTACAGAGTCTTTATGCAGAGTGTGACAAATAGTGCTTATCACACCAGCGAACCTATGTTGACTTGTTATATGCCTCTAAAATTTCATCAATGGACAACCATCCTTTTAAACCGGTTTTTAATGATACATCCACATCAAAGCTCTTTTTAAATCGCCCATCCATTCCAGTTCCCTTCTCGCTCAGAGTCAGGGACGAAATCACTATTTATGAGGTCTCTTTTGTAGACACATTCAAGTCATCTATCACTGATCTTGTAGCACCATGGCATCTTCGTCTTGTTGCATGTGACTTGTCTTTCTTAAAATACAATAAGAACAGGACACCAAAACGTGGGATTTTGCAGCATTTCATGTATGTGCAGGATAACTACAAGGCTGCAGAGTTTTTCAGCGATGCATCGAAAACGTTCACTGCAGTGTCTTGTGCGGCGCATGGGCCCAATTTTGAAGCATATAGAACAATGAATGTAAAGACAAGCATTTTTACGGCAGAAGCATATGGCATTTTTCTTGTTGTAAGTCACATAGTTGAACATCATATTCCTAAATTCATCATCTATACAGATTCGCTGAGTGTCGTCCGTACATTGTCATCCGGAGAGTACTCGAAAAACCGTGTAGTTAATTTCCATGAGTGAAACTTAAGCGCAAGAGTTTTTCACAGGGACGAGAAAGTGTCGTTCCCTTTCTCGTCCCTGTGAAAAACTTTTGCGCTTAAGTTTCACTCATAGAAATTGCGAACCAACTAGCTCGTCTCTCCATTTTGCTTCATGTAGTTAACCTTGTCTTGAAATCGATTGTGCTGGCATATTCGTCAAATCTTGAGCTGACTGTGTGTTGGGTGGCAGGCCACTCTGGCATCGGCGGAAATGAACTGGCCGATGAAATGGCCGCCAATGCTGCACTCCGAAACACACTAGACATAACAACACTACCTTACCCAGACCTCAAGCCACACATAAGACAACACTTGCGCAGAACATGGCAACACACTGGAATAAACAGACAGACAACAAACTACATGTAATAAAGCCACACTTGGGACGGTACACATCTGATTCACACAACAGACACACGGAAGTCGCCTTGGGTACGCTGCGGATAGGGCACACCCTTGCAACGCACTTGTATCTGCTGACGGGATCTTCTAGACTCCAGTGCAGCAGGTGCGGAGAGGCACTATCCGTAGTGCACATACTAATCACATGCAAGGCACTTCACACAACACGCCAAAAACACTTCAGAGAACTCCAGAGACAACATATCCCACTACATCCATCGCTGTTTCTAGGTGACGATGCCATGTTTACCGTGAAACGTGTGTTTGAGTACTTGTCAGACGTGAAGTTTTTAAACCTCATCTCCTATCACGCATAATCAAATCTGGCCCTGTACACCAACCACCACCATTGCCGTTAATTGATTTTATTGTTATTTTGGCTTTAGTAGCCACTATTTTATTTTAGATACTTTTGTTTGGCGCTCTTTGCCCCAGGTGGCCTTGCGCCAAAAAACTCTACCCATCATCAATTATCTCTATCAGAAGCCCAATTACCTAAAATTGATGTATTTGAATTTGTTGACTGCACCACGTCTTTTGTTGAAACGTAAAAGGCAGTCGTGTTTCTACACATTTTCAGTTGGAATGATTATTCTAGCGTGCTTGCACTTCTAGAAATGCGAAGCCAAAATTGAATTGTCGCTCGCATGATTACGCATTTAAAACAGATAGGATCGGCGCAGAGCTCCTCCCTCATGCGACGCGGCTGTTGCGGCAGTGGTACTGTCATACCTTGATTGCTCCAGCTTAGAGGGGAAGGAATACCGTTATGAACTTTGCCAATGCATCCGCTCTCTTGTCAGACTAACCTTGCGTGCAGCGACGATAGTGACAGAGTTTTACCCTTGCGTGCAGATACGATAGTGACATAACTTTTATTGATTGTAGGGTTTAACGCGCCGACGCAACGCAGGCGATAAGGCGCGCCCGTAGTGGAGGGCTCCTGATTATGTTGAGCACCTGAGGTCTTTAATCTCGTACACACGGGAGTTCTTGCTTTGCGCCTCCATCAGAAAAGCGGCCGCTGCGGCCGCGAATCGTACCCGCGAACTCGTGCTCAGCAGCACAACGCCTTAGCCGATAGTGACATAACTTTACGCAGAATACTCAGAATACATGTGGTTTTAGGATGCAGAAAACAAAACATTAAGCCATGTGGTATTAACCAAATAAAATAAATCGCCAGCATACAACTTACAAGGTCGGGAGATGTGCTTGTATCTCCGCACTATTTGCTAGCACGATGGCCCAGTGTTACCAGCCTGTGGTCAATTAGCCACATTTCGCCTCGTCGCTCGCGCCCATAAATGCGTGTGTGGTTGCCTGGTGCTATGGATTTTTAATTCGACCACAATGCGTTCGGTTAAATGCTGGGAAACCGAGAAAGTCTGCCGCTCTTCAGTGCCCTCAGGTTTCGGTGTTGACGGGGACGGTGTTACAATTTATTTTTTCGTGAACTAAAAAAAAATGAGCGACATTACGGCCTGCTAAGGTGGTTGGAAATGGAAGTCGTAAACAACACCCACAACGGTTACCCATGCTATCTAACTTCAATTCACACAGGTGGCTCTAGAAAGAGTGAAACCAGATACAAGTAGTATGCACTTAACCACACCCTTTACTACTTCAAATAGATAATATTTGGTACTGGTATTTCAATACGTAATCTATAAATGGTGGTTGGTTGAGTTCTATTTGTGAAGCACGTGATTGGAAACTCCTTTTTTATATAAAATAACGGCCGCTCAGATCCGTTGTTACGCGCTCTCACTTCTCCTCCGTCTCTGCGGCAGCCGACAGAGGCGACGAGATCGGTGGCAGAGACGGAGAAGTGAGATGCGCTGGGTTGGTGTGAGGTAACTTTAATTTTTACTAACTGCTGGCGCATGCGCAAGGCGCGCGCACGGCCGCTACAGGTGCCGTTGGTAAAGTGCCTAGCGAGACGAGAGCTCGCGTGGAGCTATCAAGTGCCATTCAGCGAGACCCCACGGGGTAAATCGACAGATGCGTTTGGTGAGTGCTCCGCCTGTTTCCCGTCTCCGCGTGGGCTAGCAGCTCAGTCGGTAAGACAATGGGCTCTTGCTATGTTTCTCTATTCGTTCCAGGTCAAGTCGATTCCTGGAGGTGCCAGTAACTTCTGTTGTTTGTTGGCGGGAGCGCCAGAACCATTGGGAGGTAGTGGTAGAAAGCTTCGCTTTTAAACGCACTAGAAACTGACAGAGCAGGCTGCTTTTTTGTTTTTTTATTAAGAGTGCATTTCCATTTTAGGCGCCGTACTTGCGGCTTTGCGGCCTAAGTAATGAGTGCAGTGAAAGACTTCTGAGTGTTCTTTTATCTACGAATTTCCTAGTGCCTCTACGTATTTGTGTCCCGGCTAGCGTCTTCGGAGAGTGCCGCTTCGTGTCGTTGGCGAGCGGGTGACGTAAGTGAGCGTAGGCCAGACTGTTGGAATGCGTGTTCTGCGCATTTCAATCGACGTGTGTGACGACCCATAGGCTGGCGGAGACGTGGCGTGGATAAAGTTCGTAGGTGTAATGAATTCGCTGAATAAACATCTAGATTTTACTTTGCTTGAATGCCCGTGTTTAAGCCTTTTTTGTATAAAAATTGGGCCAGCATTTCCAATCATCATATCGTCCTTCTCCCTTTATTTCTTCTGGGTTAACGGATAATTTGTTACGGAATGCAGCTAAGCACACAGCCGAAGAACTGCCACCGGGGGCGTTCCACAGCTCGCCAGGATTACGTGGCCATGGCTACGGCCTGTGGTTTAAAGGAGACTAAATGATGAGCCGAAAAATCGTCTGCAGCCTCCCATAGAAAAAGATCCCTATAGGGAAACACTGATAGAATTAGAACAGGTGCTTATGACCCCATAAGGATGTCGATAAAAGAGCTTAAAGAGCACATTAGGAAAGGCTCTTGCTAAATTATCAAAAATACCATAAACGCAGTTAAAGAAACCCAAAGACATTTCGATGAGAGCTAAACACAGCCACAAAACCGGATATAGAAGAACCAACAGACGCTCATATGAATACTTTTTAGAGCGGGAAGCGAGGGATGGTTCGTCTGTGTGTCGTGTACTCTGGATCTCGTTAAATCGCTCTGTTCTCCACGTTTTAACCAATAGGAATGTCGATACAAATATCTAAATACAGCCATAGAGCCGGTTGTAGAAGCTAAAGACACCAATAGAATGTTCATAAGAATTGCTATGACAGCCATAGAAACACCAATATAAGCTAGAGACACCCACAATAATGTCAACAAGAATAGCTAAAGAGCAGTAAAAACGGCTATACAAGCTAAAGACACCCATAGTAATGTCGATGCGATTAGCTAAAGACAGTCATAAAACCAGATATAGAAGCTAAAAACGCCCATAGGATGCTGATACAAGGAGCTAGACACCCACAAAAACGTCTATCTAAAGCCAACCACAAAAAGGATTTTCTATACTGACCATACAGTACTTTTGTATGGGCTCAGCGACAGTACTCACAAAAAATTGCGCCCACCTCCCCGCGATGGGAACCCTATGTGGATGCGACGCATCGTGGGGTTCACTTGGTGTTTCCGTTGGATTGATTCTGAAATCACGGGAAAAGTGTCGGGAACGCGTATGATTACTATGTTTTATGATTAATATCATGTTTTATTGGTCAATCTTGGTCAATCTATCTAAGTGGTATGCTTGGGGCTCTGCTGTCGCAACGACCTTTACTCCATCATTGTTGCTGTAAGTGGGAGCTTCTTTTCTTCTATTGCAAGTGTTAGTCATTGCCCCATCATGCATTGTATCAGTAGCTTCTTGACGTAGTTTGAATAAGTCAAGAATATAAGGTGCGTTCGTAGCATTTGATTCTGTCTCGGTTTTGTGGCGCAGTGGGAATAGCACCATGTACCTCGCGTTCCGCCCACATGGTCGTGGGATCGAAAGCGGGCGCCACTAACTATTATTTTTTTATAGTGTAGGGGGAGGGGTGTGTACGGGCAACAACGCTGTATGGAGGGACAAGGCGAGTGAATGAGATGCAGTTGCATCTAAAAAAATTGCGCAGCTTGTAGTGGTAACACAAGGCTTGAAAAAAAATTACACCATCTTCCCGTGGGGAACCCTGATGAGGATGCGAAGCATCAGGGTGGTTCCGTGTGGTTCCATTGTGTTGCCGTTATGTTGAGTGATCTGGTTTTAAGTGCGAATGCACTTTATAAGCGACCCTGAATTCCGGTGACCGCCGTCCGTCCACATAGCAACAGCTGCGGTTGCGCGCGCTTCTCGTCTTCCTTGGCAACGGGGGGAGATGGGCGTGCGCTGCCTGGCCGCTGACATGGCACATACCCACGTGGGGGATTAGCCAGGAATCTCCTCGTCTTCCTTGGCAACGGGGGGAAATGGGCGCGCGCTGCCTGGCCGCTGACATGGCACATACCCACGTGGGGGATTGGCCATGAATCGGGCGTGAGAAGGGCTAATGCACCCGCTTAAAGGAGTACTGACACGAAATTTCAAAGCTGAGATCCGCTCTAGGAATCAAGTACAACGACAACACAAATAGGTGTCTGTGCATGGCACATACCCACGTGGGGGATTGGCCAGGAATCGGGCGTGAGAAGGGCTAATGCACCCGCTTAAAGGAGTACTGACACGAACTTTCAAAGCTGAGATCCGCTCTAGCATGCAAGTACAACGACAACACAAATTTGTGTCTGTGAATAAATGCATCTTTCTTTCTTTGTAGTTGTGTGTGTGTGCGTGATCTCTCTTTCGCGAGCATTACCGAACCGCGCAAATTCAACTCCTGCATTCGCACTTTCACATTCTTCCCCTCGGGGAAATGCGGGGAATTTTCTTTTTACTAGTGCCAGAGGGAATTCCGCGTCCGGTTCTACACCGGAGGCAAAGGCACGCAAGTGCTGTTGGGTTTCGGTTAGTAGGCGGTGGTTCTCGAGGCGCCGAAACTCGTCCATCATGTCCTTGTCGATGTTGTCTCTGTGGTAGAATCGGTAGTCTCCATCAGCTTTGGTGAGGTAAAGGTTGATGACATTCGTGCACCGGCTGAGAGCACTGTACACGCCCTCCTCTTCACAGCTTTGTCTTCTCGTTCTTCTTCTTCTTCGGCGGTTCCCCTACGGGAAGATGACGACGGTAGTTGAACGCGAACCTATCTCGTGATGGATTCTTTGGTTGGCCAATTCCTAGGGGCATCCTGCCACAATCAGCAACAGAGGCGCTGCGGACGGGGCTGGTTGAGCTGCAAGGCTCGTGGCGCTTCCCGCCACAGCTTTCCCACGGGAAATTCAGCATCCCCCTCTAAAGTTTTCAGTTCGTCTTTTCCGTTGACGTTCAGCTTCGCGTGCCTTCGTTGTATCAGTAGCTTCTTGACGTAGTTTGAATAAGTCAAGGACATAAGGCGCGTTCGTAGCACTTGCTCCTGTCCCGGATTTGTAGCGCAGTGGGAAGAGCACCTCCCGATGCGGCCAGAGAGTCGTGGGATCGAAACCGGGCGCCGCTAACTATGGGTGTAAGGAGGACAGTTGCGCATGCGCAGTGAGCGTGTGGACGGCAGCGCCATCAACAACGCAGGACCAGGCGAGCCTAAGAAATGCTCCGCATTTAAAAGCAGAGGTGAGGTCGACCGTGCTGCCTCCGGTTTTGCTAGATTTTCTAGGCTTTGCTAAGATTTGTTAGGTTTTGCGATGTTTTTGCAAGGCTAAGCTAAGCGACGAAAGGAGAGGTCTATTCAGGCGGACCTTTCAAGGTTATTCCGATCGGTGCCCTACATTGACAGCAGATTAACCCCTTAAGTGCTTTGGACGAGCAGAGCTCGTCCTGCCCAAACTGTCACCAAACTGCTTTGGACGAGCAGAGCTCGTCTTAGCGGAATAGCTACTGCCCTATACTGTTCAGGACGAGAAGCGCTCGTCTGCGGCTTAGATTGCGTGCCGTCCACTAGATGGCAGCATTTGCTCGACTAATTAGTTTTCTCCTGCGGTAAGGCGCGCTTTTTTTATGAAAATATGGCGTGCGCTGGCGCCGACCCATGCATAGCTGGCCCGTCAACTAGAAAAAGAAGCTGTTCATTTTCGTCATCTTCTTCAAGTGATGCTGATTCGGATACAGATGTTTATCTTGTCTCTGGAAGTGAAGACAGCGATGACGGTGAATTGAGCAGCTCCTCCGGTGATAACAAAGACAGCGGGGAAGCGAACATCGCGACTGCGCGCGAGTGGATCCTGCTTTATGTGGACAATCCTCCTGTGAAGGCTCATCGCTTTCCATTCTTGGCCATTCCAAGCAAGACTTTCATATTGTCATCGCCGGGTGACATTATGGAATATATTCAGCAGTTTCTAGACGAGGAACTTTTATAATATGTTGTAGACAAAACCAATCGCAAAGCGGTTGAAAAGTTGAAATGCTTTCCTCCCAGTGATCACTCCCGCCTCAAAAAATGGGTACCAGTGACAAAGGAAGAGATGTGGGTATTCCTTGCACTCCAGCTATTGCAAAGGTGCTTAGCCTACACAAGTGAATAAAGATGTGGCATCTGCAACTGTTCTATTTATAAAGTTTTTAATTTTGTTAGCAGCAGGTACCTGGTTTCCTGTGTATTCTTCAGAAATACACTTTATTGTGTTGATTTGACTAACTGTGGGGTACAAATAATTTTTCAACATCGACTAGCTACTTTTTAGTACAATCAGATTCGAAATCAGCAATAAAAAAAATAGGCACTCTTGGTCGGGAAATTCTAAAAAAAATAAAGCACTTAAGGGGTTAAAGGAAGGAATAAGCTAGGTCGGCCCATACCTCGGCTGTTTCTCCAGCCCTGGAATACTAGTGCAAGCGGCAGCATTTTCGGGTTCGAGTAGCCCCCAAATGGCACTCACATCTAAAACGGTTTAGTAAGGGGTGCGAATAAGCATATTCCTCGGATGCCCACACTCAAGCAGGCGCGATTGCTGTCTGCACTTTTATAAAACCCTATCTGCGGTAGTGCACCCTCTACAAGCACCGCAGTTTTTTTTTCTGTTGTAGGTTTTTGGCTAACGTCACCCGACCGAGCTCAAGCTTTCGCATCGGAGTCGCCCTCAAGCTCCGCTGTTTCTGCAGCCTCGGACCAGTAGTGGGAGCTGCGCCATTTTTTTGCGTTTTCACTGCCCAAGAAAGACTATACCCCTACAATGGTACAGTTAGCGGTGTGCATACGCTAATGCCCCTTGAGCTCCCCCTCGAGCAGGCGTCCATGCTGTTGCACTGTTATAACACGCTATCTGCGTTGTAGCCATTTAACAGGCTGTGCACTTTTTTCTTGCTATTTGTTTTTTGCCTCAACGTCAGGACCAAGCTCAAAGGAAAAAAGTTCCGGTGTTAAAGTTCTATAACTGCAAAACAAGCTACAATCACTCTAGCAATCACCAAACCTCAAGCCAATACAGATTCAGCGAAACTAAGGCCGCACACATAGCTACAGCAAAGAACGAATTTCACAGGTAGCCGAAAGAAAACTCCAACAGCTTGCCTGTTTGTTGGGGGCTTCGGCACAGGTGAAAGATAAATAGGTGGCTAAATCAATACGGAGCCCTCCACTATGGTGCGCCTAATGGCCTGTGTAGCGCCGGCGCGTTAAAGCTGATAATCAATCAATCAATACTCCAACAGGTAAGAGTCGTAAAGTACAGAATGAATACCTCGTCTGTGCCCTGCTTGCAAGATTGTCACCTGAGCAGGGTGAAAACCACCTGCAGCGGCAAGAGAGCGCTCACAAGAGGGCATGGCGGGACCATTTCGGACACGACAATGAATCCTCTCCTGTTCTTCGTACAGGTCACGTTGTGCAGCGTCATGGAATGCAGCCCACCAAGCGGGCTATCGGGGAGCAACTGCGTTATCGTCACTCAGCTCATCCCTGATGCACGGCATTACCCACGTGTTACAGAGACGTGTCCCGTGATCCAGGCATCGACAGCAGAGCCACCGCCACAAGCACATATACGCTGCTTCCCCGGGCTACAGATCAGAGGGCACGGCGGGGCCATCTCGGACACGACAATGAATCCTCTCCTGTTCTTTGTACAGGTCACGTTGTAGAACGTCACTGAATGCAGCCCACCAAGCGGGATATCGGGGAGCAACTTCGTTATCGGCACTCAGCTCATTCCTGATGCACGGCATTACCCACGTGGTACAGCGACATGTCCCGTGATCTAGGCATCGACAGCAGAGCCACCACCACCAGCACATATAAGCTGCTTCCCCGGGCTACAGATCAGAGGGCACGGCGGGACCATCTCGGACACGACAATGAATCCCCTCCTGTTCTTTGTACAGGTTCGTAGGTTATATGATTATCCTTCTTTGCGAAGTGATTCTAGATGCCTTACTGTCCTGCCGTGCCCGGCAAAGTGTATCTCAATGATTTATGAAGTGTTTACTATGTTATTACCGTTGCTTGCCGGTGATGTAGAACGCAATCCAGGCCCATCGAACGCTGAACTTGCGAAACTTCTTAACGACATGCAAACAGCCCTGCAAAGCTTGATTGACACAGTGATTAAGTCGCAGAAAACCTTATAAAGCACGGTGAACTAAAAACTTTCCCGAATAAATGACACATTAGAAACCATAGCTTGCCACACTAAGGAGATTGCTGAACTAAAAGCTGAAGTTTTGTCGCTAAATAAGATAATCGCTTCACAGCAAAAAAATTGAATGACTTAGAAGATAGGAGTCGACGCCGTAATATAGTCATTTTTGGGCTTTCGAGCAGAAAGGTGAAACCCCTGCTGATCTAAGAGAGCGTGTTCTGAGCGAAGTGTTTCATACCAAACTGGGCGTGGCAACAAAATCAGTTGAAAGGGTACACCGGATCGGTAAAAAGAGTGCGAACAAGCCGAGACCTGTTACGTTGAATTTCTTTGACTACAACGAAAAAATGCTTCTTATGCAAAACTGCACGACACTGAAAGGATCAACCATATCCATCAGCCATGATTTCTGCAAAGCCACGTTAGTGAAGCGCTCAAAGGTATGGCTACACGCGAAACAGTTCAAGGACGAAGGGTGTAAAGTGGCACTTGATTATGATAGGCTGCGCGTGGATAATGATATTTACACATGGGACGAAGAAAACGCGCGCCCACTTTTATTAAGACAGCAAAAACAGGACAACCAAGAATCGGCCTCCTCTTGAACCGATAACAATCATTTGCGCTTTGCCTTGTTGAACGCAAGAAGTTTGGTTAATAAGGCAAGTGAACTCGAGGAAGTATTATGTTTGCACGACCCACACATACTTGGTGTAACAGAAACTTGGCTTTCCTCCAACATTATTGGCAGCGAAATCATTCCCCCTTCCCATAAAATACTACAGAGAGACCGTGATGGGCGTTGCGGTGGCATGGCTACTATAACAAAAAATGAAGTCGATTGTACCTAATTAGAAAGAATCCCTAACCATAAAAGTATTTTTTGCAACATCAATTTTCGTAGACTTTCCACTTTATTTGGCGTCCTTTATAGGCCGCCGAGAAACCCCATTTCTGATTTGGAAGCAGTGACTGAATACTTGGGACGCGTGCTTAAGAAGGAGCAAAAATTGATACTACCGGGTGATTTTAACTGGCCGAGAATTGACTGGAATAATCTGGTCATCTGGGGATCGCATGACACGGATAGCGCTAGGCTTCTGCTTGAGACCGCATTTTCGCATGATATGCAGCAGATGGTACACGCACCCACACGTGTCACCGAAACTTCTCATTCAACTCTTGATCTTGTCTTTGTAAAAAACTCTTCCAAAAAACACTCTTTCACTACTGAAGACGGCATAGCCAACCAAAAACTAGTTACAGTGGCTTTTGATGTCAACAAAACTTAAAGAAAGGCTACTTCTAAAACATTTCGTCATTTCTTGGCTTCCGATGATGAATTCATTCTCGATTACTTGCACCTTGGTCTTTCCTACTCCGGGTACGGGGACAATGTTTCAACACTTTGGTCGAAGTTTAAGACGCTTGTACTGTCGTGCATTGGCCGATTTCTTACACTTCGTCACAGGACCACAAAGCGCAATAATCCCTGGATAACGCGTGAAATAATCCATCTGAAGTGCAGAATTGCACGAAGGCGGAAAAATAAATTCAACCATGGCGGCGACTTTTCAACTCTCAAACAAGACCTCACTGCCAAATTGCGATGTGCTCGTTCCAGATTCCATTATCATGTTTTGCCTTGTTTTTCAAAATAACCCCCCCAAAAGTTCTGCCGATTCCTATCTGGCTCCAAGTATGGCATAGAAAAATTACACATTATCGGATTAGTTGCCACTAATCCCGAAGCTATTGCCAATGAACTCAATTCTACCTTCCGTGGCTCATTCACCGATCCCCTTTCTGTCGCTTCCATAAGTACCTCGTTATCTCATTGTGCCACCATGCCTGACCTGGGCTTCAGTCGTGAGGGAATGTTTGATCTTTTATTGCAAATTAAAACTAAAAAAGCATCTGGTTCTCATGACTTATCAAATGCTTTTTTGCACCGGCACGCGGAGGTTATTTCTGAGTATCTCTACATCATCTTTAATGCATCTTTTGATGAAGCCTCCCTACCGATAGACTGGCGGTTGGCAAAGATTATGCCTGTTTTCAAGGCCGGGGATAAGCTGTGTCCTACTAATTACAGACCGATCTCTCTGGTTAGCACATGCTGCAAAGTAATGGAACACGTTATCGCTAGTCATATATCTCAAAAACATGTTTCTACGGTTACCCAACTGGTATCTGTTATTCGCGATTTTGCCTCTGCAATCGGTAAGCAACAGAAAATTGACGCCGTCTTTTTGGATTTATCCAAAGCTTTCGATCGGTTACCCCATGTGCAGCTGGTTGAGCGGTTAAAAGAAGCAGGTATCCCGCAAAAGTTGGTGCTATGGATTCAGTCCTACCTGTGAAAACGCATGCAGTTCGTTGAATGTAATGGTTCCAGGTCTAACGTAATGCCGGTTTTGTCAGGGGTCCCACAAGGATCGGTACTAGGACCATTATGTTTTCTGATATTCATAAATGACATTGGGAAGCACCCTGATGAAAATGTACATGTGAAACTGTTTGCTGATGATTGTGTTCTCTATTCTGTTATTGATAACTGCGATTCTCAAGTTCGTTTGAACAACAACCTGTGTAAACTCGCGGACTGGTGCGGACGTAATGGAATGCTAATTAACTTCTGTAAAACAGTTTCTGTGACAACAACAAGCACGAAAAATTTGTTTATTCATCGCTATTAAAACGGAACGCGGTGTATTAACACTGTATCTTCTGTTCAGTGTTTGGGCCTAAATATTACAAATAAACTTAACTAGGACACACATTACGACACACATTTGCAACAGAGCTTTTAAAAAGCTCTGCTTTCTGCGCAGAAAGCTGAGGCGCTCACCGCACATTAATCCGACCAGTCGTCGAGTATGGATCAATTGTATGGGGTCCTCACTGCACAAAACATATTAAAAAATCGAGCGGATCCAATGGCTAGCTACACGATTCATTGTTTCTGATTACAGACTCCGATTATCCGTTACTAATATGTTAAAACAGCTAGAGTTAGAACCACTCCAGAAGCGTCGGTAGATTTCCAAACTTAAGGTTTTGTATTTGCTTTATCACAAAAAATTGGCTTGAACCGTGATACATATCTACTCCCTGCTCCACACGGTTCAGCCAGAATTAACCACTCAAAAACAATACGACCATTCTTTTCCCACACCAAAATATCTCAAAAATAATTTTTCCCTTGTACAATTGAATGCCGGAATGCATTGCCATCTGATTTTGTGGAGTGCTATGATGCAATTTCTTTTGAACACTTGTTGTCATCTTCTCTGTAACCCTCCTGCTGGGACAGCATTGCTGTCCGCAGTATCTGAAAAAAATTAATAAATAAATAAAAATATGACACCCACCTTTCATACAACCAGATAAAGAACTATACAAACTTAACATATGCTAAACGCAAGCTGCCCAACGCACGCTCAATACTGTGCAGTCCAAGTAATGAAGGCAACTCAAACCCAACGGATTCCCGAAACCGGTGCCCTAAAGACACTTCCATTCATAAGTATTCGCAGAAACCGGCGAACACTGTGGGCACCACGCAGACCTCATGCAGAATATTAGTAAATGGCAGAAGAAACCACGAAACATGACCCCTACCCTCGACAGACTTTAAACGCGTAGAGTACTGGAGACCTTGCTGCGCAGCTCCAGTCAGCTAAGGTAGCTAAGCCTTGTCCAAGTGCCTGAATAAACCGCCAGGAACCAAAAGTTTTTGTCCTAATAATGCGAAAAGAGCACAATGCTGTGCACGTTTGGTTAATAACGTTCTTTCTCTCTCTTTCCCTCTCTTCAACCCAAACCTTTGTCTTCTTTCCAAATTCACTAAATTTGATTAGGAACACTGCCAATAAAAAACACTCCCGGTTATGGAAGGTAGATGACTACATTTCTCTATCCTACACAACTGCCTGGCGCGGAATGTGACCGAATGGCCAATTGTGACCTTCGCTTGAAACACAGGAGAAAATAACTGCGTGCGAATAGCAACCAGTAACAAAATGTTGACAAATGGAATCCCTAGGTATATATTGTGTCAATGGTGTACACTGTATTGATGAAATCTTTAACTTACAACGTTGTGTATATGCTTCTAACAGCTTTTGACTGTCCCCTGATATCAGATTTACCTCTAATGCGCTATCCCCCAATAACCCCACCCGTAATGCGTCGGCACGTATCTGGCCAGAGCTATTGTGTAAATAAAATACAAACATATATGTAGCTAACCCAGTGGCATGTAACCCGCGTAAGTATGTCTTATATTTTAACGTTATTCTATATTAGCGCGAAAGGACTATTAAGTACTTCAGCCATCTGAGCGGGATATTGGAGAAGTGTACTTTATGAAGTATTTTTTTGGCACCAACCGTCTCTTCCAGGTTATAGCTCGCTTGCGAGAGTGTGTGTTTACACAACAGGGGAAAGGCGGTAACTTCGGAATAGGATACGTACAGTAAAAACACACTTGTGATACGTACAGTACCACGTCGCGTGAATCCTTTAAATACTCAACTTGAATATTACCTTACGTTTCGCGTAAATATAAGTTGTTCGTCCTAGCGTCTTACTTTATGGTCTACGAACGTCAAAGAGTGCCCTTTATGTGTTGTGCCTGTTTTAAATCAAGCTGCGGCTATTGATAGACATCAAAAACCTCAAACCAAAATGTCACTCTTACTCCGGCACACACCTGACACCCGACGTGTTTGGTGGTAGTCTAGCAAGGTGACAATGCACCCACCAGGACCCACGCAGCCGCTAGGCTGGGTAAGGCCGTTAAAGCGCTTTATTTACTTGGCGCATGCTGGGGAAAGAGTCAAGCAAACAATAAAGCTCCAGGCAGGTAATTTACCCGCACGCACTGTAAGAGTCGTTCACAGGAAACCTTTATCAGCACTTCGAGTCACACGGAGGAGACTCAGAAGCCTACTGAAGTGTTACATGCACGAGGAGAAATAAACGGATGCTGCTTGGAAATGCACAACACATTTAGCATAAAAATAAATGTGTGTGCATTCGCACTAAAATTCATGGTTGAAGCAGGCAAAGCTGCCTTTTATAACGCTGGTTGCGCAAGAAAAACACAATCCTCTGCATTAACTTTTGTACCCCCTGACATCAACAAGGCCCAGTAAAACCGCACTAATGGTTTTCCGCTCTTGTTATTTGATATTGTTCCAGTAAGATGAATGTCAAAGGATGAAAATGAATTATCAAGTAATGCCACAATTCTGAAGTTCCGACGACTGGTACCAACATACAAAGACGTGAAACCAATTTAATGTATACCTGTTATTTCAACTCAACGTAATATCAGCATTCAGCAACAGCTTTTCGGAAAGCACCAAGGAATTGTTTTAAACCCCAACCCATTGAATTGCATAGTTTTGTGACATCGTAATAAAATAAATCAAGGATTTGTTTTGCAATTTCTGAAGTCGTAGATTTTATGAGCCTACACCTGCCTTTATCCTTGGTTTCAAATATTACAGACGATGCTTTTGGTAGTAGTCTCTTGTCTCACCTGTCGAATGCCAAACGTGAGTATGATGTTTTGGTCTCCTGCAAGCCCATCTACCCGCCTGCACTTAGCCGAGGTGACAGCACGCAAGTGCTGGCAAACGTTCCGCCGAGATTGTAGTAATGCCGATCTTCGGCTTAAACTGCGGATGGTAGTCGAAAAATGGCAATATTTATACACAGCTTCCTTACGGAAGAGTTTGCTGTAATTCTGCGTTACACCGTTAGGCGCATGTTTTGACGCCATTCGGGTGGGCAAAATGACTACATAAGTTTGTTGGTGAAATGCCAGCTCCCATTTTTGGACAAGTATCGAATTAACTAAGGCTGTCAAGGACAATATCTAAACGCATGTTTTCACGAATTCGGATGTGCTTTAAGAAGCTCGTTTATTGCTTCACTGACGTGTAAGCGCCTAAAACTTTAAATGAATGTGGGCAACAATTCGTGCAACACTGATATGCGTGGTTTGATCATTGCTCTGGAGATAACACCCCAAAGAAAGTGTAAATAGTTGATTTTTTACCGCCGTTGTTGAGCCTGATGCTACAAAAGGGTGTGTTCAATACCTGATGAGAGGTTACTCACGCAGTTCATGTCTGGGTGCTGGTTTAATATTTTTAGTTGCATTACATTTCGGGTAATGACTTTAAAAGCAGTATTTTTGCTTGGTTTAGAATGGCATGAGGCGTAGCGCGAAGAAAGTTCAGTCTTCAGTCTTCAGATAAATATTTCAATAATTAGTAACTCATCAGAAGGGGAGTAAGTTTTCCACCATGGGAAGCCATGGATGATATTGTGTAAACGATTGCAGAGCCTTATAAAACGAGAATATGTTATTTTTAGACCCTTAAAGGCTTTGCTTTTTTACTACTACGACGAAATTGCTTCTGCGATCTTAGTCTACGAATGAACAAAATAACACACTCCATCAGCGCAAAAAACAAGAAACGTACGACGACTATCAATTTTGCGAAAAAACTCAAGTGTCCCTGCTTGAAATATTATACTTCGTGTACATTTATAAGTGGCTAATTGGTAACTCTCCAGAAAGAACTTATTATTGCGGAGAATTTATATATGTGACCCTTCGGCCTAAAAATCCGAGGCGTGTCCTCGGTACTGCACCAATATGAATTTGTCAAGTAGCTAATAAATAAAGTAAGAAATATTGTGTAGTTTGTGTAGAAATAAACGCTTATAGAAAACAAACGAAAATTTTACTTTATATATTTTTCTACAATTTTAAAATACGTAACATCAAAAACGCAGCCCGGTGGAAGTGCAGGCGACATGAGCACTCAAGTATGTGACCTCTTCTGTCTTTCGTCCCAGCTGCTCTGCATTTTTTCTGTCATGTCCCACACCAAATTACCGAGATAACGAAAAATGAGGATTTTAATTAAAAATTACAGGGTATTCCTTCTTTTCAAAAACTTGATTCTCGCAAGTCAACATAGCGGCTGCATAGACATGTAGAAAGTCAACCGTAGGATGCGACCAGTCATGGGAATGTTACTGGCAAAAAGTAACAGTGTTACAGTTAGAGTTACCTGACCCAAAAAAAGTAATCCTTTTACAGTCACAGTTAAAGTTTCCAAAAGTAACTCGTTACAGTTACAGACTTATTGTGAAAAAGTAACGTCGTTACATTTCCGTTACTGCGTATAACCCTAAATATGTGGGTAATTAAAATTCCACGAGGTAAAATCCCGACGAAAAGGGGCACACTCAAGCCGAACACCAACCATCACTGTGCACGCCTTATTTTGTTGCACCAACTGTTTTGTTAATGCACGCCTCGGTAAATTTATTTGCAAAACTTTTTGCAACTTAGGTTGAGTTGTTTCTCAAAGTTAGCATCCAAGAAGTTCTTTCTTTACGGGGGTCCAATTTTCAGTTTCTTTCGTTTTCTTGTTTGTGCTGCACTCAAGACGAATGGAAAGTTTAAAAAAATTACTTTTAAGACCTCCGTCCGACCTCGGTTTTTTGCAGGAAAGATAATAGTGTTGGCAAGTCTGTTGTTGAAAGATGAAAGCTAGTCAGGATGTTGGAAAGAAGAAAGTCTGAATAAACTTAAAGCACGAACTGTACGCCGGCCTTTACAAGTGCAAAACTGGTTTAACTGTGGAAAATGTTCATATAAAAAATGGAAGTAACTATAACAATATTTCCTGTTACAGTTACTGCGTAGAAAGTAACAGTGTTACAGTTACAAGTTCCGCTCTTTCGGAAGTAACTTGTTACAGTTACAAGTTACCCCAAAAAGTAACTAGTTACCGGTAACGCGTTACTAGTAACTAGTTACTACGCAAGACTGGATGTGACATTTTCTAACGTAGGCATCAACTGCAGTGGCTACCGAGAAGGGACGTAGGAAGGCGCCATGATGAGTGTATTTATTGCTAGTACAAATTGTCGCCTCAGCTATACCTCAAGAAACGACGCATTTAAAGGGTCACTGAATATTTGACTTAACCACTGTTAGTCAGAGGGAGTCTAGTGGTCTAATTATGACCTTCAAAGAAAAAAAAGAAAAATAGTGGTGAAGTGCCTTCTATTTCTCACATATCGTTTTGGTGTGCGTGCATAAATAAACATCATTTTCTGTAGCTCCTGGCTACAAGGTTTGTTTTGGTATGCTGCGTAAAAAATACACGTTTAATTATTAGGTTTTGATGCTTCCGATTTATGGCTGGCATGTAATCACAAGCATTTGTTTATTTTACACCATGCCTCAAATGGACTTTGAATGGCCGTGATATTTGTGCGAAGTAAATGACACAACACATTAGGTAGTAATCGCATGCATGAAAGAAGTTCTACTAATCTCATGAAAATTAAAGACGCATAATATTGGGCGTCAATACCAAAACACTACAATAAAGCACAAGGACATGACAGGTGCATAAATGTTAATTGGGTCGAGGAAGAGGATATCATTTTAAGTGAAAAAGTGTACGGCGTAACAATTCGCCATATCAAAAACCTATTGTATATACAAAGTTTGCTTGATAGCTGAAGTATTGCTTCCGGTAGAGCGTTAACTACAAGCTATTAGAAAGATAGCTCCGGTCTGGAATTCGTAGAGCGAAATTCTTTTTTTTGTAAAACCACTGAACATGACACAAACACTGTGCATTTAAACAGATGAAGGGGACCGAACGCAAAATATGGGCCAGCGCAAGCCTGATTACGAAATATTTTGAGTGAGTCGTCAATACACGATTCTGAGTCGGTAACCATGGTTACTGTGCTAGAACACTCACGATGCCCTTCAAAGGTATGTTTACTCCGCTCTACCCTGCCCACGGTATTCGTGTATTTTCTGCATGGTAGCAAGCTCGTGTTTAAACATGTTTTTGTGCTAAGGAAACACGTCAGATAGTATTTATACTTGATATTGAACCACCACACTCTGAAAAGTTTGCAGTGAGGGCGGGTCGGACCAGTGGTTCGTCAGTTTTTTCCACCGAAATATCGACTGAAATTAAAAAAAACGATCTCTGCTACAGTACAAATAACACAGATCGCCTTGAAAATTCTACTCAATCAGGCGTAAGGTTTATGTGCTTTGATTGGAATGCACGAAAGTGTACAAACGTACTTCTAGGGAGAATTATGCACAGAAATATACCAACTGTGTAACTGCTCAAGAAAAAACAAGTGAGAAAACTAGAACGGTAGTGAGTGTGACCTCTTCATTACACCCATGATATCTTGGAAAATACAAAAGTGATCTGAATGTTCATGTCCGGGTAAATATCTACTTGACGCACCAGGCACATACCCTTTTGGACAAAACATTTTTGATGTTATGAAGACATTGCAAGTACTTTCGTTTCTAACACTTTTCGGACGTATGCTGCCGTTTTAGTTTACTTGTTGCGGACAATTTACATTCCTTTTGTTATGTATATACACTCCATACCGGGGTACTTTAGATGCAGCTTGTACATAGGTGTTTTTTACACAGACGTATTTTCAGTATACATCGCTTAGCATTTATTATTGCACTTTATTTATGGCAACACGTTGATGTACTTCTTTGGGTAATTGAAAAGTCGCTCATTTAATTTTTAATGGTGCTTAACGCCAGAAACTGCATAGGTTTTGGGTGCGCCGTGGTGGAGGGCTCTAGAATATTTGTGACCACCTGGGCATGTTTATACACCGGGCTTTTTGCTGCTCCTTTTCATTTGAAAAGCGGCCGCCATGGCCAGAGAATAAAGGGGCCCTCAAAGGCGTTTTGAGCCCACTAAATAAATTAGCGCAATTGTTAGATTGGGTCGTCAATATCATCTGTGCCAAGTATTACTCTTTTACGCGCAGCGGAAAGCTCACACTTTTGTTACAAAGTTTGTCGCTCTTTTCTCAACCTTGCCTACGCGTTTTTCGACGCCGCAATCTTCACATGTCTACGCCATCGATTTCCAGGTGAACGTCATGAGGTAGACGTAGTGCTATTGGGCGTATTTTTTATGCATTTCCGGCAAAGAGATGTGTCGTCTGCTCAGCGTCGGCCGGCTGATCTACCAGCTGAGTCCCGGAGTGCTTGCACATTTTACGACTATCGAAACAAGTGTGAACAAACACTTGACCGTTTGTATTGAATGCCACATGGCCATAACACGACATGGATATTTTGTTACCTGAGTACGTTTCATAATGAAAGCGTTGAAGCACCGTGGCACTTGTTTCGTGCAATCGCAGAGAACGCCCCAAGCCGAAGACCCGGGTTTAACGCACACATTGTATTCAACTTCAAAACAATCCAGAGATGTGTTTCGAATGAACACAACGTCCCGACATGCGTTGCAAGTCTGAACCTCGATTGACAGACGATCGGCTGCCTCCTCCTGCCCGTCGTAAATTCAGCACTCACCTCGCGCGCAGTTTTGCGGGGACGAACACCAAGTCACTTACCTCGGGCGCGCAAACCGAGAAGGCGTTTAGCCACGCACACTGAACATACCCCATGTGAGGTTGAGTCGTACGTCGCCCGAGAAAGATAATCCAGACCATGGGAAGCATTATCCACCCGCAGAAACAAAACGCGGTATTTCATTACTAACAAACGCGTCCACAACACACACACCATCGCCTCCTGCATTTTTTACTATGCCAAACGCATCGCGCACTTCCCAATGGCAGTGAGTGGTACGCCTGCAGTGCCCACACGTCGCGAGGTGGGGCCTCAAGCTGAACCGAGATAACGCAACAGTAACTCACTTCGAGAGTGGTTTGTGCCTTGTTGGCAAGGCAACCGAAGTTTGAGACTGTCAAAGAAATGGCGCTCGCGCCAGCGCTAGAAATCTCGGAGCCGCGGCGGAACATGTTTTGCAAGCGTTGCCGCTCTCCACTCCGCGTCGCCCCAAGCTGAACTGGTCACATGATTTAAGAGCTGAGAAGCGCCTGATTGGGGGAGAGTGGCTGGAGTAAAACGAGAGGGCTTGGTTGACCGGTCCGTGCTGATCCGTTTGGCATTGTGAAAATACATAAGGCGATGCACACAAATACACAGCATCGGTCGCTGGCTTGGCTTAGCTGCAAGCTTCGTTCCGACAGTCAGCGATGTTACTACGATACAGATCTGGGTGAGGGCGACGTGCTAACCACGCGACGTATTTAAAAAAAGCAGGTGCAAAGAACTTTGTTCATCGGAAGCAAATTACTGTCCAAAGAAGAGCGCAACCGGGGATGGTTGTCGCTCTACTTGCCGCCATGTTGGAAGCGCAAGCGGCCTCCTGTACGCACGCTATTTTGCTGAAATAGCGTAAGCTGTTCTTGCGTCCGATGAACGCGGAAGCGTATTAACGTACCGCGCATGCGCAGTGCGAACGATGCAAAAAATAGCGCTCGCTAGATGTTTGCGTACGGCTGCGTACGTTCACAAGACATGGGTGCAGCTTGACAGAACACAAGTGCACGCTGCGCGACTACGGCGCTGTTTTGCATTGCGCCTTCCCAGTCATCGCCACTGATAAAGCGATCCGCACCGGCGCGTTTTTTGCACGGGTTCTGTATACGTTTAAATTTCTTTTTCACATGCCGCCGGTAGGAATTACTACCGCCGCAAAATTAGACCTGGCACCAGCGGGGCAATCTGAGAGGGCGTTTTTTGGATAAACAGTGCACGATGCATCAAAGGGAACGAGCGCACGATCCTCCCCGTGCGGCTGCGAGTACACCGCCGATCAAAAGCCACGTGCCATTCATAGCAACTGCAGCAACGTACACCGCGACAGTGCAAGGCCAGGCCGTACACATGCGGCCAGGTCTTTCGTTCGCTTTTGGAGCATTGAGCGGAGTGCGAGATCCATAAGTCAACAAAGATTAAAGAGCCAAAAGAGCTTGCCCGTAGCAGACGGCAGTCTGAGGAGCGCAATAGTGGAAGCACGTCACCGCTGAGGAGCGCAGCATCATGGAAGGGAAGGGTCGCGCGCCATTGACACCGGAGAAAAAGTTGAAGAGGAAATGCGGCGCGATAATTATGCTCGGTTTTTTTATTTACAATTTCTCAGCTAATACTCATCGCTTTAACAAAACTCTCTCCGTAACAGATTGCTAATACGTTGCTTTATTTGGTTACAAGTACATCCATGCATCGGCGGAAGGTATTTTAGGACCCCTTTAAACCCACATTCATGGACTCAGCAGAACAACACCTTAGCCAGAGAGCAGCCGCCGCGGGTTATTAGATGTCGTTAAGGGATAACGCAATTTTTTACATTCATGGGATATAGATTTTTGCAGAAATATAAATGTAACGACCGTAGTAAGCTTTGCTGAATACCATATGACTTAAAATTTTTAATTCATATACTCATCGTTTTTTCATGAAAGAACTTTTTGAGGTCACTCTAGGTGCATGGCTAAAAGCGACCAGTGGCCTCGCAAATTACCTGTGATACGGTAAAGTCGTTTACGTTACACAAGGGAAAAAGTTCACAAATTTTGTGAACATAGTGAAACGGCATGTTGCACACTTGGTCTGTGTTGTTTTTCGTAAATAAACACAATGCAATCATTTAAAGATTTTCCTACTACACACACATGAACCAACGGCAGCAGAGAAGCTGCAATAGCCCATTTGAAAAACCTCTTACTGTATAACACGCCGGTGGACTGGGATTGTCGGTCAGTTGCGGCGGCCCTGCTTTGGTCCGTCGCAATGGCAGGAGTCAGTGGTGCGCCAGGCCCACTGGATTGGGTATTCAACGCCCATGGGAGCTTCAGAAACTCCCAAGGCACTCTGAGGGCAAGTGCCTTCCAAGAACACCCATGCGTGATGCGGATGCAGGCCCGGACAGCCTGGGTGGCTACCGAGGTTGGTGCTGGAATGGTAATTCGATCAAAATTTGTTGTCGCAAATTTCTGTGGATTACCTATGATTCTCTTGCCCGGGGGCGGCAACACGCTCCTGTAATCCAGTGTGGGTGTAGGCCGGGGGGTCAATGTTGCGAAGTGAAACTGCACTCAAGCAATACAGTTTGTGTTATAGTGGCGCATGGTTGCTGAAGCAATGTGAGCGCTACTATGATGCCGGGGGAGTTGCGAGCCCCTGTAACCGTAGCTAGGGAGGGGCGTATAAAGAGGAACCAATCTGGTCGCCGAGGGACGTGATGAGCCCTTGTAACCCAAGTCATAGGGGTATATGCGGTACAGTTCATTTTATCGTGCCGTGATGAAGCATGGGTACGCACAATGAGGCTGGGGTGGTAGCAACCTCTGTAACCTGCGCATGGAAGGGGCCTTTAATGCGAGCTGGTCGGCTGACCGAGGGAACTTGGTGAGTCCTTGTAACCTTCAGTCTTGGGGGCGAGAGTGTGGAGCTTCTGGGAGTTCCTGAGAGGATCCCGTGTATTTCGAAAGGTGGTATTTGTAGATCAACTATCACTGTCTTGGCTAGGGGAAGTAGCGAGCCCCTGTAATCCAGTGTGGGAGGAGGCGAAAGGCTGGGGGTGGTAACGCGCCCCTGTAATCCAGCGTGAAAGGAAGGCAACGGGTCAATGTTGCGAAGTAACTACTGCGCTCAAGCGGTACAGTTCGCACGTAGTGTTGGCGTTTCATTGCTGAAGCAATGGGTAAACCACTGGCGAGCCGGGGACGTGCACACCCCTCTAACCATAGCTTGGGGCTCGTTCGGTTGAACTTGCGAGCTGGTCTGCAGGCCGGGGGTTGTGACAAACCCTTGTAACCTTATGTCATAGGGGCCAGAGCGGGGAGGTACGGGGAGTTCAGAGGACCTCCTCGAGAAATCGGGGAGGCCGCACAACCCCTGCCCGGAAAGAAAGCTTGCGAACGAGCCGTTCAGGTACCGTACACATACAAACTTCCACTGTCCGGAGACCGTGAAAAGCAGGTGTTGCAAGTACTCGTGTATAGTGGAAAACTTAACTGGTGATTCGTGAGTACCTGGTGGGGGACCGTCAATCGAGGACGTTAGTAAGCATCGGCCGCAGATCTGTGGGTCGGGGAGGGGCCTGACCGTCGCCACCAAATAGGGTACTTCCTGTCTCAGGTGCTTGGGGCCCAGTTAACGGACCCTATGGGTGAGCGGTTACCCGTGGCTGGTACCGCGTATTTTGGCAATTGGCACTGTCTCATGCTGAGCAGCCAGTCTTGAAAAAGAGTCAGATATCTGGATTAGAGTGAAATTGCTCCCCCCAATCCCGTCCTTTCTCACAAAACCCGTGCCGATGCCCAAGTTCCCGTTCCCAACAACCCACCCCATCCGGCTTCTTCCTAGGGGGGACACGGGGGGTCCACCCGGGCCCGTCCACCTGGCGGTGGGTCGCAAGGTAGCTTTCCCCGTTAATTTCTCTCCACCGTCGGGTGGACAAAATTATCTTTGCCGGTTGGCCTGTTTTCGTACTGTTGCAATTGGGTTTAACCGGTTATACTACGGTGGTACCGGGTTGCTATGAAAGGTCCATTTACTCGATGTATAACGTATTGTACAACTTTCTAACTTTTCTCGGGGCACTAAGTGTACGAATGCCTTTTAAGGCGGAGGCTTGGTGATACTTTTGTACCGCCACATCGTTTTTGTGCTGGTTTACAGATGACTTGCATTTATTTTATTTATTTATTTATGACATACTGCAGACCCCACAGGGCTTCAAGCAGGAGGGGCAGAATCACTGCAGTGTAACACACTGACAACATAGGGTAAAAATATAGCAACAGAGGAAAAAGAAAAAGAACACACACACAAAAACACATCGCTTCAACTTTCCAAATAATCGATTTCATCTATGCAGCTGATAGCAGATACGGCAAATCGTTCCACTCAGATATTGTGTGCGGAAAGAAAGAAAATTTGAACACGTTTGTCTTGGCACTGTAGGGGGTTAGTGATGCGCTGTGTCGATGCCATGTACGTCGAGCTGTCAATGGTTTAATATACTGGTCAGAGTTGATTCCAAGTTTGTTGGTCTTGAGGTGGTGAAGAAATTTTTGTCTCTCTATTTTACGACGTGTTTGCAGTGTTTGGATGCCATGTTCTTTCAACAGATTAGTGGGAGAGTCAGTCATGCGATACACACGAGTACATAAATCGAACAGCCTTGCGCTGTGTCATTTCAATAGCCCGGATGTTTTTCCTAAAGCCCCTTTACTACTCTCCAGCTCGCAACACCCTCTCTCGGCGCGCCAGCCAGGCCACTACACTATATAAAAAAAACAGCACCCGGCGCAAGGTTTCGATCCGAAGAGTTTGCGGCCGCAGCGCGACGCTCTACCGACTAAGCCACGGACGCGACGCTGATGTCGGTGTTAGTAACGCGCCTTATATCTTTAGCATTCAAACTACGTCGTCAGCGGCGTGCGTTGGCGACTCAGCGGCGTTATAGCGGCTTGATAACTGCGTGTGCAACAACCCTTAACGGTCCACTTTAGCGACCACAAGGCGGTCGTAATGACCGTCGCATACAACGACAACACAAACAAGTGCTGAAATAAATAATGTCGTTTCACTTTACTTTGCGTGTGTGTGTGTGTGTGTGTGTGTGTGTGTGTGTGCGTGATTACATTCCCTCTCGAACATCTCTCGAATATACTCGTTAAATCACCAAGATTTCCGCAGAGGGACAAACGAGGCGTGTTACGCCAAACGTGATCACGAGGGGGTGTTAATTAACTAACGGGCAAAATGCCACAAAACTTCAACAAACTCCCCCTCATAGCATCACCCCGTGCTTCGCACTTCCTCATACTCCCCTTCGGGGAAATGCGGGGGAATTTTTTTTTACTTGTGCGGGTCCCAGACTGAGCATGCGTATTCAAGTTTTGGTCTTACCATCGAGGTGTATGCGAGTAGTTTAGTACTTGGCGGAGCCAATTTAAGTTTATGTTGAAGAAGGCAAAGTTTGCGAAATGAAGTACAGATGTTAGAAACGTGTTCGTTCCAGCCTAATTTGTTTGTAATCGTAACACCAAGATACTTATAAGCAATCACATCGAGAATCGGTTGTCCTGGAAGCTCGTACGAAAACAACAAACTATGTTTCTTTTTGGTAATGTTCATAAAAACGGATTTTTCTGCATTTAACTGCATATTCCACTTTGTGCACCATGTATGAACGTTGAGAAGGTTTGAATTAAGTTTGATTTGGTCCTCGGGGCAAGTTATTTCGTTAAACAAAATGCAATCGTCCGCAAACAATCTGATTTGAACTGGGTGAGTGATTACATTAACAATATCATTGATATATATTAAAAACAATAAGGGACCTAGTACGCTGCCTTGCGGCACACCGGATATCACAGGTAAAGATTTGGAACAACCATTTTTAACACTGACATATTGCATGCGGTTGGATAGATAGGAAGAAATCCAGTTTGTTATGAACGCAGGAAGTCCGATTGACTGCAGTTTGCGCATAAGATGTGCGTGGGAAACAAGGTCAAAAGCTTTGCGGAAATCTAAGAAAATTACGTCTACCTGGGCGGACTTGTCATTGCTGCCCAAATATCTCTTACCTAAACATCTTTGCCAAAAGATTCAGATTGCTACCCAATGATCTCTTCCTGGGAATGAGGTGACACATGCCACCGCCCGCGACCTCTTCCGCAGGGAATTTAGAGAAGGGGAAGACGACGCGCCGCTCTGCAACTCAATGGTCTTCCACCCCCACCCTGCTCCAACCTACACTGATATCTTCCACCTCTACAAAGCCTCCCACCTCACCTTTCCCGCACCTCCCTTTCCAGTGCCGACGCTCGCATCTGGCGGAGGCTTCAAAGTCAAACCTTGTACTATCACCCTAAACTTCATGGAATCTCGAAAACTACGTACTCCCACAAATGCCGTGAATACCTCGATACCCCTATCATAACGCCCCACCTCGTCCTGCTCTTTCCGATCAACTCCCTGTCCCCCTTTATCTCCTCTCACGGGCAGTTGAGGAGCTTTCTGCGGAGCAGCCAGCTTGAATACCAGAAATTCCCGATCTCTCGGGAGAGGACACCAGCGAAGGTACGCGGCCTACTGCTCTAGTGTGGCCACCCACAGCTCATTTTCTCTAGTCTCCCCTTTCTTCGCTCTTTATTTCAACAAGTACTTTCACAAACACGATCACAATATTTTCGACAAGGTTTTTTTGTACTGCTTCTACAATAAGGCTTTTCCGTCGCTTTCATTTGTTCGTGTTAGTGCACGAATAACACCAGCAAGCACTCTGGCACGCGTCACAGCCACCGTTCAATCAGGGATCCTCGAGGCTGGTGTGCACCCGTTCTTATCACTCGCCCTCATTTGCAGGTGGAACGCGAAACTCAGCATTCTACAACTTTTGCAGTTCCCAATCATAGTTTTCTGGATTTTGTGAAGCAGATACACTGGCCGCTCAAAGCTCCCGATTTCTGCTTAACCCCACAAAGTGAGCATGTGCTGCGAAGATAAAAAACGACATCAGCCTTTATTATATTCCCGGCATCGCCTGTCTGCGGGAGGTTTAACGGCTAATTTTGAGAGGTGGACTTGGTGCTGTGATTTTTGCGTAAACGTTTCAAGTGTGGACATTTTTAGTATTTAGTGGGAACGTTTGAGGCGTGGATAAATTGATTGTAAAGGGATTTGTAGAATCTTTGTATTTACCGCTATTCCTCTCTAACCTCATACATCGTGCTTGGTTTTTGTGTAATCAAAAAGTGCTCGAAAAGCACAGTCAGCACAGCATGGATGTTTTTTAGTGTGGGGACAGCGGCTCGAGTCCCACCGGATAAAGCGTGTGTTATTCATTTATTTACTCTTACAGGGGCGATCATTTTCTTTATCTTAGAACAGCAGCAAACACGCGTTCACGTATAACGGGACTCTTTAGGCTTTTACCTTAAAATGGTTGGCGTAGTTTAAGACTGACAGCTTCAAATTAGTGCATAATGTCTCTACAAAAATCAACTTCGAGAGCGAGTATTTTTGATGTGTTCATATCTATTTTATTCCCCAACATAGCTATGTCGCTCTGCTAGACTATCAAAATGCAGGCAACAACTTTCGAAAGCGTACTGTACAGGAGTTACGAAATGTAGCTAAAAGCGTTAAACGTACCGGTCTTATTAACCAGCTTATTAGCAGCTCCAAGTGGAGAGAACGGTGTACACGTCCTAACTATATTTATCCTTGCCCTAACACCTGCACGTCGCTTCCTTGTCTGACCCCGTTGGCACTGTATGGGAGGGCAGCTTGTGCGTAACTTCCCCGCCTCACTCCGCGATATACTTGATTTGCACTCGCAGCATCGATACGCGAAGGGTTCGCTTTATCTCTGGTGACATAAAGCAAAGAAATGCAACCGGCTGAAAGCAGCCGCATCATCGCCTGCAGCAGCGAAAGAACACAAAAATAAAGCTTTGTTTAAAAGTCTTTTCGAATCTCGGGGACTTAAAGGAAAACAAAATACAGTAATTACCGTCGGCAGATATCTACAAAAAATCAAAGCTGGGGTCTGCCCAGTGTATCGTTTGCTTGAGTTTGCGACAGCACATTTTTATGTATAGATATTAAAGCACTTTCGTGCATGGTTCAACGACGACCACCCCAGGCTCAGCCTATGACAGATCCATCCCTACAGCGACCCACGGATACAAATACTCTCCTGTACCAAGGCGTATCTACACCACCGTAGGGGCGGCAAATTATCAAGAAATATCTGACAAGAGCTTTATTCGGATTCACATATCCAAGCTTTTGCAATCGCTACCGCAGGTGCGCCCTTTTCTTGGCGATACGTTTCTAGGGTATACCTGGCACATGCTAACGCGCAGGGATTTTTCAATACAATGCTAATAAGTTTACAACAAGACAAGTGCTTTCTGTGAATATGTGAATAATTACAACTTTATATTTAGGGCCTTCTGTAAAGCTCGAGTAAATAAGCAGTTTCGACTGGCTACCTTTGTTCAGTAGCGTGCTAAGGAAAAAAAGGAACACAGCCTTGTTATGCCTTCTGCGCGAAAAGCCCGCCCTTGTCTTTCGTGTTCAAACGGACATCTTCATCACAGGAGTACATTGCAGTGAAAGTGCAGCGTGCATTCTTCCTTTGTACTTCCTACAGTGCCTACTTATACCGAAAACCGCTGTAAATTAATCTGTTGTTACTATTTATTCGGGAGTATTTAAGCACGATTCTTTATTTATCAAACGTTCAACGCCCATAGTCTATCATGAGGATCCCAGCGTACATGCATTTGGGGCGGATCATTGGAAGAAATACTGTGTGTAAGGACTTATATACCTCCACCACGGCACACCAACGTATCTTAGTGTCCGTTACAGTAGTGTGGTTGATATGTCGTTATGCTCTTCACATCTTGCATCACAGGCGTTATGCGGTGCCTCTTCTGATAGTTGCGGCGGTGATTATGTTTCCGTCGTAATAAACACATTTTTCTTACGCAGCACCCAAGGATTGTTGCATTAAAAAAACTGAGTGCTTTCCCATTTCGTGACGGGAATTCCAAAGATACCACAAGCAATATTGACACCTTAGTACAGATGGTAAAATTTGCTAAGACAAAGGTTACCTGCCAATTCCTGTTACACGCACCAGTGCAGGTGAAAACAGAGAGTATGCACGGCTGCGCGCACGTTGACATCGTGCTGACCGGCGTTGTCGCCCATCAATAAAACTAGAAGATTCCCGCATCGCACTGAAACGTTTAACGCAAATGGGTAAATAACTACAGTGCTTAGCCATACGTAGTTTCAGGTCCTTCTGGGCAGCCTTATGCTCAATAACGTCAACGAGCGAAATGTGCGTTCAATACCCACCATTCGATCACATGTGGCAACAATATTTTTTTTTTTCAGAATTAGCGCAACCAGATGATTATCCGAAATGGCTGTTGCCGACAAGTTCGGCGCAGGGATTAAAAAGAATTTTGAAGCCGTGGTCAGTGAAGCTTTTCGCAATTTTACTAGGTTCATGATTCCATAAATACACAACATCGTGTCACGCAGATCTTGACATGGTGTTCTCGCTGACTGTGCTTGAAGTAGCACTTCGAATGAGTCGCTGGAGTACTGCCGCTGGACCTGACAGCGTCACCTACTGTCTCCTTAGCAGACATGGGGCTCTTGTGTCCGTCCATCGGTCACATTTATTTAATGAATTATGAAATGCTAAGGAGTTCTTCGAGCACTAGAATATATCGAAGATTGTGGCTCTCCTCAAGCCAGAAAAAATATCTAACTGCGACCGACACACTTCAGCCAGACAGCTTGCCAATTGTACATTAAAGCTACACAATAGGGTAATCTCTTACAGGTTAAGTTGGTTTTCAGGAACATGTCGTGCTTTTGTATCATGTATGTCGAAATTTAAGAACCGACAATTCCCTATAAACAGTATCGCAGACCTGTTCACGTGTAATAAATAACAGCGCTTTCCGAAAACATAATACAGTAAAAGCCCGTTAATACGAACTCCGTTATTTCGAACATACAGGTAATTCGACCGACGCCCTAGTCCGGGCAAGGCCACATTTATTTCATTAGGGAAAAACTCCCGATAATTCGAACGCGTCGCTATCCATAACCGTTAATTTGAACTGGGATCCCCTTGTCCGATCCGAGGAGCGGTCTCCTGAGATCGCTCCTCCGAGAAGAAGACGGTTTAGAGTTATTACAATGTGTTGCACATCTAATCCAAACCAAACTTACTAGAGATGCGAAACAGCGAAACAAAGAAACGACAGCGTAGAGCGCGCCACGGTGCTGCGGCAGCCTATTTAGCATGTGCAGCGCGCCGCGCCATCGGCGCCAGTGCTCGGGCGCATACCATTGCAGGTTTTCTTTGTGCCGTCGTCGCTGGTGTGGCCCTGCCATCACATGGATACAAATCTGCCACAAACTTGTAGTAGCGCCTAATGAGCGATAACGCTACCAGAGATGGCTTTTTGGTTTTCTGCCTGCGTAGTGTGACGCGGAGTACATTCATTGTGGCGCCCGGGCACTAATTCGAACTCTGCTTAACTCAAACTATTTTACGGTTCCCGTGGAGTTCGAATTAACGAGCGTTTGTTGTAGCTGCTTTCTCAGGCGTCAGTCCAGCATTCGACACCGACAGTCTGTTCCACACTCTTTAAAGCTTTGTCGAAGTGGCTACTCGCGGCAAAATTTTTCGATTGATTGAGAACTTCGTAAAGAAGGGAAGAGACGAAATAAGCACCTGCCAATCAGATAGCCAAGAACGCTGTTGTTTTTTTCTACTCGTGTTTGTTGCGCGCTCACTGCTCACCACACACGCACGCACAAGGCACATGGCAAGTATGACTCTGACATCCTTAGCTACGTTCCTCGCGCGCTCACAGAACTGTCAGAACCCTCGGTGGGGCACAGCACGCGTAACGTTTGCGGCACTACAGTACACACCGCGCATCGCATACGCTATGAGCCCACTTGAATGTAGGAAGAGTGAGTGGCTTTCGCTATTTTTATCTACAAAATGTGATCAAACTCAAGGCCTTTGAAGCATATTTAGGTGATAATAAATGTTGGCAAGTCTCTGATGTGAATAGGGCAGAAAAGGTCTGCCGCAACTGCACTAATGAAAGCAATACCCATTCGCCATTCCATGGCTGCTAATTTCTAATAAAAATAGCGAAACCTCACCTCAATTTTGTAATACTTTTGTATGTAAAAAACTGTAGAACAGAATACAATTTTTCGGATGGCCTACATATTTTCTAGTATTTTGTGGAAGAGAAACTAAAGGGTGGAAAGATGTCGGCCTGTATCGATGGGTAACGGCGCCAGGAATATTAATACACCACTCTCTCAACTAGAAGTTTTTAATAAGGCAGACAACGACAGAAAGGGAAACAGGAATTAGAAAAAAAAGAATGGCCATTATCGCTTAGTCCTGTGTCTCTTAGTTCGTCTTGGTGTTTAAGTAGCGCTTTTTGAATCATGAACGTATACCAACAAGCCAAACTAACAGTTCACTAGCCCATTTCATGCACTATAACATATGACGTAATTTGCACAGCTCTGCGATTGGATGAGGTCGTCAAAAGAAAACAAAAGTAAGGCAGGGCGTATCACTTAGAAGTGCGAGCTGTTTTCACTCAAATGTAATGCATAATGTGTATTACAGTAATAATGGTGGGATAAACAGTGAAAATAACGAAAGTACATGTAAACAAGCAGGTGCAAGTGCGCGGTGTAAGCAGTTATATAGTCACCGCAGTCAGACCGATGCAGGTCCATGACGCGACAGTGGCCGATTGCCGTAAGCGATATTGCCTTTCCAGACCGCTTTATACGGCATACCCTATGTTTCGCGAAGCGATTGCTACGCACTGGAACAAAAAACAAGCCACGTGCACTTACAATGAGAAACAAAGCAAAGGCGGTCAGCGTTGGCGTCATCTATGGTGGCGTCAGATAGGAGCAATGACGGTAACAAAGGCGTAGCGCGGTTTGCTATCAAATAAACAGCGCACTCACGTTCGCTTGAAGACCTGTCTTGGTTACATCATCCCAGACGATTTGGGGAAATAAAAGTTCTAACCGAAATAAACAAATATTAGTAAAATGAAGCATTGTTGCCTGCTGGACAAGCACTGGGGGGCAGTATAAATACCTTATATTTCGATTTAAAAAAAAACTTGCATTCTGTCTGCACGGCCCCTTTAGGCAAAAGAAGCACCGATGGCATTGGTATCTCCTGCGCCACGGCCATCAAAAATGCTCGCTGTTTTTTTTTTCTCTCTTGCCTTACCTTCTGCGCTAGCGAAGCATATATCGCAAATACAACGACTTCAAAAACACTCCCTGGTTGTTGCAGTAACGCTGTTTACGTCTTACATCTTAATCCCTAAATTAGTATGTTACCAGGCAAGTGAGGTTTGCTTTCTTCGTGACATAATGAAGAGCTGCGATTCGAGATATCAACCTGGTGGTCTAGAGCAAGATTTTTTCGAGGGCCAGCACTGTTTTTGAAGTATTACCATTCGCCTGTATACGGAGTCCTAAAGCACCAATTCCAAGTACAATGGGAATGCGGACCAATCAGGCCGTAACAAGGGGTAGAGCAAAACGTCCTTCCCTGATTGTTTGGGTGGGAAAGCAGGAGTTGCAATTTATTGGGCGAGCATCTGAATCAGCGGGTACCCACGTTAGACTAAACCACGTGTATCGCATGCTTAATCGTATCTTGGATATGACCATCACGACATCCAGAGACTGCGAACGTGAATTTGTCGTCCTATAGACTGTGTTGGTGTCGCTGGATGCGGTTTAGAAGATCACAAAAATCGATCATAGCAGTATTGAAGAGAAAGAGGAGTAAAACCTACCCTTGCGCTGTGCGCACACACTGTAAAGGTATCGTGCTCTATTTCAGCCCTAACAACTCCGAGAAATACCGTTCGTACCGAACGTAACCCATTTCCCGAGAAATGGACTGTTAGATTCTATAGAATCGGATTTTTTTGACGCTATCGAAAGCCTTAGTGACGTAGACACCAAGAACAGACGCGAAAATCAAGTGACAAGCACCGTCACCAACTGATCGATGCCGTTCTCTGTAGCAAGCCTGCATGTGAAACCGATTATGGTATGCGAAAACAGAGTTTGCTTCCTTTTAAGCAATATTCCTGTTAAGAACAACATGTTCAAGATTCTTGATAACGCAGGAAGGGAGGGGTAATTCTGCCAGATGTTCAATAACAGGATTGTTTCTAGTGTTATGAAAGAAAACAATTTTGGCTGTTTTCTAGGGTGTCATTCCTACCCAACTAGGAGACCCTACCTTGAAATCAGAGATCGCGATATAAAGATCGTGAATGGTCGTTAGTGGGATTTTCCGTGTTGCCAAATTGATAGAAAAGAAACTTGGGTTGTGTCGTTGCGTGGCGCGGTTCTTCTCAGGATCCATTACGCGGCGCATTATGTTCCAAGTGTTGGGCAGCCTCATTTCTCCCTGTATACGATCGCGAGCTGCCTGCCAATTTTTTCACCACAATTTTGGTGTTTCTTTAATGCCTGGTGGGAGCGTACCATGTGACGAAGTTTTTTGCGATTGAGTTTGTTTTACGCCGCTTTTTCAAGCACTTACTGGCCCTGCACGCGTGAATAAGCTCGACCAAGCCTGGTATAGGCCCAATCCTCTGTGAATCTACCCTGTTACCTGCTGAGTATCACGGCGGAGGTGAATTTGCCATGCCCCGCTGCGAAAAAACACGGATTGCGAAGGAGCCCGCTTCGCTGCTGGGAGAACAGAAATGCATACTAATTACTGAGCCGAAGTGGCATACCAAACCTTTGTTTGACACAGGATGATCCGACGGCCATGGCCGCTATTAAATGGTCGTTACCGAGATTCTCTTGTGTGTTGATCTAAGTGGCCTCCACATGCGTATGTTTTGCAAAAGCGAGGTAGGGGGTGGTATCCCTTGTAACACTATGCCCGGTTCGAGTGGGAAGCGTGGGGTTGGTGATAACGATGATGCTTTCTTGTTGGGCGTCGGGTCGAAGGTTTCGGGCCGACATGGTTGCGTTTTTGCCCCAATTTGTGAGATGCGCCTTAACATTACCGATAATGAGTAATATATGCCCACCGAAAATTTGGAGGGCTTTCCCGAAGAGCGTGATGAAGTAGAACCTGTTGCGAGGAGGCCTGTACACGCTTAGGGCAAATGTACTTGTCTTTCTCCAGTTGCTGTTCGGAAAAAATTCGGTGAGTACGTGAGCCGTAGCCGCTTATTGGACACTAGTTTCGCGACGAATGGTCTGGAGGCTATATCTAATGAAGGTCGTGACGACGGTATACTCCTTGCAGACCTCTTAGACGTGTCCTGTCTTTAAAATGTAATTTGGTATTCTGCTAAAGGCGTATGTTCTTTTGCAGCAGAGATATTACTTACCTTCTACATTTCTTCCTTGCCTACACGCTCTATAGCCGCTCCTAACTCTAATTCTTAGCGCTTGGGAGTATGTAAATTAAAAAAAAAACTGTGGTTGATTTCTGTGTCATAGGAATTGGGGAAACACGAAATTGAACTGGGCCGCGAGATCTGCAGCTGAGCATGATTTGCGGGTCAGCGGCTGTCTTGTGGGTGTGCTTGGCGAGCGAAGTCCTGCTGGCGGGTCGTTTAGGCAGAGGTGGACTGGCGTAATTTCCCTGATGAATATGACGCCAGGGAATTCTTGGTGTATCCCGGCATAAACCACTTTCGTGCCAAAATATAAAACCCGAAAACAAATAACCTTAAGTATAACGTATTCTTTAGCACTAAAAGTTACTTCCCCGCAAGGAGACCCTGTGTGCAAGGGTGCACCCTTTACAGGCCGCTTGCTTTGTCGTACTGGCGTCCTTTCCGTGACGGACAGGACGTCACTGAGTTCTTGGTGTATCCGAGAATAAAACCCTTTCCCGTTAAAACATAATAAAATGTTTTGCATCTGGGTTTGCGTTAGAATAATAAATCGTGATACCATATTGTGTTTTGTGTCTCCCCTGCGCGTATTTTGAACAGGGGAGTTAGACATCATCAGTGGGAGCTTTGAAACTGTCTCCCGACGGAAGCCGGAAGTAAGATTTTGCGGGTTTGCTAGAGGCAGCTACTTCTTAAGCCAACATCATCAAAGAACCATTCTTAAGATCATGGACGCGAGCATTAAAACCGGTCATTTGATTGTCAATATTGTCCGCACCACGCAGTAAAATGTCGGTTAATACGGCGCTTAGGACTACCATTATCTCTTCTCCAAAGTTTTGGAGCACACGTTCCGTAACATATTTATCATCCGCACCAAAGGCGAGGGATATTCCTGGGGCCCGTTTCCTTTGCGCGAAATTTAACCCGAGAGGACATGAACTTAGAATCGTCAATCGCTTCTGCGGAGCCATATTCCCAGGGCCCCACGGTTGGTGACCCGCTGTGCTTGGAGTCACCCGTGGCCTGAGGTGCCGGTCCCATGTTTTTAAAGAACGAGAGCAGTAGTCGATGGCGTCGACACCCGTACATTGGGTGACCCCCACTATTAGGATCTTTTTTTCTCTGATTACGAACTCGAACTTTCGAGAGATTTTAATAATTATTGAGCATGCATCGCAATCTGTACCGCGAGTATCTTGACTGTTGGGAAGTACCGTAATCTATACCGGATCTATGCCAGCTGAAAAATATGGGATGGCCGAAGGTACCAAAAACTAGAAAAATGTGACCGCACCACTAACCGAAACTTCGGTGATACCAAGTAAAAAATCGGTCAGGGTCCACATCTTGCTCAAAATGGACACATCGGCGGTATTCAGGGCCGCGGGATGTTTTCGCAGACAGAGCTCCCGCGGCATTGGAAGGCGTCAAAGCTAGGGCAATTTTCAGTGCTGAGCGACCGTTGGGAAATTACATTCGGAAAAAGATAATCAAAGAGGGCTTCATCGCCTCGGTTATGTGTAGTAGCCTATTGTTTGAGCGGCCAGAAAACGTTGTGGCCTTTGTGTTGCCGATAAAAAGCCAGAGGCAAAGTAACTGGTTTACTGCATACGCAGAAATGATGAGTGACGGCAAAGGAATTTTACCCTTCTAGGGGAGCTCGCAGTAAGGCTCGATCAGAGCGACAGCGAGACCTTAATCTGCAAATGAATGCTTTTTGCGTTCGGAGGAACCGCGTACGTATTCCTGAAGTGTTAAGGGTCCAACAGCTCCTCAAGTGCTTTTACACACGGCCCAAACACAGTACAGATACACGACCATCCTTTCTCGAGCTTCTGGGGGCCGGCAGAAGATGCACTCGCTTAGTCTGATAGATGGGGGCGAGAGGTGATCTCGGCAGCGACGTCCACGCCCCAGGTGCACGTCATAACACAAAGAGCAGTTTGCTTTGTATTTTGCAGCTACCGAAGTTAAGTCACCAAAAGCGAGGCTGCGGTAGACGGCCGTTTAAGAGGAAGGCAGCCTTTTTTACACAGCACCCAGCACCGGGGCTCTACACAAACTTTGCAGCATGCGTACACAGTGTAGCGGCTCGCTGAATCAACATCTTCTCCCCCGCTGGCTCAGAGATCCCGATAGACAAGGAGCTGAACCAATGTCCTGAGGGATGTTTTCGGAAAGAAGTGCTCGGCAGGCGCTCGATTTCTAGCTTCGGCCGTGCGACAAGGTGCCATTTTCTTGGGAGACTAGGCAGAAGGCACTGCGCTGGAGCTTGACCGGGTCTGTCGCTGGACGAAGAGTTGTTCACCGGGAACGTCTTTGACTTGGTCTGTCAAGCGAATACCACACAGAACACAAGACGATTGCCGGAAAATCCAAAGACAAATCGCACTGCAGCTTTCCTAGGCCTATACTTGCCACAAAAACGCGATTAACTAACCACACTAGTTACATTTGGCCTACCAGTACTTTGGCCAAGAACGCAAATCTGAAAGCGTGACAGTTCGGTTTTTGGGAATGTCCCACACGAAAACGACTGTAATCAAAAAGGCTATAATTGTTTTATGAAAAAAGAAAGCAACCAAAAAATTTATGCGTTAAAGGCCACTTCTCGAATTGAGAGCTGTGGCTTCATCACACAGAACCGCCGTGAGCTTTCCCCATTTTTGAATCGGTCATTCTTTTCGACATAGCTGGAGCGCACGAAGGAGCGGGCAAGGTTTCCTAGCTATCAGGCGAGATGCGCGCACTCCTTCTTGGAGGCGGCCTGTCTATGGACCGATGTGAGCACGCTTTTTAGTCTTCCGTGTACCAGCTATAAAACACGCGCACAAAGTACGAACAGAAATTTTTCTCTCGCGTAGTCCCTCCCTTTTTAAGCGACGCCCTCATTTAGCAAACACTTAAACGTGTTATCGTCTTCCTGTCGGACTGTCAGACCTACACTATATCCTGGCTGCCCGATCTCGGAAGAGTGCTTCGCCTCTCGCGACACTGGAATATCTACGAGCTCGCCTGGCCCTTGCTCGACATCAAGCACCTGAGCTGGTGGTGCTACGCCATCGACTTGCTCAGTCGCGATATTGTCATTACTCCTAGCTGCACCATGAAACCGGTTTTGGGTCTCGACTACTGGTTTGCCGCAACATCACTAGTGCCTGAACTCGCTTCCGGAGGAACACTTTCTGTTTCACTGGACGCCTGCTGCCTCGTCTTGCTAGCGTCGACAACATGACCGTCTACGTGCACTTGCAAAACATCGTTATTTCGCCGCCTGTGCGCGTTCGGATGGCGAGTCGTCCCAAGGCCTTCCGTGAACGTGAGCACTTCGTAACCGACGCTGAAACATGATCGCGTTCAGTAGACTTGTGGTGTCTTCTGTTGTAAGCTTGCTTTAATGGGCTATCTCTGTTATCTCTAAGTCACCCCGTTCCTCTCCGACATAGCGCAGGGTACTTAATAGCACCTTTCCCAGCGAGCTCAGTGCAGCGGTTTTTTGCCAGTGCTTCGAAAAATGACTCCTTGCCTACACAAAAGTTCATCGGATTTGTTTGAGGATATGTATCTGCATTCAGGAAGGAGATGTGGGCATACCCCCGCATGGATACCAGTGCACCAAACAGGCTTCTGATACCCACTCTAGCAATCGGCAGACGCATGTTTCACGCTGCTACGGCCTGTTTTACCGAAAAGCTCACCCGCTACGGTTAGATGTACAAAGGGTGGATGATGTCCGCCATCACCCTGGAGCCGCAAAAAACTCTCCGTGACTTACTGTTGACCATGAGGTCATGTCGGTAGATCTCCACAAGGTGCCCGCTCTCCTCACTCTTGTTTACCACGTGAAAGACGAGCTTGATTTCTTGTGACTCGCAGCAAAGTACCCCTTCTTGTGATAGTTACAACACGCGGAATATTTGCAAGCTTTAATACTTTCTTTTTGTCTCTGCTATTTGGGTCTATGCCATTCTCGTTTGAACGGTCTGTTTCACTACCTGAGAATACAATCGCGTTATCCTCGCGTTTGTCATGGGATGCCCCGCCTTTGAGTCCTAACTTCTCATGCCTCTGCCTGAACGGTTTTTGGCCATCTTTCCGCTCCTGGGCTCCGCGTCGGGCGACAAACGCATCTGCTAGGTGACCGGCATGGTCCACAATGTTTATATCCGGCCGGTCCTGCACTCACTGCCTTCCAGAGGTCGGCGAACTCACTCATAAGTCTACTCACTCAGACTCATTTGGACTCAAACTCACGCGTGAGTTTGAGTTTGAGTGAGCGCGAGGCTAGTGTGGCATGGTGAGTTTGAGCTTGAGTGAGTTTGAGCCGAGTGATCGCGACCGAGTTTCAGTCCGATTGAGTTTGAGTCCATTTTGAGTTCTGAGTACATTTTGAGTTTGAGTCCATTTTGAGTTCTGAGTACATTTTGAGTTTGAGTCCATTTTGAGTTCTGAGTACATTTTGAGTTTGAGTCCATTTTGAGTTCTGAGTACAATTTGAGTTCTGAGTACAATTTGAGTTTGAGTCCATTTTGAGTTTGAGTCCATTTATGAGTTCTGAGTACATTTTGAGTTTGAGTCTATTTTGAGTTCTGAGTACATAGGAGTTTTAAGTTCATTTGGAGTTTGAGTACATATGAGTAGCCTAGCGGGCAGATATGGTTGGCTGTTAAGTTTCATGCGTCACTGTGGGCTCGGAATTCAGGTTACCTGCGGGTATGGCAGCAATCGCGATCTGCATGATCGGTTGGGAGGGAGGGGGTGTCTGATTTTTTTTATTTTCTTGTTTAAGTTTCATGGCCATAAGCACTTGCTGTATACCTAATTTTCGCGGCTGGACGCGTAACTGATAATTGACTGGTGAGGTCATAAAAAAGAGTTGTCTTAACTTTTCCTCCAGACGGATCCACTAAGAGCGTAGGAAAGGGTGGTGGGAAAGCACACGGCGGCGCTGACGTGCTGGTTGTTCGCCTGCTACTGTTAACGGCTTGATATACTAGGGGTCACAAAGGAAGAGGTGAGAGCCGGGGGGAAATGGGGGCGGGGGCTGTCCTTTCTACTGTTTCAAATGAATTAGCTGAACTGACTGGGCAACGCCCCTTTAGACAGAATAATGACCACATTAGATTGGGTGAAAAGTGAAACTGATGAGGCTAAGGCGTGTAAGGTATCAAATGAAAGGTCCGGATTAACGGAATCACGCGGGGTAAATAAAAAATGCTTCCTGATTGTAGTCATCAGGCAGTCATAATGAATCATAGATTGGGTTAAAATTCAAAATGACGCTGCGAGGGCATGTGGGGAATCAAATTCAAGGTCTCGATGTAGGGAATCATTCGGGACGAAATTGAGTTATGGATATATCATGACCTAGTCATGGTAAGTCAAAGATTCGGTTAAAATTCAGGTTCATGACGTTAAGGCGTATCAAATTAAAGGTCTCGATGAGGGTAATCACGTGCTTCCTGATTATTATCATGACATAGTCACAATTGATCATAAATTAGGTTAAAATTCACAATGATGCCACTGGGTGTCCGGGGCATCAAATTGAAGGTTCTGATAAGGAAAATCACGTGGGACAAAATTGTGGTAGGGCTATATCATGAGATAGCCATGGTTAGTTATTGATTGGTTTAACGTTCAAATTAATTCCGCTAGGATGTGATGGGTATCAAATCAATAATCTTGATTAGCCGAATCACGTGGGAGAAATACAAAAATGCTTCCTGGTTATAACGATTAGATTGTCATGGCGAGTCTTATATTGGAGTAAAATTCGATGTGACCCCGCTAGCGCGTGTAGGGTATCAAATTTACGGTCTAGACGAAGGGAATCATGTGGTACAAATAAAAAAGGCTTCGTATTTCGAATCATGAGATGGGCATTATGAGTCATAGATGGGGTTAAATTCAAGGCGAGGCCACTGAAGCATGTGGGGGCGTCAAATTGAAGGTTCCAGTTAGGGGAATCACGTCGGACACCTAAATATTGCGTCCTGGTTACAGTCATGAGAGGCATCGTTAGTTTGACTGGTACGGATTTTGTATGACCCTCCTAAGGTGTGTGGGGTATGAAATTAAAGGTCTCGTCGAGGGGGATCACGTGCGACAAATATAAAAATGCTTTCTAGTTATAATTATGAGGATATAGCAAACGGTATATAGCAAAAGGTACACACTCACACTCACACCTTCACTCACTCACTCACTCACTCACACTCACACTCACACTCTCACTCTCACACTATCTCACACTCACACTCTCACTCTCACACTCACACTCTCACTCTCACACTCTCACTCTCACACTCTCACTCTCACACTCTCTCACTCACACTCACACTCTAACTCTCAGTCAAACTCTCACTCTCACCCTCACTCTCGCTCTCACTCTCGCTCTCACTCACACTCACACTCAAACTCTCGCTCTCACACCTACTCTGACTCACACTCTCACTCTCACTCTCACTCACACTCACACTCACACTCTCACTCTCACTCTCACTCTCACTCACACTCACAATCACGCTCTCACTCTCACTCACACTCACACTCACATTCTCACAATCACTCTCACTCTCATTCTCACTCACACTCACACTCTCACTCTCACTCACTCTCACTCACTCTCACTCACACTCACACACTCACTCTCAGTCACACTCACACCCACTCACACTCACACTCACAATCTCACTCTCAGTCACACTCACACCCACACTCACACTCGCACTCTCACTCTCACTCTCACACTCACTGTCACTCACACTCACACTCTCACTCTCACTCTCACTCACACTCTCACTCACACTCACACTCACACTCTCACTCTAACTCACACTCACACTCACTGTCTCAAAAACTCACACTCAAACTCCCACTCTCACTCTCACTCTCACTCTCACCCCACTCACACTCACACTTACACTCTCACTCTCACTCTCACTCACACTCACACTGTCGCTCACACTCACACTCACACTCTCGCTCACACTAACACTCACTCTCACTCTCACTCTCCCTCACACTCTCACTCTCACTCTCGCACTCACACTTATACTCACACTCACACTCACACTCTCACTCACACTCTCACTCTCACTCACTCACGCTCACTCACACTCACTCACACTCATTCACACTCACACTCTCACTCTCACACTCTCTCACTCACACTCACACTCACACTCTCACTCTCACACTCTCACTCTCACACTCTCTCACTCACACTCACACTATAACTCTCAGTCACACTCTCACTCACACTCTCACTCTCACTCACACTCACACTCACAATCTCACTCTCACTCTCGCTCTCACTCACGCTCTCACTCTCACTCTCACACTCACACTCACACTCTCACTCACACTCTCACTCTCACTCTCACTCACGCTCTCACTCTCACTCTCACACTCACACTCACACTCTCACTCTCACTTTTACTGTTACTCTCACTCACTCACAGTCTCACTCTCACTCACCCTCACTGTCTCACACACTCACACTCTCACTCACACTCAAACTCACACTCTCACTCTCACTCTCACTCTCACTCTCGCTCACACGCACACTCACACTCACACTCTCGCTCACACTCTCACTCTCAGTCACACTCTCACTCAGTAACACTCACACTCTCACTTTCACTCACACTCACACTCTCACTCACACTCACATTCTCACTTACACTCACACTCTCACTCTCACTCTTACTGTTGCTCTCACTCACACTCACACTCTCAGTCTGACTCTCACACTCACACTCACTGTCTCACACACTCACACTCTCTCTCACACTCAAATTCACACTCTCACTCTCACCCCACTCACACTCACACTCTCACTCTCACTCACACTCACAGTCACACTCTCGCTCAAACTCACACTCACTCACACTCTCGCTCACACTCACTCTCACTCACACTCACACTCTCACTCTCACTCTTATTCTGACTCTCACACTCACACTCTCACTCACACTCACACTCTCACTCTCACTCTAACTCTCACTCACTCTCACTCACACTCACACTCTCACTCTCACTCTCAGTCACACTAACACTCACTCACACTCACACTCACACTCTCGCTCACACTCACACTCACTCACACTCTCGCTCACACTCACACTCACTCTCACTCTCACTCACACTCACACTCACACTCTCACTCTCACTCACAATCACAATCACACTCTCACTCTCACTCTCAGTCGCACTCACACTCACTCACACTCACACTCACACTCTCGCTCACACTCACAGTCACTCACAGTCTCGCTCACACTCACACTCACTCTCACTCTCACTCACACTTACACTCTCACTCTCACTCTCACTCTTATTCTGACTCTCCCACTCACACTCTCACTCACAGTCACACTCTTACTCTAACGCTCACTCACTCTCCCTCACACTCACTCTCACTCACACTCACACTCTCACTCTCACTCACTCTCACTCTCACTTTCACTCACACTCTTACTCTTACTCTCACTCTCACTCTTACTCTCACACTCACTCTTACTCTCACTCTCCTCTTACTGTTACTCTCACTCACACTCTCACTCTCACTCTCACTCACACTCTCACTCTTACTCACGCTCTCACTCTCACTCTCACACTCACTCACACTCACACTATCACTCTCACTCTTACTGTTACTCTCACTCACACTCACACTCTCACTCTCACTCTCTCACTGTCTCAATCTCTGTGAGGCCATTTGAGTTCTGAATTCATTTTGAGTTCTCAGACCATTTTGAGTTCTGAGTTCATTTTGAGTTTTGAGTACATTTTAAGTTTTGAGTCCATTTTGAGTTTGAGTACATTTTGAGTTTGAGAACATTTTGAGGTTTGAGTATGTTTTGAGTATTGAGTTCACTTTGAGTTTGAGTACATTTTGAGTTTTGAGTCCATTTTGAGTTTTGAGTCCATTTTGAGTTTGAGTACATTTTGAGTTTTGAGTCCATTTTGAGTTTGAGTACACTTTGAGTTTGAGTACATTTTCAGTTTTGAGTACATTTTGAGTTTTGAGTCCATATTGAGTTTGAGTACATTTTGAGTTTGAGTACATTTTTAGTTTTGAGTACATTTTGAGTTTTGAGTCCGAGTGAGTTTTGAGTTTTGAGCTCAATGTGAGTTGGAGTTTGAGTGAGCGCAGATGTGCTGCCCAGCATTGAGTCTGAGTTTGAGTGAGTGGTGATTCGAAAAAAAAACATTATGAGTGAGTTTGAGTGAGCCGCGCCAACTTTGCCGAGGTATGCTGCCTTCTGTTTTCCATAGTGGGCGGTAAAGCTGTTCTAGACTAAAGCGCTGAATCACTTTTGCGTGCTCTCCAAAAGTCTTTACGTATTCAGAATCAGAATCAGAAAGAGAGTTTATTTGTTTATTGATTATGTCCACATGAGTGAGAATATAAAAGGAGGTCCCAGATCCAAGGGCTGAAAGGAACCTCTTGTGAGTGAGCGTATAGTCAATGGTACATGAATATTGGCAGTAGATCAAACAAATCCACAAATTTAAGACATAGTCAAGGGTAACAGAAGACAGGCAGTTGCATATTGACAATAAAAAAGAGACAATGTGGTTACGACTGTAAAATAAATTCAAGACCTCTTTAAATACATGCAATGACCTAGAGAGTTTAACGTTAGTTGGCAGGGAATTCTAAAACACGAGAGCGGCGAAGTTGGCAGTTTGTTTTGCATAATTAGAGTGCGCAATGGGTAATAGTAAATTATGATTAGAAGCAAACCTAGTGGAATTTAAGTTAACAAGACTAGACCCAGTAAAAAAATTCAGTGGTACAATGTTATGTAACGACTTAAACAACAGGATTGTCATGTTATATTTGAATAACTCATTGATAGATAATATACTGAACTGTTTAAAGAGTGAAGAAGCTTGAGTGCGGATTGGAGCAAAAGTTAATATGCGAATGGCTTGATTTTGGATATGTTGCAATGGCATCAAATGAGTGGGGCACGTGTTACCAAATGAAGATAAACAGCACGTAAAATGGCTATTAATAAAAGCAAATGTAAGGGAAAGTAGAGTTGATACACTCAAGAAATGGCGTTGTTTGAGTAATATCCTGAAGCCATGAGCAGCTTTTGTCCTTAAATATCAAATTGCTGAGTATATTTTAAATGACTGTCAAGAACAACACCATGAAACGAGCATTGGTTAACAACTGAAATGGTATGATTGTTAGTGCTTATTATTGGTCCATGTGTGAGGTGACACTGACTCGAATGGAAGATTATGAACATTGTTTTAGATGCGCTGCTATGCAAACAGGTCTCGCGACACCATAGAAAAATGTAACGTCAGAGGTACGTTTTTCTGTCATAGAATGAGTGTATTTGTCAGTAGCAAATATTGCAGTATTGTCGGCGTAAAAGAAGGGTTCAAAGTTAGAAACCTAATTGGGCAGGTCATTGATGCATATAAGGAAGAGGAGGTGACCGAGTATTGAGCACTTTTGCACGCCTTTGTTGGTGGTTTTAGAGCTTGAAAGATGGTATAAAACACAGACTGCTTATCTTCTGTAAGATACGTAGCTTTGAATAAGTTACAGAGCAGGTCCTACAACGCCTATTGCAGTTAGTTTGTGAAAGAGAATGCTTTGAACTATTGAATCGGAAGCTTTTGTTGGATCAATGAAGATGGCTCCAGCATAATGTCCCGAATCAATTGGATATTTAGTTTTGTCAGTGAATGACAGCAAAGCAAGATTTGTGCAGTGACCGTAGCGGAAGCTGAACTGGTGTTTAGATAGGGTGTTGAACTTTGATAAGTGCTTGTTTAAATTCCGAACAATGCATTTTTTTGAATACTTTGCTAACAAACAGAAGAGTAGAAATAGGTCTATAATTGAAGATGAGAGTTCGCCTCCTTTCTTAAAGGCCGGTGCGACTTTGGCTCTTTTTAGTTGGGTAGGAAATACACCTGTTTTGAAAACAAGATGAATAATGTGAGCAAGTGGTTCAGCTCTCTGGTAAACTATCCTTGTAATGTTGCAAGGGTTTGGTCGAGGCCGCCACTTGCTATTTTAGTCTCTTTTGTGGTATTGATGACTTCATCCGGGATAGTTGTAGTCAGAAAAAATGAGTGTAAAGAACAGTGGGGGTGGTGCTCAAGAATTACTGACGAGCATGGTACATCAGAACAAAACAATAAATTAATCGCGTTGGCGATGTAAATGGGGTGATTCTATACAGAGACTGAAGACTGAAGCTCAGAGATAGGTTCCTCTCGCTTATGATTCAGAAATGAGTTAATCACTTTCCATTGTTTCCTTACATCAGAACCAGCTTGCTCAATTTTTGCTTCATAATGCTTTCTTTTTGCTTCTTTTAGCAGTTTGTTTAGTACATTGCAATATTTGTGCTAGCGGGCTCTCAGTTTGATATTATACAGTTGTTTTTTACTCTTTTTCCACAAATTATCTTTTTATGCGGATGTTTTTAAGTAAGCTAGTCGTTAACTATGGGTTATAAGGAGCAGGGAACATTTTCTGGCACTTTTTAGCAACAAAAGACTCGTTTAGGCATTTATTAATTTTCAATGTAATTTGATCATAAGCATCATTAGGCGTCATTCGATGTTAAAATATTGGAACAATTTACGTTCCTACGAGAGTAATGAACTGACCCTTTTCAGTTCTCTTGTGTAAATGATCGATTTGAGCTGGGTATGCGACAGGGAAAAGCGAAGAAAATTGGATAATGATCAGTGATTTTAACATCTACGACGCCACAGTGTTGAGGTGACATGAAGTTCGAAAATATGTGATCAAATAAACTGCACTCATGACCAGTTACGCATCTAGTGGGGAGAGTGAATTCGTAGCCAAATCCAAAACAAAGCAGTTGGTGTAATCGATGCAAGTATGAGTTTCTTCATCTAAGATATTAATTATAACATCGGCAAATAAAACAACTTTATGCTTTTTAGATGAAATGCTGCTGATAAAGGTCGTTAAGGGTGGTAGAGAAGTCCGACACCGATTAAGACGGGGAACGATATATGCAACCCAGAATAATTTTGCTAGCATGAGATGATAAAAGGCAATCTTCAAGTTCTATCCACAGCGATTCGCAATTTATCACGGGAAGTTCCAAACCAAGTCGTTTTTTGTGTTTTATGAATGGTGAAACAAGAATACCCGCGCCCCCATGACTTCTCTTCGAAAAATAGCAGTATTCTGAGGAGTAGAATAGACGGCTGTGTAAATTTTTATCATCAGGCGAAAGCCACGTTTCCGTCATGCAAATACAGGAAAACGTGTGCTCCAATGTTCATAGCAAAGCGTAAATTTCGTCACAGTGCTTGTTCAAACTTCAGACATTAAAGTGTATTGCTGATAAACAAGGGTTACGAACAAAAGCTTTATATGTATCTCGTGAATAGTATGTGGCCATGATGAAGGGAATTGATAGTGTTATCGCGTTGTCTACACTGTGATCCCAGCTTGCGAAACGCGGGGAAATCTGCCTCGGATTTAATTCGAAACACCCGAACTCTCATTGGTCTGTCTTGCTTTATTGTGGCCATTGTCGGTCCACACGTGACCCACCTTTTTTTCTTTTTTGATTGGCAGAGCCTTTGTAAACAACCTCTTGCTATCAGGGGGGGAGATGTCGTTAATGTAGTCGGGATAGTTATCTTGTCCGGGGAAATCAAGGACCTTCGTGTTAAGGCGGGTTTCCCGCGTTTTACTTATGAATTACTGTTTTCTGGAGCGGCAATAATGTTTTGTATTATTCGAGCCTTCGTAGGCACGTGGTGAATGACGTCAATGTCAGTGTCTGAAATCGTACAGCTAACTATTGTGCCACTCGCCTTCACAATTGCAGTGCACTCATCGCCTTGGTAACAAGGAATTTCCTTCAGGTCTACATTGTTTATCCGAGAGTACTCTTCCATCTCAGCGACTTTTTGTAAGTGAAACATAATGCGCAGTCAATTCCTCATTGGAAGCAAATAGATTTTTTTTTCCGCGCGAGCTTCTTCGACAAGATAGTTAAGATGTCTAACACTAGCTACCAGACCATCGAGCTCAACCTTCATTGACGCGAGATTCGGTGCTGAAGCGTCAGCATCACATTTGATCTTCACGTAGACCTGCTAAACCGCGTCAGTCATCTTACGCTCCAAAAGAGCCTCTAGTTTATCAATTCTTCTAGCAAGTTCGGCACACGCACAATGGCGGCACTTTGAAAAGCACTCAAGACGGGGCAGTGCCAGCAGCAGTGGTGTCAGAGCAATTTTGTGGAAAAGCAACTGAAGGCTGATCAACCTGTGAAGCAGAAGAGCTTTAGCCTGCGTTGCTGCAGCCACCACTCTGCTGCCAAATGAGTCACATACGATCCTGTCGCCACTTTTCACCACGCCGGGATGGTGCCCCCCGCACACCACGTGGAACTTGGCGCAGACGATCCAGGCAGCAAATTCTTTTGGATTTGTTTCGCTGCCGGGATGATAGGAGATGGTGGCCACGTACTTCCCGGAGCCCGCGTGGCAGTTGACACTGCACCCTTGCTTAGGTGGCACGGCAACGGCAGTAGTACTGTAAAAGCAGAAGTGCTTTAGCCTGCGTTGCACCAGCCAATGCTTCTGCTGCCAAATAATTGTGCCAATTTGAGCCACTATTTTATGCTCTTGGTAACGTTAAAGGTATTCTTGGTAACGTAAATCAATGATGGTGCAGGAACAATGGTCGGTTGAGTTGTATTTGTGTAGCAGAGGAGTGGAAACTTTTATTTATAAAATTAAAGTTAGCTCAAACCAGGTTTTAGATGACCTCACTTCTCCATCTCTGCCGCCGCGGACGGAGGCGACGAGATCGGCGGCAGAGACGCAGAGGAGGACAAGTTAAAGAGGAGGAGAACGAGGTGTACGAGGAGGAAATACTTGTTCAGCGTTCTGAACGGCCCAGAGTGCAGCACAGGGGAGTGGTTCGTTCTTTACTGGAGCCTATATGCAGTCCGCGCCGCCTGTGCTCTGTCCACCAACTGAAGCTTGGTAGGCAGACAGGGGCTGGACAGTAGCATCTCCCATTTTCTTGTTGGGTAGTTGACGGATAGAGACGAGGGTACTCAGGACTAAAGTCGCACACCCCGATTATGTGGCGGAGTGTTCCTCATTCTGAGCAATATTTAGATTCAACGTCGTAGCGATTTGGGTGCAATAAATTAAAACGCGTCGGGTGTGGGAAGGAGCCGGATTGTATGTGCCATAGGGTCGTTTTTTTTTTCTGGAAACGTCAGGGTAAGGCAAAGGTAGGGTATGTCTCTGGAGGCGATAATGCTAGGTTATATCACTGAACGAGACAAGCGTGTGACTTTCCTCGTACAGCTCCATAGCAAGTGGAGTAAAAGCGCTGGCTTGTTGGTGGGCGTATTTGTTGCCCTCCATGGAAGCGTGAGTGGTTGTCCAGATTAGCTGAATGGAACCGTTTGGGGAGAGGGTTTTTAGCACACGAAATGCAAATCGGGACACGCAACCCCACTGGTAATTCCGTTAGGCTTGTTAGGAATCGGTTACTACCTTCCGAACCCCAGGTTGAGTGAGAGCCAAGGCGATGGCTGCCTCTTCTGCTGCCACCATGTCTTGGGTTTGATTGAGGCGCTTGCAAGGAGGTTTGTTCTGGAGGTAGCAACAATGATGGCGTACTACTACCCTCGCTGTTGGGAGGCGTCAGTGTAGATGACTGCATGGTCCTGCTTGTCGGGGACCCTCCTCGTGTGACGGGTTCATATTCTAAGCAAACGGAGCATCTTTAGTTTTTGTCGCCAAGAGCGCAAAAGTACATCTAGCGGATTGACCTTCTGTGCTGCCCAGCCAATCAAGTGAAGCATGCGGCAACCCACCGCAGTTCTGCTCATTCGGAGCTTCTGGTTAGAAAGATGGCCCTCTATCAGCTCTTGTATCGCGTTGTGGAGCCCCGTGCTTAGCAGCATCTCTGCGAACGCACTCAGGGGAATACCTATGGCCTGCACAACCGCCTTTCTAATCATTATATAAACCATTTTTATGACACTCCTTGTCGCGAAGAATACAAGGAGTTGACTTAACTAATTCTCGAGAGGACAAAAGCTTGAAATAATCAAAAAATATCGAATTTCTTGAGGCCTTGCTTCTTGGTGGCAACTTGCATGAACATGTTTATGATTTGATTGATGCTGCCTATGAGGCGCTGCAACGATACGTCACACTTGCTGTTGACCTGGAGATGAATGCCCAGAATTTCCATGCTGGGGCTTGGAGTGATGGCCTGGCCATCAAGGAGAGTTTGAATGTCTTCCTTGAACTGTCGTTTGGCGTAAGGGCGCACGACGAGAAGCTTTGATTTCTTCCCTGAACACTGGAGGCCACAGGCTATAGCACATTGGCGTACTATAATTGAGATGCCATGATATTGCTTGAATAACCCACGCGACTAAAACCCACTTCTTACCAGCTAACCTCAAAAGACTGGAAAATCTCAGTGAAGAAAGGCCCCGCACTCACCAATTCTGCGAATTTCTAGCCGCGTTGACGTCTGTCGTGTTGGACCTGGCACTGCTGGTAAAGGTTTTTACAGTCGGGAAGGCATCCCTGAAGCGGGCTACGTCGCCTCCATCATGTGTGGTAGCGTGGTGGTCAAGCTACGATCAAAAGGCTCTGCCCTAATGTTTCTGGCCAAATCTGAGAGCAAGCTGAACTTTGGGAATGCATGGCGAGAAATGATCAGCGACGATACAGGAACGCCACCCTCCCGGCAGAGCTTAGAGCACTTCTCGAAGACAGCGTCAGCGAGATGTGATGCTCTAAAACGAATGCGTCCGGTGCTCGGAGGTACCCCGTATTTGTCCCTGAAACATTAACGGTCAAAACGATCTCATGGTGCTTTGGCACATGCCCTAACACAGTACAGACCCACAGAAGACCTCTTTCTTCAGTTTCTAATGGACGGCCAAAGTGTCGCTCGTTGCGCGTGAGAGAAGGCGGGAGATGAGATTTCGGTTCTGACCCAGGCTTCGCAGTTGCAGGTCTCAAAATAACGAGCAGTTTGTTTCGTAATTTGCCGCCGCGGAGGTTGAGTCCGCGACAGCGGTGCGCCAACGGGCAGCCGTCCTCTCGCATGTTGTAGCCTGTCTGAGGTAGGCAGGCTTTCTTGCACAGCGACGGATTTCTACACAAAAATTGGATCACGCGCTCCGAATTTAACGACGCGCTGAATTGAACCAGGGACCTTTATTACTAAAATTGTTCACCCCTAAAGGGTCAGTGTGCAATGCTTCGGGGGAGGGCGTTTTCTTAGACCTTTACGGTATCTCTTTTGAATGTGTTTGCCGTGGGATACCGTATCTGTCCAGCGTACCTCTTTGTTAGTGTTTGTTTCCTACTCCCCGTTGACGCCGCATGATGGGCATCTAGATGACTGACGCTGACAGTTTCAGCCATCATAGCTCCACTTCCGACGACGAAAAGTCGTTGTAGAACAATGTTGGCCCTGGGCAGAGCTGTTCCTGTCCACCAGACTACCGTTTGGGTAACTTGGATTTTATTGCTTCTTCTGTGGCAACCGATAGAAAGCGCGAACGGCCACGTTACACGGATGAGGACCCGAAGAATTTTCAGTTGATCCTGTGTATTGTCTTTGTTATTCACAAATTGTCCATTTTTTCTTATCAAGACACCTAAATTCTTGCCCCTCGTTTCAACAAAGCCTGTCGAATGCTTGGTAGGGATTAGCGGCGGAGCAAAACCGCTCAGTGACTCAGTGACTCAGTGACTTAGCTGTGTCCACCGCTCAACCAAGACGCTTCAAGAAGGCACGATGAATAGCCGATACAACGTCCACCAACTGACCTTCCGTGCTGTACAGCAAGTGTCTTGGCAGATGGCTCTCATTCATAGGGTAGATTTCAGGGCATTTTAACCAGTGTTTGAGTAAGTTCAAAGGTTTTCTGACGAAAGTAAACCCCACTGTTTTTGCCGAAACAGCTTTTGCGGATTGATTGATTGATTGATTCATCGATTGATTGATTGATTGATTGATTGATTGATTGATTGATTGATTGATTGATTGATTGATTGATTGATTGATTGATTGATTGATTGATTGATTGATTGATTGATTGATTGATTGATTGATTGATTGATATAAAGCGGTGACGCTACACGGGCTATGAGGGGCGCCGTAGTGGCGGGCTACGGGTTATTTTCACCACCTGGGAATCTTAAACGTGCGCCGAAACACTGAAAACGGCATGTTTCCTTTACGCCTCCGTCAGAAAAACGGCCAACGCGGCCGGGAATTGAAACGGCGTCTTCTGTCTGGACAGGTTCGTTTGGCCCTGTGCCATTGCATCCCCTTATACACACATCGCACACCTGCTTTCAATGCAAGGCAACGTATGCTTGGTGCATTGCGGCTGTTGTAGGATGTACATGTGCTCTAGACGTAACAGTGTTTTTGCCTAATAATTCTCAAATGTGCATCAAGACCGCATTTTTTATTTCTTTCCACGATGCTCGTTGCCAGACTCAAGGAAATATTATTGGTGAAAGGCTGTGCACTATGTTTCTTCAAATTGCAAAATAATGATTCATTCTGTTTAATATAAGAGGACGCATAAAGAAGTTAAACGCTGAGTAAAGAATGTCAAAGCTATAGTCAGGGGTTTTTGTGGAGTCGGAAGCTTTGGGTGACGGGAAGGGGAGGGTTTTGCAGATGAGAACCTTAACACTTGATTATGTGCTGCAAGAACAACATTCAGGTAAAGGGGGTTTCCCAACCCCAACCCCACCTCCTGGCTACGTCTCTATATGTATTAAGGCAAGATAGCATACGATTTATTTGAATCGCGCCGGCCTTCTCGGAGGTCATCACTGACTGCCTTGGGCATGTCCATGCACTTTCCCAAATTCAAAGCTCTAGTCTCGCCTCAACATGAGGCGAGACTAAAAACTACTTGTGCGCTGGTTAGCACCTAATGCTTTCGAGAATTTTGAGCTGATAATTGGCTCAGCAGTTCGGCTACTTCTCTTCTGAGCTTCACAGTGCGATAGTAGAGGGGAAAACATCTTGTAGGATGTTTGCTAGCGCTTCTCAGAAGCTGAGTGTTAAAACGTTTTGAATAATCAGGAAGTAGTCTTTCAATTTGGTGGCTTTATAAAGCCTACTCAGGTCTCACTTGTTTTTGGTTGGCTTTTCCGGCGGCGACTAACTTTATATTTAAAGGGGTGGTGAAAGAGTTTTTACCGATACAAGGGTGTTGACATTGTTAGGTAAATAAGTGTCCCAGTAATCACCTCCTTCAAAAATCTTGTTAAAACGACGAGTATTAGTGAAGTTATTCCAAATCAGAAATTGCCTTTTCGCCCGTACCGTGATTCTCTCTCGCTTCTTCCATTTCCTCGCACCGCGCTACCATAGCTGCCAATATTACCTCGCTTGTCGGTGACGTCTGCAGGAACATCCGGTGGGGCGCGCCGTCTGCTGCGATATTCTGCCCCGCAGCATTGGTCTGGTACGCGGCCGTCTGACTTTCTCCTTTCCGTTTGAGCCGCTTTTTTATCATTTTGCTAATGAACCTTGCCCTCGGCTGACGACTCGAAAAGCTAATGGAAGGAATGGGGATGAACGTTTTGGCTTTCACACCACACAGAGACATTACGCAAACAGAGAACAAGCCTGACACCGCTCCTTCACGGCGATGACATCTCCTTTGCATATGGGAGTGCATAATTTGGGGTGAATGACTTTAAAATCACCTCAAGCGTTTTTTATAGTCCGCAAGTAAATGCGTTTTGAACAGGGGTTTGTTAATAATTGCCTAATAACCCGTTAGTTCACGTCCATGACGACCTCTGAAGTGTTGTGGTGACGCCATGAACGCGCCTACACAGCCAGTTGTAGTATTCAATCCCGCTATTCTATCGAATATAATTTACAAACGTGACAAAAAACAGCCGCCCTGCTGCGCGGTGTTTTCTAAAGTACGTTGTGCGTTCAAATTCCCACTACCTCCACACTTACCTTCCGGGAACACCTACACGACCATGGGTTTATCAACTAATACACAAGTACACAGTGAAAGATGTAACGAGCGGTATCGGAAGAGTAATAAGTGTTTTAGGGCCGTGCGCGCCTGCCTCTTTGTTCGAGTGTGCGCATGATTACATAAACAATTATTCCACACTGGCTGTTTCCCCTTATGGCGAGGCACCTCTTTCCTCTGTGTAACTGCGGCTGGTTCATTTTTTTACGTGCTCAGTGCTGCCAACTGCGATATGTGTAGGGTTGGAGGGTTTGGTTGCCGACCCCGGTCGTAAATCCCACCCCTCGCCCTTTTCTAGCCTACCCTGTGTCTTGTTTAATTGAATGGGAGGACAGCATGCTTCCTCTCATCCAATAGCAATCGAATGGCATACCAGTTTTGTAAAACAGCACAATAATATTTCGTACTCTGAATGTACAATTGGCTTTTTATGTATTCAATGCACAAGTTTAAAACTCAAGAAATCGTGCCTATGACATAAATAATTCATTGACGTTCTATATTTTAGTGCACCAGATTAACAACAAAAAAGTTTAGTTTTAGATTCGCCAATACGATTGGCAAACCATAAAAATTAAAGTCAGAAGACGAAAATAAAACCAACACTACGCCGGAATTTGAACCCGCGACTTCGAATGAGGGGATGCCATGCTTCAGTTCACTGCCCCACGGAACAACGCGACGTGCGTGAAAAAAAACCTATACACCATAGCTGATCACTAGAAACAGCCCCGTTTTGGCTGCGAATGCTCTTTTGCCCAGCGGGATTGATTGGTTGAAGGTATTTTTGAACGCGACAACGCACCCCAGGTGATGAGGCGCGCCGTAGTGGAGGGCTCCGAAATAGTTTTGACCACCTGGGGAGCTTTAACCTGCACCTAGATCTCGTACACCCAGGATATATTTGCGTTTGGGCTCCATCAGAAAACTGGCCGCCGCGGCAGGGAATCTAACCCCCGTCCTCGTGCTCAGCCGCGCAATGACTTAGCCACTGAGCCACCGCGGCGGGTCCTGCAGAAATAACGCTCGCCGTGATTTTGTTTTACGCTTTACGCTAAATTCTTTGCTTGATATTGTTTCGTAATACCTACTAAACCCGTCTTCTCATCCTCCTCCACTTCTGCCCTTAACTAAGCTTATATTGTCTACGAGCGTTGGTGGTCGCACACGAATATGCAGTTTTTCACTCTGGAAATCAAATTGACGCGAAAGCGAACGGCCAAAGCGTGCTACGCTGAATTACAGATCGCATTAGCGCTAGTTTTAAATATTAGGAACTTCATGAACCCTAGTATGTTAATTACTATTAAAAAACCCAAATAACGGAGTCGCATTAACTACGGCATGAATGGTGTCGAGGCACTGCTGTTTTCGCTTATGATGGATTTTCGAAGACGGTTGCGGCGACTGTTATTGTCGGCGTCTTCGGTTAGCAAGTTAGTAAAACCGCGCGGACTTTTGATTGGCCAACATGTTCGTTTCGCCGCCGGAATCATGTGACAAGGCGCTCTCCGAACTCTGAAGTCGTCGTCGCGCCCCTTGGACGTCGTGTCTGCCTAGCCAATGCGCCTTAACGAGAACTGTGGTAATAGAGTAAAAATTGTAATATGGACGAACACAACAGCGTTAAGCGGGATGCAGGAGCGCTAGGTAACCAGGCCGCCGCCGTGAACTGTCGACGCTAAGCAGACAACACTTCTATTCGCTGGAGTTGCGATACAAACTTCCAATTGCAAGGCTTATGCTTCGTGCCACACGCTGGAGATTCGATGACGTGCATGCAGGACTAAGGCGGAGCCCAAACATACACAAGACAGTTCGTGAAGGCGACAACAAAATTTTCCACGAAAGTGCGAGCTCTTAGCAGTACGTAAAAATGTTCTGCTTGGCACAGATAGCGCTGACCACCGAACGTGTCGATTGCAATAGTTCATTTATTGTGCTCAAGACACCTTTCAGGAGCCATTTAAAGAATAGGCAAACAGATCACCTATGTGGCCAATATAACATCCTCTTTTCCAACATCACAACTGCCCTTGTTCTAGTCCTTCACGAAGAACAGTGGCACATCATCTTGCATTTGGGGCACACCAATACACGCACATAATTACTCGGACACCAAAATATAACGCGAGTATACATTGCAGAAATTATTGCACACGCATACATGTATACATCAGCATTAAAAGGTAACCAAAGAGAAAAAATCTGCAATAGAGTTTGTCTTCGATACACATTCTTTCTTTTGTACTGCCCAATTGGTATGGTTCAACCTGAAAGTTCCTTTGGCCAAAATTGAAAAGGATGTACAGTTAAAATTGAATGTCCAAATAAACTGCGTATTGTTTAACGCTTAAAGAAATTAAAACTAGATAAAGAATGCTTTAACTTTGTCTCGGTTTCCAAAAGCCGTGTGCTTTTAGTGATTGACGGATCGCGTTTTGTTAACTTTGGCTAGGCATCGGGAGTGGCTGTTGCGAGCGAGTAGTTGATTTCATGCTTGTGATCGGCAAGAGTGAGTGGTAATAAATGGAGTCGTTGACAGTGTGGTGCACAGTCGTAGCACCACCCAGTCCCGCTGTGACTGCGTACATTTGAAATAGGATGTGCTTGCTCAAACAAAGCTTTAATTTATCTGAAGCCTGTACAGATTGGTAAGCCATAAACTTTTATCAAATACACATAAAATCATGGACAAAGGAAATGGAACAATAAAATGTCAACCAGAACTCGCAAAATCTTAAACTACTCCTCGTTTAGCTCCAATAACGGTGCGCTATTGGCATAATACAAACTCCACATTGTCAAGTTTTATTTTTCAAACTAAGCCACGCGCTATCGTGAATTACACGTGTCTGCTTGGCTTTATGAAACGTCTCTCGCTTAAAACATGAACCGGGCATATACCAAAGTTATATGAATATTATATCCGTGCAAGGGTTTGCTGAAAAAATATTCTTCATTTTATGTAGAAAAGCAGCAACTGGAAATAGAGTCAGCCAGGGGAAGAGAACGTAATGTTTCATGGTACACTGAAAACATTGCGCAGTAACAAGGAACGAGGCAAAGATGAAACTAGTGTTACTGAGCTGTGTATACTAAACAACACACCCAAACCTTTTTCCTGTCTGAAATGAGGAGCGACCGAAATGTGGGTCTTACTAATTATTTCTTCACCACACGTTGCTCATTGAACCTACAGGCCAGCAGAGGATTGGGCTGCTCTCATCACTAAAGCAGTTATTTTGAGAATTGGAGTCTGAAGGAAATTTGAGGAAGAGTAGGCAGACAGTTGTAATTGAGCGGTGCCGACTGCCCTGGTTTAGCTAATCAAAAAAACAACTTCCTATGATCCTTGCAAAAAAACACCTGACAAGGCATCGAGCATCCGACCGCGACCGGCAATTTTGACGATCCCGCTGGCGCGTAGCCGCCTCAATTTTAACAGCGGAGCTGTATAACCTCTGGTTTCATCCGGGCCTGGCGTCACTAAAGACTCGGTGCAGTAAAGGGGACCAGAAGAAAATAGTAGGCTGAGAAGTGTGAGCGAAATTAGCGCGTAGGCAAGGAGTCCACGAGCGAGTGACGGGATGGGATGCCTCAAACAACTAATCTGTCGCAGCCTCCACTTGCGATGCAGAACTGGAAAAACATCGGAACTAGCGGCCCCTCTCCCTTCGTCGGAAACGGAGCTCTTGCGCCTCGCATAGATTTCCGTTATTCCCGGGGAAATGTCTCTATGACTGGTAAGCCCGGATCGTTTTGTCCGCAAAACCAAAGTGGACCGCGTTAGCACGAACTAGATCGGCCGGACACCGGCTTTGCGAAGTCGTCGTCTGTAGCGCAAGCAGCTTTGCGCACCCACTTGAGGCGCCAATGCACGTGAACTAGCAAAGATAAGAGCACAGGAGAGAATACACCACGTACGCTGGGCAGTGTTCTTGACCCGCGTGCGCTGAGTCTTTTTCCTTCGCATGTTTTTGCCAACTCTTCACATCGCGCAACCTCACGCGCAAGTCTGGATGACTCCTGGTGCCCCTCACGAGATGCACGTTTGCGTGCGATCGGTATTTTTACTTGGTATTTTTGAGGCTAACGCAGAAGGACCAAACAAAAGCCTAAACACCCCTGCTATAGTAAATAACTTGAACACATGTATTTTCAGAGAAAATAACGTTCGTGTACCGGGGATAATTTGTTTTCTGTCTAAAATACGCTACCTAGTTTCCTTTTTCTACACAATATTGTAACTATGCAGTATGTTTGGATGTTTGGTGATGTTGAAAAGTTTTGTTTATATTTTTACGATCGGCGTATTTGCAATTGCCACGACCGTCTGCAATATTATCGGGTTCAATCACCGAACCCTCCCGTCGTCTGGTTTTCACCGGTTCCTTTCTTCCCCCCTCCCCCTTCATCGATGGGGACCGACATGGCTTTGTGCGCAAGGACGCGGGGACGACTAATTCTGTTACTGGACACAAGCAGCTTTCCTCGGGTTCACGGTAACCCATGAACCGCCGGCAAGGCAAGTCGCAATTAGCGAGAATGGTGCAGGGAGGGATGAACAAAGGCGTGATGCGTTGTTCCTCCGGCGGCAACATTTAGCTGCGAGCCGAGCAGCGTGGGGCAGCTTTGTTGTGGGTCCGATACGCTGCTGTTCAAGGAAGGTTGCACCACCTGAAGCCCACCGACTGACTTGTGAGAGGGAAATTGGCTTCTCTTTGTGAGTGTGTGGCATGTTTCCGTGCCCCGGATTGGTGCGTCCTGACGTCAGCCGAGAAAAAGAGGAAAATAGGGCGGACCCAACCTGATTACTTAATGTCCTGCGCACAGGATCCCAAAACTGTATTCGCTCAGTCAAACGCCATGGAAATATCTGTACATAAAGTTTCTTTCTTCACCCTACTCTGCCGCAATGTTTACCCCAACTCCGGATCAACGAACGCCATCACGGGTCACGCACCAGATACGCAACCCTGGTTGGCAGCAAGTGGGATCGTCTCCACCACGGCTCCAAAGCACTGGAACGGACTTCACCGAGGCATGACTGCAAAGTTTGGTGCGTGCGAGGCCATTCTCTTTGAGTTATTACCAGGCTCTGCTTACAAAGGGTAGCGAGGGATGTAAAGTGTATTACTCTTTTGACGCGAGGTTTTTTTGGTGCGTCGGGGTAAAGGATTTTTTTGTGTGTATTTCTGTTTTGATGCGGGGTTTCTTTAGTGGGTCGGGGTAAAGTATTTTTTGTAGTAACAGTTGGCAGAACTCGATACAGACATGAACCTGAAGTCGCTGCGAAAGCCGCCACTCCTAGAGTTCGCAAACATTTTGCGGTTGCGCGTGGGCGAAGAGCAAAGAAAGCCAGAAATCATCGAGGCTGTCGAAGCAGTGGGGGCAGACGACGAAGAGGTCTCAGAGTGACGGAAGCTTATGAAAGAACGGGAGCAAGATGAGAAAAAAAAGCTGAGGAGGAGCCACAGAGAAAGAAAGCAGAAGCGGAGGAAAGCATCGTGCAGATGAGCTAGAGAGAAAGAAAGCGGAAGCGGAAGCACAGCGTCGTGCAGATGAGCTAAGAAGAAAGAAAGCAGAAGCGGAAGCACAGCATCGTGCAGATGAGCTAAAGATGAAGCTGCCTGAACTTGAAATACTGAAAGCCCGAGGCACTAGCGGTGTTGGCGAGGCCTCTAGTTGAGGAGGACCAAAGCTGTCGTTCAAAATGAAGGACCACATGCAACTGTTTAAGGTGAGAGAGGACATGGGTTTATTTTTGGTAAATTTTGAACGCACATGCGAGCAAGTGGATTCCCCTAGCGACACTTGGCGCAATGCCTACTGACTTTGTTACCGTGTGAATCCGCCGATGTGGTAGCCCGCTTGACTAGACAAGCGGCAGAAGAGAACAGAAAAGTAAAAGTGGGTCTTCTAAAGAAGTACAGGTTGTCAGCGGAGGCCTACAGGCGGCGGTTTTGAGAAAGTGAAAAAGGAAGAAATGAGCCATACTCGGAGATCGCGTATACATTGATGGCGAATTTCCAGGAGTGGCTAAAGGAGAAGGGCGCGTTTGGCGACCTCGATAAAGTGGTGTAACGCCTAGGTTTGGAGCATTATCCCCGCCTGCTCCCCTCAAGCATGCGTATCTGTGTAAGGGACAAATAAGAGGTCACAACGGTGACACAAGCCACCGCGCTCGCTGACGAGTTCTTGTAGCCTCATGGTAGTGAAATGAGGGAGGGTCCGAAGTGGGAGTCCAAACCCAAATGGCAAAAAGACATCGTCTCCCGAGATACCGAGGTCGCTGGCGACGAAGAGGTGAAGCACCGTGACGGTGAGAGAACGGAGACAAAAGAGGATCAGGAAAAGCATCAGAAAAAGGTTTTTGAAAAGAGACAACCACTGATTTGCTTCAATTGTCAGCAGCCGGGTCACGTTGCAGCCGGGTGTCGGAATCCCAGGGTAGCTTTTCTGGCGGCTGGTGATAGCGATGTAAATGGGAAGCTGCAGGAACCGTACATTCAGGAGATGACGGAGAACGGTAAATGCTGCCGAGTACTCCGTGATTCCGCGTCAATGATGAATGTGGTGCATCCATCTTACGTAGCACCAAAGCAGATTTGCGGCGAGTGGGCATGGATCAGGCAGGTGGTTGGGTCAAACAGCATGCGTCTACCGATCGGGCGAATACATATCGAGGGTCCATTCGGGACACTTGACACGGAGGCTGCTGTGTCGCCTAGTTTTCCACCCGATTATCCGTACCTATTCTCAAACCGTAAGGATGAAATTTTGCGTCAAAAGGGCTTGACATTTGGTGTAGTCGTTCAAGCAGTGACATGGTCAAAAGCCGAGGAGTTGGCGGCGAAAGCGCCTAGTTCAGACGAGGTGGCACCCCGCAGTCAGTGCGTGGGAGAGGGCAGCACTCCAAGCGTAGAGGCGCCTTCGCCTGCACGGGAATTGAGGTGACGTCGCAAGACTCTAAACTAGAGGAAAACCCCGGAGACGAGGAAGAGTTTTCAGACTTACGTGAAGTGTTTGTCCACGCCACTTCCAAAAGTTTGCAGAGGTTGTTAGAAGCAAACAAATTTGCAGTGATAGCTGAATAAAGAAGAGACGCCACGCCTCAGAACAATAGGTCGGCCGGAAGCGAGGGAGTTGCGAAGGAAAAGGTTCTTTTTGCGGAAGGGAATGGTATGGTATACAGTACCGTAAGTACAGTGACAAGAAGGGAGTACAGTTTGATCAGTTAGGCGTGCAAAGGGCTTATCGTACGAACCTCTAGGAAATGGTTCATGTCCACGTGATTGGTCAAGGGCACCGACGGCCTTCCAAGGTCAAGTTAGCTGCGATTCGTGATTTTCCGCAGCCCCGTACTGAGACTGACATCCGCTCCTTTTTGGGAGTAGTAGGCTACTACCCGCGACACATTCACAGGTATTCTGAGTTAGCCAGCACCCTCACTGACGCCCTTCGAAAAACTGAGCCCCTTAAGGTAAAATGGGATGAGAAGAAGGAGCCGGCTTTCAATTGTTTGAAAAGAGCGCTGACGAGCCAGCCATTGCTAGCACCCCCTGACTACAACAAACCTTTTGTCATTCAGTACGACGCTAGTGATCGAGGCATGGTGGTGGTATTGTGCCGTAAAGGGGAGACGGGTGACGTGCACCCCGTGCTTTACGCCAGTCGGAAGCTGTCAGTGCGCGAGGATGCATACAGCACCTCAGAAAAGGAATGCGCGTGCCTCGTGTGGGTAGTTCAAAAGCTAGCTTGCTACATCGCCAGCTGGTATTTTGTTATTGAAACTGACCACTGCCCCATTACGTGGTTGCAGACAATGTCCGCTAAGAACGGCCGCTTCCTGCGCAGGAGCCTCTCTTTGCAGCAGAACTCATTTGAGGTCCGTTACAAAAAGGGAAATCTCAATGCCAACGCTGATGGCCTAAGCCGCTGCCCTTAGTGTACCGATGGCCTTGAGGAATACGGTTTCATTTTTTTCCCTGAACTATGTTTTATTACCAATATTGAGTTCTGCGGTTGGTATCATTGTGAGGTTCTTTGTTGATGCGTTTTACATACCAGATTTATTTTTATTCAGTTCATATTCTTGTGTTGAGTGTTGCCACATTAGATGGGTTTTAGTTAGTATGTTTGTTTGACTTTGGAGGCACCCTGGTGGTCTTTCAGGGGATTGTCCTTGCACCCGCTTGCTTTGTATCAGTGTTTTTGGTGTTTTTCGGGAACTGCGAGTGCACGTGATAGCCAGGAAGCCCTCCGCGACATGGAAAGCCAGGAGTGTTCCCTCAACTGTATTGGCGTGATTCTGACCGCTTCGTAGTAATAAAACAATGAGTTACCGTCTGGAAGTACAGATTGAGGTTTTTGTGCGCTGGCCCAAAGTCTCCACCTTGGACAAGACTGGAAACCAATGTCATCGGGAGCTTCCAGCTGGCTGGAGATGATGTTACGACCGGCGTATTGGCAGTTGCCATGACCGTCGGCAATATTATCGGGTTCAATCCCCAAATCCTCCTGTCGTGTGGTTTTCGCCGTTTCCTTTCTTCGCCCCTCCCCCTTCATCAACGGCGAGCGACATGGCTTTGTGCGCAATGACGCGGGGGCGACTAATTATACTACTGGACACAAGCCGCTTTCCGCGGCTTCAAGGTAACGCATGCGCCCGCCGGCGAGGCAAGTCGCAATTAGCGAGAATGGTGCAGGGAGGGAAGAACAAAATCATGCTGCGTGGCTCCTCCGGCGGCAAAGTTTAGCTGCGAGCCGAGCAGCGTGGGGCAGCTTTGTTGTGGGTCCGATACGCTGCCGTTCAAGGAAGGTTGCACCATCGAAGGCAACCGACTGACGTGTGAGAGGGAAAGTGGCTTCCATTTGTGAGTGTGTGGACATCAGTGTCGGTGCCCCGGATTGGTGCGTCCTGGCGTCAGCCCAGAAAAAGTAGAAAAGATGGCGGACCCAACCTGAATATTATTTCTCGTGCGCGCAGGAGTGCAGAACCCTGTTTACTCAGTCAAACGTCATGTAAATATGTGTACATAAAGAGTCTTCCTTTGCCCTACTCGGCCGCAATGTTTGCCCCTACTCTGGATCAACGAACGACATCAACGGTCACGCTACAAGATACGCAACAATATGACGCTCTTGTTAAAAATTGTGTAAGTTTTGGATGGGTGTGTGAATCCACACCCAAAGAGACATACCAGAGTATTTTATTTTATGTAGCACAAGGCAGTCTATCGCCTTTAAAAATGGAACATGAGAAATTTACTGTAGTTGTTTCTTGCCAATTGTTGCCTCCAGACCACGCTCCACGCCAGTCCTCGCACACCTCAATGTAAACAGACTTTCTATAGCATCCTCCATCAAGATGCGATTATCAGCTCCCAGAGTGACTATATCCTTACGCGCACTACCACCGCGGTTTTAGGTTAAAAGCAATACGCGTTTGCAATACGTAAGCCCCAGGCGACGAACAGAATATTGTAGCAGTTTATGTAAGACCGGCCGACCGGAAGTCGAACAGTTCTCTCTTCTTTTTGATCTAAGCGCCGACCTCCGTGCCCTGTTGCAATCAATATTTCCTTTGCTAACACTTAGGCAACCGCAGCATGAGAATTCCTGGAAGTGAGAGGTTGAAGTCTCCAACCCCGACGAACAAGTTTCCGATGCAACTAATCTCGAACTTTCGGACATGATGCTCGAGGACATGGAGCAGGGTACAACAATATTATATTGGGCTCTACTTCACGGGAAGGAATTTCACTGCAAAATGACCGGCCGACCATTCATGGTACCAAATCTTTCGCGGTACATGGTGATTGGAACGTCATCCAGCAATGGAATAAGTGAATGAATACGCGTTACTATAAAAAACGCATGAATCCCTTGGGGCGAAGGAAGTGAGAAGCAAAGAGATGAAGGGGAAACTCGCTAAAGTTGTTTGAGGATCATAGGTCCTTTCATGGGTGTCTTTGTTCTTGTGTGCCACCTATAATGAACATGGTCATGCCCGCTCTATATTGCTTTGTAGAGACCACTCTGGCCTATTGCTTCAAGTAAGGATGCGTTACTTCGGAGCAGCTGTAAGTGAGCCTGAGCGTCAGACGACAATGGTCATTTATTAAGCTCGGCGGCTCTGCGCTTCTGATATGTCAGACAGTGCCAGAGTAAATAGTACAGGTCAGGCGTTGTAGCCTGCCCACAAGAGGCACATGTGGGTGCCAATCTTAGGTAAGAGGCCATATTATACCATTTTCGTGTTACGACTGGGGTATATGCGGCGTTGGCGTGGTCCTTCTTAATAAAAAAAATTGTGTTTGCCGTCTAAGCGGTATTCCTGAGGGCTAACGTTTATGGGTCGCTTACGGCTTTCTAGTTGCAAGCGTTGGCGCTTTAAATGTCATGTCACTGGTGTAGACGCCGGCGGAGAGCTGGAAATCAGAGGCTGAAAGATTAGGAGGCACACCCTTGCAGCGTCGTGGAATTGCTGATTTCCATCTGTTCGAACCGTTTCATTGCAGAATTGAATGTACCCTTGAGGGGTAATGCCGACTAGATGGTACCTATACAGAAGACCGAAAAAACTCAACGTGCCCGTCGTAGACCTAGGCAAAGAGCAAAGATGTTGCGTGAAAATCGTGCACGAATATCTTGCTTCTAGGTGTGCCAAGGCTAGGATTCACCCGATTTGGAAATAACCGAATTTGATAGCTAACCGATCTCTTGTGTTCTGGCTTGATGCTCTTCACATTTTTGACCAACTGATGAAAAACGCTTCGGAAAATTCTTCTACAACTTTCAAAGCAATGACCGGCGATCTCGAAGAGCAATTGTCAGCACTACTGAGCATTCTGGCAACTTGCCTCCATCCTTACAGAAAGTGGCTAAAGGTAGTTTGCCCCAGCCTTGTGAAGACCAAATTAATCGAATCTTTACTTGTCTCCCCAAATAGTATTCTCACTAAGCTTAAGCCTTTTTTGAACACACGCATTAAAATCGAAAAGGTACAGGTGGTGTCTTCTATACTTCATCTTAAATGCCGTATCACGCATAGAAACACTGAACATAAAGTTTCGCAAGGTGTTCAATACTTCAGCTGATTTTATGGACCGAATATGCGACCAATGTAGTGACATAAAGCTTAGAGTCTATATTTTACCGGGGCTGATAACCTTACGCTATAACCTATTATATTCGTGCACACACAACCAACACCTACTTACATTCGATGTCTGGCCCAGAAGGGTTCATGTGGTAATGGTAATATATCTTGGACCAAAAAAACCACCCAAGAGGAATAACTGGCTCCTCCTGTCATTACTAAGACGATGACGTCTGCCTCCTTCAACACTTCACCCATTTATTTCCGATAGCTTCCACAACTGCATTTGGTATGAGAGCTCTCGGGAGCGACCGCCCCAGACCATGGCAATGCTAGAACAAGAATTTCTTCTTAGGAGCTGGTGTTCGGTTCACCTAGTGGGGAACATTGACTGCGCTTGAGTGGAGAAGCACGTCGCATACCTATCTCCGGATAGAAGGCAGACATAAAAAAACGTAGTCGAAAGGACAAACAAATTACGATGAACACCAAAGCCGCCTAACAGGCGAAAACGGAGAACGATCTTGGTTCCATGTGGCAAACATAATTCTCATGGCCCCAAAAGGATATGCAAGCGTGTGGATGAGCACGTGGAGCTTTCTGTGCAACGGAAATTGTGGTGACTTTGCACAGTCGGTAGAGTGACACCAGACAGCCAAGGGAATACCAGACTAAGCATCGGAAGCCATGCATTAGGTGCATTGAGCATATCGTTTAAAAGGATGCTTCTTCGTGCAGAAAGTGTTATGCAGGCCGTACTGGAGGATGTGCAAGTAATCGCTTGTGCTATCTTAAATAGAATTTGAAACCTAAGCTGAAAGCTCACTTTACCTTCAACCTTAAGTTGAGTGGGTGTGCACTAGTGATCAAAAAAGGGCACCGTGCTGCTGAGTGTGAAAAATATTTTGTGTTTTCCAGAATCTGTCGTCATGCACCACGGATTCAAATGAGGTAGAATAAGTAAGTTTCCACGGAGCTGATTACACTAAGGTGTGGTTTGTGTGAACAAGCAATATTCGAAACGATCTGTTTTTGCGGCGACATCTTTGCGGAGATATGCCGTCACTTCTGAATTGATGGCAGTACAATCAGGATTCATACCGTCAAGTTGACTCAATCCTCGCGCGGGACATCATATGGCTCTGGTTACTTGACTCAAGGCATAATTGAACATGGTAATAAAATTTCGGAATTATAAACTGTGAAAGACGCCCCAAACAATAAGTATTGCAATTTCTATACCCCTTTTTAAACTCCATCATTACGATCTCTCTTAACTTTGGTGGCAGTAATGTGTCAATTACGAATGTAATTTCCTCATCGCACGGGCCACCTTGAGGGATTTTACTGACGGTATTGGAGACACCGTGGACCACGAGCCCCCAAACTCACGCTGTATCCTACTGTGGCTAGGAGTTTTGAGGTGAAGAGTAGAAACCACAAACGGTGGACGTAAGAGCCGTGGTCAAGCTCTGGCGGATAGGCTCCCTATGTGTTTACCAGGCAGGGAGCTCCGGTACCTCTCTCGGCATCAGGGTAAACCGAACGAAGGAAGTACCCCCGTTCCCTGCTTTTTTTCATGCTGTATGGTTCTTTCAAAACTATGTAAACCCACTGATCGACCCCCAAATGGGGCCGCACCGAAGCGAACTTTTCCCCATTGCCTGTCTTATCTTTCCAAATACCCGACGACTTCTCCCGTTTCTTGATCATTTCATACGAAGACAATACAAAGCCAGTGACATCAACATCGGTTTTCTTAATAGCAAAGTGCATTGAACGTGTTGTAGGGAAACACTACAAAGAAAAAAACTGACCACTGGAGAAGTTCTTGGAGAAGTAAACAACCGCCACAATCAAAAAAGCTAATTGAAAAAATTCTCATTGACGACCTCAAAATCAAAGTCACTGCCTACCGAACGCTGGATACATCACAAGGTGTCATATCAGTATCGGATCTTTGTAATGAAACTGAGTGACATCCTCGAGGGCCAGCGCGACCAGGGCGTATAAAGAGGACCAGTATGCGTCGATGAAATCAGTAAATCAAAACTAAACATGTAATCCTCACCTTTGACCGCAGTATCTTTCCTTAATTTTTGAAGGCAGTCTTTCTTTGATGTACCATCCGACCATATGTCCCCAACCCGCGTCGGTGCTTTAAGTGCCGACGTTATGGGCACAGCACTAACAACTGCCGTGAAAGTTTAACGTGTACGAAGTGATCAGAGCACCACCACCCCACAGAGATTTGCAACATCACTTTGATTAAATCCCAGAACTGCAGTGACCCGTACCCAGCGTACTCAAGAACGTGTGAAACATTCAAACTTAAGAAGAAAATCATCAATCTCAACGTCAACGAGAACATCTCTTACCCAGAAGCACGTAAACGGCTCAGCACCTTTGCTTCTGCGAAGTATGCCGACGCAGCTCGCCGGGGGGCGAAGCGGCGTCTTGTCTCTGCGACCACCCAGTACTACGAAGCAGACTTGGTGCCATTCCCGCCCTCCAAGGTGCTGCCTAAGGTAGCCCAACCACCTGACACAACACCTGTGGCACCAGCAAGTGGTGCGTCTGCCACGAACGCCAGAAGTGATGGCTGGGCCGTTGGCCCTGTTATTCCGGCTGGCAGACCTCAGGTGGCCATGAACGTAGCTGTTGCGGGTCCTTCGACTGCTCCGTCGTTCAACACACAAACACACAGAAAACGGTGGTTGGAGGGATTCGTTCCTCTACTTAAACCATATTCCTTGGTTGGAGGCTGCATGGACACCATCGCGTCACTGTAACAGCATTCATACGATGACATGGACATAACACCGTCTCGACCAGCACCAAAAAATCCCACGAAATAACAGCGCTCCATGGCGGGGCAAGGAAAGAATCTAGCAGCCCCCCGTGTCAATAGACCAAATAATACCTGAGTTTGGCAGGTGACACATTCATTCCTAGTCTTCACCACCCAAAATGTTCTTAAACATTTATCATAGCCCAAATATTTACGCAGTGGAAGTGAAGGGGAATAATTAAAAACCTAGAAGACATAGATATGAAATCCTACACAAAAGTCAAATTAAAAACCTAGAAGTTATAGATATGAAATCCTACACAAAACTCAAACAACCGTCCTGTGTTTGAGAATAACTTGAACTCTAAGCAAACCAACTTCTTAAACCAATACTCAGTATATACAAGAGAGAAAGAAAGCTGCAGGTACTGCTCTGGTGGAGTGGAAAAAGTTATGCGAAAAGCTGTCCCTTGTCAATCTATTCATTTCCGCACCGGCCTAGAAACGGTTGCTGCTCGGGCACTTATCTTCAACAGGTTAGCAACAATTTGCTCACTATACAACCCCCTGAATATTGTTTGTCCAGTTCTGTATTCGAGTCCCTTATAAATGAGCTACCAAAACTGTTTTACTAGTTAGTGACATGAATGCACACAACCCCTAAGGTGCTCGGAACGCACAAATTCCAACCGCCGCTTGATAGAAAATTTCTCTTGTCATCCGGAGCTTGTCTCTTTAAGAAAAGGCAGCCCACATACTACAATACAGCACACCACACATATCCACACTTTGATCTGGCGATAGGCTCCCCGCTATTTTTCCGTCCATCGCGTGGGAAGTGGAAACGACTCCCTACAGAAGCGACAACTTCCCAGTTACCCTCGAATGTTTAAAAAATGCCCCTACAGTTACACTTCACATAAATTAAAGAAGCTGGTGTAGACTGGGCAACGTTTAAAGAGAAGTGGAAACTTACACATCAATAAAACACTTAGGTATCTATAAAGCGTGCCTGTTGATCACAGCATAGATACGTGATGCTGCTAGCGTTTCTATACCGAGACCTCCAGTGCAACACCCAATCTTCAGAGGCCCTGTTGGAATGATGATGGCAAGAAGGCCACAAATGCTCAGAATAAGGCCTGGGGGTCCTCCGCAGGTATCCTACAACAGAAAATCTAATATCCTTCAAGCTTGCAAAAGCCATAGGATGGTGAATCCCACGTCAGGCAAGAACAGATAGCTGGAGGTCTTTCCTACCATCAATAATTTTCTACACAGATTCGTGCAAAGTTTGGAACAGGATACGGAAACTGCAGGGGCAGAAAGCGTATGCCACACCTCTTGTCAGCACCATTGACAATACACTTCACGACCAAGAAAACACCCTAAGACAACATTTGGAACATATTTCCAGCTCCTCCCAACATACCGAGACATTGCTGCAATGCAATAGGTCTGCTGAAAGAAAGCCTATCTGTAACACCAAGCAATGTAATGACGGGTATAACTTTCTTTTTTTTTCTCTGGAGGAACCCATGGTAGGCCTGAGAACATAGCGTGCTTCAGCGTCAAGGGCCTATAAAATACCTTGCATAATGATTAAGCATGTGCACATAGATACCCTCAATACTCTTATCTTCTGGTACAACAAGATATGGGGTGCTGGGTACTGTCCTCACGCTAGGAAAGAGGAAATTGTGTTAGCAATTTTGAAGGAGGAAAAAGGATGCCTCTTCTGCGACAAGATATCGCCCTATCGCTTTGACAAGCTGCTTGAGCAAGCTCTTTAACACGATGATCAATAAACGGCATATTTATTTCTTGCAATATAATGGTGTCCTCGATAGCTGCCAGGCAGGATATCGCTTGGGTAGTTCAACAACTGACATTCTTATAACTGTTAAACCTTATGTTAAAGATGCTTTTGCTCATAAACAACATTGTATATCTGTATTCGTTGACATTGAAAAGGTCTAAGACAACTCTTGGCGCTATGGCGTAATGCATGACCTGAAATCTTTCGGCATTTGGGGAAACATTTTAAGCATACTGGAAAGCGATTTTTCAGATAGAACATAACGGGTACGATTTGGTGCAGCATTATCCAGGACGTATATACAAGAAAATGGCGTTCCCCACGGTGGAAGGGTTAGCTGCACTCTATTCATTGTAAAAATGAATACGTTAGGGAGAGCACTGCCACTCACCATTTTTTATAAAATCTACGTAGACGACGTTCACATAAGCTTTAAGTCATACAACTCCTCTATCTGTGAACGGCAGATCCAAGTTGCTGTGAACATACTAGCCAAGTGGGCAAACAAATACGGTTTTAACTTTATTCAGCAGGAAAGCACTTGTGTTCTCTTTTCTAGGAATCGTGGGATCCATCGACAATTGACCATACAACTTACGGGAGTTGACATACCCTTAAAAAGAGAACACAAATTTCTTGGAGCAGTTTTAGATAGTAAGCTTACATTCATCCCACATAATAAACGACTTAAAATGAAACGCATGAAGATTATGAACATTTTATAAGTGCTTTCCCGCCAGTCATATGGTGCAGATACAATGTGCCTTTTACGTGATTTTATTAGACTTGTGAGGTCCCGTAAGGACTACGAAGTGTAGTGTATGGGTCTGCCTCAAAAAAGGGTCTAAAAATGCTAGACGCAGCGCTGCACCTGGGGCTCCGCCTGGAGTCTGGGGCTTTCCAGACGAGTCCTATTGAAAGCCCCTATGTCGAAACTGATCAGTGGTGCTAAGAGCACCAGCGTACATTCATGGCCCTTTTGTACTGCGTAAGGGCGACATCCTTATAAAGTCATCTGTTCAATGCTCTTATTGAAAATACATTTTCCGAAAGGCTGTTTTTGAGCCGTACGTCGCTTCCTCTACCTTTCTCTATTTGAGTGAAAGTGGAGGCAGAGGAACTTGGGGTAATGTTATCTGAATCCTACAAAACTTATTTCGCCGAGTCCATGCCGTCTTGGCGTCTGCGCCCTGTTACCTGTGACAAGTCGTTCAAGGAAATTTACAGAAAATATTCACCCACAGAACTCATCCGACAACACTTCCTGTACTTGCAAAGCAAATTCTTATACACTGCTTTTTACATATATGCCTACAAAACTGCCACTGGTGTGGCACGTACTGCACATGAATCCTACTTTCCCTGCACAACGACGCTAATTAGAAACACAAGGTTATTTACGGCTGAGGCACATGCTATATTAATTACGCCAGAACACAAAATAAATACAGACACAAGAATTCATTATATACACATACCCACTTAACGTTGTGAAAGCATTGCATTACGGATAACCAAGTAGGAACACAGTGCTCAACATGTTAGTAAGAGAGATAATGACAGCCTACGCTTCAAAACAGGTCATAGTCCTGTGTTGGGTGCCTGGACACAGTGTTATTCCTGGTAATGAACTCGCACACCAGAGCGCCGTCGTTGCAGCACTCCGCTGTGCCGTCGACGTTCAGCAGCTTTCCAATCTTTACTGGAAACCATTCATTCCAAAAGCAATCCGACAACGCTGGCAGGAATACTTGAATACCCAGGCAGATTACAAACTCCACACTTTAAAACCCCCGTCAGCTAGGTATTACACAGAAAAAGACAACAGCACAGCGGACGTATATGTGCGGATTACGAATAGGCCATACACACGCTACCAATCACCCCTTTTGCACGGAAAACTGCCGCGACAATACGACAGGTGCGGGCATCGCCTATTAGTCACACATGTCTTAGTTGAGTGTGGGTACTTCCACAGGGCAAAAGAAAAGCACTTTCGGGAACTCTACACTCACACGATTCCACTTCATCCCTCGAAGTTTTTAGCTTATCAACCCTAATTCCAAGCAAACGCCTTTTCGCGTACCTGGGCGACATTGGCTTTTTAAACCGCATATCATGCCATATGTAACTTCAGGGACTTCAGAGTGGAGGAAAGCTATGAGTGTCCATTCAATCTGTACATTCTTACCTTGCCATCCCCATTTCCCCAATTTTATTGTTGTTGTAAATGAGGGGTTGTATACACCCCCACAGTAACCTCTTTTATTCTGATCACATTTACAGTACCATTTTAGTAAAACATCATTCAAAATGATCAACCATTGAATTGGCGGTCTTTGGCCATCGTTGCACTTGCGCCACAAAACAAACAAATATTGCTGTAATTTTCTCATTTGTAACTCCAACAGAGCTACCGTGGAGGGAGACAATACTACAACTGACAAGTGGATATGATCAGTTTTGCGTGTGCCAAAGTAACCTAGCCTGTTGCGTTGCGTACTAGTTTTAATGGATATAATTGAATGAATAAGCACGGCAGAAATCCGAATCCATTAATTTACATAATAGGGGAATGTAGTGCCATTCTGTTTCGATACCTCGTCAGCTACACGTAGGCTATTTCATATTGCACACTTTAGTTACAATACATCTGAGTGTCAAAGCAACCAGCTGGTGCGACTTAACGAACAAAGGTACGGTATATTACACGATCTTTTGCGAACATACGAATATCGCTCGATACATGCAAAGGTACATCATTGATGTATATTAGGAATGAATACTTTCGGAGACATCTACGTTTGTATCTTAAGATGTAATGCGCGATAGCAATACTTCGAGTCCCACGGAGTTTTTATGTACGCCGCTGATGCATTTCTGATCTCTTCTTGAGGAGCACCAAAGACTATCGAAATGAAAAAGACTAACAAGTGTTTTTATTCCCGGTGTTCAAGGCGAGACAAATGCTCTCTGTGCTTGTGTGGCTTAAAATGTCAGAAAAAATTCCCCGCATTTCCCCGAGGGGAAGAATGTGAAAGTGCGAATGCACGAGTTGAATTTGCGCGGTTCGGTAATGTTCGCGATAGAGAGATCACACACACACACAACTACAAAGAAAGATGCATTTATTCACAGACACCTATTTGTGTTGTCGTTGTACTTGATTGCTAGAGCGGATCTCAGCTTTGAAATTTCGTGTCAGTACTCCTTTAAGCAGGTGCATTAGCCCCTCTCACGCCCGATTCTTGGCCAATCCCCCACGTGGGTATGTGCCATGTCAGCGGCCAGGCAGCGCGCGCCCATCTCCCCCCGTTGCCAAGGAAGACGAGGAGATTTGTGGCCAATCCCCCACGTGGGTATGCGCCATGTCAGCGGCCAGGCTGCGCGCGCCCATCTCCACGTGCGCGGACATCGCCGGTGGACGCAGGTTCAGGGTCGCTTAAGAAGTGCATTGCACTTAATAAACTTTGCAATTCCGAGGTGCTGGACAATTTGATTAAGGAGTCCTGGTGAGTGTATCAAAATATTTATTCTGTGACGTATAGGCCGGCTGAACAATTCTACTTTTTTAAAAGAAAGCGAGAGAGCGAGAACACTTGTGTTCAGGAAGAAATAGTTGTGGTTTAGGAAAACGTAGTAAACAGATGGAAGGGAGCTGTAAGGTGGAACCTGAGTGAACGGCAGCACAAGCAGCAGATCTTTCCCTTGCCTTATCAATCAGCTCTCGCTGATCTTGAGATAACAAGCAGGTCAAATCTCCCACCCATGCATCGAAGAAGTTTAATATGTAACGTTTTAGTTGTTCTCCCTTGGCCATACCCTTGGACATGGCTAGGGTGCGCGCAAGAGGGTCGATCTTTCCCTTATTTTAGGAAGTTCTAAGTAAATGTCTCATGTTCCAACGGAACACCTCAAAGCATATATATTTCAAATATCTGTATTGGTCTTTGGTCTACAGAAATTGTGATTCGTCGGCATTGAGACCTCGCCGTAGCAAGGGGCTAGGCATAGGATGAGGATTTGTTCTTCATGTTTCTTGAAGACGGCAGTGTTGTAGTCGTGGTCACAAGGAGCACGCTATGTGAGTTCCTGTGCCTCTTGCATAATTGCTCGTTCCTCTTGAGACCATTAGATCCGACTCTTCAGGTGACGTTGCTAACTTCTGCATTATGGATGGACATATCTTAACGGAGCGCTTGGTATTGTGCCTCTATGAAACTGTAGAATGTCCGTAGCGAGTCTCCGATTGTATTACACTTCTAGTTGACACTTCTGCTATTCGGATTGCCAAGATAATGGATCCAACTTACACTTCTTTGTTTATGTATGCTGGAAGGCCATGCAGTAACAAAGATTGCCAAAATAGTAAGTTACGATAATTGGGGCCTCGCGCTTCATATATCCCGCAGTCGGTGTTTCCTACGGTCTCATGGTATTGAAACTTTCTCCTAATGAACTTGAGCCTGCTATACAGCCCCTTCTTGTGTAGGATTGTATCCACATTTTCGGTAGAGGAAAGTTTTTATGCGCGGTTGCTGGATGAGTCCCAGGCCTTTCATGGCGTGCATTGGTTTCCTTTCAAAGCGGTGGGGGTGCCTGTTTTTTTCTTTTCTGTTACGGCGCGCCTCTTTATTTTCAAAGAGGGCGTGATGGGATGGACCCTCCCGATTTTGTTTGTACATCCGATTTTTTACTGCTAGGAGAGTGCCTTGTTTCTTCGATTTCTTGAAGTGCGTTAGGAAGACACGAGTTGAGGACCTATTCATCGTCCTTCTCAAGAACATCCTAGTTAGGACGACTGCAGCGTGACGCCCTGTCCTATTGACCTTTACCCGCTGATGTCCTGTGCTTCCCGAGTTTATTCTTTACCCCGAATAATGTTATTGTAATACTCAATCGAGCAAATGGCTGTCCCCTTCTTCTAGACTCCTCTATGCATGTTCATTCTGTTACCAGGGTGGCCCACGCTAGGTTAGTTCGTCTTACGGCCAGAATCGAGAGGTTGGGAACTGGCTTATACGCTGTCCTAATGATGGCACTTCTTTCACTTTGATGACTGCCGGTAAATTTGTGGTACGGCAGGATCTGCAATATTTTGGTCATGATGAGTGGTTGCGTGGGTACTATTGCCTCTTTTCACTTTTTCTTGCTCATTCTTGTTTGGGCGTTTGGCTTGTGGGCTACATTTGGTTAAAGAATTTCTGTTTTTTGGCGATTGTGAGTTGAAAACGTCCCATTTGTCTAGAGCCCCGCCGACAATTATTAGGTGGTGGTTCTCTGGGAGGATATTCCTACCAATTGTTAGGGTAATTTTTAAATTTGCCGCGTGGCACCATCTGTCGTTTACCAAACCGAGCTTTCAGGGAAGACACAAACGTGGGAATATTGAAAAGTATTTTGAAAACTTATGTGAGTAGACTCCACATACTTAGCTTTGTTTGAGCTATTTTCTGACTAAATTCTATGCCTTCCTTGATTTCTGAGACCGATGGTAATCCTTTTGCCTCCTGTTTTACTTTGGTCAATCACTGTTGGTGGAAGCTTAAGTCCCGGTGGAAAACACAGCGTGGTGGCTCAGTGTAACGGGCGTTGCGCTGCTGAACCCAAGGCCACTGGTTCGATTCCCGGCTGCGCAGTCGTTTTTTAAGTCGAAGCACAAAAGAAAAATGCGAGTGCATCAAAATTTCAGCGGACGCCAAACATCCTAGACTATTCAAAATTCTTCCGGAGGCTTCCATCATGACTTGCCTTGTAGCCCCCTCGTAACCTCACTACATGAATTACCGAACATTTATATTTTTGATCTTCTGGTGGTAAACCACTATGGTGTGATGATTTAGGTTGCGGGAATGGCTGGAGACTGTGTCTGCCAAACCTACTACCACCATACGGGCATAGAACAAACTTCACTGCACACACGCGACACCAAGGAAAACGCGTGTCCTTTCTTTCGTATCCGGTGTTATATCATCGTCCTCCTTTACAAACTTCTGTTGCGGTAGCACCAGATTACAGATTAAGCACAGCCCCCGAATCTTGATGCCTCAGTCGTAGCGTCCGGATGGCCTCGGTGACAAATTTCCGTGGATGCCTGGTGAGCACGGTTGATATCAGATGTCTGGGAGCCATGGGAAAACCAAAAATGAGCCTAATAATGGTATCACGATAACAATTGGCCGACAATAAATCTTTGCGGGACGCCTGATGTGAATCCAAGAGGGTAAGAGGTATGTCCATTAACAGTAATATCTTGAGAACGATTAGTTGGAAATTCCCAAATTCAAGTTAAAGTTTTAAGGTCTAAGTTTATTTTCGAAAGTTTGAACATATGTCGAATACTTTTGCGAATTCAAGAAAGATGACATCAATCTTTATATGATTGCGCAGGTTAGTGTGCAGATCATGAACGAAAAGGGCAAGCTTAATTTCACACGAAAAGTTTTTTTTTCCAAGTCCGTGTTGTGTGGGACGAAAAAAGTAATCAGCTTCCAAGAAATGCATGATTTCGGAGTAAATGACGTGTTCTATGAAGTTGCAAAGCACGCTTGTTATGAAAATGGGGCGATAATTGAGCGGACATGATATATCACCTGATTTGAAGACTGCAATGACCTTTCATATTTTCCAAATGATTGGTGCAGTGGATAATGACTTACAGAACAACAGTGACAAATATACGACAGATATGTGTTTGGTATTCAGAAATTTTGAGTTAATGTTGTCTGATCCTCCTGAAGAAGAGAATATTATTTTGTCTATTACGATGTTATTCGGGTAGCTAATTAATCAATACTGGGCATTAAAGAGACGATGCTAAACGGGAAAATTGGAAGGGGACTGTTAGTTTCGTCTGTTAACACGGAAGAGGATGTTCTGTTGAATGGTCCTGCGCATTGAGAATTGCTAACTTCCCCGCCAGAAGAAACATTTAAAATATTGCCCTTCATTTTTCCAGGATAAATCACATCTCAAAACTTTCTTGGGATATTCACTAACATTCTCGAAAGATCAGCATGAAAAAAATGTTCTTTTTGCGGCTGGAACGGCGTTTTAAAAAAAGGTTTCGGCTTCTTTATACCTACCTCATGCGCTGGCGGTTGCTGCACGTTTAGCTGCAAGACAAAGTCATGTTCCCTTAATTTTAGGCCGCCTTATCAGTTAAAAAAACGTGGTTTTTGGTGATTAGAACGGAGGGTAGCACTGGGAATAAATTTTTCTGTTATATCCCTAATTGGTTCTTCCAAAATTAACCTGTTATTGTCACTGATCGTTCACTCAAGGTAGTTTAAATGAGGTAGGAATGCTTCGAATTCAGTGACTATTGCATTGTAATCCCCCTTGTCGTATAGACGTATAGTTTTACAGAATGATTTGCGTAATTCTGGGACGAATTCAAGGGCAGTATAAATAACTTTGTGGTAAGTAATTTCAGAAAGGTGTGTAATTTGTGATAAGCTTTCAGGTTTAGTTTTCAGTATCAGGTCCACAACATTAGATGTTTTACCACAAATACGTGTAGGTTCTCTTATTAGCTGTGTCAAGTAAAAATTCAGGCCTACAGTAATGAATTCCTTTGTTTTGGAGTGCCCCTTAAATACTTGGTTTGTGTCATTCCAATCGATGTTGGGAAAATTGAAGCCCCTAAAAAGAAGGATATGCACGGTAGAATATTTATTAGTTAGCTGGTATAGTCTATCGTTTAGATCTTGTACGAAATCCGGTTATTGTCCGGTGGCCGATTGCACACACCTAGGAGAACTCTATCCGGTACACCGATGCTGATTAACCACAAAATTTTGAGCTTGCATTGGATATTTTTCAGTGAACAGGATAACTGCTCATGGACAGCAATGAGTACGCCCCCGCCAGGTATTTGCTTCCTGTCTTTCCGCAAAAATAACAAAATCTGGCAATTCGCCTAGAACCTCACTATCAGTGACGTTCCGTCAAGCTCGTTTCTGTCAGTCCTACGATGTTGCTGGCCGATGTCGATAGAAGATTTGATACTGCGTCGCCTTTTGGATGCAAGCTACGTATATTAGTGAACATTACAGTGAAGGAAAGTCTACTTTGGGGCGTTGAAACATTAACACGTGTTGTTTTGTTTTTTTGGATGGCGGGGCAATTGCTATAATTTTGTTTGGAGTTTGGGATGTTTCGTTGAAAACGTACCTTTTTCTACCAAGAAACAATGTCTTGTACTGCAGACAGAAGGATTCAGAGCTGGTACGGGCAATTGCGACAAGGTGTTTTCGGGCTTTGCGAACAGATTCGGAAAAATCTTCCCCAATACTGGACTTTGTACCTTTAAGTTTGCTTCCATATTCCAGAATTTCCTCTTTTGTTTTAAAGAAACTGAACTCGGCTATTAGAGGCCGCTGATGATCATGCCGATGCGGACCAAGGCGGTCACCAACGGTGCTGGGCTCGCTCCTGCTCTATACGACGGTGCTCGTCCGGCCCGCGATCGCCTGCTCTTGTACCAACAAATCACGGAGCATTGCCGCATCTCTCGCCGGTGCTATCCGCCTGCCCACACATCCCTCAGAAATGCACAGGAGCGCCTATGGCAACTCCTTCAGACCAATTACCTCGCCAGTCGATCCCTCCCCAACAAGGTCTATCCCTCTGACGTCACTCTACCCAACTGTCCCATCAGGGACTCCCTGGACGCACGAAGCCACGCCATGTCGACCGGTCCTCTTAAACCATTCCCCCCATCTCCAGCTTCTCAGCAGTGGGAGGACGCGCTGGGCTGCTGGCAACCGGGGGTGCAGCTACTTCTGGTTGACCGAGCGGCCTCCGTGGCCGCCAGCCTTCGGCCGGCAACCACCACACGTTCCCAGGCACCTTGCTTGGAAAATAAAGTGATATCTCTCTCTCTCTCTCTCTCTCTCTCTCTCTCTCTCTCTCTCTCTCTCTCTCTCTCTCTCTGCCTTCATCGGAGACACGACTGTTGCACCTGACATGGATTTCCGAACTTGCTGCTGAAAAGCTCTCCATCAGTGGCCGGCACGGATCATTTCGTACTCTCGCTTTAACATATTTAACAAGGTGGACCGTGTTAGCACGCGCTTGAACCGGTGGTTACAGGGTTCGCGAACTCGGCGTCTGCTGCGCGAGCTGTTCAGTGCTCCCCACTTCCGGCGCGAGCGTACGTGAACTGGCGAGTAGAAGAGCATGAGAGCCTGAACGATGAGAACAGCACGCCGAGAACAGCACAAACGCTCGGCAGAGTGCCCACTAAGGGTAAGTTGTATGATGCCGGGTGCTCGTCCCGAGGCGCACGCTCGCGTGCATTCAGTAATTTCTTTCCTTTTTTGTGAGCTCCTCACGTGGCGTAAGCCCAAGCGCAAGACTGGATGATGCTGAGAGCTCCTCACATGAGGCATGCTCACATGCGCTCGTATTTTTGGCACTTAGTATTTCTCAGCCCACGCGCAAACATGTATGATGTCGTGCGCTGTTCACAAAATGCACGCTTTTGTGCGCGCGGCATTTTCTTGGTATTTTTTCTCTTCGTAGTGCCGCAACCACGAGCCTAAAAAGCCCGGCAGTGAAAAAATTCGAAATTTTAGTAAAAAATATCAACAGGAGTTTTTATTATCCATCAGTGTTTTTCTGTAAAAAAAAACACTATGCCATATTTTGAAAAGAATTATAACCACACCCAGCCGAACCTACGTGCTCGAAAGCAGGAGAAATACCCTGTTTGGAAAAAACACGACTGAATTTAAAAAAATTCAGGTTAGCAGTTACTTTAAGATTTTGTAACTTTATAGCATTGATAATTTTTTAAATTTAATTTCAGTCCTCAGCGTTATTGTCGCACTGCTGGAGCATCAGAATTAATGCGACCACTTTTTAAAGCTTATTGTGCTTGCAACTGCTCCATGTTAGTTTCAACTATGCACAACTGTTGAGCTTGGTTCCAATGTTAAAATATTTTGTGACACTAACTGGAGTGGTCACTTATTAACGAGGTAAAGTAAACATTTTATGGTAAGTGATGTCAAGACGACAGGCACACCGTGCAGGGGGTCAGCTATTTCACAACACTTAGCAAAAGTCTGTGCTGCCGCAAAAAATAGGAATGTTGATGTGTCTTTCGCGAAAATCTGACACTTTTTCTTCTTTTGTGCCGTAGTTATCAGTGGAAAAACTACATTCTTAAGCGTCATACAGCTCTGTTTCACAAATTTAAAAGCAAAAAGAGCCCATAATGACGCGACCGCACTTCCCTAAAAAAAACTCGTTTGCAGCACTCGGGATCGTTCGCGAGGCTGAATAAGCTTCGGGATAGGAAATACACATTCCTAGTATTGGTGTATGAAGTAAGGCGGTAGTGTTATACGTGATCTTTTTTACTTAGGCTTATACACACAAGTTTTCTCGAGATATCAAAAATACAACATACGAGCTTTTTTGTTTAAATTTTGTGCCAGATGTTTATGTTTGGCTTCTGAATTTGCAATGCAAACTTTAGACAAATAAAGCATCTTCTTTATTTTATTTACGTGAGTAAAATGCTGTATAAATAACGGGTTACCTTTACGGCTCGAGGTTCGCGACCAACAACGTTCTTTTATTTGTAGGAGCCATGAGCGCCCTCTGCTTCATTATTTCGGCAATACCCAAAGTGGGGCATGAATGCCTCCGATTGGTAAGGTAAAAACTATATAAAATACACAAAATTTGTACTAACGTTATAGTTTGGACAGTTGAAAAGTTCATTGTATGATATGTTATTTTGAGACCGTAAAATAACGACAATTCCAATAATCACGACCACACGAGCCAATCCAATCCAGTGTTCATGACCTTCGGAGAGCAACTGCGAAGCGTGTTCGGCGCAGTTCAGTTTAGACGTGTAACTGGATGAGAGCATTCAATTTTATTCAAATGCCAACTGTTACACCTGTGAATGAATGCAGACTGTGTGCAGCCGTGTAAATTGTGTTATGAGCTCAATTCGTCTGCAAGAGTTCAGCGAGTCGCTAGCGCGTCGACAGTTGTCACCTGATGCAACATTATTTAGACCTTTGCCACCTCACTCATCGCCTCTACCTCGTGAGTATTGTTGATCTCAACGTGATTACCAATGAAATATGAGGCTTTATTTGCTTTCCCAGTGTATCTGCGAAAAGGCATATACGTTTTGCTTTGTTGCTGGCGTTGTGTGAAGCTTGCCCTCAAAAGAAAGCGGTTGCGTTACAGATGGCGCGGAGCGATAAGTGCACATACATTTGCACTTTGTTTCTTTAGTTTCTGCCCCGTCCGCACTGTTGGCTCCCGGATAAGCAGACAAATATTTGCGCTTTGTGTTTCTTTAGTTTGTGCCCTGTCCGCACCGTTGGCTCCAGCCTTCTCTTGAAGCTATGTACCAAACAGACCAATTTCAAACTATTGCGAAGCGTGCCTCAACGAAAACGGTTGTTGGCGACGCGATCTTCAACGGAAGAACAGCGCACGCAGACCAGGGCATAACAAGAAGAGATGGTAGGACAAAGGGCAAAACTATAACTGAGTGTTATTCAGACAGGATAGACACAAACCGGGCAACATCCAATACGAATGGCAACACCGCGTAACGTGAACATCATCTCTCGCATGCTTATTTGCTGTAGTGGCCTAGATGTGTGGACGTTTTGTGCATATTTAGCGCAGCCTCATTTCCCGCCTTGAGGCCTGCATACATGGAGCGAATATGCGACAAAAAGTCGACGAACAACGCCCGGCGGCGTCCGCCCCACGCGCGGCGGCAGAAAAAATGACGTCTGACACCGATCTGTCGTGGACCGAAAAGTTCGCCCGGCGTCGACGGCACCGGAAGCGGCAAACAAACAGCGTACCAAAACTAGCTAATCAGGAGGTCTCGCCCCCATTTCCGCCTGCTCCGCTTGTCTGCGTCGTCTGCTGGGCGTGATGTTCACCGTTCTCGCCGGTCGCGTGCTTGGTATACAACGTCGTCGTCGAAAGCAGCCCGGATAGAATTCAACGACAGATTTATTGCAGCTGTACAGAAGCGGCCCATCCTGTGGGATAGCGGGCTATCGGATTACAAGGACCAGAGGAAAAAGAGCGCAACCTGAGAAGAAATTGCATCCGAACTAGAGTGCGACCTGCAAGGTATGTTTACAATTACTAGTCCTACGACGTTTTAGCTAGCGGGGTGGACGTCTTGCAGCTGTGTCCCTCTTACTTAGAGGGGAACTTCTCCAGCAAGTACCACTGTGCGTCATTGCTCGCCGATGTCAAAATTTCAAAATACATTTAACTTTAGTTGCCGCTGCGCACATACTACCATAGAACCGGCGTGCGAGCTACGAGTGCATATTTCTTCGAACGATAGCCAGCAAATGATTTGGGAACATTCGCTATCGCGCGATGATGGTTATCTTCCAGAAAGAATACAAGTGTTGCTAGGTGCTCAGCTATATGTACAACGATGTTTGCGCGCGGATGTGTTCGGGAGAAGGGGTTTGCGGCACTTTGGAGCTACACGAAGAATGGTCTACCCGCATGGCTCGGCGCGAAAAGCAAAGGACAAAAGAGTGTGGCGCTGCTCCAACAGCTATAGTGTTGAAATTGAAGCCGCCCTCTCCTCCTTGCGCTTTTTTTTTTGCTTTCATGCTGTGGATTTGAAGGTAACCTTGCTCACATGTTTTGCCTACTTTCAGAAAAAAATTTCCCGGTACGCTGGAAAAGCCTGGGAGATACTTTTACGAAGAAATATCGTGTTGCCAAGAAGGGGGCCCTGAGTGGTTCTCCTGCGGTGGATGGAAAAAAGGCAACACAAGTATCATGGCCCTACTTCAATCAGCGGAAGTTTATAAAGAACGATGCTGACGTTGGCAGGTGTGTTCCTTCAAGTGGTTGACTTAATCTAAGCATACATGAGAGGAGAGCAATAGTTTATTTCGGTGTAAAAAAAAAATGGCGCTTAGTCGTGAAGCACATTCCAGCAGTTCTTTGTGTGAATTAAACGATTGTGTGAAGGCTAATGCAAATGGAGACAGACCGCTCACACTGTCGTATGCAGTACGAGTAATTTCATTTATCAGTATTACAGCCTTAAGCATCATCGTACAGGCACTGGGCTAATAAAATAATCACGGCCCTAATGAAAATAGAAAAAATGATTGAACCAATAATACGGACAGGAAGACAAAAGAGCATGAATAAATTGATAAAGGTTCCACGGGTGAGTCCTTTTCATCTTGACCAGTATCCAAAGTCAGTATTAACACGAGAAATAAAAAACATGCCGACGACAAGTTTATTCGCTGAAATACGCACACAAAACTAGTCTTCGCTACGCCTTCAAACCGTTGATATAGATGTAGCTTTGATATGACAGGTTTCTTTTTTGTAGCACCGTGTCCAATATGAGTGAGCCAGCACGGGCAGAATCAGCTGAAATGGCGCTGCCGGCTATTTACAGCGACAGTGGAGGTAAAAAGTTGTGTCTGTCGGCATTGTGAATGTTTCCACCGTATTGACTTTTTTATTTTTTGCAGAAGTGCAGAACGTCGAAGTGCTGGGCGAAGTGAGTGAAGAAATAGTGACAAGGTATGGGGACGGCAGTAGCTTGGAGGCCAGCGCATCGCGTACGCCACCGCAACCGACCCGTGCTGACCGTGTGACTCCGAGGAGGCAAGCACCAAAACAAAAGCGCCGATTGGAGGCCGAACTAGATAGTTACCCGCCGCTGTGCCAGCCGTGGAGGCCGCTTCTCTGATGGAGGCGAAAAGCAAAAACGCTCGTGTGTATGAGATTTCGGCGCACGTTAAAGATGCCCGGGGGGTCACAATTAATCCGGAGCCCTCCACTACGGCGCGCCTCATGGCCTGCGTTGCGTTGGCGCGTTAAACCCTACAATCAATCAACTAGATAAAGTTGACGAAGAGCTTGCTGCTAAAAATGATCAAGCATATTTCTATGGACAGATATTGGCCGAGAAGGTCCGCGCGTGCCCTAAAATGATCAAGCATGGTATGGAGCTGGAGCTGCTTGATTTTTTAAAGAAATACGCTTTTGAAGAGCCATAAGAAAGCATACCAACACGTCATTTACACCCGCACTGCGCCTAAGTTCTTAGAGGCGAAGCTTCTCTTGCTGGGGCCCTGTCCCGGCCGTACATGGCACATTGTACACTGCACATTCATGATGATTGTGGCATGATTGCCCCAGGGATTGGCCAACCTAAGATTGGCCGAAGAGTTCATAACGTTCAATGCGTTCGGTTCTACCTAACAAGGAGGAGAGGAAGAAGAAGGGGTTGTCGTTCGTCGCCTGCGAGCTGCAGACACGTACCGGGGGTACACAAGATACAAGACGCTTTGCAGAAGGCGACGGCCAAGGTGGCTAAAATGTCGCACAACGAATTCGCCAACTTACACATGGAGATTCTCATCGTCCCAAACAAGCCCTACATAATCACCACAAACATCGACGTCGTCGACGGTCTTGTCAACGGAGCTGTGGAAAGCTTGACGTGTCGAGTCTTTACATGATGTGTGGGCGAAGGTTTCATGGTTTTACCGATCAGCATTTTAGCTTCACCCCTCTCATCATCATTCACTTCGTGGAGATGGCGCGATTTTTTTTCAGATGCCGGAAGGCAAGTGTGTGCCCACTTCCACCGTACGGCACCTTCATTCGTAAAGTACTGTGCAAAGATGTTTCGTGTCTCTGCAGGACTCGCACCGTGGTTCCTTGATGGTGTTGCTTTCAAGTCAAGCAAGTTGCTTTATTGTATTTCATCCCTCCACTGGGCTGGAACAATATTGCCGTAGTAGTCCTCCACGTCGACGTATCCTGGTGGACAGTATGTTGTCTCGCTCTCTTCGCACAGGAAGTTATGCAGCACGCAGCACACGAAGACAACAAAAGTGGCGTTTTCGGGCAGCAGACTGATGCGGCCAAGCAGAACTCGCCATCACGCAACCAGAATACCAAAAGCGTTCTCAACGATGTGCCTGGAAAGGATGCATTTTGTGCATTATTAATAACCTGTACAAACGGGGCCAAAGGGTTTAAAAGGGCAGCTCAATTGAATAGTTTTTTGCCTGAATTGCGTTCAAATAATGTAATTTAGACTTGTAAATCTGTTACAACGAAGTCTGGGGGGTAATAAGCGTTTAGTCAAATGGAAGCTGTATTGCTCTTATCGCAAATGAAGGGTCTAAAAAATTCTATCCCGGCACCGTGCTGTGCTTAGCCTGTAATTGAAGACCCTGTGGGCCGGCCTCACTTGTTTTCCGGGGTAGGGGCGCATAAAATCTGGGCTGAGCTGGAATGCCTCATCCCCAACAAACACGTGAGGCGCAACCTTAGTGCTTCTTGGGAGACTGGCTGACACAGGGAAGACCAGGGCTTGGTCTTGCAACTGCCTTCCAAATGAAGTCGCCTTCAGTTCTTCCCCGTCACTGTGCCGGCCAGGGGAACCGACATCTACCATTGCGAACCGGTAGCGGGCGTCAGCAATCGCCATCAGCACAATAAAAAATGTGCCCTGGTATACATGAAATAGTATTCACAGGAGAAAAGGCACATACCAGCTTATGCGGCAGCACCATAGCAAATGAATTGCAGCTTATAATTGTAGTACTTGCTCCCAGATTTCGGGGGTGCCTTGATTTGAAAATGTTTCCTGTCCACTGCACCGAGGCAATTTGGAAACTTCCACAGTGTGCTTAACTTTTCAGCAACATTTTGCCATTTAGCAAGTCCTGGCACCTAGGTTGCACCAAGAATATAGACTTTTCACAAATTACTTCTCTTGACATGGCGTCAATCTAGCTTAACTAACTTTACTGCTGCACGGTGCCCTTATTACATGGTACACGTATCATTTTTTCCACACAAATTACATAACAGAAATTAGCCGAGCAAAACCCATGGGTAGGTACAGCGGCTGCAAGCGCTGCCAGAGCACTCGACAAGTTTCGTGCACAACGCGCCTACGTGTCGATGATGCAATGCGAAAACTCAGTGCAACCTGCTTAAGGGTACTTCCAGAGGAGAGGTACCTGCGCACAACAGATTGTATTCGATAAGTTGACAAAGTATGTGACTGTAGTATTGATGCTACAGTCAATGCTGTACCTGAGGATGATTGCCAGCCTCTCTTCTGCACAAAGTGGTTATCGGCACAAAATACCTTCACCAAGTACTTTTTGATAAGCTGCACCAGTTCATCGAACTTTTTCGGTGTTATTCGTTGATAACCGAAGAACATGGTAGAGTCCTGGGTCTTTTTTCATCACTTGGAACTGGAATGATCGGAGGAAAACCAGAACAACAAAGAACGGTTATATGCTGAATTAACTTTTAGCAATTTGGAGCTGGCGTACGTACACTCTCCTTTTTTTAATTCATTTATTGTGTTTTGCTTAGCTTCCAAACGCTAGGTAATACATCCGATCTATGGTCATCACCGTATTAGAAAGGCTCTACGTCACTTCTCTTTAGCACCCGAAAAAAACTTCCCCCAAATAACAAGCGTTATACTAGGCAGCATTGGAGGTGGGACGTAGAACAATGACTTAATCTCCCTTATTTGACGAGCGCTTAGGTGTGAATAATGGTTTATCGCTAAAGTCGGGGATAAAAAACACGAAGCGCGGATGCTCATGCCTGGGAACAGATAGAAGTTAAAAAAGGACAATGCCGAATCAAATAATTTACAAGGATGACGCACCGCAGCAAATTACTCTGTGTTATTTACATCTACATCTACACTGCATGACCTACATGAAAATTTTTGGGGACAGGAACGGGTACTTACTACAGTGGGGTACTCTCCCTCTGTGTTTCGTTGCTGCCATACTTAGTGCACGCTGTATCTCCGCTTCCTTTTTTTCTCTTCCTTGTCGATCAATTTCAGTAATAGTAATTTCCTCTTCTGAAGGAGGCGCCGAAGTACAACCATGGAGAGCCAAGATCACGAACGAGGTCGACTGCAGGCCTGCGTACGGCCGATGCTGGTGCAGAGTGCCGCGAAGTTCGACGTAGATATTTTCGGATTCGACCACCTTGCTTGGTATCTCGGTATCCTGGCTTGCTTGGTATCTTGGTATAGTAGGGACAGTAGTAGCCAGAGCGAGGAGAGGAGAACTACAATTTTAGTATCATTAACACCACGAGTTTAAGCAATGTCTCAGCCACCACCATCACATGGCCTTTGTTTCCATGAAAACGTAAAGACCAGTGAAAGAACATAAGCAAAATGCTCGTAACTTAATGAAAGCCTGCCTAAACAACTGACTGCAATTCCATTCGAACCTCGCCAATTCAATTCAGTGGCCGCTGGAAATTTGACTTAAACAGACTTTAAATAAAGGGAAGACTGTTTCTGAATGTGATTGTGCAGTAAGAATTTCTTGCACTACTTTCATGCTTACGGCTGCAAAAATGTGTATTTCCCCCAAAAAACGTAGGGCTAACAGAACAAGCAGAAAGGGACACGGGACAAGTTTTCCAGTGATGCGCTTTTTCAACGTTTAGTTTTGATATATCCAAACTAGCCCAGCTCGCCATTCTGCTGTAGGATGCATATTTCCATGGCAGTGGCCCTTTCCGGGTTTGTGCATGTTTCCTTTTGCCACAGTTTATGGACAGGGCTCTATCCGTGTATATATTGCCTCTTCAATTACCCAAGCGGATAGGTTAGACACAGAAAAATATTTTTAAAGATAAATTGGACCTGTATGCTGAGGTTAAAGGTCCTCAGAGTCACCGTTCACAAAATATTGCTCTAAAACAGTGGTACCTAAAGTGCCTTAGTAGTGCCAATGCGGACATCAATCATATGCCTAAATCTTTGTTGTAGGAAGCACAGCCGTCGCCGCCAAAAACCGGGGGCCATATGGCATCTGGTGCGTTCCAGAACGGCCGTGGGTTGAAAGCCCAAGCGTAATTTCTGAGTAGGCCAGTGGGTTCTCGTTTCAAAGTCCAAAGCTCACGAAGCGTTGCCAGGGGGTCTCACTCCAAGATTGCAGCCTGAGGTATCGTCAGGCGCTGGCGAGGGTCCGAGGAAGCTGGCGTTTGTTCTAGGAGCAGAGCCTGCTCTTGTTTTTCTTCCGTTTTCCTTACCTTTTCACATGAGCCCTTAGGTTACGATTGCTTCAGATTAGTTAGTGCATCTAGTGCTTTTTGTGATATTCCTTGGTTGCTGTGATGACGCTGCTACTTCTCTGGGGAGTTGCTCATGACATATCTGTTTAAACTTACGATTTAAATTCAATAGTGAAGGCTAAAATAGAACCCAAATGGGCCGTTGAGCATCAGGCTTCAGATGTGATCTGACTTGAGTGTTGGGTTACAGTAGTTATGCCTATTGGGAACCTAATTGATTAGACTTGATTCTCTGCGTTGACTTGCTGTGTTGTGACTCAACACACGTTGCTTTGTGCTGGCAAGTGAGCTCCAGTGGACATTGTGTGCATTCAGGGAAAGGGGAGACGCAATTTCTTTGCTGGCATCAGAATTTTTACTGTTGAGTGCCAAAGGGTTCAAAAAATGTGGCCAGTACAGGGTGGTAGCACAGTAGCTGGTACATGACATATGCTGGCTGCATTTCTTATTTTAGGGCGGAATATTGTTCGTTGTTTTTCTGCTGATAGTATCGTTAGTGGGATGGTATCTTTCTAAATACTTGTGTATTTGGACTCCTTTGCATTGGTGCGCATCCTTGCGCACTAAAAGTAACGGAATGTTAGCAAGAGCAGAGCAGTGGTTTGAATAAATGGAAAGTTTCAATTCACCATATCTGATTCTACATCTCAACACCCATCATACCGTCCCATAAGGATTTCTGATGTCTAAAGCAGACAGCAAATTATCCAGTACAGAGCGTGTACCACCATTTCGTACATAACTGTTTAGCCAATCGGGGTTCCACTTGCACTATAGCAGCAGCTAAACAAGGGAAAGTGACTGGTCTTCAAAGACGAAAAAATGTGTAAGGACGGGGCATTCATGATTGTTTTTAACCTATCCGCTGCATTTTCGGCCATTATTGACGGACTTGCTGGCTTGTTACAAAATATAAGAAACAAGACCTGACTTGAGGTATGCTTCAGTGAGAGAGACAATCGCACATGCTCGTCTTAAGGCTTCTGTACTGAGAATCTGGCACCAAGTGTCACTACGTTTGCCCTACGTCTACACTATTTTTAACTAAAAAATTCTGAAAACGGCTGCCATGCAGCACGAAAGGCCCCTTGATCGGCGCTCTCATGATCACGATTAAATTATTCTGGACTGCAAAAGTAAGCATTACCAATAGGCTAAAGTTGACTCGTGCGCGAAGTTTGTGTGCATGTAAGAGAAAGAGGGGGAACCCTTTTTAACTCTAAAGCCCAGAACAGCCTTTCTGAATAGATGAGTATCTTGTGGTTGCATAGAGTACAACTGTTAATGGGATGGCGTCTGCGAGACTTTATGCTGCAGAATGTGGAAGACCGGTATATCCTCAGCATGGAACTACTGAGAAATGCACAAAAGCAGGAAAACATGTCTTTTATATTTTGTAGCTAACTCTCATTTAGTGCCAGCTAATAAAGATCAGTAGTTTGTTGTGGAAAATTTGAATCTACATGACAAAATTTTTAATTAGCAAAATATGTATGTGGAGTGGTTTTCTATTTGGTGAATTTTTAATAAGCCCCTTTTTTCACACATGATTTCCAGTCGAAGAGTCGCGGACGAAAAGGCGGAACAAAGCTTAAGCCAAAGTGCATGCATGCCTCACAGGACCTGAAAGGCAGGTTTGTTATCAAACTTTGATACTTGCTTTTGAGCTGACTCTATTCCAAATGCTTGCGGTCCGTCATATGATACTGTATAGTCCAGTGATAATCTCATGCTGCAGGAGACAGCGGCTTTAATTATTTGAAGTACCTTTGTGTACTAAATACACCTTCAAGACGTTAAATCTAGTGATCATTGAAATGCAATGTTTTCAATTGTACAACCTACAATCCGTCTATGTGTTTGCTAACGTTCATTAATATTGATCAGCTAAACCATATGCCAGCCAATGATTAAGTCTATTGGGGGGAGCACATCACAAGAACCAATATAAATCTTTGCGATTCTGCTGATGTCCATCAACATAGGTCAAAGTGCATCAAGGTACCTTAAAACGAAAAATTGAAAGTTTAATTTTTAAGATTTTAATTGTCCTGAAATTTCTTTTTCGTCCGTTGAAGATCTTTTATTCTTGGGGCTTCCACGCGGCCAGGGGGTGTGAATCGTATAATATGGGATCACTGAGCGTGGTCTTGACAAACCTGATTCCTTATCACTTATTGCAACACCGGGAATGCTAAGTCAGAATTTCTGCGCAAGGAACAAGTCAGAGTGCATGGACCTAGTGTTTTTTTTTTAGTTTAGCTGGTCTTAACTTCGAAGCTGGCGAAAAGCCTTAAGATGCTGGCCACAGTGAAGCTAGAGCATCGCCACCTACTCCAAAGACCGCTTGTAATATCTGCCTACTTTACCAAAAATGCACTTACATGAATTGTACATAAATCTGAACTCCTGAATTTAGTTGTATCCTAGTTGTATGTTATCGTAGGAAAGTTTGAAAAAATCGAAGTTGGCTTTTTTAATTGGCTTTCAAAACATACCGAAATGCGTTAGCTTGCTGCAGTACAGGGGGTTTTATATATTGAAGCGTCTTGACCACATAAGCTAAAATTGGCACTAAGCGTAGATAACAATAGAAGTATACACTAGAATATTTCAACAACCTAGCTTGGTTAGATTCTGAGAAAAAAAACCGCACATTTGTGAAATTTTAGAAATTTTGTCCAATGTAGCACTTTTTTAAAATTATTTCACTCTGCAAGCCAAGCAAGACTCTATCAAATCATGTGATAGTGTGCAATTTTTTTATATACAAAAGGACTGTGGTGGTAGCAGCTGCCGTATTTTTTTTGTTTTCGAATTTTCCGCGACTAGCTCAAAGCAACAGTGACCCGATGCGGCTTTGAAACTTTTTTTGAGAAAGGGACAACTTTGTTTCAGAAAGTAACACTTCACATATTTCCCCCTGTTCAAAAAAAGCTATACATCAAATGTTTGCAAAATAACGATGTAGACCGGACGCTCAAGTTCGATCTCATGGGAAAACACCCTACTGGTTTGCAAGCTAGTTCGGGGAAGGACCCATCAAACAACCCGTGCTATACAACTTTTATTTGAGTGAGCTGTAATCTCAGATAATATTTGTGCATCAATTCATCGTCTCTCGGGGTGTAGTCGGGGGGATTTAATTGTACTGTGCAAACCGTGTTCGCAGGGCTCAAAATCGAAACGAATACAGACCCTTTGTGGAAGGCAGGGTTCACAGATTTGAAATGCATATAGCGACCCATCTGGGTGCTTTTTCTGCACGTGCTGAACGCAAAGAATTTTCCTTAACGCTTGAAGAAGATGTCGGGGAATGGAAGCTGCCCGTGTTTCTCCTGCTCGGCGATAAATTTGATTGCACCCTCCATGATGTTCAGGTTTGCTGTGAATGCAGTCAGTGCCCCTTCATTCATTACGCGAAAGCAATCGTCCACGTAACGTAGAAAGCTTTTAGGGTAGTTAAGACAGCGACCACTACACTCCAGGCACCATGTAATCAAAGACAACGGAAAGGAAGACATTAGAAATGAGCGCAGCACAGATCGACGAGCCTGCCGGAAAAATTTGCATCAGCAATTAAAATCAAATGAGTGTGGAAGTGAATGTTCAAGAACTTGAAACCCTCTCAACACTTCAGTAAGAATACCACATTCGCATACACAAATAATAGAATAGATAAGCATTAATTACACTTTTAAGTGTCTTGCAAATGGCTACAGAAAAATGTGAATGGGCATTGCGTTGACCTTGCAAGCGTAGGAAGGCACGACTGCGGACGACTGCGAAACTAATAAGCACAGGGAAGGAATATGCGAGCAACCTTGGACACCATAATTTACCTTTGTTCTGAAACTCACTCAGCGGTAATTTGGCAAATCAAACACTTGGACAATAATAACTTGCAAGGGTAAAGCAAAAAAAAATACAACAGCGAGCTTCCATTTTTTTCAGAAACAGCTATATGAACTGTAGTAAAAAATCTAAGCGCATGGCACACATTTTTTATAGAGCCGTAAAATTTGTCATTATGAATTTAACAACGAGGGCAATCTAATACGTCAGTTGAATACTGTAGATACAGAAATAATGTGGTTGGAGGGGCGCAAGCGAAACATCGTTTTAGGATACGGTATAAATATTATGCGGTGATTTATTGCATGGGCAGAAAGCAAAATACGGACTGATCAAAGACATCAACGAAGAACTGTACAGTAGGTAAACGGCCCAGGAGGCGTGCAACATTTAAAGGTTATAGCAATTCCCTACCCGCAAGAATCAAGTTATAGAGTTGTTCATGCCCATCTCGCTTGCATCTTGTTTAGTTAGACAAGCTAGACGCTCGCTTAGTTGGATACGCATTACTCCAAAAATATCGCACAAATCTTAGAATATGGTGTACAAAAACTGCAAGCCCTGAGCAACAAATGAAAAAAGTTCTGTTAGACTTGACGTGATTTAGAAGCACCTCAGCGTAATATGGCATTGGTGCAAAACCGAGAAGCGAGGGGCGTAAAACAGCAATAAATAAGGCTACGTAAAGGAAACAAAGTTAATACATTTAAAAAGTACAATTCTACTTTCTTTAACTGCCAAGATACGCAATCTTCCGGGAAAGGAGTGCCAGCGAAGGCGAACTGACTTAAACATTCACCTAATGCCAATGGTTGAGGCCCCACCCCGTAGGGATCACGGCATCTGGCATCTGGGTATTGTTTCAAGATGCTTGTATAAGCTTTGAGTAGCACTTGCACTTAGCACTGTGTGTGGCAAGATTTCTTTGCGTTTTCTTCCTCATGCTTTACACGTGCTGTCTCAAGTGGTCGTTGAGACACCCGCCTGGCTCTCCTTTATGGACCCATTTGAACGAAAGCAGAATTTCAGAGAATAGGTAATCCCCACATTTCAAGAATTGATTTAAATGGTTCTTCTCACACGTGTATTCGGGTCCCTTTTTTCTTTACATAGGCACACAGAGTAGTCAGTTTGTTCGTTGTGCAAAAACCGTAGGCACGCCGCCTGCCTTGTGTTCGACCTTCTACAGGGAGTGCGAAACGCCTTGTACGTAACTGTTAACGTTGACTTGACGCCTTGTCCTCCGTGGGACCTTTTGTTTTAAAGTTCAAGCGCAGCCTTTTCGAGACACATTCCACGGAGGTCCGTACCAGCGAAAACGAATACGCTGCCGACCTGAGCCTGCTGACTTTGCAGGTCGGATCTTAGTCATCGTGTGAAGACGACAGGACTTTGGCACTGTAATTTGGCACGGCAACGAAAGCATGCCTTTTTTTACTTCGACCGATTGCCCGACATGATCACGTCTATTATCAAAAGCCGCAAGGTAATTGAGTGCAACACAAATAACAACGCGTCTACAAACAGCTTCTGGTCCGGCTTGATGATTGCTGAAGTGGACAGAGCGCGTTCCACAAATCTATAACTCATGTTAGTTTCTTTTGAACCGGTTTTCTCCAGTATAAACTTTCCTTTTGTTACGCGTGACGTTCCAGAGACAGGGGTAACAAAACGAGTGTCCGGGCGTTTTAATATTGTGACTACAGTAGACGGCTACAGACAGAGCGCCTAAGGTGCTTCGACATTAAAAACACGCGATCATCACTAACGTGAAAACTGTGCAGCTACAAAGCACCTTATGTCAATCGCTGAGGCATTGGATATTACACGAACTCTGGTGTCTCAACATGGCTTCCAGATCCGTTTCTGATTAAGCTTCGTGTAGCACTTGCACTTAGCGCTGTGTGGGGCAAAACAGGATTTGTGCCTGTTTTCCTGCGCCTGGTCTACGCATGCTTTCTGTGCAGTCGTTGACAAACTTGCCCATCTGACCTATACATACTTGTTTGCACGCAAGCGTGATGCAAGCAAGCGTGAATCCACACATTTCAGAAATTGCTCTGTAGTTCTGGTATCTCGAGTAGGCACTGGATCTTTTCTATTAGTGACCATGCCACACGGAGTGGTGTATTTGTTTGACGCAAAAAAAAAGTATACGCAATCTGGCCTTCTATTCAATCTTCTTACGGCGTTTCGAAACGCCTTGCACGAAGCAAATGAAGCATGTGACGCCCCTGAAGTCCTCCTCCAACCTTCGGGTCATCATGTTCGATCGCAGCTTTCTGAATACATATTCCGCGGAGATGCGTAACAATGGAAACGTGATATCCTCCTAATCTGAGCCTGCTTATTAGGCTGTCCAGGCGCTTAGCCATCTTGTGAAAGAGGGACCTTGACTCACATTTCCGTATGGCAGCAATCGCTATAGCTGGTTCCGTATTTCTGTTCCGTTTATGTAGTTGCTGATTTGGAGATCTTCCACCTCTCTAGCCTTTCTTTCTGGTACATTCGTAATACTAAGCTGGTGCGTTCCCATTTGTTGTCAAATCCATCAAACTTTTTCTGAGTTGTTCGGTAGCGGTTGTGGTTGTCTTACGGTCTTGTCTAAGTTCATAGCGATGTTTTTCAAGCAATTGTTTAGGCAGGCTCTACCCGAGTGTACTCTTAAACAGGCCGAATAACTATATCAAGAACAGACTCCTATTTAAAGACGGCGTGATGGGGATCACGGCAGATCTCTCCACATAAAATGCATTGAAACACCTAAGGAAAGTAGTCACGAACACCCATTCATGCCCTCGACGTCCAAGATGGAGTCATGGGCAGGAACTAGTTACGCCTAACACGGTACAAGTAACTAGTTGCTTTTTTCAGTACCTTGTAACTGCAACTAGTCACTTTTGAGTTACAGTAACTTGTAGATGTAAAAGCGTTACTTTGTTATACAGTAAATGCAAGAGAAAATAGTTTAATAATTGGATCTTTCTTGTTTATTCAAACTCGTCCAACAGTAACACTCGCTAAAGGGCGACCTACAGACCACGCTTTCCACATTTTCAGAGTTTCGTCTTTCCATATTATCCCCATTTTTACCTTTACACAACACGGCGTCACCCGAATTTTAGAAGAAAAGCAGCTAAGAAGGTTATTTTGCCATCACGGAACCAAGGTTGGAGGTTGGTCATTAAACGAGCACTGACACCAATTTTCGGCTTTAATATTATTGCACAGTTCACTTCCTTCACTCAACAGAATACACTGGCTGAAATATGAGCAGCCTGCGACGCGAAGAACTTAGTTCAATTGGATCTCATTTATCGCGCCGATGGAGCAGCACGTCGAGCGGCACTCAGCAAATGGACATCAGCGTGACATCACTCCAGGAGAGGAAAAAGAAGTGACGTGCCAGCGCTCGTCAAAAACTCGTGACGTCACTTCACGCGCGCGGCCACAGGAGCGGCGAGCGGGCGCAACACCCTCTCAAGCGGGCGCCGGTGACGTCCGCACAAAGCGGTGAGGTCAGGCAGAGAGTCTGTCATATGCGCCGTTCGGGATGAAAGCGCGGGAATTTGAAACAAACGATTTTCATGCCGTTCAATGTAATTAACTATCGCGCGCTGAAGTAGTTGAAGTGCTGTTTCAGGTTGGCCAGACCATTAGGCGTCGATAAAAGCAATAAAAGTGTAACAAAAAATTTTCGTGTCAGTGCTCCGTTAAAGTGGTATTTTCAAACTTTTTCTTTTCCTGGAGAAGAGGGGAAACAAGAAAAAAAACTCGGACACAAAAATGTCTGCGCAAAAAAAAAGGCGTGTACAGAGAGAACAAGAGAACCCGCAATGTGATCTCTGCCGAATAGGACTCTGGTTTAACGTTGTATATTGAAGACCACGGCAATGCGGCGTACTGGAAACTGCGGGCCCATAATGACGCAAAGTGTGCATCACAAAAAAAGTTTATATACCAAAATGGGGCGTGCACAACGATTTTCTGTTCAGGCTTGAGTTTGCCCCCTTCTAGGGTTTCGTCGTCTATGGTGCTACTAAAGTCACTAGCGTATCTTATTAAGTGTTAAGTTTTAATTATTAAGTCTTAATTAAGTGTTAAGTCTTAATTATCAATATTAAGTCTTAATATTGCCGCGATCCATGTACGGGTTTCTTTATTTATTGTTTGTTTTTAATGCCCGGCCGCGCCCGGCTCTGTTATCTGAGTCCCATGCGAAGCGCGTGTTCCATTCTTTATTTTTATGCCGCACGGGCTATCTCATTCAGATAAGCAGAGTAGTTCGCCCTAATGGCGCTAGCCCAGAATAATCTTCTTGGATCTACTATGTTCTCGATACGAATCGACGTTTCGAGACCCACGCGCGCCGAAAGATAAAAAGCCTGCAGTGCGGACGCCGGGGCATTCGATTCGACGACACTCGCCTGTCAAGTCACTTTGTTGACCGCTGCTTCGCCGCCTCTGTATTTTTTTGAGTTGTTGGGGGAGCACAAGTTTGCTCCAATAAACGTGTTTCTCATTCAAGACAACTGCATCGTCCTTGTCTTCGTGACATCTGGTAAGGTGCGGGGTACCCACCCTTCATGCCCACTACAACCTAGGGCAGCCGCCAAGCCAGTCCAACAAGAGCCAGCCTCCGCCTGCAAGATTTGCCACCCGAGTTCGGTTTGATGCCAGAAGGGCCCAAGAAAAGGAACGCTGCAACCAACACCATGGTGCAAGAAACAACGTCGCCAATCGTCCTGCAGCAGTCCCGGGAACCGCCATCGTTCCGGGGAGCCCCCGCTGAAGACCCCAAAGAATGGTTGGAGAAGCTGGAGCGCGTCCGAATCTTCAACAGGTGGGACGACGAAGAAACTTTCCGGCATGTCTTCTTTTACTTAGAAGATGCTGCTCGAACTTGGTTCGAGAACCATGAGAGTTCTTTGATCGACTGGACTCACTTCAAAAGGGAGTTCCTTAAGACATTCACTACCGTTGTGAGAAAAGGGCGAGCTGCGCTTTTGCTTGAAACTCGGACACAACACCCCAACGAAGGGGTCGTGATCTTCGTTGAGGAGATGAAGCAACTATTTCGCCGCGCGGACCCTGAAATGACGGAAGAAAAGAAGTTACGCTTCTTGATGCGCGGTGTGAAGGAGGAGCTGTTTGCTGGACTTGTCCGCAACCCGCCCAAATCCCTCGCTGAATTCGTGACCGAAGCCAGCACGATTGAGAAGGCTCTAGAAATGCGTGCTAAGCAGTGAGACCGGAACTTTGTTGGCGCGGCCAGTGCGAACTACGTCGACAACGTGCGGATTCTGGCTGATAGCCTACGCGAGACCATCCGCGCAGTAGTGAGAGAGAAGCTGCGGAACCTTTTCCCGACGACGCCAACACCCCAAGTCGCTTGCCTAACTGACGTGATCCGGGAAGAAGTTCAAAACGCTTTGGGAACTTCTGTGGCATCCAAAGTACACTGCGAGCCCCAAGCTATGACGTACTCCGCGGCTGTTCACCGACCCCGCCCTGCTCCAACACGTCGTCAAGAGGCACGTCGTCAAGAGGCCCCGCCTTACCGCCGCCCACTGTCACCCGCCCGACCCCCGGTAGCACAAACCCAGACGCCGAGGAAGACTGACGTATGGCGAACACCGGATAATCGTCCTCTGTGCTACCACTGCGGAGAGGCCGACCACATCTACCGTCGCTGCCCATACAAGAGACTCGGACTACGTGGTTTCTCCGTCGACGCACCACACCCCCGACCCGGCCAGCACCCATCTGAGATTGAAGAATACCTGTCGAACACCAGCCGTGGACCAGCCCGTTTCAACCGTTCGCCGTCGCCCTACCCGTACCAGTCGCCGGACCTCCGTAGCAGTGCTGACTTCGCACGGCGAAGGTCTCCCAGCCCACGCAAGGGAAACTAAAGGCGGCAACTTCTGGAGGTGAAGTTGCACTACGGCGAAAAACTGGAAACCCTCCAACGACGCAAGGACGCGCTGAAGACAGTGATTCACGACATGCCCTCATCCCGACGACCCGACCTAACCCTGACGAGACTCCCGAACACGACAACAGCTACACGGCGCGACGCGTACCCGACCTGACCGAGACGTCCGTTGAGAAGACGACGACAACGATGATGCACAGTGCCCGACTATCAACACGTACAAGCAGAGATACGACGCCCCGACGAACCCGGAACTCGAGGAAGACTGCATCTGACGTCAAGGTGTCCATCGACGGCTTTGACGTAGTCGCCCTCGTAGACACGGGAGCTGACTATTCGGTAATGAGCGGACCATTTGCGTCTAAACTGAAGAAAGTTAAGACCAGATGGGACGGTCCGCACATACGCACAGCAGGAGGCCACCTCGTGAGGCCAAGTGGAACGTGCACATCGCGCGTCACCATAGACGGCACAACGTACCCTGCGGCGTTCGTCGTTCTGCCTAACTGCTCCCGCGACGTAATTCTTGGAATGGACTTTTTGATGGACAACGGTGCAATAATCGATCTGCAGACTAAGTCAATAACTTTCCCCCCCCATCACTCCATCACGCCGGAACCGAACCCCGAACGACGTGCTGCTGTAAGGATTGCCGATGATCATGTCATCCTGCCACCCCGCGCAAGCTTGATGGTCGCAGTCTACTGTGAAGATGCTGCTCCTGACGTCGACGCTATCGTAGACACTGATCAAAGGGTGCTTCTCGACCGTGGTGTGTCTGTCGCAAGAGGCATTGCGTGCTTCAAGGAGCACCAATCCCACATTTTGGTTACTAATTTCACCGAGGAGTACCAGTATTTAAACAAGGGCGCGGCAATTGCATTCCTCGAAGAAACGTAAGAAGCAAGTGACGTGATCGCGGTCGCCGACTTTAAACGCACACACGTAGAAACCTTCAAGCTCCCGCAGCCATTCCACGTGAATCCGGCGCTACCGCAAGAACAACGGAAAAAATTATTGGCTTTACTGCGTCGCTATAGCGAATGTTTTTCGTCGAGCGCAAAACTACGTCAGACCCCTCTAGCGAAGCACCGAAAAATAACCGAAGATGGAGCCCGACCTACCCGACAGTCACCGTACCGCGTCTCTTCACACGAACAGGAAGCCATCCGGACTCAAGTCGACGACATGCTCAGCGACGACATTATACAGCCATCGAAAAGCCCCTGGGCTGCGCCCGTCATACTCGTAAAGAAAAAAAGACGGCACATTAAGTTTTTGCGTTGACTACCGGCGACTGAACAAAATCACGAAAAAGGACGTGTACCCCCTCCGCCGAATCAACGACGCCCTCGACCACCTCTGCCACGCGAAGTACTTCTCATCGATGGACCTGAAGGCCGGCTACTGGCAAATTGAAGTGGACGAGAGAGACCGAGAGAAGACTGCATTTATAACACCAGACGGCCTATACGAGTTCAAGGTGATGCCGTTTGGGCTGTACACAGCACCAGCGACGTTTCAAAGAGTCATGGACACTGTGCTAGCTGGCCTTAAGTGGCACACCTGCCTCGTATACCTAGACGACGTAGTGGTATTCGCCCGGACTTTCGACGAACGCCTTGAAAGGTTGGAGTCTGTACTCGAGGCCATTCGTACGTCGGGGTTGACGCTGAAGCCTGAAAAGTTCGCATACGGGGAACTCAAGTTCTTGGGCCACGTCGTCAACGCCGCGGGAGTCCTACCTGACCCGGCAAAAACTTGAGCCATTGCGATCTTCCCAAGGCCGAAAGACAAGAGAGAGAGAGAGACAAAAATTTATCATACTGGTGAGCAGGAGGATGTTCGTAGGGCCTCCACCCAGTGAGAGGCATCCTTATTCCAAGATACCTTGGAGCTGGCTCGCCGTCCGGGCCCGTACCACCAGTCGGCGCTGGTTCGAGAGCTCGGAGCTGGTCAGCTGTTCTACCCACTGCTCATAGGTAGGGTTGGGATTTGGGGTTACAGTGGGGGTCCGTTGGCACTCCCATACCACTTGGTATAGGGTACCAGCAACAGGGCAGAAGTTACAGGTGGCAGGTTATTGGGTGGGGTACATAGCGTTTAGTAGTGTGTTATGGGGATACGAATTGGTTCGTAGGCGCCGGAAAGTGGTTTCTTCGTCGCGCGATAATTGTGAATGAGGTGGCGGGAAGCGACGGCGGTCGTTTTTGTAGTGAGCTAAGATTTCGGTGTACGTGTGGAGTGGTGCTGGCTTTGAAGCAGTTCGGTCGTTGGTTTCTCCCTCTGAGGTAACGGCCCGGTATGTATGAGCACGGGCAGCGGCGTGTGCCGCCTTGTTCCCTTGGAGGGACTGGTGGACGGGTGACCAGATGATAATAATTTCTGGTATGCGGGCAATTAAAAAGTTTCTGCAGCCAGTCTGTGAGTCAGTTATAACAGTAATAAATCACTTGTCTGTTGTTGCAGCAAGGGCGATGGCACACTCCTCAGCAGTCTCGATGGAAGTGGTGAGAATGGTTGCTGCTGCCAGTTCTGTGCCTTGCGTGTTAACGACACAGGCTGCAAGCGCTTTCTGATGAGGGTACGGCGATGCATCGGTGTATCGAGTGCATGATAGATGGTGATTGTCCTTATGAATTAATCGAGCTCGTGCCGTGCGCCGTTGTTTGTTGAAAACCGGGTGCATGTTTCGGGGTAGAGGGGCTACGCGGATGTGTTGCCGAATGTCTGCTGGGATTCCAATCTTCTGATCCTGTCGTGGTGGGACGTTGTAGTGAAGACGGAGAAGTGTCTCTCTTCCCGTGGGCGTGATCTGTAGTCGGCGTATCTGAGATGTATGGTGGGCCTCTTGTATTTCTTCCCAGGTGTTGTGGACCCCTAGCTGCAAACGTTTCTTGTTGGCCGTGCTTATTGGTAGCCCCATAGCGGTCTTGTAGGCCTGGCGTATGGTGGCATCGAGTTTCCGTATTTCTTGTGGTCTGAGGGACAGGTATGGCGTGCCCCACGCTATCCTGCTGATAAGAATGGCTTGGACCATGCGTAGGGTGTCGTGTTCGCGAAGTCCGAAGCGACGATTGGAGACGCGGCGGATGATGCGCAATAGCTCGTTAAGTGTGCGCTGTAAGTGTGGTATGGCTTGCAAGCCAGATCCGTCTCTAGGTATTATGAGGCCCAATATCCGAAGGTGGGGGACGTTAGGGACAGGGTGATTATTTATATATAATTCTGGTTCTGGTATTCCGTGTGCAGTCTTGCGGGTAGTTCTCTTGCTGAGCACAAGTAAACCGGACTTTTCGGGGGCGCACTCCAGTTCTCTGGATTGGAGATATCGTTGGGCGGTGTCAATTGCCATTTGAAGTGCCTCTTCGTGATCTCCGATTTATCCAGTGGGTGTCCATAGCGTGAGGTCGTCCGCGTAGAAAGCGTGTCGGAGATGCGGAATATCTTGGAGCAAGGGTGGGAGGTCCTTCATGGCAAGGTTAAAGAGTAGGGGTGAAATAACCGAGCCTTGAGGTGTTCCTTTGGGAATTGCTGGAAAAGGGTCAGATCGCAGATGGCCGATGCGCACAGTGGTGGTTCGGTTGGTAAGAAATGCCGCAACGTAGTTGTAAAGTCTGGGCCCGCAGTTGGTAGTAGCTAGCCCTTGTGTGTGATATTGTCGAATGCCCCTTTTATATCAAGTGCGACAATGGAATATTTGTGGTTGTTTGCGAGTTTCATTAGTATGTCTTCTTTAAGCTGTAGCAGAATGTCTTGGGTAGAGAGATGGGGCCGAAATTCATACATGGTGGTTGGAAAGTAGTTATTGTTCTCTGTGTAATGGGCGAGACGATTGTGAACCATTTGCTCGAGACGTTTGCCCACGCACGATGGGAGAGAAATGGGACGGAGGTTTTTGAGTGTGAGGGGTTTTCTGGGCTTGGGAATTAGCGTGATATCGGCATGCTTCCACTGTGGCGGGAGAGTTCCTTTCGTCCAGTGTTCATTCATATATGTGAGCAGATTTTCGAGGGCGATAGGGTCCAGATTGCGCAGAAGTTTGTTGGGGATCTTATCCTGTCCAGGAGTGGTGTTCCTTCTTTGGCCGTGTATCGCGGCTTCAATTTCTTGAATGGTGAAAGGCGTATCCAGCTCTGGGTTCGGTTGACCAGTGTACTGCTGTGGCGGCAGTGCCTGTGTCGTGGGCTGAGCTTCGAATGATTTCTACAGCTCTTTCAGCAGGTCTTCATCTGTTCCGGGGTGGTTATGGATTAATTTTTTAAGGTTGTGCGCAGCCGTGGCTTTTGATTCTTCGGAGCCCATAAGTGAACGGAGAAGGTGCCAAGTTCTCCGGGTGCCGAAGGTTCCCTGGAGCGTATTGCAGAATTGGTTCCAATTTTGCTGGCTTAGTTGTCGAGCATATTGTTCTGCTTCTTGTGTGAGCAAGGCTATACGAGTGCGTAGCTTCCGGTTGGTCTTACGCCTTTTCCACCTCTTGAGAAGGCCGTTTCTGGCGTCCCATAAGTGTTTGAGGTGATTGTCTATGGCCGGATTGTCTTCGGTGAGAGGAAGCTCTTTTGTGTGCTTTGCGAATGTCGTGATAATCTCAGCGGCCCAATCCTCAATATTTTGGATTGACTCAGTAGGCGAATCTTCTCTGAAGGCGTTCCAATCAGTAAGTCTGGCTGTCCCAATACTTTGCCTGGCGTTTTTGTGATGAGTGATTTGGAGTTCCATAATGTGGTGGTCGCTTCCTAGTGTTTCGTCTAGGCAGGTCCATTCGTCATTCTTGGCGTTATAAGTTAGGGTTAGATCGGGTGAAGTATCTCGGGAGACGCTGTTTCCAATGCGTGTGGGTGTGTCTGGGTTGTTGCATAGATGAAGACGATGCTGCTGAATTGCGTCATGAAGTTGAATGCCTTTCCGATTGTTGCGATGGTAGCCCCACATCATGTGATGGGCATTAAAATCTCCTAGTATTATTAATTTATGTCCCTTAGTGCGGAGTTTCACTTCTCGGAAGAGCTTGTCAATTTCTGACAGGAGAGCCGCGGGTGGGCTGTAGATGTTCAGGACGAATAGACTTGAGTGCGTGTTTTTTCTGGGGATGACCTCCACGAAGTTGTAATCGATGCTGGTGGGGAGGGTGTGTTGTTGGGCCGTTTGATCGGTGCGGACGAGGATATCGGTGCGGGCAAGGGTGTCTGCAGTGTATATCGTATATTCTCTGAGGGTGACGTTGGTGGTGTCTGTTTCTTGTAGAGCGATGATATCGGGTCGGTGTTGTTGAGTGAAATGAAGGAGTGATGATTGCTTGCTACGGTATGAGCGACAATTCCATTGCCATACGAGGGTGGTAGGTGGGGTGGCGGCTTTAGGCGGAGAGGAAGGGGGCGTCCCCATCATCTTTGAGTGGTACTGTTCTCCCGGTGGGATGTGGGCGAGAGCCTTCTTTGGGTTTCTTCCGTTTTTTCCTCTTGGTAATTTCTAGTGCGGCAACGCGCTTTTTCCTCTGGGTAATTTCTAGGGCGGGAACACGTGTGTCAACCGCTTGAATTTTTGCGTTCAAGTCCGAAAGAAGTCCGTGGATGTAGCGTTTGAGGTTTTCAATCATGGGTGAAACGACAGCTGGAATGGGGGCGCTCTCAGTTGTTGGATTGGTTGGTATGGTTTCTTGGGGTGAAAGTACAGCTGGGACGGGGGGCGCTTTCTGTTGTTTGTGTGGTTGCTATGATTTATTGGGGCGGTTGTGTTGACGGTTGAATTTGTGCACGGAGCTGAGCTATGTGCTCCTCGAGAAGCGCGAATTTCTTAGTGTTTTCGGCGAGTTTCTCGCGGAGTTGGGCGTTTTTCTTTTCTAGTTTAGAATATTGGGGGTCAGTGGGAGGGGTGGGTGGGGACTTCGTACATGCAGGGAGGGGTGGGAATTGATCTAAAGCGGTGGGTGGTACAGCGGCCACTGCCGACCAGCTCACGTGCGGGGAGACCGGGCGCAGTGGTTGTGCAGTCCTTGGGGCTTGCCGCTGCTGGTGGGTCGAAGAATAGCCAGTCGTTGCGTGCGATGTGAGGCCTCATTCCCGGACCCGGATGGGAGGCGGTGGTGGACGCAGCTTCTTGCGGCAGTCTCGGCTCGCTGTCGGGTGGTCAAGTCCGCAGAGCTTACACGTCGGCACGCACTCGTGGTCATCGGCAGGATTCTTCACATGGCACTGCGCGCAGACTGGTGTATCAGGATTAGGACACACATCTTTACGGTGTCCGAGTTGCCCACACACGGAGCAACATTGGATGGTTTGCCGGTAAGGGCGGCATCGCGTGAGCATTCCGTAAGCCTTAACGTAGAATGGGACGTGCAGACCTTGAAAGGTGATGACTACCGAGCTTGAGGCTCCCAGCATGAGGGCGCTGATGATGCGTGGCCCCGTGGTCGCGATAATAGAGTGCAGTTGGTCTTGCGTAGTGCCTTGATCGATGCCGTGAATTACGCCGCGAACGGTTCCCGGGATGTTTTTTAGATACGCCATTACTTCGTACATTGCGGCGCCAAGCTGTAGTGTGGTGATGTTTCGCAGAGCTTCGAGGCAGGCCTCGTCTGGCGTACTGGCAACGATAAGATTTTGGGCAGCTTGAGGTTGGATCGTCACTTGCGCGAAGAAGACATGCTCAGGAATGCGACTTGCGCGTTGGATGCTTTAGGTGATTTGCCGATCGTGCCAGCCAGAGGTTCGGAGTCCCGAGCGTGGGCGAAATATGACTTTACAGTCAGTCTCGGGGAGTCGGGGAGCTGGCGCCGTGCGTGATGTAAATGGCTGCTTACTTGTCGACGGCTGCTTGCGGTGTTTCAGGTCATGCCGTTTTCGCAGTATTTGTTGCCACGGGTCGTCTCGGGGCAGTGTTCTGCCACTTAGCTGGTCGAAATCCTTTGTGTCTTCGGGCGCTGCACTTGCGGTGGTTGGTTGAGCGGCTGGATGCTGCTCTGCTTGCATGGTGGAGAGTGGCTGGCGAGTCGACGTCCGGTACCCCGGCGCGGAGGTGACGGCAGCCCGGCTAGGCGGTGGTAGGCCTAGCCGCGGCCGTCAGCGTGGCTGAGGCTTCAGTGGCGATTTTGGCAAATGGTAGACCGGCCGAGGTCTTGCGTGGTACCAATACGTTCGTAGTGGCTTTACCGATCTGTATAGAGCAACGGTAGGGGTGATTTAGCTATTTGGCCGCCGAAAACAGAGGTTAAAGCCGGAGCACATGCGAGGCAGGTCTTGTTCGGAAAACGATGATGATGATTCTCCCAAGACAAGAAGGGCATGCGAAGATTTCTCGGGCTGTGCGCATATTACCGGCGCTTCGTCGCAAACTTCGCACGCATTGCAGAGCCACTCACGCGCTTGACGAAAGATAGCACCCCTTTCAGCTGGGAAAACGACCAAGAAAAAGCATTCTGGGAGCTGCAAAAACGCCTGCAAAGCCCGCCCGTGCTCGCTCATTTCGATGAAAATGCCGAAACGGAAATGCACACGGACGCCAGTGATATAGGCTTGGGTGCCGTCCTTGTCCAAAAGCAAAGCGGCTGCGAAAGGGTAATCGCCTATGCCAGCCATGGTCTGTCGAAAGAGGAGAAAAACTATTCTGCCTCTGAGAAAGAGTGCCTGGCTATTATATGGGCGATTTCAAAATTTCGCCCATACGTGTATGGAAGGCCATTCAAGGTTGTAACAGATCACCATGCGCTGTGTTGGCTCGCCAATTTGAAGGACCCCTGTGGCCGTCTTGGGCGGTGGAGCTTGCGCCTGCAGGAGTTCGACGTTACAGTCGTTTATAAATCCGGCAGGAAACACTCCGACGCCGACTGCCTGTCCCGCGCCCCCGTCGACCCACCACCACAAGACTCTGATGAAGACAGCGCGTTCTTCGGGATCGTGACGGAGAGCGACCTAGCCGCCCAGCAGCGTGCCGACCCCGACTTACGCGTTATAATCGAGTACCTCGAGGGATGCAACGTTGCCGTTCCTAGAACCTTCAAATGCAGCTTACCAGCATTCAGGCTGAGAAACTCCGCCCTCGTGAAGAAGAATTTCAGCCCTGCAACAAGAGCGAATTACCTTCTCGTCATACCCGCGGACCTTCGTGACAAAATTTTTGAAGCGTGCCACGACGACCCGTCTTCCGGACATCTCGGTACAGCCCGCACTATTGGAAAAATCAAGGCAAGGTACTACTGGCCCGGCCTTACCTCTGACGTCACCCACTACGTCCGGAGCTGCCGTGACTGCCAGCGACGAAAAACGCCGCCGACAAGACCCGCCGGACTTCTGCAACCGATCGCCGTCCCATCGAGACCATTCGGACTGTCGTTTTATTTTAGCATCGGGTCGATGCACTCTTGGAGGGGGGTAATGCCGCGAACCATGTACGGGTTTGTTTATTTATTGTTTGTTTTTAATGCCCGGCCGCGCCCGGCTCAGTTATCTGTGTCCCATGCGAAGCGCGTGTTCCATTCTTTATTTTTATGCCGCACGGGCTATCTCATTCAGATAAGCAGAGTAGTTCGCCCTAATGGCGCTAGCCCAGAATAATCTTCTTAGATCTACTATGTTCTCGATACGAATCGACGTTTCGAGACCCACGCGCGCCGAAAGATAAAAAGCCTGCAGTGCGGACGCCGGGGCATTCGATTCGACGACACTCGCCTGTCAAGTCACTTTGTTGACCGCTGCTTCGCCGCCTCTGTATTTTTTTGAGTTGTTGGGGGAGCACAAGTTTGCTCCAATAAACGTGTTTCTCATTCAAGACAACTGCATCGTCCTTGTCTTCGTGACAAGATCTTTCCACGTGCAATTTTGAGTGTTCTCATACATACGAAACCATCAGTAAATAAATTCTACACACTTGGTTTGTTAACTATTAGTTTATAGTAACCAAAAGTAACGACGTTACTTTTACCCAGTCGCTGTAAATGTAGAAAATCCTTTCGGAACTCTGTAAATGTAACTGTTATAGAGTTACGTTTTCGGCTTAGGTGACTGTAACTCTAGTACAGTTACGTTTTCTCTGACAACCTGCCTGTGGCTGCCAAGTTGCTGTTTCACATGCATCACGCGTGCATTATCAAAGAACTCCGATGTGAGGTAACAAGGTGAACTGAATTTTCTTCTTCAAAAAAATCTTATCAAATGCTATTGCAACCCAAGTCACACGGCAAGGGCTACTTACGTACAGGCCAGAGCTTAGCAGAGAGGGCTGAGATGCGCGTTTAAAATTTGGAAAGGAGGAGGAGCGTAGAAACTCGCAATTTTTTTTAATTCTTAGGGGTGCGTGCATCAACATTATTCCTATCGCAGCTTCTGACAAAAAGGTCAGATTTTTCCCGCGAGATGTCATGCATATGATATTCATACACAATAAAATTAGTCGCAATCTTGCGCTGTCTTAGTTGGGTTGTCTTTTCCGTGTCCTTTTTCGCGGTGATATTGCTGAATAATGTACTAAAACGTCCAACTCGCTCATTCGATAATAAAACCGTGGACACAGAATCAACGGAACACCATTGATATATTGATTCATGTTCTATTGTATCCACAACATTATCAAAATACCTCGCGAAATCGCAGCGGAAATCACAAGATACAATATTACATTATATTTTTCAGATACAAGGGCAAAGTACTTCAACACTATTGAACAATTTTCTTTTGGTTCTGGTTTTGCAAGATAATAGCATGAACTTCGGATGAAGTTGTTTAACCAGACTTCAATGGTGTCTGATTCAAGATAATGGAAATACGGACATTCCCGTCCCAGTACATTGCAGAGATGAGACTATTCCCTTATAATGTACTGATGATGCAGTGAGGATGTGGCGTGGGAAAAGCACGCGGCAATAGGGCACGCGGTAAAAGAGCCCTGACATGACAACGCAGCGTGAAAGGGCAACGCGAGAAAAGGACCTTCAAAAAAAAGCGCAGGAAAACAAAACAGCACGGGAAAAGAAGGGCACGCGTCAAACGCGCTAAGCATAAAATCAGGACTACGACAAAAGAGCACGGTTTTAGGAAACGCCTAAATGAGCAATTATTTAGAACTTTTACTTGTGTAGAAACGCTTTGGTGTGCACAACATGCTATCTAAGAGCCCTCTTACTGTTCTCGTACTACTTTTTCTCCATAAAACGTGTTGCCATTTCTTCACCTTCGGAGAACAGAGCTTATGCTTGTTAAAACACAAGCTCACATGTTACAGCTATACCGCAAATAAAGTGCTATTTTTTTACACTTCTTTAATATATTTGTGTTATTTCTCACCACAAATCCTCACCTCGGTAGGCCTTCAAGTTTTATTTACTTATTATTTATTTATTTATTGCAAACGGCGGGCCGTTAGAGGTCAATAGAGGGGGATATTAATATATTATTCAAGGAATACAATGCGAACATGAATACAGTGAAACACACTCAGCAAAAAACGTTTCAAATGAAATGCGGACTCTAAGAGACCTTCCAGTGAAATAAGCAAGACACGTCATTTCGAACGAAATGTGGACTATGTAAGAGAATTTAAGTCAGCTATTTTACAAGAAACAAATGACAACATCAATGTGTCCGTTCTAGCGATAGGAGGTGTTAGTGAATAATGGCGGTGATGACGCGTGGGTCACGTCATTAAAGAGGATGATAAGAGGTGGCGTCTGTAGCCAGCTCTTCTTTGACAAGTTAAGCGAAAAAATCCAGGCGAACTTTTAAAGACGATAGTCTGTCTTGGGCTACTTAAACCCAGAAATTTCGGACAGTTTGTCTGTCCGTCTGTCTGGGACTCGTTTCAGCCACCCGGCCAAAGTTAAACACAATATGCGCAATAGTCGTATATACTCACAGCCAAATCTAAACGACCAAGTCCAGATTTAATGCTCATCCTTGCTAATATTGTTGAGAAAGAACCAGAGATTACGCAAATATAAGACAAAAATTAATACATAAGTGATATTTACAGTGTTCCTATACAAAAAAATCATAGATGCTTGATGTTGAAATAAAATACTACATGTAATGCAGAAAAAAATGTTCACTGCATCGTCTGCTGTCGGATTGGCAATTATTGATTCTGACGGCATTTGAAGAAATCAACCATCTGTTTACATTTTTAGGCAACGACATGGTGATGTTGAAACTCTGCTTGAAAAATTGACATTTTGATTGCACATTCTGTGACGAGAACGCGCCTGCACTTAAGTATTCCAGTTCACTATAGCAAAGTGCTGCCCCGTTTTCTGAGCTCTGAAACCCGCAGGCAGCTAGGCGCTACTGCTGCCATCATAAAATGCCCCTGCCTCCAAAACTCTGCGTGGAAGGTCGGACGGTGTTCTGAACTGCGCCGAGCAGGAGAAAAAACGGCGGCCTGTTCTTTTATAACCCCTCAAGTGTGACTTGGGTGGCCCTTGCTAGAGGGCTACGCTACTAAAAGAAGGTCAATTGTTTACATGCTGCCCGTGTACGCCAAAGACGTACCCGGCGAAAAGCAAAAACAGCCTGCGTCAATCCACTTCTGTATGTTTACATTACGCACACTTATTTTTCCTGATGTTTCGGCGTGGAGTAACTGCCGATCGCCGCATCCAGAATACACGTAGTCCAATATCTCAGCGTGTCCGAATGCACCGTCCCGCTGATAAAACTGTTACCACGAGGGCGCCAGGTCTCTCACAACACTCCTACCAAGGAACCGGTGATGCGAAGTTGATTGATTGAATGATTGATTGATTGATTGATTGATTGAACGTTTATTACCATTTTTCACATGAAGTTTACGAACTCTGTTTAGACCCATAGCCAGAGGCTAGTGCAAGGTACGATAAGAAAGTAATGGACAGAAGCGGGAAATATCAATTACAGGTACTACAGGTATAGCTGTACGGATACTGTTATTATTACTTACGTGTAATAATGACCATGCATTTTTACGCATTAGAGAAGTTTTTTTCTCCTTGAACCATAGGCTGACAGAAAAACAAAACTGCACGTGCGCATATAACAAAAAGTTCCGGCAGATGACTTTGTAGATAAACCCGGAAAGATGAGAGCTCAAATATAAAAAACACAATCGCTATCCCGGGTTTATAAAAAAAAGACTAGGCTTACAAGATTCGCCAGTGTATCTTTGTACAAAAAATAACTATTTACCAACAACGAAATAAAAGCAGTTTCGGCCTGCTCAATAACTTGTTGTTTTAGTTTGACCTGTAGTATTTGGTGACCTTATCGATTCAGTGGTCAAACTATTGCCGGCTTTATCCTTGTAAATTGCATTCATCTCTCCCCATCAACGTCATTTTTTGGCGTCAAGTTAAAGTTAGCGAACGTGAGACTTCTAGAAGGGCGAGAACAGGAATAAAATAAGGATGATTCAAAAGGGTTATTGTTTTTTTTTTCAATACTATTACCAGGACCAGGCGTCTTGTATTCACGCCAAACATCGAAGGGTAGTATTTTCAGCGTTCGAAATAGCGGCCCACTTGGTTCGCGGTGGCAACAGTGACCTATTATTCCTATGGTAGAAGTGGCAACTGGGCTAGTTAGTAATGCATATGGGACATCTTGAAGGCAGCGCACTTAAACACGGATACTAGGGGAAGAATTGACACACCATAGCGCTGACTTACAACTTATTTTTATTAGAACAGACGCACAGTTTATATACTTTAACCTAACCCCATGTGACCACACATGATAAATACGTCACATTCCACCGTATCATTTATAAAACATGACAGGCATAAAACAAACTGAGCGGATCAAGTCGGGTATTATATTTACGTTCCAGGGCGATTTAAAAATTCGAACTCAGTCTCATGTAAATGAATCGACGTCACACTAAAGCACAACTCCCTCTTTTGTCTTATATTATATGCCTCAATAATCTCGCGTGTCTACTTGTCCCTGTGCACAGATATCACCTGTGATCATAACAATAGATCGCACTGGAACGTAAATATAACACGCGCCTTCATCCACTCAGTTTGTTTTATGCCTGTCATGTTTTACAAATGATACGCTGGAATGTGACGTATGTATGATGTGTGGTCACATGGGTTTAGGTTGAAGTATTTAAACTGTGTGTCTGTTCTAATAAAAATAAGTTGTGAGTCAGCGCTGTGGTTTGCAAATTCTTCCCCTAGTGTCGGTGTTTAGGTGCGCCACCTTCTTAATGTCTCTTATTCTTATGGCACGCTTCTTTAACCTCCAAAGAGGATCCAGATCAGAATCATAGGTCCAGGCCCACGATTCCATGGAGTAAGTAAGTGACTATTGATGAATGCAATGTAAAGCGTCCGCAGAAGGCTTTTTTTTTAAACGGCATCCGGCTTGTATATTCGTGTGACAGCGGGAAGCCAGCTTTACACCAACAGCGTTTTTTGGACGTGCCCAGTGAAAGTGTTTATACAGTATAATCCCGAGGTATATAAACGTGTCCGTATGTTGCAGAACGCAGTTGTCAATTTTAATCAGAATATCATCGTGACTAATAATTTTGCGCAGGAATGGGATATAATGTACTTCGCTTTGTTGGCCTTAACCGTTAAGATGTTAGCAAGAAACCATAGTGATTTTGTTTCTCAATTTCGAGTTTACTTGTGTTTGTAACGAAAAACATTGTCGGTCGTACATAATATTGCGGTATCATCAGCGTACTTAATAATTTCGGAAGAGCTTAATACGAAAGGCAAGTTGTTAATATGAAGTGAGTAGAATAACGCACCGAGAACCGATCTCTGTGGTACCCCTATGTTCAGATAGTGCAGTGGGGAAGTGATATCGTTCATCACGACAGGTGGTGCTGTTTTTGATGTAACTAGACAACAGCTCTTAGGCTCGATTACGTAGGCCATATTGGTTCAATTATTGCAAAAGAATTGGATGATCTGCCTCATCGAATGTTTTTTGTAAGTCAAGAAAAACAACTCCCACAAGCGTGTTGTGGTTTAGAACCGTTTTAATCGAGAGAGCCAATGTCAACACTGCAGATGATGTAGAATAATTTGGCCGAAATCTATGTTGCTGAGGACAGAGAACCATGTACTTGGGTAAAAACCTATTTATGCAGTAAGATAGAAGTTTTTTGCAAATGCTTTTACAATGCTAAGAACAGACATCGGTCTATAACTAGATGAATTGGAATGATCGCCATTTTGAGAAACTGGATTACTTTTACAATTTTTACTAAGGATGGATAGGTTTCATTTTGTACACAATGATTAAAAAGATTGCATAAGATTGGACCTAAAATATCTGTTTGCTTCTAACGATTGTGCTCTAATTTGGTCTATTCCAGCATATTTGTTATTTGAAAAAATTTTAATATTGTGAACAACTTCGGCAAGTCCAATATCATCCATCACAAACGTATTGCCGTGAGCCTTCCATTGGTTTGTTTGCTTATACCACCCGGCTGAACCGGTATGTGTTATCTGTGTGCCAGATGAAGCGATTTTTCCATTCTTTACTTTTATGCCGCACGTGCTATCTGTTGTGATAGGGAGAGAGTTTCGAAGTAACTTCAACAGCCTAGAATAATCTCCTTTGTTGTACAGTGTTCTGGATGTTCTCAATTTAATTTGAACCCTCTTCAACCGTCGTTCTCCTAAATTGAGAACGACTCAGCAGGCGATGGAGCGGAAGATGATAGGTGTAACATTAAGGGACAAGAAGACAGCGGAGTGGATCAGCGAACAAACGCGTATTAAGGGCATAGTAGTAGAAGTTAAGAAGAAGAAATGTACGTGGGCAAAGTATTGTTATGCGAAGGCAAGAGAACCGTTGGTCATTAAGGGTAACAGAGTGTACCCCAAGAGTAGACAAGTGTTGCATGCGGCGGCAGAAAGTTAGATGGGCAGATGATATCAAGAAGTTTACGGCGATGAATTGGTCACAGTTGGCACACGACCGAGCTAATTCAGCACGATTTGTTGACGCTCTAGTTGGTCTGATACTTGAAAAGCCATGAGGATTGCGCGGAACGACGACACAAAGAGGAGACAACAGGACGAGCGCATGTGAGAATTATTGGAGAATTGGAGAATATTTGGAGAGGTATTTGCCCTGCAGTGAGCATAAATAGGCTGGTGATGATGATGATGTTGATGATGTTCTGAATGTACAACGACGGTTCGAGGAACACTCGCCCCAAAAGATAACTTCCCGGAGAGCACATGCCGTGGTATTCGATTCGCCAACGCTTGCTTGCGCACGTCTTTTTGCTGACTGCTGCTTGGCCGCCTGTGTACTCTTACAGTTATTGGGGGAGCACAACTTCAATCCAATAAACTTCTTTTCCTTGAAGACAACTGCTTCGTTTTTGGTTTCGTGAAATCTGGTGGAGGTATGGGGTACATGCACCCTAAACCCTCTTCAAGTAGTCAACCAAGCCCAACTCGTGCCAGCCGTCGACAGCAAGGCCTGAAGCCGGAGTTTGAACTACTGCCGGATAAATTGAAGGTGGAAGACGTGGCAACTGGTGCCATGAGCAACGCATGCACAATGACCAAGGCAGCGAGCTCTCCGGTAGTTCTGCAGCAACCCCGAGAGCCACCGTCATTTCACGGGGCGCGTACGGAAGATGCTGAGGAATGGCTGGAGCACCTCGATAGGGTCGGACGTTTTAACAAATGTGATGAAGACAGAACACTCAGGAAAGTGTTTTTCTACCTTGAAGACTCCGCACCCAGTTGGTTCGAGAACCATGAACGTACACTGATGATCTGGGAGTTATTCAAGACGGAACTTTCGAAAACGTTCTCGACTCTGGTACGCAACGAACGGGCAGAGAAGCTGCTGCAGACACGCACGCAGCATCATGATGAAAGCATGCTCGTGTTCGTTGAGGAGTAGAAACGACTTTTTTGCCGCCCTGACCCAGAAATGTGCGAAGAAAAGAAACTAAGGTTTATGATGCGGGGGGTTAAGGAAGAGTCCTTCGCATGCCTGGTTCGCAACCCTCCGAAAACTAAGGCCGAATTTGTGTCTTAAGGGGACGTGCTGAAGAAGAAGCTTCAAATACGAACGAGGCAGTACGACCTCCCAATCAATTATCTGGTTTCGGAGACAGCTGGTGCCGAGGATATTAGCTCTGACACACTACGCGAGATCATCCGTGCAGTGGTGAGGGAGGAGCTTCGAAAACTTTTTCCAGCGACGCCACAACCTCAAGTTGCCTTCCTAACCGACGTGATGCGCGAAGAAGAGAACCCCGCGAGCCCCAAGCGATCACCTACTTCGTGGCTGTTCGTCGACCCCGCTCTGCTCCAACCAGCCATCAAAAAGTCCCACCGTACCGCCGTCCACTGTCACCCGCCCGACCACCTGCAGCCAAAACAAGACTTGGAGGAAGAAAAACGTGGCGAACTCTTCATAATAGTCCGCTGTGCTACCATTGCGTAAAGGCCGACCACATCTACCGTCGCTGCCCCTACAAGACATCCGGTTTGCGAGAGTTCTTCGTTTACGCAACACGCCCCCGACCTGGCCAGCGCCCTACTGAGATCGAATACCTGTCCAACACCAGCCGCGGACCAGCTCGTTTCAGCCGTTCGCCGTCGCCCTACCCCTACCAGCCGCCGAACTGCCCTAGCAATGATGACTTCCCACGTGAAGGTCCTCAAGCCCACACGGGGGAAACTAAAGGCAGCCACTTCTGACGGGGAAGGTTGTGCAACGGCAGAATAACGAAAACAGCCTAACGACGCAACGATTCACCGAAGATAATCATCTACGACATCGCTTCAGCCCGAAGACGCGATTAAACTCTGATGTGATTCCCGAACACGACTACAGCAACACATAGCTACATGTACCCGACATGACCGATCTTGCCGCCGAGAAGAAGACAACGACGATGCTTAGTGCCCGTCATCAACCCACACAAGCCGAGGTAAGATGCCCTGCTGCACCCGGAGCTCGGGAATGTAACCTCCGACGTCCACTTTCTATTGACGGCTGTAATGTAGTCACCCGCGTAGACATGGGAGCCGACTACTCAATAATGAGCAGATCATTCGCGTCTAAGCTGAAGAAATTTACGACCAGATAGGGCGGTCCACCCATACGCACAGCAGGAAGCCATCTCCTAACGCGAAGTGGAACGGGCACATCACGTGTCATCGTAGACGGCACCACGTACGCTGTCGCGTGCGTTAATTTGCCTCAGTGCTCCTGTGACGTAATTATTGGAATGGACTTGGAAGAACGGTACGATAACTCTTCTGCAGAGCAAGTCGATAACGTTTTCGGCGAATCACTTCATGGCGCCTAGAACTGAAACACCGTGCTGCTGTATGGATCCCCTATTATCCCGTCGCCTTGCCACCCCGCGCTAGCTTGATGATCATCGTCTACTGTGAAGAGGCTGCTCCTGACGTAGAAGGTCTTGTAGCGAGAGAACAAAGTTTCTTCTCGACCGCGCTGTCTCCGTCGCAGGAAGCATTGTGCACTTTAAGAAACGCCAATCCAACGTTTCCGTCACTAATTTTACCCAGGAGTACAAGTATTTAACCAAGGGAGCTGCAATTGCGTTCCTCAAAGGAACGCAAGAAGCAAGTCACGTGATCGCGGGCGCCAACTTTGAACGCGCACGTGCAGATACTTCCAAGCTGCCGCATCCTTTCGATGTGAACACGGCGCTGTCGCAAGATAATCGGGTCAGATCACTGGATTTGCTGCGTGGCTACAGCGAGTGGAATGAACCTTCTGGGCCTGTTTCCTACGTCACGATCCGAGAACAAGTGGATTGTCGTAGCGACAGACTACATGACGCGCTACGCAGAGACCACCAATCTTCCGAGGGGGACTGCACAAGACGTCGCGAAGTTCTTCATAAACCAAGTTGTGCTGCGATATGGAGCCCCTGAAGTCCTAATTACGGACGGCGGAACGGGCTTTACTACGGTGCTTATGCAAGGAATATTACGCTAGCTACACCGATCACCTAAGAACGACAGCGTGCCACCCCAGATCGAAAGGAGTTACGGAAAGTATCAAATCGCGGATATGCTGCCTATGTACGTCGAAGTTGAACATAAGACTTGGGACGAAGTCTTTCCGTACCTCTGGTTTGCGTACAACACGGTTATCTAGGAAACTACGCCGATGAAACCGTTTGAGCTGCTTTACGGTAGACGGCCCTCTATGATGCTTGATGCAATGCTTCCGAATGCAGAAGACGATTAACTCAACGCCGACGTCCAAACATACCTTCAGCGTGCAGAGGAGCCCCGCAAGCTCCCTCGAGTTCGTACAACGGCCCAACCACTGGTGGTTGCCGGGCGCTACAACCTCCGACGCCGAGTTGCCGACTACTGCCCAGAGGATCGTGTGTGATTTTGGACTCCCATCCAACGACGCGGACTCAGTGAGAAAATTCTGAGACGGTAATTTGGACCCTATCGGATTGTACGACGTTTTGGCCAACTTACCAACGAGGTGATCTCCGATGATGATTCCGGAACATCACGATGACGCACGCGGCCCGAAGTCATCCACGGGATTTTCCTTAAGCCTTTGCACGCACGATGACTAATTTTTTTGTTTGTTCGCACTTTCCTTTATTTTAGCATCGCTTCGATGCACTGTTAGAGGGGGTAACGCCGCGGACCTTGCATTGGGTTTCTCTGTTTATGTTTTGTTTTAACCGCCCGGCTGCGCTGGTTTATGTTATCTGGGTGCCAAGTGAAGCGCTTGTTCCATTCTTTATATTTATGCCGCACGTGTTTCTGCTTTGATAGGTAGAGCGTTTCGAACTAACGTCAACAGCCTAGAATATTCTTTGATATTCAGTGTTCTCTATGTTTTTCGACGGTTCAAGAAACACTCGTGCCCAAAGATAAATTCCCGCCGAGCAGACGCCGTGGTTCTCGACTCGCCGACGCTAGCTTGCGCACGTCACTGTTGGCTGCTGCTTCGCCACCTGTGTATTCTTAGAGTTATTAGGGAAACAGAAGTTCGCATCAATAAACTTGTTTTGCTTGACGACAACTTCGTCGTCTTTGGCTTCGTGGCAGTATTGCCAAATTTTGTCTGCCAGAGCTTTGCCCGTACCAGAAAAAAAGTGCTGAACACTTCCAAAGTGCTGTTGTGAACGCTGTCAGCAATAACGCGCTGTGATTGATGGCCCCCAATAACCTCGTTTATGATACTCCGTATTGCGTGTATCGCCAGATGCCTCTTGGATGCAGTGTGAGAAGTACTGTTTTTTTGTGCTGTGATTATCATGACGCACTTATTGCATAGTAGCTTGTACTGACCTAAATAGTGGCCGTTTGTTTTTTGGCGTTCCAATAATTGTACCAGAAATTCGTTGTTTTTAGTAGCTGCAAAATCTCTTTATTCTTCCAAAGGCAGATTGGTAATTGGTATGGACGTGTAGGTAGTACGCTACTGCAGTTATTAACTGCGTTTTTAGGAATTCGTATTATGTTGGAAAGCTCAGTATTAAGATCATTGTATTATATATCGCCGAAACTGATTCGCAAGAGGCACTGTCTCAGCATCGTGTAATCTGTCTTGCTAATATGTCGTCAATTTTCTTTATTTTTGGATTATGTTATTAAGTACAACAAAGATTTGAAGGTAATCCCCGAAGGGTTCATTGAACACGGCAGCGTGACTCCGCCATGTCGATTTTGCGACTTTCTTGGCTGTGAGGTAAATGTATGATCAGCAAATTCAACCTCCTCACCCTTTTTTTGAAGCCAGGTTTCCATAATTGCAATGGTTTAAAGCGGCTGCGTATGCTCCGGCATTTGTGCTACAAATATATATAAGTTCTTTCTGCTACTTCAAACATTGCAGTGGAGTATTGACGGGCTCGTATGACCAAGAAGTTGTTGAGCCGGAACATTATTCATTTTAAAGGTGAGCTTGGGTACCTTAAGAAAGTTTTAGGACTGAGAGGACGAGTACACGACTTTGACGAGGTCAACTCCACAGGTTAAGTGAAGAACCTTTGCTTTTTCCGATTTTCTTATTATTATCTTGTCAAAACCCAAGCGAATTTTTAGTTCTAACGCTGTGCACCTATAAATGGCTTTGCCAAGCAAAACTTTGTTTTTTGTTTTCAGGGAACAGATTTTTGCTTACGTAAACTGGTTCCTTTGTTGCAAATACAAGCATCGCCGTGTTTATTAGGTTCATTTTGGCAGCCATCAGGACATTATATCTCGAGTTGGCCTTGCGTTAGACTTAAAAATGGTGTTACGAAACCCCTTCGAAGCTATTCGATAGACTACGTCAATATCCTTGGAAGGAACGTCAACAGCTAGACGGATAGTCAGCGTTTCCACTAGGGCATCGTTTTCTGTAAACGGGACACCGTTCAGCTGGAGGTTATTGTTTATGCCGTACTACTTCAGATGAAGAAGTTTCCTCCCGACGTGTTTCATTTCTCTGTTCAGCCTCTAATTTTTGCGGTGACACTCAAGGCTCTGTTTCTTAACTTCAGTGAGCCCTTCAGCGAAATTGTTTACATCACATTTGAATTCATCGAAACAGTTATTCATGAACTTCATTGAGGGCCTGACAGAAGTTGGTTCCGTTTTGATATCAGTGATTTATGAACCAAGATTCGATACCATGGCTATCAACTTATTCATCGCCTCGATGAAATTCGGCGTCATTTCAACCGGGGCCTTCGTGACTTTTTCAGTGCTATTTGGTACCTTATCTCCGAGGCCCTTTGTAAACTCAGGCAAAGGATCTGTTTTATTGTTACCTCTTGCCCTTGTAAGAGTCAAATACTCCTGGACAACAGTTTCAACCAACAAACAGAGCACTCCAAGAAACTTCAGTACGTCAGCTTCTATTGTGTGCCTTAACGTGCGAACCGTACCTGGAGTGATACATAAAGTGGTTCAGCGACATTGTCGTTCGGCTCCCCGGACCGCTCTAATGTGTCTTAGCTATTGGACGGGTATACATGAGCGACGGGGGCATTACCGGATCCTCTCCAAATGCGCACAAGCCAGAGCGACGTTACGCAGAAGGCGCTGAAGCCACGTGCGTTGGAAGTGACTACGACAGGCCAGCGTGCTGAAGCGATGGCGTCCCTGGTTGCGGAAAGAGATGACAAGTCCTTCGCGTACTATTTGCCCGCTATGCTGCCTTGATACAGAAGTGGTTCAGCGACGTTTTTGTTCGGCCGCCTGGACGATCGATCAATCGATCGATCGATCGTTCGATCAATCAATCAATCAATCAATCAATCAATCAATCAATCAATCAATCAATCAATCAATCAATCAATCAATCAATCAATCAATCATAAATATATAAAATACAAATAAATAAATAAAGAAAGAAAGAAAAGATAAAAAGAATAAACTTCTTTATTTATGTATTTAATAATTTATCAGAGAAACATGCTCAAATATGCTGATACCTCTTTAATATGAATCGGTAAAATACCGAAGTTAAATGTTTCTTCACATTGGAATTTAATGTGTATCCATATGAACTTGGACATCGCTATTTATATTACGTCGGTATGGCACCGTTAGAAGCATCGACGTTAGACACTGGATTGCACGCACAAGAACATTCCGTAAATCCGACTAAAAACACAGCGACACAGACACCCGTCGCGGTGGCTCAGTGGTTAAGGCGGAACGCTGCTGAGCACGAAGTAGTGGGTTAGATTCGCGACCGCGGTGGCCGCTTTTCTGGTGGAGGCAAAAGTACAAACGCTCTTGTGTGCAAAATTTTGGCGAACGGTAAAGATCACCAGATGGTCGAAATTAATCCGGAGCCCACCACTACGGCGCACCTCATCGCCTGCGTTCCGTCGGCGCGTTAAACCCTGCCATCAATGAATCGACTAAAAACACAGCCCTTTGAAAACCGTGTGAACGAAACGGAATCAAAACCTAAAGCGAAAACAGTAGGTTACGGAGTGTGCCGACATTCACCCCCGTCCCGCGTACACGAAGGCGCTGGATTTCGAGGCGCCAACTGTAGGCGTCATTAGTGTCATAATGAAGTACTTCGCTTCACTTCTCCTAGACGGCAACATCTCCTAGACGGCATCTCAATGAAGAAAGTTGCGTGAAAGATATAAGGCGCGTTCTTAGGCCTAGTTATGCTTGAATTCTTAGCACAATGGGGGTACTCCTTCCACTTCCTGCCACCGAAACGAGTGGACCCGGGATCATAAGCTCCGTCAGAGCGGTGACAGCGGCCCAGTCTGGCCGCGGCACCAGAGTTTTTGGCGCCAAAAACGATAACCAGGATTATCATGTTAGTATTCCACGATTGCCACCAGGAAAATATCTGACCAACACAGTATTTTTACATAGTGATATGCGTGCCAAGGCCCTACCGGGTAGAAGATTTTGGATACGTGCTCACGCGTTTGGCACTGCTACCCGATGTTATTGCTCTGAGAGCGTACCACTTGAATCACGTGTAGGCCGTCACCTTCAGCAGCGCGGACGCTGTGAAGAAATGCTGGCCGTCGGGAACGCGAGGTGAAGGAGGGAAAGTGCCTCGTCATTTTTTTGAATAACCAGGACCTCCGTCTGAAGCTGCACTGGCTGCTGCACGGCGTCCTGGATGACGAGGTGCGTTCGGCGTTTGCTCAGTATGGCAGGGTGACCGACGTCTCGAGAGAGCGTTGGCGGGTGCCAGGTTGCCTTTAAAAGGGCTCAACGACGCGACATATCACTATTCGAGTAAAGGGGGGCGCCACGCCGGACGATTTACCAAACCAGCTACGTGTGGGCGAGGAATTGGCGCTTCTGGAGGTTCTGGGTAGGACGCCACTTTGCCTGCATAGCCACAGGCAGGGTCACGTCAGGCATGAGTGCCGCGTTCCTTTTTGCTCACTTTGCCGGTGCTTCGGAAATACAGACAACGAATGCGTCAAGACGTACGCCAGAGTTGCTGGTCCTACTTAGGTCGAGGACAGGTCCGAACACCTCATATATGAGGCTGACGCACAGGAGTCCGCGAGCGGAGGAGCTGCTGGACCCACGTTAGAACCTGAGCCAACTGCTCCCTGTGAGGCTGAAGAAGATATCGCACAGGGTGACGGGATTACACAAGTTGACGAAGGGGTGCCCTGCGCTGCACCTTTTGCTTCAAATGAAGAACGCAGCAAGGTATGTGATGACATTGCCGAGTAAATGGAGGTGCCGGAAGCTGTTGAACACAACTCTTCCGGTACTGTGCTTGCAAAACGGCCACGCAAAGAGACGACGGCAATGAAGATGAAGTGGAGACAATTGCAACGGGTTAACCGACGCTAAGGTTACCGCCTTCAAAGACAGCCGTGTTACGCCGAACTACCTTGAAACTAAAGCCCAACAATCAGACGGATCGGAAAGCTAGTGACAAATCACCGCCGTAGATACGTGGATCTTGCGGACAGTACCGAGTGGACGCGTTGTTTATGTTACAAAGATGCCTCCAATTGAAACGGCGCCCTTCGCCCCAAGAAACTTGAGACTCTCGTTGAGCCTTTGATAAAAAGTCTACGCATTGTGTCATTGGTTTCCTCCTGAGGGCGCTACATTTAACAGAAAATTTACGCGTAGGCACGATTAACGTAAGAGGGCTGGCCTCGAGGAAAAAACAGTACCAGCTTTCGCGCCTTTCCAAGGAAAAGAACCTAGATATCATTGCTGTTCATAAGACAGAAATAGAAAGTGAGGAGCAAACGAATCGAATGGCGCAACCTTTCCGGGAGCGTTATAGTGTTTGTGTATCTCATGCTGTGGGTACAGCGGCGGGATGTGCTGTTTTTCTGCGGTATACTATCAGAATTATTATGGATGAAGTGATTACGTGTGAAACTGGGTGCATGAGTGTATGTTACTTTAGGTTTTCATGTATATGGCGTGTTATCTTTGTTTATGCGCCTAAGAAGCAAAGTGAACTAAAAACGTTTTTTGATCGCCTTGACTGGTACCTCGAAACCAGAGACATGTTGTTATGTTAGTCGACTTTATTGCGTATGTTGTCCTTGCGATATGGTTGGGAAAATATCTGAAATTGATGTAAGTGCGCTACTAGTAAACACAATTTTTCATGAACGCAAACAGGAAGACGTTGCGCTCCTAGTAGCGGAAGATATACCTACCCAGTTCACGCATTTCTAGGACGGAAGTTATGCTTGCCTCGACTGCGCATATATAGATACAGAGCTGCTTATCTTGTGTAGAAATTAATTGGTGGAACATGTTGCGTTTAGTGGCCACAGTCTGGTAACGTTTGACATTGGATCTCAACAAAGTGCCGGAAAGTTTCAGTGGGATCAGTGGGAGTTAAACATGAAACTTCTGCAGGACGAGGCATTTGTCGGTAAACTAAATGACAAGATTAAAATCATTCTACAGGGGAAGGCCGAAGATGCCATCCTATTATGGGAACACTTTAAAGAAAAGGTCAAAATCGCATGAATTGAATACTCCTGCGCAATGAGAGTTAAAGAAAGATACAAAGAGAAAGGGCTGAAATGTCAGTTGGGCCATTTGTTATTTGCAGAGAGCCTACAGCCAGGAAACCACACACACAGTATTAAAGAGGTAAAGGCACAACTCGAGACGCTTGAAACAAAAATTGGCCGTGTATCTCCTCCTTTTGTTGCAAATGTCGACAAAAGACAAAAAAAAGATAGTCTTTATCGACTTTTGCCAAGTAAACGCCTCCCTTCGCTTTTCCGCTCAACTCTCATGTTGTTCCTCTTGCGTCGCGCTCCTCCCAAGGTAAAGACGCCAAAGGTTTGCTTAAATCATTTTAAATTTACCGCGTTCCACTGCTTCAGGCCGGGTGTGTCGATGCCAACGCTGCCGTACAGCGAAGACGCTCGTGAATCGATGCGCCCTACTTCAACGTTTATAGAACCGCGTTTCCCTACTCCACGTGTGTTGCAAGGAAAACGTGGAACCTATCTAGTCGAACCTTTCGTAACTGTTGCCTGTTGATTTCTTAAAATGTCGCCAGAAGCTATAGTGGCGCGGGAGACAGCAGGCGACGGTGGAGTGAATTTTTTTTCTGCAGTGGATGAAGTATTTAATTTCGCAAAAATCAAGAATGCATGATTTTTTATAAAGAACGCTGCAAATAATATTTCTGTATTTATTTATGGTCTTATATTTCCGTAATGTCTTGTTCTTCTTCAACAATGTTGACTAGTATGAACATTACACCGGACTTAGACGGGTAGATTTAGCTGTGACTATATAAGACTATTGCGCAGGCATTGTTTTACCTTGGCCGGGTGCCTGAAACGAGTCACAGACAGACAGACAGAAAGACAGACAGACAGACAGACCAAAATTTCTGGGTTTAAGTAGCCCAAGAAAGACTATATTTAAGGACGCGGTAATACGGGCCCGGGCTGGAAGATTGTGGTTGGGCAAAACTCCCACGACACGCGCTCTCGGAGATGAAAACCGATACCCAGCGAAGAACAATATAGTGGCGATTCCATACGCTGCTTCTGTCACTCGAGATAAATAAAAGATTGAACATGCATTTGTGGAGCACTGTAGACTTATCCTGGGTCAACATCAGCCATACAAAGTTAGACTTAAGGAGCAGTTTTTACCACTCGTACCGAAGCTAGACTTTGGGAGCCTTGTCTGTATACTAACTTGTATGTATTTTACACCGTTGGAAATAATAAAAATTCAAATTCAATTCAAATTCAAAAATTCAAGAAGTTAAAGCAAGCTTTTAGGCTCCTATCACTGTTCCGGAAATAGAACAGACCATAGATGAGCTAAGACGATGAAAAGCGCCTGGGCCTGATGGCCTTAGTGCTTCTTTTTACAAAGCGTATCGACATCAACTTGCAGAAGCTCTTTGTAACGTTATATGGCTCGCGTATAAGGAAAAGACGTTGCCCCAGTCCTTCCGTAGATCACATGCTCTCCTTATGCCAAAACAGATGATGAAACAAAACTGTTATTCGTCGATGCATATAGACCAATTACACTTGCAAATGTAGATTATAAGTATTTACGAAAGTTCTGGCGAAACGTTTACAATGTATTATTCAGTCTCTTGTTGGCCAACGCCAAACCTGTGGCATAAAAGGCTGCTCAATCCCGTCAAACCTCCATGTGTTCTGGAGTCTTTTAGAAACCGGTGATTCATTGGAAGGATGAGTTGCTATCTTGCAGTTAGATCTGGCTAATTTCTTTGATCGTGTTACACACGATATCCTGTTTGTAATACTCGAACAGGCGAATGTCGGATCGAATATTTTAGAGGGTTTTAAGATGAGTTATACAAAGAGTTTCACGAACCTGATAGTAAACAAAAAAGTTAGCGAGAGCTTTGAGGTTGTGTCGGGCGTGAAGCAGGGATATCCTTTAAGTGCCCTGCTGTTTGCTATTTACTTAGAACCATGTTGTCTGAATTTGTTAAATGGTAGCCAGATTAGAGGTTTTATGTTGCACGCGATTGAGGTAAAGATTCTTTGCAATACTGATGATGTTGCGGTTGTGTGCTGTGACAAAGAGAGCGTCAGTAGAGCGGTTCGTGTAGCGGCGGAATTATGTGAGCAGACAGGAAGTGCTACCAATTGCCGCAAGTGCATAGGCGCTTGGCATGGAGACTGGGAGGGCACGCCAGAGGAATTCGCAAACGTCAACTGGAACAGCCTTTCCCTCCTCTCCCCAACCACACACTAAATACCTTGGTCTGCAATTACAATGGTACCACAAACCCACTGAGTTCTGGTCTTAGGAAACTGAGAGTCCGGAGTGAAACGCTAACATGGAGGGCTCATGATATGTCAATATTTTTGCGTGCTTCTTTCGTATTTTTGGTTGCTAAAAATGGTATGTGCTGTAGGTGTTGTGAATGTCAAGGGTCAGCGTGGAGAAACGTCATGGTGATTTTGCTGTGTTTATTTGGCGCTCAGGATGGGAGCGCATGCGTCGTACGAATCTCTTATTTTCGGTTAAAAAAGGAGGCCTTTGACTGCTGCATCTATTTCTTAGGGAGGTTGTCTCAAGGTTTATTTTTCTGAGAGACCAGACAGACCCTTTTCTACGAACAGTTGTGCAAACGATGCTGGTGAATTATTTGACAGGTTATCTTGTGTCTTCCAGTGCACTAAAACCAAAAGCTCTATGAGGCTACTTGAAGGAGGTCGTTATGGCCTTTCAGTTTCTGAAGGCCAGGTTTTTCTACGAATACCTTGCTTTGGTACAAAGAAAGAAGCTGTAGAAGGATGTGATCGATGTGGCATTACCAGTACCTGTTTATCGTTCTTTATACAATGCAGATTCGGGGAAAACATGTTAAGGAAAGTTAAACAAATGCCTTGGAAGTCAACAGTCAAAATTGTGTTCTTTCAATTACATACCGGAACTCTACCAGTCAGTCTTTGGCTGCGGGAGAAAGGAATATTTTTAGCGGGGTCAGTGAATTGTCGACATTGCTGTAAACTAGAGACAATGAAGCACAATTTTTTGGACTGTTCTGACGCATTGTGCAACTGGGACATTGTCCAGCGGACACTAAAGACCTACCTGCCGGTATTTCCGTACGGAATACATTTCCTTCCAACGCGTAATGATAGAGGCATGCCACCTGACATGTTTATGGCCTTGAGCATGCCTTGTCTCTGAAAACCTCGTATGGCCATGCGACATGCAGACCCGGATGCACGAACGCAAGGGAATACTTTACTGAAAGCATTGCTTATGCAGACGTAATGACAATTCAAGACGAGCAACCGTACTGGGCCAACATCTTGGATTAACTTGTTGACCTGAAACGCTTTTAACACGCACCACCCGTAGCAGCGGGTGGGGTTTTTATCATTATGTTGTGTTTAGGTATGTGTTATTGTTTGGAGGTTTTTTTTTAAATATGATGCTGGGTTGAGGCACGTGTCATTGTTTTGTTTTTTCTTCACTGTACTAAGCCGGTAATAAAGAAGAAAAAAATTCTTAGCGCAGTTGGCCGAGCACTGGGTACCTCCCGTTGCGGCGAGGGAGTTCGTGGCTCGAAAATCGGCGCAGCCGCTTCAATAGAACTTTTCTTGGCGACGTCATTTCCGTGACGGATATGACGCCGGTCAGATCTTGGTGTGCCCGGGCATAAAACACTTTCATGTTAAAATATATTCAAATGAATAAAAAAATACATAGCAAATGAATAAATAAATAGACAATCTATCGAATAATTAGTCAAGTTTATTTGGAATTCGCAGGTGAAAATTCCGGGAGCACAGACGAAAAGCCACAGCCACAGACGCTGTTTGACGAAATGTGCCGTCTACAGTTTCAATACAGCTCCCCCCAAGAAAACTTTCAAGGCCCAGCATCCTTTGCCGAATACCTCCACAACTAGGAACCCGTCATGCCCTGAAAGAGAAAAAAAAAAGCCCTAAAGGGTGGCAGCAACACAATTATTTCTAGAATAGCGCAAATGGAGACAATTCATCGAAAGGAATTCTGAAAAAATAAAAATCGGAAAAATAATCAAATCCAAATGTGACAAAAAAATCTGAAAATATAAAAAATGTACATTTTATACATCTTCTGCAAAAAACGAAGTGCAAATTGAAAACAGCTACTCATCATATAACGTTTGGACATATTGTCGAACTTGAGCAGCAAAAATAAAAATAAAACTTTTACGAAACTGAAGCGGCGAAATAGGGATGTATCTGATTACTTCCACCAAAAAGCCAAAGGCAAAGATAAGGGCTCAAAAAGTTGAACATACCAAAAAATAGCAAAATTGAGTCAATCGGCTAGAGCCTTGCATTTCCAAGAAATGCATAACTAGGGGAAGTAATACATTTCATCCTCATAATCGTGTGGATGAGGCAATTTACGAAATATAATTTGGAAACTAACAAAAATAAACCAACACAACAAAGAAACATTTTACGAAAATGAACTGACCAAATCAAGAATATTGATCTTGTACTTCTACTAAAAATACGAAGGGTAAATTGAAAAGCCCCGAAATTTACATTCTATATGAAAATCAATTTTCGGAACTGAGCCAATGCTGTACCGCAATGTATGTCTAGAAAAAAGCACAAATTCGCAAGTAACACGCTTAATGATCATGATTGTGTGAATAGGGATAATAATTGAACGAAATTTTCAGAAACCTCACGATCGAAAACTTGAAAAAAAAACGACTTTTCACAAATTTAAGTGGCGAAATCAAAATGCGCATCTTGGTAAAATTCTGAAAACGCCAGAACGAAATAAAAAGCTCAGAAAAGGAGGACCGAAATAGGAACAAAAATTCGCCTAAAAGAACCAGCCCAGCCTTGCATCTGCTGAAAAAAAAACATAATTGGACAGTCACCACGAAGTTCAAATTTACATCATCGGTGAAAACAAACTAAATAGGCATAGCGGTTGCGAGAAAATTGCTCTGGTTTAGCTTCGGTTAACCCTAGTTAACAGCGAAAGCTCCACCGCCCTGGCTAGGCTCATTGTCGAGGAGGGTTCGAGGTGTGGGTTCACAAAGATATACAAATATGAACGTGTCCTTGAAAAAGTGAGCGTGTCCTTGATAGCACAGAAAAACAGATGATCAGGTGCGTAGACATTATCTTCACCGATTACACCCACTTTATCTTCTGTGATTCTCTAAGCACCAGTGATCACGAACAACGTATAACAGACGTGTGGTGAGCACTGAGAATCCTTCTTATGTGACACACATGCCAAGCCGCAGCACTTTGTAAAACACTCAGAACTGTTTTTGAGGGTTACTTGTATGCAGTGCTCCCATCATCCCTCGGAGACCTGACCGAACTCTTGAAAATGGGTCGAAGGGACGTCCTGCACACCCCATGAAATCGCTGCGAGAGAGGTCTAAGTAGTGTAATGTTTTTTGTGGGTTAATGTTGAGTTGTGATACGTGAAGAATGAAGTTCATGTTTTCTTCCTAAAGAATTCACAGAAACGCGTTATTTTTTTACGTGAATCGCTACTCCATTAGGCAAAATATTGATTGATTGATTGGGTTACTGAATGGCACCGAATTAATTTTGACTACATGGGGATCTTTAACGTGCGCCGAAATCTCGTACACACGGGCATTTTTGCTCTTCGCCTGCATCAGAAAAGCGACCTCCGAGGCCGAGAATCGAACCCGTGACCTCGTGCTCAGTACCGCAACATTAGGCCAAACATCGTGCTCAAGCCGAGTGCAAGGCGGCCTGGAGAAGAAAGCACCAGCTTCAACATTGTATGTTAGCCGATTGGTACAAAACAGTACAGTGAACGCGCCGCACGTGAGCCTGAAGGCACGTGGGCCGCCGACCTCTATGAGGCACGTGAAAAAGGAAGGATGCAGATCGCTGACAGCGAATAAGCACGCGCTTGTGAAAGAACGCAGTTTGCACAGCACTATGATGGCAATGCAAAAATAAAAGAAAAGGGGTTCTCGCAAACGACCGCTGTGAAGAAAGGCGCAGTCGAAGCGCAAGGAGGTGAACGGGCCGGGTATGGCAGTACCGAAGGCCAGGCGCTTCGAGATCATATTCGGAACATCCCAGGATAGGACAGCTTGCGGTAGTCTAATACTTGTGATGATCAATCGATTTGACGGTATCTGAAACAGTAATAATTGAGACGGAGATACATGCTGCTCTGTGCACTGGCAGTAATAGCATCCGGACAGAAAGCTCTATTGCTGGTCGGGTAGAAATGCCTATAACTATTGAGTGCACACTTGTGCCACAAATGGACAGTGCAAATTTTTTAGACTGCTCAGCGGACAGCTCAGCGTCTAAGGCAGTAAACGGGATCACCAGTGCGCAGCAAAATCAGCGGATTTCAGAGCAACTAGGACAGCTCCCTCAGACCCAGCTCCCTGTGGTCAATGTTTCCAACTCAAGAAATTCAGGTTGGGCACTGGACACGGCATGGTCCAAGGTAAAAGGCAGTTACCAGCACACGGCAAAGTGGCTGATAAGCAAGGGGGAGAGAAAAAGTGCCCGAGTATTCGTAAGCGTGTGAAACAGAGGAAAACGAGTTTGGGTCTTAGGAAGGTTAGAGTGCCTGAGTGGAGCTGTGCGAAAAGTGGTACGGTAGCTGGGAAGTTCGTAGAGTTAGCGCACGCTACCAAGATGACGCGCAGACAACTAGCCAAGGCCTGTAAGAGAAACGGCTGGATTCGTAATGAGCGCCTCGGAAGAGGTGACGTCGGCCAAAACATATGCAGTGAGTTCTCCTCTGGGAGTAGCCAAAGTACCAACGTCAGAGAGCGAAAGCGCAGACGCGCAAAGAAGACAAACACGGAGAAATCTTCCGAGCTGTGCACAATCGAGAGAAAGGACTGGAGACAGGTAATGGGCCATAGGACAGTGAGACAAGAGAACATTGAGTGTAGTGAAATGTGTGCATCGAAGAGGTACTGGAAGGTGAAGATGAAGTGAAAGACAAACAAAGCCGGTTGAAATCATGCAGTGGACTTGGAAAGAAATAGGACTCATCAGAGAATATGACAAATAGGTTATGTATTAATGTAAAGCATAAATGTAGTGGTATGGTGCAGACGACAAGGTGTTGTAGGGGTGCGAAGTGTGCACAGAAATAAGCTGGCTGAGAAGTGTAGATTAAGAGTGTTTGTAAGCTTGAGATTTGTTGATGTGTTTCATTTTGGGGATATTACAGATAATTTCATGAGTAGATGGTGTAAGAGGAGGAGCAAGTGTTGCCTGTTAGTGTTACGTGTTGTTATTGAGTGTAGAATTTCAAATTAGTTTTTGTAAAGAGTGAACTCGGTGTGTGATAAATATTAGTAATGTAGTAGGATTGATGTAGTAGCTTAATAGGACGGATGTTGTTGTTAAGTGCGGACGGCGGACTTTGTTTCCATGAACAGGCGTGGTATGTAGCAGTTTTTTTAGGAAAAAAACTCTTAAATTTCGGGTGGTAGTGTCATGTGGTAAGAAGAGCCCATACCCGAAAGGGGATTGGCCCGAGTAAAGATGATAGAAGAAAAGACTAAAAGAAAGAATAATCAGAGTACGGGTTGGCGAGAAGGATTTGGAAGGGACCAATGAAAACATACACAGAATGATTAAGAGGACAAGGAGTTTAGCTGGATCAGCAACCAGGAGCCTCACACGATAGAATGCGAGGTGAAGAGGAGGACGGCGAAGTTGGAGTAGGAGAATGGAACGAGGTCTTTGGAGGAATAGTGGCAAGGTCGGGCTGTTCTCCACAACGCACCAGTGGCATCCCACCATTTGGCAGCGGGCAGCACGGAACCACTTATTACTAGCGGCTTCGCACTGCTGGCCGCCTGCTGACCGGCGGCTTCGCACCGCCGGTGACCCGTAGTGCGGTGCCCCACAACGTACCAGCGGCATCGCACCGTATGGCAGTGGGCAGCTCGGCATCACCCAGTACCAGCAGCTTTGCACTGCTGGCCTCTTGCTGAGCTGTGCGGCTCAGGGAACCCGTGGCATTGCACCACGGTCATCCGGACCACTGAAGACCACCACGCGCCATTGCGACGGGCGGCAACGTTCGGCAACACGTAAGCCATCCTACCCACTGGGCCACGTCAGCGGCATCGCACCGGTTTGGTCGTGGTGCCGGCGGTAGGATTTATTTGAATTTGGTATGGACTGTTAATGTGTAGTAGTGACTTTTTGACTCGATTTTGGTAGTGCGAGGATGGTTAGGCTTGCTCTTTTTGGTGTATTGTGTTATGCTTGTTCTTCTGTAAATATATTGTGTGGGCATCAAATGTTTCAACCCTTGCCTCATTTCTCTGCCGCATGAGACGCGTGACAATGAAAACTAAAGTTCAGGTTTTCTTCCTGCAGAATGCACAAAAACGAGTTTTTTGCTTACGTGAATGGCTATTCTTTTAGGCCAAACTTGATGCTAAGGCCGAATGCTAATCGACCTGGAGAAGAAAACACCAGCTTCAACGTTGTATATTAGCCAGATCGTAAAAAACACATTTAAAAATGTCGTAGGCGTTGGGTAATGCGTGTTCAAGCGCTGCAGGGACACTTAAGGGTGGAAACAAGTTCGCCTGTAGAGATAGAATAAGGTGCTGAGAGTCCAAATTGACCATTTGCACTAATAGCGGTTGCTTGACAACGCAGAAAATACCATAAACGTCAAACGGGTGCCGACGCCACGCTTGCTTTCGGGTTAGTTTGTGACGTCATAATATATCCGCATGGCGATAAGCTCATCGGAGAAGCGTCTATAAATATTTTTCCTAAAATAAGCAGTTCGGAAGTGGTTGAGCACGTTAAATAAAGGCAAATCAATGATTTCCGTGAACTTACGCAAATTAAAAAACGCAGACTGCAGATTTTACACACTGCGTGATAGGCTGCTTCCTTAAGCTTGTCAGTCATCATGCTTTCAGTATCGTTTTAGAAAAGCACTGGGGCGCAATTAGCGAAGCAACACACCTACGATGGTGACCACCAGAGCTTCTGCAAGCGATGTGCCTCGCAGGAGGCAGCTAAAGTGCCCTAATTAAAATCAGCAATAGGAACTAGATGCATTGCTGGGGGTTATGCGAACCTCCCGAGCTTCCAATCTCTAGTTCTCCGCGCGCGGGGGAGCAGTATGTAATAACACTTTATTTAAAAAGCGCGCCTGTTTTGTGCCTAGTTTCCCGTGAAATGAACTTACTGCGAGTTGATAGCTGACCCATCCGCCCCTCGTTCGCCTGGAGCCGCCGTTGATAGTGTGCAAAGCGCGTGTCGATCCTTACTTGTTATGTTTGAGCCATGGGGATCCCAGGCTTCAAGGACTGCCGATATGATCGCCCTGAGGAGTGCTTATTTCACATTCGGTTCGTGCCGTGCGATGGAAGGTAGTACGAGGTGGCTGTGATCGCCCGACGAGGTGCAATGAAGGCGCCTACATGACGGTGCCAGCCGTAAGACCGGGACGCCATGCCTGCATTTGAAACGACGCTTGTTGCTTCAAAAGAGGCTTCGCTCTGACGCCGGCTGGATAAAGTCTGGGAATCAGGAGTAGACGCGCACGCCGGCAGCTCCAGCATATAAAATTCTTTCGCATTCCATCGGTACAAAATGATAAACGTTGACTCCTCGGCAAGAGAAACCAGTCTTGTCCTCCATGACTCGGAGACGTAAAAGCTGCCGTTGCAAAACTTTGTGCTCTAGACCGCACCGGTGCTGTGGGTGCTTACTGGTATTTTGTGACGCAATGGTTACGTCACGAAAAAATAATAGGTAAGCGTGTATCAGAAATGTCAGCTTTTTCTGTACTTATTAGGAACGAACGCTTTGTGGCTCCTCGAACAAAGGCCGATAAAGCTACAAAACAAATAATATTTCAGTTAAAAGAAAATTTCATTAGGCCTTTGTTGCCCTCTTATTAACGTTTCCGCTGATGCAGAAAAAAAGATAGTACTAAGAGGTTACCGGTACTGTTCTGAAAACAAGGCGTTTATCCTTAACTGACTGGTGTTGATGACTGGTTTTTGGCAGGGTTATCACAGTTCTTCAGATAAATACCCCAAAATTTTAAAACAGTTGCTTTGATATATTAAAATGTCAAACGCACCGAAGCCACACAGGCTATGCGGCGAGCCATATTGGAGGGCTCCAGACTAATTTTTACAGCCTTGGAAACTTTAAAGTGCGCCCAAACGTGGACGCACAGGGGTATTGCTTTTCTCCTCAATGAGAAATGCAGTCACTGCAACCGGGAACCAAACTTGCGTTCGTCGGCTAAGCAGCACGACACCTCAGCCATTGAGCCACCGCGGTGGGTCTAAAACAGTTGCAATACCTTCCAAAGGTATGCAACATAAAAGTGCTGTTTATTATTGCGAGCACTGAGTTTGTAGGGTTTACTACCTGTGAATCTCACTCATGCGTGATTTTAAGGTATTCTGGAATGACACAAAAGTTCATAGTTCCGCACGTATGCTGCTACTCCAACTTCTTACGTGCTACTTCTGTACATGACGTGCATCGGTATTCGCGAAATTGCAACACGTCACAAATGTTCGAAAAAATGGCCTCAAAATATATGTGACGTAAGGTATTAAAGAATACTTCAAAGCAACCTTTCTTCTAATTAAGGTAGTGTGATTTCAAGGAAAGCAAAAAAGTCTATAGGTTTTATAGACTCTTTTGTTGTTCTATGCTGTCCTTTTATAAAATCGCAATGGTGACGAATGCCCTTAGCGGCGTCTGTTGTAAATTCAAATACGTTTAGTGGCTCAAGCACCAAGCTGTGTGCTGTTGCTATTATCAATTTCCTGGCTGTAGGTCCTTTGTTGAGCTTGTCTAAAAGGCCCTATCTCGAACGCCTCTGGAACAAGTCTTCCACTTTCTTGCCAGGGAAACTTGTATTCTTTTGTTACTTTAGTTCTGAATTCTCAGAATGAAGTCTTGTTCGGAGCTGTTATGTTTATGTCGGAGAAGAAGGTAATCTTTTCTTTTTATAGCAGATTATCGTATTTACCTCTCAGCTGTCTTTTCTCTCGAAGTAAAGCCTAATTTTTTAAGCGCGAAGGTAAAGGTACAAGATAGGGATCAGCCTTAACAGCTCTGCTTTCTTTTAGTGTAAACAGATGGCAATGTACGGCATCAATACTTGTTTCTTAGAGCTTTGGAAAGGCCAGTTGTGAAGTCAATATAATCAGTTTTTCATGGAAATTCTCCTCAGTGTTCCTTGAAACCTACACACGTCTCGCTTCACCAGTAGGTTTATTTTCTGAAATAGTTTAATTGCTTTCGCTGCCATTCTACGTTTCGTATACGGATCTTTATTTGATTGTTTTCACGCGCTTCCTCAAGCCAGGTGTGTCCCTTTTTTCGTTTTTTTTATTTCTGAGTAATAGGTTGGCCATACTTTCTTCACATAGTTTTTCATTTGCGGTCAATGGCATAAACTGTCAGCTTGATATTTTCTCAAAAAACAATCTTTGAGATCATTTCAAGAGCTGTTCGAAGTTTGCAATAAATTTTTGACATTTTATTTGCACTGCGATTTCCGATACATCGCTTGATTTTGGTGCCACCGAGAAGGCTGCATTTTGTATGCAGGCGCGTCACTTGAAGAAATTTTTAGCACATTCCGAATGTCGTCCTAGGTCTTTTTTAATTCCTGGGAAATGTGTCAAGATGAAAGTGGGGTTCGTAATTCGTACGTGTCAAGTATGCGTAACCTGTTTGTTTGTTTCTTTTTTATTTAGGCAGAATACAAGTTCGCCGTGCAAGGTAGAATAATTTCCAATCTTCTGCCGAGGCAAACGGGGCAAAAGGCGTTTGAGCCCATTTAATCGAGCCCGATTGATCGAGCCCGATCGGGCCGTCTGACGAGGCCCCGATCCTCATCGCAAGCACAACCTTTGTATGACATGGCTGAGCTCATGAATTGCGCCCAGAATCAGCGGCGTCCAATGCAGCTGGAAAACAGCCCTTCAAATTAAAAGAACCAACCTGCAACAGAAATACTAGAATGTGGTCGTATGTTATAGGTATCAAGTGTTGCCCTGCTTCTGAGCACTTTTTGGGTGTCGACGAGTGCCCTATATTTTTAAAGAACCTTGGCTCGAACGTATGTCCCAAGGTTTTCCAGGTTGGCAACAGCCGTTATGTTTGGTATCAGCGACATCGCACCACCAAGGAACACCCCATCCTGCAACAGCTACGGGGCGCTTCTGAGTTGTTTGAGAAGTATCCAAGGTGTTCCACTCGTGTCGAGCGTGCAACAAATGTTGCAAACATCCCTTTTAATTGGATTATAGGTTGGACTTGTTTTGATCCGACTCTTTTCTTGCCTCAGTCGTGGTGAACCGTCCACACCAAAAGGCACTGGAGGATGACCGTGCATGAAGTGAAAGATGGTTGAATGGGAAGCTTTCTTTAGTCAAAAGGCATGGTCTTCAAACTATGAAGTGAAAGTCGAAAATTTTAAGTGCTACTACACAAATGCGCTCAAGGAAAGCTAACGCACACAATGTGTGCACACTATGCCCATAAAATTCTCGAGGAAAAGCTCTTGCTTTGGCCGGAAGCGAACCTGGGTTGCTTGCATAATGAACCCGACGTGTATTCCATTGTGTCAACCGACACCGTCGAAAGAGTTGGGTTTCAGGCATTTAACTGATTCATGTTGCATTGGAGAAAGCTCCAGGTTTAATCCATCTTTGCCTTAAGAAAGAAACTTTGAGTTTGTTTCCGGCAGCAAATGAAAAGATTGGGCAGATACACCTATATTTTCTTAAATCTAGTAAGCCGAACGCCTATAGTTTAGGGACTCAAGCGTTTTCAATAAAGTCAGTAAGAATCGGTTGCACATGGTGCTCTCTGGAAATGCGACTGTAGAATCCTCAGCTACCTAATGTCATATATATGTTTAGATAAGGAAACCAGCAGCCACAAATTCATGCGATCTATGTTAGTCTTAGGTCCAACAGCAAATGTAAGGCAGAAAAGCTGTCATGGGGTTTCACTTAATTCAGAGTTGTAACATTTCTGTATCTAAAATTTTTTACATTGACACTATCGACGAACCTCTTGTGTGTCGCATTATGTCACATCTGCACGTGCGCTGGCCTAAAAAGCCAATGACACCCGAAATACACATAATTTCATAAACAGGAATCATTGCAAAGTGCACTAAAATTAGCACTACAATGACCCGGAATATACTCCGGAACGATCCCGAAGCCCGAACAATCCAGAAACATTACCCAGGTATATATTAAGCGGTACTAGATATGAAGAATTCTACTAAGAAGGTTCACGCACAAAAACAGCTCTCACTCACTACCGAATGGTCTGGCCACCCTTGTGTAGTAGTAACCAAGGACCTCTACTTATTGACCGACAAAACGTTTGGACCTAAGTAAGCAACAGCTATCAAGCACCTGAAAAGGGCATTCGTATGGCTGGGGAGAGAGAAAAGGGTGCTAATAATGTCTCGGTCTGGACAGGCCTCCTCTGTAACTCGAAATCGGCAACGTTAAACGTGCCAACTCATGTATGTCAAACATTTCAATCATAAAGCGAAGACACAGAGTAAATGTTTGAAAAAGTTTCCTGAAACCCAAGTATAAACCTGAAAAACATACAAAAACGTGACACCAGGATTATGGACAAAATGCACCATTGGCAAGGCTCAGGTCATTATTTCTTACAGCAGCGTGATTAGAGATATTAAAAGAAAATTTAAACCGCCATAATAAATTGTTGGAAAACAAAGTGGTATCACAGAATTTCAGAATTTAAAATATGTAGCTTACAGAACGGTATCAGATAACAGCTGTAAAAGTAAAAAGCGTCACAAACCAACCAAAATTTTACTAACAGAATTGTTAAAACAACCAGCGGTGTAACACCATGCATGTGAACAGAAATATCTAAAGAAAGACCCTAACACATTTACCGGCTGTAATATCCCATATTGAGAAAAAAGAACAAATGTAATTTACCAACCTAAATACAAAAAGAAAAATGCAGGAAATGCTAACACAATAAAGTTTGCTTAACTACAATATGCCAATATCACCGTTCCCTACTAAAAGCAAAAAGAGTCTCCAAAACCTTAAATATTTTGTGAGCATTTGTGTGTAAGCTACGATAGTGCTCGCTTCAAGGACACATGAAAGGTGCCTGCTACTTTCGTGTCCAATCCACCTTGCACTCCGTCTGCTTCTCACGACCATTATCATCACCATGTCGCACCTCATCTGTTTCTCATACCCATCCACATCATCATTCCTCGGGCTGGTATTCTCGGTTGCCTCTCGGAATAAACGCGCCGTTCCGACTGCATCTGCGACGTCTCTTCTGAGTGACGGCTGCCTTTGACGTCTCCCTCAAGTGGTAGAGGTGCACCTCGGTCCTGTCCTCTGTCTTTCCCAGTCGCACACCTGGAGCTCCGTTCCGGTAGGCGCTTGCCTCTGAGGATGCAGCACGAGAGCGGGAACAGCCCCCCTGGAGCGTCAGCTGCCGTGCCTGCTGCGTTTACCATCCCCAGTCACCAACGCGATCCGCCAGGTTTTTCTGACCGTCGAGTTGAGGATGTCGACGACTGGCTGGATAGCTATAATCGAGTCAGCAGCTTTAATAGGTGGGATGACGAATTCAAGCTCCGAATCGTCTTCTTCTCCCTGGACGAGGCGGCCAAGACGTGGTTCCGTAACAACGCACACACTATCACAGACTGCACCGGCTTTACTCAGGAGCTACGAAAAATTTGCGGCACGCCGTCCATTCGCGCAGAAGTAGCCAGACAAAGGTTACCTCACGCATTCAATGCCCTGATGAGACATTCGCCTCATACATTGAGGACGTCGTCGCTCTTTGTCGCCAAGTGGATGAAACCATGCCAGAGGCTGACCAGGTGCATCATATATTGAAAGGTATCGCTCCGTTTGCCTTTAACGCTCTGGCTGTGGAAAATCCTGCAAGCGTTAGCGATGTCCGCAAGACTTGTCAACGGCTGGACCAACTACAGTCTATTCGCCTTCGCCAGGAGGCTTGGGCCTCTCATCAATATGGCGACTCGAACCTGCGCAGTCTCATTCGCGCGATCATTCGCGAAGAACTACAGCACCACGACTCGCCTTGCTCGTCGCGTGACCATTGTCACACCAATGCGCCTGAACTCTGAGATATTGTCAGAGAGGAGCTAACATCCACGACGGAATATACACCCGCCCGTCCTCCTCTTGCCACCGTCTGCACGCAGTCCTACTCGCCCCCGACCCCTCCCCTGGCCACCGTCTACGTGCCGTCCTACTCCGCAATTGCGGCGAAACCGCCCTTGTAGGTTGAGTTACCATCGCCGCAGGCCCATGTGACAGCGATTGCCGAAGCACCTGCTTCTCCGCATTATTACACCTCCAAGCGACCGGACCGTCAATGGCTTCCTGGAGATGGCCCAGTGTGCTACTATTGTGGAATCAGGGACCACATTTCTCGTTTCTGTCATCGACGTCAGCAAGACGAGCGAAGAGGCTACGCCCCGTTCGAACGCGACTATTCCAGGTTTGCCTACGGCTTTCGGCGTATCGAACACGTTTCCCCTCCGCGTCGCCCTTCTTCGCCTCCAGGGCCACTCGAGCCTCCGAGTCATCGTGCTGCACGCCGCCGCTCGCCTTCGCCGTACCGTCGTTCCTTGTCGCCCCTCCGTCCTGCCACCCACGCTACTAACACCCACCAGGAAAACTAGCTTCTGCAGTTTTTGTAGGGAAAACTGCACTAGTGCGAACAACGACAACTACTCCAGAAAGACCCTCGAACACTGTCAGAGTCGATGTAGAAGGTGTAAAGGTTGATGCACTTGTTGACACAGGAGCCAGTATTTCAGTCATTGATGGTTATATTTGTTCGGAGCTACGCTAACTGAAAACCCCGTACACTGGCCCCTCCCTATGTAATGCGAATCAAGGAGCAATCGAACCTACCGGATATTGTACTGTGCGTGTTTTTATAGATGGAATTCGGCATCACATACAGTGTGCGGCTTTGCCGCATTGCGCCCATCATCTCATTTTAGGGAGGCACTTCCTCTCGTCTGCATCCGATGTAATCTCCTGTCACCACCCCGACATCGAACTGACGAAAACAGACGATTCAAGAGTTCCGGACGCGCCGCAGCGGCGCTTAGTAGCCAGCGCGGATTACGTCCTCGACCCCTGCTGTGAGAAAGTCATCTCCATTAGTTCGGATCAAGTTTGTGATGGTGACGTCCTCATCGTTCCCACTCCTCGCTTTCTTGCCAAAAGTGTGGTGATCGCAACGAGTCTCGTGCGCTTTTCACACGGAGCTGCCGATATAATCGCCGTTAACACCAATCGTGAGCCCCTGCTCCTACGTAAGCGCACTACAATTGCTAGTGTTGCGGACTCGGAGGCCACCTCTATTTCCCGCCTCTGTGCAGTGTCATCACCTGCTCATCATAATTCCGGCTCTCCTGGCTGTGATCTAACCGAAACGATGGGTTCTAACCTCTACCCGGCTGAGACCGAATCGTTAATGGCGGTTCTGACCAAACACAAATCTTTATTTGACGCTAACTGCACCAAACTCGGTCAGACGTCGGTGGCAACACATCGCATCGAACCCGATGGGTCTCGCATTATTCACCGACGTCCTTACCGTGTGTCCTCCTCAGAAGGGAAAATTATCAGCTACAACATCACCGATATGCTTCAGCGGAACATCATTCGGCCGTCAACCAGTCCGTGGTCGTCTCCGGTTGTTATCGTGCAGAATAAGGACGGATCAATGCCATTTAGCGTTGAATTTTGCGCACTGAACAAGATTACACGAAAAGATGTCTACCCGATGCCACGAAATGATGACGCCCTAGATTGTTTACGAGGAGCGGAATATTTTTGAAGTCTTGATCTGCGCTCGGGGTATTGGCAGATATCCATGCACGAGGCCGATAAAGAGAAGACCGCGTTCGCCAACCCCGACAGGCTGTATGAGTTTAATGTTTTGCGATTCGGGCTTTGCAACGCCCCGGCAACATTCGAGCGGATGATCGATACAGTTCTTCGCGATCTCAAATGGAAATCGTGGTTTTGTTTTCTCGACGATATCGTTGTCTTATCTTCGAGTTTCCCTGAGCACCTGAAGCGACTGGATGAAGTCCTCACCTGTCTTGCCAATGCGGGCCAGCAACTTAATACGAAGAACTGCCGCTTTGCTAGTCCAACAAGCATTAGAGTTTTGGGACACGTAGTGAGCAATGACGGAATTCGCCTAGACACTGACAAGATTTCCGCTGTCGTCAACTTTCCACAGCCATTGCAACAAAAGAATCTGCGTAGCTTCGTGGGTCTGGCCGCGTACTTCCGTCGCTTTGTCCGAAATTTCGCTACCCTGGCTTCCCCCCTCAACAAGCTCATGCACTCAGGAACACCCTTTGTGTGGTCTGAAAAATGTGAAGACGCCTTTCAAGCGTTGAAAACAGCCCTTACTTCCGGTCCAGTACTGTGCCACTTTGACGAGTCTCCAACGAGTCTCCTTCTCCATACGCACGCCAGTGGACATAGCTTAGGTGCTGTTCTCTTGCAGACGGATGACCAACACAGAGAAAGGGTTCTTTCCTACGCCAGCAGCTCTCTAAGTCACGCCGTGAAACATTACCCGATTACCGAGCAGGAGTATCTCGCTGTTGTTTGGGCGATTCATAAATTCCGCCCATACCTCAACGGCTGTCACTTCACAGTGGTAACAGACCATCATGCTCTCTGCTGGTTGCAGTCGCAGAAACATCTGACCGGCCGCCTCGGCCGCTGGATAATTCGACTTCAAGAATACGACTTTACAGTTATTTACGAATCCGGCAAGAAGCACCTTGATGCAGATGCCCTTCCCCATGTCCGCTAGATCCTCCTGACGTTCTTCCTTCGACTACCTCACGTAGTGCACTACATACCATCGCTTCTGTCGTCGACATCCCAACTGACGACATCTCAAACTTGCCGACCCTTCAACAATCAGATTGTTACTGCCGTGGAATTATAGAGCAGCTCATCGACTCCAAAACACCAATGAACAGCCGCTATCGCTGTCAAATTTACCAATTTCTGCTTTTCGACGGAGTGCTTCACCGCTCCATTCACCACCCCTCAGGGTACCGGTGGGTTCCTGTTGCGTCGCGCTCTCTCCGCCCAAAGATACTTCAAGCCTTGCACGCTGATGCAACAGCTGGCCATTTAGGTTTCCATAAGACATTCGATCGTTTTCGCAGCTGCTTTTTTTGGCCTGGTCTTGCCACTTGTGTCGCCCGCTACATTGCGTCGTGCGTCTCGTGCCAGCAGCGCTAGTGCCCGACGTCCGCTCCTCCCGGACTCCTACAGCCACTGCCTTGCCCGTCAGCACCATTTGAAACTGCGGGAATCGACCTTTACGGCCCTTTACCTACCACGACTGCCGCATATCGCTGGGTGGTGACGGCCGTTGACTACGTCACAAGGTACGCGGAGACAGCCCCCCTTCGTTCCGGTTGTGCTGCGGAGGTAGCCGACTTCTTGCGCACAATTATCTTGCGCCATGGTGCCCCTAGAGTCATCTTGAGTGATCGCGCGGGACTTTCCTGTCTAACATTGTTAAAGAAGTTCTTCGTTCCTCCAACACAGTGCACAAAACCACGTCAGCCTACCATCCGGAAAGAAATGGACTAACCGAACGCTTCCACCGTACCCTATCCGATATGATTTCCATGTATATCCGGCCCGACCACACGAACTGAGATGCAAGTCTTCCGTTTGTTACATTCGCTTACAACAGCGCTGTTCAGAAGACCACTGGTTATTCGCCATTTTCCTCGTTTTTAGCCGCCAACCATCCTTTCTTCTCGACACCACCTTCTTTTCTGCTCCTGTACCTACGTCAAGTCCGTTATCCGAGCAGCTTATCTCTCGTCTCGATCACTGCCGTCGCCTTGCTCGCTTGAACATGGAAGCCTGCCAGCACGACCGCAAACTTCGCTATGACGCCACGCATCGTGCCGTACAGTTCCGCTCTGGCGATAAGGTCCTCCTTTGGACGCCCATTCGCAAGCCCGGACTCTGTGGAGAATTCCTAAGTCGATTTCTTGGCCCTTACACCATCCTGGAAAAAACCTCGCCGCTTAATTATCGCGTCCCGCCTTGTTCTCCCCCTACAGACCGCCGCTACAGGGGCACAGAGATCGTTCACGTATCTAGACTGAAACCGTTCACACCTCGCACTTCGTGAAAGACTGCTCCCAGGTGGTCGCTTCCACGGAGGGGGGGGGGGAGTGTGAGAATTTGTGTGTAAGCTACGATAGTGCTTGCTTCAAGGACACATGAAAGGTACCTGCTACTTTCGTGTCCAATCCACCTTGCACTCCGTCTGCTTCTAACGACCATTATCATCACCATGTCGCACCTCATCTGTTTCTCATACCCATCCACATCATCATTCCTCGGGCTGGTATTCTCGGTTGCCTGTCGGAATAAACGCGCCGTTCCGACTGACTCTGCGACGTCTCTTCTCGGTGACGGCTGCCTTTGACGTCTCCCTCAATTTTAATGTATTTGGCTACTCATCGCCGCATCTGGCTCTATAAAAACTCACAATGAAGGCCATGGGTGCAACACTATTTGGCATCAGTTAGGAGCCCTTTAAATTTCCGGTTAGTTTTTTTGGCCCAATGTCTTCTATAAAAGAGCTTCGCAATTCTCCGTATTTTTGGTTTGCGTTTGCCCTTTCCTTTTATCTCGTTTTTTCCCTCCATTCCTTGCCCTTTGCATGGCGTGTGCTCGTTTAAATTATCTGAAAGCAGCCACCCAGGTACCCCTGACACGATGACTTGTAGAGAGGGTAAGCGAGCTACCTTTTTTCCTTTTAAAAAATAGGGCCCAGCGCCAGCAAACTACCACGCCCTAGCAAAATAAACACATTAGTGAGAAAAACATATCAAAGCAGGGGAGTCGGTTCATGTCGTCAGTTGAACTGTGCATGTTCGAGCTGGAGTTTCTGAGTTTTTGATTGTGTTTCTTATGCTTGATGCTTACTGCGCCCACATCGAGTCTCTCTAATGAATGGAGTGCTTTTTTTTTCAAAATTGAATGAACCTAAAACTGTGTGTGACTGCGGAAGCTCTGGGGAAGTTTTGTACTACGTTTTTTAGTGTTCTCCACCTGTGCCACCGTGGATCCACATAAACATTTTTGTGATGTCTCTTGGTAACGCCTAGGAACATTAAGAAATTTTGTGCGTATTTGGAGATAGCTATGTTTCTTTTCTCTTGTTCAAACCCAGCTCCTTACTTGACCTTAAAGAAAAGTCGTTGCATGTTTCTTAAGTTTTAAATGAACTTTTTAATTGTTTGTGACCACATCATCGGTGGCTACTGTCTCAGTCTGGCGGCTTATAATTGTTACTCTCAATTGCCTTATTTCACCTTTTTAATATAATGTAGTCGCTGGCGCAGTATAATGGTCCTAAATATATTAGAAGCCGCTCAATGATGGAATAGCCAAGAAAAGGATGTCTTTCTCTGCGCTTCATAGAAGTAGGCTCGGCATTAGGTCAACGTTTTCCGCTTCCGCATTAAAGCTCGTTAAGGTGTGCGACATCTGTCTATTCGGAAGCGCTTTCGTGGTGTCGTGGCTCGAATTTCAACTGAAGAAATGGAGGTCGCCGTAGCATGGTCGCTTCGCGGGGAGCAGCCATGGTGGAGTACCGCGCGGTAGCGTAAGCTGCCGCGACGGTCCGCTAAGACACCCCGGATAGCGGACCCGGGTACTGCTCCGCTTTAGACGCTAGCGCCCTAGCTCACCTCGCATGCGCATTGGCGCTTCCGCTTGCATCGGAGTAGAGCGGACCGTCTGGAACTGTCAGCGAAATCTCCCTATTATCTTGCTCAGTGAGTCTTCATCACACCTGCAAAAATGCTTGAGGAATGGCAGTCACAAAGCTTGATCAAGGAACTACAAATAAATAGGACTAATTTTAAAGTAATGATAAATAAGCACGCTGCGAGCGCCTAATATAGCCTAGGTAAACCATCGATAGAACAAGTATAACTACCTTAGAAATGTATAACTACATTAACGAGACCGCCAGTGATGATGGAAAGTACGAGAAAAAAATCCGGCGCTGAATAGGTATGGGCTAAGGTAAACTCTAAAATCAGTACTAAATAATGATAAGCTGCATCTGCAACTGGAAATAATAGTTTACAACAAAAGCGTGCCAGCTGTGCCGATAGATATATGGAGCGGAAAAGCGGCGTCCCACTGAACAACTGTACACAAATCTTAAAGGAGAACTAACACCAAATTTTGCGCGCAAGAAAGATTTAATTGGCTTCAATAGTGTGTTCAGACGCCTCACAGAAATTTTTGCAGCGATCCGAAGCTGGAATCACATCGAAAATGGATTTTAATTATCCCGGACGCTTTACAACACAAATCGCCAGCACTAGTGAAATCGATATCGGTGTGACGAAATATGTTCCAGCGATGTTCCAGCGTGTCTGGCCGGTTCATGGTGACGTCATAGAGTCTTTTTCGCAACCGGAAACGACAGCCTGCGCTGCTGTTGTCGACGGCCTTCGCTGCGGCAGGAAGAGTGCGTCTTCCACTGTGAGCAATTTCTGTAAACTTTGCGCACTTTGTGTATTCGAGGGCTTTGCTCTTCAGTTCGCGGCGGGCGCATGGTGTTTCCTTGCACTCCTGCCGAAAACTGTGTGGTGTCATATCTGAGCGGCCTGTGTGCGTCGCCGAGCTCGCCAAAGTTTCGCGATGGCAAGCTCACGGAATGCGAAGTAGTATTCAGTGAAAACCTGTACGAACAAATCAACGGACGACGGCAAGATACAATATTTTAAGTGACGCGCGCAGCGTGAAACGTGGGCGGAGTTCGTGCTCGGCGGCGGCCGCAAGAACTGGTCCCCGGAGCCGGCGAGCAGAATTGCTCGCTGCACATCTCGAATGACCGCTACCTGGAGAGCCCTAAGTTGACGGAGAAGCTGCAGTAAAAGCGGAGTGGAAACAATTAGGCAGGTGTACAATAGCGGGACAGGGTGCTGTAGGCCCCCAAGAAAATTGGGTAACGCAAACTCAACGCGCTCGCGCACGGCGAGTTTTTGACGAGGGGCGCCCCCAACCGCCCGCTACCATCTGGCGTTGCTTGCGTCGGCCCGGCTGAAGGGAACTTTAGGCTTACCATCGTTGCGGATTTTGATCGCCGCTATCTGTGTAACTGCGAATGGCAATCCCCAAAACAACTTTTCACCGCACTATCATCCGCTTCCTCGCATGCGGGACTGTATTTTCCCTATAACGGCCATTTCAGCTATCGGTGACAAAGACATCGGCCGCAGCCTGTTTTGTTTGATGGTGATGACGATTGATGATTATCATGGGTTTCCCCTTTGTTAGGGGGTGATGACATGTGATCTTAGCAAAAAGGACTAATATACCTATGTTTTATACTCTTGGTTTAATACTAGCGCTGCTTAAGGCAGGCACAAAAAGCTTATTAGGCATAAATACTTTTTTTGTGTTACAGGTGGTACCTGTAGCAGGCAGTATTCCCCTCTCTGCTTTCCGTCCACCAGCATTCTAATCTTCTTTTAGTCGCCTCGGAAGCCTTGAAGGTAACTTCCTCAGTGCTACCTTTAAATCCTAGGGCGCCACGTGTGCCCGGACCTCTACGAACGAAGTGAGTGCAGTGTGTGTGCGCGAGTGCCCGCGGACCTTGCCCATCTCACGTGGGGCTGCGAAGAACACTGTGCGCGTGACGGAGGCCGCGGCCTCCCACCGAACGTTCGCGACATGATCGGCTCTACGGAGCACGGACTCCAGCTCAGGGCCGTCCAGCGGCTCGAGGCTGCTCTGGCGCGGCAACGGCGAAAGGAGGACCCGCGCTCCCCCCCCGGTTGCTTCCCTCGGGAACGGTGACAGGGGCGGGGTGGGGACACCCCTAGTAGCCCGAGCCGCAGGCCAGGCCCATTGCTTCGAGGTCAGCCCGATACCTAGAATAGGTAGATAGACAGGGGTGACGGCGAAGCCCTGCGTGGCCTGACCCGCACGCCCCGTAGGACAACGCAATAAAGGTCATTTCTCTCTCTCTCTCTGGAAGCTGAATATTCCATCATGTAGATTTGAATTCTAACCCTAAAATTTTAACACTGTGGGCCGCATAGTTTCTGTCTCTTTTCAGCAGACCATGCATGCCCCATCATCTTGTGAATACTTCACCGCAAACCGCATTCTTTATTCTTCATTCTTCAGGAAGGCCTTCATTCCTCCGTGCAGGTACGCCATCCTTTGGCCGTTCGCCGAACCGCGTGCCGCGGTGTCCGGACCTGCCCGTCAAACCTCCGCGGGTGGTCAGCGTAGGCTGGCCAATGCCAGCCGAACTGACTGGCCGGACAGGATAGGGCGGCCAGTGCCGTAAAATTGCGGCAGATATCTCATCGCCGCTTTTAGAATCAGTGCTGAGAACAATATCTAGCACAGTTTTTTACCAAACTAACATGCACTTTTTGGCATGTAGTGGTTCTTTTCAGCGATCACATTGATTCGGAAGAGCGGCGACAAGATGTTTCTATCATGATCTGTGCCGGTTTGAGCAGCAGCGGTATTAAAAAAAGCGGACTACAGTGAAGACGTTACCTGCCTAATCGCCTGAGTTGTGGCCAAGTAAAGTTCTGTCTCTCTGTCCGTCGGGTGGCAGTGACTTATCCGAGTCTGATGAGTCAGAAGATTGTCGACTGCACGGGCGAGTGCGGACAACGTGCAATAGTAGCAGACGATGCGGTAAACGTCCCTAACGTCATGGGTTTTTTATTGACGTTAGCGCCAGCAGTTCTTGCGGCCACAAACCATGACGTAACACCATCCGTACGGTATTCAACCGGAAATTATCGAGCGACGACGGAATTTGAAACTGATTGGAATAAAAGCGGTACAATTAATTCTATGCTGGCGGCTGCATGCTTTGGGTTCTATTTTTGCAATTTTTGTACCAGTAGGTATTCTTTCAAGCATGAAAACCGAAATAGAGAAATTTAGTGCCAGTATGCCTTTTAGATTACAGGAGCAACGCTCTGAGACAACAAATAAGCTTAGCAGATCTGGGGAAAAAATCTAGTGAATATATCATAGTCCACATTAAAAAGACCCCAGAGTACTTTCGAAGAGCGCTTACACTCTTTCCTTCGCATTTGGAACCACGGCGAAAGCTATAGTTAAGGGCAGCACGGAGCGGCACGGCGTGACTTGCTTTTTGCACCATGTACGACTACTATTTCTGTTTTGTGTTTTTGGTTGTTGAATTTGCTATCAAAAAGCATTTACAGCTGCAACTGAAAGAAAGCCGGCCAACAGCCTATACATGGCCTTAGTGACGTAATTCGAGCTGGTGAAGTATGTCAAGACCGATAAAGACAGAAAACAATTTTGAGCGAGTCTAAAAGTCATCTGATCGGCATAGAACAGTAATTTTTGGCTGAACTGCTTTGCGAGTATCTAATGTAAGCATAGGGTGTGTTCGGTGGCTGTGTTCTGGAAGCATTAGAGATTTAAGAGACGTTGAAGAATGTGCTTCAGGGTTCCTTTAAGAAAAAAGTGGGCCTGGACAGGGCATATACTGAGAGGCAACGACAACCAGTGGTCCACCAGATAGTGGATATCGTCAGACGGGTCTAGCGAAAAGGGAAGGCCAAAAACTAACCAATAATACAAAATGGCAAGGTGATTATTAGAAAAGGGGAAAGCGAAATAAGAAAACTAGGACGCAAAGATTCGACTCGGGCAGGTCAGGATAGAAGTGGTTAGAGGTAAATGGAAGAGGCCTTCATCCTGCTGTCTAGATAAATAGGCTGATGAAGATGTTGATAACAAGAGACGCGTTCGACCACGGGGTTCAAAAATATTAGGGCTGAGTTGACTCTCCCTCACCACTTGCGCGGCATGACTGGCTTCTGAGGGGTACCCGAGGGGGTTCGGAGGCGCCTGCTTTATAACGTCATTTCATGATGGTTCCCGGCGCGGATTTATCATGATAGCTAAATGCTTAAGGTTTCCAAAAAATGGTAACTAAACTTTATAACGCGCAAGTGTGGACGAATGATGCATTTCTAGTTGCGGTAGAATAGGTGCCTTTGTGGGTGGCTTGCACCCTTAGATAATCCCGCTGGCACAACAACCAATGTTCAGTCGCTAGTGTGATATTCCGTGTTGCGTGGCACCAATCTAATCAAGTGGTAGCAATCTAGACTGCAGCATTGTATGTCGCGGCTCTCCTGTGACTGCCGATATGTCAGGGTGCCCTTGGCCGGCCTACAGTATCGAAGGCACTATTTCCGGCAAGTCACAACCAGTTAAAGGGACACTGAAGTGATATGTAAGCATTATGGTATTACTTGCGCAAATTGTAGTCCGGAGTCCCCAGGCCATGTTACGACCACTCTGGGCGCGTTTACGCGATTTTATTTAGAAGAAAAATTATTTCGAAAATGCTGTCCTCCTCTCTTTACGTTCGCCCATTTTCTGCGGCTTTTTGGTGTGACGTCGCGAGGAGCCGAGCTCGCAATTGGCTGCGCTACTGCACGGCTGCCCGGCCTTCAGACAGAGTCAGTCGGCCCAGCGTTTCGTCCGCCGGCCGCCGACGGGTCGTCGCAATTCGTTCGCTCAGTTGAAACGAAGCCAGGGCACGTTTGTGAATGGAAGACTGGGCCTTTCTTTACTTGGTTAGTTTGTACACTGTATCTAGCTCCAAGTCAAGGTCGCTTCACAGAAGCGCTGCACAAGCGCACATGCGACGCTTCGCTGACTGGTACGCCAGTAGGAACATATAAGGCCTCTTGAAGGCGGGAGAAGAGTCAGCGAAGTCAATATAGGTACTGAGGAAATAAAATCAACTGATATTTTTACCGTACAGCGTAGAAATAGGGTGCGGGAAGCACTTTCTTGCGCTGGGCGAACAAGCACAGTGGTCAGCAGCACGACTACGCATCTGCGAACGCTTTTCCGTCTACGAAATGCAATTGCTAGACGTGAGCTATTGTGGAAACTCGGGGGACGCTTACTGCACAAGCGCAATACAACAAATAGTCACCTAAGCTGCTTGAAATGCCAAAACTAAATAAAAGTGTAATCTTGTTGTACAATATATACCTTATATTATCAAGGTTGGCGGAGCGCATCCCGTGGCCGAGTCGTCTGGGCCGCTGGGTATGTTTTGCAAGTCACGAGTTCGAGTCCCCGCGGATACGTGCTTTTTTTTAAATGCAGAGCATTTCAGTAACTCACGATGTCGCCCACGTTGACGTCCGTAGTCCGCCCCGCACCCCTCTCCACTATACAAAAAAAAATACTATCCGGCGCCCGGTTTCGATCCCTCGACCCTGCGGGCGGAACGCAATGTACTTGCTGCTCTACCCACTGCGCCACAAAGCTGACACAGAATGGGACGCTAAGAAACGCGCCTTATATCATTGACTCATTCAAATTACTGCTGACGAGCGCTCTCTCGTCAGCAGTTGCAACAAGTGCAACAACATTAACGTAACGCAAACTACTTAACGTCGTGCGCCCCCGGAAATGCTCTGCATTTGATCGTGCCCCTCGCGAGGGGGATGTTTCTTGGTGTCTGGCTTCTCGGTGTTCGTTCGTCGGAGCGTCACTTCGCCGGTGGACGGCTAGCGCCGCATAGCGGGAAGTTTGCCAAGCGCGGCGGAACCACGTGGAAACCCGGGAGACTCAACATTGTAGCTGCACACTAAACTTTTTTACACCCTTTTTGGCCGAAAAGGGTGTAAAAATCTTGTCCCATGGCTAACACCCTTAAAAGGTGTTTTGGCAAAAAAAGGGTGTATGGATGAAAAAAGGGTGTTGAGATCAACACCCTAAAAAACAGGTGTTGAGTCTCACACCCTTTTTTTTTAGGTGATGGCATGCGCAGAAGTAATGTCAAACGGCGGAGCGCGCAGCATTCAACACAAACAACCAATACGTACAAGTTACAGTTGGAACACGGGATGCAAGCGGTACAGGGAGCGCATACTTACTTACCAATACATGTGCTGTTCTTGCTTTTATACCCAGCAGAGGAAAGCCCCCAGATGTAGTCGGTGGGCTTGTCGCAAAAAACTGATATTTTAGCGCTAATTTTGGAAGTGTGGATTTTACTACGAGAATATACAAATCAACACGAGGATTTGCAAAAACTTTTTAATTACGCGGTAGTTTTTCTGATCCGTAACTTATAGAATTTTATTAAATACCATACAAAGCTTCCCTGCCCCTTCAACACCAATCAAAAAGGGTGTTCATTATTTCAACACCCTGTTTCCCATAAGGGTGTAAAACTACAAATTAGGGTGTTCGAAACTAAGAAAAAGGGCGTAAAGAAAAAAAGGGTGTAAGGAAAGACAGCCAACGAAGAAAAAGGTGGAGAGACCTCCAATTTTGGAGGCATTTTGTACCTGTTTACACGGGTGGACTGAACATTCTCTACAAGCGGGCGGGGGGGGGGTTGTACCTCACGATGTTTACAGCAATATGAAATGGCATAATTTATTACCAGTGAAGCTCTTTAAGCTTCAGGAGGTAGTTTCGGTGGCATTAGCAAAAAAAATACAAAGAAAAAGAACTGGGGCACCTGTAAAGGGTGCACCACCGCAGATAGGGTATTATAACAGTGAAGTGGGCTTTCGAGCTTGTTAAAGTGTGAGCACAAGGGGCGTATGCGTATCCGCACCTCTTACGGTACCATTTCAAAGGTACTAGTCTTTTTTGGATTCTAAAAGGTAAAAAAATTCGCGCAGCTTGCAATAGTGGTGCAAGGCTGGAGAAACAGCAACGCTGGGGGCCGACCTACCTTGTTTCCCTCTTGGATCTCCTGGAAATTGGGAGGGGGGAAGGGGGGCACATTGGAACAGCCTTGTAAAATCCGGCTAAATTTGGCCTCATCCCTGAGCGGTCATGCTGGCTTAGCAAGAACATTGTAAAGCTTAGCAAACATAACAAAACTTAGCAACACCGGAAGAAACTAGTTCGACCCCCAGCTCCGCAGTTCTTTTTTTGCAACTGAACACCTATTTCACACCGTTTCAGCAACCTACAGAAAGCCAAGCGTGTTGCAGTTGGTAAACATCCTTTTCGCCACACGACTACAGTCTTCTTAATTTTGAAGGTTCAAATTGGTGTTTCACGTGCCAAAGCTAAACTTGGGGCATCTGGTGCACCGAATAAGGAAACGAGCGATCATTGCATCAGAGCAATTTTTTTTTTGCGTTTGGAAATTTCTTGCGAGTAGAGGAGTATATGAGGGGATGTCTTCTTCTTTACAGTGCTATTATGCATCCGAACATGGCCTTATTCAATGAATAGCTGAACACCTTTTCCACACCCTTTCAACACCCTAAGAAAAACCAAGGGTGTTGAAGTTGATCAACACCCTTTTTTTTAAACAAAAAGGGCCTAGAGCTAGGAAAAGGGTGTTGAGACCCAAGTAAAAGGGTGTAAAGGCCTCCCAACACCCTTTGTTCACTTATGCTACACCCTTTTTGGCTAAAAGGGTGTAAAAAAGTTTAGTGTGTGCTTCGCGTTGACATCGAGAAGCAATTTCTTTAGTCACACGTTTGCCAGCTCCAATAATAGCAGCGTATCAGGGGTTCCCAGGCGCCGGGATAACATTTAAGTGCAGAGCACTTTACGGGCTCGCCATGTTGTCGTAGCTCGCTAACTGTCGATGCGACTGCGGAATCAGGCGCCGCAGTGAGATAACGGACAAACGTAGAGCGTTCTCGTCATCAGGGAGTCACGCTGAGGCTGCTGAGGCTTCGAAAACCACGCGGTTTAAATAGTCATAACCGTTCGAACCTCGTGAACCGCTTACGCTTGTCATGCATCTCCCCATTGTTTAGCGCAAAGAAAACTGCTGGTACATTTGAATCAAAACCTGTGTATATAATCGGCAGCCCCCGCGTTCATTTAGTTAGGAACGCTTGTTGGGTTGGTTTCTACGATAGTGAGCGAAAAAAAGCGGCCAAGCAAGAAAAAAATGGGGCGTTCGAAATGATGCAGAAAGGCTCCAGCCACGCAAGAAATAGAGGCGTTTCTTTTTTTTTTGTAATTTAACTTTTTCGTTTTCTGACGATGTTTTCTACATTAAGTTCGCCTTTTTTTGGGCCGCGACGTTCATGGCTCCACGAACTAGTTCACAGAACGCGCGCAGGCTGGCACTGGCGCGCTGGCGAGTTCTCGTTGGCGTGCTGTTGCCACTAGTTCACAGAACGCGCGCAGGCTGGCACTGGCGCGCTAGCGAGTTCTCGTTGGCGTGCTGTTGCCATAAGCACCGACTGCTTGCGGGCAGTGGGCACAGGCCAGAATGAACAGACCCTTGGCCTGGTGCGAACACGCTTTTTACGGTACAGGCATGAGTGAGGCAAGCTCCAAATATGGGGGAAAAGCGCATGACATTTGGGCGTCTGCGGGTACGCGGAGGGCGTCCATGCACTGCGTAGGCCTCGGCTAGTGAATGCTACGATTCCAAGCCGTCCTGGGAGGCTTATCCTTATGAATTGTTACAGCTTACAACATGGCAGAAGCGCGGTACGATGATTACTGAGGTATTGAGAATGCCCACCCAACAACGCCACCGGTTGTGTTTTACAGAACCGAAACCGAAACCGAAACTTGTTAGGTTGCTCACCTTGGGCATCGTCCAATCACGGTGCGCGCTCCTCCCAACGTCACAGCTTTAGTTGGTGCGGCAGCCGCAAACCACGCATGGTAGTTTTTTTCTTTCGCGCTTTGTAAAATAATTACCGATTTGTCAACCGGATAAACGATGAAAAGTGTGCTAATTTGAGCCAGTCTACGCAGTGCAAGCAAAAACGGGAGCAAAAAATGCTACGATTCCAAGCCGTCCTGGGAGGCTTATCCTTATGAATTGTTACAGCTTACAACATGGCAGAAGCGTGGTACGATGATTACTGAGGTATTGAGAATGCCCATCCAACAACGCCACCGGTTGTGTTTTACAGAACCGAAACCGAAACCGAAACTTGTTTGGTTGCTCACCTTGGGCATCGTCCAATCACGGTGCGCGCTCCTCCCAACGTCGCAGCTTTAGTTGGTGCGGCCGCCGCCAACCGTGCATGGTAGTTTTTCTTCTTTCGCGCTTTGTAAAATAATCACCGATTTGTCAACCGGATAAACGATGAAAAGTGTGCTAATTTGAGCCAGTCTACGCAGTGCAAGCAAAAACGGGAGCTTGACAAATTCACTTCCGTGTCCCTTTAAAACACTTCGGTGACAGATAAACGTCACCAGTAATTATCGTCACTATAACCGGGGACCTCGGCGTTAACGAAAATAGCACTGCTATAATGCCCAAAGACTGCGTGTTAACTTTGAAGCGGCGTTTTCAAGAATATTATAGTGCCCATTCTTTTCCAACTTTTCGAACACAAACAGGCGCCAAAGCATTTATGTCACGCGATTGCTTGATTAACTCATAAACTAAATAGCAATAAACAATACAAGTCACGCGATTTTAAAAATACAGGAATTGTGTTATGATGCGGCATTTTACCTTCAGTGATCTTGTTTTTTGTGCCTCTAAGTTTGAAAGTAAATATTTCTGAAGCCGTGAAATATCATATCAGAAACTGACAAAGCAAACTCCGCAAATACTTAATGAGACCATTAGCTCAAGTTCACCTTAAATGTCAAAGTAATGTCTAGAAGTTCAGAAAAAAATAAAAAAAACGGGCTTCAAGGAACTCAGGAAGTGTATGCTATTTTGAGGCATAAAAATGGGAACAGAACCGATCCTGCATAACCCGCAATTCAGTCTACATTATGCTACTGGCATGATGCCTCAAACCTCTACTGCTAGAGCTTCTTCAGCACGTCTTTGTAGTATGCGGTCTTCGTCCTCCATTTCGGTTGTCGCATTCATTTTTGCAGGTAAGGTTGGGGAAAGAAAACGCCTTGAGGGTGTTACATTTTATGGGGTTGAAGCGGGATAATAACTTCGTTGTAAGTTTATGTAAACGTCGACTCGACCGAGTCACGTCTATGCAAGTCTAAAACGTTGTCGTTATCACGCGTACCTGCCTTATGGTGGCCCAAAGAGTGCGGTAATACTTTAGTAACATAGTAGTATTTATTAAGGACCAAACCAGGGTTAGCAGGCAGGCATGGTCGTTCGTTCACTCGTCCCTTTACCGTCTGATTATTTCAGCTTAAGTTCCCACTGGTCGTCCATGGTCCTACTTCGTTCTCCGATGGAAACGCTAAGCGTAGCATATATATTCTCTCATAAAAGAAAACCCTAGTGGCGTATTTCAATAAGGTAAAGAAGCTTTCTTATCCAATTAATACCGTGCTCTTTTATGAATTATTTCCCCTTGGAATAAAAAATCATAAAAAAAACGCAATGTACGTGATTTGTAGCACCATACGTGCCAGCTTTGGAACAGCGCTTGCATTAAGGTAAAGTACCGGTTGCTGCTGTTGCGGCGGAAATACGCTGCCGTACAATAGGTTTCCGAAAGAAAAAGGTAGCACCTGCTGATTTCCCACTCGCATTTCCTAAAGCTTTAGGCTTGTCTGCCAGTACCAATAACAGAGCCACGATCCACCCACCACTGTCCCAATACCCACAATTCCTGTTGCATATTCTCATTCATCGTAGTTTCAAAATCACGGTGCGACAGACACTGCGACAACGGTCTTTATTGAAAACTGTTTTTTCAATGATTGATGCAGAATGCTTTGAAAGCACACTAGTCCGGTTAAGCTTTGAAAATTATTAGGAGTATTTCGCAAATTGTAGAATCAACTCGAGGCTAGTAAGTGTACCTGGTGGACGAAGTTTGGGTGCGGGAGAAAGTCACGGCAAATGAATAATCCTAGCAGTTTAGTAAAGTGCTACAGACGCCCCTGAAAAGAAAAACGCTCAAGGTACATCAGTGCTGTCCTATATCCCAGTTATGAGTTGTCCAAAGCTACAAGAGAAGGCCTAAAGGTTGGTGTTATATGCAGTCGAAGGAGTGTGTTGAGTGTTTGCCGCGACCCGCCGCGGTGGCTAAGTGGCTAAGCCGTTGTTCTGCGGAGCAACAGGGCGCGGGTTCGATTCCCGATCGTTCCGGCCGCATTTGTGATGGAGGCGAAAATCAAAATGCACGTGTGTACGAGATTTCGGCGCATGTTAAAGATCCTGAGGTGGTCAAAATTAATCCGCAGCCCTTAGACTACAGCGCGCATCATGGCCTGCGTTACGTCGTCGCGTTAAACACTACAATCAATCAATCAATCAATCAATCAATCAATCAATCAATCAATCAATCAATCAATCAATCAATCAATCAATCAATCAATCAATCAATCAATCAAGTATTTAGGTAATTAATTAATTAATAATTATTAGAGTTAACTAATAATTAGTGTTTGCCGCGTTGTGCGACGATAATGCAAAAGTGTTAAGTTTTCTATTATAAAGAAATGGCTTGACGCGCAGTGGATGTACGCAGGTACAATCGACAAATATTCATTGGTGTATTGAGGCTGAGCGTCCTCTAGGATATGTTTTCATGGCGACAGAGGATAACCACAAGGGTTACGCACTACGAATATATTGGAAATTTAACACCTTGTGCATTAAGTAGCCAATACAGGAATAATGAACCCACGGCCTTAAGGTATGCGCAGAAAGAAATAGTGCTGGAAACAAGGTGGTAACCCGAAAGGCAGTACCAGGTAGATATAACGAGTGCAAGCTATACTATACTATGGCATTGTGGAGGGAACAATATGTGAAATGCTTATTGGGCGTTCGATCGTCTATTGGAAATTCTGGTCTAGTATGCTGTGCAGGAGGATGGTAATTCTTCGTAGTAGCGAAGTCGTGATTATACAAACGTGAGGGGGTAGAGCATAATCGTTTGGGATCACGTAACAAATAGCAACAACCCCATTTGGTTGATGCATGTTGCCTGAAGGATAGTACATTTGCTACGACATTGAGTATAGCCGTGCTAATTGTGGGGTAAATTGAAATGACCGCCTAAAATATATTTTTTCCTAGAAGAATGCCTGCTTTCTATGTGTTCACCACGGAGGTGTGTATAAGTTTCAGCAGGAATAAGCATTCGATAGACCAGCTGAGCTTCAGAAAGTGATATCTGTTACTGTACGTGTGTGTCAGCGACTTTTGTTCTGGCGGCGTCAGTAGTCAGCGATGCCTTCGGGGCAACAATCTGTGGCCTAATGGCGCCCGCGCGTGTGAAACCACAATTTGGGAAAGCCAGGTTGCAAAGACCAATCTTACACCGAGAAGAATTGGGGCCTCAAAATTGTAATAAAGGACGTCAGATACTGCCGGGAAAAAAATCCTTCCCACGGATGCATTTGTATTTCCAACAGACGCCAGCCTAAAGGAAGTCGGTGTAAGGCTGGTCAATTTGCAAGAGCCAAATTCATGGCGATAATGTACCATGGCGTTTTTTTTCAACTGACATGGCTTGATAATGCTCTTCGGAAAATGTCTCCTTAATATTTATAGAGGTTTAAAAGTAGAGCCGAGTTGAATGGAATAAGCGTAAACTTGATGTTTTGTAACTGGCTGTATTATTTTTATTTACAGTGAAGCGTTCCGGGCTATTATCGCTCTATCTTGATCCCCTCTTCATCGATTAAAACTCCCAGACACAATCTGTTAAAGGCTGTAAAATATATTTAACTCAATTCATATCCTCCACCTAAATCAGCATGGTTTCAGTTTCAGTTTATGTACAGATACCCACGTTCTTGAAACATTCCATGACTTAGCCCTGAGTATAAATACACTGATTTAATTTTTATTTATTTTTGAAAGGCATTTGACCATGTTGCTCAAGCTAAATCAGTTTTTAAACTTCATAATTTCATGCTAAATGACTTCTCAGACCACAAAATTTGAATTTGGCGTCCAATATTTTGATTTCGCTACATTTTCGTCCAGAGTCCTCTAGGGTTTCTTATTAGCTCCTTTGTTGTTTTTAATCTTGAAGAACAATTTATATTACCATGTTGATGTCGCAGTAAGGCCCTTTGCAGATTCCTGTATCCTCTGTACCCATGTAAAGCACCCCGAATGCCAGTCGATGCTAACGCGTTAAAAAGATAGCCCAGTGGTGCGACGACTGGCAAATGAAGATCATTACCTACAAATGTGTCAGCGCGTCTATTACAATGAAAACTTTAAAGTTCAATTTCGTGTACAATTTTGACAATGGGGCCACTCGAAGTGTACACAACTAAACTACAAAAATGTACACTACCTACATATCTTGGATGGATTGAGCATGTCCGGCATGTCACAAAGAATGCCTCAGAGGAATTATATTTTTCCATGAGGGCACTTTCATCTTGCACCAAGGAAACCAAATTTTCGGCATACGTCATGTTTATACCACCTGCCATGGAATATGCAAATGTCTGGTTCCCTCACACCGTGTCGAGAGGACTGCTCTGGAGAGGGGTCAATGCAAAGCAGTTCGTTTTACTTGAAACAGATTGGATGGAACGACTCGTCAACTGAACTATTGAGTTTAGCAGGCGTGCCTACCCTTTTAAGCCGCACACAGATTCTTTGACTGAAACTTTTATTTCACTCAATGCACAAACCATTGAGATTATACGCTGATTGTTTTTTTTTACTTCTCGCAGCGCTAGACTAACAAGACAATAAGATTCTGGGGAATTAGAGGAGTAATTATTTATTAGGAACACGATTAGCTACTCGTTTTTCCACGCACCACGCGTGAATAAAATGCATTAGGCCTTTTTAAGATTCATCAGCCAACAATTTTTAAATTCTGCCACTTTCTGAAAAAAAAAAACAGTTTTAGGTTGTAGATCTCTATCGACGGTGTTTGTATTTTGCATGCAATCTGTCTGCGTTACTACCCTGTGAATTGCCTCATTAACTTGAAATTTTTCTATAGTGATGCTGGCATAAATATTTGTATCTGCATCGTTTGATCATGCATACTCGTTTTTGGACTTGCCATATTTTTTTGAATACCCTGATTGGGAACTTTGTTGTGATTCCGATAGGTGGTACCCTGTGCGGGCATGCTAATAGTTTGGTGTAGTGCAGCGAAGTTGGTGTGCTTCATGAAAGCCCGTCCTCATCGAACAAGTGAATGCAAGCTCGGACGTGTAGCGAGAAATCGGCGAGCACATTCCGCTCGACGAGATCCGCACTAGGCACATGTAGACTGACCTCCGAACGCCGTCCGCCTCCATACAGCGAAATATCGGCGAAGATGCGGTAAACGACGCCTGGCAGCGACCGACGAAAAGCAAATGCAACCTTCTCTTTGCGCGTGTTTCCCCCGTACGGCTCTTTTCTCTTAAACATTACATAAAGAAAACTGCCAGACCCGCAGCGGTGGCTCAGTGGCTAGATAGTTGCGCTACTGAACACGAGGTCGGGGGTTCGCTTCCTGGCCGCAGCGGCCGCTTTTCTCATGGATGCAAACGCAAAAATGGCAGCATCTCCACTACGTGGATGGTGGCGAGGGTGCGGGGTACGGGGACTCGAAACCACATCCAAGTTTCGCCCCGAGTGACATCATATTTGCACCCCGACCTTCGTTTGATTTGAGCCGTGAGGTACACTTGATTTTTCCCTAAATGAAACTGGAACTCACGGCTCAAATCGAATTTCACTTGATTTTCAGTTGATACTTGTGTACGCTCGAATGGACGCTGTCGGACATTCGTAGGTCCTAAAGTACTCCTCACCATTACAGGCGAAGGAGTAAGCCATTTGACTATCGGGTACTAACTCAAGGTCTTAGCCCAATGGGAAAGAGGACTGACATTAACTCTCTGTGGTCTACCAGACACAGCCTCGAGTCCTGCCGGTGCGTGTGCGATGTTTTGCTATTGTGAAGACTATGCACAGGGACCCGGGCAGACATTGTGGGGACCTAAAGTACTCCGCACCTAAAACGCCCGTGTGTATGATATTTCGGCACACGGTAAAGATGCCCAGGTGGTCAAAATTAATCCGAAGCCCTCCAATACGGCGCGCGGCATCACCTGCGTTTCGTCGGCGCGTTAAAGCCTACAATCAATCAATTAGAAAACTGCAAGAAAAGGGAAACAGTGCCGCTGTAGATAAAAGCGCAATCGAAACCGAACAATTGGTGGTTATTCGAGCGAAGTTATTCGCACTAAATTGAAGCGCCGCTGCAACGCTAGCAAACAAAGGAATACTGCGAACAATTTCACCTATTGTTGCCGTTTCGTATTATCTGTGTGCTAACTGTGACGCCGGTTTTAAAAACGCGCAGCCCTCTTAATAAAAATAAAATAATGTTATTGACATCGCTTATTAAAGTGTAATAAATAACAGTTACGTCTTGTTGAACATAATCTATAACGAAGGCTATATTTACCTGCATCACGTATTGGATTTCACGTCTGGCAACCTAGACGCAAGACTCTCGCTTCACTGAGGCGCTCACTGCTTCATTTCGGCTTAAGGTTTGGGTCGATGTAAACCGCGCGGTGCGTTGATCCTCGGCGGCGGCTGCGTGAAGTTCGCCATCAAATCTCGCGCAATGGAGGTTTGCCTGTACGCTTCGAATGGGTGACCTCATGCGAACCTGCATGGTAGAATACATTCGCCTCTTCTAAGTTAATTTAGAGCGTACATGCACGATCGCCCAGTTTAGGCGTGAGTTTAGGGCACAGCGACTGCTTACAAATTTGTGAGGTGAGGCATCCGACGTGATGGACCGCTTGCCAAAGGAGGAGGCGGAGGACTGGGAGGACGTGAAGACAAGCCTCGTACAGAAGTACAGGCGGTCTGCGGAGGCATTTCGCCAGAATTTTAGTCAGGTCGAAACAGCTATGTGCGATACATATTCGAATTTCGCCTATAAGCTCAGGGCTAACGTGGAGGAATTGGTCAAAAAGACGAAGGTTTTAAGAGACAAGGGCAAGGTACTTCGATGCTTCAAACTGGAACAGATTTACCGTCGTCTTAGGGAAAACGTCAGGCAGTGGGTGCAATATTAACATTTTAGACCGATAAACTTAGATCACCATCGAGATTGTCGCATGTCGCGGTGCGCATGGGTTGACCTACGAGCAAAGAAATTTCAGGCAGAGGCCCGGCAAGTCAGGTGCGCAAGCTTCCCTGGAAAACAGTGAATCTAATGAACCAGTTGTTTAGGATAGGGAAATGGGTCACAAAAAGAAGAAAGGCGTAGAAGCGTAGGAGCAGCGCCAAAGAAAGCTTTCGAAACGAGCAAACAGTCTCCGTGTTATAACTGGAGCGATACACGCATGTCGCGGCGAGCTAAAAAAAAAAGCAAGCCCGTTTTAAACGTGGTAAACTATAGTGACGACAGCAGGAAATTTCTGGAGCTCCACGTGCGTGAGATCGTGGTGAACGCTACACCGCGCCGAGTTCTCGACTCCGTGTCAACTAGACTTGATCCACGTCTTCTACGTCGAGCCGGATCAGCTGACGGGACACAGTGTTTGGGTGAAACAGGACGGAGAAGCACGAAGCATGCGCCTGCTGATTGCTAGCGCGGGCACTAGAGGTTCCTTTTGTAAACTGATCGATAAAGCGGCTGTATCACCAATGCTCCTTCCTGAGAACGTATACCTTTTCTTCAATAGTTCAGATAAGCTGTTGCGCGAAAAGGTCTTTGTTTTTGAAGAGTACAAATAGGATCTTATCACGAGCACGCAGCAGGATCAGCCACCACCAGCTTGCTGAGTGCGGCACAGCATAGAGGTGATACTACTGAATCTAGAGGAAAAGCTGCCGTGCCAGCCCGTGTATTGAACCGCGGTAAACCTTAGCGTAGCCATGACACCACCCTTACAGCATTGTCCGCTGACGTTTTGCCTAAAAAATTTTGCAGCGGAAATGGGTGTTCCCCTGGAAGACTAAAAATTTCCTACAGGCAGCCTTCGTTGCAAGGAATGCGCAAATACTCAGGCACAACTTTCGTGTCAGAACGTTGCGGGAAGGAGGAAGATGATGAAGAAGAAACGTGACAGAGCCTTTTCTGCGCTCTCGTTTCTCGCCTTTTATTGAGCAGCATATGTGCGACAAGGGGCTCCGAATCACGTCCAGTAAGTATCCCCATGCTTCGCTGCAGCTTCCCAAAATTTGAGCCCAAAAGTGAATGTTGCTAAAGGTATGTCTTCAAGTGGATCGACCTAGCAGCAAGCCGCATCGCCTATTATAAATGATATAAATGGCTTCCGTAACGGCAGTGAATGCATCCGGCATCGTTGTGCAGGACCATGTCTATAGAAAGAGGCATAAACTGGGGTATGCGGCCACGCGCGACAGGAATCTAACGCTTTCCTGCTCTGTTATAGGTATGCACTTGTACCCCTGTTTTTTGTTTTTTTTTTTTACTTTTTTTTGTAGCTGCTGATCCCCATACTGTTGTATTTTGCCTCACCCTCCTGTGGTCTCTTGAGTCATGGGGGTTGACATTGCAACCTACAGGGTTCGTATCGGACCCTTCAGCAACTGCTGCAGAAATAGGATATCGGTTGCTGAACGCCCGCATGCAGAGGCCCGCCTACTGTGTGTCTTGTGCCCGAAACCCTCTCTTGCACTATCAATCTGTCTTGCGCTGCTTTTGCTCTGTTCTGGGGACATTGAAGCCAATCCAGGCCCCAGAGTAGATGATCTGTATGCCTTGCTGAAATTATGCATTGAAGCCAACAAAAAATCCTTTGACGACATAGCAACTACCTTAAAAGAATTACAATGAGATATTGCTGATATTAGGTCTCGAGATTGCGCAGTTGAAAAAAATCTACCTATAGTACCCGAAATAGACATTCGCGTCACAGCAGCCAATGACACACTTGAGAAAGTTAAAATGACTTTTTCGTGGACTAATGGTGGCCTAGAACACGGTGTCGATGACCTAAATAATCGTTCACGAAGAAAAAACTTGTTAATCGAAGGTTTAGCGCAAGTCGACAAAAAAGACTGTGAGGCTAGCGAGAAATTATTTAAGGATTTAGGTTTTACACAAATAAAAATAAACTTGCAACCCAGTGACATTGAACGGACGCATCGAATTGGGCAACCTGGTCCCGACTTTACGCGCCCTTTGGTAATAACGTTCGTAAATTTCAAGCCGAAGGATTCTCTTCTTCGAAATGGGCATAAACTCAAAAACATTGAACCTTAATTCTGGCTCGAGGAAGACTTCTTTTCTAAAATGCAGTTCGCAAGGAAAATGCTCCCCGTGATTTCGCTGAAGAAAACAAAGCATGAGCGCTACAGCATACGGTATAACAAACTGAAGCTTAAAGGACACATATACTACTATGATGCGGTTTCTGCAATAGTAGTTCAGGCAGATACACCGCAAATGCGCATCACGTATTGACAAACAGCCCGAATGAAGCCAAGAAAAACATAAGTACATAATTTATTCGTTCTTCTCGCTAATTTCTGTAGCATTACAAATAAAGTTGACTCTTTGCTTTCCGTAGGTCACGCATCTCCGCTGATATAATTCTAGGCACTGAAACGTGGCTTCGCGAAGACATATGCAATAGTGAATTATTGCTTGCACATTATTTCACTGTCTTCTTTAATGATAGAACTTCATCTCGTGGCTGTGGCGTGCTGATAGCAATAGGGAGCTCTTATCAACCTTCCCTTGTTGCCATTGATACCCCTCTCGAGCTCCTCTGTGTAAAAAACCAATTTGAAGGATACACGTGTATAATCGGGGTCTATTACCCCTCCCCAAACTGGGAGGGGTAACAGACCCTCCCCTAAATTACCCCTCCATTACCTGGGTCACACCATCATCGCCTACATTATCTGTCGGTCTTGAGGTTTCCCGCTTCCTTCGTACGTTAAAACTGTTTCACCTAACTCAGTTGGTAACTGCACCTACGAGGGGCGAATGCATTCTCGACTTAATTTTTGCAAACAATCCGACAAACGTTGTAGTCCATGTCCTTGATGAAATTAGTGACCACAGGGTTGTACACTGTTCCCACCCTTTCCCACTTTTAACACGGAAACAAAGCCTAACCGCATACTTAATTACAAAAAATCGGATTGTGAAAAAATTAACTGTATGCTAACAGTTTTCGAGCTCCTTTTCGCGTGAATTTAATAATCGTACAACTAATGAAAACTTGGTAGTGTTTCCTGACTTCCTTAAGAAAATTGAAAATACGTGTATTCTAGTGGTTTCATTCGCATCACAAACATGTGCTCCTTGATTTACGAAAAAGGTTAAACAGTGCCTAAATAAAAGAAGAGCCTACAAAAAGGCTTCGCAAAGCAACAGTGTCAGGACTTGGAACAAGTATAAAGAATTAGCTCGTGAGTCGGAAAAAACCTTTAAACAAGCTAAGGATTATTATTTTAATGATACGCTGCCGAATGCGTTAAAATCTGACCCAAAAAAGTTTTGGCGCGTAATTAACCCGAAAGATACGGACAGTGTAATAACACTAAAGGACGCAAATGGTTGCATTGTAGCCACCTCAGAATGTGCCCACGTTTTAAACAATGTTTTTAGTGAAGTTTTTACTGACGAACCCCCCCTTGACGAGTCCTGTACCGTCGCTCCTACCTCAATAACTTACCCAAGCGAGCCCGTCATCGTTACTGAAGTTGGGGTATCCCGTGCAATTGCTAGACATCCGCTTCGCTCAAGCCCTGGACCTTACGGCATCAGTTCAAAGCTGCTAAAGTTAACGTCACGTATTCTCGTTTTTATTGTGCTTAATTTTTCAACAATCGCTTCATTCTGGATGCGTCCCTGACTATTGGAAATCTGGTCATGTCAAACCCAATTATAAATCTGGAGAACCCTCATGTCCAAAAAACTACGGCCCGATTTCCCTCACATCAGTTGGTTGTAAACACCTTGACCACATAATTTACTCCCACATAATGCGACATCTCCATACTAAGAAATTGTTATTCGATAATCAGCATGGGTTCAGGTACACGCGGTCTTGCCAAACACTGTTGTTTGAATTAACCACGGATTTACACGACTCTTTGCACAAATTGGTTTATACCGATTCAGTATTTAACGATTTCTCCAAAGCCTTCGACCGCGTTCCCCACAAAGGCTCATCCAAAAATAAATTGCACAAAGTTAGACGTAAACTACCCACTGCATTATAAATTTCTATCTGGTCGCTCTGAAATGGTAAATATAAATAATAATCTCTTCAATTCCTGTTGCGGTAGGTCAGGAGTACCTCAGGGATTAGGTTTAGGGCCTTTATTATTCCTGATCTATATTAATGACATTGCGAACAATATAACATCAACAATACGGCTGTTTGCCGATGATTGTATAATTTATAGGCAGATCATCACCGCCGATGACGTAGCTATGTTACAAAGCGATTTAAATACCCTGTCGGAATGGTGCCACGTGTGGAAAATGGAAATTAACACAGAGAAAACTAAGGTCATTACATTTTCTTCGAAGCTAAATAGTTCACTTCATCAATACACGTTATGCAGTTCAACAATTGAACGAACCTATTTTTTTCAAGTATTTAGGTGTGATATTTACTCCTGATTTAAACTGGGCCATGCATATTGAGCACATAACAAACAAGGCACTAAAAAACCTTGGCTTTCTAAAGCGCCGTTTATATATTGGGAACCATGTCACTAGACTTCGCGCATACATTTCCCTCATCGGTACAACCCTCTCTGCTTCTATTAGTTGGAACCCTCATACAGCTATTCTGTCCGACTGTATCGAGTCCATCCAAATTAACGCTGCCTGGTTCATTGTGCGCTCGTATTTGCCATACCAAAGTGTATCGGCATTAAAACAGATTGTTAATCTTCCAGACATTAGCACTAGTTGTAATTCTTCTGTTTGACCTTTTTTTACTCTCTTTATCATGGTGTTACATCTTCTTCGTGTGTGTTCATATTTTCCAGCCCATTATGTGTCCAAATGCACTGACCATCTTAAAGTCTCGCCCATATTCGCAAGAACCAGAAAATACCAAAATTCCCCTTTTGTGATATCCGTGAGCTAGTGGAACGAGCTACCCCACGAGATTGCAACGATAAATGACCCGTCTGAATTCCAATCTGCCCTCCGTACATTTCTGAATCTGTAAAGTTCCGACTGATACTTCTTGTGAGCCCTGTTGTATCTTGTTTACCAGTGCTGCGTTGATGATCAACTGCCATGTGTACTTCTTGGGATTGGAATCTACTGCAGGTGAGAAATGCGCTGTCTGGTAACTCCCTGTCGTTTCTTCTACTTCTTTTTTTTCTTTTTTTTCCAAATGTATCTTTCACCCAGTTGTGTCTGTTCGCTCAGTGCGGTCTATTTACACGTATTGACGTATACCTTGGATAAATAGTATCCCCCCCCCCCCTATGTAATACCCCTCGGGGCCTTTAGGGTACTCAAAAAATAAATAAAATACATAAAACTTGGCGACACTGGTGAAGGCTGACGAGAGGGAGCGAGATGCAAACGTAAACACCCCCGCACGCGGCAGCTAGTTAACCACCTGCAGAAACCCATTGGCGCATTTTTTTTAAAGCAAGCTTTCTACCTCTACCAGAAAACGGTGCCGTCCTGAGGTGCGCGACAAGAAACTCCCAACGAGAATAAAAGTGGCACCGCCAGGGATCAAGCCTGGGCACGAAGAGAAGCGGGGCGAGAGCCCGTTGTCCGAGCGACTAAGCTACGCCGGCACTTGTGAGACGGGCGTATAGTCGCTGGTTTTCATTCAGCTGATGGGGAGGGCGCTTTGGAGGCAACACATGAAACAAGAGTAACGGCGTGGCAGTGAGAGATGACGCAGCATCCGCCCTCCTCCACACCCTTCGGAAGACGCTCCTCCGTTTTTTCTCGGCCGACGAACGGCGGGGTTAGAGCGAGAGCGTCCAACACTTGAACCGGGCCATGGCCTACGTTGCTGCATTCGGAACTCCGCCCTCGTGAGTCCCAGTTAACGGATGCCAGATTGTCTGGTTTCACTCTTTTTTGATCCACAAGTGTGAATTCAGGGGACGTCACATTGGCAATTGTTGTGGGTGTCGTTTACAGCTTTGCTTTCCAACCACCTTCACAGCGTGAATTCGAGCCAATTTTTGCATCTAATTCTCGGAAACCGTCAAGCCTGAGCGCGTTTGGAATAACTAGAGCCTACTTACGTAGCTCCGCCGTCGTTGGAAAGTCGAAGCCAGTCGAAGCGGGTGTTTTAATAGAAACCCTGGAAGAGTTGAAGGATTGGGCAATAAGAATGCCGAAGAGAAAAAAATGTCCGCATATTTGCTCCTTTTGTTGCAGATGTCTACAAGAAAGGATAGTCTTTATCGATATTTGCATAGTGAATGTCTCCCTTCGCTTTCCCGCTCACTTCTGATGTTGTTCCTCTTGCGTCGCGCTCCTCTCAAGGTAAACACGCAAAAGGTTTGCTTCAATCATTTTAATCTCACCGCGTTCCACTGCTCCAGGCCGGGTGCCTCGATGCCAGCGCTGCCGTACAGCGGGGGACGCGCGTGGATCGCGCCCTACTTCAAGGTTTATAGAACCGCGTTGCCCTCCTCCACAGTGCGTTCCAGGCAGAACGAGAAACCTATCTAGTGGAACCTTTCGTAATTGTTTCCGCTTAATTTTTAACGTGCTGCCAGAAGCAATCGTGGCGTGGTCGACAGCAGGTGATATTGGAGTGAAATTGTTTTCTGTAATGGATGAAGAATTTATTTGCAAAAATCAAGAATTTATGATATTTTATCAAAGAACACTGTAATTATCACTTATGTATTAATTTTCTGTCTTATATTTGTGTAATGTCTTTTTCTTCTTCAACAATGTTGACAAGTGTGAACATTACACCGCACTTCGACGGGTAGATTTGGCTGTGTCAATATAAGATTATTGCGAGGGCCTTGTTTTACTTTTGGCTGAATCGAGTCACAGACAGACAGAAAGAAAGACAAACAGACATACAGACAGACCAATATTTCTGGGTTTAAGATGCCCAGAAAAGACTATCGTCTTTAAACAAGAAAAGTGTCCTCCCCGTGATCGTGACGCGGTGAGAATATAAGGAAGACGCGGGGCAGCGGCGGTCACAGACAAAAGTCAACGTTGAGACTTACGGTGTCTCTGCGCACAGCTGCTGCTGCTGCTGGTCTTAATCCTTTTTATCTCTTTTTGTTCATCAGGTTTTGTTCCTTTTTCCTTTTCCGCTCCCCTTCCCCAGAGTCAATTTTGTCCGTTTCCTCAAGGACGCATGGCAGACCGATTTAGCACAGCCGAGTTTTGCACGTTCTCCGATACACAGGCTTGATTTACTTACATGTGTAGAAATGGCAAAAACACCTTCAGAAACTCGCAAGATCTGTCAGATGAGTACTATAGCCATTCTGGTATACACCGAATTCTTTTATAGTCAACTTCCCTATCACGCAGAGAAGCGTTGCTCGGAATACTTCTTTTTTTTCTTTCAGGAGCTCTATACCGAGTCTGATATTAAAGTGTGATCATCCAATTATTTTCTCGTTTATACATCAAAATATGAAGGCACTAGGGTATCTTATAAATACGTGCAAAGACCCCCTCTTAATTTCTTAGTCATAGCTCGAACAAATGCACGGCTGGAAATACATTCTTTGAGAGGCAGCATAAGATGTCATATAATTCGTCCACCGTCTTCGCTGGAGCAGCGTTTTAACCACATATCGTCTCATCCTGTTTTAGCATTGCGTAATTTATTCATGACTGCCGCATTTCCCTGAAGTTTAAACGTACCTTGAGTCCTCCAGATAGGTTTGAAGAGTTTTTTAACAGAATTTTTGAGATATTCTACACTACAATCAAATATAATATTGCAGCTACACGTGTATACGACCATACAAAATCATCAAGGCCGTGGAGATTTGTATTAAATGCCCGCATTACAGCTACGTATCTGTACGTAAAACCGCTGTACACATTGTCTTCCTAAAGACGGCTTCACTAATGTGCACAAATTTATTACTCAGTAGGCATTTCTTCGGAGGCATTGTAAGCGGTCTTAAAAGCCGAAAATTTGGTTGTTTCGAGACTTCGTTATTTCTTTTCGAGAGGTTGACCACACAAGTGGATCGATTTCGAAGATTAGGGCAAGGCCTTAACCGGCCCGCATCATACCCGTTCTAAGCATTCTAAGAGGTGCACATGGGGTCATGGGAACCGCGCTAAGAAACGCAGGGCATGCAGCTGCAATGAGTGCCGCCGCCGCTTCTGGAATCGCTCGTACTTTCAAGTCTGTTTCCCCAACGCTTGAATCACTCACGCCGCCGAGTCATGCTTTTAATATATATCCTGTTCTTTTTTGGCACTGTTGACGTACTTTTTACGAAATTTCACCGGCTGTCACCGACCATTGACTGCCCGAAGTCACGTGACACCTTCCGGTAAAATAAAAAAGTTTTTTTTGGCCGGCTCAGGATGAATTATGCTTTCAAAATTTTGCCCATACTTGAAATTCGAACAGTACTACTTAAAATAGCGTAACAAAACCAGCCTCATCTGATGAAATTTAAAGTAACTCACCCAATCATGACCTCAGCTAACCCAACCCAACGTAACTGAACCTACTTTGACTCAATGACATCGAACGCCTCGTAAAACGAACTGTAGCCACAGAAATAATTTGAAACAGTAGTCTTCGGTTTCAAAACGGATACGGTACCATATCGCCACGGCAGCAACTGAAAGGCCGGTTTTTGTGCAGAATTTCTCCCGTAAATTATCCAAAGTATTGAATCCCACGCTACTGCCGATCAAAGTACGGAAAGAGTACCCTGCCGGCGCCAGTGGAATTGTCTTCAAGATCAGCGTGTGAAGAACAGGCGATATCTCTGCGAGGGCCTCCCAAATATAGCAAAATAATAAAAGCATCCAGCCGTATGTACTCAGAGCCTGGCTTGACATACTCTATTTTGCTACTTTGCGGCATCTGTCTCTAAATAACGCACTGGAGCTGCAGTAGTGAAGATTCGTCGAAAATTCCTGTCGCTGTCGTCGATCAAGACACACCACTACTTGTTCGAGTGCAACGGAATAATATTTCTCTATGTAAAAGCAGAGAAGGTTACAGCGTTCCGTCTTAGATGATTTCAACGAACCAACTCCCCCCGGTACCCCCACCGCGTTCCATTCTTTCGACAAAGAGGAGTCTGTGTTCCCTGGTGAAACACTCCGCACGGGGCACCTTGAGTAATCTTGGTGAGAGTATTGGCGAAACTGCGGACCCCGAGCCCCCATACTTATGCTGTATTCTACCGTGGCTAGGAGTTCGAAGGTGTAGGGCAGAAACCACAAGCGGTGTCTGTCGTAGCCCAGGTCAAGTTCCGGCGAATGGGTTCCTGGTGTGTTTAGCAGGCAGGGAACTCCGGGAACCTCTCTCGGTATCAGGGTAACCCGAACGAATAAAAAACTGCCGTCTCCGGCTTTTTGCTATCCCGTATGAATAAATCAAACCCCCCTCAAACAGGGATCGGTACAGAAAAGGGGCTGGGCCGAAGTTTCCTTCTCATCCCTACCAACCATGAACATACCGAAACCTGATAACTACCATCATTTTAGATGCGAAGCATCACTTGCTTTCGGCTCCGTCGTCCGTCGTCCGTCCATCCGCACCTGTCCCCCTACACTATCAAAAAAGAAATAGGGGCGCCCGGTTTCGATCCCACGACTCTCTGGCCGAAACGGGAGGTACGTGGCGCTCTTCCCACTGCGCTACAAAACCGAGACAGGAGCAAGTGCTACGAACGCGCCTTATGTCCTTGACTCATTCAAACCACTTCAAGACGCTACTGATACAACGAAGGCACGCGAAGCTGAGCGTCAACGGAAACGACGAACTGAAAACTTTAGAGGAGGATGTTGAATTTCCGGTAGGAAAGCTGTGGCGGGAAGCGCCACGCGCCTTGCAGCTCAACCAGAGAAGAGGACGAAGAGGGCGGGCCGCGGGGTAGGGGCGTGAGCACGCAATAAAGAAAGAAGAAAACCAGGAGGCGTTCGATCAGGTAAGGCCGCTGTTGGTCTCTTTGCTGTCTCTACATTTCTCTACATTTCTCTGTCTCTACATGGGGGTTCACACTACGTTCTCATTCGTGCTCCGATAAATGAAACAACATAACAGCAACACAATGGAACCTACACGGAGCCCCTATATTGCTTCGCATCCTCCTCATGGTTCCCCACGGGAAAGTGGTGTAATTTTTTTGGTCCTTGAATCAATAGATAAATCGAAACCCATCTCCTCCCAGTCTTTATTCCTCGCCTTCAAGTTCATTAAAAAATAATTGGCAAATATTTCTAGGCAAAAAAACTTCGAACAGGCAAAATGTTGGTTGAAGTCAACACGCAGCAGCAAGCCGCAAATCTCTTGACCCAAACCCGCATGGGAAATGTGGACATCAGTGTCACACCCCACCGCAGCCTCAACAGCACGCAGGGTGTGATACGTGAGGCAGATCTGCTAAGTAAAACAGAGACCGACCTTCAGTAAGGCCTGAAGGATCAGGGCGTTACAGCTGTCACGAGAATCACCATCCATCGTGACAATGTAGAAATACCAACAAATACATAATCTTGACATTCAACAGATCAAAACTTCCTGAGCACATCAATGCAGATTTCATTAGGTGTGGAGTACGTCCGTACATACCTACCCAGGCAGCACAGGACTGTTCGGCCTAAAACAGGCCGGTGTACTTTGGCCGGTGATTTTCTGTCCGGCCGTTTTCCGGCAGCCATGTTCGGCCCATGTCCAAATGTGGGCCTTTTGGCCGTATACGGCCGTACTCCCATGGCTGTCCAACGGCCAGTGTCCGTCGGCCAGTCGACCGGCTTACGGTCATACGGCCAGATTCCAGCCGTAGGGCTCCGGCCATTCCAAAGCCACCCGTGTACGGCCGAAAAACGGCCGCCGGATTACAGCCGAGATGCGGTCGTCGGACTCCAGCCGGACTAAAGCTACCGGAAATACGGCCGTGCTACGGGCATTGGAGTTCAGCCACAGTATGTTAACTGTACTGAGGCCGGTCACTGCGTGTCGCGTAAACAGATGCCTCATTCGCGCAGTGCAGAAGCAGCACAAACCCAGCATTTTGGGTCCAATGCAGCCACATCAAAGTGAGCTCGCGCGCAACCACCAGCCGTCAAGCTTTCAGCGCAGCCTTGCTTAATTACCAGCCTCAGTTGACAGCAAAATACCCGCCGCGGTGGCTCAGTGGCTAAGGCGTTGCGCTGCTGAGCACGAGGTCGCGGGTTCGATTCCCGGCTGCGGCGGCCGCTTTTCTGATGGAGGCGAAAAGCAAAAACGCCCGTGTGTACGAGATTTCGGCGCACGTTAAAGATCCCCAGGTGGTCGAAATTAATCCGGAGCCCTCCACTACGGCGCGCCTCATCGCCTGCGTTTCGTCGGCGCGTTAAACCCCACAATCAATCAAATCAGTTGACAGCAAAATTCATTTATTAAACAGTGCTCACAAATTGTCGTTCCTTAAATTGCCATGCCTCTTTTACTGCCGAACACAGAAAATATTCAGTTCTTTGTAGAGCTTGAATAGATGTATTGTCCAGGTCCTGATATCCTCTGTGGGGCGGCTTACCTGTAATAAACGGGGAAAGAGGAGGGGGGGTGGCGGCGGAGGCCGCATACTTTAGTAGGTTGAATTTCAGAGAGATAAATAGCGCCGCTTATAGCGAATTTTTTTTAGGGCAATATTCCGGAACACTTTCATGCTATGACTACATAAACTATTTTTATAACAGTTGCTTGACCAATTTTGCTGTATATAAAACCGGCGTGAATGCCTTTACGAAGCGTTTTGGTTCTCAACAAAACACTCAGAAGCATTTAATATAACTCCTTCACAAAAAAGTATGTCCAGTTTTTGCCCATTTTTCTTGCAAAGACATTTTCTACTCGATCAACTTTTCTGATGATCTTGCGCAGGGCTGATCCTAAGAAGGAGCGAACAGGTACTTTCATTTTCAATCTATTTTAATGTTGTTTTCATGAATATAGGTCCACACCACTTAATAGTCCAAAAGAACTTAATTTACTTCTAATATCATACTACGTTCAAAAAATTCTAGACGCGTTGCGAATGACGCCCTGCTTCAGGTGGCTGCAGTTGTATCCCTCTGTGTTCACGCAAGGAAAGGCGTAAAATTAGAGTTACATAATTTGTTTCAAACCAATAACATAGCAATGGTAGCATGCATACAGGAAACCTTGCATACTGCAACGAATAGGGCAATAAATATTTTATTGGTCAAGGTTTAATCCGTAGGGTTCTCAACCCGTCGGAGGCAAACTTGCGCCTCTGGAAGTTTATTTATTTATTTATTTATTTATTTATTTATTTATTTATTTATTTATTTTTATTCATTTATTTATTCATTATTTTATTTTTTTATTTATTTATAGCCTGCTTGCATTTGCATGCATTACAGAAGGCAGATACATAACACTAAGCATTAAATATGAGACAAAATAACAAAACAATTCTACAAAGCGCGCTGAAAATCGTCAATATAAACAGTTAATGCAATCATACGTGGAAGATAATTACACTGCAGTATTGATGTAAAATAAAATGAATCGCGCAAGGCGTCACCTTTAAAGGAAAGTTAATAATTTGCTTTAAGCTAGCGGTCCCACTTTGCGATATGTAGAATGGCGCTTGGGCATACTTCTCCCCTTCTACTCCAGTTTTCGAATGATAGATATTACGAAAAAAGTTCAACCTGTGGTTTCGTCTGTGATCTTTCACGTGCTGCCATTTGAGTTTACTTTTACTTTCTCTCATGCTAAGTTGAGCGTGCCAACTACCTAATACGAATCGCACTGACATATTCTGTATGTTTTCGAGCGTATCAACCAGCTGTTTGGTGTAGGGATCCACGAAAACACATGCGTACTCTAAGATTGAGCGCACATAAGTGAAATACGGTTGTTCTTTTCAGTTAGATGGAGGTTCACGGAAATTTCGTCTCAGAAAGCGAAAAACATATGCAGCCGTAACTTTTATGGTGTGAACCTGCCTATTTAACCTCTAACCACTCCCTAAATAAACTCCTAGGTATTTATATTCCTCGGCCGTTGTCAAAGCAGCATAATGTACGGTATACGTATTCAATTGGAATGAAGGTTTTCTTGTAAAGGTGCCACGTTAACACACTGTTTAACATCCAAAAACTTTTCTGAATCTGCACACCAGGATGTTATTAAATTCGAATAAAGCTGCAGGTATACGGAATCACGTTCATTCGCTATAGTCCGGTAAACTACACAGTACTTTTGAACAAAGCTATAGGGCCAATAGTAATAACAATGCAAAAACCGATTCATTCAGTTCATAGGATGAAATGTACTACGCAGAAGGGGATATGGAACACCATCATTTGCTTTTTTGCAGTCCAAGAATATACAGTCAACCACTTTAAGCTTATCTATTGCAAGAGCCAAATCGTGCGTGAACTCAACAATCTGCGTTGAGCAAAAAAATCTTGACAAAATCCGTGTTTGCTAGGATGCTGGCGATTATGTTTAACCAAATGAGTCATATCCCAAGAGTAGCTAAGCTCACCTTCAAACATCGGAACTAAAATAACAGCTAGGCTTCGTCAGTGACAAGGCTCTGTTGTTATCGCCAATTTAAAATAGTTTTTTTTTCTGAATAGGCAGTCGTAAAATCCCATGAAGTAACATAGTGCAGGGCATGAAGTTGATCCTACCAATGCGCGAGCGAGTCTCTTCTACGATTATCACCAACAACATAGTGCAACATTGCTTGTCGCAGTTTAATTGTACGCAGAATAACTTGCGGTTTTGCTCGCACTTGCCTTTCTTTGGTGGGGAGTCCTTAACATGGTGGCGCTTTAGCTCCTGCGTGGTGGCCGCTTGCTCGACGCCCTTGAAGGCCAGTTATTCTGGTGAACCATCTCCATCTCGGATCGGACATCTCTGCCGGGTCGATGTCTTCAATGCTCTCCATTTCTTGAGGGGGCGAATAGCCTCGAGCTGATGCGTCGACGAAGCCGGCGGCAGAGGCGTCGTAGCGGCGATGACTGGCGAGGCTTAGCTCACCCGTCGGTGTGGCACAGTCTTCTTGTGGCAATAAATGACATTTCAATGGCCTAAAAGGTTCCCTGCTAATGTCCAGTGAGTCCTTGCACCTTGCCCGTTCACCGAGAACACTCATTACTGTTTGCAAAACGATGTTCGTTCATTTAAAACGTAGAAACACGGAGCGGATGAAAAACGCGTCCCCGTCGTTCGGCTCCGTAACGGCTTTTTCTGCCCCCAGGAAAAAACCGGTCGGTCTCCTTCCAAACACGTCTGTGCATGAATTCTCGGCGCCCAGGCGCGTGCCGTTGTTCGGCTGTATGCCGTTTGCCGAAAAAATGACGTATAACCAGATACCTTACGTAGGCCGGTCTCCTCTTGAACACCGGTTGCCATATATTCGGTGGCCATTCGCTTGCCGTAATTCGGCCGAGGACAGCTAACCGAATGAAAAACGTATATTCTGGGGCCGTACGTCGGCCGGTATCCTTCATAACACTGGTTGCCCGAAGAAAACGAATATTCTACCGCCGGACGCGCGGTTCACCGTTGAAACAACGAATGCACGGAAGCCGCGCTCCGGCCGGTCTCCTTTCGAACACCAACTGCCGCAAGAATACGCATATTCTGTGGCCGGTCGCTAGCCGTGCTTCGGCCTGTTACCGCTTCCCGAAGAAAAAACGGATGCCCTAAGGCCATACTTCGGCCGTTCTCTTTCTCAACATCGGCAGCCGTAAGAGAACTGAATATCTGGCAGCCGGTTAGCTGCCGTTGTGCGTCCGTACACGGGCGGACGGAAAAATACAGAAGCGCTGGTTGCCGAATGTTGGCCGTTCAACGCATGATCAGTGGCTGCCAGAACCTGGATGCTGGCCGGACATGCCAGAAAGCGGCCATAGACGGGCCGGTCTTGGGGCACACTTTCTGTGCCGCCTGGGTAACCAGCGCCGCTGCTTACCAGCGGTTCGGTCACGGCAGAACGTCTCCGCGGCAAAACGACCTGGCAAAATGCGGCGCACATGACCACTCCAGCTAAAACTGTGACTCCACCACATTCACCTGTGCAAACTGTGACGGGACGCACGCGTCATGGTCCCCAAGCTGTTAAAAATTCCAACAGAAAAATAGGATCGTAAATGTGATAGTCACTGAGAACACCTCATTTCCAGAGGCGCGCAAGAGGTTCGGCACTTTCCCTGTGGGGAAGTGCGCCGACGCAGCTCGCCAGAGGGGCGGAGCAGCGTCTGGTTGCGGCGGGCCCCCCTTACTGCGAATCAGACTTGGTCCCGCCCCGCCCCCCTGGTTGCCTAAGGTGGCGTTCCTTCATAACATCAATAAACGCCTACACAGACACATGAAAAGTATGGACACGAAGACGCAAACTCAAATGACAACAAACATACCGTTTGCCTCTGGTCAGCACAACAGGGGTAACACTCGAAGACCAGGCTGACACACTTGCACAACACTCTCAACGCGTGTTCAGTTCAGCACACTACACAAACTATTTCATAAATCACAAATAATCGGCCGAAAAAAGTCTTTAATAGATAACAATTCGTCAACATACTCTTATAACTCACAGTTTTCACTGCTTGAGCTGAGGGCTGCTCTGAGCTCATGTTAACCCTCAGCTGTAGGCCCAGACAACATCAGATATACAACAATACACCTACACGCAGACACACTTAAAATGCTTCTACAAATATATAATAAAATATCGCTTTCGGCGCACATTCCACCCTCTTGTAGGGGTGTCATAGTGTCGCTTTCTTGAAGGAAGGAAAGGAGCCGTTGCCCTCTCAAGTTACTGCCCCATAGCCCTGACGAGCTACCTTTGCAATTCCTCGAGAAGATGATAAATCGCAGGCTTGTGTCCTTCCGTGAGTATAACGGTCTTTTCTAAAGCTGCCAGGCAGGCTTCAGGGTAGGGTGATCGACGAACGATCGACTCCACGCACTTGATCATACAGAATTCGGGCATAAACAGTATTGTGTCTCTGTATTTTTCGCCATCAAGTAGGCCTACTTCACCGCTTGGCTTTACGGGATACTTAGTGACCTCAATTCATTAGGTGTTTTAAGTAACATGTTAAACATCTTTGTAAATTACTTGTGCGAGAGAACGTTTTGAGTGAGAGTTGGTTGTGTACTCTTAAAAGTTCCCGTGCAAGAAAATGTCGTGCCACAACGTGGCGTGTTAAGGTGTACTCTTTTTATAGTCAAGAAAAACTCTCTTAAGAAAGCATTGCACCAACAATTTCTTATTGCGTTTATGTAAACCACGTGTAAATATCCCGAAATCATGTTATATGTCAATCTGTGGACGTCAAGTCCACCTGGGAGTCAAAAAACTCGCCGTCTGGCCAAACCAGAAAGGTTTCAGACTTAAAGGAGCCATGAAGAGAAAATACAACTTCGTTTATATTTGAAAGAACTATGACTGAGTATCTTACTCATCTCCATTACAGCCACAAAAGATGATTCTAACGATAAAAAAGCAAGACGTATTTCAATACTTTCAAATTTTGCGCCACAGTGACAGCAGCACAGTGCGCCACAGTGACGCCACAGCAAGAATGACGTCATACGGACCAACAATAAAACATAATTTTTACTACGTTAACTGCAGGTTAGCATTCAAGAGATGCGGTCAAATGGAACTAGAGGCCCCATTACAGACGTCCAGTTATGTGACTTCGAGACAGGTGTGTTAGGCAGCCACCAATCGCACAAACAATGCTCAGTGACGTCATAGAAAAGTTGCGGAAAATGAGCTAGGGGGTCGCGACTGCTGCACACGTTTTGTTTCATATCTTCATTATTTGTTCGAAGACTGCGATGATATTTGTACTATTGTTATCGGGAGTAAAGCGTCTTTCTAATAAGCCCAACTTGTATTTTGTCTTCGTGGCTCTTTTACCGGTAGAAAAGCTCTTGCCTTGTGTTCTCCAGGAAGCGTGAGGTCCATGCGAGTTCAGACATTACTCTTAATGGTGTGTCAATTCCTGTAAACAAGGAGCACAAGTTTTTAAGTGTTGTGTTTGACCACAAGCTCCCACTCATTCCCCACATCAAGGAACTTAAGCATCAATGTCTGAAAACAATCCATACCCTTAAGGCTATCAGCCCCAACCGTATGGGGCTGCCAAAGGACTCATGCTGTGCTTCTAGACTTCTTTGGTTCCGTCTCGTTTATACTATGGTAATGTGCTGTGTGGGTCGGCGACTAAAACAGCGTTGCAAATGCTTGACCCAATGCTACACTTGGGGCTTCGTCTTGCATCGGGTGCTTTTTTCACTAGCCCAGTGCCAAGTCTGTATGTCAAGTATAACAAATGGTGCCTTGAAAACCACCGGACGTTGTCATGTAAACAGATGGTGAGGTTGTTTTTACCAGCTCAGAGATAGACGCAGGAAAGCCGGGGATAGGTTTACCATAACCCCCTTTAATGCACACTTGAAAAACCGTACGGCAAAGCACTCAATAAAAAATTACACACAAATGATAAACACTAAAACCTCTAACACCACCAAAACACAATTCAAATCTAAACCCCAAAGATTCTTCAATAAAGTCTTACACAATTAGTTCATATAGACTTATTACATCAAGTCCAAATTAGCGCTTTTCGCACCAAAACTCCCCAGTTGCGTCCTAAGACTGTGTCTCTAATAGACTGGACTAGCCGGTCGTCGGCGCGGACGTGTCGCCCCCGTTGCGTGGCCGCGACTCGCTGATAGCCATCCTCGTCTCTCTTCGGTGCCGGTGTTTGATGCGCGCGGTCACTCGTTGGACGGCGTGGGCTCCGCGCTTCCTGACTTGATATCTCTATGGCTATCCCCTGTTAGCCGCTCCCGCTGAAGGTCCTTGATACCGGAATTCGAAGCGCGCGGTCATCCTTTGGGTGGTGTGCTCCCTCGGTGGCTACCCCCTGGTAGCCGCTCTCGCTGGAGGTCCCAGGTAAGCTCGGCCTTTCGGGGCCGTCGAGACGAACGTCGAAGGAGCGTGGACGTTGGGCGCTGGTGCCCGACTGATTTCGCTGGGGCCACGAAGACACAGGTTCGTGGTGCACCTAGGATAATGGTGCGGATGCGAAGTCGGCCCGCTCCCGCCCAGGCTCGGATGGCATGGTCGATGGCCTGGCCACGTCCCCCTGCCTCGTTCCTTGGAGCGCAGGGGCTCGTACCGCCTCCTGGTTTCTTCGGTTTCTTGCCTCCTTCTCTTTGTGCGCACCGCTTTTATGCCCTCTGGGCTCGCTCATGGCGCATTAAAATTGGATTGTTGTCTTTCTCATGTCCATATATGGCCATCACGCCCCTTGTCTCCTGCGCGGCGTTCTCTGATTGGATGACCAGTGCGCTGCCATATTTTACCATGATGCCACGTGGTTTAGGCGCTCGCTTTCTCTATTTGGTGCGCTCGTGGCGCGCAGTTCAACTTGGGCTTTCTTTGTTCTTTTCTTTTTCATTTTGGGGGGTTTTGATGCATCCCCTGACCGGGCACGCCCTTGAACCATGACAGACGTACATGGACGTGCTTAATGCTTTTAAAAATTATTTGATGAATAACCATCCTTTTTATGTTGTCTTTAAATACACATCCACATCTCTGGCGTTTGTGAATTGCTCATTTGTTTCTCTGCTCTTTTCGCTTAGAGTGAGAGAGCGAGCCTCGGATCCCAGCGTTACGTTTTTATGTGTGTACAGGTTATCCTTTTCAGACATTTTACCGCTTTGACAAGTTCGCCCTGCGTCCTGTGACCTTTCGTTTATGAAACTTGATAAACATACAATGGGTTCCACGAGCTGCAATTCTGAAGCACTTTCTGTCTATGCAGTGTAAATACCCATGTGCAGACTTTTAAAGTGACGCTGCTAAAACCTCCACAATGGGGTCCTGCGCTACGTATGGTCCGAATTTCAATGCCAGAACCATGAGCGTGCACAAAACCAATTTTTTTTCAGCAGAAGCGTATAGAGTATTGCTCATTGTACAACACATTCTTGAAAATCAATTTACGATTCTATCATCTATGCAGATTACTTGAGTATTTTTCGTGCACTATCATCGCACAAGTACGCGAAAAGCCACATAGAAATCTTGTGTTCAACACCATTATGTCTGTCTATCTGCTGGATCCCAGGACAAGCTGGAACTGCTTGCAATGAGTTTGCAGACGAGAGAGCCGCTGCTGCTGCACTCAGGAACACTGTAGACATAACAACGGTACGCAATACGCACCAAAAGCCACACATACGACAACACTTGCGTAGAACATGCAAACACACTGGAGTGAACGAATAGACCACCAACTACATAAATAAAACGACACTTGGGGTGGTACACTACTGACTCACCCAACAGATTCACTGAGGTTGCCTTATGCAGGTTGCGGATAGGGTACACACATGCAACCCACTCGCACCTGCTCACTGGATCTCCAAGGCAGCGGGTGATGAATATCACGTCAATTCACCAAGCGGACTGGACAGTTAAAAACATTTATTGGATGCAGAATGTATTTAGGAGCACAGGACAATTAACTGTACATAAAGGAAGAAGACTTCTTGCGGTTCGCGTTCCCGTAAAAGTCTTTAAGGATGATGTAGCCTCACGTTACAGCCGATATCTTCAAGGCAACCGTCGGGTCTCGTGAGGATTGCAAGAAGTGGGCCCACCCGTCGCCGACAACAGCCAAGGGAGCGTAGCCCTAGTTGCAATGTGTGGCGGCGTAGCCCGCGTGTCCCCGACTGTAGCACAGCTGGTTGTCGTGCCCGGAGCCGCCAACGGTACGTTGCCACGGGGTCTCCCTCCAGGATCGTAGCCTGGAATTCTTGTCACGAGGGCTTCGGGCGTCATCAGGCACCGGTGACGCTGGGAGCTGTTCCAGGAGCGTAGCCTGGTCTTCCTTTCTTCCTTCTCACAACGCTTGCCTCGTTTCTTTTCTTCCTCACGTGTTTAACTTCACTTCAATGCTGGCACATTTCACACCCTTCTGCTGGGCACATGCCCCTTCGGGGGTTTGAGCACATACCCCTTCGGAAGGTTGCTCATGACATTACCTCCCCCTTTTAAGCTTTTTTTCCTGAAAAATGGCTCACTCACACCCAAAGATTGGCCGCCGGGTTGATCTTGCAGAATCCACTAGCTTGGCTCGCACAGTCGTTTTTCACACTCACGGTGTCACCACAAAGTCCTAATAGTCTGTAAGAAACTCAGTTCACACACAGTTCGCCATGCCATTCTGAAGTTCACAAGTGTGCATAGCACCCAGTTATTAAGGAATGTAACTAAATACCGCACTAACTCTCCATAAAGCACGTCAAACATCCTGAATCATTTTTACTTCCGTAGTTTTCCCTTCTTGTAATCAAGTGCTCTTTGCGCCCTGTATCCTCCACTATTTCCACGCCGGCTGAACTTAAATGGCCACCTGGGGAACTCCTCTCGTGCTTTGTTACTCCATTTCTATTGAAGAGTGTCTGCAATCGCTCCTCGAAGTGGTGGACTTTCAGAGGGGTCCTTAAAAAAGGTGGCCTGCAAACTCGGCAGGATTTTACATAACGCCTCGTGTCACTCTGCATGTTAGGCCAAAATAACTGTTCGGTGATCCTCCTAAGAGTTTGATTTACCCGTCGCTGCCCCTCCACCACGTTTTGATGCGTTGTTGCCAAAACTGCATCTCGTAGCTCTTTAGGTACGACCAGCTGCATTGCTTGTGTACCAGAATTGTATTGGCACCCTCTGTAAAGCAGTTAATTCACTTTTTGGAATTCGTATCTTTTACGATTCCGCCCCCACTGAGTCCCCACTTCGTGATAGCAGCCCCGTGGCGATGGATCTTGCTTTTGCCCGTCTTGCATTTACCTAGGAGTTAGTGCTAATTGCCGGAAGGACGGAATCCGATGCATCGACTTTTCCTCCTGCAATTGCTCAATCACAGAGCAAACTACTCCTGCATCAGCTTTATCTTGTTCTCTTCCCTCATAATTTGCCGGCTGACCTGCTGTTCGGATCTGCATACTCACAATACTCCCCGCCCTTTTTTTCGACGTAATACTGCCGTCTTCAGTTCTGTGTTCCCTTTTGGAGCAAACGTTGCACACAAGGTCTGCTATGCCACCCGCATTATTAGTGTGTCAGTCTTCGGCCGGATGTCCGACGCCATCACACCGGAAACGTTTTGTAGGCAGGAGCGAACCCATTGGTCACTTTCTTCATTCTGGAGTGTTTGAATTGAGTTTTGTATTCTTGACTGTCTCGGCTGTCATCTCACCCCAATTCTCGAGACCCTGCGCTTCATTGTATCCGTCTGTCGACTCGGCCAGGTCGTTGAGAGCCTGAAGTCGCCTCCCTTTTAAAAACTCCACTAAATCGGTATTACAGCAATTTAGAAATTGCTCCACGATGATCCTATTTCGGATTGCATGATAGGTTCTTTCTGTGCCAGAGAGCTCCATCCATCTATCGGAGTAGTTGCTAAGCCGGGAAGCAAACTGTCGGCCTGTCTCTGCATCTTCTGGCTTGCACTGTCTGAACTTTTGTCGGAACTCCTTGCCTCTGGAGGAGAACAAGGTTTACTTTGTCGTAGTCATTAGAATCTGAAGTTGGCGTTCGCGCGAAGACACTCAATGCCTCTCCTTCCAACAGCAAGCTCAAGGCCATAGCCCATTCTGACCTTTCCCAGCCCTCACCTTTGGCTATCCTTTCAAATCGTTGAAGGTACGCGTCTAAATCTTCCCGACTCTCGTCGAAGGGTGCCATCAATTTCTTTGGACTGATCTTTAGAGCTCGAGACGACACAGAGCCTATCGTCTCGATTCTCTCTGTTACTTGTCCTTGCGAAGCGTATTCAGCAAGCTGCACCTTAAGTTCTTGTATTTTCCGCTCTCTCTTTTCCTTTTGCCGTTATCGTTCATCTCTCTTCTGCTTCTCCGGGGCATCTCTTTACGACATAGCCAATTCCTTCTTCTTCGTCAATCCCAGTGCCTCGGTAAGGGCTAACAGTTTTTCTGGATCCATAATTTACCTGGCTGACTTGACAGTGACAATAAAAAATGATGGATCATGGCAGGCTCGCCAAAACTGTAATCTCAATTCACCAAGCGGACTGGACACTTAGAAAATCATTTAATGGATGCAGAAGGTATTTAGGAGCCCAGGACCATTAACTGTACATAAAGGAAGAAGATTCTTGCGGTTCGCGTTTCCGTAAAAGTCTTTAAGGATGGTGTAGCCTCACGTTACAGCAGATATCTTCAAGGCAACCGTCGGGTCTCGTGAGGATTGCAGGAAGTGGGCCCACCCGTCGCCGACAACAGCCAAGGGAGCTTAGCCCTAGTTGCGATGTGTCGCAGCGTAGCCCGAGCGTCCCCGCTTTAGCAGAGCTGGTTGTCGCGCCCGCAGCCGCCGACGGTGCGTTGCCGGGGGGTCTCCCTCCAGGATAGTAGCCTGGAATTCCTGTCAGAGGGCTTCAGGCGTCATCAGACGTCTTCACGCACCGGTGATTCTGGGAGCTGTTCCAGAAGCGTAGCCTGGTCTTCCCTTCTTCCTTCTCACAACGCTTGCCTCATTCCTTTTCTTCCTCACGTCTCTAAGTTCAATTCAATGCTGCCACATTGGACACCCTTCGCCAGGGCACATTTCGGGGGTTTTGGCACATACCCCTTCGGGAGGTTGCTCATGACATTGATAGGGCCTATCCGTAATCTATGTACTCATACGATGCAGGGCACTAGAAACAACATGACACAAACACTTAAAACAGTACAGACAACCCAGTCTTCTACGCTCATCGCACTTTTCAGGGGACGATCCCCTACTCAACGACAAGTGCACTTTAAGGTTTCTTATTCATGTAAGGTTTTCATACGTCATTACTTAACATGCATGGTGAAACCCTAGCCCTTTACACCAGTCTTCTTCATTTATTTTATGTCATTTCACGTATATTTTTAGTTAAATGTTTTGCACTTACCTTCACGTTGTCCTCATAAAACAACTTATCCTGGGTGCTCTTTGCCCTTAGTCGGCCTTGCGCCATAAAAACCCAACGATCATAATCATCATCCAAGATGAAGCAAGAACCATATATAGCGCGCGCGGAGCCCGCCGACGGTCCCAGTTGGCCGCACCGCGGCCGCGCCCCCTTTGCTTCGTACATTCTCCCGTTTTTGTGTGGCTTTCTAAACACGGTTGTCTTTCTTGGGCTACTTGAACTGGAAAATTTTGGTCTGTCTGTCTGTCTGTCTCTCTGTCTGTCCATCTGTCAGTCCAATTAGCAAGCCGGCCAAAGCAAAACTTTATCTGCGCAATAGTATTATATACTCACATCCAAATATGAACGTTTAAGCCCGGTGGCAATGTTCGTACTTGGGAACATTGTTGAACAAGAACAAGACATTACGCAAATATAAGGCCTTAAATCAATGCATGAGTGATGTTTGCAATGTTTCTTTATAAAAAAAATTACGGATGCTTGCTTTTCGCGATAGCAAATAAAATACTACATCAACTGCAGAAAACGGTCGCCTGCTGTTGCCCACGCTGCCTGTGGGAATCCTAAAAAAACGAACGGCAGCAGCAACGAAAGGTTCCACTAGATAGGTTCCGCGTTCCGTTTGGAACGCTCGTGGAGCAGGGCGACATGGTTCTATAAACGTTGTAGTCTGGTGTCCCGATTCACACGTGCCTCCGCCGTGCGACACCCGACTGGGACCAGTGAAGCTCAGTAAATATAAATTGACTTGAGCAAATCTCTAGCGTGTTATCTTGGAAGGAACGAGGTTGGAGAGGAACAGTATTAGAGGTAAGCGGGAAAGAGAAGGGATTTATTTACTTTCCGCGGGCGCCAGTCGACAAATGTTGCAAATGTTGCCTTCCGTCGACATTTGCAGCGAAAAGCTGTATTTGGCGCGTTACCATTACGCCACGTGGCACTCTTGCTGTGCACGAGCGCACTTTACTAGGCCGTCCCTGAAAAACCTTTTCGATTCTTTCAAGCTTCCAAAGCAAGCGCGGTAGGAATTGGTTTATGAGTACCAGCTGGCCTACTCGGAGAAGGAGGTGGGGGTGTGGCTACTCCTTCCTGTCCGTAGCATAGGTGGGTGTAAGCTCGCGGGTGTACTCGGAACGCCAAGCTACGCAGAATTGGTTCAACAGGCGGCTTCGATATCTTCAGAGCACAGGAAGTGCATCGGTTGCCGAAGCAGGCTGCTGCGCGCCCTCCGCCAGCCGTGTTCTAAGCCGTCTCCCAGTAGTAACATAGTCGGCGTCAAGGGGTTCCACTCCCACGTCACTGTATACATACGCGACGGGATGGGAATTTATCACCGCCTCCATTTCTCTCAAAATAGTGGCCACTTCGTGCGAGCCCACAACTCTCCTTCCGATCACTTTCTACAGTGGCCCTTTTTTATTTTCTGGTAACATTGCGCACACTAGAGCCTCCTGCCGCAGCAGTAAAATGGGAATGAGCAGGGATTTTGAAATATTTAGGAGCGTTATCAGATAGTTCAGTGTTTGCATAGAATTTAGCATGCTATTTTATGCTGCACACTGGTAGCGAGAAGAGAGAGAGAGACAGACTAAACATGTTTATTGTTTCTTATTAAAGAGTCCTTAGGGTGGCCTCCTCATTCCAGGAGTCCATTGGCACGGGCCGCGTCTTCTGCCCTCTCCACCAACTTGCGCTGGACGTCGAAAGAAGAGCTGGCCAAGGCGCTCTCCCAAAGCTCATAGGTGTGGAAGGGATTGGGCGGGTCAAGTGGGCTTTGTGTACAGCCGCCGACCATGTGAAAAAGTGTTCCAAACTCCCCGCAGAAGCGGCACAAACGGGGATACAGGGTGGGGGCTATGTGGTGGTTTCTGCTAGGGTGGGGGTAAGTATTAGTTTGCAGGGCACGAAGTATTCTATCGTGACCCTTGGGTAGTTGTTTGTGCGGTGGGGCGTACGTTTGTCTTTGGAGCCGATAGTGCGTTGTAATCTCATGAAACGAGACTAGAGGAAGCGGACGCAGATCTTCTTCTTCAGGTGCTCGGCCGGTCAATTCTCGAGCTGTGAGATGGGCAATCTCGTTCCCTGAGAGTTAACAAATAATCATACTCTAGAGACTTTCTGCAATAATATTCATGAAGGCTGTGATCGCAGGGAATGGGAGCTGTTTTAAAACACTGACTTTTCAGGACTGTTCACTAAAGGAAGACATCTCCCAGCAAGCGCTCGAAATCCGGAACCGGAGAAAGTATAGGACAGTGACTCGATCAACTGAGCTAACGTGTTGTCGAGGCTAGCCGTTTGTAGAGCGAGAGCGATGGTAAGCAACTACTGCAAATGACAGACAGGCGATAGGCGAGAAGTCTGGGACAGCGCTCCCAGCGGGAGTAAATTTATGCAAAGAAAACAAGGGTATCCTAGGGAAGCCGCGTAGGTTTTTTGTCGCTGTGTGACTACGCTTCAGGTTGATGTCAAGTTTTCCTTTACAAAAAAAAGTTTCATCCTTGGGATGATTCGAACACACTTATTGATCGAGCGCGGTCGTCATTCCGTTCCACCTGCTGTAACTGCCATCAGGCTATTGTTTGAGACGCTGGGGGTCGAGACGGCTGTTAGTGTTGGGACAGATTTCTTTTTTTCCGCATTTAAAATACTCGAGACGAGAGTTGTAGGAGGAATGAGGGCTGTTCACCGTTGGGACAGATTTTTTTTTTCCGCGTTTGGTAAACTCGAGACGAGAGGTGTACGAGGAATGAATGTTATTTCAGAAGCCCTTGTGGTGGAGTTAGGGCTTCTGAAATAACATTTCAGAACATGGGTTCGCCGGGTGGTAGACATTATTTAAAAAATTTAGGTACGGCGTGCGTCGTAGCCTAGGTGTAGCTTTGGCTCATGAATAACCGGAATTTATTTTAGCTTTCCGTGGAAAGACGGTTTGATGTGGTAGCATCAGTTGTTGGCATGGCTGGTGACCGTGTCTGTTGGGTTTGCTACCACCAACTTGGCTTTGCACCACCCTCAATGCGCAGGCGTTGCACCTGCTGAAAATACGTTTCCTATCTTTTGTCTCTCCCCTAGTATCGTTCTCCTCCTTCCACACTTCAGTTGTCCCGATTTATTACAGCCCTCAAATTTTGCCGCTTCAGGAGTTGGTTCCGGCTTGCAGCGATGACGTATTTCCGTGAACACTGAATGGGCATGAGAGATAGCGCACGGCCTGCAGCCACGGGGAAATAATAAATGAGCCTAATAACGCTATCGCGTTAACAAAACAATTGGTTCCAGTGACAATCCAAAATATGACATAGCAGAAAATCTCAGATAAAGCAAGGCATCGAACTGAGGCTCTATACATGAGCCAGAAATTCCGGTAAGAACATGAAAACAAATAAAAACCGTCTACTTTTTAGGCATTCAAAAGAGAGGGAAGAGTTTAAGATAAACGTTGAGCGGTCTTTATACGTGGAGAATGTACTAACCAATTTTAGTAAATCTAGTTAGGTACTGTGGAAGTCTTTGCAAAGTTGCAAGGCCTTCTAAAGCGGTCAGGTTGTGTTATATCTCTCTTTTCAACTTCCGGCTGAGCGTGTATTAGTAAAAGTTGTGAATACTGAGTATACTGGCATTGTGAAAAGAAAAAAATAACCAGTGTGGGATCGGAATGATGCATTGTAGGCATGACAAAAAATTTTTTTCTTCGGGATGTAAATTCCCTGCAAACTAGAGAGCGCTGAAGTCGCCCATACCATCACAAATTATTTGGGTACGAGGGGTAAAGTATTCTTACAGCCTCCTTTCAGAAGGAGTGTATGAAAGGTTGACTCTAATGGAAATAGACGAAATGGGTGCCCACAGTTTATGAAGTGATCATACACGGATAACTTTGACTTTTGAAAAAATGGATCGTCAAAACGATAAAACGGTGGTACACGACTTCAATTTAAATGATCACGAAATGGATAATACTGTGAAAGCCTGGAGGCGGAAATCGAAAGACAACCTACAAAAGATTTGGAATACAGCGAACTGATTGGTTTCATTCTAGAAAAGATGAGGAACGCGAAAGAACGCAACTACTAGAAGGAAACAAGTAAACCTAGTAGCTGGTGGAACAAGGAAATCAAGGAAGCTATAACAAAAAGGCAGCAAGCATTCAGAAAGCACAGGGAGGCTAAGCGAGTGGGGTTGCATACAGAGGAAATAACTTTGAAGTGGAATTGGTACCGCCTAAAGAAGCTGGAAGTAAAAAAACTTGTACAGCAGAAACGTAAACGAGAAAGTGAGCGATCGGTTTCGAATATACGGGCAAAGGATAAAGGCGCGCCAAAAAAAGTTTTGGAACCACGTGAAGGAACTAAGGAAAAGACCGAAGTACGTCATGTCATAAACGGTGAAGGCCAGGTACTAAAAGGGAAGAGGCGGTATTTTCCTTAAGCTCAAGGATACAAGAGAAGTTCAGAAGAACGGAGAGAGGGCTACAGCATTTACGAAGTGGGGCAACTGAGGTGTGTACAGATAGAGAGATAAAGTTGAAGAAAATCTGAAAAAAAGCGAAAGAAAATGTTCCAGCTAATACGGTAACACGAACGGATGAAATTCCTATAAGGCTGGTCAACCTACTGGGTCCAAAAGGCAAGACACAACTGATTCGAGCAATCGAAAAAGTGATAAAAACTAATCAAGTACCGGACAATTGGCGTAGGAGCAGGACGAAGACCATATATAAAGGTAAAGGAGACAGGGCTGATGCCGATTCGTACAGGCCTATTACAGTTACCTCAGTGGCATAAAGGCTCGCAATGCAAGCCATAAAAGAGGAACTAGAGGCGTGGATAGAGGAGAACGGCCTAATGGAAGAACTACACAATGGTTTCAGATGAGACAGACACTTACAAGACAATTTATTTGTCCTAACCCACTGCATAGAGGGGTCAATGGCTCAGGAGCGGCCACTATGGATAGCATTTCTCGATATAAAGGGAACCTGCGACAACGTACACTCTTAATCTGGATCCACATAAGATCCACTTAGTAACTGGAACTTTTTTGCAAAAAAGTTCCACTTATATATTTGGAACCGTGTTCCACATATCCTGAAAATGTAAGTGGAACAGTGCACCACATATTTTTGCAGCTATATTATCTGGATCGGCGTTCCAAATAAAAATATACGGATCACTGTTCCAAATAAACTGGTAGTGTAAGTTACTGGAACACTGATCCACGTAAAATGATTATGGATTTATCCGGTGCGCCGTTCCAGGTACCTTCAGACCAGCTGTTTATATAAAACGGTGTTCCGATAGACGTTGAGAAGCTGTCTATGGGACTCCACTTTTCCAACATATCTGCTTTCCTGTTGGTATAAATTGAGGTCATTTGCCAGGCTGGCGGATGCATTGGTATCAGAAGGAAACCGCAAGCACCATTCTAACGCAGCCTTGACATATGGCCCACAGTGATACCAACAATTGGAAAACAGAAACCGCCGCAGCAGTGTGGTCCCTGACAGTTCCCAACAGTTGCCTATCGGAGCACAGTTCAATATAAAAGTTGGTCTGAGATACCTGGAGCGGCACACAGAGACTTTGGCTTCATCCGCCGAATCCTGTTCTGGGTTTTGGCTGCATGTAAAAGAAACAAGACTCGCATTAAAATACAGTCGAACACGGATATATCGAACACGGGTATATCGAATTATTGTCTATATCGAACTCATAAATTATCCCCTTGAAAGTTCTGTGTAAAAGTATAGGAATTCGTACGTTTATATCGAACCGTATTTTTCCCGACATCGGGTATATCGAACGCCGCGGGAGCTGGTAGGTGCTCTTCGGCGGTCTCTGCACCCCCGATTCAGGTTGAGGAGGATGTGGAGGAATGCGCGGGCATGGCGAAGGTCGGGTACAGGAGGCGACTCCTCGATAGGCTTTTGATGAACCTCCGCGTGGGCACCGAGCTTAAGGTTGACCTGCTGGGAGCCATACATATGATGACAAGCGCTTGGAACGGCGTGAAGAAGGAGACCGTGGCCAACTACTTCCGGAAGCAGGCTTTGTGACGGCCGAACTTTCCGAAGCTTGCGAAGACGGCGACGACGACGACAAGTGCATGGGCGACACGTTTCGTGAGTTGTCGCCCTTTTCCCGGCTGCTGTTCCAGCCGGAGTGTCTGCCGACGACTTCGTGAAGGCTGACACCAATGTTCAGGCTGTTTCGAGTCTCGGTGATGAGGATATTGTAGCTGCGGCCGCAGGAACCCAGGCCTATAGCTCGAGTGGTGAAGATCGTCCGGACGAGGAGGCGGCTACACGATCGTACTCCGCGGGTGAAGTGGCCGCTACGTTCAGCTTGATTAGCTGTTGTTGCGGCGACATGGAAGAAACTGGGCTGTCGCACCTGGACGGCCTCGAGATGATCGAGACCAGCGTCTTTAATTTCATTTCCAGGACGAAGAAGCAGGCCAAGATCAGCGATTTTTTTTCACGGAAATAAAGCGTCCTGTTGCGTCGTGAGTGCGGAATTAGTTGTCATTCTTGAATGCGCCAATCGGTAAGTGATCGTTCGCCATAGGTTAGGTCTCAGGGCCCATATTTTTTATATCGAATTTTTCATATATCGAATTATTTCGCGATCCCCTTGGAGTTCGATATATCCGGGTTCGACTGTACACACCAAACCAACTATTAGCACTGATACAATGCTTTTAAAAACACTAAGGAAATTTTATTCGCTCGTATTATTGCGTACATTTGAGATACGGAGACATATCTGTTTCCACTTGGGCAGAAAATGACCAGCGTACAGGATAAAATACCAAAACGATATCAAGTGGCCAAAACGATCTAAGTGGCATTTTCTTATTTTTGCTAATAGTTACCATTCTTTTTTGCTAAAAACACGTGGGTAATAAAGATGGCTTTAAGCGCAACCGCGTCACAAACAGACTTGTACATCTACCCTCGCAGTAACTCAAAAAGCATTACAAAACAGTGAGCATAAAATATGCTGTTTTATGACATGAAATCAGGTACCGCAAATGCGGAAGTACCCACAGCGCTTGCCATACCATGTTTACGCATCCCGGTTCCAAAAAATGCAGTTTGCTATTAAAGTGTAGGGAAAAGCCAAAAATACAAGCCATACACGGTTGGATTATCACAAGACCTGCAAGAGTGTAGGAAAAGAACACCGGGGCCAATACTAACAATTTAACATTTGCGCAGAAAAAATTACCGGAAGCATGTGGCACTATTGCACAACTAAAACATACACCATATATCAATATCAAGCTAACTGTAATATCAAGCTAACTGTAGCCAAAACCGACTATATACGCGCCCTGAAAAAGCCTTTCACTGAAGCCGCGTTCTTTCCCCGACAATTTGTAGCTATTTAAAATAACTTATTCAAAAAAAGCTCATAGCACCCAGTGTGAATCTTACAATATTTTACAAACCAGATAGCTCGGAGCATGTTACGCATTTTAAAATTTATCAAGCAGCCTAACTCTAAAGACGTTATTAGTTCCCTCAAGAACAATTCAGACATCCCAAATAACCAAGCCAGGTAGCGTTGAAACATACAGGTGACCAATTTTACCAAGCGAACTTGTAAGCATTTTTCCAGCCGAAACATTTATCTGAGGTAAAATTCAGTTGCGTGCTATACAAACCCTACTATCATGACGACAGTATGCTTGTGACCAAAGCACTGCCTCTAACAAGCGAGAAATGCAACTTTGTCCAAAGTAAACAACTTTTTCAAGCCAAATATGTATATTTCGCATTCTTCTAGGGCTTAGGTGTCAGCTAAGATACAGCACAAAAATTGATTAATAAAACCCCAAACCGTCTGTGTAAATAATTATTCTCACGTTTGCATCCATCAACAGCAGCACTGCCATGGAAAAAAAAATTCGAGCTGCACTTGAATAATAAAAACGTTACAGTGCAGTGCCATTAGCTACATTAACAGAGTAACAGAGCAGCGGCAAAGGCAGCCTGCGCTTTGTGCCAATAATGAAAAATTGCAAAGGAAAGCACGACTTCACTTTTGCAGTTGACATGCCGCTTGCATCTACCAATCATTTGAACCACGACATATCTTTCCGAATAGGCTTAAACGTCTAACAATAATTTAAAACCCCAAGTAGAGTGACCACATCAAGTCTTTCAACAGAGCTTTGAACTTAAATGACACCAGGCCACTGTTAAATGGCCAAGAACTCTCTGCAAAAGTCCCAAGAACTCTCCAAAGTCGCATAAGTTTCAGGAGATTAAGATGAAATATACGGCGAGGAGGATGACCACATCTTGATGCGACAATGCAGGCGGAAAATCCATGACGTGTTTCTTGCAGACAATATTTACGCTGCCATCCTCTTCTCTCAAAATAACTGGACGTCGAGAATAACTGGACCACGTCATGTACCTTTAAGGAAGGAACAAGAAAATTTTGTTAGACAATGGCTTTCAATGAGTGAGTTGCTTAGGATACCCCTTTTATAGCACAGTAATTGATTGAAATATCAGCGATTTCTTGGTTTCTTTTCTGGGAATGCTGCTAACAATGTACAAAAAATATTAGCACAGACTGTCAATGGCAGTTCTCTAATTTTGGAAAGCAACCGCATTGGGCGTGACCGTGGCGCCGTATTATCGCAGCAGCAACTCTCAATGTGAAAGCAAAATGTTTGCAAAACTTGAATGCAAAATAATAGTATTTTTGTCCACATGTTGCAGCATCCGAAACAGGCTGAATGTGAAGGTATTTCCCAATTTGGAGTTCACGATTTATTCTTCACAGTAAGATTTTGCTACAAAGAAAACTACCACAAATTCAGTCCCGCAAAAATAAAATGCCAGCTTCAATAAACACTACCATAAATTGAGTCCCACAAAAATAAAATGCCAACTTACCCAACTAAAATTAAGATGCAGGCGTTCCTGGCAGGGCCTCCTCGGAGTGATTTTCTAGGAAAGTTTTGCCAACGTGTTCCCAAAAGCTCTTACTGTCGTTTTCACCTACAGGTCAAGTTGTCACTGAAATGGTGTTCCGAAGCCATTACGTATAATGCAACTACCTAAAAAGGGACCATCAAAGTTCCAGAACTGGGAGTGCGTACTTACTTGTAGAATGCAATGATTTCATCCCGTACAACGGCTTTCACGTGTTTCCTTTTTGTGAACACACGACTTCAAGAACGGTGAACACACGCCTTCAAGAACCAGGAAAATGGCAGTATGCATTCCTTGTTCCATTGTTTTAAGTCCCGGTCCGCCCTATTTCCTAGAAATAAAAACAGTATAAAAATATCGAAGCATAAATTTACGCTTCCCTCTAAGAAGGGAGTACTACAAGATCTCGTACAAGGCCTGATTAGTTGTGCTAAAATTTATTTTGCATCATGAGCCCTGGTAACGTTTTCAGGCGAAACAATTTTAAATATAAAAATATTTGAACATTTTTAGGCTCACCTGTCATTGCTCCATGCGGAGTGGTGAACGTCTGTATAATACGCAACACTCAAGAGGCACTCTTTCGTGGCTTTATGACTTCCACAATGCATTCACAATCTGTCACACTTGCCACGACGACGCCTCGGCGTGCTGAAGATGTCTTCAGCCACAGTGAATGCCACAGCCATGATTTCACAGGTATATGTAAGGAATGGAAATAATTCGTTTTAATTTCTGTTCTTCAGACAAAGGAAAACAATTGTCGCAAACTACCAGTGTAGAGACAAATTTCTCCACAGTCAGCCATAGTCTGCATCTGGACAGGTTACACAGATCGAATACAGAATGTAGCAATCTGCTTTCGCAGTATATTTTCTAAGTTCAAGGAAGCACAGAAATTGGTTAATGTTGGGTGCACATAGTGATGCAAGAACTTATCACCGGAGCGTTGTCGGAAATTATTTCGACTCTAGGGTTACCACCGACATTGACGGCATAAAAATGCAAGAGTGGCTTATTTATAACGCGGTTCGTGAAGTAGCAACCACTAATTATGGATATTGGATAATTATCCTGAAGTCTCAAGTTACCACTGACATTAACAGCATAGAAACGGCAGCACACTTTCTATATACCCGCTGCGTGTTTCCACATATTTCTTCCCCTCTACAAAAGAAACGTTTGTTACTGCGGTACTGCTAAGATAACCACTGTCCCTTCCATTTCTCTACACTTCAGGCAATGTTAAATAGATCATCTCAATTGGCCACAGGAATTGAAAAAAACATGGGTCATAAACATGAAACATGGAAACATGGAACAGATAAACGTAAGATGACGCCTTGAAAGCACATCAACACAACTCGGAATAGCGTCTACCTTGCGCGCAACGGGCAAGGTCGAAGACTCCCGGTCTGGTAAGCACAGTAAATGGCATTCTACTCATCAGACTAACACAACGCCGCAATTACCACGCAAGTTTTAAAAATACCAATAAATCTAAGGACGGACGCTCCGACAAACTTGCTTGGAAGTTGTACACGTGTGCACGCGCGATTATCGCGAGCGACTAACCCGAGAAGATTCGCTACCGCAGACATACACAGCTACCGTCAATATAGGGACCGGGCAGCTGGACGGGTGGCGCCACCACTCGGCGCTCCCCTCGTCAGTGGAATGAGCCGGTGCATTGGACTACATAGCCTCCCGTTGTTGTTGTCGTGTTTGCTTCGGTTCTTTGTATGTTTTGGTGGCGTTGTGAGCAGACATGTGAGATGAAACGAAGTCTAAACAGATGTGTTGGGTTCTTAGATGCAGTGATGACTACGTAAACTTGTCGGACGCTTCTAAAGTTGGGTATCGGCTGCAACGGCATGAGCGCTTTTTGCAGCGATCTGCGCTTGGCTCCACCAGTTCTGAGTACGAATAAAACTACTATTGTTAGTATTATTTTCTTCTTAAATGCACTAACGGCTACGCAAACTTATTGGATGCTTGTAAGGTTGGAGAAGGGCTACATTGACACGAGTGCTTTTTGCAGCGCTCTGCGCATGGTTCCGCGCGATCTGAGTAGGAATAAAACTAATGCAATATTAGAATTCATTTCTACCACTTAAATTATCTTCACTGGTTTTAATGACTATGGTTTCCACGCCAGCCTTAGCGCTGGGATACCTCGATACGTGTGCTTTAAATATAAAGGCACCTACCTGCATACGAGATCGATTACCGTGTAGCCGTAGAAATGTTGCGGTAGTTTACGCTTTTTGTAACCGTGAGCTTTGTACCTTCGGTTTTGGTGAGCGACACTGTGACAGCATGGGAGCCTGAAAGCCGAAGTGGAAATCCCACGTTTGTGGTGGTCATTTTATCAAGAGTCAAAGTTATTCACCAACTCAACAGCCCAAGCTACAAACCATCCCTCCTCCCCTTCCCGTTTTACCACCTGCGTAGAATTAAGGCTGGCGCCGACAGTTAAAAATAAAGGCAGTGTTAACGCCTGCTGGTGTTTTTTAATGCTTAATTATTCTTTACAGAGAACCTAAAAATCGTGTAATGCCTGGTGAAGACACCAAAAACGCGCGATTAGTTGCCTCAAATATGGGTGCATGAGCCCGAGTCCTCCACCACAGACACGTTTCCGACACGCTGGAAAAGTTTAGATTTGGAGAGGGGGCATGGAAGTTCAAAATTAAACAGCAAAATCATTTAGCCCTCCGTCTAATGATTATGATGGTTGAACAAAAAGTTTTATTCGTGCGAAATCGAATGGGAAATGGTCAAAGTCAAAGACGCTGCGATCAAAAGATCAAACTGCGCGCTGGTCAAATTCGACGCTTAATTAGTCAAAGTTTAAATCCAGAAGGCAACCAAGGAAACCCATACGATAGAGCTTTGCGATAAACCATCATCGTCGTTAGACGGAGGTGTGCATGATTTTTCAAGCGTAGGTGGCAGCTTGTAAACCGACCGCAGCATTCAGTTGTGAAGCTGAGTACTGGTTTCGGGCACCCTCCTGTCTTGCGTCCTTCAGCCACGCAGGAATTGGTTTTTGAAAAACCATTTACCAACCAGCCAGCAACCATTGCAATTCTTGTAAAGCAATGCTTCTCCACGACAAGCAATAACATTCTACTATCATGCGGTATTTATTCTATCAACGATTCCCGATGGCTGTAGTAAGAGCATTTCTGTGAAATTAAACACGTTTCAGCCGTAGGTAATGAAGTTACGGAAGCGTCGTCCGTCACAATTTCTGTTTTGAGGTAAATCTTCGAAGACACCCTCCAACTTTGTCTTTCGCTTGTGGACGACGTTGATGCCGTTTCGTCATCAACTGCCAAAGGCCAGCGCCGCAGCATTCCTTGATCGGTTGCACACACCGGCTTTGTGGGAGCATTTAGCGGCAATATACACCTCGATTCGCGAAACTGCATGCAGGCATGAAGAAATTGCATGAAGCAACGAACTTTCACTTCCAGCTTGGCGCATTGAGCGTCGTCTGCTATTTGTAAATACTGAGTATGGGTGTAAATAAGTAAATAACACACATGACATGCCTCGTAAACGTCACATCCACACTCAAGATTTACCAATCTGAAAAATGCACGTGGGGTTACGTACGCTTTGCAAGCCGCACCGCAGAAAAACGACAGAAAGACATGCACAACTACGCTGCGCTGACCGCCACCGGCATTCCACTGACGAGCGGTTCGCCACGGGCGGCGCTGTTCGCTGAAACGACGGTGGTGCCATACAACGGCCGCCCGGTCCCTATACAACTAAGCAAAGCCACACAGTAAGGGAACATCCACTCATGAAACGCGCAAACCAGGAACTTCTGACGTACGCAGTCAGAAATGTCCAGCCGACTCTGACCCACGAACACGGGAGTTTTGGTAAATTACGGCTGCAAACGTTTCTCCAACACAAAATGTTACACGCCGCGACCACAAGCAGGAACGACACACGAACAACGGGCATAGACGCGGTATGTTTATCGGACGCAGTTAACAAGGATGTCACTGAACAACAACCGTTACCAGCACATAAATAAGCAGCACTGACCTTTTTTGCGCCTCCTGGCAAAACTCCACTTCGTCGAGCAGGAAATACAGCCCAGGGACATGAAAAAATTCGCAGTTGCACGCCGCAATCAACCCAATTTGAACCGTTTAAACTGCTAACGGCGCTAACGGTTCTCGCCAGCGTGACCGAGAATTTCTTTAGTAAATATCACGCGCATCGCGCGAGCAATTGAGAAACCCGCTTGGGAGTGCCACTGGTGGCGCTGCATGCGGAAGACCGTAAAATTAGCGGAGGGAATCCTGGAAGATGGGAGCGCTGCTGTCGTTTAAAGTGTTGACGCAGTGCCGATTTTCATCCGTCGTCATCGTACCCGTTGCAGCCCCACTGTACCGTGAATCAACGCAAAAACAGCTCTGCCGTGCTGCTGCTGACGCATGCGCATTGAATGCGCTACTGGAGTGGCGGTCTTTTCCTCATGGCTTCAGCGTACTTTCGTTCTCGCGGAGGCTTTGGAGATGTGCCCGCATAAGAACTCATACAAACTCGGCCCACGTGATGGCTTTTATTGGATTCGGAAAACGGGCGTATGCGTCTAAGCGGACGTTTACGCCCGCTGAGGCCGAAACAAAGCTCAGATAATAGCCGCGTTAGCGCGTTAGTACTGGCTAAAGTTGTTTCTCGCGAAGGGCCGTGAGTGCGTGCGATATCCGAGCTTAACTTTGCATGACAATTTCTCCGTTGCTGTTTACAATGAATGCAAAAGGGCGTGGCTTCATTTACTGCTTTTCTTGACAACAAGCCTTTCCTTAGTCAATAAAATATACTGCGACGCTCTTAGATACCCACGTTATATAAAGCTACTTACAGCTAATTAGTAAGTAATAATACATCGGCCCGTTTCCGAGCCCTTTTCCCTCCTGAACACCAATACTACAGGAAAACAGCAACTGGGGAAGCAGCTGGAGAAGGCGGGTCATTCAATGAACTTCAATTACTATGACAAGACACAACAACAGCAAGTTAACTCTGCGTATTTTTGCCGTTACTGCACAGCATAATTAGGAATTACAATGTCATTTCAGCATTAATACATACAAAATAATGCAGGTATCACGTGGTATATCTTGGTTTAGTTCCGTTCACCCAGTCAACCGCTCTTTGCAAAGAGGCTCTTGTTTTTGCTTGTGGAAATTAAAAGGGACTCACATGTTAGCATTCCTATCGGACTCACTACGTCATGACCAACGGACTTAAAAAAATCGTGCACCAATACGAATAGGTTTACAAATACATACCGATATTCACAACGGCCTAGTTTGCTTATTTTAGATATATGTCGCTTCTCTACTGAAACAAAGAAATAAAACTCTCGCATGGTGAGACCGCTAGCACCTTCCAGTGAAGACTGGATAAACCAAAATGCGTTTCTTGTTTTTTTTTTATCTCTGCAAAGAAATGATATACAGCAGACTCCCGTTAAAACAAACCCGAACGGACCGTAAAAATGTATGCGTATTATCCGAAATTCGTCTTAAGCGGAGGTGTATTGCATTGTGGACGTTACAAGAGAAAAATGTTGTGGTTCTTAATCAGTGTTCGTTTTAACCAAGTTCGTCTTAACGAGGGTCTACTGTATTTCTAGAAGAAGCAAACCAGGTCTTTAGTGTCATTTCTGTGAATTTGTAAAACTTCTTGTATCGGTACATGGTGCTTTTGAATTAGTAAGTCTCATGAATTTGCGTCGTGAGTCCCATATGAATTGGATCAGGTGAGTCACCCTTAATAGCATGCACGAGACGAAAAATGCTAACGAACATCCAAGCATATATAACTGCATTCGTGACTTGCTGCGTCCAGTGTAAAATGCGGCACAGTCGGTTAACACTATGTATATACCGCATCATGGCATAAATAAAGTGGACTAAGTACCTATTTTACAGCAGATTGTAACCATTCATACGTTCCTGTAAAGCACTTAAAATTGTGCACGTACTACAACACAGCGAGCTGATGGCTGAGCATTGAGCAAAAAACAATGTTTCTGCGACGCTTTGTGAACCAAATGCAGAACTTGCAATAGTCTCAACAACTATATATATTTCTTTATGAGGTATCCACAAAAGCCCAATGAATTCTTCAGCACTACCACGGCTCTATCCCAAACGCAGAAGGAGAACCAGGGGACATCTGGTCCTTCTGAAATTCAAGTCATCGGTGATTTCAGACGTACTGCGCGTCTGCAATTAGCAAAAGACGATATTCACTAAAGCGGTCTGAGCGCCGCAGACAACCTGAAAGGGGTTCGTGAAATTTCTATTTTCGCTAAGATACCCTTTTCTCGCACCTTTCATGCTTTGTACGGTGTTGTTATAGCAGTGGACATATTGTTTTCTGTCAAATAACGTCACTAAAAATACGTCTTAGCCGTCTTATATAAGTAAACTGCTCTAAGACAGTTCGATAGATATCGACGAAGTTTATTAAATTTTATGTGGTGCGTGCGTGTGTGCGTGTGTGACTGCATGCATGTGTGTGTGTATGTGTGGGTGCGCGGGTGTGCGTTCGTGTCTGTATCTATGTCTGTGGGCGTGTGCGTGCAAGTGCTTGTGCGTGCGCTTGTGCGCCAAAGCGCGCCAAATATATATGTGGTTCATTGTTCCAGTTAATGCACGATTCAGTGCATACTTCACTGCAGCGCACAATTTATGTGGAACAAGACACGAGCAAAAAATATACAAAAGCACTGTCCAAAATTTTTACTGGGACATAAGTGGAACAGTAACTGGAACGGCCGACAGCGCATCCCCTCATTTATTCCGTTCCACATAATAAACACAAACCTAAAGAAAACAAATGGACAGTTCCAGATAAGATCCACTTATATCTCTCGTTCCAGTTATTCTTCGTTTGGATCCAGATAAAAATATGTGGATCGCCCCGTTTAACTGGAACTTACATGGAACCAGATTAAGAGTGTAGATAGAGAACTGCTATTGAGCATACTTGAGCGGGAGGGATTAGGGCTGGACTTTATACAGCTGTTGCAGGGAATTTACAATGAGGGCGAGGTGCAAATTACCTAGGACGACGAAAAGTGCACGAAACCGGTAGTCACAAATAGAGGTTTAAAGCAGGGTTGTCTTCGGTCGCCATTGCTGTTCATGCTGTACATGGCTAGACTAGAAAGAAAGGTTGAAGGCAGTCAAATAGCTTTCAATTTGTGTTATAGCCTCAAAGGACAGGAAGTGGAACAACATATCCCGGGACTGATATATGCAGATGTCATAGTACTACTAGCAGAGAGCAAACAGTGTCTGGAACAGCTCACAGATATCTGCGGGGAAGAAGCAAGTGCACGATGTATTTCTTACGTTATTAGTGGGTTATTAAAACCGTGTAATACCTCTGAAGCACTCAGCGAGAGGGTAGCTGTGATACCCTGCGTACACACGAGTTCACATAATCGAAAAAAATTGGCCCAGAGGTGTGACGCGGATGTTTTTTTTTCTGCCCATTACAAGCTTTCTTAGCACTGCAAAATTGCTGACCCAGAGGCTGCCCAGCAAAGAGTCTGCGGCAGAAAATATCGGTGACTATTTGTTGAATGTAATGAAAGGGTTGTGTACTAAATTTTCTTAACGTGCGGAAAAAATGTACGGTCGCCAAACTGGGAGATAAGTCAACGGCAGGCAGAGGGAGCAGGCGAACAATATCAAAAATTTTGCGGGAGGGAAAGATGCAGATGGCTTCCTGCATTGTTTGAATTGCAAGTGCTGTTTTCCAGAATCACAACACACTTCTATCATTAGAAAGTGCAAATAACGGCTTGACGTGAAATTGTAGAATCAGAACGCATCTCAACGCTTGGTGAGGCATGCATCAGCATGGCGTCAATCTCCTTGTCGGAGAAAGAACTAAATTTTCTACGCATGTGCATATATACCTTTCGGTGGACGGTTCTATATATTGTCTCTCTTTCAAAAGGAAACCAGTTGATAGTTCGGGGCAGTGCTTGTAGTGTATCTCTCTTAGGGCTTGTCTTTGTTGTCTGTAGCGTTTGTGTGTAGTGCTTGTCTGTAGTGTATGTCTCATAGTGCTTGTCTGGCATTTGTACAAGTTTAAAATATTTCCTTTATGTGTTCCGTAGTCGCTCTGGACTGTCATAGCTGTAGTCATCGTCATATTCACTGATATCACCATGCTCTTCGTGCTAAGCAGTACATACGCGACAGCGCTTGACGATAGCTGGGTTGCAGGGGCTGCGCGTACGAGCACAATGCATGCGAGGCGTTCCTATCTCACGTAGAGGTTCCATGGTGGAGGTGTAGCGCCACCTGTGGCGTTGATGGTTGAACGCGAGGCGCTCAGGGGGTGTGCACCATTTGGATTTTGCTAAATACACTGCGCGAGCCGGAAACGATTGCAGGTCGCAACGAGGCACTTGCCCACGAGCCCTCTGCATTTTCTCGCTCGTCGATGTTTTCGGCAGTTTTTTTTTTGCTACAGCCACTGGGCGTGACGAGAACGCTGGAAGGTCGCCGTGAGGCACGCGCTCACAGGCGCTCGACATCTTGGTATTTTCAACACGTTAGCCCCCCAAGTTTGCCCATCTACAAAAGCTCCGCATTTAAAACTGTAGGGTACCGTTCAACTCCATACCCTCACCACGGCATCGGAGAGGGTCACCACGCCATTCAGCACACCACGGTGACTTCTATCTACCTTTTTGGAAGTTTCTATAGTCTGTTTTTTTTTATAGCATACTGCCGTATGAGTTAGCAAACACGCAATGAAATATGCATGGCAGAAGCTGCAGCAGGATATATTTTTTGCGTTCAGAAGACTGAAACGCTGTGGGTGGTGTGTCGCATGCTTCAGTGCACACTGAAGTAACCCCCACCGCACGTTCTTTAGATGCGTTCTATATAAAAGCAATTCACTATTAAATGCTGCTTAAATGCTTGCAACCCGCCGCGGTGGCTCAGTGGCTAAGGCATTGCGCTGCTGAGCACGAGGTCGCGGGTTCGATTCCCGGCCGCGGCGGCCGCTTTTCTGATGGAGGCGAAAAGCAAAAACGCCCGTGTGTACGAGATTTCGGTGCACGATAAAGATCCCCAGGTGGTCAAAATTAATCCGGAGCCCTCCACTACGGCGCGCCTCATCGCCTGCGTTGCGTCGGCGCGTTAAACCCTACAATCAATCAATCTTAAATGCTTACAGTCATCTGTGCTTTTACTTTTTGTGTCGATATGACTAAACACCTAATTGTGGCGCGTACCGCATGATTCAGTCCACACAAAAATAACAGCCACGATTGCGGTTATGGAAGCGTTTTGTATAACGCAATCCTGTAGTGAGAGCTGTTTGAAACTTACTGTATTGGCCTGTACCGAATTTCATTTGTGAAGCACAGCTTGGCAGCGGCGGAATGCAGTGGTAGTTCGTTGGGAAGAGCATAATATGTTCCTCTTATAAGACACAATATCGTTACAAGAAGCCGTACAATCTCGTTACGGCTTCTGTTTACATAAACTCTCCGAGGATTCATTTTTGAAGAAGAAATTGAGCACTCACAACGGTGTCGAGAACTATGATAAATGCTGACTGTCACGGTGATGACTGGTAAACAGCGTCTGTTTACATGAAGGGTAGTGGTGATGGTTAGTAATCATACATTTATGACATGTATTAGAACGAGCGGTGTGGTCGCGAAAAACGTGAACAATTTACAAATCTAGAAACTTTAAAATGTATTCTCTTTTTAATAGGACTCGTGACATTGTCGCTAGGATGTGGCGCCTGCAACCATTACCCCGATTTGTGCAAAATAGAAATGAAGAATAATACACCAGTTTATGAGCAGGCCTTCTTCAACGAGAGCGGACGGATGTGCTACCTTTCATATATACCGTGCAATCAATACGGCTTCCATGATCCGTCTGGGTGCCCATTGTGCTGCTTGTGAGTACTTTTGTTCGAACCGCTGGACTCTCTGGGTTTGCTTGGCCGTTTAAGGCATGCAGTGAAAGAACAAATTTTCGGGTATTCACATATCAACACCATTTTGAAAATTTGCTGTGTAAACGATTCGTTATTAGCGTTTTCTTTTATGTAGTGCTGCTTTATGTTTCAGCTTCGAAAAACCGGAACTATGTCTATCAGTAAAAAGATTTACATGATGGCTACGTTGTTCGAAGTTATTGCAAGGGATACAATTATTGCAGTGTAATTTTTATCCCGATTCAAAGAGGGTTGTTCTTTATGTCTTATGATTACATATAGTAAAATAGTGGTACCGTTCAGCGTGCTTCACTATTTAAAATTGGACAGAATTGGAGTCAGATTTTTTTTCAGGAAGATTTCGCAGTGTTCTGTTATGAAAGGTGCATGTTTTTATATGGTGATCCAAGAAGCCTTTTACCGTGTATCTACAAACCCTTTAACTTCCACGGCAGCACAAAGTATAACTTGCTTGCGGGTGCGCCATTTATGCAGCCGTGTTCCACGTGTGAAACAATATATTGGTTGTTGTATGCTGAATTTTATAATTAATATTTGGGCGTCAACTGGGGCGCTTAATTTATAACATCTACGTACAAGAGACTTCAGAAGTTGATATTCAAACTTTAGTAAGGATGTCTTAGATTTTTATCTACTTTATTTCTTACATGCGCCCTTCAATTGTCATTGCACGTACAACTGGCTGACACGGGTATTCAGGTTATGCAGGTGGGACTCAGGAAAGCGCAGGATCTCGTCCGCCTAACAATATTTCAGAATGTAGACCCTGCGAAGCCTGTTCGAACATCCGTTTGTTTTCCATTCGTGTACTCCTTAACGCCGGCAAAAAATATTTGTCGTTTGTGCGAGACAGCTGCTGGGAGGCATAAAATGCATGTATTGGAAGTAGAGCTTTTAGTGCATCACTACCGCTCTTCCATCTGAACGGTATTGCCTGCTGGTGTGCCGTGCCAGGCCGCCAATCCTCTCATTATTTCACGGCTGTTTCGAAAAGCAGCAGCAAAATTCTAAATAATGAACACTTTTTTTTTCTTTCGCGAGAATGAGAGCATATTGATTTTAATTTATTGCTCCCCACGATCTGAAGTCGGTTACCAAGGCTTTGAAAGCGCCGAGGTGTGCAGGCATAGGTTTGCTGATTGCATAACCAAAACGACGCATTTAACTTTTGCAATCAAAGCAACCAAGCACGATTGGTAACGCCTATCTTCTTTTGCTCTAATATTGGACTCCTACCGAGATACTTATCTCAAGCAAGCGCAGTCGTTCTTAAGTTTAGGTTATCCTTTATACTGAAGCATTTTTTCTTGTAGGGCGACAAGATCAGCTAAGTAAGCTTTGATGGGCTTATTTCAAGAAAACATGTCCGCCCTTCGTTGTTCTCTACTTGTTTAGGGCTGCTTATGCGTTTTGAGGTCCGGTTTTTTATAAGCAACGGGGTAAAAAACCGCCAACTAATCTCCTGTTCTCAGTAGTTTTCATAAAAGTTGGGAGGATAAAGATAGTCATCAGGTATTCCAAGTTTCGAAGAACCTAGCAGCACTGTTGAGAGATTCAAACTAGACTTTGATCTTTTTTTTTGGGTTGGCTATTGGTGTCTGAAATTGTTTTAGTTTTCAGCTGGTAATATTTTTTCTTGCGAAACTTTGAGGCCGACCTGATGCCTTCATGACAGACAACGCATTTATCCTCTCGGAACTTATTCACAGGACCATTAGTTTCGAACGCCGCTATTTAGCTCATTTTTAAAATTTTTGCGTTGACGAGACCCACCGCTATCAGCCTTGCTTCTCACACTGACGCAGAAAAACATTAAAGATGACGTGTACTTTTAGGCCTTGAAATTTCGGACGTGGCATCGTTCCGTGGACATCGATGTTGGGTTTTGGAACATAGTTGATGCAGTTTAAAAATATGCTTTCTAAGAAATGATTTTAACTTAAGAGAGCAAAACAGTTTTTATTCGTCTTCGCGCAGGAAAGACAGACCACCTGCGCTTATCTAGCTACAGATACCAGCCTGCAATGTTGGGGCTGCGGTGTTTTGGTTACGAATGGCACAGTGCCAGCATTTTAATGTTTTGTTCTCTATTGTGGTGGGAAACCTGAACTTGGGTTACTTTTCTTGCTGAGAAGGAGGGAGACATATAGAAGAACTTTATTGAGTAAACTCTAGTGGAAGTTCAGGAAAAGGCGGTAAGCAGCTGGGAGGGAGTTCAAGAGTTCAACCCCAATATCAGGGCGCAGGTGCAGCGGCTGCGTTCCTTGCTCCCTTAATACGCACACGCTGATGTTGTGACTGCAAGGTGTTCAGGGCTCCCTCCCATGATTCAACGCTAGTAGAATATGCAATGCTAAATGGGTATACTATGATCATTATGTTATACAGTAAACGCTTGTTAACCAAACTTCGAGTAATAAAACTTACAATCAATTCGAACTGATGCTGTGGTCCCGGCACAGACCTGTATACATAGTATGCATTGCCGTTTGGCCGCACCGGGCCGCTGCGGTGCTGCGAGGCTGATGTCCACGTTTGTGGTGTTGGTTTTGTGCAGAGCCGGTTGCGCGTGCGATGTAGTACGTACGCGTTGGAGGAGTATATGCCGTGGTTTGTTTGTAGTTACCTGCAAGTTACTTTGTAAGTGTTTCTGTATGTGCAGAAAACGATGAGGCTAAGCGAATACGCTTACGGCCTTTCGGACGTCGACAGGGAGAGGTACTTTACTGAAGTCCGTCGTTGCAGTGGCGTGGACCCCCTGGCTCTACGCGACGATGAGCTGACTGATGATGTGTGGAACTTTCGAAGCGTCGAGCGCGCTAATATCAGTGACTACTTCATCCACTCGACAAGTTTCATTACGCGCGAGCAACTGAAAAGCTACAAATTGTTAGAGTCGCATAACTACCGGACGAGTGACTTTGTTCATCCGCCGAAGGTGAAAGTTATCGGCGATAGCAACGTTGTCGTTGTTACAAAGGTGTGAAAATGCATGTAAACACTGCAGTGTGTGGCAATACGTTTGTGTCTTATATTTCCAAGACTGGAGACTGCTCGGACGGTCTAACTGCTGATTGTTCGCGTGCTCGGTCTTGGTGCCGCTTGTACCTAGACAAAAAAACAAACGGTTTGTTAGTTCATAGTGTGTACACTGCTCTGTGATTGTTTAAAAATGACATGCCGCGGTGGCTCAGTAGCGAAGGCGTTGCGCTGCAGAGCACGAGGTCACGGGCTCGATTCCCGGCCGCGGCGGGCGCTTTTCTGATGGAGACGAAAAAGCAAAAACGCCCGCGTGTACGAGATTTCGGAGCACGTTAAAGATCCCCAGGTGGTCAAAATTATTCCGGACCCCTCCACTACGGAGCGCCTCATCGCCTGTGTTGCGTCGGCGCGTTAAAACCATACAATCATACAATCAATCAATCAATCAATCAATCAATCAATCAATCAATCAATCAATCAATCAATCAATCAATCAATCAATCAATCAATCAATCAATCAATCAATCAATCAAATAAATTCTTTAACAATGAACAAGATTTTTCCGCACCTGTCACTCGAGGTTTCTACCGCAACTGTCGACGATCTGTGGCCCAAATTCACGCTAGGTGCACAGTCAGGATTAGCTTCGTGCATGATGTAAGACCGTCGCCCTAAAGTTAAATTTCAAATTGACATGAAGGACGTTGCGAAGGCATCACACCTGTCCACTGAAGAGTTCTACGACGCTTCTCTCACCTGTTAAAAAGTGGTCACCGCAGATACGGTAGAGGTTCGCTGTAACGTCGAGGTCAGCCCTGCGAATGCGCTGCAGCCATGGGCTCTACGCTTCAATGAAAGTTCCGCAGTTTTCGGGCACTCTTTAAGCTTAGGCTTCGGAATTGAAAGAACCCCATTTTGCGCAAATTCTCGTCGTTCCGGCCATTTTTCGAACGGTTAGAGCAACCGTACATGGCGTAGTCGACCATCGTGAATGCGCGCGCAACACCACAAACACAACAAACGTAGAGATCGGCCTCGCACAACTGCAGCGGCCCCATGCAGCCAAACGCCAGTGCATACTATGTATATTTTAATCAGGGGGAATCCCCGATAATTCGAACGCGTCGTTTCAAAACCGTTATTTCGAAATTGGAACCCCTGGTTTCCATCGCTTCTCGCAGAAGAAGTCGGCACAAGTGTGTTTGTTATGGGATGGCCAAAGAAGGACAATAGCTTCTGTGGGGGTATGTGCCATGCAGAATGTTACAGCATGTGACGAGTCAAAATAGAGGAATCATTAAACTGACTGGAAAAGAAGATGAAGAGTACATAGTGGTGGGTACCGAAGGAGAGGGAAGTTGATAGAGCAATGCTTCTGAAGGCTGCTTCAAGACTCCCGCTATACACTAACCGGGATCGTCCGTTGCCATTGGGACGAGGCTCAGAACTTCAGCCTGGATGCATGCCAGGCGTGTCTTCTAGCTGACTGCGCATTCAATTGCCGGCATCGGCTGTCCGAAGTGGTGCACCCGGGACATCTACGAAGAGGGCACCAACAACCATGGGTTTCAACAACTCAGCCTGTACTGCGCAAATGAGACTTTTATCAGTTCGCCTGTACACGCGTCTCATCAAAACTGAAAACTAATATTTACCGCCCTAGCCTAACTTCTTGCGCTTACTGTAAGGTTCATTGTAGCTTTCTATTTGTAACTGTAATGTCCTTCTCCCTAATTCGTCTAGTCCAGATAAATGTTTGTCTTCTACTTCGGCTGTTTCAAGCGCCTGTCTCAGTTGTGTAATCCGAGTCTCGACTTCTAGCCATCACTAATAACATCACAAGGGGTTTCCGCGCTCACGACCCCTTCTAGATGTCCGACAGGACATCTAGAAGAGGGAACACTACACCTCTGGATCAACGGAGCAATTCGAGACATGGAGCTTGAGAAGATAATGACAGGCCGAACTCATCTAGGGCTAAAAGATGATGAACTACGGGAATTTGTAAGATCCGAACAGAATCGTTTGAGAGAGGAAAGGGCTACTGATCGCGAGGCAATTAAAGCGGCGGACCAACGCAAACAGGTGATTCTCGAATGCGAACCCACGAATCTTCTCTTAAATATGAGACTTCCGGAAGACTAAAGGAAAAATCCCCAAGGAGAATGATGTGCGTCAACATCACAAGCGGCTGGAAATGCCTGACGCCCATAAGCCTGCGCAATTTTAACCCTGCATTTAATGATGGCAGAGAAGATATGGAAGCCTACTTACAGCGATTCGAAACGGTTGCGCTTGCGCAGCGCTGGCCTTAAGGCAAATGGGCGGTTGGGCTGAGCATGTGCTTGACAGGTGAAGTGCTCACTCTATTCAGTTGGATGAGTCCTGAGGACTGCGTCGATTATCAGAAAGTTAGGTTGGCCTCTGCAGGCTCCGACTCACAGCCCAAGGATACAATGAGAAGTTCAGAAATGCTAACCGCAAAGACGAAGAAACAGGCACGCAGTTCATATCCCCCATGTCAGGTTACTTTGATCGGTGTATATAAACAGCAGGGGTACCGAAGACATTTGAAGGACTCCTCGAGAAAGTGATTACACAACAGGTTTTGAAATGCTGCTACTCAAAACGTAATATGTCTCAAGGAACCTGACGTTAAAACCAAAAGTGAGGTGACAGATGTGTGCGACCGTTACCTGGAAGCTCAGCCGATGGAGAACCTGAGTCCAGCTATGGAAGGTAGCAAAAAAGAGCAGGGCCGAGCGAGGACACGGGGCCTGCCAAAAAAGTTATCCACAGGCTTCATATGCCATAGGATTGGACACCGTGCGCCTGACTGCCGTAAGTTCGCACCTCCAATTTATTGTTTTGTATGTTGCTGCCCAGCCATCAAGCTGAAAACTGCCATCAAAGGAACCCGTGGAGCACGTCATTGCAAACCAAGCGCCGCGAATCCATTTCGCCCCTGCTAGCGCACATTTCAACAATTACTCGGCAAACATTAGTCTTGACTGGCCCCAGAGACAAGTCAAAACACTTTTCCTGGCTAAAGACGTGCTAGTTGTTGTTGGAGTGTTCTCCGGAAGACCAATATCAGTACCGCGAGATTCTGGTAGCAGCGCTATTATTGTAAAAAGACACTTTGTCCAGAAGATTGTCTCACGGGTCAAGCAAAGAGTGTGATCTTCCTGGACAAAAAAACTCACCGGCTTGAAGAGGCGTGTATAACAGCACGCACGCCCGGCTTCTCGGTAAAAGTCTCGGGCTCGGCCGCTAGACGAGCTCCTATGGCCACCGGGCAACACCAGGGAGGGGGACAGCGTCAATTGGGCTCTGGGAGGATACCTGGACGCCTCTGCGCTCCACTTGGCGCTACACTCCTTGTGACTGTGGACCCAGTGACTGTGTGTATAGACTTTTTTTTTCCCTCTTGTGGACCAGACATTGTGTGTACGTGTGTGAGTGTGTGTTAACTTGTAAGCATGCCCCTCTCTCCAATGTCTTCTGTAAATATGTCACTGCTATCCTCTATCTCTCCTCTGTATGAATATCTCACCCCTGCCCCAACTCCCACACCAGCAGGCGTTCCGGTGTCCACCCCTACGTGTGACAATTTACACCTGCTGGTGGTCTTTCGTTTCCTTTTCCTTGTCAATAAATAAATAAATAAATAAATAAAAAGATACTACTGGACCTAAAGACACAACCGAACCTGAAGACACTACTGAAACCCCAGATGAAATTTATCCACGACTCCTCAATGTCGAGATGACTAAAGCCCCCAAGGTGATTTCTGTGATGGAAAACACCAAGCCCGGGACAAGTCACGTTGCCATCGCTGAAATCAATAAGAGAACAAATAAAGACAAAGCAAGAAGAAGATCCCACGCTTAAGGTTTGTTTCCAGAAAGAGGGTATTGTGTTCACGTGACGGAGCGGGAACCATTATATGTTTTATGCAGAAATGCATTATAGTCGGGGGTTGTCGTGCGTCCCTTGGCCGGCGTCCGCAGCGCGTCTGATGATGATTGTGGCATGATGCCCCTAGGGATTGGCCAACCAAACAATCCATCACGAGATAGCTTCGCGTTCAACCACCATCGTCATCTTCCCGTAGGGGAACCGCTGCAGAAGAAAAAGGAGAAGAAGACAAAGCTGCGAAGAGAAGGGCTGCGTGAGTTTCGGCTACCGTTATCCTCCTCGGCCGGCGCATCTTCCCGATCTGAACCCGGTCGAAGAGCGGCTCATCGCGCCTCGACTCCCCTTCATGAGCATCAGGCGGCTGACTCGAGGCAACGGGCAGTTTAGAATCAAGGGACAGGCGGTGAACGTGCCCTTCGACGTATCGAAGGGTGTGCGGTGCCTTCCTCGCATGGTACCCGAGGACGTTGCGTTCGACGTTCACATCAAGCGGAGGCTGATGAGTCCGGCAACGTACAAGGGCGGGTTGGTGAAGCGCGGCAACATCCTGGCTTGGCTCAAGCACCTGGAACACACCCCGCTGTATCGCGCCATCAACGTTCGGATCGATTGGAGTTGGCTCGATCACTTCGATGACGGCGGCGAACGAAAGGAACCGCAGAAAGACGACGTCGATGATTCTGACGGTGAGTTCGAAACGATTCCCGACGACTTTGACATGAACGATCCTCTGCACTTGACGGTTGCGCTCAACGCGGTCTCGAAGACGCTTCTCTATAACGACGCGGAAATGACGGGTGTGGGAAAAGAAAAAAAAATAAGTGATTACCCTCACACTCTCGCCTCTCTCTTCGCCATTAATCGCATCACACTCATCGGTGCACCCAATGCATTTCTGCATCCTCACAATCCCCCTCGGGGATGTGCGGGGGAATTTTTTCTAGAAAAGGGCGTGCTCTACGCAAATCTAAACTTCCTTCCGGCATACAAGTAGGTGATGGTCCCCAACTCTTGGCGAGAACCAGGGCTTTACTAGGCACACGTGTATACAACAGCTGGACACCAGCGCCTCCGGAAAACTGCTTCCCGGATTTTGCGACAATTTTATTCGCACGACATCTATGCCGACATCAAGAGATACGTCAGATCCTGTGCTATCTGCGAAGCACCTGCAATAGCGGCCTCCCGAGCAAGAACAGGCCTGCAGCATAATGGAGGAGGTGTGTCGGGCCTTGTCGGCTTCACAAGCGCCGGCACATGAAAAAAAATTCGCCCGTCACAGTAAAGAATCACGCCTGCTCTTACGTGCCTACTCATTCTTTGTAGAGTTCATTAGCAGGAGCGAAAATGTTTTTGCGGAATTTCTCAGCAGAGTGTACTGTTACTCCTGGCGACTGTACTGTGCTTACGGCTGATTCTTGGTTATTCCGGCTATGACTTTGACGGGTGCATTAGTGCCCTGTGTGAATATTACTGAGTATTTTTTTCCGGGACTGTTGGTATTTTAAAAAATTGTGCATACAGCGCCAGTAAAAAGTCTGCGAAATATTAAGTGATTAGATTTCGATTGGACATCCATGCGAAGTGCTTTTTAGAAAGTGTGCGTGGTTTAACCCCTGTAACTTCTTTTGTTGGGGAGTAATGTCATGGGATGGCTGAAGAAGGACAATCACTGATATGGGGGTTTTTGCCAGGAAGAATGTTATATAAAGTGAACCGAGAAATCATCGGAAGCCTTAAAGGGACGGGAAAAAATGACGAAGAGGAGATCATTGTGGCGCCGAAGAGAGGGAATTCAATAGAGCAAGGCTTCTGAAGGCTGCCTTCAAGACTTCCGCTATGCAGTAAGCGGGATCGTTCGATGCCATTGGGGCGAGGCTCAGAACGTCAGCCTGTCTGCTTGCCAGGCTTGCCTTCTAGCTGACCGCGCATTCAATCGCCGGCATCGGCTGTACGAAGTGGTGAACCCCGGGACATCAAACAAGACGGAAGCGACAACCACGGGTTTCAACAACTCATCATGTACTGCGCTGGTGAGAATCGGAAATCAGAAGTAATATTTTCCGCCCTAGCCGAACTTTGTGTGCCTACGGTAGAGTTCATTCTAGCTTTCCATTTGTAACTGTAATGTCCTTTTCGTTAATTCTTCTAGTCCGAATATATGTTCGCCTCCTACTCCGCCCGTCTCACGGCCTGTCTCAGTTGTGTAACGCGAATCTCGAGTTCTAGATATAACCAATAACATCACAGTATCGAAATGTTTTGCAAATCCAAACCCTTCAAACATTACTAGAGTTGCAAAACAACGAAACAGAAAACAAAATAGCGCAACCAGGGCACTACGCAATTGCGGCAGTTCATTTCGCTTTCGCAGCTGAGAAATGTTCATTGCCTCGACCCTTTCCTCTAATTAAACGTGTTTTCAATCGTAAAAAGCGTCATTATTTCAAAATTACGGCTGGCTGCTCACATGAATGTATGTCGGCGCGTGTGTCTGGCGTTTAACAGAGTGATCATATAATCCCTTCTCTCTTCGTGCTCAATTACATTATTTACCAAACCACCTGTCACACCCGCCTAATTCGCGATTACGAGTCAATAGGTGGTTTCCTTTTATTCTGCCCGCACAGATGGCGCAATTTTCATTCATTCTAGCATCTTGCCCGTAATTCGAACTGGCCTAATTCGAACAATATAATGCTCCCGTTTGAGTTTGACTTAAGAAACTATTACATACATGCGTAGGTTGGCCAGAAAGGGTTGAAGTATTTCTCGCGTTTGCACACTCTAAGCGCGTGCACCACCCTATTGCAAAAAGGTGTAGTATGAGTTAAATAGGGATGTTGGGAAGTCATTACGCCGTTTTTCTAGGTTCCAACACCGTAAAATTTAGCTTCACACCATTTTTGTGTCAACCTTGGCGGTGACCGACTGCAACACCCGTGGTATTCTGTAGGGTGGTGAAAGTGTGTGAAATAGATAGGCGCTTCGTTGCAAAAAAAAAAACTGCGGAGCAGGGTTCGACCTATTTTCTTCCGGTGTTGCGGTTTTACTAGGTTTTGCTACGCTTTGTAATGTTTCAGAAGGTTATGCGATGTTCTTGCTAGGGTTCGGGGTTCTCACCCTATGTTCGCTCTCACCCTATGTTCGGGGTGAGAGCGCTCTTTCACCTGTCTTGCACCACTACTATAAGCTGTGCCATTATTGTTGAGTTTTAGTAACCCAGGAACGCTATTACCTTTAAAATAGTATTGTCAGAGGTGTGAATACTTATGTCCCCCACGTGCTCACATTCCAGGAGGCTAAAAAAATGCAGGCCAATCCACCATGTGAAAGTGGTTGGAAATCAAAGCTGTAAATGGCACCCACAACAATTACCCAAGCGGCGGCACTTAAACTCTCTCACGTCGCTCTACAAATAGTGAAACTAGAGAGAAGTGAAATGCACCTAACCACACCCGTTGTTACTTCAGAGAGATATTCCTGGTAAGGATTAAATCAATCCATGATGTAAGAACGGTGTTTGGTTGAGTTGTATTGGAGTAGCACATGAGTGAAACTCTAATTATAAAATTAAAGGGAGCTCAAACTCAGTGTTAAGCGAGCTCACTTCTCCGTTTCTTTCGCAACGGACGGAGGCGACGATATCGCAGGCAGAGAATGAAGGAGGAGGGTGATGAGGGGAAAGAAGTACTTCAATTCAGATTTATGAACGGTCCAGTGTGCGGCCCAGGGGAATGGTTCTTGTTTACTGAAGTCCATATGCAGTGTGCGCCGCCTGCCCACCAGCTGAAGTTGGATAGGCGGAGAGGGGCTGGACAGCAGCATCTCCCATTGCTTTTGTTGCGTAGTTGACGGAAAGAGCGGAGGCTGTTCAGGGCTAAAGTCACACACTCAGGTTATGTGGCGGAGTGTTCCTACTTCTTGAGCAGAATTTACATTCAGCGTAGTAGTGATTCGGGTGCATTACGTGAATACACGTCGGGTGTGGGAAGCATCCGAATTGCATGAGTCATAGGGTAGTTTGTTGTTCTCTGGAAAGGTCAGGCTAAGGCGAAGGTAGGGTCTGTCTCTGAAGGGGATGATGCTGCGGTGTGTCCCTGAACGAGACAAACGGATGACTGTCCACTTGCAGCTCCATAGCACGGGGAGCAAAAGTGCAGGCTTTTTTGTGGGCGTATTCTGTGGCCTCTGTTGAAGCATGACCCGGTGTCCAGATGAGTTGAATGAAACCGTTTGGAGAGTTTTCGAGCACACGTACTGCAGGTCGGGACACCCAACCCATCTGGTAATTTCGGTAGGCTTGTTGTGAACGGTTGACTACCTTCCGAACCCCTGGTTGAGTGAGAGCCAAAGCGATGGATGCCTCTTCTGCTGCCGTCATGTCTTGGGTCTTGAGTGAAGCACACGCAAAGAGGTTGGTTCTGGAGGTAGCCACGATGATGGCGTACTGCTGCTCTCGTTGTTGGGAGGCGTCTGTGTAGACGACTTCATGATCCCAACCGAGGATGGGGCCAAGCGCTTGAGCCCATCCTTGTCGGCGACCCGCGTCGTGGGAGGGGTTCATATTTTTAAGCAAAGGGAGAATCTCTAGTTCTTGTCTCCAAGAATAAGGGAGTACATCAAGCCAAGTTACATTCTGTGCTGGCCATCAAGGAGTATTTGAATGTGTTCCTTGATATGTCGTTTGGTGTGAGGGCGGACGACAAGGAGCTGTGATTTTTTACCTAAACAATGGAGGCCACAGGCTTTAGAACATTTTCGTACTAGAAGTGAGATGCTATGCGTTCGTGTGAGCGTCCTTTAATTTTTGTAATTTCTAGCATACCCGCTAGGCGCGCGCAGGGCCGCTATAGACGTGCCGTGGGCGGAGCCCACAGCGGCGCGAGAGGTCGCGTGACGCTATCACGTGGCACTCAGCGAGAATGCAGGGGGTAAACCCCTAGATGCGCCCGGTGAGTACACCACCTGCCTTCCCCGTCTCCGCGTGGGCTCGTAGCTAAATAGGTAAGACAACGGGACCTCGCTTTGGTACTCTATTAGTTCCAGGCTCGATTCCTGGCGGCGCCAGTGAATTCGTTTGTTTGTTAGTGGGAGTTTTCTGTTGACACCAAGGGTCGCGAAAGAACCCTTGGGGGTAGAAGCTTTGCTTTAAAATCTGGCTTCACGGTTAAAACAGCCCATCTGAGGTGGTGCACCCTTTACATGCTAAACAATTTTTATCTCGCGAACTGACAGGGGCACAGCAAGAAAGAAGCGAATAGGACAATCGCTGATTTTCAACTGGATTTAATGGAAAAGAAGTCGTATCTACTTATACGAGCACAACATCCTCCTCCCGCACACACGTGCCCACACCAGCCAATGACAGACTTACACGACAAAACACTCCACTGTTGACAACGCACCATTCTTATCACTGGAACACCTTATCGCCGCGATCGCTCGAAATAAATATTATTTCAAATGTAGTATGATTCCTGCTAGAGAGTTGCTGGAATCATACTACATCAGAAAATTGGGGAGTGATTGTATCAGTGAATCCCAAGTTGTTCTGCACGAAAAAGAATCGGTTTATTTGGAGCGGTCGTTGCGATAAGGTGTTCCGGTGTTAAGAATGGCGCGTTGTGAACAGTTAAGTGTTCTGGTTGTGTTAGTATGTCATTGGCTCGTGGGGGCACGTAGCGGGAAGGGGGATAATTTCGTGTATTTAAAAGTAGTTACGACGTCTTTTCCATAAAATCGAGTTGAAAGTCAGCGCTTGTCCTGTTCAATTTTTTGTTATTGTGTCCCTGTTAGTTCACGGTGTTCCCCAAGATGCAAGTACACCAACTAGCCTAACTCGCCACCGTAAACAATTTATATTTCTTCGTTGTTTTTGCTAACGTCACCGTGCCTAGCTCAAGCTTAAACAGCTTCGGCAATATTACATTATGCCAATTTTTTTCTTTGAAATATTGTTAGGTACACCACATCCGCCGCTCATAAAAAAAAACACCCAGTTAACCCGTATAAACGTGTATAAAATACCTCCTATGTTGAAGATATTTTACTTCCATGTTCTTAGTCGCCAGCCTTACACACGCTTTATCGTAGTTTTTAACACCCAAATGTGGTGCTTGACAACCTGGTTGAAAAAGGGCATTGAAATTGTGAGCAACCTTCTCGATGGTTGTTGAAAGGGTGTGAAATACGTGTTTCGTAGATAATACAACTCTACAAAATATTGAACATAATAACCACCATACGGTTAAATATCTTTTGCCAACCCGCATGATGACTGGTACATGCTTATATAAAAATGCATGATTCTAAAATTACCACTAAACCGTCTGATTTTTGCGACAAGCCCATGACATCAGATGACTTTACTCCCTAGCTATAAAAGCAAGAAGAGCAGATGTATTTTTAGTAAGTGTGTGCTGGCTCTCCCGATGTGTCCCGTTGGTTTACTTGCTCAATTCAATTGTGGTACCAGCGTAACTTGTGCCTGTTGAATGTGTCTGTACATCATGATGAGCTCTCAGCAGATACACATTGTCGCGCGTAGGTGCGCTTCCCACACTTTTTAAGGTATTGCAAAGAGGACTGTTTTTTCATCCTTACACACTTTTTAGCCAAACCACCTATGAAAGGTGTTTGGGTTGGGATACCTTCCCCCAATTTGATTGGCAGTTATATATCTGTTGGTTGGTATCCCACGCAGAGCTTGCGATTCATCGGCGCTGTGACCCCCAAATATGCGGATCACACTTCACAGATGTTCACAAAGTGCACATAGCTTTGGAATGTGCAAACATTACTCTGATTCACAAGAAATTGCACTCCAAAAAGCCTTAAGAACTGCAGGCCCAGACGCGTACGTTCAGTTGTAAATTACCTGCGCACAAATTTAATTGTTAACGGTGTAAACGATGGCCTCGATTCCAAACCCATAAAGACAGCTAAGTATTGCAACGTACACTCAACAGTAGAACGAATCCATGCTGCTCAGCAATTGATACGAGAGTTAGCAGAACACACTGAGCTCTTTCACATTGCAATTATAGACTATAAATACTATTATATAATAGTATTTATAGTATATTCGTGGGATCCAAACCCACGAACTATTATATAATAGGTCGTGGGTTCGGATCCCACCCGGCGGGAATTTTTTTACCACTTTCTTTTCGACTCAAAAAATTCTTCATCTATTTCTATGACCCACCACAACCTCCCCTTTGCTTTCCGAGGTTTTCCCGACTGCCAATCCTTATTTTCTTTCTTATTTCACGGAGCCCCTCATTTCCCATTTACTGATTCGCTACATGCTTAGCGAGGGCCTCTGTTTCAGCAGTCTTGGTGCCAAAGGGAGCTTAAGAGGGTTCAACGCTGGTCGACCACTCTTGACATGTCGTAAACAACTCGAGTCACGGCCCGGGGGTTAAAAAAAGAAGGTCCCCTTCACCCCGAGTAGTCAGAGTGGCGCAGGCTACCACCCCAAGTGCAGGAAACAAAAATACCTTAACATAAATACCCGAGAAAGTGTTGGGGAAACAGCCCCGCCGGTAGCGTAGTGGTTATCGCACCAAACCGGTATTCTAGAGGTCGTGGGTTCCGATACCACCCGGCGGGCATTTTTTCACCACTTTCTTTTCGACTCAAAAAATTCTTCATCTCTTTCTATGACCCACCACAACCTGCCCTTTGCTTTCCGAGGTTTTCTTGACTGCCAACCCTTATTTTCGGTCTTATTTCACGGAGCCCCTCATTTCCCATTTCCTGATTCGCTATATATATATATATATATATATATATATATATGTGTAGTTAAGAGAAAAGGTTCCTGGCTATAAGGTTAACTGTACGATAGAGAAGTCACAGTGAAAAAGATAGCAATATGTATTCCTAAGTTTCGACCGGGGACCCGTCTTCCAAAGAGCGGCTCCCAGTGGAAACGTTAGAATAAATATTTTGTTTTACAGACTTTATATATATATATATATATATATATATATGCAGAAAGATAGGTCGGCAGTCTACAATGCTAAAGGAGGCATAGGGGTGTGGTTAGGCTCTTTTCTTTTTCACTACGGTTAATTAAGTAAACATTTTTTTATATACAGAAGAAAGAAAGAAAGAAAAACACGCGCCCAGAGTGGGGACCGAAACCACGCCTTTCGATTACATGTCGAACGAGGCATTCGACATGTAATCGAAAGGCGTGGGTTCGGTCCCCACTCTGGGCGCGTGTTTTTCTTTCTTTCTTTAAATATACAGAAGAAAGAAAGAAAGAAAAACACGCGCCCAGAGTGGGGACCGAACCCACGCCTTTCGATTACATGTCGGATGCTTCTTTCTTCCTTCTGTATATTTAAAAAAATGTTTACTTAATTAACCGTAGTGAAAAAGAAAAGAGCCTAACCACACCCCTATGCCTCCTTTGGCATTGTAGACTGCCGACCTATCTTTCTGTATTTCCTCAACGAGCCCCTCATTTCCTTACTACATATATATATATATATATATATATATATATTGTCAAGAAGACAGCCGACACGCCGATAGGAACGCAGGTCTGAGGGTTGCAATAACTAAGCTCGTTTTTGGCACGTGCACTTCTTGGGGTTCATCGTCTTCCCTGACACCTCTTTGGTGCATATCCCCGTGTCTGAATTGGGCATAATGCTGTATGCCCTATGCAGGTGAGTCACATACCCCGATGTCTTGATGGCCTGTTGCGTTTGTTCATCACCTTCGCTACAATCGCCCCCAGTGCAAAAGGAGCCAACCTAGCGACTTAGGCTGATGTCGACACCAACGGGTCGTAGAAAGGACTGAGCCTGTCAACGTGAACTTTTTCACGTCGATGGCGGTGAAGATCCGAGGACGGAGTTAAAGGCTCAACAGGGTACTTTACTGGCGAAGTGCGGGCGATGACCTATGGACTTTTACATTTGGCCACCCATTGTTGGGAGAGACCGGGAGTTGGGGAGAACACCCAAACCCACACAAGCGAACATTATTGAACGTCTTAGGACCGGTAGAGTTGTCACGACGGTGCTTCTGGCGCTCTTGGTCAGCAGTTGTAAAACAACTGGCGAGTTGTCGACATTCTTCGGCGTGCTGGGCCATTTGTGAAACCGGTGTTTATTCTATGGCATCACGGTTGTAAGGGAGTATGGTATATAGGGCGCATGTCTGTTCACGTCCGTAAAGCAAGAAAATCGGAGAAAATCTAGTCATCGCCTCCACGGCCGTATTCTATGCGTGCGTTATAAACGGAAACACGATGTCCAAATTGGAGTGGTCTGATGACAAATACAATGAAAGCATGTCGCCCATGGTGCGGTTGAATCATTTCATGAGCCAATTCGTCTGTGGGTGGTATGATGAGCTTCTGCGATGAACCAGGTGACATTCGGTGAGTAGCACTTTCACAACTTCCGATAAGAAGACCCGTTCTCGATCACTCAGGAGGTCTCGAGGCAGCCCGTGGCGAAATATAAAGTGACGTAGTAGAAAGCGGCGACATCAGGAGCCGTGGATACGGGTAGTGCAGCAGTTTCAGCATACCTTGTCAGGTGGTCAATGGCAACAATTATCCATTTGTTGCCGAAAGCAGTAGAAGGCAGTGGCCCGTACAGATCAATGCCAACGTGGTCAAAGGGTTTTGCTAGGCAGGGTGGTGATTGCAGTAGAGCGTTTGAGCGAGGTTGGCATTCCGAGCACGAGCGAAATACTTCTGTTTGATGTTGTAGACTCCACGCCAATAATAACGGAGGTGGAGCCGCTCGTATGTCTTCATGACGCTCGGGTGGTCAAAGCGCATATACCTGCGCGCAGATGGCTTGGATTAACGAGAAGCCATTTGCGACCGTCCGAGAAATAATTCCGGCGCTAAAGCAGCCCTTCGCGCAGGCGAAAGTGAGAAGCTTGCCGTCGCAGGGCCCTGAATACACGAGCAGGTCACGCACCGGAGAGGAAGCTGATGATGCAACCTGTCCATGAGTTCCTTCGCTGCTCAGCACATATGTTAGTAGCACTGACAGACGACGAGCTGCAGTCGGTAGTGGCGAGGTAGGACATGTCTGCATGCAGCGGAGAGCGCGAGAGGGCATCCGCGTCTGAGTGCTTCGGTCTGAACGGTAGACGACGTTGATATCGTACCCTTGGAGCCGAAGAGCCCATCGACCAAGGCGATCACGAGGATCTCTGAGGGAGGCTAGCCAACACAGTGCGCGGTGGTCGGTGACTACGTCAAATCGACGGCCAATTAGGTATGGGCGAAACTTTGCCAATGCCCATATTATGGCCAAACGCTCTTTTTCAGTGAGTAAGTAGTTGAACTCAGGTTTTGTCAGCGTCCGGTTCGCGTATGAAACGACGTGCTTCGCAAAGCCAGGATAGCACTCCCGAGGCCGATACCACTGCCATCTGTGTGGACTTCTATTGGAACAGACTGGTCAGAATGTCGTAATATAGGCAGCGATGTGACAAGACTTCAGAGTGTCGCAAACGCCTCGTTACAGGACGATGACCAAGCCGAAATGCCATTGTCGCTGCGGAGAAGCTTTGTTGGTGGTGAAATTATCGACACAAAGTTGCGAATAAACCGCCCAAAATACGAGGACAGCCAGATAAAGCTGGTTTAATAATAAGAGCTTTTAGAGTTGTCGGTTTTGGCAACTCCGCGACGGCACGAAGCTTGGCCTCATCTGGACGAACGCCCTCTTTGCAAACGACATGACCCAGGATGGTCAGTTTGCGCGCGGCAAAGTGACACTTCAGATTGGGCTGCTGTCCAGCCGTGGCAAGGCACGTCAAAACTTGCCCTAGGCGAACCAGGTGCGTCTCAAAATCTAGAGCCAAAATGACTAGATCGTTCAAGTATCAAAGGCATGCCTCCATTTGAGGCCACGAAAAAGGCTATTAATCATTACTTCGAACGTCGCTGGGGTATAAAAGCCCCATCGGCATAACGTTAAATTCGTAGAGGCCCTCAGGGGTGACGAATGCCGTTTTTGCGCAATCAGCCTCCACCACTCAGACCTGTCGAAGGGTGGGAAACAATCGGCTCCTTTCGCAGCCTGGCAACCGCCAACCAGATGTCAGACCAGGAATTCAGCAAAGAAATCACGCTCCAAGCCCAGCATGGGCCCAACCTCATTGTCGCCGGCACTCCGTATCCTTACCTGGCCGATCGACTATCTAAACTAATTACCATACCCCTTCGTGGAACCGACTACGCTGTTTCCGCCTACATGAAGCCACCACCCCGTACCTCCAGAGGCTTTCTTCATGGCATCCCGGAAAATCTCACGAATGAACAACTGGTCGAACTCACTGCTACCAACCGCCCACATTTGATTCACGCCCGTATGATGGGTAACACAAGATCTGCACTGCTCACCTTTAACGGGCCGGCGTACAATACTACATTAAGTTTGACTCCTAAATAGTGCGTTGCCACCCCTATCGTGGTGCCGTCCAAACGTGCAAGTGTTGTGGCGACATCGGCCACCGTCATTACGTGTGTCCCCAACCCGACCAGCCACGCCGGCCAGCTTGCGGCACCTCCAACTTCCCTCCGGATCTCCCCTGCGTTCCACGCTGCAAGTTGTGTGAGGGCCCGCACCTCACGGCCCACAAGGACTGTCCCAAGCGTCTGCTTCCCACCCCAGCTCCACGAAAGCCTCGCAGCCAGCGCAACTTCCAACCTCTTTCGGCCTACTGTACTGAAGATTTCCCGGCACGCCGACGGACGCCCGCTCTAGGTCCCAGCATATTCTTCAAACACAGGTTACCTGGTCAGCCCCACTTCGCAACTCTCTCGCTACTCCCAACCCAATCCCTTCTCACCCATCACAGCCTCTACCCCCAGTACCCCCTACTTACGAATCAGTGCTAAAAGAACTCAAACAACAACAACAACATTTAAAAAAAAACCGCTGTACGCTCTCACCAAGAAGATTGAGGTCCTCGTTGCGTCCCCTCTCCTCAGACCTGTCGCACCACTCGTGCCCACATCCGACCAGCTAAACGCCACCATCGACAGCAAGGTAGTCGATGTCTTAAAGCAACTCATCGATGCCTAAGGAGAGAGTCTTGCATCCTTATGCTCTGGCATTCAAGCCCTCACTGACCGACAGAACACGTTAGAACAGGCTATCAAGGCCATACATGAAACCTGGTGTCCTCCCACCCGACCAAGAAACTCAAGCATCACCCCTATCCAGACTAGCGCACCGGACGCCTTCCTCGTTCTATAACAATGGAATTGTCGATCTCTCAGTAGTAACCGACAGCAGCTAGCCCTCCTTACCCAACATGACCCGCTAGATGTCTTTGCTCTCCAAGAAAAAAATAATCCTAACCCTCGCTTGCCACAATACATCACCTTCACCCAGGACCTGCAAAACCGCACAGCCATCCATGTACTGAATTCTCACCCAGCCGAAGCACACCAGCTCAGCCAGACCATTACTTACACCTTTGTTGAAGTCATCTACACCCGCCCATCGCAACCCAGCACGTATGTAATAAGTATCTACAGCCCCCCACCTGAAGTCTTTACAACATCAAGGCGCTCTTGCATGAAGCTACACCTAAATCCAATGACAACCCGCTGCTCTTCCCCGGTGATTGCAATGTCCCGCATATGGCTTGGGGATATATACGCGCTTCGAAGAAGGGTACGGCTCTGTTACGCGCAACCCAAAATCATCAGTTAGTCCTGCAAAATGACCTTACAGTCGCCACCCTGAGCGGTAGCAGTGTCACGTGTGACACCGCACCCAATTTAATATTCACAAAAAACATCTGAAATAGCACGTGGTCGAGCTTGGATGACACTCTCGGCAGCGACCATGACAACATCTCCATCCGAATTTCGACCTCGAAAAAGACTACTCGGAAGGCAAAGCCCGCCTAGCCAATTCGTCCGCGTTTCGAGATGACGTCACTCCTCTCCCACCCATAGATCAAAATATTGACAAATGGATACTGGAGATTGAAAAGCGGGTCGAGAGCAGCACACCCATGAAGTCCTGCTCGCTGACAGTGCACCAGCCGCGGACCGCCACCTTATGCACATTTGGGAAGCTCGACGGAGCCTAATAAAACGTTGGAAACGCCTTGGAAACGCCAGAAACATAATCGTTCCTTGAAAAACTACAGAGCCCTTCTCACACAGCTAGAACAGACCTACGCTGCTGATCTTCAACGACAGAAGTGGCCCTCTTTTCGCGACAAGCTTCAAGGCACTCTGCACACGAAGAAAACCTGGCATCTGCTTCTGTACCTCCTCAACGACACCACTACCCAGCGACAAACAAGCCATAAAATGCACCAGTTGATACGGAACAGCTCGCTCTCTTCAAAAGACCTTCTTAGGTTTATTCAACTGCACCTTTTTGGAGACCCAGTCTCTTATCCTACCTATCCGGAAACCCATTACACCGGCCATGCAAATGACGAGTTGGACGCACCTATTCCCCTCGCCGAGCTCCACGCTGTACTTGCCCGCTTGAAACAAAATAATACCCCAGGCAAAGATCAGATTACAAATTGCATTCTTTGAAACCTTGACGGAGACACCCTGCAGGCGCTCCTAGACATGTACAACCGCCACTGGGATGAAGGCACCTTACCAGAACAATGGAAACATGGTCATCCCTCAAATCCCAAAGCCAAACAAGCCCCTCTCGCCACTACCCTTCGTCCCGTTTCTCTGACGTCCTGCGTCGGGAAACTTTTCGAACACCTGGTCCATAAACGTTTATGTACGTACTTAAAAGTTCACAATCTGTGTCCATTAACCATGTTCGGCTTTCGACAGCATCTCTCTACACAAGACGTACTAATTCAGCTGGTTCCAGATCGTCTGAGAACAGCTACTCTTAGGGCCATCTTAACACTTGACGTCAAGGGTGCGTTTGATAACGTCACGCATCAAGCCATTTTGAAAAACCTCAACACGACCAGCTGCGGCATCAAGACCTTCCACTTCGTAAAAGCTTTTCTCCAAAACCGGACCACAACACTGCGACTTGGGCCGTTTCGATCCCCCAACTTTCACACTCCGCCCAAAGGCACCCCCAAGGCTCCGTTATTTGGCCATTATAATTTAATATTGCCCTTCTTCAGCTTCCGAGTCGCCTACAAGCTATCTGCGGCCTCGAGCACGCTCGTTACGCGGACGATTTGACCATTTGGACAAGCCAGGGCTCCAGCGGGGCACAACAAGACGCTCTCCAACAAGCGACCGACACAACGGTCGTCTATATCTCGCCCAGAAGTTTGACATGCGAACCTAACACATCGTCTCTCCTAGTCCTTCGCGCATGCACGTAAGATCGTCCTGCTGTGGCTACTCCAGATCCGAAAGTTACCATCCCGGGCTCTCCCATTCCCCAAGTCCCCTGTCACCATATAGTGGGTGTGCGTATCCACTATGATGGTTTTGGCACCATACTCCTGCCTCAGCTACAGAAAACAATCACACAGCTCACTCAATACGACGAATAAGGGGATCCACTCACGCCCTCAAAGAACAAGACACCTGCCGCCTGGTCCAAGCACTGCTGGTGAGCTGTATAACCTACGGAACTCCTTTTGTCAACCTAAAACCACAGGAAGCCAACAAGCTTATTGTTCCAATCCGCGAAACGTACAGAGCTGCCCTTGGACTCCCAACTTATACTTCCAATAAGCGTCTGCTCCACCTCGGCCTGCACAGCACGCTCAGTGAACTACTAGAACCACAGCGGAAGTCATCCCTCCATCGCCTCGCCCTCACTCCCTCAGGTAGACGCGTTCTCCAGAACATTGGCCGGCCCACCCCCTCCCCTCAACACCAACTCCAACGCATTCCCCTGCCCATTCGTCAACGCCTGAAGGTTAGCCCGGTATCCAAACACACTCATCCTTCGATCGAGGACGTCGCGAAGCCCGGGTGAAGATGCTCGACAAACGGTACGGCGCCGACTCCCAAACATGATATACAGATATTCTGATAACTCCCGACCACACGCGCACCCCTGGCCACAGCCGTCACCTATCGAAACATGCCGGTCACCTCAGCCGAAGCGCTTGCCATCGCCCATGCAGCTACCACATACCAGCATCAACCATACTTGACCATCATTACGGAATCCCAACAAACCTGTCGGCTGTATCAATCTGGCCTTGCACCACACCAGGTCCTCCTTGTTCTCTAACACCTTCCCTAGGACATTGAACTTTCGATCGTCTGGGCCCCAGGCCATGCTGCCCTTGCAGGGAATGAGGTGGCTCATGCAGGAGCCCGCGATCTCCTTGCCCGGGCACTCCCAACTGCAAAGACAGACACCGCCGGGCGCCTAATCTCTGACCATCAAATCCTAACTCCGCTGGACTCTACCTAACGCTCGCTCGTCGCGCACTACACACACACACAAGAAGAACATAGCCTCCTCCACACCACACTCTCTACAACAACCTAGCTCACATATATCGGCGTCTGCAAGCAAACCTTGAACAACCACACTATGCTCTCCCACATATCTCCGTCTATTTTTCCACACAACTGCCCTCAATGTGACACCCCTCTCACAATGTACAACCTTGTGTATTTATGTCCCCACCACCCCCACCCCATTCAATTCCCCTCCCTTGAGCAGTGGGAGTCCACGCTGACCAGCTCGGCGCCAGACCATCAAATCGCCCTGGAGCAACGAACCCTGGTTTCAGCGCAGGGTCGTGGCCTCCTAGACGTACGAGGCTGACCACGCCCCTTTCTAGCTCCCTTGGCTGCTCAAAAAAAAATTTTTTACCCCCACCACCTGTAAACAGTCAAGCGCATAATTGATGCGAGGGAGCGGGTAGACGTCTTTGCGCGTAAGGGTGTGCAAGCGTCCATATTCTACGCAGAACGTAATGAATCCGTCTTTCTTTCAAACAAGAACCACCGGCGAAGTCCAGGGACTCTGAAGGGCGACACTTCGCTTAAGCATATCCGTGACGTTGTCTTCAATGGTTTGGCGCTCAGTCAGTGACACACGATACGGGCGCTGTCGAAGCGGGGCATGCGAACGAGTATAACTGGAGTGGGTGACAACGGATGTGCGACCCAGCGAGTTTTACGCGTGATCAAACGGCGAACAGAACTTTTGAAGCAATGCAGAACGTCGCGCTCATTGGGTTGCATCCAGTTCTTCGTCTATGCACTGGTGGAAACCAGTATATTGCAATTGTTCTGGTACGCCGGAACTAACGCTCAGTCTATCAATCGGAAGAGGGCGCAAATGGTCAGGTATGTCGAACACTAGCTGGGAATCCCGAATCTCGATAAAACCAAGTATTTCTCCGCTAAACAGAAACACGGAGGCACCGACGGATTTGTGATTAACATAGTGCTTGTGCCTACACAAGTAGTTAAAATGCCGCCAGGCAAAAGAACATATTTCCAACTGAGGAAAATGGCTTAGGGCGTAAAAAGATCAGTTGCGTCTGGGACAGCGGTGCAACACAATGGAACCTGGGCAGAGGAGCTAGGGGGAACGTCAGTTTCTTGCACAATTAGTAGCTTCGCAGTAGAGGCATCATCAGATTCATCTTAGACATCAGTGGAAAATTCAACATCAGCACGAGCACAGTCAATAATAGCATTGTGGCGAAAAAAGACGGCCGACCCAGGATGACGTCATAACAGCAGGATGGCTGGACGATGAACTCATTTATGTACGAGATGTTTTTGGTGACGACCCGTGCAGTGCAGGTAGCAAGAGGCTTACTGTGTTGCGAACTCAGGCTCGTAATAGAATTCCAGAAAGTGGCGTCATCACTTTTCATAGAGAATGGCAGAGACGAGCATGAATAACAGAAACAGAGGCTCCTGTATCGATTAGCCCAACGTAGGGGAACCTTCTACAATCACGTCAACAAAATTTTATGGCGAAAATTGAGGGCTTGTGCAGTTCGACGGTGACGCAGCTCTTGCCTCAGGAACTGCGGTTGTTAGTTTTCTTTCCGGTCACTGGTCGCGCAGCAACGCATGGGAGAAACTGAGCGGCGACGTTGGGAGGACGAACGGCCGCTAGTGACCGGCGGCTGTTCCGAAGACTGGTTGGGCAAATTCTGTGGAGTTTGCGCCTGAACATACGGCGGGGGTGGGGGCTAGTGTAAAAAGATGCTTGAAAAATGTTGGCAGGCGGCAGCACATGACGACGACAGTAGGGGGCGAGATGTCAGGGTGTCCAACACGCTAAACAGAAGGACCGATTGCCTAGTGCGCGCCACGCATTCGCAACGTAAGGACTGGCCACAGGGTTGGAAGTGGTCGTGATGGTACGTGAGTCGGCGCAATGCGCACCGCAAGCTGGAACGACATGGCTGGTTTCGGCGCTGCCGACTGGAAGAATGTAGCAGGCGTTGGTGGCGGCTTGGCTCTCGCTTTAGCGTAGGTGAGAGGGGCGTAGTTGAGATGGGACAGGGACGTAGGGGCAGCGACTGCTGCGGTGTGTTCGGCTGATGGGAATGCGTTAGCTACCTGTTCCAGTATCATATTCGGGAGTGTAGGTGCAACTGGATAAGGCGGCTCTGTGGTGCAGGGGACCAAGGACAGTGGCGGACCACTTTTTACCAAACAAAATCCTTGATGCGGAAAAACAGATCGGAATCCTCGTCATACGTGGCCGCCACGCTCGCTACGAACTCCCCAGCAGCACGGGCTTGTCGAGTCAGAGGTCGGTGATTGTGTTGATCGTCAAAACTCTGACAAAAGCTGACGACATAGCAAGAGATTTGGGGTTTTAGCCAGCAGCTTCTGGAAAGCGTCATCTGCCAGCGCTCGCACGTGGAGCGCCGGCAAATCACGGGCTTACTGGTTTCTCTGGACATTGTGGACATCCAGGTACGAAGCTCCAGGGCGGGATCATAACTCCTGACCTCCACCATTTGCCAAGAAGACAGCCGACACAGGTAGCCAATTGAGGTAGTTTATTTGCAGGAGCAAAACCGATGGGAACGCAGGTGTGAGCGCTGCTATCACCAAGCCCGTTAATGGCGCATGCAGCTCCTGGGGACCATCGTCTTCCCTGACACTTCTTCGGCGCATATCCCGTATCTGGATTGGGCATAATCCTATATGATCTGTGCTGGTCAGGCACATACCCCGATGTCTTCATGGCCTTTTGCGTCTGTTGCGCCTTGTCATTACCCTCGCTACAATATATATATATATATATATATATATATATATATATATATATATATATATTCACGTTCATTCGCTATAGTCCTTTAACCCTTTGAGGGTCACAGCCGTACATGTACGGCATCGGCAAACACTTTAAAATATTCAGTGACATACATGTATGGCAATGCTTTCTTTAAAAAGCGCGCCCTTTTCGCCAACTTCTCTTGCTTACAATGTGCTGCCACACTTCGGAAATACGTGATAGTTTTTTTTCTTGCGCCGACGGCTCTTCGTTTTATTTTTTCCGATTTACTTCAGCGGCGCGCCGGCTATCACTTGAGCAACCACTAACGAGAGGGCGTGCTGGGTATGGCGAAGGCACGATGTAGGCTCCCTAGGCCCACCGGGCACCCGGGCTCCTCTCGCTTCTAGCGCCTGGCACACACCAAGGTCGCCTGCGAAACTGATGGGGCTCTTTTCTCCTTTTTTGGTATTTTGTGAGCGGTGCGCTGTCTATCCCCTTCGCATCCGACCGCGCGCGCGGCTGGTTTCAGTATGCTCCTCCGGGTGCTTCCCGCTTTTTCGCCCGCGAAACTGATGTCTATCTGATTTTGATTCACTCGAAAGGTGCCGGCTTGTTACTCTCTCGTTTTTATTTACAATATTTCTTGTGTTACTCATAAATAAAAGACGCATATGTAACAGCAGAAACGATTTTTTGGCACTTTATGGTCACACTAAAAAATAACAATAAACTCAAGAATAAACGACGTATATGTAACAGCAGAAAGGATTTTTTTGACACTTTAGGGTCACATTAAAAAATTACAATTTTTTTCGAAATAGATTCACCCGAAGAATTTAAAACAGCAATAAAAAAATCGACCCTGGGGGATCGCATTTGGCGAAAAACATGCGACACTCAAAGGGTTAAATTACACCGTCATTCCCGAACATTTCGAACAAAGATTTGGGGCCAATAGTAATAACATTTATATATAACAGAAAAAAAGAGGGCCCGCAACTGAGCCTTGGGAATTCCTGAGATCACGGGAACATATCCGGACGAACAACCATTGAGAGCGATCTACTGCGGTCTTAGAGAGAGGTACTGGGCTATCCGTGTAATAACCGATTCATTCAGATTATAGTCCGCAATGTACTAAGAGGGTTAGATGAAATGCCGCCAAATGTTTTTCTGCAGTCCCAGAAAATACAGTCAACTACTTTAAGCTCATCTATTGGTAGAGCCAAATTGTGCGTGAACTCAACAAGCTGCGTTAAGCAAGAAAAACCTGACGAAATCCGTGTTTGCAAGAATTCTGGTGATTATGTTTAACCAAATGAGTCATATCCCCAGTTTAGGTAAGCTCACCTTCAAACACCGCAAATAAATTACCCTCTAGGCTTCGCCATTGACAAGGCTCTATTGTTGTCGCAAATTTAAAATTACACTTGTTTCTAAATCGGCAGTCATAAAATTCTATGAAGTAATATAGTGCAGGGCACGAAGTTGAGCCTACGAATGCACGAGCTGAGGATCTGCAACGTTTATCCCCCATCAAATAGTTCAACATTATTTATCGCAGTATTATTGTAAGAAGAATAGCCGCAAAGTTGCGCTTTTGCGCGTCCTTGTCTTTCTTTGGTGGGGAGTCCTTCACATGGCGCCGGTTGAGCTCCTGCGTGGTCCATGGCCGCTTGCTCGACGGCCTTATTTTGGTGAACCACCACCATCTCGGGTCGGACATCTCTGCCGGGGTGATGTCGCCAATGCTCTCCATTTCGTGAAGGGGCGAATAGCCTCGAGCTGATGCGCCGACGAAGCAGGCGGATGAGGCGTGGTAGCGGCTATGGCTGGCAAAGCTTAGCTCACCCGTTGGTGTGGCAGTCTTCTTTTAGCACTAAACGCATTCCGATGACCTCAAAGGTTACCCGGTAATGTTCTGTGTGTCCTTGCACCTTGCCCCTTCACCTAGAACACTCATTACTGTTTGACAAACGATGTTCGTTCATTTAAACGTAGAAACACCGAGCGGATAAAAAACGCGTCTGCGTCGTTGTGATTCATAACGGCTTTTTCTTCACCCAGGCAAAAAGCGGTCCTGACACCTGCCGGTATCCTTCTAAACACGTCTGTCCATGAATTATCGGCGCCCAGACACGTGCCGTTGTTCGGCCGTACATGACTTACCGAAAGGATGACGTATAACCTGAGGCCTTACGTAGGCTGGTCGCCTCTTGAACACTGGTTGACAAATATTCTGCGGCCGTTCGCCTGCCGTAATTCGGCCGGGGACCGCTAACCGAATGAGAAACGTACATTCTGGGGCTGTACGTCGGCCGGTTTCCTGTATAACACGGGTTGCCTAACGAAAACGAATATTCTGCCGCGGGACGCGTAGTGCATAGTTGAAAGATCGAATTCACGGCAGCCGTGCTCCAGCTGGTCTCCTTTCGAACACAAACTGCCACATCAAAATAGATATTCTGTGGCCGGTCGCTTGCCGTGCTTCGGCTGAACATCGCTTCCCGAAGGGAAAACGGATGTCGTAATGCCGTACGTCGGCCGTTCTCTTTCTCAACACTCGGTAGCCGAAAGTGAACTAAATATCTGGCATCAGGGTAGCTGCTGTTGGGCGTCTGAACGTGGGCGGCCGGAGAAATACCGAAACGCTGGTTGCCGAATGTTGGCCGTACAACATATTATCAGTGGCTGCCACTACCTGTAGGCTGGCCGGACATGCCAGAAAGCGGCCATAGGCGGGCCGGTCTTGGGACACACTTTCTGTGCCGCCTTGGGGCGCGTCGCGAAATTGAACAAAGTAGTATTTTTGAAGGTATTGACGAAACAGAATGCTGTTTTCTGCTTCACATCAGCCCAACTACAACGGCGGGCGCTAAATGCACAGTCGACGTCAACTCCAACCTTTCGTAGGAAAACCCCCTAGCGGTGCTTGAACTCCTTCAGCACTACGAGGACTGTTTTTTATCCGTGTCTGGTATCCGTCAAACACACTTGACTAAACATAGAATAATCCCCGAGAAAACGACGAGGCCCATGCGCCAGAATCCTTACCATGTGGCCTCCAAGGAGAACGACGCGATACGCTGGAAATTATAGCAAATGCTGAAAACCGACGTCATCGTGTCATCGAATAGACCCTGGGCATCTCCCGTGGTTTTGGTCAAAAAGAAAGATGGGACATTGCGGTTTTGGTGGATTATCGCAAGATCAACCAAGACACCAAAAAGGACATTTTCCGTTGCCTCGGATTCACGACCCGTTAGACAGACTGCGAAAGGCCCGCAATTTTTCGTCCATGGACATAAAGAGCGGCTGTTGGCGTATAGACGTTGACGAAAGACCGCTTTTGTGATGCGGGATGGACGTTACGAATTCAAAATTTTTCTCTTTGAATTGTTCTCAGCCACGGCTACTTTTTAATGATTTATGTACGCTGTGCTATCGGGCCTCATGTGGCAAACATGCTTGGTATACCTGGAAGACGTGATCGTATTTTCAACCACGTTCGAAAAACACCTCGAACGTCTCCACTCGGTCCTCGAGCCCATACGATCTGACGGACATTCGGTGTTCCTTTTTGTTCCTTGTCCGCTGTTCCTTGGCCATATGGTCAGCTGTGCAGGAGTTTGTCCTGATCCTGGCAAGGTTGAAGCACCTCGCCCAATTCACCACGCCCGTCAACAAGAAATCCGTGAGGCGCTTTTATACCTGTGGTCCTACTACTGGCGATTTATCAAGAACTTCCCCTACATTGCGGTGCTCCTTACTTGTCTTACCCAGTATGATATCGCATTCTTATGCACGGACGAACAGCAGAGAGCGTTCTACAAGCTCCAACACTGGCTGCAAATGCCACTAGTACTGGGCCATTTTGACGGCAGCGCCAGTACCGCGCTCCATACGGATGCCAGTAACGTTGCACTTAGGGCAGTCTTCTGGAATGGCAAGATGACGGTGCCGAGAGAGTTATAGCGTGTGCCAGCAGAACACTCTCGCGGGCAGAAGCCAACTAGTCATAAACCGAAAAGGAGTGTCTGGCCATTGTGTGTGCGGTGCTGAAATATCGGCAGTACCAATATGGTCGTCCGTTCACGGTGGTAAGCGACCAACACACACTCTGCTGGCTAATGAGCTTAACAGACCCGTCCGGACGCCTAGCACGCTAGAGCCATAGGCTTCAAGAATTTGATGTGAGTGTCGTGTACAAGTCCGGTCAACCACACGCTGACGCCGAGTGCATCTCGCGAGCACCCGCTATTCCAACGTTGGCAAATGACTATACGGCGATGACGACGGATTTCTTGGCCGGCTGGACGCATACTTTTCGTCGGCGCAGCAACACGCAGATCCCGTGCTGCAGCCACTCATTTAATTCTTGGAAGGACAGACCTCCACCGCGCCAAAGTCATTTTTGAGAGGGTTATCATCCTTCGGGTTCCGCAATAGAGTTCTATATAGGACAAACTTTTCCCCACGTGTTAGAAGGTACCTTCTTGTTGTTGCCGCAGCCCTCAGGAACGACGTTTTGTGAACTTGCAACTACGAGCCGACAGAGTGTCATCTAGACTACACCCTCACTCTGGCTATGATCTAGCAATCCTATTACTTGCGCAAGCTGGCCGAAACGGTGCGACACTACGTACGCGTGTGTCATGAATGCCAACGTCGTAAAGCACTGCCACTCCGACCAGCGGGTCTACTTCACCCTGTTTAGATACCAGCAAAACCTTTTGAGCAGGTCGAAATGGACATTTTTTGGACTATTTCTCACGTACTTCACTGGTAACAAGTGCATTATGTATAGGTGCCGCGGACTACCTCACTAGGTACACGGGAACGGAAGCCCTGAAGCGGGGAATTGCTCTCGAGGTCGCCCAGTTTTTTGTTACGAAGATTCTTCTCCGCCATGGTGCTCCTGCTATCGTTATAACCGACCGAGGAAAACCATTAACTGCTAACCTCGTCAAAAAATGCATGCGTCTGAGTGGTACCTACCATCGGAAGTCGACGGGGTGTCACTCGGAGACAAATGGCCTTACTGAGCACTTAAACGATACAATAGCGGACATGGTCGGTAGGTACGCTGACGTGGAGCACAAGACGTAGGATGGTGTGACGAATACGCTACGTTTGTCTATAACACGGCTCCACAAGACCTAAAACGAATGACACTGTTCTCTCCTTTATGGCCGACCTGTCACCCCCGTGCTGGACGCAATATTGCCCCATGACACCACCGGCGACAATATGGAGCTGCACGAATTCACTCAACGATCAGATGAAGCGCGGCAACTAGTGCGATTGCGAACAAGACGCCAAAGCTGTGGGACTCCCACAGCTACAACCTCAACTACAGAACTGCCGCGTACATACCTGGTGACAGAGTCTCGGTATGGACTCCCGTCTGATGTCGAAAACTCTGTAAAAAACTTCTTAACGATACTTGTGACCATATCGAGTGCTGCTGCAGGTTACAGACGTAACGTACGAAGCTGTCGACGATTGCCTCGTGTCTCTATGCCGCCGTAACCCCTGCTCTGATGTCGCTCATGCAGTGCGCACGAAGCCCTACTTCGATCGTTGACCGACTCATTTTGGACAACACCATAGGCGCGTTTATGGTTTTCGATAATTCTGGGTCACCGGGGCAATGCTATTTTTCCGCATGGTAAACCGTAGCTTGTGTGTTAAGCAGGGTAATCCCCTGTTTAAGGTGTGTACCGGTTTTTGCGCTTGGTACAGACTCTGAGTGATGGATACGTGCCGTGTTTCCGTGTCAGCCGGGTATCACGAAGGCGACGACATAAACGCATGCCCCAGGGCCCGCGTGCTGGATTTGTTAAGCCATTTTTGCTGAGATTTGACGTGCTGTCTCGCCTTTTCATTTTAAGCACCGCTCTTAATATTTCGGTGCAACACCGCCGATTTTGCCTGCGGATAAAAGGGGCGCATCAATATGATAGTACTTCGCGATAGAAAACGACCTTCCTGGATCAGAGAACAAAGTGAAGTGGGCAATACATTGGCTGAAATAAAGAAAAAAAATGGCCTTAGGCAGGCCTTTCGATTATGTGAAATAACAACCGGTTGATCACTAAGGTAACAAGGTGGATACTGGGAAACGGTTGAAAAAATCTGGAAAGGCCAATAACTCGATCGAGAGACGATGTAAGGAGGTGCGGAGGTTATAATGAACACGAGCAGCGCTGGACAGAAACGGGTCAAGGTCGAGACAGCGGCCTCCTTCCTGCAATGAATTTGAGTAGGCAGTGGGTTGATGATGATGGTGATCAACAAAAATATTCACCTAAAACTGTTGTCATATTCGCTTCAAAATTAGCATAGCCAGAATTTCTTGCACTTCAACCTGAATATTTAATATGAAAATTGTTTACCAGCTTTTGCGCTGATGTTAAACCGCCCACACTATAAATGTTTATTTGTAACTCGAACGAATGTGTAAATAAAATAAAAAAAAGCTTTAAAAGGCGTTTTCGCTGCAGAGAAACTAAGTAGGTGGTTGTTGTGAATGATGATGACCGAAAACGTTTCACCCAAAAGTTTGGCCATATTCGCTTCAAATTTAGTTTACCCACCATATTTTGCGCTTGAAATTGGTTATTATATTGAAATTGTGCAACCGCTTTGTCGTTCATATGAGACCAGCCGCACTACATACAGTATTTGTAACTCAAGATGTATAAATAAAATAAAAGAAGTAAAGGAAGGTAAGTGAAGTTATTTTACTTGCGTTAGCGTGTAGGCTCCCACAATATATTCACTCTTCTAGCGGAAATGTTACCTGCAACTTTCTGGAAAAATTGGGCAGTTTGTTTTAAAGTCCATTTCATAGAGTCATTTGCGGCACCTCTCAAGTTTTGAAGTTTAAAGTTAGCACCCCGACAGCACAGGACTGTTCGGCCTTACTCAAGCCGGTGTGATTTGTGCGGTGACTTCCTGCCCGGCCTTTCTCCGGCAACCATGTTCGGCCCGTGTGCAAATGTGGGCCTTTTGACCGCATACGGCCATACTACCATCACTGTCCAACGGCCAGTGTCCGTCGGCCAGTTGACCGGCTTACATTCATACGGCCAGATTCCAGCCGTAGGGCTCCGGCCATCCCAAAGCCACCCGGTGCGGCGGAAGTACGGCCACCGGAGGACAGCCGAGATGCAGTCGTCGGACTCCAGCCGGACAAAAGCTGCCGAAAATTCGGCCGTGCTACGGGCATTGTAGTTCAGCCACAGTACGTTAACTGTACTGAGGCCGGTGGACGACCACTGCATGCAGCGCAAGCAGATGACTCAGTCGCGCTGTCCAGCAGCACAAACCCACCATTTTGGGTCCACTGCACCCACATGAAAGTGGGCCCTCGCACAACCACCAGCCGTCCAACCTTCAGCGCAGCCTGGCTTAATTATAAGCGTCAGTTTACACCAAAATTAATTTATTCAACAGTGCTCACAAATGGTCGTTCCTTTAACTCCTGTGCCTCTTTTACTGTAGAATACAGCAAATATTCATTTCTTTGGAGAGCTGGAATAGATTTATTGTCCAGGTCCTGATATCTTCTGTAGGACTGCTTACCTGTAATAAAGAAGGAAGGTTTGGAGGGGGGGGATCGGAGGGGGGTGCGGAAGGCACATACTTTAGTGGGTTGAATTTCACAAACATGAACGTGCCGCTTTTAGCCAATTTCTGTTAAGACAATACTTTCATGCTCTGACTAAATCAACAATTGTTACAACAGCTGCTTGAGCACTTTTTTGTATATAAAACCGGTGCGAATGCCTTTACGAAGCGGTCAGGTACTCCACAAAACGCTTAGCAGCACTCAATATAATTTACTTCGCACAAAAAGTATGTCCAGTAATTGCCCATTTTTCTAGCAAAGAAATTTTCTACTCGATCAACTTTTCTGATGATCTTTCACAGGCCTGATCCTAGAAGGGATCAAAGAAGTACTTTCAGTTTCAATATATTTTTATTGTTTTAATGAGTTACGTGCACACTCCTTAATATTCCAAAAGAACTTAATTTTCCTCTAAAGTCGTACTACGTTAAGAAAATTCTAAACGTGTTGCGAATGACGCCCTTCTTCAGATGGCTGCAGTTGTATACCTCTGTGTTCACGCAAGGAAAGGCGTAATACAAGAGTTTCATATTTTCTTTCAAACAAGTAACTTAGCAATTGTAGTATTCATACAGCAAACCTTGCATACTGCAACGAATAAAGCAATAAATATTTCATTGGTGAAGTTTGAATGCGTAGGGTTCTCAGCAAGGCGGAGGCGAACTTGCGGCTCCGCGAGTTTATTTATTTATTTATTTATTTATTTATTTATTTATTTATTTATTTATTTATTTATTTATTTATTTAGTTGTTCAGTTATTTCTTTTATATTTATTTATTTGATACCTGCTTGCCCTTGCAAGCATTACATCAGGGAGATACATAACACTAAGCATCTACTATGACACCAATTAACAAAATAATTCTACAAAGCGCGGTGAAAATCGTCATTATAAACAGTGGATAAAATCATAAGTGGAAGATAATTACACTCTAATCTTGATGTAATATAAAATGAATCGAGCAAGGCGTCAAGCAAGCAAATTATTAACTTTCCTTAAATTATTAACTGTCCTTAAATTATTAACTTTCCTTAAATTATTAACAAGCAAATTATTAACTTTCCTTAAAGGAAAGTTAATAATTTGCTTCAAGCTACCGATCCCACTTTTTTGATATGTAGATTGGCGCTTGGATATACTTCGCCCCTTCTATCCCAGTTTTCGAATGATAGATATTAGGAAAAAATTTGAACCTAAGGTTTCGTCTATAATCTTTTCCGTGTTACCATTAGTTTACTTTTACTTTCCCTCATCCTAAGTTGGCAGTGCCAATACCTAATACGAATCGCACTGCCCTATTCTGTATCTTTTCGAGCGTATCAACCAGCTCTTTGCTGTAGGGATCCCAGAAAACACATGCGTACTCCTACATTGAGCGCACATAGTGAAATACGGTTGTTCTTTAAAGTTAGGTGGTGGTTCACTGAAATTTTATCTCGGAAAGCCAAAAACACGTGCAGCCGTAACTTTTATGTTGTGAATGTGCCTATGTCTTTAACAACTCGTTAAATAAACTCCTAGTTATTTATATTCCCCGGCCGTTCTTAAATCAGTGTAATTTACTGTATACACATTCAATTGGAATGAAGATTTTCTTGGAAAGTTGAAGTTTACACACTTTTTAAGATTCAACGACTTTTCTGAATCAGCACACCAGGATGTTAATAATTTGAATCATGCTGCAGGTATTCGGAATCACGTTCATTCGCTATAGTCCTGTAAATTACACAGTCATTCGCGAACATTTTTAACCAAGATTTGAGGCCACACAAACAAAAGAGGGCCCGCAACTGAGCCTTGGGGAATTCCTGATGTCGGCGAAAAGTTTTCGACGAACAACCATTGAGAGTGACCAACTGCTGTCTTAGAGAGATATACTCGGCTATCCATGCAATAACCGATTCATTGAGTTTATTGCCCGCAATGTACTAACAAGAAGGTGATATGAAACACCGTCAAATGCTTTTTGCCGCACAAGAAAATACAGTCAAATCCAGCTATAACTAACCCGGATAGAGCGACTTATGGTATATATCGAACAAAAATATTTCACTTAAGGAAATACATGCGAAACATATTCCTCATAACGAAGTTCACATCTGATATATCGAGCTCTTGGCGCCTAGAATGGCCGCCGAAATGCATGATCTCGGAGCGGCGATTGAGATGTGGATTGGCCGCGACCACGAAGCAAGAGCCGTGACTGACACATTGCGTCTCGCACTGCGCAACGTGACACGCAATACCTTCCGTAACTGTTTCCGACGCGCGGGACTCACCACGGAACCCGCCCTGTCAACGAGTCCGGACCAAGACAGCAGCATCGGTGAACTGTGGGAAGAGCTCGCCAGCGTTCCAGATGATGTCACGAGTGAAATCGGTTCGACGCTTATAATGAAGCGCTTTCGGCAGTCGATGTGCTCCGCCAATGCTTCTTAGATTTTTGAGGACACGGACTAGAAGTGGTGCAAACAATGTTTCGTTTAGATAATGCTAGGCTAGTTGAAGCCGCCAAAACGAAAGTGAAAAACTAAAATCACGCTTTTTTTTCAACGTGGGCATTTAAGGCGGAAAGAAGCATTATTACTTGCATGAATTGATTATTTTGGTATGGTAATGGCTTCTGTACTGGGTTGGTTTCTGCATACGCGGACGGGGGGCTCCCGCGGTTTGCGAACTCCTAACTATGAGCTCGTTGAAGGCGGGTTCGGCTATATCAACCTATTGGATATATCAAACTAATCACGGTGCATATTGTAGTTCGCTATCAACGGGTTTGACTGTAGTCAGCTACTTTAAGCTTATCTTTTGCTAGAGCCAAATCGTGCGTGAACTCAACAAGCTGCGTTGCGCAAGAAAAACCCGACAAAATCCGTGTTTGCTAGTATGCTGGTGATTATGTTTAACCAAATGAGTCATATCCAAAGTGTAGCTAATCTCAATTTCAAACACCGCAACTAAATTAACATCCAGGCTTCGTCATTCACAAGGGTCTGCTGTTGTGGCAAGTTCGAAACAACACTTGTTTTTAAATAGGCAGTCATAAAATCCCATGAAGTAACAGAGTGCAGGGCACGAAGTTGAGCCTACCAATGCACGAGCTTAGTCTCTTCTACGTTTATCACAAACCATATAGTGCACATTGTTTTTCGCAGTAGTATTATGAGAAGAATAGCCGGAAACTTGTGCTTTTGCGCGCCCTTGCCTTTCTTTGGTGGGAGTTTTTGACATGGCGCCGGTTGAGCTCCTGCGAGGTGGCCTCTTGCTCGACACCCTTTAAGGCCATTTATTTTGGTGAACCACCGACATCTCGGCTCGGACATCGCTGCCGGGTCGATGTCTCCAATGGTCTCCATTTATTGAGGGGACGGATAGCCTCGACCTGATGCGTCGACGAAGGCGACGGGCGAGGTGTTGTAGCGGCTATGACTGGCGAGGCTTAGCTCACCCGTCGGTGTGGCACAGTCTTCTTGTGGCAGTTAATGGCATTTCGATGGCTAAACGTTTCCCTGGTAATTTCCAGTGAGTCCTTGCACTTTGCCCGTTCACCTAGAACACTCATTACTGTTTGACAAACGTAGTTCGTTCATTTAAAACGCAGAAACACCGAGCGGATGAAAAACATGTCTGCGCCACTCGATTCCCTACGGCTCTTTCTTCACCCAGGGAAAAACCGGTCCGACATCGGCGGGTCTTCTTCCAAGCACGTCTGTGCATAAATTCTCGGCGCCCAGACACGCGCCGTTCTTCGCATAATGACGTATAACTTGATACCTTACGAATGCCGGTCTCCTCTTGAACACCGGTTGCCGAAAATTCTGCGGTCGTTCGCTTGCCGTAATTCGGCCGAGGACCGCTAACCAAATGAAAACGTACATTCTGAGGGCGTAAGTCGGGCGGTCTAGTTTATAACACCGGCTTCCCGAAGAAAACGAATATTCTGCCGCCGGAAGCGCGGTTCACCGTTGAAAGAGGGGATGCGCGGCAGCCGCGCTACGGGCGGTCTCCTTTCGAACACCAACTGCCAAAAGAATACAGATATCTTGTGGCCGGTCACTTGCCGTGCTTCGGCTGAACACCGCTTCTCGAAGGAAAAACGGATGCCCTAAAGCCGTACTTTGGCCTATTTCTTTCTTAATATCGGCAGCCGAAAGGCAACTGAATATCTGGCAGCCGGGCAGCTGCCGTTGTGTGTCTGAACACGGGCGGCCGGAGAAATACCGAAGGGCTGGTTGCCGAATGTTTGCAATTCTTCGTATGATCAGTGGCTGCCAGAACCTGGATGCTGGCCGGACATGCCAGAAACCGGCCATAGACGGCCGGTCTTGGGACACACTTTCTGTGCCGCCTGGGAGGCGAGGAGTGTGATGCGGAGTAAAGGATGGGGCGACTTCGGGATGTGACGGCGTGACTTTGCAATACACGTAATGGTTTATTGTCTGTCGTCATTAACAGGTAAGCGCTGTTCGGCGTACAAAAATATAGGGCGCTTTGAGACGCTAGATAACACTCAATTAGAAGAGAACCAAAATTTGCGCCTAAATATTGGACTTCGTGCTTACTGTTACCGTTCAAGCTCTAAAACTGCCAACAAAAGGTTACTCTAAAAAGCACTTGGATAGGAAGGTGGAAGTACAGGTTAACATTCTAAGACCCCGCAGGGGGCATACGCTAAAGCAGATGTTTGCGTGCATTGTGCGACACTACGGACCCCGAGCCCCCACGTTTAGCCGTGCGTGGCAGCGCCGTGACCGGGGAAAAGAGGGTCCTGGTGGTTGAGCCGACGCCGAGTGCTTGGACCTTTAAGGCCCCTTGCGAAGGCAACATACCACTTTGGCCTCCGCTTCTCGTAGACGGCACCTCCGGTCTGACCCGTCCGGGGGGCATCGGCAGTCGCCTTTTCCTGTCCTTCCCTTCACCTTTCGCTTTCCTGTCTCCTTTAAAACAACTTTCCTGTCGTCTCATTCTTTCTCAGTTTAGCTTTTTTACTGGCGGCTGAGGTTAACCTTGTGTGGCGGACCACCCTGAGTTCAGCTATATCAGGATATAGTCGTGGTGTACAGCTGGCGTGGGCAGGACTTGCTCGCGAGTTCCTGTCCCGTCCCCTTGTTGGGCTCCGTGGTGGGTGGCTGGCACCATGGCCGAACAGATTTTTCATTTGATGGCTGCTTTTTTTCGCACAACTGATCCCTGTCGTAAAAGAGGGGGCACCGTCGTAACTGCTAAGTTTTTCACGAAGAACGTTACCAACTTCCCACGCTTCCACATAGTTCTTAGCAACGATGAAGAGAAAACTGCCTGACTTGTCTCACCATTTTTGGTCGCAAAAACCCTAACTGCCACAATTGGCGAAGGCTACAATGTAAAACAACTAGCTAATTGAGACCTCCTACTTGAACTGCTCTACAAACACCAGGGTGACAAACTGCCCGGACTAACATCTTTTGGTAAGATCCATATAACTGTAAGCAACACAGGTAACTCAACACGGTCCGCGGAGTCATCTCCGATAACGACCTAAAGTACGTGTCTGAGGAGGAACGTCTGGAAGGTCTGAAAGAACAGAACGTCACAAATGTGTATAGAATCAGAATCAGAAGAGAAAACAAAGAAATCCAGACTAAACACATGGTCCTTTCCTTCGCATCCAGCATACTTCCAGAATCCGTAGAGGTAGGATACACAAAAATGAAACTGAGACCGTATATTTGAAATCCTTGCCGATGCTACAAGTGCCAACGATACGGTCACGGCTCACTAAGCTGCCGGGGCCAAGACATCTGCGCCAAATGTGCCTCCAATGAACACCTTGCTGAGAACTGTGAATCCGAACAACTCTGTGTGAACTGCAAGGGCAACCACGCAGCATACTCTCGTGTTTGCCCAGCGTGGAAAAAAGAAAAAGAGACCATCACGTTGAAAGTGACTGAAAACCTTACATTTCGCGATGCACGGAGGTGACTGACACCAGCGCATACCCGATCCTACTCTGTTGTGGTGCAACAGGGCGTGGCATCACACCTGTCTTCGGCGCCTGCTGAAGCCACACAGAGTGAGGCTGAAGCAAGGGCCCCCGCGCCCCCGGTGGAAGCAGCTAGTGCTGCTCCACCACCCCCAAAGCGCCCTCCACGGACTCCTGGTTTGGCAGTCTCGAAGGCCTCTGCCCACACGGCGAGGTCCAACTCTTCCACACCCGTGCATTCTGCACGAACCTCCAGCGTCTCGGAGGAGACAATGGACACAACTGAGGGAGGTTCTCGGCCGTCTACTTCGGTGGTGCTGCGGAACTCCCTTGAAAATGGAAAGAAAGGCAAAAACCGTATCACGGCACCGAAAACGTAGTTTTCACCTGATAAAATATAACATGGCATTCCTAGTCCACTGAAATTGTAGAGGACTTTTAAATAATTTAAATGACGTGAAAGAAATATTCGCGACTCATTCACCTGCAGTCTTTTGCGTTCAGGAAACAAACTTGGGTCCTAAACATAAGAATATACTGAAAGAATACCAGGTCTTTCGTTGTGACCGAGAGCAGGCGAATAGCCTCTCTGGTGGTGTCGCCATAATTGTGCAAAATGGGATTGCAGCTCAAGAACACAAACTGAGAACTAGGCTAAAAACAGTGACTGCCACCATGCTTGTATTCAAAACAATCACAGTCTGCTGTGTGTACTTGGAACCACAACTCACGGTAACACTGCTTGATCTAGAAGACTTAGTAAATCAGTTACCAGAACCGTTCTTTTAATAGTAGGTGATTTTATTGCCCACTCATCCTTTTGGGGAAGTGAAAAAACTGATGCAAGAGGCCAGGTTTGAGAAGATTTGATTTTGACCAATAATGTCTGCTTACTGAATACTGGCTGCTTACTGAATACTGGCAAGCCTACATACTGCTCCCTAAGCCCAGGAAAGATGAGCTGCTTAGATTTATCCTTTAGTTCACCATCTGTTTTTAGCGATTTTAAATGGGATATTATAAACAACCCATATGGGAGCGATCAGCTACCTGTACTCATTAGCGTAACATCATCACCAACCATTATCCCGACGAAACCACGCAGGTGGAAACTTCAGTTTGCCGACTGGGGACTTTTTGCTGCGGAAGCAAATTTAGACCAAGTTTTTTCAGACACTCCTAGTATTGACGAATTGAATGAAGTGTTTACATCCCGGATTGTTAATGCTTCACGCATAGCTATCCCACAGTCCACGGGAGGAGTGAGGCAGAACCACAAAGTATGGTGTACACAAGAATGTAAGGAGGCAAAAAGCAGCAAAATTAAGCATGGGGAGTCTTTAGAAGGTACCCAACCCAGGTGAATTTAATAAATTTAAAATTTAAGAGCTAAAGCAAGGTACATTCGCCGAAAAGCTGAGAAAGCCTCATGGCAAAATTATGTCTCGTTCATAAACAGCTCCCTAACATCAAAGAAGGTATGGGAGCAAATTCATAAGCTAAATGGGACGTACTCCCCCTACACACTTCCCCTTTTAACAGCACCAGATGTGCAAACAAGCATAGAAGAACAAGCAGATATACTGGGTGAACACTTCGCCAAAGTATTAAGTTCCGCACTATACACACAAGCTTTCTTAAAGTATAAAAACACAGCTGCGAAACAACGACTGCCAACATGTGGTGGCACAAACGAAACATACAACACTTTATTTACACTCAAAGAATTAAAAAGAGCTCTTTTGGCTGGTAAGCAGACCGCCTCGGGCCAGACGATATACATTACGAAATGATCGCTCATCTATCTGGTCCTGCTGTAGAAGCACTTCTGAAGATTTTAACAAAATTTGGGTGTCGGAAAAAATGCCGGGAGCGTGGAAAAAAGCCTTTATGGTAGCATTCTTAAAACCCGGAAAGCCGCCAAACTCCCCTACTAGTTATAGACCAATAGCCCTTACGAGCTGTCTGGCCACAACTTTGAAAACTAGTTGTGAATACCAGGTTAAATTTTGTCCTATAGTGAAATGAACTAATAGACATTCACCAGTGCGGCTTCAAAAAAGCATGCTCAACAACTGACCACCTTGTCCGCCTCGAAAATACCGTACGAGAAGCATTTCTACACAAACAACACTGTCTTGCTGTCTTTTTTGATCTAGAGAAGGCCTATGACACTACATGGAGGTTTGGAATAATGCGGGATTTAGTAGAGTTAGGCATACGTTGAAGAATCCTGAACTGCCTGAATGACTTCTTGACAAATCATTCATTTCAAGTGCGCCTGGGCTCAACCCTGTCGAGGAATTTCGTACAGGAGAACGGGGTCCCTCAGGGCTGTATTCTTAGCACAACACTGTTTGTAGTCAAAACGAACTCCATATCCAAAATAATTCCAAGGTCGAATATATATTCTGTTTATGTTTACGACCTTCAAATAGCTTGCACATCGTCCAATGTAACGACGGGCGAGAGACAAGTACAGTTGACCATAAATAAACTGACAACATGGGCAGACAGAAATGGTTTCCAGTTTTCACCACACAAAACAGTCGCTATTCTTTTCTCACTCAAACGAGGCCTGCAGACAGACCCCACCCTACACCTAAAAGAAATAAATTTGCCCATACACAATGAGCACAAATTTCTGGGCATACCATTGGACAAAAAACTCACCTTCCTGCCTCACATCAATATCTTGAAAAAGAAAGCATCCGGAGCTCTAAATATACTTAAAGTTCTGTCTCATAAACACTGGGGTTCCGACAGGTCATGCCTCCTACAAGTTCATCGCTCCGTTGTGCGCTCTTGCTTAGACTATGGTTGCAGTGTGTATAGCTCAGCAAGGCAGTCCTACTTAAAACGACTGGATCCCGTACATAATTTAGGTGTACGACTCTCGTGTGGTGCATATAGGACATTACCCATTAGCAGTCTTTATGTTGAAACCAATGAACTACCACTTACACACAGAAGAGTCATGCTCACGTGCTCAAACATCCTAAAGATCCGTTCACTACCGAAACATCTGTGCTATCCCATAGTCACAAAATGCCCATCTAGGACACTGTTTAATAACAAACCCCAAGCTATTAGACCATTGCTCTTTCGGTTTGAAGAGAAATGCCAAGTACTTAGTATGCTGGACACATTACCTGGGACTGCCCATAGAACAAAACAACTACCACCTTGGTATACATTCCCTGCTGTGTGCGATTTTACACTGACACACTTTCAAGAAAAGAAAACACCACGTGAACACATATTACAGGAGGTTTTGGCACTGAACGAAAAATACAAAGGCTACACCTCATTTTACACAGGTGGTTCCAAAACAGCATGCTATGCTGGGAGTGCAATATTACAAGGTAAATGGGATAAGGTGATCAGACTACCTCAGTGCCCCTCGGGTTTCACAGCGGCGTCTTATGCAATTGCTGTGGCTGTGGAAAGAATAAAGAAGGAAAGCATTCCGAAAAGTGTTATCTACACGGTATCGCTCAGCGCGATCACAGCCCTACATTAAAAAATGCAGCTCAACCCATAATAGGAGACCTAATACACAATTTAGTGATAGCAAAAACACAGGGATAGGAAATTAAGTTGTGCTGGGTTCCTAGCCATGTTGGGATCAATGGTAATGAGAGAGCCGATGCATGTGCTGTACATGCTGGTAGTAAAACAGTAACACAAGTACATATTCCTCATAGCGACTGTATGAAAGTTACACGAAGTAAACTCAGAGAAACATGGCAGTCCTCATGGGATAACGAAACAAACAACAAACTTGACATAGTTAAGCCCACTATAGCAGAGTGGGAATCAAGCAAACATGAGGAACGCTACACAGAAATCATTTTATGTCGTCTCCGCATCGGACATACACACCTGACACATAACTTCCTTCTAAGGAAAGAAGATGAACCGAGATGTGAGAATTGCGACCAAGAGCTAACAGTAAACCACATCTTACGCTCATGTATAAAATTTGGGGTCCTGAGAAAAAAGCATTTTAGGCTGTTCTACGACGAACACATTCCATTTCACCCCAGTCTACTTTTAGGAGAAAGCGCACTTGTTAAAATTTCCTCCGTTTTTATTTTTATAAAAGAAGCAGGGGTTCTAAGCAAGCTGTAAAGCTGTAACGTGCTGTAACCGTTATTATCTACAGAATACACAAAACCTTCTGTTTGGCGCATGATAGCCTAAGTTGCTTCTGTGCCATAAACACAACACATAAAATTGTAAGAGCCCAAATCAAAATTTTACGCCGAATCTACTAGCTTGCAGAACTTGCTGTACCCATCAAATATTGCACAACTTCGGCGATGGGTACGGTATCTGTAAGACCTTGTATAGTAGGTTTATTCTGTGGTAAGAACCAAGCAAATAACATAGCCCCAATAGACTATTTAGGCGGACACACATCTAGGGTCGACGTCCATAAATATGTTTCGGAACACTATCATATCTTTTTCAAGTTTAATTCAGTTTAATTTTAATTTTAATTTTTGTGTATTTCGGTAATAACTACATGCATGTAGTTATGTCCACGAGGCGTGGAAAAAGGAGACTCGTCGCCTCACAATGCCACCGCTTCGGGAGTAAAGAACGGAAAGCAGTGAATGCAACCAAAAGAAATAAAACAGTGAAAAACCTCTGCTCTAGAGGACAAAACGAACCTTTGAAATATAGGTTCAACTAAAATAAAATTACACCATCTTCCCGTGGGATACCCCGATGAGTATGCGAAGCATCGTGGCGGTTCCATGTGGTTCCATTGTGTTGCCGTTATGTTGAGTGATCTGGTTTTTACTAGCGCCAGAGGGAATTCCGCGTCTGGGTCCACACCGGTGGCAAAGGCACGCAAGTGCTGTTGTGTTACGGTGAGTAGGCGGTGGTTCTCGAGGCGCCGAAACTCGTCCATCATCTTCTTGTCGATGTTGTCTCTGTGGTAGAATCGGTAGTCTCCGTCAGCTTTGGTGAGGTAAAGGTTGTTGACATTGGTGCACCACCTTAGAGCAATGTAGACGCCCTCCTCTTCGCAGCTTGGGAGGGGGCTGCTGGCGGCCGCAGCTAAAGGCAGCAGGACACCACGGCTCCGCAAGTTGCTTCGCTTTTTCCAAGAAGTTCATCTCGTCGACCCCACCGCACCAGCGGAACGCATACCGGAACCGATCAGGACCATTCTCAACAAATTTCGGATCCCTACCTTCAACGAAACGGACAATACCAGTGATTTTTTCCCGACCGTCATGTGAGTGCGTGCTAGGCCTACTAGGCTTAGGACGTGTTCCACAAACCACCGACACCGACAAGCCGGCGCCGCCGGGCCAACCACTCAAGCATGGCTCCCAAGTTCTACCAGGACGAAGACGGCTGGACGCATCTTATATCGCAACGCCCGGTGAGTCCGAAAGAACTGATCAAGTTCATTTTACGACCCGCCGACGGGCTCAACCTTGCCTTCGCCAATCTAAGTGGACTACACCACCAGCTATGCCAAACCGCGAGACTCTCACCCAACGAGGCAACTACCTTCACTGTACGTGTCGACCCGAGCAAAAACCTTGCCTTCCAGAACTGCCGGGCCAAACCGACAGCCGAGAAGATCGAAAGTATTTCGTCGATAAGCACCAAGTCAGCAACGGGCCGAGTATCCCTTTACATCTCGGCCGCGCACGACACCTGCAAGGGAGTAGTTCACAACATCTAACCGGGAACGGACTCAGATTACCTCTTGAAGCACCTATCCGCCCCAAGTTACACTATCACCTCGGCATGCATGATGGGCAAAACAGGCACAGCAATTATCACCTTTATGGGCACCTATATCCCCCGTGATGTGATCTACGCCGGAGGCGAATACCGCTGCCGTCCACACCGACCCCGTGCACAATTCTGCCGAAAAGGTCTCGCAATCGGGCACAGGGCTGACGTATGTACCAAAACCATCGAACCACTCTGCCCGAAATGCGGCAAAGGCGTACAAGAAGAAGACCACCAAGACTGCCTGCCGCAAAGCATTATCTGCGGAGGCAACCCCAGCGCGGATGACAAAACCTACGAGAAGAGAAAAGCTGTGGACAGTGCAGTACGGTACCAAGCCTACCACAAACGAATAATTCGCCGTAGGAACCTCAACACCGAGCAAAACTCACAACAACCCAAGCAAGAAGCCCAACAACGTGGAAGAAGCCACACACGATTCGCCGAACACGAGACCCACAACGGCATCCGATCGCGATCGAAAAGCTCCTCACGGCAACGAAGCTCATCGAGGCCTGGACCACCACCCCGATCCCAGGACCTGACCAAGCAACAATCGCCAGAAAACGCCGGTGAACCACAGGTGAGCCAGCCACTCCTTAAATCAACACACATACGCACAGCCAAACAAGCTAATAAGTCCTACAGAGATGCAGTTAGGACACAAACACATGCCCGACGAGAACAGATGCTACCCCAGCCACAAACACTCGCACAACAGAGCTCCCTTCCTCCAATCCACTCACCACCAGTTACGGTCACTACACCGGACATCCAAAGCGACTTGAACACTGAATCTAACGTCGCAATAAATCGCTCTACACAGGGCCCGAAACGCAGCAGAACAGATGATGAAGGAACCCCTGATGGTGGAGGAATGCCACCGTCGGCTCACAACGACTTTGACCTCCAAATGCACTCTCAAAGGCTCCAAGAAGTAGAGACCCTCCTCACAACACTGGAAGAAAGAATAGCAGCTATGATGGACAAAGTGTTCGATGCCCTCATTAAGAGAAGGCTGGCACACCTCACCGACATACTACTCCACCGTTTCGAGCAGCGCTTCGACCACCTACTCAGAACAGCAGGCCACCTAACCACCCTCGCAGATCAACCACAACATGGTTAGAGAGCTAAGCCTCATCCAGTGGAACTGCAGGGGTTTTAAAAACAAAAGAAACGCCCTGCATGAGTGGACCCAAAACTTACCTAGGAAACCAGACATACTTCTACAGGAAACTGGAAAGCATCCAACCCTACCAGGTTACACTACCTTCCAAACCAGAGACCAATTTGCACTCCTCATTCTCAGGGAACTTCCCGCCAACCTGGAACATGACACAGATAACAGCATCACTATATCGATCCAAACGACCGAAGAACCACTGCACATCACATATGTGTACAGACCGCCGAAAGACAACCTACTGGAACTTAAAGAAATATTAAGACCCAAGACCACGCGAAGTGCATACGAACATCTTCTAGCTGGGGACTTCAACGCCCGTCACCGAACCTGGGGTACAGCAAATTCAGCAAGAAGGAACGCAAACTGCTATATGCACTACAGGAAGCAGGATACACAATCCGCAATGACACACTGGAATTTACTAGATTGGGAAACTGTACAACGGAACACGAACCCAGACCTTACTATGGCCACATCAAGGACCCATACCCAAGAATACATGGGAAGCGATCACGCAATTATCGCCCTTTTTATCCACACCAAACCAAGAAGATTGAAATGAAAAAAACAACAAATCACTGAATGGGACATGTATAGAAAAGAAAGAGAAGGGCAAAGCCCTCCTGATCTTGACGCTTGGACAAATGATATTATCAATACAAAAATGAAGCATACCAAGATCTACACAAACCAAGAAGGAGTACCTTGCGTGGACAAGCACCTAGCCCATTGCTGGGAGGCAAGAAACGCGCTTATCAAGCGCTGGAAAAAATGCAAAGCAAATCGCAAGCTCAGAGCAAGGATAGCCAAGCTAAACCACCATATCCAGAAGTACTCAGATAAACTCAGAAGAGAACAATGGCAGATGGCGTGCGAACAACTTCAGGGAACACTAAGCACAAGTAAGACATGGCGTATCTTGAAATCCCTCATCGATCCAGAGGCCACCAAGACCACAAGTAGGAACAAAATACAAACGCTAATTGATGAGCACAAAAATCTGTAAAAATGCTGAAAGACTTACAAAACCTGTATATCCCCTCCGCGACCCAACCTGACTACCGGAACTACTCGGGAGCCAACCACGAAGATCTTGATAAGGACTTTACCATGGACGAACTTAAAATAGCAATCAAGAAGTGCACAGGACACAAAGCGCCAGGCCCTGACCAGATAACTACAGCCCACCTAAGAAACCTGGCGGAAAGTGATATGGAATTCCTGCTCACCGAAATCAACTACATATGGAGTGGAAGCCCACTTTACACAAAATGGAAGTTGGGGAACATGATATTCATCCCTAAACCAGGCAAACCCTTAAACTCAGCACCCTAAGTCCAATCACCCTGACGTCCAATGTGGGGAAGGTAATGGAAAGGATGGCATTAAAAAGACTCCAACAGTATCTTGAAGATCAACAGATGCTACCTCCTAACATGGTCGGCTTCAGGAGCAACCTTTCCACCCAAGATGCTTTACTTCGCATCTACGAAGATATACACAAAGAACCGAGTCTATCACAACTAAAAGCAATCTTAGCCATTGACCTGAAGAAGGCGTTTCATTACAATGACCACGATGCTATGCTCCAAGAACTGTGAAACACTAATTGTGGAAGCAGAATGTACAACTATGTAAGGAACTTCCTACAAGACAGGCAACTCACCATCGGCATTGGTGACCTTCTCACTTCTCCCTTCTCTCACCCACAAAAAGGCATACCCCAAGGGTCTGTCCTTTCACCAACACTATTTAATCTTGCCATCTTGAAGGTCCACAGAGAATAATGCAAGATTCCGGACATAAAATTCTCCCTTTACACCGATGATATCACACTTTGGATCAATAAGGGAAGTCCAGGTCACGTCCAAGACACCCTGCAATTGGCCCTGAATGCAGTAGGAACAGCAGCCCACAACATAGGACTAGAATGCTCTGCAGAGAAAACGGAACTCTTAGTAGTGAACAATCCTCAATGGAAGCCCCTCACCGTACACCTAAGCCACGAAAACCACGACATATACCCCAAGCCCTCCATAAAAATTCTGGGCCTCCACATACAAAGCGACGGCGGAGGACACAGAGCAGTGAGCCAAATCATACAGCAGTGTGAGCAGACCTTACATATGATGAGAAGAGTATCAAACAGAAATAAAAGGCTCAAAGAAGGAGACTTAATCCGCCTCAGGGACGCCCTCATTACCACCCGCGTCAGATATCACGCCCCTTACATAAACCTCACCAAAACATTACAAAATCGGCTGGATACACTAATCAGGAAAGCAACAAAACTTGCCCTAGGAATTCCCTTCAGCGCCAGAACAACGAAGCTTCTCAGCACAGGGACTCTCCATACCACCAAAGAAATTATAACCACACAGCGTCACAACCAATTAATACGGCTAAACAGCGCTCACTCGGAACGAGCTATACTCACAGAACTCAGATACCAACCAAGCCCCACACAGGTCGCTACAACCCCCATCAAGCAAGACATCCTCAAGCACATACAGGTGGCACCCATCCCACGGCACATGGACAAAGAAAGGAATCCATCTCGACAACAAATTAGAGCGGCATTTTATTCAAAGAAGGTTGTCAGAGATCCCCACCAAAAACACATATTCACGGATGCAGCCAAGAGAGGACCTATGTGTGGAATAGCATATACGAACCTCAAAGGAGACGAATTCTCGATGCACACCAGCTGTACCACTCCGGAAGAAGCTGAAATGCTAGCCATAGCACTCGCAATTGGCCAAATGACGACCCCCACCACACTTACAAATATTTACATGGGCTCCAAGAAGGCATGTCACCTACTTGCAAGCGGAATCACCTTTCCATCTGCACTGCAACTTTTAGCCACAGGAATACGGCAGGCCAGAATTCACTGGGAACCTGGGCACATAGGATTAGCTGGGAACGAACGAGCCAATCAACTCGCCCGTGAAGCACTCATCCGGGCTCCCGCTGACCATGTATGTACCCTCAAATGTAACCCCCAACGTCGTACCAAAATGAGACAGTACCTCCACGAGAGGATGGAGTATCCACCCCCCATCCTTTGTTGGACAGAGAAGAACAAACACTACTCAGACAAGCACAAACAAACACACTACAAGCTCTGGCATGGTTACACCGCCTAAGGCATGGCACCACCCACCCACCCCCCAGTGCAGCGACAGCAACGACGCACTTAACCAAGAACATGCATTGTGGGAATGCACTAACACCTCAGCACTCAGAACACATCACACTAAGGAGTGGCTGGCTACCGCCTGCAATCACCAAGATCAACGGGACCTGGTGGCCTTCATCGGAAGTGCTACCAGCAGCTGCCTGGACGGAGGCGGCTGACGGATGCCACCCCAACCACTGCGATAATAGACAAAAATAAAGTTTTCTCTTTCTCTCTCTTCGCCGCTTTGTCTTCTCGTTCTTCTTCTTCGGCGGTTCCCCTACGGGAAGATGACGACGGTGGTAGAACGCGAACGTATCTCGTAATGGATTCTTTGGTTGGCCAATTTCTAGGGGCATCCTGCCACAATCAGCATCAGAGGCGCTGCGGACGGGGCTGGTTGAGCTGCAAGGCGCGTGGCGCTTCGCGCCACAGCTTTCCCACGGGAAATTCAGCATCCCCCTCTAAAGTTTTCAGTTCGTCGTTTCCGTTGACGTTCAGCTTCGCGTGCTTTCGTTGTATCAGTAGCTTCTTGACGTAGTTTGAATCAGTCAAGGACCTAAGGCGCGTTCGTAGCACTTGCTGCTGTCCCGGATTTGTAGCGTAGCTCTGCTTCCGGATTCTGCGCAGTGCGGACGCAGGATAGCGAGCTCCGTCGAAGGAGTGGCTTCGGCGGGCCTTTCGGCCCGCGCTAACAGGTCAGCGTTTGATAACAGTTCAAGCAAGGAATATCAAGTCATTTTGCCCTCTTTGCCGTCTGGACCATCTGCCCTGAACACTATTTTTCTGCACGCCGACGTGAAAGGGAGGCCGTACAAAGTCGAGGACTTCCGCGACACGTGGTTCGACTGGAACTGCTCCCCGAAGTTATCGCTTTGGGGGCATACCAGATGAACCATATATGGGCGGTGACCTTCAAGTACCCCAGTGGAGCTAAGAAGTTGGTTGCTGCCTCCGAACTTCAGGTAAAAGGTAGGCGGTGCCTCATCATCGACCCGGGCAACCAGGACATCCGCTTCAAGCTCCACTGGGTTCTGCACCACGTCCCCGATGACGAAGTGCGACGCGCCCTGGGGCCCTACGGAAAAGTCATGGGAGTAGCCAGAGACCGCTGGCGCATTCCGGGCTGCACCGTGCAAGCCTCGACAACGCGTCTGATTACCCTTCGGCTCAAGGCAGGCGTAAGCGTCGACGACATCCCACACCAGGTACGAGTAGCTGGCGAGAACGCGCTTGTTGTAGTGCCAGGACGCGAGCCGCTTTGCCTGCGTGGTCACCGGAGCGGCCACATTCGACGTGAGTGCCGGGTGCCGCGGTGTGCTCTCTGTCGTCGCTTCGGCCACGACGAGAGCCAGTGTGTGCGCACCTATGCCAACGTCGCTGAGCAGCAAACGGACGATAGGACGGACGAATACCTCATGGACGCTGAAGATGCCGAGGACGCGGCGAAAGGGGCGGACGAACAGGTGGTGAAGGACACTCCCCCCGTGCCGGCACCGGCCGTAGTACCGGAGGACACTACGCCCAAGAAAATTACAGTGGCCCAGGAAGAACCGGAGTCTACCGACAACGCTTCTGCCGCCCAACGCGGCAGTGAGGCGGACGGCGCACCTAGCCACGATGAGGCGGACGAGATGGAAACCGCGGAAGCGGCGTCCCTTAACGCCAGCGCGAAGTGTGCAAGGGAGGCCGCCGCGAATGACGAAGGCATCGGTGAACTGGGCACGGAGGAGCCGCCAGCAAAAGCCGCACCCCAAGGTCGACGGTCAACGCTAAAACCCAAGTCCAACATCCCTCCGGACAGAGCCAAGGTGAAACCCTCAGAGACTTAGTACGACAGCAGAGTGATGAGGGGACGGGAACGGCGTTGTAGTGCTTTGAAAAGACGCTATAAAATAGGAGGCGCAACCACGGAGGGCGCAACCTTCATCAGCAAACTACGCCCAGCAGACCTTCTTGGTTCATCGTTTCTGCAACCATCGGTTCGTTCACCCTTTTTTGGTACCTTGATCGCTGCGCAGTCTTCACTATAAATAATGGCAGTGCCTGAAAGACCGCTACGCTTTGCCACTTTAAACGTACGGGGTATGGGAGCTCGCCGAAAGCAGTGTCAGCTTAAAAGATTGGTTGATGAAAAAGAAATCGATATTTTGGGCATCCAAGAAACGAAAATTGAAGGTGAAGACTGCACCGGGACCATGGTACGAACCTTTAATAGCCGATTTAGCGTATGCGTTAGCCACGCTGTAGGAACTTCGGGGGGGGGGGGGGGGTGCTGCCTTTTTGTTAGGAATGGTATTGGGATTGATGTCAAAAATGTTGTTACGTGTGAAACGGGCAGGCTGGTGATCTGTGATTATAGTTATTGCGGTTTTGAATTTCGTGTGCTTTGTATATACGCCCCAAATGTGGTGCGAGAAAGAGTGTTATTCTTCGAAAGCATTTCTACATGGTTAAAATACGAAGGAAGCATTTTTTTACTCGGGGATTTTAACTGTGTTTGTGAGTCAAACGATAGAAACGGGCCACATCGAGCAAGCGATCAAAGTGCAAAGGTTCTTGGCGACTTTCTTGAAGATAAGGAGCTCGCAGATGTCGCGCATTGCGCGGCAAACAGCAGCGCACTGAGGTTCACGCACTTTCAAGGCGCAAGTCACGCGCGACTTGATAGGGTTTATGTTTCGTTTGAAATAGCGTCAATGTGCGGAAGCTACTGCTTTGACAATGTCTCATTTAGCGATCACTGTTTGGTTTCGTTTTTGTTGGGAAAGAAAAGGGACAATTCCAAAAAGTTCAGTTGGGAATTATGGAAACTGAACTCGCAGTTATTGGACGACAAGAACTTCACCCAAACAGTGGAAGAAGTATTCCGCAAATACCAGAACGTAGAACACATGAACTGGGGTGCCAAATGGGAACTACGTAAACAAGAATGGAAAATGTGTGCAATAGAACGAGGAACGGCAATCAAACGGCTGGAGAGGGAAAGAGAAAACAAGCTAAAAGGTAATTTACGCATAGTATGCCTATTATAGTTCTTCCGGGGCCTACGTTCACCCAGCCAGTTGAGACGCCAAATTTACACTACTTCTTGTATAAATTATTTGTCAAATACGAGTGCAAACGTATTTCCATTTGGTGATAAAGAAAGAAGTGGTAAGAAAAAACTGTAAACTTCAGCAAAAGGTAAATCTTTTAAAAAATTGAAAAGTGCAACTTTCTGTTTGAGATGTAGGGCTTACGAGTCATAAAGCTTTCCTTCGAAGGTACTGGAGGCGATCTGAGTCAATTTTATTTTATTACCTTAGCCTCATTCTAAATGATATTTCAGAAGGTGTGAAACTGAGGGAAAATACAATTGTTCCTTACTCAACATTGATAAGATCTGTCTGAGTCGGTAGGTCAAACCCGTTGATGCAGACCTATGTAAACAGACATGATTCCCATGAACCGACCAGTATTGGTCAGATTTGAAATAAACCCCAAGAAGCCGACAACTACATGTGAACATAATTTAGCATGATCAACGTGCAGTTCGATATTATGAGGGCTGTGTTGCGCTTGTATACCGAAGCATTGAAATTTCTACATCCCTGCAAATTAGTCCACACCTGCTAAGGGCAGTTGCGCAATGTTTATTTCTTTACAGCAAATGTAAATCGCTTTTGCTTCAAACATCCTAGTCCCCGCAGCTAGTCTTGTAGTATTGCGGTTGTAGCCGACGGCACTCATACCTGTTCATTTAAAGTGATGCCCCTTTTAACCATCAGTCATCAGCAACAAATTCTTATTCAGTGAACTCCACCTTTTTTATGTTTTTGCAGCAAGATGGCAGCCAAAGGACGTGGTATACGCCGCCGTTGAAATCTACGCTACTGCGGCAAACGCTGACGACTGCTAACTTAAAACAAACGAGTACAACTGAATGCGCTTAACCCTGTTCTTTCAACAGAACTTTGCATCCGCACGTGGCGAAGTCGCAGCATAAAAGATGTCAGATTTTTCGTATCTTCCACAACGTCTGAACCTAAACATTTTTTGTTCCGCAGTAAATAAAATCACTCATAATTTTACGTCTTCAATGTGTGGTGGCTGTAATGGTGGCTGTGGCGCTTGCTTTTATTCTTTTCTTGAAGTTATTGTGAAATCCATGCTTTTGGTAATGCTCATCGTCCTCAATGGTCGATGCTTAACGTAATCCGTGCTATTTTTGCCTGACCTTGCCACATCATTCACGCTCCACCGCTCGCAGTGACAGCTAAAACTGGGCCCACGTGTGGTTTGAGATTGCAGTAACACCAAATTTTTACTTCAAATCCACGCATTAGACGCGCCGGAAAACTCTTTGTTATCGTAATTGTGCCAACTGAACTCACAACTAGTGATCATTGACTCAGGTACTCGAAGCTTACGATATATTTACCGAAACTGATTTGGCGAATGACAGTATATATGAGCTAATACACAGCCAAAGTATAGGACGGAAAGATCGCTTCGGGTTAACTGGCCAATGGCTAATTTTAGGACATTCCGACACATTTTTCTGAAGGACATTATTACCTTGCTTAAGCACGTGAATAGATTTACAATTTCAAAGAAATGTGGCAACGTTATGTGAACTGTTTAGGTATGTTCAATAACACCGGGTCTCCGTAAGGCTGCTACTCCGCGCGCCAACATGAAAAAAACATGCGTTTTTCTCTACCTCGTGAAAAAATTGCTTAAAGCCCAAAGCAACAAAGTTCTAAATCTGATGTTATATCGCCTGCAGGTTTGATGCCTGGGCTCTCAAATCACATTTTGCGTCGAAGTGGGGAACTAACACAGAAGTGGATGAGAAGCTTTTACGCGAAGGGTCCATAGGAAAATTTGGAATGGGCACATGTAAAGCAGAGGGGATACACTAGTTGTGTTTAGCGATAGAAATAGCAGGAAGCTAATGAACAAATGCTTATTTATAAAACCTTTAGCGAAGCTTGAACTCACGCACGAAACCTTAATAGCAAAGCATTGTCAGGTGAGCACTGCCGGACACATATCTAAGTTTCTGTATACCGTAATTACCCGATTCGAACGCGCATCCGATTCTCCAGGCAAAAACCAAAAAAAACTTGCACCTCCTATTGTAACACGCAAGGAACTTTCTGAGCAAAAAAAAAGAATTCGAGAGAAACGGGCGATTTTTTTTTTTATTATTGCGCCATTTTGCCACAGGGCATAGATAACAGGAAAACAATAGACAAAACAGGACAGGGGAACGACAAAAAAGGAAAGCAAAAAAAAAAAAGGAAAGAAAGAAAGACACACAGTGTGAGGCGGGCGCACTACAGGAAAGTATAGAGTCCAGTTTCGGAAATAAATTCCAACAGTTTCTTGTAAAGTGGGCCGTGCGCCCACCGATGAATATCTGGAGGTCGCCCTGGGCGATGTCCTGTGGGCCCCATGTGTCGAGCTCGGGTTGATTGAAGCCCTGGACACGTCCCTAGCAAATGTTCCAATGTCGCTTCAGCAACAGGGGCAGGGCAGTAGGGGCAGGTCGGGGAAGGATCTGCAAGACTAGAAGTCCACGTTGCTCGCACAGCAGGCGTCAGTGCGACGCCCAGGCGGATTCTTCGAAGCACGACCTCTTCACGACGGGTTAAGCCGCCAGGAAGGTCAGACCCACGCGGAGGGAGAAGGGCACGCGTGGAGCGCCGAAGAATATCTTTCTTGATGAGTAGGGTGTCTTCCAGTGAGAGCTGTAGAAACGGGAGTGGGTACACCACTTGCTGCGGGTGAGCGGCTGAGTCGGCGAGGGCGTGCGTGGTCGTGCTCCGGCGGGTCCAGAGGACGCGAACAGGGCACGGGAATGATTGGAGTATCTGGTGCACCTCGCATGTAATGCCCAGTGTACTGTTGACGCGCCGGAGCTCTCGAGCAGCCTGAGTGGAATCGGTGTATAACACCAAGCGCGGTGGTGGGGCAGCGCCGAGCTCAGAAGCTAAAGCACACAGGCCATCTCGAATGGCAACCAGCTCCGCCAACAGAGAAGGAAGTGGCGCCTCTGTGAAATACGAGCATGTCTGGTTGATGGATGGCATAGTGGGGCAGACAAGGCTTGTGTGGAGGATGCCGTCGGCTACCCCTGCGTCCACATGCGCTTGAAGGCCCTCTGGCGAGTCAAAAGGAAGCGGTGGGTTGGCCTGCTTCTCTTGGGGGTGAATGCTTTTTATGCACCCTAGAGGCCGGTTGTCCGTAGCTTGAGGTCGCTGCCATGGAGGGGGCTCCGCTAAGCGAGGTAGCAGAGGCGAAGCACGATCGTAGTAGTGTGCAAGTGCTGCCACGGCGGGAATCGATTGAATTTTTAAACGACGAGCCGATCGACGCTGATGTACGATTTCATCCAGCGTGTTCAGTTGCGCTTCGGCTTGAAGTGTGGGTATAGAGGTCATGCGAGGGAGTCCGGTGATAACTCGCATTGCTTCTCTATTTGCAGTTTCTAAGCGATCCCAGTCGCGCAAGGTGAGGTGTTGGAACTGGGCTTGGTAAACTAGTCGAGGCTGGAAGATAGCACGCACTAGCGTACGCATGACTCGAGAGCAGGCACCCCCTGACTTCTGGCCGATTCGGCGGAACAAGTGTAACATGCTGGTGGCCTTTTGTCGGGTGCAGCGGACCCATGAGGATGCCGACCCAGTTGCACTGATTTCCAGTCCCAGTATACGCATATGATCAGTGGCGGCAAGGGGTTCACCATTCAAGAACAGGGATATCGGTGTCTGCAACAGCCGTTCTCGACCACTACGATTTGTGACAGACATGTAAGTGGTTTTTTGCGGAGACAGCTTCAGGCCAATAAGCGAACACCACTGTGACGTAATGTCCACGGCAGCCTGTAGACCTGCTTCTTGACGAGACAACATGTCGTGCACCGACCACACAGTGATATCGTCCGCATAGACGAGAAAAAACGTGTCCGGTATGCTATCCAGCTGCCACGCCAAGGGTAATAGGGCCACGTTGAACAGCACAGGAGACAATACGGAGCCCTGAGGCACGCCTCGCTCCGAAACAAAGTGTCCCACGCGTTCCTTGCCTATGCGGATAGAGAACGAGCGGTTGTGAAGGAAGGACTTGACAAAATGGCATACTGCTGGTGGAAGGTGGAGTCTCTGCAGAACACTGATTATAGCTGAGTGGCTCACGTTGTCATACGCCTTTTCAACGTCCATAGCCAAGATCGTACGGATCTTACGTGACCTGCCACCTAAAAGCACCATAGATGACATATGGTCCAGGCCATCTTCTGTTCCCAGGTGAGGACGAAACCCAATCTGAGCTGGGTGATACCACCCGTATCGTTCCAGCCACCAGGAAAGGCGCGTGGCGAGCATCCGTTCCAGTAGCTTGCACAGGGTGGATGTCAGTGCGATAGGACGGAGGTTACCCAACTGGTCTGGGGGCTTCCCAGGTTTCGGGATAGGTACCACTTCGGCATGTTTCAAGGTAAGTGGAATGTCGCTGGACGCCCAGACACTGTTGAGCCAGTCCAGTAACCACTGCAGACCGAGACCGTCCATGTTCTTAAACACTTCATATGTTACACCATCTGGGCCCGGCGCTGTGCGCAGTTTAGCCTTATCAATAGCTGCAAGGAACTCCGCCATGGTAAATGGAGCCTGTATCCCGTCAAGATCTTCCTGGCTTGGGAGCGACCCAGCCTCCGGTGGAAGAGTAGGTAGGCTGACAAATGCTGGTGGAGCTTGGTCGTACTTCGGGAAGAACTGCTTGGCCACATCTGGAGCAAATTGGCTCGGAGTGAGTCCAGAGGCAAGGCAGGCCGTGGCTGCCGGGTCTTGGGGGCGGCCACCACGGTCTGTATGGCGCACTTTTCGTAGTATGAAACGGGCGATTAACTTCCCGAATTAATCCCATTCATTTCACTCCTCGTCGCTCTTCGAGAGCTCCTTGTCGCCTTCCGCTGACCGCAACATCTCGTAATCGGTGCCGTCAAGCGCGTTCGCGATGCCACACTTCTGAACGAACGTTCAACTATGTTCGATGGGATTGTGGCCCACGTCTCGTACGCCGATCCCGCGAGCTTCTCCAGAGGCGTACGCTTCAGCCAACCGCTCGTTGTGAACGCGTGGGAGCCGCTCGTAAGCCCCGGAAGCGGCGCACCTTCGTTGCTGCTGCTGCCATTGCTGTTATCAAGCGCGCAAGTGGAATAATTCACGATTTGTGTGAAGGCCGATAGAAATGCCTAGGCGCCTAGATCAAAGCGCCTAGATCAAAGTGCCGGGTTGACACCCAACCGCCCGACCTCCACGTAGAACCTGATCCCAATTGACCAGGAACCTCCGCAGTGGCGGCCGTTTTGCACGCTCCCCGCGCAGGGATTGTGCGGCCTCCCCGATTCCTCGAGGAGGTCCTGTGGAACTCCCCATAACTCCACGCTCTGGTTCCTATGACATTAGGTTACAAGGGTTTGTCACAATCCCTGGCCCGCAGACCAGCTCGCAAGTTCAACCGAATGAGCCCCAAGCTATGATTACAGGGGTGCGCACGCCCCGGCTCGGTAGTGGTTTACCCATTGCTTCAGCAATGGTACGCCAACACTACGTGCGAACTGTACCGCTTGATCGCAGTAGTTACTTCACAACATTGACCCGCAGGCCTCTTCCCACACTGGATTACAGGGGCTCGCTACTTCCCCTAGCCAAGAGAGTCATAGTTCATCCACAAATAATACCATCTTTCGAATCACACGGGGTCCTCTGAGGAACTCCGAGTAGCTCCACACTAACGCAACCAATACTGAAGGTTACACGGGGTTATTAAGGTCACTCGGTCAGCAGACCAGCTCGCATTAAAGGCCCCTTCCATGCCCCGGTTAAAGGTGTTCGGTACACCACCGGCCTCATTGTGTGTACCCATGCTTCAACATGGCACGATAAAACGAACTGTACCGCATATACCCCTATAACTTGGTTTGCAAGGGCTTGTCACCTCCCTCGGCGAGCAGATCGGTTCATGTTTGTAGGCCCCTTCCAAGCTGCGGTTACAGGGGTTCGCAATTCCTCCGGCCTCATAGTAGCGCTCACAATGCTTCAGCAACCGTGCGCCACTATAACTCAAACTGTGCCGCATAAGTGCAGTTACACTTCGAAACATTGACCCCCCGGCGTCCACCCACACTGGATTACACGAGCGCGTTACCGCTTCCGGCCAAAGAGAATCATACTTGGTCCACAGAAATTTGCGACCGCAAATATTGATCGAATTACCATTCCAAGCACCCACCTCGGCAGCCCCCCAGGCTGTCTGGGCCTGCATCCGCATTAAGCATCGGTGTTCTGGGAAGGCACTTGCCCTAAAAGTGCCTCGGGAGTTCCTCATGCTACCAGGGGCGTTGAATACCCAATACAGTGGGCCTGGCGCACCACTGACTCCTGTCTTTGCGACGGACCAAAGCAGGACAGCCGAAACCGACCAACACAGCCCAGTCCGCCAGCGCGGAATGCTACGTGCAGGCACACAGTAAGATCCCCCCCCCCTTGCACCAATATTCAGCGTTAGGGCAAAGGGCTCGTGAAGCAGATGTTTTAAGTGCCCCACGAGAAAAGAAGTGTCTGCCTGTGCGGAATCTATTCGCTGGACAATTGTTCAGCGTCCCTTGGGTGCCGCCGCGAATTGGCCACTGTGCTGAATCGGAAAGACTTCAAACAAAGCAAATTTACCAGAATACGTACGGTCGTACGCTGCTTCCGGAAGTACTGTTTATTGACCCTCATGTTCAATCTGTGTCGCACGTTTTTGTTCCCTGGAGGTATGTTCTGTTCATCGCATCGATGGGAAGCTTACAAAAATCATCCGGACAACTATGCTGGTGCTGTGGTATGCGAAAAAGGTGAGCCGAAAGCGAAATAAAAGCGTCGCGGTGGCGGAGAACGCCCGGTCGGGCCAGGAAATAGCTGTTCGCGGTTCCCAACCGCCGCTGAAATGCTAAAATTCTTCTAAGCAAGCAAGCGGCCGTGAAATCATGGTGTGTCAAATGAGTTTCCCCTGTTTGGCAGTAGGAAATTGTGTTGTGAGGCCGAAAATATTTTACTTTAATGAGCGTGTATGTGTGCGACCGGCACAGTCAAAGGAGTATTTCATGGCCTTGTTTAAGACCCAACGCAGTATGAGGTATGGGAGCGCGTATTTAATGCCAACACTTTCGTGCACCGGCAGAAGCAAGCCATTCTTGGAAATTTGCACTATCGCGCGCGCGATGGAAGGCGTTCGCTGATTGCGCCAACCCACTTATTTCTTAGCGTATATGTAGAAGCATATTAGCCCAATAGTTCCTAAGCTGTTTCATGGGAACGCAGTCTTGTTGATGGGTGTTGAGTGCTGCAATGTTTCGAACCAACCACGCTTTCAAGATGGCGGGCGAACAATTAACTAGTACAATTATATCTGTCGGGCACTGAATAAGACTTTTTTACTTAAGTGGTCATTATTCAGTGCCATGATTTCCGATGGTTAGATCCTATCCACCTTCCTTCACCTAGACAATAAAAAGATACCCTACACACCCTATCGGCATCACTTAGAATTTTAACCCAATCATTGACTAGCCAAGACTATATCATGATGATAAGGAGGACCCAATTCTTTACTTATTCCACGCGACTCCCCTCATCGAGATCTTTAACTTGATACTCAACAAGCCCTATTGGCGTCACGGAATATTTTCACTCAATCTATGACTCACCATGACTGTCTCATAACTACATCAAGAAAGCATTTTTATTTGTACCCCGTGATTCCCTTCAACGAGAAATTTAATTTGATACCCCACACAACCTAGAAGGATCATTTGTAATTTTAACCAAATCTGACTAACCATGACTCTCATGACTGTAAGCAGGACGCATTATTTATATGCCCACGTGATTCCCCTCATTGAAAACTTGACTCATTGAAAACCACGAAGCCTTTTTTTATTCGTCCCACGTGATTCTCCTCATCAAGATCGCGATTTTGATACCCCAAACACCCGAGCGGGGTCACTTCAAATTTTAACCCGATATAAGACTCGCCATGACTATCTGGAGACTATAACCAGGAAGCATTTTTGTATTTGTCCTATGTGATTCCTCTCATCGAGACCGTTAATTTCATACCCAACACATTCTAGTTGCATCAATTTGAATGTTAACCCAAACAGTGACTAACCAAGACTATCTCATGATAAACCATACCGCATTTTTTCCAATGTGATTTCTCTTATCGCAACCTTCGATTTGATGCCCCGCACACCCTAGTGGCATCATTTTGAATTTTAACCCAATAATGACCTATTATGACTATGTCATGCGATAATATTCAGGAAGCATTTCTGCATTTGTCCGACGGGATTCCCTTCATCGAGACCATTAATTTCACACGCCACACGCCCTAGCGCTATGAATTTCAATGTTAACCCAATCTATGGCTAGCCCTGACTAGGTCATAATATAACCGTGACTCTTTTTGTCCCACCTGATCCCACTCATCTATACCATGAATATTATCCCCCACACGCCCTCGTGGCATTATTTTCAATTTTAACCCAAACTATGACTTATTATGACTGTCTGATGACTACACACAAGAAGCGTTTTTTAAAATTTACCTGGCCTCATTCCGTTATTCGGGGCCTTTAGGTTAATAACTTACACGCCTTAGCGACATCTGTTTGAATTATACACAATATATCTCATATTGCGGTCATTATTCTATCTATACGGGCGTCGCCCAGTCAGTTCGGTTGACAACACATATGAAACAGCGGAGGGTACAGGCGCCGCCCCTTCGGCCCGGTTCTCACCTCTTCCTTTTTGACCCTAGCAAATCAAACCGTTAACAGAAGCAGGCAAACAACCAGCAAGGAAGCGCTGCCGTGTGCTTTCCAACCACCCTCTCCCACCTTCTCAGAGGATAACCTATTTTTATGACCTCACCAGTCGATTATTATTCACTCACCCAGCACCTAATACAGACACCCCCCCCCCATCTCCCCCAAACCAATTATGCGCATCGCGAATGCTGCCTTACACGCAGATAAACTGAATTGCGAGCTCAAAGCGGCAAACCGCCAACCATATCTTCCTCCTGGACTACTCATACGTACACAGAACTCAAAATGTACGCAGTACTCAAAATGTACTCAAACTCAAAATGTACTCAACCTCGAAATGTACTCAGCACTCAAATTGTACTCAAACTGAAATTGTACTCAAAACTCAAAATGTACTCAAACTCAAAATGTACTCAGTACTCAAATAGTACTAAAACTCAAACTGTACTCAAACTCAAAATGTACGCAGTACCCTAAATGTACTCAAAACTCAAAATGGACTCAGAACTCACGCGCTCTCAGGCGTACTCATACGCACTCAAGCTCAAACTCACCATGCTACACTAGCCTCGCGCTCACTCAAACTCAAACTCACGTGTGAGTTGGAGTCCAAATGAGTCTGCGTGAATGGACTCATGAGTGAGTCCCCCGACCTCTGCTCGTGAATCAGGAAAATAAAATTTGTTCGGTACTTTGAAGCAAAAATGCCCACAACAAACTATAATCAGATACTGGATTTTTGCTGCTTTCAGGTCATCCTGCTCTCTCATATTTTTCAGTTTTGATGTTCTTAGAGCTTCGTATACATTGCACAATACGCTAAACGTTTGCTCAGCAAATGAAGCATAGTGGTAGCACAAAACCCCGCTAATTTGAATTAATACGTAGAGACTACTAGCAGCTAAAGGGGTAGTACCGCACCCTTCAGTGTACACTTAAATGACATTCATAGCGGAGTTGACGGGTGCGCTCAATATTAATGCAATTTATTAGTAATTGCTACTTCGCAATTCTTTCCCTTTGCCTGCAGCTCATTTTTAAGGGTAAAATGCCGAAAATCTGTGGAGTATTTTTCAAATGTAATCAGCAGAATTACTTAGTATACCACTGATATTCCAAACGAACCAACGTAAGAATAACTCCGAAGATATTCAATACTAATTGAACCCAAAGGCATTAAACATAATTTGAAGATAAAACTGTTTGGTCAACCCTGATGTTGATGGGATGAAGCCTAAAATTTATAACCTACAAAACTTCATTGTTTTGTTAACTTTTAAAATAGGTTGTAGCAATCTCTTGTCTTCTGTACTGCTCCTGAAGATTTGAAGGTCGGGGAAAGTGGTAGCCAGTTGCAGATTCTGGTAGAAAAATTCACCTTTCAACGTCTGTTCACGTATTTTTTAAATCTTTATTTCAAATACTGAAACACATTCTTTACTGAAACATTCTAATTTTTTTTTGCATTTATCTATTTCCCTTACCTGCGCACAGCATGACTTCCGGAGAACCTGCTCATATGAAACTCAGCGAATTTTGTTTTCTCATCAATTTAACGTCATCGTTCGTTCTTTGGTGGATAGTATTTTTCTTGCCTTTTAATGGCTTTTTATAAGGCAACACACAATGTATTACTTTCTAAACATAATAACTAAATCCTTGTAGCGAACGATTAACAGGGCTAAAACCCTTCGCTGGCAAGCAAGCGCCGCTGGTTAGTGCTCACAATTTTAACTGTCATTTCATTACTGGTTATTTAGGCGTCCTTAAAAATTTTTACGTGCTCTTTTCCTACGAATATAGATTACGACGTCCCTTTTTGTGTCTCCTCGAATACCCGCTTATTCACAGAGAAATATTTAGAGAATATGAATTTGAGATTATATTTTGAGAGAATATGATATAAATGACCCTCACAGCATGAACACTGACATAAACGCTACTTCAAACGCATGAACAATATGGCTATGACCATGACTTCACTAACTGTAAAGAAATGCGCATTCCTTGCTACCAGATGGGTACTATTTTAATAATTCCTCTCTCAAGTTATTACCGCTATCTTGGTGTTAGCCTTACTTCCTGCCTGAACTGGCCACTTCATATTTTCACGATAATCAAAAATGTTTCAGAACGTTTGGATATCTTTGCTATAATTTCTCTTCCCGCCTATGTATTTTAAGCTAACCTAGTATAAAACGTTATTTCCTGGTAAAGTATATTACGAGTTTTGCATGCAGTATCCCAGTACTCATAACTTAATTAGTTTCATAGAAGTAATACAAAACAACTCTATCTGTTTCATACTGGAAAATTACAATCGTGCTGCAAAACTCACCTGAATGAAAAACATATTGCAGTGTCCTCATCTTGCATACCGTCGAAGATTTTCTCGCCTACTACAATTTCTTAAGATTTTGAATCACATTTCTCGTGTTTGGAAACATAACTCGTACATCCACCAACGTACGTTCCCAACGAGTTGTTCACGGTCCCAATTTGAAATTTCAAACTTCAGGAGAAGCCTACCGAAAGTCGTTGCTCACCTAAACTTGTACGTAGTAGAACCTTATTCCTGGAACACGAGCCACCGTTGCCAACAACAAATTTATCTTTCCGCACTTGCTAATATTGCACAGTCAGCACTTTAACGAGCCAGTGCTCATGTAATTTACGTTTCTAGTTACTTTGTATGCTTCAAATTATAGCCCCCTTTAGTGCCGGTGGCTTGGAGGGTAAGCGAAAAAATTTATAGAAAACAATAGGTATGGTTCGTTTTGCGAGGGCATAATCAGTTCCTGTATGCAATGCATTTACTTAAACCTACACAGATCACGTGTTCTTGTGTGCGTCAGTAAAATATTATTGAAGTAAAAATAAGCGTTTGAGCACTGACTGGTAAAACAATATTCAGCAGATGTACAAAGATGGCCAGATGCGATGGAATTCTGTCAAACACTATGGCATGGCCAGTTTCGCTCTGTACAGCGCAGACCTTTGAAGCCTTGATGACATCTTCCCTTGGCATAAAGAGGAGATTATGGATTGTGAGTAGCTGCTTCAATCTTTATTATATATATTACAACAAGCGGTCTGATTGTGTAAACAACAAAACATTTAGAAGGCTGGATTTTTAAAACGCGTTTCATTTAATTTTTTTTAATAGCACTCGTGGCTTTTTCACTGGGCTGCGGTACCTGTGACCATACTCTGAAGGAGTGCACAGAAAACGTAACGGAATATTCACCTAATATGAGCAGGCGTTCTTCAATGGCACTGCGCGCCATACAAAATCCTTGCGTGCAATCATGTAGGCTGCCACGACTATACCAGATGCCCTTTGTGCTGCTTGTGAGTACCTTCCTTCGATTGATGGAGTGTCTTTGTTGAAGAGGAGGCTTGTAGTCAAATGGCTGTTGCGGATTGCAGGAAAGGGGTTACCATTGATGAAAAATTTAGGCTTGCCGGTTGGCTTTTTCGGCTCTGCATGTACCAAAAAAGAATATCTGGGTATTTAGTTTTCTCACTGTACTTTCAATAAGTTCAGTATGTAACAATGTAATTGCTAAGCATTTTCGTTACTTTAGCTGCTTACTGGAAATTTTATGACCCGAAAACTCCGACAACATTTATTCAATGCGGAACCTATGTGTCTTAGTAAAAGCCCGTAACACGATGACGCTGTTCTTCAAATTGCTTGTTGCCGATCCATATACTGAAGTGTATTTTTTAATTCAAATTGGAGGAGGCTTGTTCTTCTTATTTGCTTTCACATTATAAGAGTGTACCCGCTCCCCTTGTGTGAATATGTAGAATTTGACGGGCTCGGAGTCATATATTTTAGAAAGACTTAGAGTACCGTTCTATAAAACTGGCTATATTTATATAAAGCAACATAAGGAAGGTTATGTTTTCTTCTATAAAATGCTTCAACCCACACTGCGTTGAAAATATAAATTTTGTTCAAAATATAAAATTAACTGTTGAAAATATACCTGCCATGAAACTATAACTTGTAAAACTTCTTTCCGCAGCTCAGTAGCACCTGTAGCGCAGTTATTTGATTGTCATATGTTCGGTTTTATATGCTATTCGAGAACTCTGGAAGGTTACCGTTCTTAAACACGGGCGTCTTATAGGTCGCAACATCTTCGAAACGGGAACTTCAGAAGGTGATATATACCCTCCGTAAAAAATTATTCATTTTTTATTTACCTTATGCCTTATATCCAGCCATCAATTGATATCAAACATAAAAATTCGCCGACTTGTTACCTGGGTAATGGCAGGTGGTAGTCATCTGCAAGAGCGCGCTGGTGGGCCAGACAATATTTAAAACGATAGACCCGGTGACGCTTTTTCTGTCGTTTTTATTATCAATATCCGCAAGATTGTGCGGATAAGATAAAGGGCGTTTTTTGACCAAACAGCCGGTTTGACGCACACTGAGACGCATGATTGTCGACTGAATTTTAAAGTGGGGCAACATTTGTTTTCTTCGAAACCGGTACGGCATTACAGGATGTCCTGTAGAAGGCAGCGAAGTACTCCGAATTATATTAAATGGCTACAGTGGAAAGCGCCAGTGAAGATAACACTTACACGGCTTTCACCTTCTTCCCTAACTTGAACCAGAGTCCTTCAATGCTTTACTGGTCACGAAACTTCGGCGCTCACTTCATATAGGGACCGCGCGCGCCACTACAGGCGCTACCGCCGCACGAAGGTCATCCAGCCGCCGCGCATGCGGCGCATTGGCCAGCTCTTTGAGTGCAAAAGCTCGCTGCTTTTGGTGTCTGCGCGCTGATTAAGTGTTTTTTTTTTCGTAGTAGTTAGCGATGAATAGTCCAGTTATTGTGTTTATCACCTGCCTTCAATGGGGTTTTATTTTTCGATGTAAGTTACCGTAGACTTCGGCCGCGAACAGAAACGGCTTCTGTGTGCTCTGGCACAAGCGGTGCGGCGTCGTGTTTACGGATTTTTAAATCTATATTGCTTCTTTTCTTAAAGCAAAGTTGTAAATACCACACATACGGTAGCTGTGTAGTCACGGACTGCTGCGGGCCTATCGATAATACAATAAAAAAACTTAAAGAAACCAAGTACGCGTCGTTCAGACTACGCTTAATGACTTCGTTGATTGCTCTGGAATGCACAGAACGCTAAAAGAGATAGCCCAATAGTACTGTCGTTTCGATGAGTGGGTACATACTTGAGAACATCTAAAAATTCTGCAGAAACGCGCAGGATCAAAAACGAAGAGATATATGTTGCACCAGGTGTCTTTCTGCTTCCACGCTTTGCAATCCTCGCAAAAACAGGAAGCGAAAAAAGAACAATGAAACTGATTTTATCACACGCAACAAAAAAATTCAATGTTACGAAGGGAGACAAAAGAGCGTGGTCCAGTGTACAAAAATTTATTTTTTCGCGCTGCGATGTGAAGCACACGGAGGAAACAGAATATTGCCACGCAGCCAAGAACGGCGCAAAGCTTTTCTGAACGCAGCGAGCTAGCGATCTCCTCCACTACAAAAGACTAGAATGAAACACAAACGTCGAAGAAACAGTCCGCAGTGTGACGTGAACAGATGAACGTCGGAGCTCCGAGGTTTTGGGACCATGTGCTAGTCACCTCCCGAGGCCTCCAGGTCGCTGCGGCCCGGTGGGCAGCCGCCACTGCCCCATAAGGGGGAGCTCTTTCAATAAATGTTATCTCTCTCGCTCTCTCTCTCTCTCTCTCTCTCTCTCTCTCTCTCTCTCTCTCTCTCTCTCTCTCTCTCTCTCTCTCTCTCTCTCTCTCTCTCTCTATAAAGTGAGTTGCGCGGCGTTTGCTATGCATGCATTGCTCTTGGAACGTTATTAATTTCAGATCCATGGAAATAGGATCGAGAACATTGTCGAAGAAACAAAAAATCAAGTTAGCGACAAGGTGGCACCCTTTCCATATCGAACAATATTGCCCTACGGGACGTACGACAAAAAGATCAAACGGGCGCTCCGGTTGAAACGCCAGATAAGAAACCGGAATCGGCCACGCACGGTTACAAAACAAACAAAACGAACCCTAAGGGATAATTCGGGGAATTATGAAAAGTAAAAGCACAAGGACGTCCCAAAGCTTTTTTTACACGCGAGACTGAGCGCAAGGTAATACTAGTTTGCAAACAGGTAATGAAGCACCGCTACTACCTGACTGATGTGACAAAAATCCGGCTTTAAGTTAGCCTTGTACAACTCTAGGTCCACGATGCTCTCAAAAGGGTACATTGCTTTTTTTCATTCTCACACACAGTGCATTCCCACACACTGTTACACACTTATAATCGAAGCTGAAACCTCCCGTTTCTTGCCTTGGAATGGCGCGCCTCCATTTCTCACGCAGCTCGCCGTCGCTTGGTAAACAGAACAAGGAAACATTTTCTGTTGTATCGTCGTACAAGGAACGACATCCCGGGACGCAACACGTGTTCGGCATCGTCGTTGCACTACTTAAGTCGCATCACAAGAGTGCGATATGCACGTTACCTTTTTTCCCGATGAAAACAAACACAACTCGCCGCGGCTCCGGCGTTCGAGCCAGCGCAACGCCGCCCGAGGAGTGACCTCAGTGATAGGGTGGCGCCACCGCGCGGCGGCCAAACGCAGCATATGAAGCTCTCCCATTGAGTTACGGAGGAGTTTCGTGACCAGTAAAGCATTTAAGGACTCTGCTTGAACTTAAGATCATACTACCACTAATATAATGCCACAGCTAATCTGAATTCATGCAAAACAAAGCAATGACATGCCTTTGAACACCTTGTAATGCGACCATACGTTTAAGCGTGGGATAGTCAAAACGAGTCTCCATCAGGTTTCCGTTGACGGGGTTATTGATACCAAGTTCTGAAGTGGTTCGAATGTAGGTTCAGACATCCCGAATAGGCTCTTTTTTTACCTTGGGTTGGTTTCAGCGTGCGGACATCCAATTGTACTTCTTTATCAGAGATAACATTTTCTTCGGACACATTTTCTGGGTACACCTTGCATGAATCACCATCACTTTCAGTTTCTCTTGGGAGAAATAGTGCTCCTCAAAAGTAGGAATATTCGCATGAGAGCCCTCCAGGGGTCCTCCCGGGTGGAACATTTATGCTGACGTCATATCCAGACAACGGTTTGCTTTAAACGGCCATCTTTAGCCCGATATCTTGAGCAGTGTTCAAATCCCTAGATGGAAACAAAAAAAGAATGAGGGTGAAGCGGACAAAACAAGACAAAATGGACGAAAAATTTATATATTGAAGCCACAGCAAAACCAATCAGACGAAGCCCCGCAAAGAAATCACGACATGCACCAATGGAGACATGCCTAGGTAGGCAGTAACGAATGATTGAGGAGCACAACTGAAGCAAAAGGGAAATTTAGGCCAGTTGGTTTGGAACCATGGTAAACAGCGCAGGGAAGAACACAAAGAGCAGAAAGACATGGGAGACGGGAAAAACGTCCAGTGCGTAACGGCATTAACGGAGGGATTCGTTGACTCCCACGCCAGGGGTGATGCGGCCAGGACACCGACGTCGCCACGCAAGCTTTGGCTGTAGCGGAGCGACAACAAATCAGTTCTTGTCTCGTCGACGCACCGCCGACCCACGACTTGGTGGTCTAAGCGGCGTTGGGTGAGCGTCGACTGGGCCTAGTGGCATCACATCGTCGTCCTCCTCTGCAACGCCCGCCCTTCTCTGCCCCCCCCCCGCCCCCGCCAAAACTCCTGAATTCGAGCTGTGCTTCCAGGCCTTCCCGGCTAGCAAGGCAGATTGTCTGCAAGCCACCGACGCCACAGCATCAACATCTTAGGAAGGCCTCGTACCTAATACCCTCGTCATAGGACAGTTTAGATCTTTCAGGGTAAATTTGAGAGGAGACATTGAAGATAATTTAGTGTACAGTGTTTCGGAGTTTGCTGGTTTCCTGGAATTGTTTTCTGTGTTTGGTTTGTTCGGGCTTTTTGGTGTCTTTTGGATAAATGTCTGTTTTTTAAACCTGCCTAGGCTTGCTGTTTTCTTGCTCTGGGTCGGTTGAGACACGTTAGAAAATAATAAGCGTGCTTGTCACAATTGCCACAGAATATGGGCTAAGCAAGGACAGGTGGCTTGCCGTAAATACTTTTGACGGTTCGGATAAACAAAGCCCTCGAAATGCGAGTAATCACTTAAGGGTCTTCTGAAATGGACACTGGTTGTATTAGGACTACGGTAGAATGCCGCAATCTTGAGATACGGACAGAACAGCCTGCCGAGAAGTTGGGTTTGTTGTTGAAAATAAATGGAAAGCACTGCAGGCAGTGGAAAAAAAAATCCGCGGCTGAAATTGCTACACAGGTCAGCCGTGCCGAGTCATTGACCAAGTTTGCCGCCCACTAGGACCGTGCCCTGACACAAAAAGCTTCGCAAGCGTCCAACAGATGCGCGTGAAGGAATCGAAGAGGGCTGTCTTGCACGCCCTATTTATCGCGAGTAAAAATATTTTATGAACCACGGATAAGCATACGTCGATGCGCAGCAGCGAGCATGCATCTGCTAGAGAGCGTTAAAGCCTAAAAGATGAATTGTGTGCGAGGCGTACAGAAGTTAAGAAAATATAAAGTGTGTGCGTAGTCGTCTAGAGAAAGACAGGCTAAATGGAAAGATGAACACAGTAGCGTAAATAATAAGGTTGATATCGAGGCGAGTGAGCACAATGACAAAGGAACCCGCAGTCTCGAAATTAAGCACTGAAATTAAGGCCAAGCGCTTTGAAGGAAAGGGGTTGCACCACAAGCTGGAGAAGCTGGCTAGAGAATACCCACGTTCGCAAAGAGTGTATGATCGGTGGGTAACAGTACCACCGTGTAAGGTTGAGAGGAATATGTGCAAGGGGGGCAAATGAGAGAAAAGGACCGTTTCGAGAAACTAAACAGACTGCTATGTTGAATAAATGTGGCGTAAAAATGGAATAGAAGACGAACGGCTATGCAGCAGGCTGAGAACACGGTGGGTACTTTGCTGGGAACAGGACTCCTATGGAAAGACAAGTTATCATTAGGGACAAAATATTGCAGCCTAGAAAGATTAAAAAGCACTGACGAATATATAGAGGGTGAAAATCAGTGCTATGATCTATACAAACAATCGCATTATGTCCGTGGAGAATGTAGATAGAGGTGTGTAAATGTAATTGGCCATGGTGAAATTTAAAAATGTTTCTTATTAAGGTGATCTATTTTGTGTGGAGTAACGTGGTGGAAGAGACGGTAATGTGTTGTTGAACTCATGGGCATTCTTCAAATAGGATGGGTACGTTGATAGAACCGAAGGGAAGTACTTGGTGGTAGAAAATGTAGGCAGGGATAGGGAAGAGTCAGTGCGCGAGATGTGAACCGTGGTTGTTGACATTGAGGGATTCCTTGTATTCCTGAGTGGTGACACTGCGAAGTTTTTTTTGTAATGTAAACAACGTCTATTATCATCAGTCGGGGAAAACCCGCTACGTGGCAAGAATATCAAGAAGACAACAGTCGCAAAAGTATAAACATGGCGCCACGAACAAAGTAATTACGACAAACAACAATGAAGACACGCCGCCATTTGCCGGAAAAAATAACTGAGGGTCATAGCTCAAGGCAGGCGTGAGTGAGGTCTAGGAAGCACCGTCATAAACGGAAGGGTTCGTGGGCTGCCATGCCATGGGTTACGCTGCCCTAGTTACAGACGTCGCCTCGCAAGCCTGGGCAGAAGCAGGCCGAAAACGTGTCGGTTGCAGTCTCCTCTACGCACCCCCAACCCTGCCATGGTGGCCCTAACTGTGTCCGGCGAGTCAGTTCGCGGGCGGGGGCATCGCGCCATTGTCCTCCGCTACGACAGCCCAAACCGCCGGCAAAACTTCCGAGTAGGAGCAGTGTTTCTAGGGGTTTCGGCTAACACGAGAGTTTGGGTCCACAGGCACACGACGAGTAAGCTGCAACATCTCAGGAAGACCTCGTACCTAATAAACGCTCGTCCTGGAGCATCATACATTTTAAGGGGACAGCTGTTAGGCGACATTGTTAATAATTTATTGTCGAGTGTTTCTCAGTGCCTAAGTTTGCATGGAATCGTTTTCTGTGTTTTCTTTGCATGAATATGTGTTGTGCTTAGGATAATGCCTAAGTTCTTAGGCCTGCCTGTGGTTCCTGTTTTCTTCTTTTTTGTTCGTACAGACACGTGGCGCACAATACTGACGTTGTATGCTCCCCAAACAGGGCAATGGCAGGAATGGGAGTAGATGAAACGATAATGGTCATCCAGACAATGCTTTAGATGCCTGATGCATGCTCTAGCAAGAGCCATATAATGCATCGTGAATTATATTTTGCTCGGAAACAATCCTACATTATTCCCAAAGAAGTGTGTGTTGATACTGTGAATCTTGTAGGCCTACTCTGAACACTACTAAATATAATACACCAGAAGATTAATACACCCTGAGCTGCAAGTAATTACAAAACGCTTTTACGAACGGCAATATTGTTTGTTACACAACACATTTATTACGGGAGATTATGTTTGTGGGTACCGCAGAGTAATCCGTAGAAGACGGAGCCAAACCTTTCATTTGAAAGGTTGTCCATCAAACAACGTTCTTCAGTGTGAACAATCTGTAGGCACTAGGGTGAACAATCTGTGGCTTACTTGTAAAGACAGTGCCTTTACATACCTAAACGAATTAAAAACAAAATTTGTTAGTTATGGCGCTTATGCACCAGTGATAGCTTACCTCTTCGAAGGATGACAATCAGCATATTGCCCGTGACAGGGACCTATACAACGAAACACCTCTTCCAACTTTTATCACAAGATCCTCCGAAGAATTTTGCAGACTGAGCCGGCAAGCATCGCGCTCAGTAAACAGGCTTACGATAAGCACCAAAAAACATGCAATAAAGACACCGTTTGTTCCGCCTTCAGCGAGCATTTGAACAGTGTTTCAGTAATGATAAATGTACCCTTCCTAAATTTATCATATCGCTTTCTCCTATTGCTAAATTGGTTATTTCCGTGATTGGTATTCTAAGCCTGCTGCTGACACTGGATATTTGAGAATCAACCATGCAATATGGGATTGCAAATTCTTTTTGAAAGCGCCAGGTGCTTTAGCGATTTGTTTATTTTGCGTACTCTTTTGCTGGAAAACGTCATGCTGCCAGCCAGTCTCTATACAAAGTGGGAGACAAGTGATCTATTCAAAGCTAGCGTACAGTGTCACATACGTCCACAAAATGTAAAATTCTATAAGAAATTATTGATAAACATCTGATTAGCTTTCTTGGTTCACATAAAGTATTAACAAACGTTCAGCATAGGTTTAGCAGGTGCTTTTCATCTAATACTGCAATAAAAAAATCGCTCAACGATTTCTCAATCAATCAACAAACATATTATTCAGGGATGTGGAGAACGCATTCCACAATATCTCGCATGCCAAATTGCTCAAAAATAAATTGTGTACTACAAAATGAAAAGCTTCTTGCCTGGATATCAGCATACCTAACACTTTGGCATCAAGTCCTTGCGGTGAACAATACCACTTCCCAACACGCTCAACTAAACTCAGGCGTACATCAAAGATCCCTCCTTGGATATCTACTTTTTCCTGCTATATGTAAATGATATTGTCACGGGCCTTTCTGTACACTTTATGTTCCATGCGGATAAGTGTGTTTTATACGCAAAAACTAAATTCATCGAAGATCAAACTACTCTCAATGAGTACTTCTAAAAACTAATTTTTTTGGTGATTCATTGCAGATTACTCATTACTTTGCTAAAGCAGTGTACAAAGAAATTACGGTTAAAAACATTCTTCTGTACCAGTAGTCTTCCAGCTATGCTATTCTGTCACAAGCAACGGAATAGAAATATCTTGGTAACTTGATTAGAAGAAATCGATCCTGGTTAAAACACAAAGATTTTGTAATGTCTAAATCCCACCGAAACATTGCTTTTCAAGACGCTTTTAAGGCAGACCACACCAACTTTTAGTCTCCTGGGTTACAAGAAATTTATCCGTCCTATGCGGTGATCATTAGAAGCCGTTCACACGGACTAGAATTCAACAAGTTCAAATGGTTTCCAAAAACGTAGTTAGGGTCATTTATATGTTCTATGGTCCTACTTCAATAACAATCGTTCTTTTGAAAAGGAAAGGCCAACTTTTCAGGACCGTAATCGACTACTGGGCTTAAATTTCCCCTGGAGTGGATAAGCGGTTACTGTGTCGCTGAAACAGCACATACGTTTCTTTTTGGTGTAGTTACGCAACAAGACAGTGACACAATCTGAATATGGCACCAATACAGTACAGCAGCAATTGTTTCAAATATTCATTTTTTGCAAAAACCATTGTGAAATAGAACAATCAAACAACATGCTGCTACACAAAGTACATTCTCTGCTTTTGGAAATTCAATGCAGTTATTTTTATATCTGCTTGTAATTTGTTGGCTTTTGTTTTTTGTTTGCAACTTACCATTGGGGTGTATTTATTCGTACCGTCGCTACCATGATCTTGACAAAGACCGCCTTATAAATAAGTAAATGAATAAAAAATAAATAAATAAATATATAAATACATAAATATCAATTATTAAATAACTAAAAAATAAATAAATAAGTAAATAAATACAAATGCACTCTGCCCATCGAAGCGCGCATGTTGTTGCAGTAAGATGTCAGCCAAGGGACGCAGTGATCGCCGGAAGTGAAATTCTGAGTAATGTCACATTGCTCTAACTACTGATCACTGGCAAAACGAAGAACTAGTGATTCCGGGCATCCTTGTTACCCCACCGAAGTTTAGCAGGTCCATGCGACGACATCGTGACAGAAAAACTGCATACATTTCATGATCTGCCATAATATATAAATCTAAACATATTAAGTGCATCATAAACTTCAAGACACATAAGCGTGGTGTCTTTTGTGTGATGGCTTTATACAGCATCTCTCGCCTTCGTGTTCCTTGTCAACTTACTTTAGACTCGACGCTGCTTTTGTTATTTTAGTACCCTTTGTCCTCGCCTGTGGAGGATAAACCTCGCGCAACGTTAGTGTATATATATATATATATATATATATATATATATATATATATATATATATATATATATATATATATATATATATATATATATCAAAGTTGCAGTCGTTATTGCCAGTGCTGCACTGGCAATAACGACTGCAACTTTGATATGTGTCCTTACGGAATCCCTCGTCCCGTACGTCTCTGTTCTACAAAATATATATATATATATATATATATATATACAAGATTTTATACAAGATTTTATATATATATATACAAGACCCTTATTTCCGTCTTATTTCAACGAGCCCCTCCTTTGCTATTCTGATTCTCTACATGCATAGCCAGGGCCTCTGTTCTGGCAGTCTTGGTGCCGCAGCTTAAGTAGGTTCAACGCTGGTCGACCACTCTTGGCATGTCGTAGACACTCGAGTCACAGCCCGGGGGTTAAAAAGAAGGTCCCCTTCACCCCGAGTAGTCCGAGTAGCGCTGGCTACCACCCCCAAGCGCAGGAAAAGAAAGTATCCCAACAAGAATACCCCAGAATAGCCCCGCCGGTAGCGTAGTGGTCATCGCATCAGACCAGTATTCTGTAGGTCATGGCTTCGAATCCGAGCCGGCGGGCATTTTTTTTCAAATTTCTTTCTCTTTCCAAATTATTAGCGGTTTCAATGACCTACCACATCCGCCCCTTGGCTTTTCGAGGTTTTCTTGACGAGCAACCCTATATATATATATATATATATATATATATATATATATATATATATAGTGAAAGAAGACGGGACGCTTCTCTCAGGGAGGCATCAGAGCGAACGGTTCTGTCCTTTACTTTCCAGATCGCTATTCCACAACAAAGCGGCTTGTGATGATGATTATATACACATGATGATTGTAATGGCTATGAACAGGTGAAAGGTTGACCACACCAATGGATGGTGGATGGGCACGGTGTGCGGAAGCTCACAGGTGCACAAGTAAACGCTAACATCCTCCCTTCAGCACCCCCCCGCAGTTGGAAGCGGCCGCGTGGCCACGTGTATTTAAGATGCACGGTCGATGAAACGCTTCCTGCGAGAAACGTGCACAATTTCACTTCCGCGTCTGCGACGGTCTGTGGAAACAGTTGTCCGCGACACTCGATAGTTCACCGGGGGAATTTGCTCAATGACGACGTAGCGGCCAATATACCAGTGCAAAAACTTCTCGCACCAGACAGGTGAGCGAATTGGCGTCCAGAGTAACACTTGATCTCCTGGGCAGAAATGAACGTCGCGGTGAGTAACATCATACTTTGTTTTCCGTTGTTGCGGCGCGGCCTCAGTGTTTATACGGGCTAGCTGACAGCAGTGATTTATTCGAGAGATGAACTGGTCGGAAAATGGCATTGGAGGAGACACCGGAGCACAGAGGAAAGCATTGTCCATAACAAAGAATAGGCAACGGCCGAAAACGAGGAAGAAAGGTGAGTAGCCCGTGGTGCGCTGAACAGCCAAATTATAGGCGAATGTTACGAAAGGCAGAACATTGCCACAGTTGGTATGGTATGGCCTTACGTACATTGACAGCATGTCGGAGAGAGTTCTATGAAATCGTTCGGTGAGGGCGTTAGTCTGGGGGTTGTAGCTGCTATTCGTCTTATGAACGATATTGGCAGCTTGAAGCACTTCCGCAAGAACTTGCGATAAAAAGGCCTTGCCTCGGTCGCTCAAAAGCACGCGAGGTGTCCCGTGCAGCAACATGATGCTCTGGAGGACGAAATCTGCGATTTCTTGGGCGCATGCGGACCGCAGCGGTGATGTCCCAGCGTACCGGGTTAATTGATCCACTGCAGTGACAATCCAGCTGTAGCAGGCTGGTGTGCATGGAAGCGGTCCGTAGAGATCAATGCCCACTGATTCGAAAGGCACCGACGTGGTGCGGGAGACGTACTGCGCTTCCGGAGTTGGCATTTGGCGCAAGAGGAAACATACTTGGCCACGTCTGTGGAGAGTCCAGGCCAGAAGTAGCGACTGCGAATGCGTTCGTAGGTTTTTGCATAACCAAGATGTCCTGTTGTGGCTTCATTATGAAACGCCTCTGTGAGGCCGCGTGTTAAGCAGGCGGGCGTGTGGCTCGCAGAGGAGGATCAACGACGGGTGACGCCATGGGTCGAGAACAACTAAAAAACATATATTCTTCTGAGGACACACAAACACTGGGGTAAAGAACTGGCGACCTGATTGGCAACAAAAAGCAGCACACGCGCCACGCGGAGGAATGGCTATAACACTGAAGTCCGAACCAAAGTTCGAGCGGAGGGGAAAACAAAGGAGGCGATACGCTCACGTCTAGTCTATTCGACGCTGGGCGGAATGACGTCGGTAGTACGTGTTGAGCGCTCCCCGTGTAGGGTGCCGGTGGTACGGAGACGCGGCGGTACACTTTCTCGGTGCCGCCTTTTAAGACTCAGAGGCCCCTGGTCGGAACACCGATGCCCTCGCTCGTGCCTGGCCACTCTAGGTCTCGCCCCGAACCTCGGCCCGGATCACGCCTCGGGATCTCGCCAGCGGGAACAGGCACCCCTCGTTGCAGCAGAGGAGTCCCGGAACAGCTCCCAGGACGATTCTCGGAGCACGGCGCGCGAACGCTCCTGGCCTGCCCTCGAACCGCCTCCCGAGAGGAATCCTTGCGCTGTCCCGTCCGCGGTCACTGCCGGCACACTCCCTTCTCGTGCTCCGCGCCCCGCGTGGACCCGCTCGTCGTCCTTCTCTTCCACCGTCGGCTTATTTCCGTCGTCTGCTTGCGCGTTGTGGCGGCCGGGAGATGCGAGTCATCACAGCCTCTAAGATGGCTCTCCGTAGTAGCTGAGGTACCACAGGAAAACAACTGCTGCCTTCAGGATGATGGCTGGAACGACGAAGAATTCCATCTACACGCCGGAAATTCCTTTGATGTCGACGTAGACGGCTGTTGGGAAGTGGGGTGGAACCGTCCCTCCTGTCTATTATGGTAGGTCAATAAGTGTCGCTTTACTAGATTGCCGGCAGGTTGTCTGGAATATAACCATTCCAGGAAGGATGGGTGTGACAGGGAGAGCAGCTTGGTTTGCAAGAGAGGCAGATGCGGACGATTGAGGCAACGGGCAGCGTGATGGAGCGTACGCGTCTATGTGTTCCTTTCCCGACTTGTAGGCAACGGTAAAATCATACTGCTGGAGATGGATAATGCAACGACCCAGGCGTTCGGTAAGATTCTTCAGCATGGACAACCAGCATAAGGCGTGGTGGTCCGTGACGACAGTGAAGTGCGCACCGTATAAGTAGGGGCGGAACTTTTGAATGGCCCACACAACAGCGAGGCACTCCTGCTCCGTTATGGTGTAGTTCCTCTCTGCTGAGGTGAGGAACCGGCTGGCATAGGTGACTACTCGCTCCGTCTGGTGAGATTCAAGTTGTAGCAAGACCGCTCCGATACCTTGGCCACTGGCATCCGTGTGCAGAATGGTTGGCGCAGCATAATCAAAATGGGCAAGCACTGGACGCGATGTTAGGGCATCTTTAAGGGACTGGAGAGCCCGTCGTATTCCTCATTCCAAAAAAAAGCGATGCCAGAATGCAGGAGGTGGTGCAGGGGAGAAGCATTTGTCGCAAAATTTTGTATGACGCGGCGAAAATAGGGTGTTATCCCGAGGAAGCTGCGGAGATCTTTCTGCTGTAGTGGTCGGGGAAAATTTAGAACGGCAGAAATTTTCTCTGAGTTAGGTAGGATTCCGTTTTTGCTGACGACTTGTCCAAATACTTTTATCGACTTGCTGGCAAAAGTACACATTTTTGTATTCAGCTGCAGTCCTGCACTGGAGAAGCATGTAAGCACTTCGCCTAGACGTTGCAGATGATCTAACGTAGTCGAAAAAAACAACGATGTCGTCTAGATAGCAAAGTCAGCTTCTCCATGTGAGCCCGCGGAGCAGTGTCTATCATTTGCTCAAATGTCGCAGGGGCATTACATAGACCAAATGGCATCACGTTGAATTGGTGGAGGCCGTCTGGAGTAGCGAATGCAGTTTTTTTCTTGTCATCTTCGTGCATCTGGATCGGCCAATATCTGGAGCGCAAATCGAGACTAGAGAAGTATTCTGCGCCTTGGAGACTGTCCAACGCGTCATCGATGCGAGGCATTTGATAAACATCCTTTCGAGTTATCTTATTTAGCGCATGATCGTCAACACAAAACCGAACGGAACCATCCTTCTTCTGCACAAGCACAACCGGCAATGACCTTGAATTTGATGAGGGGCGTACGACATCGCGTTTCGGCATGTCAGAAACTTGTTCTATAATTTTTCGTTCGTGCCAAAAAACTCGGTACGGACGACGCCGTACTATGGCTGAGCCGTCTGTTTCAATCCGATGCGCGGCAACAGACGCACGTTTGAGTGTATTGGAAGCAACGTCGAATGATGCGCTGTGCTTTTTCAGAATAGCCAGCAATTGTTCCATCTGTGCCGCCGGGAGGTCTGGGCTAACAGTGGCAGCGATGCTAGGCAGAACAGCCCAGGATGCTGAATCCTGAATGCGCGAAAGTGTAATGATATTAGACAAGATAGAAAGAGGCTCGCTGTCAACTACAGAAGCAACGGCCGTTCCCTTGCGTAGCAATACGGGTTCACCAGTGGTGTTGAGCGCTGCCAGAGCTGCAAGCCCCCGTGAAAAGCGAAGGAGGCAGGTAGACATGGCGATTCCACGGGGAATCAAGCGGCTCGCTGGAGAAGCTATCACGTCGCCTTCAAAAATGTTTCCCAATGAAACCGCCAGGACTTCTTCGCTACCAGGCGGCAGAACGTGGTCAGCATGGAGAATCAAAACCTGACGTCGTAAGGCCGCAGCAGTTGTAAACTTGGTATCGTTGATTTGAATGTATGGGTGGCTACAGGATATGACGGTGGAAGCTAAGGTGCCAACCCAAAATTAGTTCATGAAAGCACTGTGACAGGACGGAAAATTGGATATGATGACGATCTCTCCCGATAAACACTCGTGCAGTAAAGCTTGCAACAGGCCGCACAATAAGTTCGTTTGCATTAAATAACGAAGGGCCAAAGTAAAGGATCTTCACTTTTCGTTGACGAGAACACAGAGTAGAATCCATAACAGAAAGGCGGGCTGCGGTGTCAACTAAAGCCTGCACGGAAATACGTACCACTTCGACAGATAACACATTTGAAGGGTCGCTCTGCTCTGGGGGAGTTTAAATCAGTCCAAACGATGCGGTTTCCCCTCCCTAAACTGTAGCGCCTAGTTTTCCGGTTGGAGTTCGGTGTCACGAGAGACGGGGCGAATGGGTGACACGAAACGACGGTAAAGCGAGAGTGAATGACGCCTCGAGTAACGGCCACTGCGCGAATGGTCGAGTGAGTCCTGAGAAGACAGAGAACGTTGTCCAGAAGGGTAGGCAGGTCTTCGAGGTGCGTAGGTAAAGCGGACATCACGTTCGTAAGGTGCGTAGCCTCGCCGTTCATCTTGCAGGTGGCATCGGAAGAAGTGCGCGATGTGGCCTGTTATGCCGCAGTAGAAGCAGACCGGGAGATCGCTGAAACGAACGTCAAGACGTGGCCGCCAGCTCGAATACACACTCTCAACGGGACATCGGGGCGAGTCGGCTGCTAACTGGCCGAGCATGTGCGGCGGTGACGAAAGTTCAACTGGCGCAACCGGTGGTCGTTGGAGTGCGTCCGCGTTAGAAGCGCTGCTGGAAGCAACTGGGTGACCGTTGCGAGGACTGCAAGTCATTGACGCTAACTCTTTTTTGATGACTTCTCGCAAGTCAGTTGCTGTCTGGGAGCAGCGGCCACCGTGAGCGCAGGAGCTTAGAGAGCTTTGATGCTGGAGCTCCTCGCGGATCATGCTGGGTATTAAAGCTCGCAACTCTGGCTCTGGCGGAAAACGAGCGAGTCCCGTAGTCGGCTGTAGGCGAATCGCGTGAAGCTGGTCAAAGCGCTGACACGCGGCCCTTATGTCATTTACGCTGGATGGATTTTGGAGCGCTAGGGCAGTGAAGGTAAACTCAGCGATTCCCTTGAGGGCATGCTTGACTTTGTCTGCTCCCGACATATGCGGGCTAACCCGACGGCAAAGATCGCGGACATCCTTGATATACGACGCGTACGTCTCCTCGGGATGCTGCATGCGGGTTTCAAGCTTTTTCTTTGCTACATCCTAGCGAGCTGAAGAAACGCCGAAAATCTTCCGAATCTCTTTGGTGAAGGTAGCCCAATCAGTGAGCCTTTCCTTGTTATTTAAATACCATGTTACGGCTACTTAAAACAGGTATAATTTGACATTCTGAAGCTTGAAACCGTCGTCCCACCTGGAAAAATGACCGACCCTGTTGTACTGTTCCAGCCAGTCCTCGATATCTTCGCCACGAAGTCCACGGAAAGACGGGGGGTCGCGCTGGTGGCAGATCACCAGGAATGGCGACGAGGCAGAAGCGGGTACATTCGGCGCGCTTTCTCGCTCCATCGGAGGGGTTCGCGCCGTCAAAAGGCGGCCGGAACGGAGCTCCAGGGATGCAGACGGACTAGGTAGAGGTCGGGATCAAGCGCAACCTCCACCACTTGTAAAAAGACAGGACGCTTCTCTCAGGGAGCCAGCAGAGCGAACGGTTCCGTCCTTCCAGATCGCGATTCCACAACCAAGCGACTTGTGATGATGATTATGAAAAAATGAATATTGTAATGGTTATGGACAGGTGAGAGATTGACCACACCGGTGGATGGTGGACGGGCACGGTGTGGGGCAGTTCACAGATGCACAAGCAAGCGCTCACAATACATATATTGATCCTTCCTAAGCCCATCCTGCTTACATTACTACGGCGCCGCGCCACCATGTACATAAGCGCAAGTCCCAAGACTGAGTATAACAGGACCTACTACCGGAAATGGGCGAGAAATGTTTGTGGTAGGAGCAGAGCAGAACACTACATTTCGCGTCTTTTCCACACTCAAGATGGTTGTATATCATGCGGGTTCGGCATTGTTTTTACGCTCATTTTTATTCGCTTGTCACAGCCAAAACCAAAAAATTTCACCATCTTCTCAGAGGGGAACTCTGAGTAGTTAGTATGCGAAGCAGTCATGGGGTCGACTCAAGTTCCCATTAATTCCATCGCGGCGTTTCGGGAGGAAAATAAGGAGAGCGGACCGCGCGCGCACGTCATTTAACCGCGGAGCTACAGTGGCTCCCCCACCGGAGTATGTAGCGGTTACCGTCGCGTCTCTAACCCTAAGCTTCTTCGCAATATCGCGCGCGGAGCCGCAGCTGTTTGCATTCATTGCCCAATCCCGGAGAGAGGAGCTTCGGAGAGAAGAGGAGCGTCGGAGAGGAGAGGAGGAATACCTCGCATGCTACTAAGTGTTCCCCTACGGGAAGATGACTACGGTGGTTGAACGGGAAGCTATCTCGTGATGGATTCTTTGGTTGGCTAATCCCTAGGGGCATCCTGCCACAATCATCATCAGCGGTGCCTGGCCAGGCATGCACAGTGGCGGTGTGGCACTCAGGGTTTCCCTACGTGAAGATGACGACAGTGGTTGAACGCGAAGCTATCTCGTGATTGATTCTTTGGTTTGCCAATCCCTTGGGGCATCCTGCCCCAATTATCATCAGCGGTGCCTGGCCAGGCATGCTCAGTGAGGGTGTGGACGCCGCACAACGGCGCCCACACAACGGCGGAGGGAACAGGCTCGACCATGAGCTGCTTCTAATAATAATCTAATACCCAGGTTCACTTGGTTAGTGATACCCAAAATCTATGAGAACGCTCTGGAAATGTACGTTATGGTCTTTTAGGCTATTTCAAAATGAAAGAGTTCAACGAATTTTTATGCGTCTAACCGAGGTCGTAATTCCTTGCTCACAAACGTGAAGATGGATGCCATTTGAAAGGATTGTGAAAAACTTTGCATGTAATATTGATGTGCGTTCGATAACAGCAACTCTGCGTATAAATACTGTACATGATGATTAAATCCCCAAAAAACCATGTTTTTGGTCCCGAAGTGGAAATGAACAGTGCAGGACGTTAGGTTCGCAAACTACAGCTATATTACTGAGATTGTTGATTCCGGTTCACGTAATTTTCGTTGTTCTGCAGGCTATTCAGCATTTTGCTGTTCTTGCCTAGTGTACTAGTAGAATAGATATCCACAATAGATAATGCAAATGAGGCTCAGACGAGGTATTTCCTATAGGACCAGCCCTTGTACAAAAAGAACATGCTCTGCTCAGGCTATTCACGTCATTTGAGAAACCCGGCACCTTCACAACGGAATAGAGTCGCATAATAAAAAAAAAACACTCACCTGCACGCCTAAACACTCACGATATTGTTATTCGTATAACTGTAAAAAAGAAACGATTTAGGTGATTCAGAAGAGAAGCTGTCGAAATAACCGAAAACGACCGTGATGAAAATTGGTTTTTTTGCCACAGTGTTAACTGCTTTGCAGAGCCGCATATTTGTCTCCGTTTAGCGATCTTTATTGTTTACAAAATAGGGACCAATATTTTATATTCATGGCAAATTCTTGATATCCTCGCCTTCCTTGGAAACCGCGAGATGCCAAAACTTCCGTCAAACTGCACAAAGTAATCCAGCAAAGTTGAATTTTTGTGAGCCAGAGATCAGCGACTGAGCCTCTCGATGAGACTGCATAAGCCTCCAAGCTAACGTGTGCCTGTAGCCTTGCTAACAGGTTTTCTGTTAGGCGCCAGCTCTATTACTGAAATTCACCTGACCGAGCCCCTTTCACCGCCCCCTGCCGTGCGACTAATTACCTTCGCCTTGGCCCCTCGCATGCTATATGCTGCGCCGCGCACCTATGGAAAATGCGCTTTAAAGACTATAGTCTCTTTTCAAATACCTTAACTCACAAAATAATGGCCCGTCGTTGTGTCTGCTCCTCCATTCACCCTCCGTGCCTTATTTTGAAGCCATTGGCCAGAAAAATGTGCATATAAGCCAATTCGTTCCAGTCTACTAAAATGGAAGGTGTTAGTCACCCACATCCAAATTAATTAGTGAAAAAATGTCTAAAACACATTTGGGGCAGTGTATAGGTACATAACCATTCGTATACTCTTTCTTTTAGTTACTTATATACTTTATTGGTTTTTACGAAAGACGCGGTGTTAAAATGGTGTGGAAAGATGCCCGCTTGAGATATCAAAGCAAGCACAAAATGAACACAGCACGAACTTGGCCTGTTTTAGCAGAACGAGAGAGAAAAAAATCACAAAAAGGATCTTGCAGTCCCAAAAGACGGTGCGCGAGCAGTCCGAAGGCGGGAACAGTGAATTGAATTACAAACCGCTAGTTAATTTATCACGAGAGGAGCGAGATGGCATAGGAAAAGCATCAGGGGTGGGATAGGAGAGTTGGCTATATTAACCACAAAGCCACCTCGGCGATGAGGCATGACTTAGTTAAGGACTTCGGAGTAAGTTTGACCACTTGGTCATCCTTTACGTTTGCTGAAAGGTTGACCCAAAATTATTTTTACTTTTCGCCTCAATCAGAAAAGCAGGCGGCGCGGCCGAAAATCAAATATTCGTCTTTCGGAACACCAGCACAACGCCTGAGCCACTAAGCCAGCCCCCTGGGTGCACAGCAGAGTAGGAGTCAGGAGGTAGGGGCGGTAGAAGACTGCGTCTTTCGACGACATTTTTGTACCCATGTCCGCAGAACCACAGTCATTTGTTTATTTTTAAAGCAAAGCTTTACTACTTTTGTCCAGCGACTTTGTGGAGGATGCGCTAATGAGCTTTTGACAGGTGACACCCCGGCGACAGACCCCTCGAAGTGCCTCGGGAGATTCGCCGGGCCTACTGTTGGCGCCGGCGGGCGCCGACGGCGGTCTCTACCACCGCTGTGGCCGAGGCAGTCAACCACCCCCACAGCCTCCCATGCAAGCGGCGCTGAGTCGTTTCGGGCAACGTGACTGGTCTCGTGCCCTGCGAAGAGGAATGGTGTGTTCGCCATGAATGAGCGCAGCATTCGCCTGGCCTCCTTCAGTGAGCGTTGGAAGGAACCAAACGGCTTTGAGGCGTGGTCGGCAATACAGGTAAATCAAAGGTTACCCAAGCGAAATAAATAGTCAGCCATAATAAGCTAAGCTTTTCTTTGCATATCCAACGATAGCGGAGCTGAGCCACAGCCATTTTTTTTTTCGTTAGTGTGCCGCTCCCTCGAAGAACGCGAAATCATAAAAGGGGCCATAGAAACAACGGGGGGAAAGTTCTTCCTAAAACAACACGTAATATTAAGAAACAAAACAGGGCTATTTTTAATGCAGCTGTTGAAGTGGGTAAATAGTACCTTGCAGAAAATTATTAGTATCCAGGAATAAAACATATACACTCTAGGCATAAATAAATTCTCATTTTTGATTCGCAACTTCCCAGCTTTTTTCGTTTGCCTTGGAGGCGGCATTATTGTTTCGCTTTGTTTTCGTGGTGTCTTGGAAGTGGCAGAACACGTTGTTTATATACTTTGATGTTTTTTAAAGGCGCAGCATAATATGAGTCCGGACGTGTGACGTACAGAAAATCTGTTATACCTACCCATACCTAATAATGGTCGGGGCTCACAGGGTATCTGCCCAATTCGCTGCAAATATCGTCGACAGACGGTGGTCTTCTGTCGCTTCTGCACGTCTTGTGTGTCTTGTCCCCAGCGTCTCCCTGTTACGCTGTCTTCTTGTCGTATCGCTACTCCCATAGTAACCACGAACGAGATTTTTCTGAATCCAAAAAATGTTTGCTGCCCGGCAGCCACCACCCTACAACTACATGACGGAGCTGACGGAGCTCCGCACGGAGAAGCCTTCGCCAATATATTAGCGGGGAGAGTTCTGAAACACTTAGGCACGTTATTCGTTTTCGGTGCGGTGGTCACCAATCTTAGAGTCTTTGAGATCGGTGTGATTCTGAAAAACATGGATGAGTCATGCTGCCACACAAATTCGCTACTAAGAAGAGCGCGAGCTGTGTAGCCTCGTCAACCTTCACCTATGTACCCCTATGAAAAGCGCATGCGGGAAATAGCGGTGTAACCTCTCGTTTTGCAGAAAATGTACTTTAGCAGCCTTATATGTCTATTTGAGCAGTCTGACAGGTCGAGAAGCGACCACAGGTCGAAAAAAATGGGCATTCAGCTGAGGTTATCTCTACCAGTTCCAAATGTGAACGTCTCTTTACTAAGAAAAGCTTGACGACCTTCGAAAACACTGCCAAAAAAAAGTCAAGCACAGAAAATCTGAGACATTTCCTTCCACGCACGCCACAAAAAATATAGGATCTGGTGAATTGTACACATGAATAAAACGTCAAAAAAAGCACGGCCTAGTCAAACATATACGTGCTAAATATTGTTTAGCACTCGACGTAAAAACATCAGTTTGTCTTCAGTTCGTTGTACTTGAGTTCGTTCCTTTTGAGTTCGTTGTATGCGTGACAAAGTTTGTGCACACCTCCTATCTTAACCCGGAAAGGGTCATTTCTTTATAGTAAAATGGCCATCAGTTATCCCGTTTAGTTATTTGAGGAAACAAGTTAGAATTTCAGTTGTGCATCTGATTTTAGGAAGACATAAGTCTGTTCTGTTTGGTGGTTCGAATGTCTCTTGAGAGAGGGTGCCTTGGGATGTTGAGGTGTAATGGTGTCTGACTTTCTGTCTTTAACCACGCCCTGAGTCTGTGTTGTGCCAACTATGGGTACAGCCATGCTACTCGTAAACCGTTCCGACTCCTGACTTTCGTTACTTTCTTGTGTTTTTAGCTTCTCCTGATCCCCTTCGCGTCTTGCATGCATGCTTTGATGAAGTATGGTGACTCAGTGCCTCGTGCACGCCCTGCAGCCCCTCGCATTTATCAATGCTCGTGCTGCTTGTGCTCTCATTGAGTGCACCACTCTTGGAGGTCGAACATTCAGACGGCACACTATGTGCACGCCTTTTCAAAAGCGGCTTCTGCCACTATGTGTCCGCATTGTGTGAATTTTGCCTAGTCAACAACGCGAGGCCGCTTTTTTTGTTGAGGAAAGCACAGGTGCATTGCGAGCCCAATTCTCGCTGCCAATGGTCGTCAAAGCGCAATAAACCCCTTAAAGCAAAATAAACACGTTACCCTCAGTCATTAACGCGTTTTGCTGCAGGGCTGTGCTGGCTTTTTTCGAGATTAAGGGGAGAAGCACAAACGCCCGTATGTCAAGATTGAGGAGGACGTAAAGGTCCTTCGGGGACGAACATATTTCGGAGCCATTCCCTACAGTGGTGCTTCACAGACCAGGTGTGGCTGCGCCGCGTTAAACACCAAAATAAATACTTGTTAAACCGGATGGGAATGCCCCCGCTTGAGAATACTTGGGGCCACAAAACTGTGCTTGCCACATATCATGTTCGTGCTCCAACTAATAGGACTCTGCAATACTTATAATTAACACTTTTACTTGTTCTTAGTCATTTGAAGCAGCACGAAAGTTGTAGTTATCGCCAGCAGAAAGTTGCACTTCGTGATTTTGCCGTCATGGCGGATAGTCCTACAGTCTGTGCGCTGCATTTATAAGGGTCCTGAAAGTGGTTTTGAGCCCACTAATGGAACAACCGCAGCCGTTAGGCTGGGTGGTCAACGTCATTTGTGCCTAGTATGACTTTTTACGTCCAGCAGAAAGCTCACACATTTGTTGCAATGTTTGTCGCCCGTTTCCCGCAATTTCCTTCTTTTTTTGGGCCCCTCCACTTGGTTTAAGAAGCAGAGATCTTGCTATTGGTCGGCTTTGTTCTCGCACTTTCCGAGAATAGAAGCTTCATGTGCTCGGCATCGCTGGGTCATGGGGGTACCCGTGGTTAAATTGCGCTTCTTGCAGTACGCCTGAATGCCATTATGTCGCCTGTATAAATCCACTGCAGGTTTGTTCCTAAAACGATTCCGTCGCGCGCAGCCATCTGCAATGTCCGTAAACACTTTGACATCTAACATGAAAATTTCATTTAAAGACATATACAGAACCACATTTACTGACTATTGAACCGTAGAAACGGTTGCCAGTTGCATATGACTTATCGTTTGCACACCTAGACAAGAACACATCTCCTTGTGCCTTAATACACCAACACGTTTTGAGCCTGCAGCACAAATACCAATGCACGGAATTTTACACTCAGGCATCTAAAACCTACTCGCCTGTATCGCGTGCTATTTCTCGACACCATTAATCTGCCTCTAAAACACTCAATCCTAACAGCAGCACATTTGCAGGTGAGGCCCATGATGTTTTAATGGCGGTAGAGCATACAACCACGCACGAAATACACTGGTTAGTCATATATACCGATTCCTTGAGTGTAGTGACAGCCCAGTATTCTGAGAAGCCTCACAAAAATGAAGTGTTCAACTTCCTCTTGAACGTCATCTTGCCAGCCTACGGTAAGGGTTTGCAAATAACAAACTACTGGGTACCTGGACATTGCGGAATATCTGGAAATGAGGCTGCTTACAGGGAATCAGCTGCTGAATTTCTTCGGGGTGATGTAGCCATTACATCTGTGGCGTACATGGACCCCAAACCACTCGTCAGAAGAAAACTTCGTAAAACCTGGCAGAAACATTGGGATGCGCAAACAGAAAACAAGCTCCATGCAGTTCAACCAACAATAGGCAGATGTACACAAGGAAACCTACGCAGATCTGTTGAGGTCGCACTTTGTCATCCGAGGATTGCACACACATATTGCACACTTACAGATCTTTTAAATGGCACGCCACGTCCAAATTGTGCTAGATTTGGAAGGGTTCTTCCTATACTCTATGTGCTAAATAAATGTAGAGAGCTGGAAGCAGAAATACACAGATAGCTCACAGACCTATACATAAAACACCCACACACCTTCTCTCAGACGAAGGAATTGTCAGTCTCAAAAGAGTGTTAACTCACCCCTCGCATGTCGATTTTTTAAAGGAAATTTCATAATGTGTATAACCTCAGCATGCTGCTCAGTGATGAGGCCAGTGCTGAAGGTTTTTTATGTGATACTCAGAGGCGTCGCCTTTTTTGCCTTGGCAAAACGATCTGCCCGACGCCACCTGTTTTGAAGATTTCACGTACTCTCGCTTCCCGAACTGTTCTATGTCCACCTTTCATGACTAACCATTGGCCCTAAACACCAATTAGAACCAAGCACCTCTAAGCAAAGCACCAGCACTCCCCTTGGCGCTCTTTGGCCTAGTCGCCGTAGCGTCATTAAACCACACAATCATCATCATCATCATCGGCAGCAGCAGCAGGAGCATATTCACGCTATCAACCAAAAAATCTTCCGAGTGAAAAGCAGCGCTGTATATGGCATTACTAGATTAAGAAAATGCATTTGAGTCAGGGCCTACTTCAGCCGTACTAAGGGGGTTACGGTATCATGGCGTCGCGTGCCATACATTGCAGTCGTCAAAGATATATACGACAGATGCAGGGAAACTACGGTCTAATCTCGCTCCTCAGCACAAGGTCGCGGGTTTAGTACTAGATGTTGTGGCCGCTTTTCTGATGGAGGCGAAAAGCAACAATGCCCGTGTATACAAGACTTCGGTGTACGTTAAAGATCCCCAGGTGTTCGCAATTATTCCGGAGCCCTCAGCTACGGCGCGCCTCACCGCCTGCGTTACGTCGGCGCGTCAAACCCTGCAAGCAATCAATTGTAGGGTCAAATCTGGATATAAATAATCACGCGGCACCACCAAAAATCGTTCGTTATTTTGAAATACCGTCACAGGCAGCACAGGACTGTTCGGCCTAAAACAGGCCGGTGTACTTTGGCCGGTGATTTTCTGTCCGGCCGTTTTCAGGCAGCCATGTTCGGCCCATGTCCAAATGTGGGTCTTTTGGCCGTATACGGCCGTACTCCCATGGCTGTCCAACGGCCAGTGTTCGTCGGCCAGTCGACCGGCTTACGGTCATACACCCAGATTCCAGCCGTACGGCTCCGGCCATTCCAAAGCCACCCGTGTACGGCCGAAGTACGTCCGCCGGAGGACAGCCGAAATGCGGTCGTCGGACAACAGCCGGACTAAAGCTACCGGAAATACGGCCGTGCTACGGGCATTGCAGTTCAGCCACAGTACGTTAGCTGTACTGAGGCCGGTCACTGCATGTCGCGCAAACAGATGACTCATCCGCGCAGTGCAGAAGCAGCACAAACCCAGCATTTTGGGTCCAATGCAGCCACATCAAAGTAAGCTCGCGCGCAACCACCAGCCGTCAAGCTTTCAGTGCAGCCTTGCTTAATTACCAGCCTCAGTTGACAGCAAAATTCATTTATTAAACAGTGCTCACAAATTGTCGTTCCTTTAATTGCTGTGCCTCATTTACTGCCGAACACAGAAAATATTCAGTTCTTTGTAGAGCTTGAATAGATGTATTGTCCAGGTCCTCATATACTCTGTGGGGCGGCTTACCTGTAATAAACGGGGAAAGAGGAGGTGGAGGGCGGGGTGGGGGGGGGCGGCGGAGGGCGCATACTTTAGTGGGTTGAATTTCAGGGAGATAAATTGCGCCGCTTTTAGCCAATTTCTTTTAGGGCAATATTCCGGAACACTTTCATGCTATGTCTACATAAACTATTTTTATAGCAGTTGCTTGACCAATTTTGATGTATATAAAACCAGCGTGAATGCCTTTACGAAGCGTTTTGGTTCTCAACAAAACACTCAGGAGCATTTAATATAACTCCTTCACAAAAAAGTATGTCCAGTTTTTGCCCATTTTTCTTGCAAAGAAATTTTCTACTCGATCAACTTTTCTGATGATCTTGCGCAGGGCTGATCCTAAGTAGGAGCGAACAGGTACTTTCATTTTCAATCTATTTTAATGTTGTTTTCATGAGTGTATACGTCCACACCACTTAATAGTCCAAAAGAGCTTAATTTTCTTCTAATGTCATACTACGTTCAAAAAATTCTAGACGCGTTGCGAATGACGCCCTGCTTCAGGTGGCTGCAGTTGTATCCCTTCGTGTTCACGCAAGAAAAGGCGTAAAATTAGAGTTACATAATTTGTTTCAAACCAATAACATAGCAATGGTAGCATGCATACAGGAAACCTTGCATACTGCAACGAATAGGGCAATAAATATTTTATTGGTCAAGGTTGAATGCGTAGGGTTCTCAACACGTCGGAGGCAAACTTGCGCCTCTAGAAGTTTATTTATTTATTTATTTATTTATTTATTTATTTATTTATTTATTTTTATTCATTTATTTATTCATTTTTTTATCTATTTTTTTGATGCCTGCTTGCCTTTGCATGCATTACAGAAGGGAGATACATAACACTAAGCATTAAATATGAGACAAAATAACAAAATAATTCTACAAAGCGCGCTGAAAATCGTCAATATAAACAGTTAATGCAATCATACATAGAAGATAATTACACTGCAGTATTGATGTAAAATAACATGAATCGCGCAAGGCGTCACCTTTAAAGGAAAGTTAATAACTTGCTTTAAGCTAGCGGTCCCACTTTGCGATATGCAGAATGGCGCTTGGACATACTTCTCCCCTTCTACAACAGTTTTCCAGTGATAGATATTACGAAAAAAGTTCAACCTGTGGTTTCGTCTGTGATTTTTCACGTCCTGCCATTTCAGTTTACTTTTACTTTCTCTCATGCTAAGTTGAGCGTGCCAATTACCTAATACGAATCGGACTGGCATATTCTGTATGTTTTCGAGCGTATCAACGAGCTCTTTGGTGTATGGATCCACGAAAACACATGCGTACTTCAAGATTGAGCGCACATGAGGGAAATACGGTTGTTCTTTTCAGTTAGATGGAGGTTCACAGACATTTCCTCTCAGAAAGCCAAAAACATATGCAGCCGTAACTTTTATGGTGTGAACCTGCCTATTTAACCTCTAACCACTCCCTAAATAAACTCCCAGGTATTTATATTCCTCGGCCGTTGTCACAGCAGCATAATTTACGGTATACGTATACAATTGGAATGAAGGTTTTCTTGTAAAGGTGCCGTTAACACACTGTTTAACATCCAAAAACTTTTCTGAATCAGCACAGCAGGATGTTATTTAATTCGAATAAAGCTGCAGGTATACGGAATCACGTTCATTCGATATAGTCCGGCTTACTACACAGTACTTTTGAATGAAGCTATAGGGCCAATAGTAATAACAATGCAAAAATCGATTCATTCAGTTCATAGGATGAAATGTACTACGCAGAAGGTGATATGCAACACCCTCATTTGCTTTTTTGCAGTCCAAGAATATACAGTCAACCACTTTAAGCTTATCTATTGCAAGAGTCAAATCGTGCGTGAACTCAACAATCTGCGTTGAGCAAGAAACTCCTGACAAAATCCGTGTTTGCTAGGATGCTGGCGATTATGTTTACCCAAATGAGTCATATCCCATGAGTAGCTAAGCTCACCTTCAAACATCGGAACTAAATTAACAGCTAGGCTTCGTCAGTGACAAGGCTCTGTTGTTATAGCAAATTTAAAATAATTTTTTTCTAAATAGGCAGTCGTAAAATCCCCTGAAGTAACATAGTGCAGGGAATGAAGTTATTCCTACCAATGCACGAGCGAGTCTCTTCTACGTTTATCACCAACAACATAGTGCAACATTGCTTGTCGCAGTTTAATTGTAAGCAGAATAACTTGCGCTTTTGCTCGCACTTGCCTTTCTTTGGTGGGAAGTCCTTGACATGGTGGCGGTTCAGCTCCTGCGTGGTGGCTGCTTGCTCGACGCCCTTGAAGGCCAGTTATTTTGGTGAACGATCTCCATCTCGGATCGGACATCTCTGGCGGGTCGATGTCTCCAATGCTCTCCATTTCTTGAGCGGGCGAATAGCCTCGAGCTGATGCGTCGACGAAGCCGGCGGCAGAGGCGTGGTAGCGGCGATGACTGGCGAGGCTTAGCTCACCCGTCGGTGTGGCACAGTCTTCTTGCGGCAATAAATGACATTTCGATGGCCTAAAAGGTTCCCTGCTAATGTCCAGTGAGTCCTTGCACCTTGCCCGTTCACCGAGAACACTCATTACTGTTTGACAAACGATGTTCGTTCATTTAAAACGTAGAAACACGAAGCGGATGAAAGACGCGTCCCCGTCGTTCGGCTCCCTAACGGCTTTTTCTCCCCCCAGGAAAAAAAACGGTCGGTCTCCTTCGAAACACGTCTGTGCATGAATTCTCGGCGCCCAGGCGCGAGCCGTTGTTCGCCTGTATGCCGTTTGCCGAAAAAATGACGTATAACCAGATACCTTACGTAGGCCGGTCTCCTCTTGAACACCGGTTGCCGAATATTCTGTGGCCATTCGCTTGCCGTAATTCGGCCGAGGACAGCTAACCGAATGAAAAACGTATATTCTGGGGCCGTACGTCCGCCAGACGAGCGGTTCACCGTTGAAACAACGAATGCACGGCAGCCGCGCTCCGGCCGGTCTCCTTTCGAACACCAACTGCCGCAAGAATACGCATATTCTGTGGCCGGTCGCTTGCCGTGCTTCGGCCGATTACCGCTTCCCGAAGAAAAAACGGATGCCCTAAGGCCGTACTTCGGCCGTTCTCTTTGTCAACATCGGCAGCCGTAAGAGAACTGAATATCTGGCAGCCGGTTAGCTGCCGTTGTGCGTCCGGACACGGGCGGACGGAAAAATGCCGAAGCGGTGGTTGCCGAATGTTGGCCGTTCAACGCATGATCAGTGGCTGCCAGAACCTGGATGCTGGCCGGACATGCCAGAAAGCGGCCATAGACGGGCCGGTCTTGGGGCACACTTTCTGTGCCGCCTGGGGTTGTAGTGAAAACTGGCGCTTATAAGCCAGTGCTCAAACCTACGAATAAAAATAACGTACGTCAGCAGTGGACGCGTGAACAGAGACGCAATCCCTCCAATAAAAATGTTGCCCTCACTTCAAAGCTACTTTATTCGAAGAAATCAGTTATGTTGTTCTCGCGCATGCAGCACGCAGGACCGGTTAGGAATGCGGCTGCATATTCCACCTTGCAGAGTACCTGATTGGGTATGTCATTGCACCGAACAATGAAAGTGCGAAATTTGTTCATGTGCACTGACACATCAATGTTCTACAATATCTCATCTCCTGTGTTCTGTGCACCACAGTCGCCTTCCTTCGCATCGTCACCGTCAGTAAAGATGATGACTGCTCTCGCTTCTTCTTTACTTTGTCGCTAGCTGCAATCACCTGTAGATGCCGCATGAACTTCGCAGCAAAATCACTCACAACAAAGAAATACCTGCCCACACACGCGTTTAGCGCGAAGAACGATTGACCGGCCACCGTCACCTAACACAACGAGAGCGAAAAGAGACGAACGCGGCTTGGCGTACTAGGATACTGCACACGAAACCCCAACTTTGTGGTAGCACTACCTTTTGGAACTCGGCATGGCAATGATGATAGCTACGGCACTCTGGGAATGCAAAGAGAAACAGCGGTTTCTGTTATACGCGAGAGTTGCGAAGCTGGTACTTTTAGCCGAATTCTTAATACTGATTCTGATCCTAATTCCTAATTCCTAATACTGGTTTATTCGTATCTTTTTTCACTTGTTGTTCGTTAACCTTTGCTTCCAAATCTTTCAGCGCGCTTGATCAAGCAGGATATGAGCATGTCTCTTTGTTTTTGTGAAAAAAATAGCTACGTCGTACTCCTGACTTTTCCAGTACTCAGCCGTCCATGGTATGAACTCTCCGCTTGATAATTTATAAACAAAAAAACCTCCTGCTCCATTTCAACGAGAATTAAAAGTTTGAGATGCATTCCGGAAATTGCTTTCCAATTCATCGTTATGTATTAGAATACCGAGCACGCTGCAGTTGGTTTACTGGTATCGCACTTCGAATATTTCTAAGGGCAGTCTGTTTTGTTTTGTTTTTCGCCTTTTGCTCTATCCCTGCGTATATTTCAAAGGGAAAGTGGGATTCACAATTAGCACATGTCAAGTATGCACCACTTGCAACAAATGCTCACAGGGACACGTGTCTTACATCTGATAATTTAAAAATGCGCTCAGCGGCATTGGCGTATCATGTAGCTAAAATAGTTTAAAATGAAGGAAAGAAATCTGAACAGAAAAGGGCGCTTCTCAGCCGTTCGGAATGGAACAAAGCCGTTCCCTTGTTTTGAGCGATTGCCGTGCAGCGAACACCGGCATTGGCTTTTGAAAAACACTGGCTCGAACATAGTGGTTAAGTTTTTCTGGTTGCCTATAATCATCGTTGTTGGCTGCAGCTTCGTCGGATTGCAGCGTGACAACCGCTAAAGGGCACTGCTGTACCGTCGAGAATAAAAAGTAATGCTGTCAGTGCTGCTGAGCGTGTGACCAAGAGTAAGAGCATCCTTCTAAGGAGCAGTATTTGTTTTAGTGATTTGTTTTAAGAAAAATAAAAATATCGCGCTGAAATAATTAAGGATTATCACGTCTAGGAAGGGAAAGCCTTGTTATGGTATAGTGTGTGAAGTATTGATGAGAGGGACGCCCGGGCTAACGTTATTTTACAAGAAATAGTGATGAGTAAATTGGCAGCCGCTTATCGAAACACTGTGTGTTAATTTCCCGTTTTTACAGGAAAGATCAGGCTAAAGACATCTAGCTGCGCCTTCCTTTAGTTTGTGTATGGAGATAAGGCGTGTTCGTCACGTGGTGAGTCGTCATAAGCGGTTGGTAATAAGCTAGTTATTATGAGGGGGGGGGGGCATTCTTAATAGGCCAGTTTGTTCCATAAGACCGTGTGTCATCTGAGAAAATAAGTGTGTGCGCGGTTTTCTTTGCATATATGGGCTACAGTGAAACTATAACAGCCGACCTACGATGGTTAATGATTTAGTAGAGCGATACGAGGCATGGAGATGACATAATAAGAAAGCGCTCCCCTCTCCAGTATTGCAGACGCCTTGTGACCTTAAACAGCCCTGAGCACTGGGCAATTTCGTATTTTTCTTATAAATATTACGAGCTAGCCAGAAAGTCCATACAAGGTCACATGTTTCGAGCACTAACGTTTTTCTATTCGACCCTGCATAATCGCCGAACACCAGTAAACTCATATAGCATAACAAAGGGGTTAGGTGGTAAAAAATGACAAAATATCGTTGAACTATTTTTATAATGTCAAAAAATTGTGGTTCGATTTAGCACGGAGGGGCTGTAAGCATTGTTAAAAAATTTGGCTTTTGTGCGTGACGCTACTCTTTTTGACATGCAGTTGATAACTATAGATCTCTGTGCTATGTGTTGCGACACCGGGTATTTTCACGGTGGTAGCGTGAGACAGTATTTATCGCTGTATTGTTGTTACCGGAAAAGGGGCGGTAGCGAAAGTAAGCTTTGAATTTGCTGTTGATGGAAAATCAATTTCGTGCGTAGGCATGCGTGACCCACGCCGTTGTCATTTTGGAAAGCTATGTTTTGATGTTCACAAAGGAACGTATCATAAGAAACGAAAAATCATACATGTCAATTTATGCATCGAAATATGAGAAATGCCTCCACACTTCGAAACTCTATGTTACTCATACTTATTATCTGATGTCTTTAAAAATGACGAATAAAAAACCTAAATGTCCAGAATTCTGGGCAGCGGTAACGGACTCTCCTGTATGACTATTTTGATGAAGGATTGTATGACAAACACACTTCTTACAAAATGGCTTAAAACAATACGCCTTGTAACGGAAGGACCTAGACCCCTCAAAAGGTGCCATCTTTTTACGCAAATACTTCTTCGGGTGATGGCGTCGAATAAACTGGGTTCCAATAACCTGCGTTAGTTAGGGCGATTTGAGAATTTTTGTATACTGCATTTCCAACAAAGATAGCGTGGAGCTAAATACTTCCGAGTTCCATAAAATGAATTTCCGCCGTTCTGCAATGTATATGAGCTTTCAAATGACGATATGCACAATCTAGAAACCCAATTTGTTCAAACAGATAAAGAAGCTCCATGGTTCCAAAGCCTTTACAAAAAGGTCTATTTTGGGAATGACAACCGGACACAATTAGCTTCATGAAACCGTTCAGCAATGGCTTAATAGTATTTTTCTAGGATTACATTCTGTACCTCTAACTGAACAGCTGAAATTAATTTCACGACACCCACACAAGAAAAGAAGAGTGTGAAATCATTAAAAAGCAGCGTATTTCCGGTGCAATGTTTATGAAAATAAGCTAAAAAGAAAGCAAAGCCAAACTATGAAAAGTGAATTTACTCGTCGCAGACGCAGGCCAACATTATACAAAGAAGTCTCTAAGCCAGAGCAAGAGGGGACAGGGAATCGCATTTTTTATGTAAAGATATTTTAGGTATTTCCTTGCCAAAGCTCTTAACCAAGTGATAAAAAGAACACTGGTAGGCGGGAAACGTTTTCGGGTCTAGCTGAACCCTCAGTCAGGCCAGAGGTTGGTTATTAAGACCAGTAGAAGAAGGTGCACAAAACCAGTTCTTTTTAATTCACGAAGCTGTTTTTTTGCCAGAATTATAGCTTAAAGAGCAAAAATGAGTTGAAGTACGTGGTTTATACTTTTAGTGGGGTCTGGTCAGTTGGCTATAAGGTTGAGCGGAAACCTGGCACTTGGGCATTGAGAGCTAAGCGCCCGAGAAAGCACGGCAAAAATAAAAAAAGCATTTTTCGAGTCAAACTTCAATGACATTTTCTGTCACGACGATTTCCAAGTATCAGTCTCATCCAACTCTAGTATTAAGCAACAGAAAAACATCTCAGGCATCGCACCCGGCCTTTGGGGGCAAATAACACAATGGAAGAACAAGTGATATTGAATAAAAAGTGATCTAGTAAGGATTTTCTCTTTAAATTTAGAAAAATTGAATCTGCGGTCAGGTAAAGACAACGAACCTGAAAATGCACACTTTATTGTGAAGCACGATGTTCATAGCCCTCAACAAGAGAACATCTTTGCTCTAGTTGTACAATGCAGACGTGACCGCTAGCGCGGCATAGTTTAACGTCTCTTTCATAACATAAATCACCAGATAAGATACTGGCAGGAAGGGGTAGGGGCGTGGTCGCATGCGGGTCCCTGTGCCATTTCCCTGCGTCTGTCAAGTTCTCTTTTTTTCAGTTGTGTGCGTTTTTTTACAGCGTAGCTTTCTAAGGATAGCATCGTGAACGGCGCCTAGGCTGACCTACCGAGCCTTGACCGACACATTTCAGCGTGCCCAGACGGCACAGAAAGTGTGCCCCAAGACCGGCCCGTCTATGGCCGCTTTCTGGCATGTCCGGCCAGCATCCAGGTTCTGGCAGCCACTGATCATGCGTTGAACGGCCAACATTCGGCAACCAGCGCTTCGGCATGTTTCCGTCCGCCCGTGTCCGGACGCACAACGGCAGCTAACCGGCTGCCGGATATTCAGTTCTCTTACGGCTGCTGATGTTGAGAAAGAGAACGGCCGAAGTACGGCCTTAGGGCATCCGTTTTTTCTTCGGGAAGTGGTAATCGGCCGAAGCACGGCAAGCGACCGGCCACAGAATATGCGTATTCTTGCGGCAGTTGGTGTTCGAAAGGAGACCGGCCGGAGCGCGGCTGCCGTGCATTCGTTGTTTCGACGGGGAACCGCGCGTCCGGCGGACGTACGGCCCCAGAATATACGTTTTGCATTCGGTTAGCTGTCCTCGGCCAAATTACGGCAAGCGAATGGCCACAGAATATTTGGCAACCGGTGTTCAAGAGGAGACCGGCCTACGTAAGGTATCTGGTTATACGTCCTTTTTTCGGCAACCGGCATACAGCCGAACAACGGCTCGCGCCTGGGCGCCGAGAATTCATGCACAGACGTGTTTGGAAGGAGACCGACCGGTTTTTTTCTGGGGGGACAAAAGCCGTTAGGGAGCCGAACGACGGGGACGCGTTTTTCATCCGCTCCGTGTTTCTACGTTTTAAATGAACGAACATCGTTTGTCAAACAGTAATGAGTGTTTTCGGTAAACGGGCAAGGTGCAAGGACTCACTGGACATTAGCAGGGAACCTTTTAGGCCATCGAAATGTCATTTATTGCCACAAGAAGACTGTGCCACACCGACGGGTGAGCTAAGCCTCGCCAGTCATCGCCGCTACCACGCTTCTGCCTCCGACTTCGTCGACGCATCATCTCGAGGCTATTCGCCCGCTCAAGAAATGGAGAGCATTGGAGACATCGATCCGCCAGAGATGTCCGATCCGAGATGGAGATGGTTCACCAAAATACCTGGCCTTCAAGGGCGTCGAGCAAGCGGCAACCACGCAGGAGCTAAACCGCCACCATGTCAAGGACCCCCCACCAAAGAAAGGCAAGTGCGAGCAAAAGCGCAAGTTATTCTGCTTACAATTAAACTGCGACAAGCAATGTTGCACTATGTTGTTGGTGATAAACGTAGAAGAGACTCGCTCGTGCATTGGTAGGATCAACTTCATGCCCTGCACTATGTTACTTCAGGGGATTTTACGACTGCCTATTTAGAAAAAAAATTATTTTAAATTTGCGATAACAACAGAGCCTTGTCACTGACGAAGCCTAGCTGTTAATTTAGTTCCGATGTTTGAAGGTGAGCTTAGCTACTCTTGGGATATGACTCATTTGGGTAAACATAATCGCCAGCATCCTAGAAAACACGGATTTTGTCAGGATTTTCTTGCTCAACGCAGATTGTTGAGTTCACGCACGATTTGGCTCTTGCAATAGATAAGCTTAAAGTGGTTGACTGTATATTCTTGCACTGCAGAAAAGCAAATGATGGTGTTGCATATCACCTTCTGCGTAGTACATTTCATCCTATGAACTGAATGAATCGGTTTTTGCATTGTTATTACTATTGGCCCTATAGCTTTGTTCAAAAGTACTGTGTAGTTAACTGGACTATAGCGAATAAACGTTATTCCGTATACCTGTGGCTTTATTCGCATTTAATAACATCCTGGTGTGCTGATTCAGAAAAGTTTTTGGATGTTAAACAGTCTGTTAACGGCACCTTTACAAGAAAACCTTCATTCCAATTGGATACGTATACCGTAAATTATGCTGCTGTGACAACGGCCGAGGAATATAAATACCTAGGAGTTTATTTAGGGAGTGGTTAGAGGTTAAATAGGCAGGTTCACACCATAAAAGTTACGGCTGCATATGTTTTTGGCTTTCTGAGACGAAATTTCAGTGAACCTCCATCTAACTGAAAAGAACAACCGTATTTCACTCATGTGCGCTCAATCTTGGAGTACGCATGTGTTTTCGTGGATCCCTACACCAGAGAGCTCGTTGATACGCTCGAAAACATACAGAATATGTTAGGGCGATTCGTATTAGGTAATTGGCACGCTCAACTTAGCATGAGAGAAAGTAAAAATAAACTGAAATGGCAGGACGTGAAAGATCACAGACGAAACCACAGGTTTAACTTTTTTCGTAATATCTATCATTCGAAAACTGTTGTAGAAGGGGAGAAGTATGTCCAAGCGCCATTCTACATATCGCAAAGTGGGACCGCTAGCTTAAAGCAAATTATTAACTTTCCTTTAAAGTTGACGCCTTGCGCAATTGATTTTATTTTACATCAATACTGCAGTGTAATTATCTTCGACGTATGATTGCATTAACTTGATTGATTGAAGGGTTTAACGCGCCGACGCAACGCAGGCGATGAGGCGCGCCGTAGTGGAGGGCTCTGGATTAATTTTGACCACCCGGGGATCTTTAACGTGCGCCGAAATCTCGTACACACGGGCGTTTTTGCTTTTCGCCTCCATCAGAAAAGCGGCCGCCGCGGCCGGGAATCGAACCCGCGACCTCGTGCTCAGCAGCGCAACGCCTTACCCACTGAGCCACCGCGGCGGGTGATTGCATTAACTGTTTATATTGACGATTTTCAGCGCGCTTTGTAGAATTATTTTGTTATTTTGTCTCATATTTAATGCTTAGTGTTATGTATCTCCCTTCTGTAATGCATGCAAAGGCAAGCAGGCATCAAATAAATAAATAAATAAATAAATAAATAAATAAATAAATAAATAAATAAATAAATAAATGAATAAATAAATGAATAAAAATAAATAAATAAACAAACAAATAAATAAATAAATACATGAATAAAAACAAACAAACAAACAAACAAACAAACAAACAAATAAATAAATAAATAAATAAATAAATAAACTTCCAGAGGTGCAAGTTTGCCTCCGACGGGTTGAGAACCCTACGCATTCAACCTTGACCAATAAAATATTTATTGCCCTATTCGTTGCAGTATGCAAGGTTTCCTGTATACATGCTACCATTGCTATGTTACTGGTTTGAAACAAATTATGTAACTCTAATTTTACGCCTTTCCTTGCGTGAACACAAAGGGATACAACTGCAGCCACCTGAAGCAGGGCGTCATTCGCGACGCGTCTAGAATTTTTTGAACGTAGTATGATATTAGAAGAAAATTAAGCTCTTTTGGACTATTATGTGGTGTGGACGTATACTCATGAAAACAACATTAAAATAGATTGAAAATGAAAGTACCTGTTGGCTGCTTCTTAGGATCAGCCCTGCGCAAGATCATCAGAAAAGTTGATCAAGTAGAAAATGTCTTTGCAAGAAAAATGGGCAAAAACTGGACATACTTTTTTTTGAAGAAGTTATATTAAATGCTCCTGAGTGTTTTGTTGAGAACCAAAACGCTTCGTAAAGGCATTCACACCGGTTTTATATACATCAAAATTTGCCAAGCAACTGTTATAAAAATAGTTTATGTAGTCATAGCATGAAAGTGTTCCGGAATATTGCCCTAAAAGAAATTGGCTAAAAGCGGCGCAATTTATCTCTCTGAAATTCAACCCACTAAAGTATGCGCCCTCCGCCCCCCCCCCCCCCCCCCTGCTCTTTCCCGGTTTATTACAGGTAAGCCGCCCCACAGAGGATATGAGGACCTGGACAATACATCTATTCAAGCTCTACAAAGAACTGAATATTTTCTGTGTTCGGCAGTTAATGAGGCACAGCAATTAAAGGAACGACAATTTGTGAGCACTGTCTAATAAATGAATTTTGCTGTCAACTGAGGCTGGTAATTAAGCAAGGCTGCGCTGAAAGCTTGACGGCTGGTGGTTGCGCGCGAGCTCACTTTGATGTGGCTGCATTGGACCCAAAATGCTGGGTTTGTGCTGCTTCTGCACTGCGCGAATGAGTCATCTGCTTGCGCGACATGCAGTGACCGGCCTCAGTACAGCCAACGTACTGTGGCTGAACTCCAATGCCCGTAGCACGGCCGTATTTCCGGTATCTGTAGTCCGGCTGGAGTCCGACGACCGCATCTCGGGTGTCCTCCGGCGGGCGTACCTCGGCCGTACACGGGTGGCTTTGGAATGGCCGGAGCCCTACGGCTGGAATCTGGCCGTATGACCGTAAGCCGGTCGACTGGCCGACGGACACTGGCCGTTGGACAGCCATGGGAGTACGGCCGTATACGGCCAAAAGGCCCACATTTGGACATCGGCCGAACATGGCTGCCGGAAAACGGCCGGACAGAAAATCACCGGCCAAAGTACACCGGCCTGTTTTAGGCCGAACAGTCCTGTGCTGCCTGGGTGTGGGAATATAGTGAGAACGATTAGCGAAGCTAATAAGGCTTCGGTAGTTTTATATCAGACGGGTTTTCCGTTTACGAAAAGGTGTCTTCGCTGCAATGCATGCATGTTTTCCGGTGAAGCCGCCGCTAAGGAGATTGATATAAGTTTAGTCTTTTTAGGCTGGCTTTTCCACGTGGCCTGTTTCACAGTGTAGCATGGACATCTTTAGATTGGGTGTGGTTAGAGCCCCACTTTATGCGCCACTCCAATACCGCGACCTCTATCTGGAGTCTTGTATACACCTCGCCAGCGCGACGACTCTCTCGCTGCCATTGCGCAATGCTGCTAATTCTTCAGCGTGCACATGTACGGCGCATTATATACTTCACAGTCATTAACGTAGCCACACACCAAAAAAACATAATTGCCTCCGAAACCAGTAGGGTGTGTCCTTATCCTGAGACGTACAGATGGCGTAAGTATCCTTATAATTCGACATTCCAAATCGCAATGTAGCTAAACTCCCACATAGCAAATTCCAACACAACGCCAAATGAGCTGGACTTTGCTCTTGACACTGTCGCAAAGCTCTAAATTTTCGAGTTTTTTTTTTAAGTTGGTTTGTAATACGGCAGTTGATGTGTGAAGTACGCTATTACAACGCTTAGTCGGGAACATAATTGTTTGACATAAATGTTACGGTGTGTTTTTGCTTCGCCTGTTGGGTTGAACTGCTATGGCGTTTTTTCGTGTGCGTGTTGTCGGTACAAAATAACCCAATGTCTGGGGGCGGCCTAGTGAGCTTATAAGAGTACCACTTAAAATATAGGTAGGAGCTGCCATAGCACGATTGCTCTGGCTCAGAAAGAGCATTCACTCATCGCAGAAAGACGTGGCGACCCTGCAGTAGTAATAAACTACAAACCTCCAAACAATGACCGTCTAAAGTGTTAGTCCTCATTTTCCAGCAGATATAGAGCACCTGACCGTGGCTGTGTCAGAATAGGCTAGCCCTAGAATTTCAACTTGGCCGCGAACAACGCGTGAACGCATTCTGGTTAGGGAAGCTTTGCTTTTATGGAAGCTTTGCTGAACGTAGACGAATGCTTGAGCATGATTGAAGCAGACGAAATACTTCTGACCAAGCTAAACCGGTGTACAGTTTAAATATAGTCTATCTCTATGCATCAAAATCTACTACAGGGCGAAGCTAAAGAGTTTCGGAGCGGAGGTCTAATCAAGAATGAATAAGACAACACCATGGTTTATGATCGATGGGAATAATTTATCGCGAAGGTAGATCAAAAGAAGTACGAGAACGGTCAGGGGCAGGGTCAGAAACTTTCTAATGCGCAGTCGCAATGGCCGGGGATGTACTGGTTGGGCTCATGGTGAAATGTATAATGAGCACGTTCTTTCTCAAATGAAGAACTAGAATATAACTTCAAGGAGCTCGCGGGAATAACTTCAATGATACTGCATTCGTCCAGTCCAGGTAGTGCAACAGTCCAGGTACTATGACAGTCCAGGTACCGTGGTGGACGCTGGAGTAGTAGTGAAGATTAGCAGCAGCGGTCTTGGAATCGTCATGTGTAGAATAAGGGTGGATTTTGAAGAGAAAAACGCAGACAAGATACATGTTCGAAACACAACAATGAGCCAGTTTCAGACAATACGGAGGCGTTGAAAATAATAGGCGTTCGAAAGGATTCTGCGCTTTTAATTGGAGACAACAAGGACAACGTAGACCTACTGAATGAACTATCGTGATGAATTGAAAGACGAACAACGGTGCGGTTGGTTTTTATTATATTGTTACGCCAATATTACACGCCAGGGGTTGCAACCATGCCAGCCTCATCACCGGAGTTGGAGAAAGAGGAGAACGAGGTTGCACTCCGGCTTGGCCCCATCATTCACGGACCGCTCTACCATCTACGCTCGTCCTACACCATGCAACCTCCCTGTAAATAAATCCATCTCGTAACAGTTTGGTGGAGGAGCGGGGTACGCCACGCCGGACCTCCAGGATTGCCGCCGTAGCCGACGTGTCGCGGGTCTGCCACCACTGTCTCCTACGATGCCTCAAGGTGGGAACACAGTGCCGGCCCCCACGCCTGGCTGGCATCCCCCGAGAGCCCCGAATGTTCACTGGGAACGCCGATGAAGAGGTTGAGGAATGGCTGAGGCATTATCGACGGGTGAGCCGATACAACCGCTGGGATGCCGCTGCACAACTCGCGAACGTCGTGTTCTCGCTAGATGAGACTGCCCTGACCTGCTTTGATAACAATAAAAGCAAGTTCACAACCTGGGACCGTTTCGTCAAAGAAATTTCATCCCGCTTTGGCGACTGCGTCGCAAAGAAGAAGCTGGCTGAACAGACGGTGCTCCATTGCGCCCAAGTCCCAGGCGAGACGTGCACCACCTACATCGAAGAGGTCTTGAAGCTCTGCAGACTCGTCGACCCGCAAATGTCTGAAGATGATAAAGTGGGTCACCTATTAAAAGGGATCGCTGAAGACGTCTACAACTTTTTAATAGTACGTGAAAAGTTGGAATCGGCGTCAGACGTTGTCCAGCATATTCGCACCTTCGAGGCGTTGAAGAAGCGTCGCATTACACCTAAGTTCGGCCGTTTGGCTAATGTTACGACTGTGGCAAGCGTTGACCTGCAACCGCCTGCCGACTTTGCTGAAATGATACGACGCATTGTCCGCGAGGAACTGCTACGACAAGAAGAGTCCCGGCACTATACCGACAGCGTACGCATCCGGGACAGCTACGTGCTACAGGACGTCCAGGCCAACACACTTTCTCCGTCGAGTGTTCCATTCCGCGATGCGAGCTTTATGACTCGCACTCACAGTCCGCAGCGCTCTGATGTCCACCAGTCAGCACGCAACAGTCGCGACGTTGAATGGTTGTCTCAGCGTTCCCAACGTACAACGTATGACCAGCGTCCTCGGCGTCCAACGTTTGAACCTCGTTCTGACGACGTGTACGAGGAATACTTCCCTGACCGCCGTGAGCGTGGCCCTACCTGCTACAATTGTGGTATGGAGGGACACATTTCCCGCTTCTGCCGCCGTCGCCGTCGAGCACCACGGTACGAGCAACCGCCCATGTGGAACCGCCCCAACACTCGGAATGGCCGCTACGACACCTCCCTGCCACAATATCTGCGCCCTATGGAACAGCCACCGCCTCGTCGTGATTCGCCTGCATCTGACCAGAGTATAACACCTCCCAGCACACGACAGCGGCGTTCACCCTCACCTTTCCGGCGTCGGTCACCACCGCCGGAAAACTAGCCGGCGCGGCCAATGGAGGTGAGGCCGCAGCACAATCATCCCGTAGTATGCCTCCTACCGGACAGTCTCAATTGGAACTACCTTCGCCTGTATCTATGCTAAAGAACACAGTTGAAGTATTGGTAGATGACACCAGAACAATGGCTTTGATTGATACCGGAGCAACAGTTTCTGTCATGAGTTTAGCTTTCAAAGCCCGCCTTGGCAGTAAAGTTATGTTTACATGGGACCGAATGGTGACTTTTCGGGGTGTTGGTGGTGAGTGCCTGTGCCCTCTTGTGGTTTGCTCAGTGAATGTTTCGTTTGGTGGCCACACGTTCAGAGCGGAATTTGCGGTGTTTCCGCGATCTACGCACGATGTTATTTTGGGTCTGGGTTTCTTAAAGCAGTGCGGGGCCACCGTTGACTGTCGCAATGGAGAAATTTACGTGGATGGGACCGTGCTACCTGCCCTTGTGGAAGGCTCTTTTTTCGATAACCGTGCCTTCTGCGTATTGGCTGACACAATCATACCAGCGAGGTCAGCGGCATTTGTTTCTGTTCTTTGCCCCGGAGTTGACGTAGACGGCTTTGAAGCATTGGTCGAACCAGTTCCTCTGAATTGTGCCAAAAAAGACATTCTGGGGCCACGGTCAGTTGTTTCAGTTGTCCAAAGATACACCGCATTGTGGACAGTTAACTACTCTTCTGAGCCCGCCGTGCTTCCCCGTGGCCTGAAGCTTGCCAAATTCTCCGAATTTGCGTGTTCTTCAGTGGCGGTTTTGACAGAAACCTTGGATTCCCCTTCTCACAATTGCCCGGTGGACACTGCCAAGTTGGAGGGCATGGTAAATGGATCCCTTGGCCCAGAAAAACGTCGCGCATTGGTACAAGTGCTTACGCGGTACTCAAGTGTGTTTGATTTCGCCAGCCAACATCAACGCTCTTCTGTACCGAACACACGGACCCACCATTTAATTAACACTGGAGGACCACGGCCCATACGGCAAAAGCCTTATCGCGTCTCTCCTTCTGAGCGACGAGTCATTAACGAACAAGTCCATGAGATGTTGCAGAAGGGCGTGATTAGGGAATCCTCAATTCCTTGGGCGGCGCCGGTGATTTTGGTCAAAAAGAAAGATGGATCATGGCGCTTCTGCGTCGACTACCGGCGCCTTAACGAAATTACCAAGAAGGACGTATATCCACTGCCCCGGATAGACGACGCAATAGACTGTCTCCATTCGGCTTCATAACCGCAACGAGGAGGCGGACCGAGCGGCGCGCGTGCTAACGAGACACGATGGCGCCGCCGTCGTTGGTGCGGCCGCTGCCGCGGCTGCTGCTGCTGCGCCCGCGGAGGGTGCGGCGGCGGCTCGGGCGGCGGCTGCGGACGAGGCGAGTCTGCCCCCTCCTCCTACTCCATCGAACGCGGAAGACTACTACAGGGAAGAAGAGGAGGCAACCCCGGTCAGCTCCTACAAGGATGTGCTTGCGTGGTACAGAGAGACTAGGCGCGCCTTCCCGCCGCCACACCGTAAACTCACCAGGAGGGAAGGGGTGCTCGTGCGACAGCTCCAAACGCGGGCGATATGGACGCCCGTGGTCGCCAAGCACGTGTGTCCCGAACTATACCCAACGGACGAGTGTGCGCTGTGCGGGAGCGCTCGTGCGACCATGAAGCACATGCTGTGGGGTTGCCTCAATCAACCACCAACAACAACAACGGAGGAGGACGATGATCCCCTCCCACCAAGCGTGAGGGACGCGGTCACCAGCGTCAACTACGAACTCCAAAAGATGGCTGCCGAGCTCGCGCTCGCGGCCATCGAACGCCAGCGGCCGAAAGTGCGACTTTCCGCCACCCCTTTCACGGGGTCCGGCGAGTAGCGCCAGTAGGTAACCCACCGGGTTTACGCAGGCCTGAATAAATGTTGTTTCTCTTTCTCTCTCCACAATTGACTTACGATCAGGCTACTGGCAAATTTCTGTGCACCCCGACGATAAAGACAAGACCGCCTTTGTCACGCCCGATCGACTTTTCGAATTTAATGTAATGCCTTTTGGACTCTGCAACGCCCCTGCCACGTTTGAGCGCTTTATGGACACTGTCCTTCGTGGACTTAAGTGGGAGGTGTGCATGTGCTACCTTGATGATATCGTGATTTTCGGTCGCACTTTTCAAGAGCACAATGCTCGCTTGGCCACTGTTTTGGAATGTTTGGACAAGGCTGGTCTCATCCTAAACTCGAAAAAATGCCGATTCGGCGAAAGGCGCACACTTGTACTCGGTCTCGTTGTCGATAAAGAGGGCGTCCGACCAGATCCGCAAAAGATTCTAGCCGTCAGCCGCTTTAAAGAACCGTGCTCTGTTAAGGACCTCCGTAGCTTTTTATGACTATGCTCCTACTTTCGCCGTTTTATTCCCGGATTTGCCGACATAGCCTACCCTCTCACATGCCTTCTCCATAAGAACGTCCCATTCGAATGGAGCTCTGACTGTGACATCGCTTTCCGCCACCTGAAGCATCTCTTGACGTCGGAGCCGGTGCTTCGTCCCTTTGATCCCGCAGCCCCAACGGAAGTGCACACCGATGCCAGTGGTATTGGACTGGGGGCAGTCCTTGTTCAACGACACAGTGACGGGGAGCATGTTATTGCTTATGCGAGCCGCACTCTCAGTAAGCCAGAGCGGAACTACACAGTCACAAAACAAGAGTGCCTCGCGGTCGTTTTCGCCACACAATGATTTCGCTCGCTATGGACATACCTTCACAGTCGTCACAGACCACCATTCCCTCAGCTGGCTCATCAATCTTCGAGATCCGTGTGGGCGACTGGCGCGCTGGGCTCTCCGACTACAGGAATATGATTTCACGGTGTCGTACAAGAGTGGCCGCAAGCATGCCGATGCCGACTGCCTTTCCCGGCTGCCTTTACAATCAACGGACTCAGATGCTGACAACCTTGATGAGTGCCTCGCCTCGGTGTCGACGGCGTTTCCCGATATAGCTGTGTTCAAACGAGAACAACGCAAGGACAAGAGTTTGGACCACCTTTTCGCCTGAGCCGAGTCGAACCCTACTAGCCGTTTCTGCCTCCACAACGGCTTGCTTTTCAAGAAGAAGTATTCCGCCGTCGGTTCGCGCATTCTTCTTGTGGTACCACAATTCCTTCGCAACGTTGTTCTGAACATTATGCACGATGACGTAATTTCCGGCCACATGAGGCTTGCCCGCACTCTTCACCGCACCCAACAACGCTTTTATTGGCCCAACATGCGCAAAACTATTGAGCGCTATGTGGCTTCTCGCAACCAATGCCAACGTTACAAACATCTAACCACTGTCCCGGCAGGCCGACTGCAGCCTGTGGACCCGGCATACCGTCCTTTTGAAAAAGTTGGCATAGACTTGTTGGGACCTTTCCCGCGCTCATCACAGGGAAACGGCTGGATTATTGTATGCGTGGATTACTTATCACGCTACGCTGAGACGGCATCCCTACCCTCTGCAACTGCGACAGAAATCTCGCTCTTCTTGCTCCGGAACGTATTGCTACGCCATGGACCCCCAAAAGTCATAATCAGTGACCGCGGGCGCCAATTAACTGCGACGGTGGTTGAAGAGCTCCTTCGCCTTTGTGCCGTACAATTTCGCCACTCCTCGCCATACCACCCTCAGACTAACGGTCTGACGGAACGAAGCAACCGAACATTGACGTCCATGGTAGCGATGTACGTCGCTTCGGACCACAGAAACTGGGACGAGCTGTTGCCATTTATAACATACGCATATAACACGGCGAAGCATGAAACCACCGGTTACAGCCCGTTTTTCATCCTTTACGCCCGTCAACCTAGCAGCTGCCTGGACACCATGCTTCCTTTCTCTCTGCATGACGAACCCTCGTTGGCGAGGATGCTCTGCCTAGCTAAAGATGCCCGTCGAATTGCTCGCCTACGTACTCTCGCGTCCCAAGAGCGCTCCAAGAAGCGATTTGACAGTCACCGACGTGATGTTACGTACGCGCCGGGTGACTGTGTGGCTATGAACGCCATTGCGAAAGCGTGGGCTATCCGAGAAGCTTCTGTCCCATTACGTCGGCCCGTTTGTTGTGATCGAGCGTCTCAGCGATGTTGCGTATGTTATTTCACGATTAACTTCAAGTGGGCGACAATCCAAAAAGACACAAGTGGAGCATGTTGCCCGCCTAAAACGTTGCCAAGAACGCAGTGTAAGTTAACTTGCCCAGAGGGCTTCGTCTTGGACAGGGGAAATGTTACGCCAATATTACACGCCAGGGGTTGCAACCATGCCAGCCTCATCACCGGAGTTGGAGAAAGAGGAGAACGAGGTTGCACTCCGGCTTGGCCCCATCATTCACGGACCGCTCTACCATCTACGCTCGTCCTACACCATTCAACCTCACTGTAAATAAATCCATCTCGTAACAATATGTTCCACATTATAAGCGATGGGCTGCGCCTGTGCCATAAGAATATGTTACTACAGGCTTTCCCGACGTTACGCCTGCTGTGCATGGATGGCCGGTAGGCAGGGAGCACAGAATGCATTGAGATCGACACGCACACTTGTTCGTAGTGCAATTTATCACGACAGCAATTGTAGCAAAAGTCATCACAGAGACAGGAGCGGAATGTTGGAAAGAAACTGGCAAACTAAGTCACAAAGCCAATTCCACACTCCTGATGAAAAAAAACAAAAAGGGAATAAATATCTATCAAAAAAGCGGGAAAGCGGCTTTGACGACTGCGTAACGTTGAATAACCAAATTAAGGGGGCGGAGATGTAATGGAAAAGCTTGTGAAAACATTTTGAGCGTCCTGAAGTCTTTGAAATTCAAACCTATTCACAGGGCCAACGTCAATGAGCTGAGGAATTACAGAGCCGTAAGCCTGCTGTCACTTGTATACGAGCTGTTTAAAGATATAAAATTCAACCGGGAAAGCACCGTACTGGTTAAGCGCGAGCGAACACGAAGCCCGGGTTTATAAAATGATGCTGTAGAACCTATTCATTTCATCAACGAACTAACAAAAAATTTACAACATGTAATGACGCCCGTTTTATGGGTTCTGTACACTATGAAAAAGCCCTTCTTTGAGTATGCACCGCAGCAGTATGTACGCAATTATAGACCATAGTACAGCGGAGACTTACACCAGTCGATTGGGTGACATTTACAAGGCAGGTACAGCCGGGATAATTCTCCACAAGCAATGCGATGAGTTCTCGATGAAAAGAGGAAAATAGGCAGGCTGTTGAGAGAGACGACGCCTCGCCTCCCTCCTGCCCATTATCATCATGATATTGTTTTATTAGGCACCCATCGGAACGGGTCACGGTGGCTCGTCCCTTTCTGCCCATTTTTGGTGCAAGAAACCCGGCACCAAGGAACCTCCGGAGGTGAGCCACTCCGAGCGGAATTGTCTTATTACCTTCGACCGCCTCCTCACCTCTGGGGAACATAAATAAAGCCGCAGTTCCAGCGAACCCGTTGAGAAAGGTTGGGCCAGCTGAAGAAGAAGAAGCGAGCTGGACCCATTCATACTGCATCGCCTTTGGCGACTTGGGAATTGTGCCTTCGTGGCTGAGTGACTCCCTCTACTATGGCGCCGATGTCCGCCCCGTGAGTGTGACCCCAACCATATTGGTGTCTGTGAAGCCGGGCTGGACCATGGATGCCCTCATCGAAAGACGGCGGATAGTGCGGGAGCAACTAACAATTGTTATCGGCCAGGTTGAACACTTTCTCCTCATGGAGCTACCACCTATACGTGAGTTGACTGATCTTTTAAAGACTTTGACTGCCCAAAGCGATTTCTGGGAAAATATTAACCGGGAAATAGAAAATATCGTGGACATTGAAAATCTCGAAACGGAGATGCTTGACGGCTTTGATTTTGAAGACAGGATAATATCGGCGGAAGTTCAACTGGAAATGAAGATCACTCAGCATGAAGTCACTTCCAAAAGAACAGCTGGCTTGGGAAATCAATCTCTTGCACTTACAAGCCATACAAAGGGGACACAGCGTAGATCTGCAGTGGCTTCCTGCTCACTGCGGAGTTGCCGGCAACGACGCAGCTGACAAAGCCGCCTCATCTGCCCACAGTCTCTGCACTGAAGCTGTGCCGATCCCATTCACGAGAAAGGATGCGGCAATACTCGCCTCATCAACCGCATGGACTGCGCAGATGTCCATCTGGACTGATGCAAGGCAGCAAGACGCACCTCTTCATGAGATTGATCCCAAGTGCACCTTCAGAATGCCACCTGGACTTAGCAAGCACGAGGAAGCCATTCTGCATAGGCTGCGCTTGAATGTGGCCTACATGGGACATTACCTGTACAAAATCCAGCAGGCATCCTCACCTCTTTGCTCCAAATGTGACTCACGAGAAGACATCCAACATGTTATATGCGTGTGTCCAAAGTACACCGTGCACAGACAGAAACTCAGATTATCTTTGTGCGGGCAGCTTGGTGCGGGACTTGAGCTGAGGGCTTTTTTGGGTCCATGGTCGGGTCCCAGTCGGGCTGCGCGCGCAACCAAAGCTCTTTTGGAGCTCCTTCGGAGCACAGAACTGGACAGAGTTTTATGATAGAAAATTTTGACCGCATCAAATGACATCATTTTGTTTTCATATTTTTTCTCTCTTTTTTTCGTTTTGTTTTTCTTCTCTCATCTAGCGTAGCAAGCCAGCCCCACGGCTCGGCTAACATCGCTGGTTTTCATTAAAGCTATTCTCTCTCTCTCTCCCTCATGCCACAACTAACCGACAAGCTCGCATAGCGTCCGTCAAAGCCCCAATTCGGTCAGACCTCCGAAAGCACCGAAAGGGTGAAGATAGAGATACAAAAAATATGAAAAAACCGAATAAAAAGAACAATGTTGCCCCCCCCCCAAAATAACAAATGCCACTACAATTCAGCGTTCAAGTTGAAAGATTTATTGCCAATGGGGAACGGCTGTCTGCAGGGTTGTGCCGCAAATACTTCATACCATCTAACGGACGATAACTGCTCAGAGCAACGGGAAATATTTTTGAATAAAGAGAGACCAGAGCAAGCGGAAAACACCGTTGACGACTCTACAGTTGGTTATCAGACAGCAAGAATGATAAATGTGGCAGCTCCGTCCAGAAGAAATTGCGAGAAACAGTTAGCAGCAGGTCATCTTAAGGGCAAGAGAAAAAAGATACCACGTTTTTGGAGCGTCCGCACATGTTTGTGTTCTCTAAAGTAAGAGATCGCACGAAACCCCTCAAAGGCCACCAGAAAGGCAGAAAAAAAAACAACCGCGCCGATAGAGAATAAATTTAGGAGTGGTTTGCTTCGCAACGTGGCACATGTAAGACGCAACCGGCACCAATGAATGCGGTGTGGCAAGATGCAGAGGATACACCGAGTCATGTACAGCCCCAGGACGAGAGAGAGTTAAGCGAAAGAGAAGTAAAGAAATGCTTTTGATTCCAAAGAATCCCTCAGGCTTTTAAAGGGGTTTCAAACAATTCAAACTTCTGTGAAGAATGAAAAAGCCTGCTGGCGAATAAAGCGTTTTGGATCCACAAGCAGTGGTAAAGTCGCGGGTAACAGTACTCTCATCTTCAAGCAAGGTAAAGCAGCTGCTCATCGAGGCCAAAGTTGTACGCTTCTGGAGGCTATCAAGCATCGATTTTATCGGTGGAAGCAGAAGCGGCGAGATCCCCCACTGTGCTTGCTGCGACAGACTTGAATTTCTGATGCCTGTACACTGGACTGCTTTTTGACCGCGGACGCTAGCACGCTGTGAAATTTTGCAGCCATCATCGCGTGGGGGAGGATGTTGAGAAAGATGACGCCTCGCCTCCCTCGTGCCCATTATCATCACGATCAGGTTTTATTAAAGCACTCACTGTAACGGGTCATGGCGGCTGGTCCCTTTCTACACAGGCAACTAATATCTCGCCAAACTGTTTTGCAGTACTATCGCGGCGGAATTGAGAAAGCTTGATTTCAAAAGGCAGAATAAAGGATGAACGAAAAATACATGTTCTTTGAACAAACCACAAAAATGACGCAAAATAACGTAAATGGGAGTTGAGCTGTGCTGTGTCATGTTTATGCCCTGTCTCCCTCTTTTGCGCTGTTCTGAGGATTATTTACAAACACCAACAAGTACACGCTTATACTTTAGAAAAATACTTCATTCACGTAAGGTTTTCAGACGGCATAACCTTCGCTTGTGAGGAAACGGAGGAGTAAACCCTTGAATGGCGGAGATATCCTTAAGGAACAGTTATTCCACGATCACTGCATAGCGTCCGGCTTCTTAGCTTCTCTTCACTGCCACGGCTCATCGTGAAGGTCCAAGCTGGACAGTGCTCTCTGCAGTCCTCAGTGAAGGACAGGAAATCAGTGACTGTGAAGAGCACTTGGTAATAAATCTTCAACACATGAGGCATCGATCGCGAAAGCTAGGCCGCAGGATTTAGGTCAGATTTAAAAATATAAGGTAAGGTAAATAAACATCCTGAAAGCACCATCTTCCGCCCAGGTGAGGCACCGAAAGAACAAGTATAATTACACTGTTTTAATAGGTAAGCCAGCGCGCATAACAATGTTTCCTGAGCGAACCAGTTCTCCGTTCACTCTCAGATTGTACATCACGATCGTATCGTGAGGTATATATTGTTTGACCGCGGCAATGGCGGACCTTCCCAGCTTATTAGGGAAATAAACAAAAACGATTTTTGCCTGAGGCGAAATGTCAACCGTTTGAACGTTTAGGACAAACTTAAAACTGGCGCTCCACGTGCCCTATGTAGAACTAAACGCGCGTTGGCGAACGGTTGGAAAAGGCCATATGAGTGCGCATAAATTCAAACAACCTCCTTCGTGGTAAAGTTTTTATGGTTGCAAATAATTACTTAACGGTTACAATGCACAATAAAATATTCCCACGCTTCTTAGTTGCCACTACCGATCAACTTTTTATATGCTTTCCGATAGTCGTTGACAGTTTTTCTGGGCTTCCAAAGTATCGGAAATCAGACACGCAGCTCCTGCTAAATAGTTTACTCTCGTTCCACTTTTTTCTCGTGTACGTCCATGTCTGTGCTTATGACGTGCCATTATAATATATTTCACTGCATAACAAAAAAAGGCATGTTCGTCTTCAGTCAATGAAGTCATAACAACACGTCACAAGCACGCACACGCACGCACACAATAATTAAATTCACATAAGAACATACCCCCAAATATGAGCAAAGGATCATCTGAATTATTACAGAAGGCGACGTAATCTGCACCACCCGACTACAGCTGATCGAAAAGCAGATGAAAAAAATTGATGTTTATGGATGTTGCGAACGATGAATGGAGATAATTTATTATCGTTAGTACTACCTGTTAAGAAACTGTTTAGCATCATCGTCAACTAATGAAGATGACATTTTGTCATCTTCTGCCACTTTTGACTCCGCAACCCTTTTCGTTCAGCCGTGGCAGGTCTCGAAGCGCGCGTAAACCCTGTGCTCACTTGCTTCTTTGATCTATTTCCCAGCTCGCGAGTGCGTCCATACTGGCCGTGGTTCTGCATACCCCAACTGGAGTCATCGTTTCAAGTTGGATGTGAACGTTCACTATGGGAGCCATTGTTTCATAGACAAGAATTGTTTATGTTTATTTTCTTCATATTGCTGTTAGTGCCGTACATGTTCTTGGTGTTTAAAATATACCGCAAAATACGACCTTCGTTTAAACTTTGGGGGGAAACACAGCAGCTGATTGCTTAGAAAATTTTTAAACACGCCCAATTGGGGGTGTAATACCACGTATAAACAACCTTGAAAGTGCCGTCAGCGCTGGCCCCGAGATTCAAAACGAAATAACGCGCTCAATAGCTGCGGCCAGGGGCGCACGTAAAGACTAAGAGTAAGTTTTTAAGTCTCCTGGGGACAGAAAGAAGCTAGAATCCTAATTGATTCACAAATTCAGCTCCATGGAACCTGTTGGAATAAATGCGTCTAGGGACAACTTGAAATTCCTGCGATATTCACAGAGAATACAGCATTAGGCACTGGGTTACTTGTACCTAATCCAGAGAATATGAACATGTTCGGCTCCCTATGGGGTCCCTTAATTCCTTTTGTTTTCATTCCTTGGCTGCCAGTTCAGTACGCGGAATTTCATTGCAATCCCACTTTCTTGTTCTTTTTTTTCTGTCTTTTTTTGCTCCGCTTTGTCTTGTGCCCCGTACGGCCCTCTAACTTTATATTTTCGTTTTTGAGTTTCAGTAAAGACCTGTTCCAGGAATGTTGCTGTTGGCGACACGTGCCATTTCAGCTGGGCGTTTATTGGTTTTTTTTGTGTGTGTATGTGTGTGTGTTTGTGTGTGCGTGTGTGTGTGTGTGTGCGTGCATGTGTGTGTGTGTGTGCGCGTGGTTTTTCCTCACCTTTTTCCCTTTTTCTGTTTTCCTGGACCTAGATAATCTGTCCCTTCTCTACCTTTTCTTTTGACCTAAGGCTTGCAGTTTGCTTCGGATAAGGACTCCTCTCAACGCCTGTTCTGCTCTCGGCGTTTCTGAGAACCTTTCTTGTAGGCCGAAAGGCGGGCGACAAAAACCCTCTCATCCTTCCTCTCCTAGAATTTGCAGGAATATCAACCCCCAGCTGACTTCCCGCTTACCGACTTCGCGGCTCAAACTATACGACCTTCGTTCCCCTCAATTTCGCCCCCTACTTACTCCCAACCCAACCCGCTTTCTCAATTCCTCTTTCTTCTCTCCTCTAACCTGGGGACCTACCCCTATATCCTCTTCAGTCCGTAGGTACCCGTTTGGGTACATTTGAAAAATGCGCGCTGCGCGGCTTTAGATGAAGACTGCAGCGCGCGAACGGCAATTTCTGCTTCAGGAAGGATCAGTTAACAAACTCCCCGCGAGGTGTCGCCGTAAGTCCAATTGCGCGCTCGCAGTAAACACAGGGATGGCGGCAACACGCACGAAAAGCGCGCGCCGGCGACCAGGTGAGTTTAACTTCTTCTTACTTCCCAATATGCTGCATATAATAGATAAAATGCGAAGCTGAACAATCAGGAGACATTAGAAAAGGGGCACGAAAAGTTTGAGCTAGTTGCAGTGCTTCGTCTCAGATACAGGGCAACTTAATCACAATTGTACCCAATTGGGTACTTCAGGTCATTACGCTAACAAAATATTATCGTTCGTTCCGTCTTGCAGCCAAGTTCCTAAGCGACGAGGAAATACAAGAGCTACTCTTTCAAAGTGATATCGACTTGTCTGATGAAGACGACGATCTGGATGACTTAGACGACAGCAGTGAATGCTCAGACAGCAGCACTGATGGTGATGAAAATGAAGATGATGACACACAAAGCAGCCGCGAATTTCAGGCCCGTGGCCCCATTTGGAAAGTGGCAGAGTAAGTGTTTAGTTTCTGTAATTTGTTTCGATGCTAAGGCTGTTATTCGAAAGAAACTTTTCAATTCAAGATTTGACTAACAGGTTTTTTTTTCTTTTTTCACAGCTTCTCTCCCAGGTGCACATTGGACACCACACCACCACAAGTACACTCAAAATCGCCTCTGTCTCCGTTTGCCTACTTCACCAAGTACTTTCCCGAAACCTTTTGGAAGCTATGCGCGGAGGAAACAAACCTCTATTCGGTTCAGACGCGTGCCCACAGATCTGTGCGCACGTCCGCATCAGAGATGAAAAAACTCGCTGGAATCCATTTGTTAATGGGCCTTCTTGCGCTTCCTCGAGCTAGATTATACTGGTCCCGTATATCCGCTATACCTCTTGTTGCGGAAAACATGACACGGGACCGATTTTTCGAGTTACGTGGCATGCTGCACTTCGTCGACATCACCCAAACAGCATCACAAACTGAGAACAGGTTGTTCAGAGTGGAGCCTATCATCGACTCATTTCGAAAGGCATGTCTCGAACTGCCGCGCCCGGAAGTACTATCTGTCGATGAGCAGATGATTCCATTCAGCGGACGTTGTCCTGCCCGGCAATACGTACCAAGCAAGCCAAATCCTGTTGGCCTCAAGAACTTTGTCTTGGCAAGTAGTGATGGACTTGTGCTAGATTTCTTGATCTACACAGGCAAAGGAACGGTTCCGGATGCCGACATGAAGGATCTTGGTCTTGGCGGCGCAGTTGTAAAGCGGCTTCTGGAAACAGTGCCAATGGACGAGCCTGTCCATGTGTTTACCGACCGTTTTTTTACGGGAATAAAGTTGGCAGAATTCCTTCTCAAACGAAATGCATATCTTACCGGCACAATTGTGGCAAACCGAACTGGAGGCGCGGCTTCCAAGCTTCCAAACGAAAACAACATTATCCGCGGAGAATCGTGTTCCGTTGTCCGCAGTGATGGAGAAATGTGCGTCACCAAGTGGAAGGATCGAAAATCAGTCATGAGTCTTTCGACCGCTTTCGGCATTAACCCTGAAGGAACGTGTAGAAGGTGGTCAAAGGAGCAAAAACAGAAAGTGGATATACCGCAACCATATTGCGTAAAAGCCTATAACAAGAACATGGGTGGCGTGGACCTTGTGGACAGGTACGTGTCCTATTACAGGACGAAGATCCGTACAAAGAAGTGGACCGTACGGGTGTTTGCCCATTTTCTCGATCTAGCGGTCGCAAACTCCTGGATCGAATACAGGAATGACTGCAAGCTCATGGATGTTGCTGCAAAAGACATGCTGGACCAATTCGAGTTCAAGAACAGGATTGCCGAAACACTTATCCGCACCCACGTCAAGGAAATTCCAGAAGTCGCAGATGAAGCAGAGCTTGACGTTGAAAATGGCGAAAGTGTTGCAGTGCCTAAGCGCACAAAGAGGACCGCGATACCACCAAATGAGGTGCGCTTGGATATGCATGGGCACTTTCCAGAGCATGTGCCCCTGAAGTCTCAAATGAGGTGCCGCAACCAAGGTTGCAGCGGAAAAACCCGCATCAGATGCACAAAATGTGATCTCTTTCTTTGCCTTCTCAACAGAAACTGCTTTGTTGATTTTCACTCAGCTTAGGCCTGAAGTACCCAAAAGGGTACCGCCATTTCCTCCTCCAAAATTACAGTTTTCGGTTCCTGCGCTTCAAAGAAGTGTTTATTACCTCTAACATGTTCCCAATAAAGAGTTAAAACGAGTTTGCCGTGTCTATCCTTTTCTCGGGTCTGAAGAGGATATAAAGCGTGCCAGCGAGGCGAGGGGTTGCCCTAACGAAGACAAGTCTCTTTGCAGAAACGTTGGAAACAACCGTGGTTTATACCTGAAGGGAAAGGACGACGACGAAGTGAAGTGGTGTTCGGCCCGCTCTGCGCTCTCTGGATTATTTTGTGCGAACTCAAGTCTCTACACCGACAACGTGGTTAGAACAGTGTTCTCCAACGTTCGCGATGCAGCCCGTGGGCTCCGCTGAGCCTCCGGGGCTTCCCAATCCGCCCGCTACACATCTTGGCTCGAAGGCTGCGGCTGCCCCTGGGGCGCTAGGCCTACCGTCCACTTCTGATGCTCCACAGAGTGTGCCTCTCCAACCTCCAGCAACACTGCTGTCTACGGGGATTGCACCAAAGGATGCGATTGCGGCCACACGCGCTGACATCACCACTGAAGGTATGGATCACGACATCATCTCAATCTCTTCCGAGTCTTCGACCACCATGACCTATGAGTACGCTAAAGACGGCACACCCCCCTCCGACGACAAGTTTCAACTTGTTGGGCCTCCCAAACGACGTCGAGGATCTAAAAGATCTCTGTCCCGGCAGGCAACGCAGCTGCAAGTGCCCCAAAGCATGGGCTTACTGTGATCTTAAAGCCACTGGATTGAAAAAAAATTATTACTCGCTTTAATCCACTGTTGCTGACAGAAATCCTGGAAGGCAAAGCACCGGATGGGGTGCTGCAGCTGCGACGAAATTACAGGCTCAATCTCATGGCTATAGACACGAGGAATGCCGACGCTACTGAACGCCTCCTGCAAATAACAGCGATCGGGGACATTCCCGTGCGTGCCTATGAACCTCGCCCAGCAAGCTGCGCTGTTGGAGTGATCAGAGGAGTACCTCAGGGCATCACTGACATTGAAATACTTGAGAGCGTGAGGCAGAGTCAGAAGTCATACAAATTATCTTCACCACTGACACGAGACCTGAATATGTCATCCTGGGATACAGTCGACACCAGGTGTACGACTACGAAGACAAGCTGGTGCAGTGTACGCGATGTCAGCGTTTCGGTCATATCGCTGGAACGTGCAAGCGTAAATTGCGCTGCCCACGCTGTGGAGAGGAGCATGAGCTGAAGGCCTGTACTTCAACTGAGAAGCGCTGTCCAAACTGTGGCAGGACTCATGAGGCTGACTTCAACTTTTGTCCGACGTTTCGACAAGAGCGAAGCATTTATAAGTACAAGAGCCAAAACAAAGTGGACTACAAGGCAGCGACGGCGGCGGTCTCATCGAAGAAACGTTCTACGCGTCGCGACACCACCAGAACCACAGAAGAGAGGCGAAGTCAGAACACCGATTTTGACTTCTCCGAGTTCCCGCCGCTACTACCTCAGACGCCTGATCGCGTTCCGCAAGTTTCAATCCCTCCCACCGCTCCTACTGCCGCACGGCAGCACGCCTGGACACGTGCCAGCCAAGATCGCATGAGCCGGCAGAGCGCGCAACCATCTACAAATTCTGGCTCAGCAATACTCTTCCTCATTGACGCCGTACGGTCAGTTCTAGCACCTTTCACGTCTCCTGTGACTCGTGCTGTCCTTACTCTACTTGACACCATTACCCCCTTCCTTCGAAACTGGCTGTAACTTCTATTAGGAGTGCTATGAGGGTGCCGATGCAAACTCTTCAGAATCAGGCAACAGTGTTTCAGTGGAATGCCTGCAGAATATCAGCTCGGTTGTCTGACTTTAGGCAACTCATCAATAAGCACAGGTTCCCAGTCGTCGCCATTTCAGAATCCAGACTGCATCAAGATGTCCGCCTTTCGGGATACTCTCTGCATCGGTCTTTGAAGAGCTCAAAAAACAGCAGAGTGCTCCCTGCAATTCGTAATGACTTAACTTTTCTAGTGCATAATGTTGAGCAACATGACTCGAATGAGTATGTCGCTGCAACGGGGAAGCACAATCAGGTGGCTTTCGCTGTAATCACAGGATACATTGCACCTGAGGCAAAGTTCAGCGTTAAGCGCCTGCAGGCCCTCTTGGACACTACACCGCCGCCGCACTTTCTTACGGGGGACCTCAACGCGCACCATCCAGCTTGGGGCAGTGTTAAGACGAAACCAAGGGGAAACCGTCTGCTCGATGTGGCCAGCCAAGCAGGACTATCAGTGCTCAACAGTGGGTGTCGCACGTTCTTTCGGGGCAGGGCTTCAAGCGTGTTGGATGTGACTATAGTGTCCACTTCTCTGCTGACTGTCGCATCCTGGTACCCAGACCATGAAAACTTCGGCAGCGACCATATTCCAACGTACACCATGATTGATGGAGTTCGCGGCGGTACCATCAAGCGGCCACTGTCGACTGTAAACTGGTCGACTTTCCGAGACATGCTGGTGGATAATGCTGCTGCATTGTCTACGAGCGAAGAGCTGGCGGAATCTATTGCCAGAGCCCAGTCACAGTTAACACGGCGGAGCTTGGCGCCAACGGAGTGGGCACCAGTGGACGGAGAGTATGAACGCCTTCGCGCGATTTGCAGGACAGCAGAGCGCCGTGCGAGGAAAACGCTGTCACCAGACGACATTCGAGCTTCACGACATGCCCAGAAGCGCATTCAGAAGCACCTGAATAAGCTTGCAAGACAACGTTAAAAAGAGTTTTGTTCCAAGCTTGATCCCCGCAAACCATAACTCGCATTTGGCAAGTTTTCCGCAGCCTGAGAGCAACACCGAGTCAAGCTCATCCGTTCTCATCAATAGCTCTCCAGCGTGGCGTCAGTGAACTGGACGTAGCTGAGGAATTTTGCGCCAAGGTTACAGCTCCCCGGAGCTCTGCAATGATTTCAGAAGTCCTGACCGATTGGCACTCCAGACGAATGCTAAGCTCACGGATGAATTATTCACTATGCACGAGCTTATCTCAGCGTTAGCGTCCGTTAACCTGCTTTCTTCGCCATGCGCCGATGGCGTTACATACTCAGCTTTGCGACATCTCGGCGGTAACGCCCTCCGGCAACTGCTTACCTTCAACAACAAGTCGTGGGAGACGGGCCGCGTGGAAGCAAGCTGGAAACTTCGTCGCCTAGTTAGGGTCCTTAAACCAGGAAAACCGCCAACCGACATCAACTCTTACCGGCCTATTACTTTACTAAGCTGCATAGGGAAGGTAATGGAGGAAATGGTGCTGCAGCCACTCGTCTGGGATCTTGAGGACAGAGAAGTGGATCCCCCAGAGATGTCAGGGTTCAGAGAAGGAAGAAGCAGCGTTGACAACATCATTGCGTTTGTGAGGGACATTCATCGGCAAAAGGCCGCGAAAAAGATCACAGTAGCTCTCTTCCTAGACATTAAGGCGGCTTTCGATATCGTTTCTCATGAAGCTGTTCGAAGGGGAATGGTGTTTGTAGGGCTACGAGGTCTGATGCACACTTGGCTCTGTAACTACTTGCATAGGCGGTACGTCTGTATGACCACCAAGGAAGGCGACACAAGGCGGCATGAGATTACACAAGGCGTCCCTCAAGGCGGAGTCCTAAGCCCTGTGCTGTTTAGCATTTGTCTCATCCGGATCACGAATGTGCTACCACAAGGTGTCAACACGTCTCTCTATGCTGATGACATCTGTATCTGGTCTTCTGGCAAAAACAGGAGAAGTATACGATCAAAACTGCAGAAAGCTCTTCTTGCAATTCAAAAGTACCTTAGCACCTGCGGCTTGCTAATTTCACCCGAAAAGTGGGCCACAGTCGCCTTTACGAGGCGGGATTCATCACGCTATCCTCTGGTCATAAATGCAACATAAATACCGTACGTTCACAACCATAAATTTCTCGGAGTTACAATAGATCGCTCACTATCTTGGGCACCCTATATTCGTATCCTTAGAGACCACTTGCACTCATTTGTGCCCATTTTCCGGATGCTGACCGGAAAAAGATGGGGCTGCTCAGTACCTTCGCTAGTACGACTTTATAAGGCACTATTCCTTGGCCTTCTGCGGTACAGCCTCCCAGCGCTGATTGGTTTGTCTAAGACAAACTTCAAAGTGATAGAGTGTGCACAGGCTCAAGTTCTGCGCATCTGCCTGGGCCTTCCGAGGTGCACATCCACGAATGGAACTCTCTGCGAAGCAAGGTGTAGTTCCGCCCAGACACTCCAAGTCCAAGAGTTCTTTCGCACCAGCCTCCGTCACGTAACCCGGTGTGGTGACCATCCCCTAGCACAGGTGTCTTCACCGCATGTACGGAGCCTCCTACCGGCCAACTTCGAACGCCCAAGCAAGCCTGCCTTTCCGCCATCGAAAGCTGCACCATGGAATATAGTCCTCACCTAACCGGGTATAGGCAAGAAATCATCTCTGCCTGAGCCAGCCTTGCAATACTACACTCTGGAGCATATCAGTTCGCGTTATCTTGGCCACGTTCAGGTATATACAGACGGCTCCGTTAAGTCTGACTCGTCAGCCATTGGAGTTTGGATTCCGTCGGTGGGACTAACTGTGAAAGAGAAACTAAGTAACAAGGCGTCGTCCACCTTCATTGAGTTAACTGCTATTAGGGCGGCACTCCTTCACATCACCAATAGTCCCGCTCGACAATGGGTGATTTTTACCGACTCGCGGCCTCCCTTGAAAGCACTGATGTAGCCATCCCACCACTGCGGCCAACTTGTGCGTGAGCTAAACCAATTGCACACACTAAGGCTACGAGACGGGCGCCGCATCTCGCTTCAATGGCTTCCAGCTCATTCCGGCATCCAGGGGAACGTCATCTCTGACGCAGCAGAAAAAGAGGCGCACAATCTGCCTGTGTCCGTCCGTGAATGCGCTTGGATGGATACTGCAGTTATAAGATTGGCAGAACCCTCTTAAGATACCCTTGCCTCTGCACGCGATTGACCCTCAGTGCAATTTCCAGTTCCCGCGAGGTGTGCAAAAGAAAACTGAGGGTGTCCTTCACCGACTACGCCTGAACGTTGGCTTCACTGGCAGTTTTCTTTTTAAGATAGGCGGGGCGGACTCGTCATTGTTCTCTGTGTGCTCTGTGAAAGACGACATAAAGCATGTCTTGTGTTACTGCCCGCAGCATACAACTCAACGTGAAACAGCTAAAAAAACTCTAGTGCAACTGCTACGAGTACACTCTTTAGATCTGCGTCACTTTCTTGGTCCATAACAAAATCACGATGACGCGGTGCAAAGGACAAAGGCTCTCTTAACTTTTCTGTCGGACATGTGACTAACCGATGTTCTTTAAACTTCGGATCCTCAGATTTTTTCTCCTAGTGCTGTAAATTTTTTCTACGTTCCGAAGTGATTTTATTTTCTTCTCCCTCTTATTTATTGTCGGTGCGCACTTTTTCCTCTTTTTTTTTTACCTTACTATGTCCACCCCCCATCTGAAGTAGCAAGCCCCGCCGTTTGTGGGGCTAACCTCTTCAGTATGCATTAAAGATTTCGCTCTCTCTCTCTGGTTTATACCTTATTCGAAGTTTTCTTTTCTTATATATATATATATATATATATATATATATATATATATATATCGTCACCACGGAAAGCACAGCTTTTATTACGACGTTTCGGTTGGGTTCCTGCCTTTATCAAGTGGAGAACAAAGGTCAAATTAAGGGCATATAAAGACTCGCTGGTAGCGCTGTGAGCACGTGCACGCGTGATTTCAAAAAGGTAGCAAGAAAAAAGTACATCAAGAAAGAAGGGGAAAGTAACGAAACTTAGTGCATGATTGGGCGCGCAGGTAATTCATCTCAATATGCAACACGGCGAAAAACAAAAGCGTGGCACTCAGGAAGAGTGTTTCTTTCACGCAACGCCCACCCACGCACATCTACTATTACAAAAAGGTACACAAATAAAGGAGGGGTTCGGTGCGTCTCACTCCAAAGGAGCGAAAACAACCTGCCACAGAAGGCGGATGCATGGAATCGGCAATGAGTCATATAAACGTTGCCGAACTCAAAAAGCATGGTGGAAGAAACAGGCCGGTACGTTATAAGGACACCGCCGTTCGTCCTTTCCAGGTTTAAATGGCTGGCGCCGCATCTTTTCAAAGTGGTACGAGTTGTGCCGCGCCTCCGCCAGATGGCGCCACGGGTCCCGCGACCGAGAGAAGACGCAGTGAAACATCCCCCTCGCGAGGGGCACGATCAAATGCAGAGTATTTCCCGGGGCGCACGACGTTAAGTAGTTTGCGTTACGTTAATGTTGTTGCACTTGTGGCAACTGCTGACGAGAGACCGCTCGTCAGCAGTAATTTGAATGAGTCAACGATATAAGGCGCGTTCGTAGTGTCCCATTCTGTGTCGGTTTGTGGCGCAGTGGGTAGAGCACCATGTACATTGCGTTCCGCCCGCATGGTGGAGGGATCGAAACCGGGCGCCGGATAGTACTTTTTTATATAGTAGAGAGGGTGCGGACTACGGACGTCAATGCGGGTGACATCGTGAGTTACTGAAATGCTCTGCATTTAAAAGCTAGCTATGTCTCAAAAAGAAGACAACAATAATGTTCAACAGCCCACTCGTGCGTAGAGGCTAGGGGCGCGTCCTCAAAGCAAAATGCCGCCGCTGCCCAAAGAGACCAGATAATAGTCACAAATGTCTTGTCTGCCGCCCACGTTGCGGCCACAAAGTGAACAATGACGACCCCTCGATGCCCGACGCCACCGAGGGAGGGGTGCAGAAGCCACCCAAGAAGAGAAGAGAACAGGTTTGGTAAGTGCCTTGAGAAATGACATACAAGACAGGAACTAAAGAAAGCGACAGATAGCGCACCGAAAAAAAAGCCGTTGAACAAGCCTCCGGTTCAGGTATAACGAATTTGTTGCTTACATTTCATATTCGCGCAAGTACCAAATGCTTGAACGTTATGGAAAACACGAAAATGTGACGAACGTACGGGAACCAATTTTCAATGATCTAGGAAGAAAATGACGCTGCGTAGCCGCTCATCAATGACAGTATGAATTCGCACGAAGCGTAATTTAAACAAACTGACTGACTAAAGAATAAGCCGACAGACGAAAGATTCAAAGAAGGCACGCCTAGAAAACGCAGGAGACGGGGAACTATATTTCGGATCAAAACTATCTTACAAAGTGACATTTGGAGCGTAAAGTCAATGAAGCATATGAAAAAAATAACTTGTTGTCAACGCCAAACCGAATAGTGCTTTCAAAGTGAGATAATGTGATACGGTGATATTTTGTGCATAAGAACCATTAGAGCTTACGGAAAAGTAACCTTTTGACAACAATTAACCCTCCAGGGCTTGAGAAGTGGTCAAATGTGATACGAGCTGACGCAGTATCTAGGCATGAAGGCACGATGGCCTCCCCGGAGACTCATTGATACCCATTGTGAGAGTGCTATATTATGGATCAGATATGATTCGCAGGCTTCCGTGTCGTAATCGGTTTAAATCATGATTGGAGCACAGTGGCTGTAAATTGGTCGAAGGAGTGTGTGACAGAGTTGATGTGTATAGAAAGGGGGAGATGGGGTTTTGTTTTTGGATCGGATCTGTGAATATTGTTGCGAGTTCAAAAGAATTTTGTGTCTGTCCAATATATTGTGCACCAAAAGCCGCACATTTTAAGAGGTAAGCTGTATTGCCAGTGTCACAATTAAGTTGCCCCTGATCTGCATGAAGAAGTCAGATTCCCTGCTGTGAGTGCCTGTTGTTGGTCTCATCATCAGGCGCAGTTTTCAGGTGCCCAAATTATGACAACCTGTTCATGGGCAATTTTGACACAGTTCCTGGAGAATCTCTTTAAAACCAGTGTTTTATAGGCGGTACATCAACGACATTTCCTCGGTTTGGTTCTCATGGTGAGGAAACCATGAATAAATTCATATCAGATTTTAACATTATTCTCGCATGAGTACTCAACTTCTACAATAAATTTTCATGACATACGGATAAAAACTCATGGACACAGACTGGCCACTTCGGTGTACAGAACACCCACCGACCGACATGCATACTTGAATTTTCACAGCAGCCATCTGAGACACTGCAAAATGGCCATTCCCTACAGCCAAGCCCTGTGCTTCCGCAGGATCTCCTCTGACCAAACTGACTTCGCTTCAAATTGTGATCAGCTCCGCACTGACCTCACCCGACAAAAATACCCACTACCACTCACTATAACTCATTAAACATTCAATCAGGAATGCTTCAGAATCTTAGGCATGCTTCTACAAGCGGATCGCTCCAATACCAAACTGCTCGACCGACTTAGGCATACCACGGAGCAAGTCTCCCACATGATCGGCAGGGTCAGCACAAAAACGAGAGGTATGCGAGAGTCGGATGTGCTAAGGCTATTGGAAGTCTTTGTCATCTCTAGGATTACTTACGCCATCGCCTACGCTGTGCTCTCGAAGGCTGAAAGGACAAGGTAGAGACTATCATACGCAAGGCATACAAGCTTGCGTTGGGACAAGCTGTCAGCACCTCGACACAGAAACTACTACACTTGGGAGTTTGCAATACCTTGGATGAACTCCTCGAAGCTCATCACATGAACCAATTATTACGTCTGAGTTCCACCTCCACAGGCAGAACAATTCCGAACCAGCTGTGCCCGCGCTCACCGATTCAACACTCACAGGCCGATGCGACTCAGCTTCCGCATGAGATTCGCCAATTTATTGATGTGGCCCCACTACCCCGGAACATGCACCAAACACACCACCAGTATCGCAGAGATGCCAGAGCGAAAGCAATCTTCGAACGGTACGGCCAAAACTCCACCACAGTATACACGGACGCAGCATCCTATCCCGGGAGGAGAGCTATTACCGCTGTTATGACTGCAGCTCAAGCCCTCCTCACAAGTGCATCGATTCCTACCACCCATGCACTACAGGCAGAGGAAGTGGCCATAGCCCTACTAATTGCGCAAACCCCTGCAGAGATCATAATTACGGACTGCGAACAAGCACGCAGAACATTCTCGAGTGGCTTCCTCTCACCCTGCTCCACACAAATTCTACTGCAGCATCCTCCACAACATCGTGTAAGGAATATTTGGGCTCCCGCCCATGCCGACGTCCCCGGCAACGAAGCTGCCCACCAGCATGCCCGAGATTTGACACACCGGTCTAGTCAGGAGTGCCGCGAGCACTGGCGTGTCTGTCCCCTTTTGTCAGACACAGAAATCACGCAGCACTACCGCCTGCAGCGAACAATGTACCCTCCTTCACACAAAAACCTCACAATAGAGCAAGAACACCACCTTCAATGCATCCAAACCAACACCTTTCGCCACCCAACTAGAGCCCACATTCTGTACCCCACCCTCTACTCCTCGGAATGCCGCTTCTGTGAGGCTTCGGGCACGCTTTACCACATTGTGTGCGGCTGCGAGAAGAACCCCAACCTACCCCCTGCCCTCCCCCTCCCCTGACCACTGGGAGAAAGCACTGTACAGCTCGGACCCTGATGACCAGCTTTGGCTGGTGAAGAGGGCTCAAGAAGCCGGACGTTCTCAATGGGTCCTGGAATAAGGGCTCTTCCACAAGGCTACCTGCTTTATAGAGACGTTTATTAACCATGCTGCTCCTCAAAACAGGAGCATTCTAGACCTATTAGTGGCACTTAAACCTGCATTTCGAGTACACAAACTAATCTGATTTTGACATACTCGGCATCTGGCCAAGGTCAATTAAATTTTAAGGAGACACCACAACATCTTGCTTCAGAGTGAACGAATGAAGCGCGTCATCTGAGACCCATCACGCGTTGTGTATTCCTGGGAAGAAACATCAAAGTCATTAGTTTCACAGGGTCAGGAATCTGAATCAGGGAATCTGTTTTCTCCATGCAGATCTGGGGCAACTTAATTGTAACACTGCAAATATAGTTGACGCCGTACAATGTGCGAATTGTGGTGCGCAATATATTGGACAGACTGAACATGTTTTTAGAACTCGCATCAATATTCACAGATCCGATGCAAAAACAAAACCTTATCTCCCCCTTTCAAAACACATCAACGCTCAGACACACTTGTAGGACGAACTTGCCGCCATGGTGCTCCAATCGGGATTTAAAAGCCAATACGGCAGCAAAGACTGCAAATCATGTTTTATCCACCGACATAGCACTGTCGCTAGGGGTATCAATCATTCTCGGGGAAGGCTGTCGGGCCTTCAAGCCTAGACATTGCAGCAGCACTTATCACATTTGACCACTTCTAAACCCCTGGATGGTTCATTGTTGTCAACAGGTTACTTTTCCATATGCTTTAAACCTTCTTATGCACGAAATGTTGCTGTATGACATCATTCCAGTTTGCAAGCACCACTAGGTTTACTCTTGTCAAAAAGTTTTTTTTTTCCGTATGCTTTATTGACTTCATACTCGAAATGTCACTTTGCAAGATAGTTTTGTTCACAAATACGGATCCCAATGTCCTGCGTTTTGTACGCGCGCATTAGTTTGTTCTTTCGTCTGTCCATTTGATCTTCCGTTAGTCACTTTCCTTAAATTAGGCTGTCTGCGAATTCATGCTACCATTGATAACCGGCTACGCAGTGTCATTTGTTTTTAGATCACTGAAAAGTTCTCCCCGTACGTGCGTCACATTTTCGTTTTCACTATTACATTATGTGCAAGCCCATGGTACTTGCATGAAAGCAGTATTCGGTTTCGTGTTGTAAACACGTTATTGTGACCGCATGCTTGATTGCTTTTATGCTCGAAATGTCACTTTGCAAGAGAGTTGTGTTCCCAAATAAGGTTCCCATGTCCTGCATTTTGTAAGTGCGCATTCTTTGCTTGTTCTTTCGTTTATCAGTTTGTTTAAATTATGCTGTGTGTGAATTCATACTGCCATTGAGGATTTGCTGCGAGTGTCGTTTCTTTCCTAGATCACTGGAAATTTGTTCCGGCACGAGAGTCACATTTTTGTTTTCTTTTTTCCACAATGTGAAAGCCTTTGGTACTTGCCCGAATATGAAATGTAAGCTACAACTTCGTTATATCGCAGCCTGGGGCTTAATCAACTGCTTTTTTTTCGGTGCGCTATGTGTTTCTTTGTTTATTTGTTGTCTTGTATGGCAATTGTCGAGGCAGTCGTCTAACATTTGCTAACACCTAACGTCTAACATCTCGTCTCATCGGGAAGCGGCGGCATTTTGCTTTGAGGACGCGGCCCCTAGCCTCTCTGCACGCGTGGGCTGTTGAACTTTATTGCTGCCTTCTGTCTGAGACATAGCTAGCTTTTTGAGTTCGGCAGCGTCTATATGAATAACTGCCAATTTCGCGCTTCCGAATTTTCCGGCAGGTTGTGTTCACTCCTTTGGAGTGAGATGCACCAAACCCCTTCTTTATTTGTGTACTTTTTTTAATATGTCTGTGCGTGGGTGGGCGTTGGCTGAAGAAAAAACACTTCCTGGGTGTCTCGCTTTTGCTATTAGCTGCGTTGCACATTCAGAATTATTACCTGCGCCCCCAATCCTGCACTACGTTTATTTACTTTCGCCATGTTTCTTGCTGTACTTTTTGTACCTTTTTAAAATCACGTGTCCCCGTGCTCGCAGCGCTCCCTAGTAGCCTTCATATGCCATGTATTTGACCCTTGTTCTCCACTTGAAAAAGGCTGGACCCCAGCCGAAAGGTTGTAATATATGTTATTTTTTCGTGGGGATTTTAATTTAATACACTATTCAGCCGTTAAGCCTTGTACTGCATATTAATATATTGTAAAGAGGTAACACGGGCTGCATTATTGGGAACTGCGGACAAGCCCTTGTAATGGCTATGTGCCAGCAGACATCGCCATGTTGCTGGCAGACAACCAGCCCCACGTGTGAACGAAGAATAAGCGCGGTTACCACGCCTTTGGGTATGATCGTTTGTCAGCTCTCTCTCTCTCTCTCTCTCTCTCTCTCTCTCTCTCTGCGGTTCTGGACGTCTTTGACCATCTGTGGCTACCAGCAAATAAACCGCCTTTTATTTTGGTGGAGGTTGCGGTTCTCCAGCTACACCCGTCTCGGTTCCTGAAGCAATCACCTGAAGGCTCAAGGATCGCGTCGGTCCGCGTAGGTCGGCGTCCCTGACCAAGCCTTGAAACTACGCAGCGGCACCATACCGACGACCACGCCTGGCAGTAGCGACACGCCCAGTGTTCCTCGGAGCCCATCTGCGCTGGTGCTCTCTGTGAACGCAAACCTGCCAATTTCACCGGCAACGAAGAGCAAGACGTTGAGGACTGGTTGGCGTCCTTTGAACGCGTGAGTACTTATAACCGATGGGACGACGCCATGAAACTCAATAACGTCAGCTTTTCTTTGACCGGTCTCACCAAAGTGTGGTTCAACAACCACGGAGCCGGCATACCGCCTGACCGGCCTTCAAGACGGAATTAATTGCAGTTTTTGGCCGTCCCGCTTTGCGTCGCCAAAATACGCTCCGAAAAATGCTTGCACGGCCACGCCCAGCAGATAGGCGAGACGTTCACGAGCTACATCGAGGATGATTTTGACCACCTATGCAATCGTGTGAACCCATCTATGATGGAGTCTGAGAAAATCAAGCAGGTCATAAAAGACATCGACAACGGTGCCTTCCACATGCTCTCGGCTGACACAACCGTGCTTTTTACGCCGTTCGACCTCTTCATCCGACGGAGACGTCTTACGCTGCCGTCCGCTCTCTTAACGACCCATGCAGGTATGTGCCGCATGCTTGTTATTGACTGGTCCTCGGATGAAATTTCGCTGCTACAGTGTGAGACTATCGGCTGGATTGAGCCTGTCCAGCCGAGTGTAGCCATCGATGTGCCCGACGATACTCCAATTATGGCTCATGTCGCAGAATTGAGTGCTACATCTGAAGCAGAGGTTTTGCCATCCGACGTTTTCAATCAGGCTGTCAATGGAGATCTCACGCCCAGACAACGCGATAAACTGCTGGCACTAGTCCATCGGTTTCGCTTGTCTTTTGACTGCTTGAAAGCTCCGCTAAGTCGAACATCTACAGTCGAACAAACGATATACACTGGCTCGCACCCGCCTCTACGACAAAAACCTTATCGCGTTTCCCACGAAGAACGACGTACTATTGATGAAAACGTAGACGACATGCTTGAGCGAGGGGTCATTAGGCCCTCCAGCAGTCCCTGGGCGTCTCCCGTAGTCCTTGTGGTCAAAGAAAGACGGTTCGATACGCTTTTTCCTCGAATATATGGGCCTCAATAAGATAACCAGAAAAGATATCTACTGTCTCCAGCGTATTGAAGACGCCCTGGACTGTTTACATGGTGCGAATATTTCTAGTCACTCGACTTGCGTTCGGGGTACTGGCAGGTACCTATGGCAGCGGCTGATCGCGCAAAGACGGCTTTCATACCACATGACGGCCTCTATGAGTTCAATGTCGTGCCGTTCGGCCTTTGTAATGCGCCTGCCACTTTCGAGCGCATAATGGACAGCATTTTCCGCAACCTAAATTGGAAACCATGTCTGTGCTACCTTGACGACATTGTCGTTTTTTTCTCTGGATTTTGAGACACATTTATGCCATCTGGAACAAGTTTTGATTTGTCTTGCCGACGCAAAGCAGCAGCTCAACCTCAATAAATGCCGCTTCGCCACTCGGAAGGTCACTATTTTCCGGCTCGTCGTTTCGAAACATGGAGCTCTACCCTACACGTCTAAGCCTAAGGCAGTTGCGGTGTTCCTGAAGCGGACATCTATGAAGGCCATAAGGAGCTTCCTCGGACTCTGTTCTTACAAAGCAAATCTTAGAAACGCCATGTCTTGCAAATCTTGTGGATGCAAACCTCAGTTTGAAATGTACGAGGGGATAGGAAGAAGCGGTAATCAAACTACTCGAGAAATTATTGAAGCGCGTGAAATTTTAAGGCATGGTTGCAAATGTGTAAGCCAGGCGTGTATTGCGTTGTCTAAAAAACAGATAGATTTCATTTCGAACACTTGCTGCACTTTGGGCATGACGTGATGTGTTGTTTGTATAGATTGTGCCAAGTGCATTGAATGCGTGCTGATATGGTGTTGTAATACTAGATATTAGAATTTTTTGTAGTCAGGTTAACATGAAGAAGGTGTATAAAAGGTGCAAGGTTCATCGTATTAAATATAGTTGGAAGTCAGCGCTCGTCCAGTGGTCTTTCTGTGTCAGTGTTTTATTTCGCGCTGTAGCATCTTTTACAATAAACTACTACCTCGCCAAACAGTACACTCTTTTCTTACTACAGGTGCTTCGTCCGCGACTTTGCAACCACCGTTGCACGATGGACGCAGCTTCTCTCTAGTACCTCTAAAGACCTCACTACGTGGTCCCCTGCTTGTGAAAACGCGTTCGTGACGTTGCGGAAGCTTCTTACGTCGCCACCTATCCTGCGGCGTTTTGACCTGCGGCATTTTGACACTGAGGTCCATACTGATGCCGGCGCCGTTGGTCTTGGGTCTGTGCTTGCTTAGCGAAAATCGGGCGTCATCGAGTACGTTGTCGCCGACGCCAGCCGAGCCCTTACCAAGGCTGAGTAAACTAGTCCGTCACGGAAGAAGAGTGTTTGGCCATAGATTGGACACTAGATAAGTTCCTACCCTACTTGTACGGCCGCCCGTTCGACGTCGTCACCGACCACCATGCACTATACCAGTTGTCCACACTAAAAGATCCGTCTGGACGGCTAGCTCGCAAGCCTTTAGGGCTACAAGAGTACAACATACGTTTGATATAGCGGCCTGGTAGCAAACATTCCGATGCTGATGCCGTATCCCGTTCTCCAGTGTCACCAGAGACTGCCTGCATCGTGCCTGAAGACTCTGTTGTGTCCCCTCTCTCTTTCACTGGCATACCCTCTGACCAACGCAATGACCCATGGATTGCTTCACTCATCTCCTTGCTCTCTGACGCTTCCCGCACTGAACGACCTCGGGCCCTGCAGAGACAAGATATGTCAGTCATGCTTCGTGAAAGGTTGCTCTACCGGCGGAATTACTTCAAGGAAGGGCGAAAGTGACTGCTCGTAATTCCCCAGCAGCTTCGCAACGACATTCGCGCTTCGCTTCATGCCGATCCAACATGTGCCCACTGTGGCTTGTTAAAAACGTGCCACCGGGTTTGTCTCTGCTATTACTGGCACGGCATGTACACCTTTGTGTGGAGGTACGTTATGTCATGCACTACCAGCCAGCTCGGTCTCCGCCTTCCAGCTTGGTGGGTCCACTGCAGCCGCTTCATTGGCCAGAGAAATAATTCGACCGTGTTGATATAGACCTGTATGGACGTTTGCCCAACGCAGTCTCCGGGCACCGATGGGTTATCGTCTCCGTCGATCAGCTGACGTGCTATGCCGAAACTGCTGATCTGCCTGCCGCCACAGCACGAGACGTCGCCTCTTTCATCATAAGGAGCTTCATTCTGCGGCATGGAGTGCCTCATGAGCTCCTCAGCGATAGGGGACGTGTGTTTATTTCAGATTTTAATCGCGCCCTCCTAGCTAAGCGCCGTGTTGTCCATCGCACAAGTACAGCGTACCATCGGCAGACAAGCGGTCTCACTGAGCGCTTCAAACGCACCCTCGGCGACATGCTTTCGGTGCACATCTCAGCGGATCACGACGACCGGCACCTTGTGCTGCCCTACGTGAATTATCCGCACAATACAGCCATTGAGGCCACAACAAGTTTATTGCCCTTTTTCCTACTGTATTGTCGCGAGCCGTCATGCACCATTGGTACGGTTCTCCCCTACCGACCGGATCGGTCCGAGTGCTCGCCAGATTCTGAAGCTGTCAAGTAGGCGGAAGAATGCCGCCAGCTCGCAAGGTCCTTTACCCCGCACGGGGCACCTTGAGCAATCTTGGTGACGGTACTGGCGATACCGCGGACCCCGAGCCCCCAAACATAGGCTGGATCCAACCGTGGCGATGTGCTTATAGGTGGAGGGTTAGAAACCACGAACGGTGGCCGCCGGAGCCCAGGTCAAGCTCCGGCGGATGGGCTCCCTGTCTGTTCACCAGTCAGAGAGCTCTGGGACCTCTTTGGCTACCAGGGTAAGGTCAAAGAAGAAAGTACCCCCGTCTCCCTGCTTTTATACTATGCTATATGGCATTTTCAAACCCCCCCCCCCCAAACGTGATCGGCCCTTGAAAAGGGGCCGCACCGAAGTATCTTTTCCTTCATTGCCATCTTTGACATTTCCTGAACCAGATCATTACTCTCGATTTCTTGTCATGGAGTCCCTCAAACCAACCCACCCTCTTGCATCTCAGTCAGTCTTCTTGATCGCAAAATATCTTGAAGCCATAATAGGAAAATCATATAAGTGCAAAAAACAAAGGTCTGGTGAACTACTAATCGAGGTAAATGACAAGCAGCAGTCCACGAAGCTTCTAGCTCAGACTAGACTGGCTGATCTAGACATCAGGGTCACACCCCATCGGAGCCTCAACAGCTCGCAAGGTGTGATATCCGAGACGGATCTCTTGAACGAAACGGATGCGGATCTCCTTGCCGGCTCGAAGGATCAGGGCGTCACTGCCGTGAGACCCATCACTATCCGCAGAGACGACATGGAGATTCCCACCAAACACATTATCTTGACTTTCGACCGCGCAGTTCTTCCACAATACATAAATGCAGGTTTTATCCGTTGCTCCATCCGTCCCTACATCCCGAACCCCCGGCGCTGTTTTAAGTGCCAGCGGTTCGAGCACGGTACAAACTCTTGCCGTGGCTGAACGACGTGTGCGAAATGCGCGTCGCATGACCACCCGAGCGACAACTGTCCATCTGACACCCTCTCTTGTGTAAACTGCGGGGGGGCGCATGCAGCCTACTCCCGCAAGTGCGAAAAATATCAAACTGAAAAAAAGATAACCAACATCAAGGTAACTGAGAACATCACCTTCCCAGAGGCGCAAAAGAGGTTCGCCTCTTTCCCCCTGGGGAGGTACGCCGACGCAGCTCGCCGGGGGGCGGAGCGGCGTCTGGTTTCCACAGGGACCCAGTTCAGCGAGTCTGACCTGGTCCCTCCCGCGCCCCCCCCCCTGGGTTGCCTCAGGCAGCCCAACCCGCCACCACGCCGCTAGCTGAGGCAGCAGCGGTTGTGGTGCCAACCTCTTCCGTCGGGACCGGTGCCGCTCCCGCCTCTGTCTCCCCGTCCTCCAGTGCGTTGGAGGGTACCGAGGTGATAAACACCACGGGCCCCGCACCGGTTCCCATCGCCACCGCACCGCCCGTGCCACCTCTGGCGCCCAGGACGCCCTCAGCGGTGGCGCCTCAAATGAAGGGCTCCCGAGGGGGGGCCAAGTACGGGGGGGCCGGTCCGTCGGGCACCCCTCGGACATCCGACGACGAGATGGATGTCGGGCTGTTCCTGCCTCCAACGCTGCGCAAGGAACGCGTCCCGACGCCAAAGCCTCCCGACAAGCCAAAAAAGGCGAGAGTCACAGCCCCGAAAGACGACACATAAACACACACACACTCCAGTAGCTCTCGCACTAAATAATTGGAAGAGAAAACATAATTCAATGGAACTGTAGAGGCCTCCTTAAAAATCCTGACGATGTATACGAAATACTGCATGCTAATCAGCCAAGTGTAATGTGTGTTCAGGAAACACATTTGAATTCCAAGCACACAAATTTCTTGAATAGTTACATGGTCTTCAGAAAGAACAGGGATGGCTGCACACACTCTTCTGGCGGTGTGGCCATAATTGCCCGGAAATCCTTAGCCTGCCACCCTGTCACTCTGAACACTGTCCTCGAGGCTGTAGCAATTCGAACAATATTATTTAATAGGTTGATAATGGTATGCTCCATATACATTCCTCCTGATGTTACACTTTCGAGCTCTGACTTCGAGGCGTTGGTTAACAGGCAATGTTAATGCTCACAATTCTCTATGGGGCTCTTCTCGTACGGATGCCCGGGGTCGCCTGATAGAGAGGTTTCTTACATCCTCTGGAGCATGCCTTTTCAACAATAAACAGCCTACATACCATAACATAGGACACTACACATACTCATGTCTTGACTTGGCGATTGGCTCCGCAGTTCTCTTTCCTCTTCTCGAGTGGGATGTGGGCACTGACCCATACTGTAGTGACCAGTTCCCCACCTCACTCACATACATAGGTAAAGGCCCATGTAGTCCATCGTCCCATAATAGGTTCAATGAAGCACGAACTAACTGGAATACATTTACAGAGACATCCAAACTACACCACACATCCACAGGACACCTACACGTCGAAGAAGCTACCCAACTCCTCACGGCGCATATCCTCGACGCCGCCGAGAAGTCCATTCCCCACGCCTGTGGTGCCCCGCGCAACCAGCGGAGGCCGTGGTGGAATGAGGACTGTAGGCGGGCGCGAGAGGCCCAGAACAAGGCGTGGGGTATGCTTCGTTGGTACCCCACGTCGGGAAACCTCCTCTTGCTCAAACGGGCCAAGGCGTTAGGAAAACATGTGCGCCGTGAGGCAAAACGAGAGAGTTGGCGTACATTCATAACATCAATAAACTCCTACACAGACACAAGGAAAGTATGGACACGAATATGCAAACTCAAGGGACAACAAACACACAGCCTGCCTCTGGTCAGAACTACAGGGGACACACTCGAAGACCAGGCTGACACACTCGCACAACACTTCCAACACGTGTCCAGTTCCGCACACTACACAAACACTTTCATGAAACACAAACAAACGGCCGAAAAGAAGCCTATACTAGATAACAATAGGTCAACATCTTCGTATAACTCAGAGTTTTCACTGCATGAGCTGAGGGCTGCTTTGAGCACGTGTAAACCCTCAGCTCCAGGCCCAGACAACATCACATACACAATGATACAACACCTGCACGCAGACACTCTTCTAACACTCTTACACCTATATAACAAGATATGGCTTTCGGGGCACATTCCAAAGTCCTGGAAGGAGGCTATAGTTGTAGCTTATAGTTGTAGCTTTCCTGAAAGAGGGGAAGGACCCGTCGTCCCCCTTAAGCTACCGTCCTATAGCCCTGACGAGCTGCCTGTGCAAGCTCTTCGAGAAGATGGTAAATCGCAGGCTCGTGTACTTCCTCGAGTACAACGGTCTTCTCGAGGGCTGCCAGGCAGGCTTTAGGGTGGGGCGATCGACGAACGATCAACTGGTAGCTCTTGACTCGTATATCAAGGATGCCTTCGCGCATAAGCAGTATTGTTTGACAGTCTTTTTCGACCTTGAAAAGGCATACGACACCGCTTGGCGTTATGGGATCCTTAGTGACCTCAAGTCATTCGGTGTTTCGGGTAACATGTTGAACACTCTTGTTAGTTACTTGTCAGACAGAACGTTTCGAGTAAGAGTTGGTTGTGCACTCTCAAACGTTTACGTGCAAGAAAATGGCGTGCCACAGGGTGGCGTGTTGAGCTACACTCTCTTCATAGTAATAATGAACTCTCTTGGTAAGGCACAGCCACCTACAATCTCTTATTCCATGTATGTAGATGACGTGCAGATATCCTATAAATCATGCAATATGTCAATCTGCGAACGTCAAGTCCAGCTTGGTGTAAAGAAACTTGCCGGCTGGGCACACAAGAACGGTTTTAAATTAAATCGTGTAAAAAGCTCTTGCGTTGTGTTCTCCAGGAAGCGCGGGGTCCATATGGACCCAGACATTACTCTTAATGGCGTGTCGCTTCCTGTGAACAAGGAGCACAAGTTCTTAGGTGTTGTGTTTGACCAGAAACTTACATTCATTCCACACATCAAGGAACTTAAACATAAATGTCTGAAAACAATGAATATACTTAAGGTTCTCTCCCATCAATCTTATGGTTCCGACAAAGAACTCCTACTACGGCTCTATACTGCTTTGGTTGGGTCTCGTTTAGACTATGCCAGTGTGGTATATGGGTCGGCGACTAAAACAGCGTTGCGAATGCTTGACCCAGTGCTACACTTGGGGCTTCGTGTCGCCTCGGGTGCTTTTCGCACTAGCCCTGTCGAGAGTCTGTATGTCGAGTGTGATAAGTGGAGCCTTGAGAACCAACGAACGTACATGGACTTGCTATATGCTTTTAAAATTTCATCACTGAATAATCATCCTTTTTATCCTGTCTTTAACGATACATCAACATCTCTGCTCTTTGCAAATCGCCCATCCGTTCCTCTGCCCTTTTCACTTAGAGTGAAAGAGCGAGCCTCGGATCTCAGTGCTTCGTTTTTAGATGTGTACAGGTCATCCTTTTCAAACAGTTTACCGCCTTGGCAAGTTCGTCCTGTGTCGTGCGACCTTTCTTTTATGAAACCTGACAAAAATCGGGTACCGCGAGCTGCAATACTGCAGCACTTTCTGTCTCTGCAGTTTAATTACCCACTTGCAGAATTTTACAGTGACGCGTCTAAAACCTCCACCATGGTCTCCTGCGCTGCTCATGGTCCGGATTTTAGTGCAGCCAGAACCATGAGCGTCCGCACAACAATTTTTTGAGCAGAAGCATATGGGATTTTACTGATTGTGCGACACATACTTGAAAATCGTATTCCAAAGTATCATCTACACAGATTCCTTGAGTGTTGTTCGCGCACTGTCATCGCATACACCCCCCACAAACCACATAGTTAATCTTGTATTTAACACTATCATGTCTGTGTATGCGCAGAAGCATCAGCTGCTCCTCTGCTGGGTCCCAGGACACGCTGGGATCGCTGGAAACGAGTTGGCAGATGAGAGGGCTGCTGCTGCCGCACTAAGGAACACTGTAGACATAACAACCGTACCATACACAGACCTCAAGCCACACATAAGACAACACCTGCGCAGAACATGGCAAACACACTGGGATGAGCAGACAGACATTAAACTACATGTAATAAAGCCACACTTGGGACGGTGCACATCTGACTCACGCAACAGACATACGGAAGTAACCTTGGGTAGGCTGCGGATAGGGCACACCCATGCGACGCACTCGTATCTGCCGACGGGATCTTCTAGACCCCAGTGCAGCAGGTGCGGAGAAGCCCTATCCGTAGGGCACATACTAATCACATGCAAGGCACTTCACACAACACGACACAAACACTTCAGAGAACTCTACAGACAACATATTCCCCTACATTCATCGTTTTTCCTAGGTGACCAAGCCATTGTTTCCGTGAAACGTGTGTTTGAGTATTTGTCAGAAGTCAAGTTTTTAAACCTCATTTCCTATCACGCATCATGAAATCTGGCCCTATACACCAGCCATGCTCATTGTCGTTTTGTGATTTTACTTTTGTTTTTGCTGATTTTACTTAGTGTTTAAGGTATCACCTCTCATATACGACTATTGTTTTGGCGCTCTTTGCCCCAGTTGGCCTGGCGCCATAAACATCAAACCATCATCATCATCATGCAAGGTCCTTTACGACTCAAGATCAGTTGCAGCGAAAATCTTGGCACGATGACACAAATACCCACACGATGTATTCTCCAAGATCATTGGTGTGGCTGTGGATTTCCACCACCACACGAGGACTGCGTATCAAGCTTCTTTCTCGATTTTACGGAACCTACCGAGTCCTCGACCGGACATCGCCGGTGAACTACGTCACAGAGCTCATGACACCTTCCTCAGACCTTCGTCGCCGCGGGAGGAAGACAGTTCATTTGCAGTGTTTGAAGAGGTATAATGATCCCCAGTGTCGTGTGCCCCGTCAGGCGCCAGGATGGCGCTTGATTCCCCAGGGGAGTTGTAATGAGCTAACGCGGGCTGCGTTAATTAAGAACTGTGGACAATTGTTGTAATGGCTATGTGCCATCAGACATCGCCATGTTGTCGGCAGACAACCAGCCGCACGTGTGAAGGTGACGCTCGGTCTGCGCGGCTTTGGGTGTGATCGTTTGCCGGCTCTCTCTCTCTCTCTCTCTCTCTCTGCAGTTCAGCACCTCTGTCACCATCTGTGTCTAACAGCAATTACAACCCCTTTCAATATATATGTATATTGAAAGGCAAAGTCACGGGGAAGCGCAGACCATTTATTCCGGCTTCGCGAAAGGAACAACCCGCAGGGACTCCGACGAAGATGACGGTCGCACCAGGCACGCGATATCCGGGTGGCAGCCGGTGCCGCGTGAATGAAGATGATTGGTCTCTTTTTTTTGCCTGCTCAAAGCAGCTCTGAGCAGCTCCAAGCAGCTCCGTATTTTATTTGCCCATAGAACGTCTATGGCGGGAGCAGTTGTGGGCTGCTTGGAGCTGCTCAGAGCTGCCCTAAGCAGGCAAAAAAAAGAGACCTGATGCTGATGATGGGAGTGTTTCTAGATGCTATGAATGGGGAGAATGACCACTGTAGCGATCGGTATGAAAACATCGCTCACACTAAATATATATAAAGCGAGGCCTCTTAGCGAGGGCCTCTGTTTTGGCAGTCTGGGTGTCAAAGTTAGCTTAAGAGGGTTCAACGCCGGTCGACCACTCTTGACATGTCGTAGACACTCTAGTCGCGGCTCGGGAGTTGAAATGAAGGTCCCCTTCACCCCGAGTAGTCCGAGTGGCGCTGGCTACCACCCCCAAGTGCAGGAAACAAAAAATACCTTAACATGAATACCCGAGAAAGTGGTGGGGATGCAGCCCCGCCGGTAACGTAGTGGTTATCGCACTAGACCGGTATTGCGGAGTTCGTGGGTTCGGGTCCTACCCGGCGTGCATTTTTTCACAACTTTCTTTCTTACTCAAGTATTCTTCTTCTGTTTCTATGACCCGCAACAACCTTCCCTTTGCTTTCCGACGTTTTCGTGACTGCCAACCCTTATTTTCTGCCTTATTTCACCGAGCCCCTCATTTGCCATTTTCTTATTCGCTACATGCTTAGCGAGGGCCTCTGTTGTGGCAGTCTTCGTGCCAAAGGTAGCTTAGGAGCATTCAACGCTGGTCGACCGCTCTCAACACGTCGTAGACACTCCAGTCACGGTCCGGGGGTTGAAAAGAAGGTCCCCTTCACACCGAGCAGTCCGAGTGGCGCTGGCTACCACCCTTAAGTGCACGAAATAAAAAATACCTTTACATAAATAGCCGAGAAAGTGGTTTGGAAACAGCACCGCCGGTAGCGTAGTGGTTATCGCACCAGACCGGTATCCTGGAGGACGTTGGTTTGGATCCCACTCGTCGCGCATTTTTTCACCACTTTCTTTCTGACTCAAAAAATTGTTCATCTGTTTTTATGACCCACCACAAACCCCCCTTTGCTTTCCGAGGTTTTCTTGACGGCCAAGCCTTATTTTCTGTCTTATTTCACCGAGCCCCTGATTTCCTATTTTTTTATTCGCTACATGCTTAGCGAGGGCCTCTGTTCTGGCAGTCTTAGTGCCAAAGGTAGCTTAGGAGGGTTCAATGCTGGTCGACCACTCTCGACATGTCGTAGACACTCGAGTTACGGCCCGCGGGTTGAAAAGAAGGTCCCTTTCACCCCGAGTAGTCCAAGTGGCGCTGGCTACAACCCCCAAGTGCAGGAAACAAAAAATACTGTAACATAAATCCTCGAGAACGTGGTGGGGAAACAGCCCCGCCGGTAGCAAAGTGGTTATCGCAGCAGACCGGTATTCTGGCCGTCGTGGGTTGGATCCCACCCGGGGGGCATTTATTCACCACTTTCTTTCTGACTCAAAAAATTCTTCAATGAGTTTTTATGACCCATCCCAACCTCCTTTTTGCTTTCCCAGGCTTTCTTCACTGCCAACCATTATTTTCTGTCCTATATATGTATATATATATATATATATATATACATACATAGATACAGGGACACACGAGCAAAACATTAAAAAAAATAAAAGTTAAAAGTTTACTGACGTTTCCTGAAGAGGACTTTCTTCTGCGCTCTGTGTGAGATTTTATGTTTCCCAACTATATATATATATATATATATATATATATATATATATATATATATATATATATATATATATATATATATATATATATATATATCTAGAGAGAGAGATATACTGCCACCACCACCATCACCAGCTAGTCATGGAAGACATGCCGCTACTATCACCATCACCGAGGGAGAACAGAAGACGAGGGCAAGCGCTTGTCTTCACGGGCTCGGGGTGGCAGCTTTGAGTTCAGACCCATTAAATGTACCTTATAAGCTTCATCGTTTGATGTACCAAGTGTCATTCATGACATTTGCGGGAAAGTTGCATGTACAGTTGACCAAGCAAGCAAAAATAAGGAATTTGACAGGGGTACCGTGAAGGAGCAAGTGGTCGCAGACAAAAGGGTTATGCAGGCCTTGCAAGCCAGTAAGCGATCTGGCACGCCCATGACCGATAAAGAGCAGCCATTCCGTATTTACCTTTCGAACCAAAGAGATGGCGACTGCGTAAGGCGTGGACTGCTCAGAGTGGGGTAGCGTAGCCATACCGAGAAAGTGAGGCTAACCGGAAAAATGGCCCGGGTAACACGCAAAGCTGGAAAGAGGAGTATACGAAGACCCAAGACAACAAAAAGCAATAGTAAGGCTATGAGCGGGCACGAGAAGGACAGCTCACGACAAAAATGTGACGCGCTTTGCAGCTTGCGAGATAGTAGTGGACAAACAGCCGCGCTCAAGGGCAGAGTGACGGGTGAAATCGTAAAGCGCTGCGTTATAGCGAAACCATCGAGCCATGCTGCGTCCAGAGCCGCGCGAGTACGGTTAGCAAATTTGGCTGTAAAATCCCAGCCGACAGTGTAGTTAAAGGCGCTGAATGGAAGAGGTAGAAGAAAGTGAGCGTTAAGTAACCTGATGAGCTACACGGAGTTGACTTGGGAAGCAATAGGACCCATAACGGTGACGAATAAGTTCTGAATTGTGGTCCAGCATAAATATGGTGAAAAGGCAATATTAGACAAAAGAATGAGTTAGTGATGAAATTCAGATTGAAAAACAGTTGTCAAATATGAGATTTAGTGAAGTTTTTAATTTGGTGATGAGTATTGGCGCAGACTGAATGAATAGGTTGGTGTAAGCATATGAAATGGAGATATAAAAGAAGTTGCGAAGTGCGGAAGGAGGAATTTGAGGAGGAAAACGTTATACTGGGCGGATTGAGAGGGCGTGTTGTTGAATAAGAGATCATTGAAGTGCTTGATTGCAGTGATGTCTTAGAGAATAGTTTGAGTATCTCGCCGTTTGAAAAGTGGATGTATTGGTGATAGACCGGGAACGGGTTGTGAATACAAGGGGTGTGGTCTGTGGACTGGAGTGAACTACAAACGAGGGTTAAAATGAGAGTGAAGTGTGCAGTGAAAAGTTCGACGAGATAAGTGAGCAGTGGGGGTGAACATTGGACTCATGAGAAGTGAGCAAAGGTTGTGGAAAAAGAGGACTTCGTCAGCCAAGATAAAACAGCTTTTTAAGAAAAACCTCTTTGAGCAAGGGGTAACTCACATTTGTCAGGGCACCCCCTCAGAGGGGATGCATCAAAACCCCTTAAAAGGGGAAAAACAACAAAGATACGCGAATTTGAACGGCGCGCCTGAAACACACCAATGAACGAACACCACGCCGAAACCACGTGGCATCATGGTCAATATGGCAGAGCATTGGTCAGTCAATCAGAGACCGCCGCGCCGGAGGTAAGCGGCGTCACGACCAAATATGGGCACGAAAAGGCAAGGAGCCGATTGGAGTGTTCCGCGTTCAAGCCAGAGGGTTTGAAAGCCGGCCGCACATGGAGCAGGGAGATGCAAGAAACCAGGAGGCGGAAGCAGCACGTGAGCTTCAAGAAACTAGCCAGGGGGACACGGCCAAGCCACCGATGATGCCTACTACGCCTGGGCGTGATCGTGCCTACTTCGCATCGGCTGCGGCTTCCTGGATGCACTACGAACCTGTGTCTTGTTTGCCCCAGCGGTGGCGGTCGGACAACTGCGGCCAACGTCTACATTCTATATGGAGCCCTTGTGCTCTATCTTCATCGTCGTATTCGTTATTGCACTAAGTAGGCCGAAAGAAGGCGCTTTGATACTTATCACTTTCATGGGAATGAAGACAAGATTTATTTATAATGTTTTTTTATGTGCAGATTGTTTTACATCAGTGGGCATACAACGTACAACCTCCACTTCACCATCATTCAAGGAAGTTGACTGAAAATTGTAATAAAGTGTGAATGATAAAGAGCAGTGGTGTTGGCAGAAACAGGTGACCGCTGCATCAGACAACGGATGTGAGGGTTGAAGGTGCAGTTGCATGTTATGGCGAAATAGGCTGCTTTAATTGCTTTATTATTTAAATACGTTTGTTGCGGTTGTCGTACTTGATACACCTCTGAAATTATCCTTCCTTACTGAGTTCATATCCATTACTATATGACTACGGCGATTTTCGTTTATTTGAGCGCAGTGTATTTCAACCTACAACTATCATTAAAATACCGAATTGTCTTTCAAGTACTTATCCAGTATTATTCATGGGGTCTAATCACCATCGTATTTTTGTTTCGTGTTTTAATGGGGTCTTCCTGTTTCAAGGGAAGTTTATTGCGGCATTTAAAGTTCAGTTTTGTAACTCGGTGAAAGCTTCAAAAAAGCTCCGAACCTGGATACTCTGAACACTTGCCCCTATTCACTCATTTGACAAATATTCTAGTGGCCATTGGTCTTTTTTTCATGTTCGCACAAACCATGCGGTAAAGCGTTCAAGTTCAGTTATTATTGCTACTCATATAACTACATTATAAAATAACGGAAACGTTGAATTTATTTTGGGACATGAAAGTTGTGTTGCGGTCTGACGATAAGCTCCCGCAGTAGGGGTATTTTTGTCATGTCAGTTTGTAAAGTACATACGTGTAGAACCGTTATACAAGCAAAATGACGCCAAACACAGTTAAAAAAACGTAAAATGAAGGCGATCTGCACAAGTTCACTCTAAATGTCAAACTAACGTATTAATGTTGTGAAAAAAGCCCAAAAAACCTTCTACAAAGCCTCCGAGAAGTTTTTGCGATTGTTAAATGCCGAGTGCGCACTGAAAACAAAACATCTGACATGTGCCGTCCATCTTCGGGTTGAAGGACCCACGCACATATAAAAATTGAGAGTATAACTGAAAGTTCATACCCGACCAGTTGGTCCATGCAAGTATTGTGGGCTTGACGCCACATTCTTCTGGTGGTACTGATTTAATAATCAGTGTCTGTTTGATATGCAGCCCTTGTGCTTCATCGTCATCGTCGTATTCGTTTTTTCAGGTAAGCAGGCCGAAAGAAGGCGCTTTGATACTTATCAGTTTCATGGGAATGAAGACAAGATTTATTTATCGTGTTTTTTATGTGCAAAATGTTTTACCTTAGTGCGCGTTTAACACCTGGGTGGTAAAATTATGCAGTAACTACATTACAATAACTGACACACAGCGGCAATAATATTCAAATATAGTCATATTTTGGAAGAAAGGAAGGAAGGAAGAGGGAAACTAGCAGTCGGGCATTGTCATTGTTTCTGTTGTTTTATTCCCGTCTTATTTAAGCCATCTTAAAATTTAAACAGTCACTCACCGGCGTATCTTTTTCCAGACCTCCAGGCTAAGCACAGAGCCTATATTCTTTCCTCAATGCAAGTCCTAATATCATGGTATTTTACCAACGCTGTTCTCGCAATATTTGTTGCTTTGTGTGCTTGTTATTGCTGGGTACGGTTGATCTCAGTATGAAACACCCAGCTATAAATCGTGGTTTGTAAACACTAAGTCTGACATCTGCGGAACACCGCTGTGCATTGTCTCATAGGTAGCACTCCTGCATTTTGGGGGTGGCTAAACGATGCTCCGCAACATTACGTTTTTCAATTTTAAACTTTAAAATGGCAGTTCTAACATCACGTATTATAAAACTATTAGGCTGGGATACTAGAAACCTAGTACTGTGTCCGTGCCCGTCTCCCCTTTGGGTATCTGCAACTCAGCTTCATATTATGAGAGGTGATCACAGTTAGCAAATTAAAAAGCTATTTGCACTAAGACCACTCCCGGTCATCTAAAGGATTTGAAATACATTTTGCACAGTTCCTTGAAAGTAGAAACAACCTTAAAGAGTTTAAAAGTACTGACTATCAGTGGTTTATTACGTGAACCAAGTGGACTCCACTCAGAGGTGGCGGTGACAGAATTTTGGAAAGAAACTACGATGGCTAGAGAAGGAAGAACACAGCTCTGCACGGGAAAATGGTCAGTATATACCAAAGTTATATCACTAGTCCTAGATATACAATGCTCTGCGCACTAGGCGGAAAGCTTCGAGTAAGGCAGACAAAACAATGTGCTCCGTATGGTTGCCACGCAACAAAATTCTTTCCCTATTTGCGGCTATGGTAGGGCACGTAGAAGATGCAAATGGGTGCAATCGATAAAGAGACTTGTTTTGTATGGAGCCAGTAAATATACTAACAGGGTGTTCAAGGACCAGCACTAGTGACAGGCTCTATGTATATACGGGCAATGGTCCACTCAGTGCGTTACACAGCAATAGGAGAAATTTATGTAGGGCTTGCTGTGTGAATCGTAGTAACAAGTGCCGAAAACGAGGCAGTATCTTACCCCGGCCTCAGCGGCACCAAGAGGTGTTACTAGTGCGAACCCTCAGTTTTCTTCAGCAGCCGAGGTTGCACACCATGCGACAACATTTTTTGACGGTAAAGTGCGAAGCGGCGCTAGTTTATGGAGCCGGGTATATTTCGTAAATGGTAGGGACTTGAATATGTAATTACCTGGTATCTGGCTGAACATAATTTATTAGAGCGCACTAATTTGATGCCGATAAATGTTGAGGAATAAACCGGTTTTCACAGCAGAGCTGTTTTACAAGCCGTCGTTCGCCGTTGCAGAACAAATACCAAGAAAATGCATAGCACTCGTGAGCGCGTGCCCGTTGCAACCACCGATATTCACTGCACGCTTAGTGGCTTTAGTAAGAAAACTAGCAAATCCCCGAGGAGCGATAAAATTCCCAGGGCTAGGTGAACGCGTGGCCAGCGGCGACCGCGACCCCGGCTCGTGCAGGGGGCTTTGCAAACAAATCCAGGTCGTGGTCAACGGATACAATACATGCAAAAAATATAGCGCGAATGGTAAAGGTGAAACGACACCCTGCTTGGGAGAGGACATCGCTGCCACCGCATTCTTTATAAGCCATTATGCAAAATTCGAGACATGGCTACGAGTGTGCCAATCCTTCCAGAGACGACTAGCAGAACCGGCCACTGCTGCCTCGAGTCGATGACTAAGAGCTGGTGGAAGTCTACAATGCTGATTATGACATGGAATCCAAAGTCGCCGCAAAGAAGACGATGACCTATTTAATGCATCTGACGGCGATCACTTACACCGCCACTGTGCAAATAAACAAGGATGTTCATACTTAACAACATGTAAAGCAATGCTCACTCACAATAGTTTCCCCATGCAAGTGTTGCGCGTGAGTGCGATTCCCTGAATTTTTATATTCGTGCATCTATAACTTTTATTATAGCCGGGCACCTGGGGATCTTTCTCGTTGCGTAAATAAGAACTATCAGCAGCCAAATAACACATTCTTTGAAGTTTTATTGAATGGTGAAAAGATTTATAAGACTTCAGTAAAGCGCGCACGTGTGCTTCGGACATGGCCTTCGTCGTGTTTTTTGCGGGTGCTCTGCGATCCTCGCCCGCGGTTGCCGGCTTGTTAAGTCCCTGACTAGGTAGCGCCTCCATGACCTGCTGGATGGCCTGGAGTTGCGTTTTTTGGATGTTACTCCATGTTCCTTCCTCCAGCTGCGTCGGTATGCGTCGTAAGTTAGCTTTGCTGAGATGTTTGGAGCAGTGCCAAAGCATGTGCTTAAATGTGACCGTCGCCCTGCGGGACGCTCTTAACATGTCGCTCGGTTATCAGTCTGGATACATCCTGTGCAATAGCGCTTCTTCAACAGCACAGCCCGTGACCTGCTCAGCCCTTTGTAGGGCGCTGGGAGCAGTCTGCGGGCAAGGGCGAAGGCCTTGGTCAATTCGTAATAGCTGGTCATCTTGTCTTTTCCGCTGAACCACAGTGGGCTGGTGTTACCTTGGGCGCGGTTAGTTAGTCATAGTGCTGGCGCGTTTGTCATTTGGTTGCTGTTGACATTCTTCTCCGGCGCTGCGGCTGCGTGCGACGGGAACCACTTTATTCGAATCCTCTTGTGGTAGTCTGCCTGTCAAATTTGGATGCCTGTCGCCGGCGTGGAATTCTTTTTTTGGCGTGCTTCCTCACCGCCTCTCTGAAGTCACTGAGGATCGTGTAAAATTCTCCTTCGGCGATGGCCAGGATGATGGTTATTTCTCCTGCGTCCTCGACTTGCATGCTCGAAGTGCTGGCGAACGCCCGCATGCTCTCTATGGCGTAGGCCACCACGATCGCGAAGGCGTGTTGGCCGGCATATTCGGCAGCATCCACGTATCTGGCTCTGGGGTCTTCGCATGGAGGTCCCGTAGTGCCTGGGCTCTAGTACGCATTACACCTTTGTTGAGTTCCCGGTCCATGTTCCTGCGTAAAGGGATATCCGCATGTTCCACCGTATTCGGTCGGGTGCGGGTGGTCCCTGTTCCTAATAACCGATGCCTTGTTTGCACAGGATATTTCTGCCGACATTGGTCGGCGACAGTTTTTCAGTTTTTCCAACTGAGCTGCTCTGTGCAATTCTGAAATCTCATCTACTATGCCGTGTATGGCCAGCTGGGCCAGATGCTTCGTGCTGTTATTTCTGGGTAGACAGGTACTGTCTCGAGTCCACGTGGACTACGATCTCTCGTTTTTGATTTTCATCCACATGCGGAAGGCTGCCACAGACGCTGTCTTGTAGAGTACAAAGGAGTGTATGAATTCGGTAAGGAGGATATGCTCATTCATGCCTCCGTTCTTTGTGGTAACGCGCTTGGAGAGTCTTGTCGCGTTCGCCGCCTTTCCCGCAATGCGGGTGAGAGTATGTCACTTTCGAACAAGCACTTCCATCGTCATCTCCAGGACTCCGATCCTGCCGACTTTCAGTACTGTGTAACCGCCCTTGGTAGATGCTTGATCTTTTCGAGCTCTCTTTTCTGCTTGATTCTGCGAGTTTTAATCATTTGTTAGAAGAGGAGCTCCGACTTGCTTGGGGAGCAACGCCGTCCCTTACGTTCCAGACTTTCTTCTATCATGTCGACGGCCGTCTGCGGTGTGGATTCAATGTGAGCATCTCTGGCCGCGTCCACCCGCAGCGTATTGTCCGCGTACTTTCGTGCTGGCATAATCTTTGGCAACTTTGATCTTAACGAGGTTAAAAATGTGGATGAGATGACCCAGCCTCGTTGGGTCCCCTTACTACCTGAGCTGTTCTTGTCCTCTTCAAAAAGCCGGCTATGAGATCCGCCATCCTGCCGGTGACGAAGTGCTTGATATATTCGTGCGACATCTCGCATCGTTTTAGATTGGATACCTGTGCTAGGGCGCGGAGTGCGTTACTTTGCAGAAGGTGGTCTGTAGGCCAAGACCTAAGACTGCTTTGGTGTCCTTGGTTTTGGAGTCGGTGACAAGGTTTCTTTTAAATCGTGGAGTGATGCGTGCTCAGCTGTTGGCGCAAGCTGATGGTCGTCTTCGATACAGGGCTTCGTTTTCGAGGATGCTTGCCGTCGGTTGAGTACGACGTGTTTCAGGACGTTGCCCACGCCGGCCGTTTGCAACGTTTGCAGCGCTCCGTGGCTTCCCTGGTTTGGGGATGAGCATTGTCTTGCTCTTCTTCCACGGATTCGGCAAGGTGCCGCTCCACCAGCATTTGTTACTAATACGCCGTTGGGTTCACGATGGACCGGCCATCGAGATTTTTTACGACCTTGTCTGTGATGATATCTTTTCCAGGAGCCGATGCGCTCTTCCGTTCGTACAGTGCTGTGCGTACCTCTTCGATTTCTGCGTCTCTGCCGAGGTGCTCGTTAGGTTGGCCGCAGTATAGACCGCGGTCGACCGAGGACGTCGTCGGAAAGTGCTTGTGTTGGAGCTTCTATCGCACGGTGGCCGCACCTATCTCTATTATCTCTCCATGCAGCAGTTTGGTGAGATGGTCTCATTGATGGGACTTGGGTTTGGTTTCGTCAAGTAGCCGTTTGATTAAATTCGATGTCTTGCCATTGTGGAGGTGGTCGTCAGCCGCGTAGCATTGCTTGTTAACTGCTGGCAGCAGAGCCTGCCGCAGAGCTATTTGGTAGTGCGGTTAAGCTCGGCCACTTTCTTGCGGAGCATTCTGTTGAGTTTCTGCTTTCTTCATCTATTTAGTAAGAATTTTGTTGCCTCGATGAGTTTGGCGAGTTGGTTGTCCATCCCATCTGTCTCGCCGTCTGTGTAAATCTGCCTGGTCGAGTCGCGCATATTTCGGGTGATCTTCTCAGTCCACGTGTCAATCTTCGTGATCTCGTCTGCCTCGGCTTCTTCTCGGTCGCTGAGGTTCCTGAACTCTATCCAGTCGACGCAGGTGTACCTTTTCGTGCCACTTGGGTGTTTTTGCAGCGTGCGCACGATGATTCACATATAGCGTAGTGGCTTCCCGTACAGCCAAACGGTTGCCTGCCATTTTGCCTCATCCTCACCCATCTTTATCCCGATCCTTCGCGGTCATCTATCGGCAGCTTCAGACCCGCTCCTTCCCCACCCCTGCCATCATGTCTGCGATCTTTCCCGAAACCTACGCAGACGCATGTCCATATTTATTCGGTAATTCTGCAGTCGTTATCGCATATCATATGGGCCTGTGATAGCATCCCCCTATCCAGGCACCGATCCCATCCCATTTCTATTACCATCACCAGTGAGGCGTGTTGGGAAGCCGCCCTGCGTGACCCAAAACCCCAAGTTCAAGAATACTTGCCCGCTTGGCCGAAGCACCAGACCCCTGCCCAAAAGAGGCCCTGCTGCCTGACGGACGACGGACAAGACGTCGCCGTCCTAATCGCCCCAGCTGTGGCCAAATAAAGTTGTTCTGTCTGTCTGTCCACACTGAAGAATCGTTGAGCAACGTTCGGGGCACCAGAAACAAAAAAGTTCTGCAGGAATTAAGAGAGTTATCTACTAATGCGCAGCATTCTTGTGACACTTGTCTTAATTGGGAGTTTTTAGAGTCAAGGTTTCTGGTTTTTCTAAATCCTCTCAACCAAATTTCTTCATTTACGATATTATAACGGTTTCAAGTGGAACATTCGCAAAATCTACATTATTGTGGAAATTCAGGGCGTTATACAGTTTGCCATTTTCCTAAATAGCTTATATTTCTCGTATTTTTTAGTTTTTGAAAGTTTCGTTCTACACATTATCACCATCTACGCTGTTATAACGACTACATTTGTAACTTTCGCAAAATCTGCCCTATTGTGGAAATGCTTGGCTTTGCACGGTTAGCCATATTCTATATTCTTTTCTTATATTTTCCTTATTTTTCTAGTGTTTCAAAATTTCTTTGTACCAGTAGTGTAGTTTTCTAGTATAAAGATTATCAGTGGAATTCCGAAAAATCTGCATTATTGTTGAAATTCAGGTCGTATTACGGTTTGCCATTTTTCATATTTTTCGTATTTTTGTTATTTAGTATTTTTTTTTAATTTGTTCCGCACATTATCTCTTTTTACGCTATTATAACGACTTACGTTGAACTTTCTCGAATCTCTATTATTGCGAAAATCGAGGGCGTTACACGGTTCGGCATTTTTAGACATCATTTTATATTTTTCTTCAAATTAAGTTTTTACAATTTCCTTTCCCATTTATCACCATTTACGCTATTAAAATTATTACAGGGAAACCTTTTGCGAAATCTGTATTATTGTGGAAATGTCAGGCGTTATATGTTTCGCCGTTTTCAGTAACTTTTCAATATTTTTCCTATTCTTCAGTTTTTTAAAATATCGACCGACCAATCATCTCCATGTATGTTATTGTAACGATTACATTTGGAACTTTTCCTAAAACTGCATTATTGTGGAAATGCAGGGCGTTACATGGTTCGCCAGTTTTCGGAATTACTTTATATTTTTCTTATTTTTAAATTTTTCAAGATTCGTTCGACCAAATATACCCGTTTACGCTATATAACAATTACAAATGAAACTTTCGCGATATCTGCAGTACTGTGGAAATTACATGCGTCACACGTTTTGACATTTTTCGTAATGTTTTAGTATTTTTCTTATTGTTTAGTTTTTCAAAATTTCGAACGACCAATTATGTCAATTTATGTTATTATAACGTCTAGATTTGGAACTTTCCTGAAACCGGCATTACTGTGGAAAAGCCAGGGCGTTACACAGTTCGCCAGTTTTGGTAATCGTTTTGTATATATTTTTTATTTTTTCAAATTTTTTTCGACCAATTATTTCCATTTACGCTATAGTAACGATTACAGGTAAAACTTTCGCGATATCTCCAATATTGTGGAAATTCCATGCATTATACCTTTTAAAATTTTCCGTAATTTTTAATATTTTTCTTATTTTTCATTTCTTCAAAACTTCGCTCGCCATTTCCATTCATTTACGCTATAACGATTACATCTGCAACTTTCCCGAAATGTGCAATATTGTGCAAATTGTTACATTGTTAACAACTTTTCGTAATTATTTTATGTATTTCTTATTTTTTAGTTTTTCAAAATTTCGTTCAACCAATTATATCATTTACGCTGTAATAACCGTTTCGCGGAACTTTCGTGATATCTGCATTATTGTGGAAATGCCATGCTTTATACGTTTTGACATTTTCCGTTATCTCATATTTTCTTATGTTTTAGTTTTTAAAGAATTCGTTCGACCCATTATCTCCATTTACGTTATTATAACGATTACATTTGCATCTTGCGCAAAATATGCATTATTGTGGAAATGCAGGGCGTTACGCGTTTCGGCATTTTTCGTACTGTATTTACCCGATTCTAACGCGCACTTTTTTTCCGAAAAAATAGGCCTAAAAATCGCATGCGCGTTAGAATCGGATACAAAACCGAAACTGCCGAAACAGCGGAAATTTCGTCCCACCCATCGCCATCGCCATCTCAAGATGGTGCCAAAGCTTTTTTTTCTACAATTTTTTGGACGCAGCAAGCCTAGGCGTCTGGCTTTTCTATCAGCGTTCACACAAATTGTCAAATCGTTTCACTTGCGCACTTGATAACAGCAATGGCAGCAGCGGCTCCCACGCGTTCAAAACGAGCGGTCGGCTGAAGCGGACACCTCTGGAAAAGCTCGCGGGATGGGAGTGCGAGGCGTGGGCCACGATCACATCGACCATGGTTGAACGTTCGTTCAAGTGTGGCATCGCGAACGCGCTTGAAGGCACGGAGGACGAGATGTTGTGGTCAGCGGAGAGCGACAAGGAGGGAGATGAGCGAGATTACTTCGGGAAATACAGCGCCCGTTTATCTCGCATTCGTTTGTCTGGGTCACAAAGTCCCGCGTGCGTTACAATCGGATGTGCAAGTTTTTTTCGGTTTTTCGCCAGGAAAATCGGGTGCGCGTTAGAATCAGGGGCGCGTTAGAATCGGGTAAATAGGGTACTTTTTTGCATTTTTCTCATTTTTTTTCAAAACTTTTGTGCTACGAGTTATCTCTGTTTACGCCGTTATAGCGATTACAGGTGCAAATTCCGCGATGTCTGCATTTTTGTGGAAATGCAGGGCGTTACACGGTCCTGGTTGTAGGGGTACTCGGCAAACCATGCTACGCAATAAACAGCATTCGAAGAAAGCGCTGCCATCTGCGGTGTGTTTTGGCCCGCTGGCCCGAATAGTGGACAGCCGCTATGAGCCTCTACGTAAATTAAAGAAAAAAACGTCCTGGGTATTTCGATTCTTGGTCTGTTTTCACGATAAGAAAATATTGCATCCCAACGTTGGTGTTTATTGTACACTGCACCAAAATTAAAACCTCCACAACAAGAATGTTGTATGCACGCTAGTTGTACGTACAACATCAACTTCCGCTGTCGGTTATAACAAACCCTACACCGGAGGACAGCGAAATACCACCAAACAAAGCACAAACCACACTACAGAGAACATACTCTGATTGCATACTTCAACAGAACACGCGGCAAAAACGTCGAAACTCTGCAATGTCGCCGGCCCGAACGTTCACAGTACCGCCCTTTTTGTACATTCCACGCTGCATGATAGCTGCCACCACATTCACGTACTGCAGACTTGTATTTTTAGTGCCAGCCTAATGCCTGAAATTCTCTACTTTTGGTGGACAAAAACAAACCTCCCTTAAGTTCAGGGGGAATTTAGTTACGGCTTTCCAACCATGATAGCGTACATTCATTGAATTCTCCGCTGATGTGCAGCAAGTGTATATCATATTTCTGCATGACCAGGCTCCACCCGGTTAGGCTAATGCTCGAAGACATAGCTCGTGTGAAGTACGTTAGTAGATTATGGCAGTAACCAGCTTTCCCTTCGCACTGAAAAGAGATGTATCAAGACGTCCAAACGGTGACACGACCGCTAAGACCTCCCTATAAATGGCTGATCGCTTTGCCTGCCGGGGAGTGTTGAAAACAGAGAACCGCGCGACTTTCTCGAAAAACGTTTTGCGTTTTTGCAGCTGCCCCATTCCATAGGGGCGATTTCCCGCGAAAGCCGGATGAACTTGGAGCGGGCAGTTAGATTTGATTTTCCCGCGTCAACTTGCGCTGTGCGTGATGTACCGGTTAGAATCCTATTTATATTCGTTATTTAACTGACCAGTTGTTGCAGGTCCTTGGGCTTTGCCGTGACCTCGTGTTTCGACAATTTATTTGTGTTTTTCTTGCTTTCTACAGCCATAATTGAATGATCTGTATCTGCAATTGTTCCGCTCAGTGGTGAATTTTCTTCCGGGCGGTTTTTCGGGAGTTCGACCTACCTGGCGACATTTTCTTTCCGTCAGTCCATTGTTTCCTCTTTCATTCCCTGGTCCATGAATAGGCGTCCTACACCCTCATTTCCTCGTTAATTCTGTCAAACTCTTCGTACACAAATGACATGTTTCCTTTTATCTGCCCGTTGATGGCAAAATAGCGTTCACTACGGCGTTTTAGTCTCCCTTGTTCTTCATTTCCTGCAGATCCTCCCTAATGGTTTCAGCTCTCGCGGTGCATCTTCCTTGAGGGAATGAACTTTGGCCCACATCTCGCACACTTTTTCAAGCAATGTGCTCATTTTCTAATGCACCAGACAAATTTTCTCGAACTGCAGTACCTACTGCATCTTGACAGGAGGGGGTCCTTGAACATTCCCAGCTATTTCTTTTAGTGTCGTCAGCATCGATTGTGCGACCGCCTGCCTCAGTGTCATTTGTAGCATATTATTTACAGAGGGGCTGCTTTTCGATTGGGTGGTCAAAGGGAGGCTCGTATTCTATCGCATTCTGACACTGTTGACAACGCAGGTACCGTCCCCATGAAGAGTCCACCTGACCGCGGTGTATACAGCACTAAGGAATTCGCTCAGACGCCTGATGCCTCCGGTCACGACCTCTAGGTAAACGTTGTTGCGACTGGCCACCCGAGCGCAGTCACTGGTGTAGCGATGTTGCTTTGCTCCGTCCGCTATCCACGCGGCGCAGAGCAGAGCGGCGAAGTCCTCGAGCCGTGAATTGTTGAAGTAACATTTATATACAGTATATACAGGGTAAGCAAACGTTACGTGACTCGCAGAAAGGCGACAGCACCCTTTTCGTTCGGTGCTTCCGAAGAGACTGGTGCCGGACAGAAGCCGCCGAGGAATGCCGACGATGAGAGCCTCCGGGCTTCTTTTATAGCCCGGAAAGTTCGTTGTGACCCCAAGAAGTTCGAAAAGCTCCAATAAGGGCTCTCGCTGCCTGAAGTTTGAATTCCGACGAATAGTAGCGAAGCGGTGAGACAGCTGCACCGCCAATGGGGAAAGGGAGGGCGATGCCCCCGCTGTCTCCATGACCTCACCTCCGGGCGTAGCGACATGCCCTTGTTTGGTCGTTCTCAGATGCGGGATTCGGCCGCGCCGCAGCGTTCTGAGATGCGGCATTCGGCCGCGCCGCAGCGACGAAAGGGAGAGGCGTGACTCAGCCTCGCTGTCGCCGCGTCGCCTCGTGCAACGCATTTGGGCCAGGCGCTCTTGCACAACGTCGGCCCCAATAAGAATATCAATGCCTTGATCAGGCTCGATCTGGAAGGACGCAAATCTGGTCATTGAACATTTGATGAAAGGCTTCGGGATATCACAGACGACAAGGGTCTTAAAATATTTGTGGCACTTCATGTGCTTCTACTGCGAATGTATTGCTGCTGAGCGGACTGTATGGGGGGACTTTCACTTTCCGATAACGTTTATGTTGTAGTGCAGTATACTCTAACAATTAAATAGATAACAGTTCGTGGCTGAACGATTCACATCGTAGTTGACTCGATAGCGATTCTGTAATAAAACTACGCTAGCTGCCTTCGTCAAAAAGGAGCCTCGCAAAACGTTTAGTTCCTGCACTCTTGGCCCAAACAAGCGCTGTCTACAGATGGACTGTGCTTTCTGTTTTGTCGGTGGCCGAGCTTGAAACGCTCTTTACTTTCTCTGGTATGTCTGTTAGCAGATGGGGTCGCAAATTGAAGAAATTTGCCGTTAATTGCAGTTGCTGGACCATAATCTTCGCGCCACTCTGGAATCCCTTGCAGGAGAAAACGGCTTCGCGTAGCGGAAGCAGCCTCTTAGCGTCCGGAGTCGGGATTTTTTCTCTTATATTTTCCGTTCAGCCATGCAGTTATCTGTCATATGGGTCTTTCCTTCGCGGAGGCGGCAGGTATCAGCATTCTCATGTACAGCCAGGATAGACGCTAAGTCTTAAAAGTTGTCCCTGTTTTGTCTTCTTTCTGTTGATTGTACGGAGCGGGTCCTCCCTTGAAATCGTCATTTGTGCAGATTCACGGCTTCAAATATTAAACTCGCGCAGAAGAGGGGACAAATAATTCTGGCGGCCCCTTTGTTCTTGCATTGATGTTTTTGTGAAAAGGAGGTGGTTGTACTTCAGTATAAGCTCATTTCACAAGGCGCGAAGCAGTGCATATTTCCGTAGAACCCCATCCCAAGCAAGGCAAATCATTAGTGGCCAATGTGTCCGAGTTGGGCAATACCTCCGCCGCTAGTATTAGCTGGTGTTTTGGAAAGGTGACAAGCTAGAAATTCGCCAAGCACTGGAAGGCCAATATTGAACAATGTTTGGAAAGGCATATTCTCATTATAATGCCTATGCGTGGACCCCGTGCTATTTTCATGCAGATTTCTAGCTTTCTGGCCAGTTCTTATGCTCCACGGCTTTTCTATGAGTTGCCTCGCACCAACATTAAGGCGTTATGCATGCCATTATACAGAAAAGCATTTATTGGGCATGCATTAAATAATTTTCTCTACAATATTATGTATAAAAGAGAAATGAAATCGCCAGACGCAATAAACTAACTGCATCAGCTTTCGGAAGCAATTACGTGACTTCACAAAGACAACTGAGCACCATACCACAACGGATCTCCTAGCTCACTTTTTAATTATGCATATCAAATTTACAATAAGAAACCTGACTTAACAGTAGCAGCAATACAGAAAACGTTTGTTCAAAACTTTAACACGAATTCAAAACGTGAACACTGTAGTAGCCAAAAAAAACCTCACGAAGTGCGAGTAGATCCATACTTTGTTTAGCTGCTAGAGGTGCCTACAAAACCGAAGCATTCAGGTAAATAAAAACAAGACCCTTTTCTTCCGTAGTTCGCCGATCTGCAGAGATATTAGTATATAGTTCCAAAGCACTATTGCAGAGTGGTCGAGCTTGAAAGACTCGTTCTCAATGGTGCATACACCACTTCTCCATGGGAAACACTTTTGCGTTGTAGCGCCTGTAATACGTTAAAATCGTGTACTGCAATGTTAAGTGCGCCCTTATTATAAACACACTACCTAGCACCCTCAGCGCAAGTACGTGTGAAATATTCAGCCTAAACTTTTAACTTCTAACACTCGCTCTAAAACATAAAACGCGTGCACTTACGGCTATTTATTTTTCAATTCTGCGCTTTACGATAGCACTAACTTGGCTCGTTGTTGAGAAAAGAGTCTGGAATTTCCCCGAAAAGGTTCTTCACACTATAGCAATCGCAGAAGGTAATTAAAAAATTGCGCCAATCCACCCCGTGAATGTGGTTGGAAAGCAAAGCTGTTCACGGCACCGACAACGATTACCCATTCGACGTCCCTTAAAATCAGTCACGTCGCTCTACAAATAGCGAAACCAGACCGAAGGGAAATGCACCTAACCACACCATTTATTACTTCAAAAAGGTATTCTTTGTAACGTTAAATCAATGATAATGCATGAACGATGGTTAGTTGAGTTGTATTGGTGTAGCACAGGAGCACAAACTTTTTTTTAATAAAAAAAGTAAGCTCAAGCTCGGTTTTAGACAATCTCACTTCTCCATGCCTGCCGCCGTGGACAGAGGCGACGAGATCGGCGGCAGAGACGGTGGAGGAGGACCAGAAGAAAGAGGAGCAAGAGAAGGAGGTTGAGCTATAGGTGGAAGAAATACTTCTATTAAGATTTCTTAACGGCCCAGAGTGCGGCACAGGGGAGTGGCTCTTTTTTCACTCGAGCCCATATGCAGTCCGCTCCGCCTGTGCTCTGTCCACCAGTTGAAGCTGGGTAGGCAAACAGGGTGAGGACAGCAGCATCTCCCATTTCTCTTGTTGTGTAGTTCACGGAAAGAAAGGAGGTGCTCAGGGCTAAAGTCGCACACCCCGATTATGTAGCGGAGTGTTCCTACTTCTGAGCAATATTTAGAGCCATCGTCTTCGCGATTCGGGTGCATTAAGTGAAGACGCGTCGGGTGTGGGAAGCAGCCGGATTGTATGTGCCGTAGGGTAGTTTCTTTTTCTCTGGAAAGGTCAGAATAAGGCAAAAGTAGGGTCTGTCTCTGAAGGCGATAATGCTGGGTTATATCCCCAAACGAGACAAGCGTGTGACTGTCCTCACGGAGCTCCATAGCACGCGTGGTAAAAGCGGGGGCTTGTTGGTGGGCGTATTCCTTGCCCTCCATGGAAGCATGAGCGGTTGTCCAGGTCAGGTGAATAGAACAGTTTGGGGAAAGTGTTTTTAGCACACGAAGTGCACGTCGGGACACCCAACGCGACTGGTAATTCCGGTAGGCTTGTTAGATATCGGTTGCTGCCTTCCGAACCCCTTTTTGAGTGAGAGCCAAGGCGATGGCTGCCTCTTCTGCTAACATTATGTCTTGGGTCTTGAGTGAGGCGCACGCAAGGAGGTTGCTTCTGCAGGTAGGCACGATGATGGCGTACTAGTGACCTCGATGTTGGAGGCGTCAGTGTAGATAACTGCATGGTCCCCATCGAGTCTGGTGTTGAGTGCTTGTGCCGGTGCTTGTCGGCGACCCTCGTCGTGTGCGGGGTTCATATTTCTAAGCAAAGGGAGGATCTTTAGTTCTTGTCGCCAAGAGTGCGGGAGTACATCAAGCGGAGTGAGATTCTGTGCAGCCCGGCCAATCTGGTCAAGGATGTGGCAACCCACCGCAGTTCTGCTCATTCGGAGCTTCTGGTTAGAAAGATGTCCCTCTATCAGCTCTTGCGACGTGTTGCGCAGCCCCGTGCTACGCAGGCAATCTGTGAACGCACTCAGGGGAATACCAATGGCCAGCTCAACCGTCTTTCTAATCATTATATAAAGCATCTTTAAGTACCCCTTGCCGTGAAGATGACAGGGGGTCGACGTGATTATCGAGAGGACAAAAGCTTGAATTAATCGAAAGGTATCGAAATTCTTGAGGCCTCGCTTCTTTATGGCAACTCGCCTGATCATGTGTATGAATTGATTGAAGCTGCGTATCAGGCGCTGCCAAGATACCTCACCCTTGGTGTTGGCCTGGATATGAAGACCAAGGATCTTCATGCTGGAGCTTGGAGTGATGGCCTGGCCATCCAGGAGAATTTAAATGTGTTCCTTGAAGTGTCGTTTGGCGTGAGGGTGTAAGACAAGGTGCTGTGATTTTTTACCTGAACACTGGAGGTCACAGGCTTCAGCACACTGGGGAACTAGAAGTGAAATGTGATGCGTTAATGGGACCTTCCTTAAATTTTTATAACTCTAGCACACGGCCAAAGCGCGCACAGGGCCGCTATACGTGCTGTGGACGGGGCGCACAGCGGTGCCCGATGTCGCGTGACGCTATCACGTGGCAATTAGCGAGAATGCAGGGGGTAAACCCGTAGATGTGCTTGGTGAACCCACCAACGATCTTCCCCGTCTCCGCGTGGGCTCGTAGCTAAATCGGTAAGACAACGGGCTCTCCCTTTGTTACGCTAATAGTTACAGGTTCAATTCCTTGCGGTGCCAGTAAAGTCGTTTATTTGTTTGCGGGAGTTTTCTGTTGACACCAAAGGTCGCGAAAGAATCCTTCGGGGGCAGAGGTATGAAGCTTTGCTTTAAAAAAACATCCAAAGAGGCAACGCATGAAGCCAGCGGTTCTATGTAATATTGTTGGGCCTACTGCTGCGAGAGAAGCAATTGATGGCAACCGAAAAATTTCGGGATTTCAACGTTTTCTTTGCCTAAGTTTGGTTTTGTAACACTGCGGGAACTCGTCCTGTGAGACAAAGCGCTTTACATTGGGTTGGGGAACGCACAAGCTGTCACGTTTTCTTTATTGCAATACATCTTTGCCAGCACGGAGCTAGAAGAGATGCCCTGTGACCAGTCAATATGTGATATTTCAAGTCAAAACCTTATAAAGCCACAATTTCAAGCAATGTTATGAACGTACCTCATTCGGTAATAAACTCGTTATGGTGTTGCTGTCTGACGCGCTCACTTCTGCCTCGTCAGAAGCGAACGAAACAGACGTAGAAGCCCAGCAGCAGTACAGGTACTTTCCCGCTCGGCAATATCTGTACGTAGCTCACGAAAATAACGAAACGAGAGCTTTATTTACTGCTAGTGTGTAATGACGCCAGCTGAATACATCCAAAATTCTCATATTGCACGCGAGTGTTGCTTCAACGCATGCTGGACGTAGCGAACCTGCGGTGAGAGAAGGGCATCTTGTTCGGAAAGACGTAGCCGTAAAAGAGGATAGCTAGAACTGGCATCACACAAAAAAAGACCCGAGTACGTGACCGCTTAGTTTGTGGTATGAACGAAAAATACAACGCAGCAATCAAGAGCGCCAACTAATAAAAACGACAGCTTAAGTTCAGGCGGGGATGATCTCGAGTGCTGACGTGCACGCAATGAAAAATGAATGGTTACTCACCGTTTCGGCTGCCGCTCGCAGTAGGCAAACGGCTTTAGTACACTAGGCAGATATACTTCACACAGAGTCACCGACACCACAACACACCTGCCGCAAAGCAGACACAGCCGTCACTGCGACGCGTCCGTCCTTTCCGACGCCGTGGTTACAAAGGAAGTGTGGAAGGGCACATTCAAGTAGTCCGCGGGACCCCGTTGCACTGGGCCACCCAAAGGACCCATGCCTATAAAACGTGTAACACAATCTCGCACGCTATTTTGAATACGCTGCACTATAGTTTGAACAGGCCCCTTTTGTGACGAGGTGCTGCTGTCCTGTTTGTAACTAGGTTTTGTTGCGTTGTTGCTTGTTCACCCCTCAAACCGGATGTTTATACCCGGTAGGACATGGTATAGGTATGGCCTCTGAAAAATTTTATTGCTTCCGCAAAGCTTGTCCTCCGATGACGTTTGACGTTTCTGTGTGACGCTACTTTCGGTCACCGTTTACTTGGCGCCAAATCAATCTGACCGCTGATGTACCTATGACTGGCCCAGTCAATATGTCTGCTGATGTACCGAAAGGTGGCCACTTGGTCGGAAGCCAATAGTTATCTATATGGTTTCCAAACATTGAAAATCGGCCACTGCCGCTTGGGGTTGGTCGTCAATGTCAACTCCGAGGTTCTTCAATGAGCACGGACGAGCTTGTAAATATTATGCAATTTCTTCAGGCCTTCTTATTTAGTATAGGACTCAAATGTGTGCAATTTAGGAGCTTGCTCATGTGCTTGTTTTTCTAAGTACTCTTTGGCAGAGTGCTTGTTTCTCTAGGTACTTTCTTGCAGAATTATTGCTTTAACAGGTAAAATGTCGTTCGGTTCCGTAGATTTTGTTTAAAGTTTGTAGTCTACCGAAGACACTGTAGACTGTTACTTTAGATTTTCTCAGGAAGTACTTTAATTTACCTACATTTTCAAGGAAATCATTGTTATAAATGATACAGTCAAAGTCGGTCCAAAAGCAAATCACTGTGAAATGTCTCCTTGACATTTCGTGAGCTTGATTTGGGCTGCCGCGCTTGAACTCGCTCGTGTTCCGTCGCACCTGTCGCGTGATGACCACTTGACTCTTGCGTGGTTGGTGCAACTCTGGAGAAAAGACGTTCATCACTAAACTTAGAAAGGGCATTAGACTCCTCATACCTGGTTAATGAGGTTATTTCTTCTAAATCACCATACTCAAAAATATGTTCAAATTCTTCGTCAACGCAGTGAGTGGCGCTTCTTTAAGCAATAAAAGTCCACAATTCTCCTTGAGCTCTCCGTGGACGATGGGTTGTGTGTCCATTTCTTCAAATTCATACACATGTTTGCTTCCGTCCTTCCATGGCGAATGCTGAATATCTGGTGTTGTTGTCAATGGGTTCGCTGGTCGTTATCCCCTGTTTTGTTGTAGGCCTGTCTCTCATCAGGAGGCTTACTGGTAGGTGTGGTGTTCAAGTGTAGGACTCAGCATCCTGGTCACGGTACCAGATGAAATTAGATGAGCGGGATACGTTACGAGAAGGCCACATTATTACGTCCTCAGCTGCTAAACGCCTTATAAAAACATTAACGGTGATGGCCCGCGCTACCCGGTCCCAAGCATCCGACCCGTTCCTGCAAGCCCAGTCACCGCACTGTTTTCTGGGTCCCTCTAAACAACAGGGAGTGAACCTTAATACTCAGAAAAGCAATGGGATTTTTCTATCTCTCGCTCTTCTGCGCTAAGCATGCCCCTGCAGCTTTCTCGTACGAATCAGCTGTCAAAATAAAGTATTTGTCGACCTCGGGTATGGTAAGAGCTGACAAAATAGACGAAGCAGCTTGGCAGCCGTGAATGCCCTCCCTACCTCATCAACCCAAGGGATTGTTTTTGGCACTGGCCGGTTCTTCAACTGAGTCAACGGGAGCAGCGTTTATGAGTAAGAGGGGATGTACTAGCTGTAGTAGTTAAATAGACGTAGTGAACTGTGCAGGTCTTTTTTTGTCAGGGGTTATTTTATTTGCACAATAGCATCTGCCCTTTCCTGGCCGGGAGAGTGAACACCGGATCCTACTACATGCCCTAGCTACCTGACCTCTGACTCAGCAAATCTGAATTAGCCAATGTTGACTGTGAAGCCGACCTTCGATATAGTCGCTAGGAGTTTGCCCAAATGTTCGAGGTGCTCCTGCCATGTTTTTAATTTCATTTCATCTCAATTTACTCTCAATTCACAATGTGTTACAGAGAGGATTAGTGTAAATACAAATAACAGTCTGTACAAACAAATGGAGTTTGTTTTAAAAGGGTATGCGCTAATGGTACTCTTGAAGTTGGCCGGGTTAGTGATTGATGCGATGGAAGCCGGAAGGTGCTTCCAGTCCCAGCTTGTGGGGACGAATGAAGTAGAAAGATTTCTACGGCTGCTTGGAATTCCGATCGCTGCGGGATGAAATGTAGGATGGCGGAAAAAAAGCGAGTTACTCAATGAGTGCATGGTATAGTACAACTTGTGGTACAACTAAGTCGATTTAAAGCTGACTTCAAATGAGTTACGCTTGCCGTGCAGGAATAATTGGACAAAATGAATCGAGCGGCGCGATTGTGAATTGCTTCCAGGCTAATGATATGAATCTTTACGCGTGGATCCCATACAGATGATGAATATGCGAGGTTAGGTCGCACTAGTGCTTTGAAGAGAAGTTTCAAGTGCATCGTGGCAAGTCAGAAGTTACGGCGTAAATAACCAAGAGTTCGGTTAGCATTGTTTAAAATTAGGTCGTGCATCTGCCAGAAAAGGCTGTAAGAAATTGTAACGCCAAGGTACTTCTATGAGCTAAATTTAGTAAGGGTGAAATAATAAGTACGTTTTTAGTAAAAATATCACACGTTCGACGTGAAACTATAATTATCTTGCATGTTGTGATATTAAGGTTCTTTAGCCAAGTATTGAACCAGGATGAAACTTTGTCTAAGTCAACTGAAAAACAAGGTGGTCAGAAGGCGTTTATTTTGCGGTAAATAACGTAATCATCGGCGAAAAGATTTGTAGTAGAAGAGATGTTATTTGGCCAGTCGTTAATGTAAATTAGGAAAAGTAGTGGGCCAAGGACGGATCCTTGGGGGACGCCAGAGGTTACAGAGTGAGAGAGGGAAAATGGATTCATTAGTAGTTATAAATTGGCAGCGGTCTGTCAGAAAGCGTTCAATCCCTTTTAATATGGTAGCATCACCATTAAGTTTGCTTAGTTTTAGCACCAGCAGTTTGTGGCATACAACGTCAAAAGCTTTAACAAAGTCGGGGAAAATACAGTGGCAAGAAATAGTCATTGATAAAGCAGGGAAGCTGGGGCTCACACGAGAGCTTTTTCCGGAATCCATGCTGATGATCGCTAAGGAAGGAGTTGTTTTCTAAAAAAGTGAATGTGTGGGAATAGATGACGGGTTCCATGAGCTGACACGATATACTTTTTAACGATAGGGGCCTGTAAGTGCGAACGTCACTTGATTTATGAAGAGGAACCACCTTTCCCGCTTTACAGTCGCCCGGAAGGCAATGATTTTCGAAAGACTGCGTGAAAAGCTTAGAGAAATAACGGATGAGTAAACAGTTGTATCATGCAAACACTTTGCACAGATACCATCTTCACCTGCCGCACTGGCTAATTTTTATGTTTGAATATTTTTGGATGCCAACACAGTCAAATGTAACTCATTCTATGTGAACAAAATTGTGGGAGAGGGTGTCGGGAAAAGAAAGTGCTGTGGATTTAACAAACCAAGATGAAAACACAGAGCTAAAAAGACACATCCCGCTTCTTTGGGTACAAAGCTGTGATCGTCATGGAATTATTCTATCGCCTTTTTTCATGTCCGCTAATCGTCTGCCAAACGTTCTGTGGGTTTGTTGCAAGCAGGGAGAGAAGCGTTTGTTAATAATAATTTTCTTTTGCAAAGAATAATGCGCAAGCGTTCTCATCAGCTGAGTGAAGCTAACCGGACCACCTTTCCACGTTGTTAGCTTTTCGCTTCGAAAAATTTGTTTCTTGTTACCTAGCTGTCATTTTGGTATAGTCGTGAAGAGGGGGGACTTTTGTTTTGCCTAATTTTGCGGAGTGGATTATTACGATTGGTAAGTTCTGCTATCTTCTGCTTACACAACTCCAGTTTTGTTGCACGGATCGTTCCAGAAAATGCGAAAAGTAATTGCTTAAGAAAACCTGAAGATCATAATTAATTGAAACATAGTTGGCTGTAATGTAGTCCCTAAAACATTTTGTCCTTTCACTTCTAGTTGTTTCAGTCATGTTAACAGGAAAATATACATGGTCGCTTACGCCCACAATAACTGACAGGGACTTAATTAGGTCGGGATGCGGGGTCAGCACCAAGTCAAGAACTGTGGTGGTGGACAAGGTATTGTGGGTTGGAGCATTACCAACCTGGGTAAGATTAAGGTCTGAACATAAGTTAAGAAAAGCAGCACTGTGAGCAGAAAATTGTTATATTGTTGGGAATGGGGGGACCACGAAACATTAGGGAAAGTAAAGTCACCTAGGAGAAACATAGGCGCAGTCGGAATTATTCGCAATTTATTTAGGACATCGTGTAATTTCTTTGCAAAGCCGGTAGTAAGAATAGGAGCCCGGAAGCAGCCAGACACAACGATATCTTTGTGGGTAATTCGAACAGACGCGACAGCAATTTCAAGCGGCGAAACAACAGGCACATTGAACGAGCTAATCTCGTTGCTAATAGCAATCAATACACCGCCCCGCTCCTGTTACCCGGTCACAGCGGTAGAACAACTTTTTTGAACAGTCAAATATCTCGTGATTTTCTATTTTTGCGGACAGGCAGGTTTCGGCTACTATGACGACAGCAGCTACAGCTTTCTTTGTGTATTAGTACAGATAGGACATCACACTTGTTAATAACGCTTCGAGAATTACATAGTAAAAAATAACATTAATGCGGTCTAAAATGCATATCTAGCTATGGTGGTAAAGGAGGAGCGCTGGCCCCTGTGCTTTCTGCATTGCTTGCTTTGGGGGCAACGTGCACGGGGTTATCATAAATAGGCCCGGCCTGAGTTACACGATTGATGACCGGACCATAAGCGTGAGCTTTCTTGTTAATAAGTATCTTGTTATACTTGAGGTAATGTGGCTGCTCAATGGTTTTCCCACAGTTTAAAAGCTTTTTCTTATTGTTGCGCGTGGCCTTGCAGAAATCGTCGCTAACTCACACGCGGCTGCTACGAAGCATTGATTTCTTAGCAAAGACACTTTCTCTTGTTTGGAAAGAACAAAAACGAACAATAAAGGGTCGGAATTTGTTCTGTACAAAGGTTCCAAGGCTGTGTGCACGGCAGATGGCTTCATTAGGAAGTTCCACTTTAAGGGACGCAGACAGGATTTCACGTATTTTTAGCTTAGACTCAGCCCAGGTTTCTGAGGCAGAATCTAATAGCCCATAAAAAATTAGGTTCTCCCTACGAGAGCGATCCTCGAAGTCATCTAGCCATGAACTAATAGCGGCACTTTCGTTTTGCACTGCAGCGGTTACGAAACCTTGCATCTGTGTATCTCTCTGGAATGCACTCGAGGGAAATAACCTTCTGTTCAAGTACAGTTATTCGAGCAGTTAAATCTGTTACATTGGAATCAAGTAGCAACTGATTTTCTTTACCTTCGTTATTAGGCCTGTGCAAGTTGTCATGACAGTCATTCCAGTGTGTGGTTAGATTGGTGATGGCAGTTAGTACTTCGCTATTCGGACCAGGTTTCTGTTTTATATAACCGCAAAGAAGTTGCTTTACAACAATACAATCTGCGATTATATCAAGCAACTCATGTGGGCATGGAAGGAGCAGCAGACAATAGTTACTAGATCGCTTAAAGTTATATTATTGGGAGGGACCAAACTGGACGAAAAGCAAAAAGTAGTTGGATGAGTCCATTGTAGCGGACGCTCCGTTCCACTGCCCGCTGAGGTGCGCGGTGCAAGGCTGGCTGTAGTTCTAGCTTCCTGGATGGCTTGATGATGACGATACGGTTTGCTTGATTGCAGCGTGAGGGGTTACCGGAACGGGAGGTTGAAGTGGCACCGTGCAACACGGGCTCGGAGAGGACACGTGCCATACGGCGTGCCATTCGCACGTGGTTTCACGCAGACCGGCAAGCTCGCGCTGATGACTGCGAACAACTGGACGAAAAGCAAAAAGTAGTTGAATGAGACCATTGTGGCGGCCGCTCCGGTCCACTTCATACTGCATACACTTACGTTTCCAAAATACACTGCCACATCATGAATATAAATGGAAGCGTAACGTCTATAATCATTCAGGTTTCATTCCCAATGTGTTGAAAGGCAGATGGCGAATTGCGCTGTTAATACGCACGAACCTTCCAGGTGAACAGCCCCTGGGCGTAGCAAAAGTGGCGTAGCTTTACGAACTCCCTTTGACCGGTACATACCAATAACCCCATGTCATATCTGGAATCATGACGCACGTTGCATGACGTACAGAAACTCATCCCAATTTCCAATTAAAAACTTCCAACCTCGGAGATGGAATTCAGTGGGTGACAATCAATACAGAGGCAGACCGACCGGTATTTTTTAGCTACAGAAGCGATCGGGTGTGCGCAACTGCAGGTTACGGGATACACCTGCTCCGATTTTGTGAGCTCTTGGATATGCCTATCATCCTCCGTTCGAAGTGCAACAAGACCTCTGTATGGATACTGTCTGCCAAGAACTTCACCCGAGGCTACTCTAACCCTTTAATGCCGGAATTTTGAAATAGGGCACAAAAAATTCCTTTTCCGTATTTCGGCTTTAAACAGACACCGTGATTACATTCCACAGTTGTATTGTCTGGGATTCAACTTAATCACTGACTTTAAGGTTTGTCCCGAACTCACGACAACAGGCACTTAAGCCAATGTCTGGAACGCAACTTTCTCGCCTACTTGGTCCTTATCGCCTACTTGGGCCATCCCTCTGTTTGGATTTTTTTGCGTTGCAAAAAGATTGGTCTGCTGGACGATGTGATCCAGTAAGCTGTCATCAAAAAACTCTTAAATACTCATTATGTGCTCTCACAGTGTCATTGTCAGGAAGAGTGGTATTCCAGGATGATATTTCCCGCTGTTCTTGACAGTCTGTTCTTTTTTCACTTCACTGTCTGTTGTGCAACGGCAGTTAGAAAATGCACTACGTCACCGTTTTCATCATCTCTGCTTTGACGCAGGCTCTCCCAAGGGTGCAGCTCGTCCTTGTGCATGAGAATCGTAGTCAACATTGTCATCATCACCGTCACTAAGTCAGCTATCGTCACTGTTATCCTCAGTTGGCAGGCGCGTGCGAAGCCCTTTTCTTCCATACAACGATCCAACATCCATTCTCTGCTACAAAATAAAAAAAACTGTCATACCTGCAGTCACCGAAATTTGCCTAAATTGCCCAGTGTCGCGCATTTGCGACATACCACGAAAGGGTATTTTTAGACAATGTGACAACTCATGCGAAGTCTCCTGAATGCCTACAAATAGAAACAAATTTGGGGGACCTTGTACTCACTATGGTTAGGCAGAAAACGACGAAATGAGAGCTATCGCACGTGCCGCGCGCAGTCCGCCAACCCATGGACATACTGGGTTTAATTTTTAACACCTTATACAAGAAGGTGCTACATGCCTGGAGCGCAACCACCCCATCGTTGCCGCAAACACATCACAGCCGCCGCTGAAGGCAGCAAAGGTTTCCCGAGTTGGTTGGCCAGCTTCATTCAGTATGTCGCGAATTCGCGACAACCGGTCTTAAAGGGCTAAACATGCATTCGCCAATCGTTCAACCTATCTAGCTTTTCCGAGAATGTCCGCTTCAAACGCACAACGAGTTGCCCACGCTCTACGATTAGTTCGGGCGTCAATTCAGTGCTCCCTCGCAACACGTAGAGTCTACCTCCTCCATCTTTGTGTAGGCACGGGGTAATTTCTACGTCTCTAAAATGCGGGTCTGTTTAAAATATCAGGCCTAAATTGTTCGCGCGTGTGCCATACTTTCTGAAGCAATTTCCGTGCACGCAGCGCTTCGACCCATACTGAAACTGTACGACATAGCTGTCAGGACGCTTACGCTCCTTACTTCTGAGATGCCCGATCTGTTTGGAGTGTGTTTTGCCTTGCGGGTTTTACCAAACCCTGTTTAATACCAAACGTTTATTACCAAACCCTGTTTGTTCTTGCGAAACTTCTTCGACCGAGGTCTCAGGTTGTATTTTTTTACACATGCTAGCTGAAGTGAGTTCCAATCCCTCGTCCACTGCTCGCGCTGCCACTAGAAATTCCGCAGCTGCTTCCTTGAGCCCGATAGGCCGCGACCATTCCCCAGATCAAGTTTTTGTCAGTATCATCGGGGGCCTTGCGGCATGCGGCCATGCATAATCTGAAACCATGAGGCACCAGTCGTCTCATGCGGTACTTCGCTATATTTCCACATTAGGTGAAGAACCACACGGTTTCTTTAGCGAGCCGTGTCGATCATTGCGTTCTTTAGCATAGCCTTAAAGGTACGACTGCTCCTCACCATTATTTTGTTACTCTGTGAATGTCCAGGCGCTGAAAACTCCATTCGTGTTCCCAGACGCTCGGCTAGCTACTATGTTTGGGCAGACGTAAACTTTGTGCCTTAGTCGAAGCAGATGCAGTATGGGGTACCAAACCACGCAAACGTTTTCAGAAATCCTTGCCTTATGGCCTGCGCCGTCAAAGAACTTAGAGCTATCACTTGGGACCACCTAGTACAAAGGTCTATGAGGCAAAGGGCATGCCTATGACTGCCTGCTGACGCCGGTTCAGTTAGAGCAATCCAGTCAAAGCACGCAACCTCAAACGGTTCTTGCACCATCGCAAAGGGCGTATTAGAATACGGTCCACTGCGGTTTAGTTAGGAAAAGTCCGGATGTATGAAAAGGCTTGGAACTGCCAAGTACGTGGGCGGAACATATGGATATGTGTTATCACTCCAAGCAGCCGGACCGCTTCACCCTGGGTTTAGGTATCGATTTCTGCTTCACTGCCACCTGAGGAAGCTGCGGGAACCCTTTTTTCAGGTTGTTGTGACATTGTGGGGAAAGTGCATGCTCCGTGTTAGAGTAGCGCAAACTTTAATGAGAAGCGTTTGACATTGATCCAGGCGACACAAGTATATAAATTGACACACACACATATATATATATATATATAAATATATATATTTATATATACACACACACATATATACATATATATATATATACATATATAATAGAGAGAGAGAGAGAGAGAGAGAGAGAGAGCAAGAGACTTGCCCTGACGAAGGCAAGTCTCTTTGATAAAACGTTTGCAACAATCGTGGTGTCTTTATATAGAATATAAGAGTGAATACTAGGGGGAACTGTTTTCGCACCCTGATATAGTGTGTGATATCCTATTCCCTGTTTGCTGAGTATATGTCGCCCTGTGGGTTTGCGAACGAGGCGTTCGTGCTGTCCCATTAGGTGGGCTTCAACTAGTTCGCTGGCCTTCTTGTGAAGGTTTAACCATTCCAGTTTGGCAGGGGACGTGTCGGGGGGTAGGCGTTGTGCTGCCTTGTAGGCGCGTCTAATGAGGACATCAATTTTGTTGGTTTCAGCAGCTGTTAGATTAAGGTATGGAATCGAGTAAATAATTCTGGTCACTACGAAGGCTTGGAGTAGGCGAACGCTGTTCTGCTCGGTCAAACCTGAGTTCCTATTGGTGACCCTTTTGAGCAAACCAACGGTTTGGTTTATGTGCTGCTCTATTGTTCGGAGAAATTTGTGATTTATTCTAGTGGATTGTATGTGCAGTCCTAGGACTGACGTCCGGGAGCTCCGGGACTTCTCTACCTTCAATATATAGTTTGATGCTGGAGTTAAGCCATTTTTTTCCGGTTCAGGGGAATAACAAATAGCTAAGACTTGGCTGGAGACCAGGCCAAACCCGCTTTCCGGCCCTTCTCCACCACCACTTCTATGCCTCTCTGCAGTGTTTCGTTAATGTGCCCATTCTTCCCCCGGTCCATCCAGAGGCTGATATCGTCTGTGTAGAGGCTGTGGTAGAGGTGGGTGTCATGAGTGAAAACGAAGACAACGATGGTGACGAAGACACGAAGGCGCGATCTACGGGGTATGTGTTAAACACCCCGAGGTCACCATCATCATCAGCGCCTTTCGGAGTCGTTCACCCCTCACTCGAGAGCCGGCCAATCGGAAGCGGCCTGCGACAGCGGCCGGCGGCGGAAAAGCGGCCAGGGCAAAATACCGAGTTAGACCAGAGACTGTGAATGATGGAGCGAGAAGGGAAGGGCGGCGGTCGGGCGACCAGACCCGTGCCGTGCCCCAAGAGGTCATCCACAGGCGCAACTTCCAAGACACCTCCTCCGCCAACCTCCGCAAAGACGTCGGGTCTTTAGACAGCGGTAGGGGAACGCGACGCCCCAAGAGAGCTGCGTCGGCTACTACGCAACGGGAGCTTGGAGCGCATCCTACACCTGCGGCCTCGACACGACACTAACTGGACGTGTCAACGCTTCTTCTAACCTGTGCTCGTAAACACCACGTACTGCGTCTGATTCTTTAGTTCCCGTCTGTGACTTTTTCCAGTTTGCTCAAACTCTTTGCCATTTCCTAGACGGCTTTGTCGCCGCTCCCCTATTCTTCATTATTTCAACATTGTTCTTTAGTTTGTCCTTGTCTGTCGTGTGATCTAGATTTGGGTTTCGGATTATATGAACAAAAGTCTCGTTTTTAAACTTTCTCCTTCTATTTATTATTGTCCACAGAACCTGACAATAATTCGCGTCCACGGCAGGACGAGGCTAGTTTATTTGTGTATACTCCTAAACACCCGACATGGAACTTGCAGAGCTGATTGATTTGGGGAAGCGATTGGAATTTAGCGGCGACGAGCTGTCAGAGTGGGCACTCGAGGAGCAAAGGCTCTGGCATGAGGAAATAGCTCTAGATCTCGAGGCAGCCAAAGAGCTAGCCGAAATAGAAAAAGAGCGTGATGAGCACGCGCGACCGCGCGCGGCAATTGAAAGGGAAACTTTGAAGCTGCGGCAACGACTGGCGGAGCTTGAGGCTACGCGAAGTGAGGCCCGTCAATCTAAGGATGGCGGGAAAAGCTTTGATAAAGTACAGGCTTTCTCACCCCCGCGCTCTAGTGCAGATCAACTGTCGCCCACTCTTGAAGTGTCACGGGATGCCAATGAACGTAGGGAACTTGATGGAACTGTGAAACATTAGGCTGCCCTTCCTTCACCTGATAAAGTAACTTTACTTAGTCCGCAAGTGTCGGCATTGAACTTGACCCCTTTGGGGTTTGCTGAGGTTAATGTTGACCACAAACCGTGTTTGCAGGACAGCCCGTCTCAAAAGCGGAGCTCTGTACCAAAAGAGGTCCGTATCAGAGACAGAGACTTTCCACCGCCCCATATTTCAATCTAGAGTGTCCATGGGTCGAGTAGAACGCACGGGCCGCGTAAGCACCGAAGGAGATGCTTCGGGCGGCGTAAGTTGAGGAAGAAGAGAACCAAGAGAAAAGCTTGATGGGCAGGAAAAAGAACTAAGGTAAAACTTGGTCGTTCATTGTTCACGCAAAGAATCGCCAAGTGGTACCACAAGGTCGCCCGCACCGCATTTACACACTTCCCTTGAATGCATATATAAGTTGTCAGCTGATAGGAGCGAGAAGGAACCCGATCACCACCATGCCAGTAGCGCCTATGGAAGAGGCAGGGGGTGGCACCGTAGTCACTGTAGAAAACGGGAAAAACTGCGCCATCCAGACTTTTCGATTGTTACCTGTCCGTGATTTTCCAGTTAGCGCATGCTCTTGTAAATATAGGCAATGAGTTTTGTCCGGTCTTGATCAACCACGTGCTAGCTCTCTTCATGATGTTCTTTAAGTGTATTCCCGTGACTCTTAGATTCATGAAGTGTGCGTGTGCTCTGCTACCGGTGGACAGCGGACATTTCTGTGAAGTGGTATTGAACTGTGCATGGGGTGTGAACATTTTTCAGAGAGAAATGCTTAAGTGGGGGGATATTGTCATGAGTGAAAACAAAGACAACGACGATGACGAAGACACGAAGGCGCGATCTACGGGGTATGTTTTAAACACCCCGAGGTCACCATCATCATCAGCGCCTTTCGGGGTCGTTCACCCCTCACTCGGGAGCCGGACAATCGGAAGCGGCCAGCGACAGCGGCTGGCGGTGGAAAAGCGGCCAGGGCAGAACTCCGAGTGAGAGGAGAGACTGTGAACGGGAGAGCGAGACCGGTATGTGCGGCGGGCGGGCGACCAGACCCGTGCCGTGCCCCAAGAGGTCATCCACAGGCGCAACTTCCAAGACACCGCCTCCGCAAACCTCCGCAAAGAAGGGCACGGGAAGGTGGAGTTTGTACAATGGAATCGTGGTTGGTGGGCAGCAAAAAAAGGACGGAAGAGAAAGAGAAGAAAGAGAGAAAAAGGGAAAGAGAAAGAAACAAATGATGACAAGAACCCGCAGCCATGCGGTACAAAAATGAGAAAAAAACCAAACAGGAAAAGAAACAGAACGAAAAAACAAACAAAATTAACTAGGTAATTCCCCTTCCCCCGTGGCAACAGGGTGAAAGAGAGGTCAAAACAATTTTGAGGGGTCAATGCATTTGACATCGGAAAAAATCACAGTCACGCCGAATGAACATGAGAAAACAACCACGGAAAAAATAAAAAGACACGAAACAGACCGAGAAAAAATTTTCAAAAGGTAATTACTCTTTCTGGCAAAAGGGGGGAAAATAGAGTTGTAAAAACAAGATATGCCCTTTCACACATTTGGCATGAGCATAAACAAAGAAATCACAGTCGCCTGGTACGAACATGAGAAATAAGTACGAAGAAAAAGAAATTAACAGCGTAATTGGTATTCCCAGTGTCCCGTGGCAACTGGGGGCAAGTGAGGGGTGTAAAGAAAATATGCCCATGCACGCGAAGGGCGCACATCTGGCCATACACACCCGTTCTGAGCATCAGAGACAGGTGATTCAAACATCACAGCACTATAGTTGCCTTCTGTTGGTGGGAGGTAAGGGGCACGCCCAAAAGCAGTAAGACAGGCAGTTTCGACAGGAAATTCTTTTACATTCGTATACAAAAAGCAGAAAAAAGCAGGTGAAAAGAAAAGGAGGTAAATAGAGAGGGTCAAACAAGTCATGAAAAGAAAGATAAAAGAAGGCAGGTGCACGCGTATGGATTTCAACTTAGTCCACTAATTCAACCAACTAACTCCCGCAATCCTACCGCTAGCAAAATTGAAATGGGATGGTAATCCTGAGTGACAGGGGGCACAATTTTGAATTTTTAAATATGGTGATTGCGGAAATTTCATTATGTTTCCACAATTTTAAAGGAAAGCGATAAACGGAAGTTAAAAGAAAGGGATGGAAAGCGACCTAGCCACAATACGACGACCGAAATGCCTTGACTGACTACCCCGAACTACTTTTATCGACTACCTCGAAATACGCAATGTCGCTGTGCCAAGGACATTGAAGCGCAACTCAGCTGCTACCTACCTGGAAACGTCTGTGCTAGAGAACTTCGAACCTACAAACAGAAAGAATTGTCTTCTCGTTAACCTCGCCAGCATCCACTACGAAATATTCGAAACCTACGACGACGTTCCATCATCAACTAACCTCGCCATGACGCAGGCTGGGGCAGATCGAAACAAAATACTACTAACCCCGCCTTAAACCCGACGTCGCCTAGTAATTTTGGATCATCCATGGTTGTCACGGAGGCTGCACACGATACCCACTAAACGTCGCCGTCTTTTCAGGCACTTTGAACACACTGGAATGGACCTTCTAGGTCCGTTTCCTATGTCATGAGCCGCGAACAGGTGGATTTTCGTGGCGCAGATTACATAACATGCTGCGCAGAGACCGCCGTTGTACCGGAGCGGCTGCACAAGAAGTCGCAAAGTTCTTCACCAACGAACTTGTATTGCGAAATGTAGTCCGTAAAGTTCTAATCATGGACTGCGGAATTGCATTTACTCTCCAGCTTATGCAATAAGTCTTGTGCTACATCAATACAGATTACTGAAGAACCACAGCGTATCACCGCAAGCGAACAGACTAAAGGAACGCCTGAACAAGACAATCGCAGGTATGCTCCCCATTTACGTCAACGTTGAACATCAGATATGGGAAGAAGTCCTGCCTATTTTAACGTTTACGTACCCCACAACTATCCAGGAAACCACGCAGATGGCCCTGTACGAGGTTGTTTACAGAAAACAACCGACCACTATTCTCGACGCCATGCTGCCTGACGTATAAGACGGTTACCTCAAAAACGACGTCCAAAGGTAGATGCAATGGCGAAGCAAGTCCGCCAGCTTGCACAAGTTAGTAGAACGGACAGGCAGCTCGTGGATACAGCCGTTTCAACCCTTGTCACCGTCGACTCACCGAATATCAGCTGGGTGAACGTGTGCTGGTTTTGACTCCAGACCAACGACACGGCCTCAGCGAGGAGATTATACAACGGTATTTCGGACCTGGCAGAATTAAGCAACGTGTTGGCCAACCTATTCACGAAGTTGTCCCCTAGGGTAACTCGGGCCCATCACGACGACGCACGCGGCCCGAATTCGTCCACGTGATTTGCCTCAAGCCTTACTACGCGAAATGACATAGTATTTATTGGTTGCAGTATTGTTTTATTGCTAGAATTTGGTCGATGCGTTTTTAGAGCAGTTATTGCTGCGAACTGTATCTTTTTCACGGGTATTTTTGTTTAGTTGTCATCGTATGGCCCGTAACTTAGCTGCCTATATAAGTTAGCAGGTGAAGCGCGCCATTCCGTGGTTTTGAGTAAGACACTCAGGTGATCTAATTTGATAGAGTTTAGAAGCCTACCGTCACAAGAATACAATGTCCGTATGTGATCGCAGCTGTTCAGGATCTGATGCAATGGTTCTCGAACGATTAACGGCCAACAATAAATGATCGCAAGAAAATACCGCGACATTCGATTCGCCGACACGTCTTGTTGTTGATTGCTTCGTCGCCGCTTGTGTACCTTGAGTACATACTGGAGCATAAGTTCGATCTAGTTGCTTTGTTTCCTGAAGACACTTTCGTCATCCGTGGCTGCGGGACAATATTATGCTACTTCCGAGGCTGTGGGGTAGTCGCTTCCCTTCGAGTTAAGGGGCGTTGCAGGCGTACGTGATGGCGTCCCTTTCAACACCCTTCCTAAGGCGGGTCGGAAGGGCGAAGTCATTGCGGTAAATATTTCATCCAAAACAGAGATTTGGTAAGCGTAACACATACAATTTATTAATGTTCGCTGCTTTAAAAGTAATTTTCTTAATGTGTACCTCATCTCATAAAATTGGCTGCTTCTGATTCGCAATATTCAGCAGTAGGGTGCTAGGTGAGAGCCTAATGACACCTTATTTTACGACCAATTCATTGACATTTTACGCATTCCGCAATTTCTAGAGTACTGGAATTATTGTTGGTTGAAGAAAGGAAATTTTCTAAACGCTGCATTCGAACGCACAGATACACCACACGCTCCAAGCCGGCGGCAAGCGTTGTACGTGCGGCCGCAATATAACACGGTCACTTTCCTACTGATGGTTTCAGGCTTTAAATCCTCATTGTTGTGTTCTCTTAACATACAGATGGGCGTTTATCGATAAAAGAGGGATGTAGTTTTATTATATGATAAGGGCCATACGACAGTGAAAACATTGAACCGGTTGCGAGCATGGAAGTTTTATACTGCTTTTGTTTCCCCCTTTTTTTTGTTTTCATTTAGGGCTTGTGTTCCCATCTGAAGGCTGCGGAGCCTGTAACCACAAGCCCTCTGATTGTACCAAAGAAATATACGCACCAGACGGAGGATTCCATCGGCAGTATTTCTTCAACGCAAGTGGTCGGTCTTGCTTCAGTGTTGAGATTCTCTGCTACAGTATAGGCTTTAATGATTATGCTGGATGCCCTGGGTGCTGTTAGTGAGTATACTTTTTGGACATATTGGACATACTTGATTTTTGGTCAATTCCTTGCCGTGCCATGAATAGAATGAGTATTCATTTTTGAACCATTTTAAATGGAGTAAGCACTAACCATTTATTTTGAAGCATTATTTTACGGCGGATTGATAATGCTTCAGCGACAAAAACGGAAACTGTTTTCTTGAAATATTGAAGCTGTTTGTATTACTGGAATTATTAAAAGTGGTGCGTTCTAATAATGGAGCGTTCAGGTGCAATTTTTAAGTTTTTTTGTCTTAGGCGGACTAGTACTATTTGTACTGTTATTACTTTATTAATATAAGTGATATTGTTCCCTCCTGCAAAACGTGTTAGATCGGTCTGTTGTTCGGCCGATGAAATCGCCCCCGTCAAATGGCGAAGGAAAGCACCCGAGTGATTCCATTGAATTTGAACATTGCTCTCCACACAAGCAGTCCGGCCCGCTGTCACTGTGCTATCTCCAGACGTTGCCAAAACTGTATACTTTTTGTGGCGAATACTTACCCAGGGTGCAGGCTAGATAAGATAGCTTTTAGAGACATTGTGCCCACATTACAAAATTGACAATATTCAGAATTGGAAACGTAGTATTTGTAGAGTAGTGCGTGTCGTGCGACCTATGAACGTGACTACACGTGAGTTGAACGCGCACACCAGCCTGGTATAGCAGTAAGCTATGAAGATGTAGCTGGTGGAAGTTTGCTGACTGACGCAACTCACGTCGCATTAGTAAAAGATCGCCAATTTGTACTTCAATAATTGAAATTCATGGATAATTCGAACTGCACAATTTGGCCCGTCAAGTCTCTATAGAAGCCTATATATGTAAGCCCGTTAATTCGAACGCGAGGGGCCTGCTCCACGGATAACTGCAACTATTCGCAACCACGCCGGAAGCTTGAGGCCTGGCAACCTGCATGAGACATGCCCCTCTGCCTGGAAAAATGCGAACCACGGTTGGAAAAGGTAGATCGCGTAAACGCAATCTCAATTCTTCAATTCTTGACGTTTGAAAGACTTTCTCTGCGGACTCCGCCGGTTTACGCAGGAGTTGAGCCTGTGGGGCGTGCTGACAGGTGGCATAATTCCTGAGGCCGAAATCGTCGAGCCTGTCGCTGACACGAGCAAGCGGGTGACGCAGCGCCACTGTTTCCATCACTGGGAAGTAATGGACAGATGGAATGCCGCCCATTTCTTCAGTTTTGGAGTACGATAAAACATAAGTCTTCCGCTACAATCGGTGTTTAAGCACTAAGTGTTGGCGTTTGCGCTTAGGTATAAAAGGAAGGTGTCAATGGCGGCCTTTTCAAGCATTCATTTGCATACAAGATCTAATACTCCATAATCTTATTGTAGCCCTTTTGTATTTACCATTTGTTATTTCGAACATTAATTAATTTGAACTGAGGTGGCGTCGCTTTGCCGTTCAAATTATGGAGACTTTCCCTTTTGCCCCGTAATAGATCATGAAATATATTCAGTGGTTAGCGGATTGCCAATTAACAAAGCAATTGGCCAGGATGACATCTTTCCAAAGGTTTCAGAGTACAACATTGCCGCACTCTGCACCCCACTGTGTCACCTGATTACGAATTTCTTGAAATACCACTATTACTCTCATATTCTAAAACTCGGGAAGGTCCTACTGGCGTCTAAATCAGGGGTTCCAAGCCATGTTTGTAGTTACCAACCGATTTCCATATTAAGCATAATAAACACCCTTTTGAAAAAGCTTATCTCCGCTCCGGTAAATCCATTTATTCACACAAACCAAATATTCTTCCCTCAACAGAACGATTTCGTAACACATAGGTATATGGCCACAGCCATTCTGTCCCTATCCCAGATCCTTATCTCCTCCCTTCAGGAGAGGAAAGTCGCCGTAGGTACCTCTTACATATTAAGAAAGCATGTGAAACGGTTGGTATTACAGTTTCGTTGAAGACGTTGGAAACGTATGGATTCGTGACAGCCTCAAACAAGTTCTTTCAAATCTGTTTATTACCCAGGAAACAAATAATAGTAATTAGTAACTCTTATTGTGTGTATATAAAAATCGCGTCTGGAGTACCTAAAAGATGGGAGCTGCGGCCAATTTTATTTGCTTTTTCCGTAAATACCTTCCTAAGTCCGTTGCTTTTTCAAAAGTTTTAATGTACGCAGATGAAACTGTTTTATTCGCAATTGGCGAAGCTTTGTCAATCATTCGATTTAATATTCTGGCATCAGCCCTTTCAAATTGTTTTTTTTTCATAACAAATGAACTGTAACACTGATAAATCAAAATATGTATTTTCTTTCAAAATCAAAAAACCTCAACTCTTGCACATTTCGTTTATCTTGAAAATCTTTGAATTAAAAATGTGCCTTCAAATAAATACTTAAGAGTTACTCTTGATCAGCACCTGCACTGGAGGGAGCAACTAATAGGGTATGTGAGAAACCTGCTTTTGGTTGCTACACACTAATGAAGGCCCGTCAACACCTTCCACTTAGCATTCTCCAGTGCCTATATTTCTCGCTATTATACTGCCATATAAGGTACTCTAATGAAAGGTAAGGGGTAACAAATGCGATCTATTTAGCTCCTCTTCAGTGAGTACAAAAACGGGAGTTAAGAACAATACCATAATCTCCCTTTGACCACTGAAGTAGCATATTATTCGACGAACTTCGAGTGCCCTTCTGTGAATGCCTGCCCTTTTGGCCAATAGCGTAGTAACTTGAGCACGAGGTCGCGGGTTCGATTCCCGGCCGCGGCGGTCGCTTTTCTGATGGAGGCGAAAAGCAAAAATGCCCGTGTGTACGAGATTTCGGCGCACGTTAAAGATCCCCAGGTGGTCCAAATTAATCCGGAGCCCTCCACTACGGCGCGCCTCATCGCCTGCGTTGCGTCGGCGCGTTAAACCCTACAATCAATCAATAGCGTAGTAACTTGTAACTCTCTCCTGCGCTTAACCTTCTTTCTTCTGCCGTCTCATACGACGAAAGCTTGAAATAGAAATTTCAGCCGTTCATTTTCTGAAATTGTGCATGGTGAATGGTTTATTGTGTTTTTTGGTGCAAAATTATAGAATGGGTTATTAGTGAAAACTGTACTTGCAAGGAATTTAAATTGACGTATAGAATATTCTAGCTCTCTATCAACATCCTTATTTTTCTGTAGTTACATATTTGTTATTCTATGCTTTTCACCGGTTTGTCTTGTTTTGGAATCCAACAACGCATTTCTGGAAGCGAAAGGGACACTAAACTTTCATCATCATCATCATCTTTATTATTTCTATGTGCCCACCAACAGCCAATGGCCTTAAGCGGTGGTGCACAGGATGAACCACAAACAATTTAAATATGTAGCCTGAAACAAGGAAAAATAAATAGAAGGAGAAAGAAAAAAAATGCGATCTTCAGACAAAGCAAGGTTAAACAAATGCAAATTGTTGTTAAAAATATCAAGGTGACTTGGCTTTTCATTATACAGTCTAAACAATCTCTGCATAGGAGAACAAGTAGAACTGATTCGTAATAAAAGAAATTCACGAAAAGATTTACAGGGAACTCTAATTTCAATTTATAACATAAGGTCTTCACAATGAATGATGCTGTGTAAAGACTTAAACAAAAAAGCAAATCCACGTCAAGCCTCTGTTTTGACAATTTACCCAATTGCAATTTCGCCAACATGTTTTTATACGGATAGTAAACTCGGGGATGGAAATGCCTGCCGTATACAATTCTAATAAAACGTCTTTGCACATTTTCAAGCTTAGCGCTACTTGTTATGCCCAACCTGATACAAACAACCGACACAAAATGAAGTTTCGGGATCACCATAGTTTAAATTTTCCAACAAAACAAAAAGGATTAGAAAATGGTCTTGTAATTTGTGACAAATTTCCCAAGAGGCTGTGGCCCTTGTTCACAACAGAATCAACATGCGAACGAAAATGCAGTTCTGAATCTACAACAATGCCAAGATCGCGACTTTCTTTAACCCGTTTGAGCACTGTTTCATTTAGTGTGTAATCATGTAGCACACGAATACTTCTTCTAATGAGACTCAATACATAGGTTTTGGGGACATTAATCAATAGCTTACTTTCAGCACACCAATTAACTATATTTATATGTAAGACTGAAGTAGGACGCATTAATCATGCGTGCTAATTTTTCGAAACAATTTGAATATCATCTGCATGCAAAAGGGTGCGGGAAGTTTCGACACAGCATGTAATATCATTAATAAATACATTAAACAAGAGAGGGCCCAAAATAGATCCTTGTGGAACGCGGGAAGTAGAACAAAATTACACCATCTTCCTTTAGGGAACCATGAGGAGGATGCGAAGCATCATAGAGGTTCCGTGTAGGTTCCATTGTGTTGCCGTTATGTTTCATTTATCGGAGCACGAATGGGAACGTAGTGTGAACCCCCTGTAGAGACAGAGAAATGTAGAGAAATGTAGAGACAGTGAAGAGACCGACGCCGGCGTTAACTGATCGAACACTTCCTGGTTCTCGACTTTATTTATTGCGTGCTCACGCTCCTCCCCGCTTCCCGCCCTCTTCGTCCTCTTCTCTCGTTTAGCTGCAAGACGCGTGGCGCTTCCCGCTACAGCTTTCCCACGGGAAATTCAACATCCTCCTCTAAAGTTTTCAGTTCGTCGTTTCCGTGGACGTTCAGCTTCGCGTGCCTTCGTTGTATCAGTAGCTTCTTGACGTAGTTTGAATGAGTCAAGGACATAAGACGTGTTCGTAGCACTTGCTCCTGTCTTGGGTTTGTAGCGCAGTGGGAAGAGCGCCACGTACCTCCCGTTGCGGCCAGAGAGTCGTGGGATCGAAACCGGGCGCCGCTAACTATTTCTTTTTTTATACTGTAAGGGGAGAGGTGCGGACGCTGGACGACGGAGGGTGGACTAAGCGATACTTCGGTTCTAAAAGGCTTTGGCAGTACACCGTTAAAGCGCACTAATTACATCTACCGGACAAATAATACATAATGAAAGTACAAAGTTGATTCACACGCCAAACGCTCATAACTTTTCAACCAGTCTCTGGTGGTCAACTAAGTCAAACGGTTTGGACAGGTCAAAGTACAGCCATTAACCTGACCATGATTCTCAAGATAATGACTTGTGTATTCCAAAAATGTCAAGAGATTAGTTTCTACGGGTCGGCCTTTATAGAACCGTGTTGTGCAGTCCCGACCTGACGTTTAAAAAAGACCCATATGTGATGAAACAGGGCAATTTTAAGAACTTTCGCAAAAGGGCTCTGCAAAGTTATAGGTCGTTATTTAGTGACGTCACATGGATCAATCGATTTATGTACAGGAACAATTACGCCGTTTTTCAGCAACTCAGGAAGAATTGCGCTTGAAAGAGAAACGTTAAAGATATAAGTCAAAAGCGGCACAAACATCGCGCTGCATCCTTTAACTATGAAGCTAGGAATGCCATCGAAAACGAGCGAGAACTTTGGTTTCAGTGCTGATATCACCCTTTCGATATCACATTCTGAAAAAGAAAACGTGTGCGACACATTACCGCTGTCGTTTAAAGGGAAAAAGGTACAGTGCGAGTTCGAAGGAAAGGTGTTTTCAGACAGGACAGAATCAAAATAATACGCAAAGCAGTCAACCACATCCTTAGGTTTTTCTACCACCTTTCCACCCTGGGTTAACGTGATGCTCGTTCGAGGTGTTGAAATATCTTTCACATATCTTCAAAATAGTTTTGGCTCACGATTTAAATTAGATTCAACTGAATGTAAATCTACTTTTATCACGTTTGTAGGCTACTTTTACCAGGGAGCGGGCTTCACGGAATTTTTGACCCCAATATTCGCTTCGCGTAACCTTATACTTTCGGTGATATCGTAGTTTCTTGCGGAACAAGCGTTTCAGTTCATGTGAAAACCATGGAGGATAGCTACTTCTAAAACATTTAGGTTTAGGTATAAATAACCGCATTGCTTCATGTACAACGCTTGTGAGGGCATGGAAAGCTGCATTGACATCACTGATATTAAGAACACTTTACCAAGCACAATCACGCAAATACGGACACAGGCCTAAATAATCACCTTTAGTAAAACAAAAATTTTTCACATTCAAGATAGTTCCTCTGCGGACGATGAATTCTAAAGGTGAAAAAAAAAATTAGCGCCAATCCACACTGTGAATGTGGTTGGAAAGCAAAGCTGTAAACGACACCCACAACGATTACCCATGCGACGTCACCTAAATTCACTCACGTCCCTCTACATATAGTGAAACCAGAGAGAAGTGGAATGCACTTAACCACACCCTCTATTACTGTAAGAGATATTCTTGGTAAGGTTAAATTAATGCACGATGCATGAACAGTGGTTGGTTGAGTTGTTTGGGCACATGAGTAGAAACTCATTTTTTTAAGAAATTATAGCTCAAACCCGGTGTTAGACGATGTCACTTCTCAGTCTCGGCCTTCACGGACGGGTGATGAGATCGGCTGCAGAGATGGGGGAGGAGCAAGAGAGGAGGAGAGCATCAGTAAATACTTAAATTCAGATTTTTGAACGGCACAGAGTGCCGCCCAGGGGAGTGGTTCCTTGTCCACTGTAGCACATATTCAGTCGGCGCCGACTGTGCTCTGCCCACCAGCTGAAACTGGGTAGGCAGAGGGGGGCTGGACAGCAGCATCTCACATTTCTCTTGTTCGGTGGTTCACGGAAAGAGAGGAGGGTGCTCAGGGCTAAAGTCGCACACCCCGATTATGTGGCAGAGTGTTTCTACTTCTGAGCAAAATTTACATTCAGCGTCGTAGCGATTGGGGTTCATTAAGTGAAGACGCGTCGGGTGTGGGAAGGAGTCGGATTGTACGAGCCGTAGGGTAGTTTGTTTTTCTATGCAGAGGTCAGGGTAAGGCGAAGGTAGGGTCTGTCTCAGAAGGCGATAATGCTCGGTTGTGTCCCTGAACGAGAGAAGCGGGTGACTGTCCTCGTGCAGCTCCATGGGATGAGGGGGGGGGGGTAAAAGTGTAGGCTGGGTGGTCGTATTCGTTGCCCCCTATGGAAGCGTTAGCGGGTGTCCAGATGAGCTGAATGGAACCGTTTCGTGAGTGGTTTTTAGCACGCGCAGTGCAGGTCGGGACACCAAAACCGACTGGTTATTCTGGTAGGCTCGTTGGGAATCGGTGACTACCTTATGAACCCCTGTTAGAGTGGAGCCAAGGCGATGGCTGCTTTTTCTGCTGCCGTCATTTCTTCGGTCTCTAGTGAGGCACCCGCAAGAATGTTGGTTCTGGAGGTAGCCTCAATGATGGCGTACGGCTGGCCTCGATGTTGGGAGGCGTATGTGTAGATAACGACCTGATGCCCACCGAGGCTGGTGTTGAGCGCTTGAGCCCGTGCTTGTCGGCGATCCTCGTCGTGTGAGGGGTTTATATTTCAAAGCAAAGGGAGCATATTTAGTTCTTGTCACCAAACGTCCAGGAGTATATCAAGCGGATTGACATTCTGTGCTGCCCAGCTAATCTGGAGAAGGATGCTGCGACCCGCAGCAGTTCTGATCATTCGGTGCTTCTGCACACAAAGATGGCCCTCTAACCGCTCTTCCACCGTGTTGTAGAGCCCCGTGCTAAGCAGCCTTTCGGTGGACGCACTCATAAGAAGACCAATGGCTTGCTCAACCGCCTTTCTAATCATTATATAAAGCATCTTATGTCCTCCTTGCCGTGAAGAAGGCAGGCTGTTGACGTAAGTGATTCGCAAGAGGACAAAAGCTTGAAGTAATCGAAAGGTATCAGATTCCTTGAGGCCTCGGTTCTTGGTTTCAACTTGCCTGATCTATGATTTTATTGATAGTGCGTTTGAGGCGCTGCAAGGATCTGTCACTCTTGGTGTTGGTCTGAAGATGTAGGCGCAGGATCTTGATGCTGGGGCTTGGAGTGATGGCCTGGCCATCAAGGGGTATTTCAATGTGTTCCTTGAGGTGTCGTTTGTCGTGAGGGCGGACGACTAGAAGCTGATAATTTTTACGTGTGTACTGGAAGCCACAGGCTTTAGCACACCGGCGTACTAGAAGTGAGGTGCCATGGGTTGGTGTGAGCTTCCTTTAATCGCTATCGCGTGGCAGCAAGAATGCAGGGGTTAAACCAGTAGATGTGCTTGCTGAGTGCACCCCTTCTCTTCCCAATCTCCGCATGGGCTCGTAGCTATATCGGTAAGATAACGGGCTTTTGCTTTGTTACCCCGTTAGTTCCAGGTTCGATTTCTGGCGGTGCAGTAAATTCTTTTATTTGTTCGCGGGAGTTTTCTGGTGACACCAACGCTCGCGAAAGAACCCTTGGGGGGTATAGGTAAAAAGCTTTGCTTTAAAAGGAAACATGCCATGCGTCGGGCGGGACGAGTGGGTCTGCACTCGGCAAACATTCGCTGAAAGGAAAGTTTGACAATACAAGATCAAGTATATTACCCGCTGGAATTTCTATATTTTGCGTTAAGTAAGATTTCGCAAGTGCGTGAACTGTAGTAGCGATTCACCTTTTGCGTCTCCGCACTGCAATTGTATCTCAATAGAATTCCATCGTATCAGGGGAATATTGAAGTCTCCAGCTATCATCAGTCGGCAACTTCGCTTGTTAAAATCACCAAGTTCTGTCATTTACTCATTGAATAAGACGAAAGAATATCTTGGGGGTTATTAAAACGTACCAATCAAAAGTTTTATCTGATCTGTCGTGTTTACTTCTACCCACACCCTCTCTGCATATACTTTCAAATCCCGACGATGTCTTGCTTGAAACACCTTTCTTAGAGCGATTAGGACACCACCCCCATACTTGACAGAAAGCGTGTCATAGTCACGGTGAGCCCTAAACACATCGTACTACAGCGGGGAGTATTCAGCAGAATTAAAATTGCGATTTAACCACGTATTTGTGAGGCAAAGAACATCATATTCATTTGTTAAAACGTTTTCCAAGAACTGATTAGACTTCCTCCGAATGCCACGTAAATTTTGATAATAAAGTCAACAGTTTATGCTTGTGACAAAACAAAACAAGGAAGGACTCAATTATTCGTCCTCAACTGTTTCTTTGGCACGCAGCTTACACCAAAAAGGCCGAATGATGCAGCCCACAGGCCACACATTTCCCTCATTAATCAAATCAAACTGCTCAGCTGTCACAGAGACATGAAAAGACGCTTACGTGGCATACATCGATGGCAGTTTTGTGCACGTCACCTCAATTTCTCGAAGCGTTGCAGCGAGGTCATCACGGATGTCCGCAGCAGTCGTCGCCTGGTCCAGCCTTGACACAAAGAGAGCTCGTTCTGTTAAAACACGGGGAACAGAAAGGAGCTTGCTCTTTCCTGCTTTTCCCACCCTGGCTTTTATGTAGCGTCGTTTTGGAGCGAAACCCTTGCGTCACCCGACTTTTGTAGAGCATCCAAGTACGAAGGACGAGAACGAAAAGCATGCGAACCGTGATTTTCCGGCGGGCACACACCCACCGAAAAGCGAGCGTTTTCCATTGAGTTTGGGGGCGTGTGCACAGCACTACCCTCTTTGCAGCTTTCCTCTGTTTGAAGTGCCGAATCATCAGCCAAAGGCGTGTTCGATGCACACGATGAACCAATATGCTTGCGCAGTAAGTCAGTGTTCCTGACGAGGTGAAGGCGCAATGACTCATCACTCTTGAGTCGTCGCACATCCAAGGACAGCGCATCTATCTTCTCGAACAGGGCAACGACCAGTTCTCGCAGCCAAGCGTCGTCACCCACGGCTGCACCGCCGGCGGCAGCTAACGACGCATGCTTTCCAGGCGGCCGTAATCTTTCTTATCGTTTCGCCGCGTGCAGGAATGGCACATGTAGGCGCTCTCCCCGGTGGACATGTAGGACTCGTAGTCTTGGCCCACCACATTAATACATTTGCTGTGAAAGCGGCTTCCACAAGGGCCGCAGAAATGCAGGAATTGCTGCCGGCCAACAAAAGCTTCATTTCAAGATGGGCAGGTATCCTTCGACTTTGTCATGCTGATGGAAGACGTGTGTGGCACATGCCAAGAGCGCCAAAGAACGGCAGTGACGAAAAAAGCGTCCGCAACTTTGGCTATTGGTACAGACACTTCTTGTATTATTACGCAGAAACATTCAATAAAGCCACTTTATAAAAAAAACGCGATTTTAATGTAAAAAGAAACTGATGCGAATGAAAAAACTCACAGATTGTAGAGGAGAGTTGAAACCGGTTCATGGTATTTCCGCCAAATAAAACAAATGAACGCAAAGAAGTACACGCGACTACGATGTTGCAGTAAGACGTTCTTACTAGCTATCTTAAGGTTTTCGTCTTGAAGCTCGTTAGGAGAATCAGGTGCCTCGATGAAATATTTCGTCCAGATTCGATCAGACTGGTTCGTCTCTTTCGCTTTTGGATTAAGCTTCACTGCGTCCTCTCCCCGTGCATGACTGAGGAAAATGATGGAACTGGAGTGAAGTTCGTAAGGAGATTTCGTGTACTTCACTGCAATAAATCACTGCAAAGCACGCATCTTAAATTAGACCAATAAAGAAGCCCCGCCGTAATGAAAAACAGAAAAGAACAGAAAACAAGTGGCGACGAATGAGAGGCAGACACGGAAAAGGCAAATTGAAGTGGAGAAAGAGGATCTAGCGAGAGCAGTGTGGCACGCGACCCGGAGGTGATTAGTTGGCCTTGCTGCACCGTGCTCTACAACGCTCCAGGGGCTTTGCTCCGTGGGCCTCGTGGGCAGGAAGCACGGGAACGCTGAGAGGCGATCAAGGTTAAACAGGAGCCTAGCCGCAAGCCTAGCCACCTCTGGGCGAGCAACCAGCACGCAGTGTCAAACGCCCTGCCAGGTTCGATGGTCACCTAAATCGCCCAGCCGCCTTGCGCATCTGAATATCCTCATCCACGTTAGAGAAGTGCTGAGTGCAATCGCGGTAGGACTCCGATTGTTACCAAGGGTAGAGAGTGGACGAGACATGTAAAAAGCGACCAAACTGTAAAACAGGGGACGTTTTAAGACTAGTAGTCATTTTCGTCAGTTTTGTAAATGCCCAATTTATTTATTCCAATTTAATCGCCGTGCTGGATTTTGTTTATTTTTTAATGTATAAGGTGTTTGCATCGGAGTTAGCTACTCAAGCTTCGCCCCTTGGCCTGGTGAGACAAGTGACAACAATCGGCAACCATGCCAGGATTCATGCCGGCTTAGGGGATTATTTGTAGAGAAGATTTTATTGTTGGCCAGCACAGTAGGTATGAGTAAGAACGAGGCGCTGAGATCATACGACTGAAGAAAACAAGACGATGAGGGGCAATCCGCCCGGGGGAAGCTTGTTTTGGAGCTGAAGATAGGCCCAGCAGAGACTCGGCAAATCCGTGTGGTACAACACAGATGGTTGCCATCAAGCGTAACTGAACCATCACTACCAGAAAAAACTCGGTTCGCGCAGCCTAATGGTACAATTTGATGAAAAAAAATCGATGATGTACAAGCATATCTACAACGCTTTGAGCGCATAGATATGGGAATGGGTTGTGAAAAGAGTGTGTGGGATACTACACTAAGTCTAAGTTTGGCAGGGGAAGCGGGAAGGATTTTCGGGCGTATGCCAGGTTCCGATATAATGAACTATCACAAAGGGAAAAGGAGGAGGGTTTTGCCATGGGTTTAGGACATGCAGACCACAAGCCTTGGAAATAGACAAGCAGATCGTTGCAAGACTGATCAATTACACTGAATGCTTGATCGAGGTATCTGATTCTGGGCGTTCAGAGAAACGGCTCAGAGAAAAAAATTGTGGCCGAGTAGTTTCTCTCGTGCTTCAGCCCCCAACTTGCAGTCTCCATGAAAATGAAGCTAAACTCCCTCACTCAACTGGGGAATCAGGCTACCAGATAGCGCATGGTTTGAAGAAGCTGTACAAAGCAAAAAAGACCGGTAAAGATATAAAACGAATGCGCCATGGAGGAGTCCAATAGTTCTTCTAAACTCCAGAGAAAATGTTTTATATGCACCCGGACTGCACGTTGTTCTGTAGATTCCTGCTCTGGGCACGACCGACATTAGTCGGTGGCTATGATGAGCCAGATGTCACAGACAGAGTCACCGGGCAGACGAATTCCGGAACGAGTTCCGAGCATACGCGGTATGCGGAATCCAGCGAAGACCAACCATTTGGATTCAATTGATCTGGCGTATTCGCACTTTGCTGCCGAGGAATTGTTCTCTTCATTGTTTACGATCTCTCATTTTTCAATAAAACTTGGTAATGAACCAGGCAGGCAAGTGAGTCTAGAATGAAGTAATTTCACATACAAGTTGAGCCATGCTAACTGTGCTACCATATATTCATACTGGTTGGCTTTAGTGCATCGCAAAATTAATTTTACTTCTTTCGCTAGCGACAGGACTCTTCTTTGCAATGTTTGTTGAAGTACCCTGAAGCCTGATTGACAAAAAAAAATTTGGCATTTTTGTTCCTTAAAGAGGCGATGCAGAGAAAACACAAGTCTGGTTCCTTCGAAAGATTTCCCCATTAGGTTAATACTTTGAACACCTTTATTGTAAACATTGTTCAACTAAACTGAAATAACTAGGAAAAAAAGAAATTGCCATGCGAATCACTGACTAATTTCCCGTTCTAGAAGATACGACGTAATATGCGGGGCAGCGCAATTGGTGGAGGCCGGCAAAAACAAGTGCAAGTTAGGCACGGCTTGCAGGCTTGCAGAACAAGATATTATCACTTAAGTGAAGAATATATTCCATTTAAAGCCGTAACAATTGTAAGGTAAACAATGGAATTTACAAAAGCAAATGCCAACATAAAAGTACCATTACGTACTACTGTTGGTACGGCAAGCACTATGCTTGTTATAGCTGCACAGCAGTCCAGCGCTTTGGATTTGTCTCACACAACACTGGCTTACTCGCGTAGGCGACATTTTCGTAAGTGACCCTGTTTTTCGAGTATAGCACATGTTTCACGAAACGATTGCTGTCAACCGTAACAAAAACAAGCCAGGTGCAAATGCGGTCTGTTACCAAGCAAAGGCGGTCGGCGCCCCCCGTATTATGGTAGCGCTATCGAGAAGGACAAGACTCCGGAATCCAGTGCAGATTAAACAGAGCACTAGAGTTATCTCGAAGGCCTGTCCTTGTTACTTCATCACAGACGTTATGAAGCACATCATTTGATGACAGATTCAACATTTTTACCTAAATCGATTTATTTTTCAGTGAATAAAGGGGCGCTTTCCAGCCAGACATGTGCTGGGGGCACTATAAAATACCAAATCTTGCGAATCCAGGGAACACACATGTTGTCTTAACCGGTAGGATTAAGACTCAGGCGATTGAATAAATTGAATCAGTAAGTAGTTATAGTTAATGGTGCACTTGGAAATTTAAAAGCAAAGGTCGGTATAAAAAAACTTTGTGAAGTCAAGGCATTCGTATTGAAGAGTCGCGACATATCCCCTCGTTGTCAATACCACGCTAAAGAATTTCTGCGAATGGACGCGCTTTTTGGTAGGCATCCTGACTAAAACCGGTCGTATATACCGATGGGAACATCGAGCGAAGTATACAGGCATCATATTAACGGCACAGCGCAGTGTCCTGTCAGTCATATTGAAGCTCCGCTAAATTCAGCAAAGAAACATAGCGCTGCTCTTAACCCCGCACTCCTCAGATGCCCACTCTATATGTTCTCTGATGCACGCAGCACGTGCCTAGAGGTAAAGATATAACAGATCAATATGCAACCATCCGACCACGTCGCAAGCTCTTGGATCTGAATTGAGAAATTCTTATTGATCACAACAAATATTCCTGAGAAAAAGAGAGAACGACATCCTCAATCAATCGCAATCAATAAATCTGTTCCCAACACTACCACGAACATCGACAACCAACATGCGCTCCCGATAATTCAACTTCACAACAATTTAGGCATCCTGGAATGTTCACGTGTTCCTCGTACCATAGTGTTGTTCACTGTGCGGCGTGGAGAAGACTACGTCGAATTGATTTTCAAGCGAACGAAAGAAGCAGTTGCAAAGGCTCCTTCCTGACTTATGCGTGGTCGAAACGACCTTGTAGCTGTCGCCATGAGGGTTTCCCGAGATCGGACTACGGGGAAGTATAACATGGATCATTTAGTGGCCTCGTCTTATTTGTTTTGTCTGGCGACTTCAGCACGGTACAATAAAGGAGTCCTGTAGAAGCTGGTGCATGAGAGCGGTCGGCACAACACCTTCTAGCAAAGGCTCCGATTTTTTAACAGTGTTTCTTTATAAAGATTTGAGTCCGGATCAAGCCAGAATGGTGACATTTCCCAGTGTAGGTTCTTTGAAACAGCTGGATAGCTGTATCTTCATTTAGGAAAATATACTTGGGGCGCTCTAATGGGGTGTGGTCAGAGCAGGGGAGCTCTCCTTGGTAAACTTCTGAACGCAAAGTATCCCCTCACAACACGAGGCTGCCCGGTTGAGTTGCCACTATGTAGTTGGAGGCCTGGTCAGATGGGAAGCATTGTAGGTTTTAAAACCATGGGCAGTCATCACTCGATAACTAGGCAATTAATCTAAAAATATAAATAAAAAGATGGAAATTATATGTATGCTTGGGTGGTAAATTGTAGGACGCCATAGCGTTATTTCGATGCCCAGGGAGTTTTCAAACGGAGTTGCTGCATTTACGATCCATGCTTTACGAGCACTCATTATCAGCGAACAGTAAAAAACTAGCAGCAAGGGTTTATTTCAACCATCCTACGAATAATAGACCACTTCTTCGCTTCTGTGGCTTAAGATGTGACTGTGACCGTAAAAGAGGTTGCCGCTACGGGATGTTGGTTAGCTTGAGTAAGGAGACAGTATCAATGTTTCAAAATGTTTATTCTCTAAATAATTTTCCGGACTGTAAGTTGTTGTTTCTTTGCTAGTAAAGAAAGAAATAAAGACAGACTGTCAATATTTTTGTGGAGGAAGAAATATTTGGCGTTTAGTATATGGGGTAACCACATGGTAGGGAGCTCAAAAGTTGGTACTGATATTTAGGGCTCCAAATGCAGAAGCTTTTTAAGCTTCGAGAAGCCCCTTGCTAGACAGCCTTCGCGGCCGCGCCATGACTAGCTTCCAGTGGTGAAATTATGGTAAGTCACGTTATGTTTCACAGCCTGTTTCGTGTTGGGGGGGTTGTTGAGAGATGGAAACTCGGCCAAGACGTGTTGGCTGGCATATACTCAGTGAACGGTGTAGATGACAAATGAGGAGATGTTGACACCACTTTAGGCACTGTGAAGTATGTGCTGTTTTCCTTGAGGCAACGGTCACGTGCAGTTACATCCTGGTCGAAGTGGCTAAAAAAATCTCCTCCAAGTTTGCCAAAATATTTGTCAGTTACAACGAAGAGCCAGCCAACATAGAGGCACAGGAAGCCAGATGAAGGGCCGATGTCGTAAGCGGTCATTAAAAACTGGGCGAAGAGTTTCCACAAAATGAGCAGGGCTGTGTGCAGATGCACCCGTACCGAAATAACATTGGCACAACCGAACTCCATCCTGTTCATCTCGTGACTGCTTCCGCTGGGAAGAGCTTGGCTGTCTTCAACTAATCGGTTTTGTGTTGCTCACTCTGTTGAGAAGCGGCATTCTGCTACAGTGGTTGGATCTTCTCTGTAAATTTGTTGCAGTTTTTTCTTGCGGCAAGACCGTCGATCTGGTTGTTTCTGTGTTATTGCAGCACAACTGGTGTGAAGTTTGCAGTAGAGTATTCCGAAATAAGCTAGGCAAGTTGAGCAAGTGTCAAAGGGACGTCTCATCTGAACCCGTGAGTGTGTGAGTGAGTGAGTGAGTGAGTGAGTGAGTGAGTGAGTGAGTGAGTGAGTGAGTGAGTGAGTGAGAGAGTGAGTGAGTGAGTGAGTGAGTGAGAGAGAGAGAGTGAGTGAGTAAGAAACGTTTTATTGAGCCGGTGACGTGGAAGTGGTTCCCTATTGCGATGGACCAGTGACGAGCAGGCACCCATCGCTCAGGAGGCCAAAACTGTCTGGACATCCACATCGCTGCTGGTCACTTGGTTCTGTCGCAGCTCAGGAGTAAGAACGGGGAATGAAATAGGGAAAAGGTAGCTTTTGCTTGCACTCTAACTTGACATAAGGAAGAGTGCCGGGTTGTAAACAAAAGTTGCATTCCGCAGGAGATTTCGTGGGGAACATACGATGGAGGCAGACTGGGTGAGGAAAGCTATTGCACTGGCCTTGGCGAAGTCCTGATTCTTTTTCTTTGGAGAGTTTTGTAGGTGGAGGAGGCAAGTAATGTCGTTCAAACCTGTAATTTCAGGGATGCCTTAGAAAGTAAGTAGAGGGGCGGCCGGTGCAGTATCTTCAGTAGCATGGAGGGCAAGCCGCAGTCTTACTGGAAAGCAAGGTTGTTGCCCGTAAGTGAGGAATGGCCAGGAGTCCAGATGAGGGTGACTTTACGGTATAGTATCTGCTGCGACAGTAGTTTCAAAGTTGAGCGGGCCACGCTCCCGGCTAAGAAACATCTGCAGGCTACTTGATAGCCTCTGATTATGACGGGGTTCTTCGTATGAGGTAGGGGTATCATAACATCCCTCCCTCGTTCTTCGTAAGAAGGAGGGAGAGTGAGGGAGGGATGGCGAACTCTTCGGCAATCCATGTTTACGACGTCTCATTTGTCCCAGAAGTTACGAGGTTACTTACGGGTACTTGATGCTGTCCGTTGGAGTAGGTGCTAGCGTCCGTATAGGAGACGTCTTCTCACGCTTTCCATAGAGGGTCGCGTGCGCTTGGTTTCGCACTTTATGGCGGAAGAGATGTAGGTAAGGGTGCATATTTTTTGCATAAGGGCGAACGCGGATAACACTTCTCCAGTGATCAGAAAGGGGCTGAAAGTGGTGGGCTGACAAGGGACGTGACGACTTTTCAGGAGGGCTAGATCTGCAGGTTTTCGGTAAGATAGAGGACGTCGACTAGGTAATTTGCCTTCAAAAAGTTCTGAATCCGCGTTGCAAAAACCACACGCACCGACACCAGCAGCTGTTGTCGGAAAACATTTCCAAGAAGTGGCAGCTTGCCATGCGAGTGTTCGGGTACGCCCAGCAGTATCCGTCTCCGGTTCAGTAATTGGGACGGGTGCTGCAAAGCCAGCTTTTTCCAGGATATACCCTCATAGAGTCTGTTTTCTTCAGACGCCAAACGTGATGTAACACCATCTTTTTAATGGTGTCATATTCGTTTTGTGATTGAGGTGATAGTAAGATATTCTCGATAGGGTCTAAAATTTCTCAAAGCAGGGCTGCGGCGACGTGAATGAGCCTTGTCGCCGGCGACGTGATGCGCAAAGCACCCGGTGGGCCTCAACCAAACCCATGCGTTTTTAGGCCATACATTTTTAGCTTCAATTCTGTGGCGATGACTGCAGGCGATGAATGAACCGTGCCGCGGGCCGTTGGATTCGATCTAGTTTTGAAACGTTTTTTTTGTAGAGCGGACACCATACAGTTGATCCATACTCGAGGACTGGTCGGGATAAAGTGCGGCATGCGTTTAGTGTAACTGTTTTGGGTGAGTGGCTCAGCTTTTTGTGCAGAAAACACAGCTTGTGGAAAATGTCCTCCTAATGTGTGTCCGAGCAAATTTTATTGGTAATTGTCATGCCTAATTATTTAGCACACTATACAGTTTCAATGTACTGCGTTCCGATTTTATGGCAATAGGTTCACGGATTCTTTTGCGTTAGGATTGTCATAGACACAATATTAGAGAAGTTAATCATTGTTCGATTGCGTCCGCACCAGTCCGCAAGGTTGCAGTGGTTCTTATCCATACGAACTTGGGAATCGCAGTTTTGAAGAACAGTATAAAGAACCCAATTACCGTCAGCAAACAATTTCTCATGTGCACTTTTATGAATGTCAGAAAATAATGTTCCTAGTACGGATCTTTGTGGGACCCCCGGCAGAACAGGTAATACATTATACCGGGAACTATCACATTCAACAAGCTGCGTGTGGTTAGACGGGAAGGCATCAATCCATCGCACCAACTTTTGTGGGATACCCGCTTCTTTCAACCAACATATAAACAGTATATCAACAAAAGACCTCTTGGCTTCTAAATAGTTAAATATATGACTACCGATAAAGTGTTAAATTAGTTCGCAGCAATTGTAAATCGCAGAAATTATCCGGATACGGTAGGAGACAACTTATACCCTGCCTTGAATATAGGTGTAAGCTTTACCAACAACCAGCCCATTGGTAGAAAGGCTTCATGATGAGGTGCATTAGAAATGGGGTAGAGATACTCAGTAATGCCCTCGGAGTACCAATGCAAAAAGTTTTGGCACGCATTAGGACCAAATGCTTTTTTCGTTCTAAATTTCCGCCAATGACACAAAATACTTTTACGGCTGAAGCCCGGTGGCATCACTTGAAACAGTGCAGAACAACAAAGCACGCTTTATTTAGGGCAACTTCAGTCGTGAGGCAAGTGTGACGACTATTGAAAACTTCATTCAGATACCATCTCAAGCTCCAAGTCGCAAACACTTTCGCCTGTGTCGGTTTTACAAAATTTATCACCGCAATTCCCATCTTACAGCGAGGTAATAACCTCTACCTCGTATATTTACTCTCGCATTGAAGACCGAAATAGAGTAGGAACAATATCGTGTAACACCAGCGCCTTCTTTGGGTCATTTATTTCCGGGACGTTACAACATTGTAACCACCTTCCTGGAGTTACAGCGGAAATCAAAAACAGCCATCAGGTTTACGCACTACTAGCTAACATTTTAGGTTTCGGGCCCATCAAGGCTTGTTCTTTTCTACCTAATACTTCTGTAAGGTTCATTATTTTGATATAAAACCTTGAAAAGAACTCCCCTCTGAAAAACCTCTCGGCCTAGAGTGTACATATTATAATAAAAAATATTGAGGAGGCACGATCGATCCCCCTCACGGCAGTCGCTCCTACGATGGAAATAAAAAGTAGAAAATCGAGTTTGCCCAGATCTGGGCCCGTTATAAGAACCCTCAGCTGGTCAAATATATTCCGAAGTATGCCCATACGCATAGACGCATAGGCCATGCGTTTGTTCTGAAAGTTAAATACCATAAATTTTAATAATTTTTCCGGTGTTCGCTCTTCGCGCAGTTGTCGCGGTTATATTATTTTATAGTAGTGTATTTGAACAACAGTAGTATATAGTTTAAAAACTATAAAATTAGAACAAAAAATTTGAAATTAAAACTAGAACACTGTGTGTAAATGAATACAACATGACTTCATTTGTTCCGCAACACGATACGATCATATTACGGGGCAACGTATTGATAGCCAAAAAACAATTCAAATTTCAAGAGTAGTCTTCTGTCGTGGCAAAACAACAATTTTTATTGAGTAAATCTTTTTCTCTTAGATTTTTTCTGTATTTGCATGATGCACAAGTGCTTGGCCACATTATTTTTCTGTTACGTTATAAAATGTATGCCTTTGCTGTAACATAGAAACAACCCCACGCCTACGTTTTCGGTTTATTCGTGGTGGAAAACAGTGGAAAAAATATTTTGTAGCATATATGGTGTACTATACAGAAAAAGATTGTGTTGCATAGGCAGCTAACGTTATAATGGTATTTGGCGGTCGTAAGCTTATGTTCTGCTTTATCGATTCGTAATTTTTGTGTGAAATCACCCTTATGTTACCTTTCTTCGGTTCGCTGGACATTTATCACGTTTTTTGAAACGGAATATACATGTGGGCGCTCTCCTGAGTTCTCCATTACTTTACAGGTTATAGCTGGCTTGCGCCAAAGTTTATTCCCAGCTGAGATAGGGGGCGACCAGGGTATCAGACTGTCTGACGTTCGTTCGGGCATAATGGCTTAAGGTCTAACATGCAGCAACCCCTACAATACGTACGTCTGCTTGACACATCGTAACCCTCAAAAGAATACCTAAACGTTACACTTCCATATAGCTGATTGAGCCTAGGGTCACAACTTCAGGACTAACGTCATCAAACAGTACATCTAGGGAAAAAAAGTACTAGTGCGGGGACAAGTGGCGCTACGGGAAGACGTTGTAAAACCTGAATACAAAAGATATATCTCTTTTAGCGCATGCCCCACAGCTGATGCTCGAGCAGAGGTAAAATTTACTCACAGAGTACTTTTCAGAGGTTTATATTGTCACGAAGCCAAAAACGACGCAGTTGTCTTCAAGGAAAACAAGTTGATTGGAGCGAACTTGTGATCCCCTAACCACTCAAAGAATACACATGCGGCGAAGCAGTAGTCAGGAAAATGATGTGCGCAAGCGAGCGTCGGGATTTCGAATGCTGCGGCGTTTGCTCTGCGGGACTTTATCTTTCGGTGCGAGTGTTTCTGGAATCGTCAATTTACATCCGGAACATTGTAGATCAAAGAAGATTATTCTGGGCTAGTGACGTTAGGGCGAAACAGTCTGCTTATCTGAATGAGATAGCCCGTGCGGCATAAAAATAAAGAATGGAAGACGCGCTTCGCTTGGGACACAGATAAGAAACCCGGGCGTGGCCGGGCTTTAAAAACAAAGAATAAATATACAATCCCATGCATGGTTCGCGGCAAAATACTTAGTGCATTCTCGCGGGAGGCCGAAGATATCAATAAACTGTCAATCGTTTACTTAAGGCGCGAACACTGCCAAGATCAGCTAGAACAAATGCGTGGGGGTGGTCAGAATACCGATGCAGCGTTAAATTGTCGTTAAATTGCAGCATTAAATTGCAGCGTTAAATTGCCGAGGACTAAAACACCTGGGGTGGGTAATTGCACACCGTTATTATACGGAGGAAGGTAAGCAGATTTCGTTCGGTAATCTTCGGTTGGTTGGGCAAAGCATATTGTTTTGAATGATGGTAATGCAGAAAACATTCATTCTCGCCTAATTTGTGTGATACCATCTCATATCAATATGCATCCGTGATTTTATTTTTTTTCGTTACGTTTATTGTTCAAATGAACTACAGGAGGAAGTCCCGAAGTTCTTAGACCTGTCCAGCGGACTTCGCATAAAAAATATCAAACACGTTTGCACAAAAAACGCCGCGATTACTCATTGCTGAATAAAGCGGCTGATTAGTACGAGAAAACAATTCATAGAGAGATTAGTTTGGACATTTTACAAAGGTTATACTTCACATTAGGACTGCAGCGATAGCATCGTCATAATACCCAGGGCATAATTCAGGGTTTCACTGTCAATTCAAAGTTTACGCAAAAAATGCGTAAAACAAGCATATTAAAGGAATCACGACTTACTCAGGAAGTAAAAAAACTAAGAGGCTTTATGAGTGCTGTGAAGTCACCAATCTGTCTATAATAGAGTGTAATAAATATTGCTTCACTGTTCCATTGAACTGTAGTGACAAGCGAGCGAATTGTAGACGGCTGGGGAAGCGATGCCATACCGAAATATCCAGGAAGAAACCAATAAGTTGACCGTAGTTTGTTCTGGATTTCGGTAGTAAAACTCTGTTATTTTCAGAAAACCTGGCGTTGTGGTAGTTATGTATGGTAGTGGCTGTAAGGCTGTCAATAAAAAAGACCTGGTTACGAGCACCGTGGATCAGTGTGATTACTTTTTTTGAAAAATAGTTATGAGAGGCAAAATATTTAGGCTGTGAAATATCGGTTTCGCGTTAGCCGTGAAAGAACTAAACGTAATAAGCCGCAGCGCTTGATTTTGTAAATGTTGCACTTGCGTGAGATGAGTGGCGTATGCGTTACCCATGGCAGACCAGAAGTATTGCAAATAGGTTTGAATGAAAGCGTGATAGAAAGATAACATGTGACGGGAAAAATAGTGAAGGGTATTGATAAGTATACTCAACCTAAATACAATATTTTAGACAATGTTCAGTGTGCAGATTGAATTTATAGAAGCGGTCTAGCAGCACGCCTAAAATATTACATTTGATAAGTGAATAATGAAACAGTTTTTTTACAGTAACAGCGGTGACAGTTCAATAGGTGCGTGTGAAAACCATGATTTGGGTCTTTCAACGGTTACTGATAGACATCTTAAATTATGATTTATTGGTCGAATACCTATTAGTAATACGTAGACCTTCTCTCAGGTTGTTATATATAATAAATCTAATATTGGGCCCAAAATGAAACTATGTGGGATACTTTTTTTGAAACGTAGCGGTTGTGAAAGGGAATCATTATTTTTTACTATTTGAGATCGGTTAGTTAGGCAGCACCACCACAATGACAAGGCGGGCCGTGTATTCCTGCGATTTCATGTTTTTGGCAAATTTGGTTACAGTTCCTTTTGTGGCTTTTTCATTGCTTATTTACAGTAAATTCGCTGTCAAAGGAAGGTAGCGATATATCCAGCACTGTCACTATGCTAACATCCGGAAGTTTACACCGAGAAAAGAAGAAGCCCAAGTGATTCCAGGCTTACCTGTTCACCTAAACGTTCACAGCACATTGAGTGGACGTCCAACGATATTCTTGCAGAAACGACATCAGGAATTTACTCATCTTTCTATAACTTTCAAGGCCAAACATTTGTAATTGCATAATAAACAGCGCAATGAACATTGGTTTATTCATTTGTAGTGGAATTACTAGGCAAAACAGCGCGAAAAAAGACAAAGACAGAGAGAGACACCCAACAAAGACTGCGCCGAACTATGAACTTGTTTTCTTTAGAAAGAGACACACTATATAGGCCTTATGCAACATCTGCTGCCCTCTCACGGCCACCGCGAGCGCGACCGCCAAGGGCTTAACTGGAAAGCGGAGCATCGAACTGCAGCGAGTTCCCGGTGATGTATCGTTTCCTGTCGTCCAGGATGCCTACATACTGTTGTCTGCCATGTTGCACACAAAGTGGGAACAAGGATGCTCAAGGGGCAAAGGTAAGAATGCTAGAAGTCAAAGTAATAATGTTTATTGCGTGTCGCGCGCGCGTGTGTGCGTGCCGCGCGTGCGTGTCGCGCGCGCAGCGAATCGTATCCGTGTAAAATTCGTTCATGTAACAATGACAACAACAAATTATGTCCGTGTGATATGAAAGGGGTTACCAAAGAACTGCCTGCTTGTCTCAATATGCCAGAATTACCTCGCGCTAACGCAGCGGCGATTGCGGACTATACTACTTCGGTGATCGGCGCGAACGCGATCGAAGCTATAAAAAGAATTACAGCGACTGCTGAATGGAACGGCCTGCGCTCGTGTGTGTAATACTGATAAATTAGCGTTCGTGCTTGCTGGTCCGGTGTTTGAAATTATTTGATCCCTCGGAAGGCAGGAGTGTCAACTGGCTTGAACATAGAGTGTGCAACCACTGCGTTTACATGCTTTGCGAGTTCAAGGCGAATTCGCTGCTACAGTTTATGTCCGGACGTACTTTATGTACTGTTTGAAAGATTCCGTTTTTTACTTTCTCACAACGAAGAGAAGTTTGCACGCGATGTAAGCATTCTGCGTTCACACCAAATGCAGGGCAAAATGAGTTCGAGTGGTCGCGTGAACGAACTCCGTGCCGAACACGAACCATCACTTGATCCGCGATTTTTCTTGCCATTAATGACGATTATCTGGCCAAAAGCACACGCAAAAAAAAACGCTGCGCAAAAAAAGATGCCCTTCTAACGAAAAAAGATACATGGAAAAAGACGCAGTTTAGGTACATTTATTGTATGCCTTAGTTCTGCAATTAGCGCAAGAAATGATTATTGAGCATTTTCAGTGCATAATTGAGGAGGTAGAAAGAAGGGAGGAGGGGGTAGCTGTTTCGTAGACATTGTTCTCTGGGGTGTACCACCGTTGTACCCTCTCATTTTATCAAATATTTCTTTGCTACCTTCCTTTGGTGAACCTATCGTATCGTACTTGCGATTACAAGCTAGCACACACTTTTAGTACGGAAAACAAGCTAAAGAGGTTGTTTTTTCCCTCCATGGCAATCATCACATAATCTCATTTTTGCAGGTGTCATTCCACTGCATTCCTAATGGTGAAGAAGCTCCGGTAGCACGCACAACGCACAGCAACAGCAGGACCAGCGACACTGAAACCAAACAACAGACCCGTGAAATTCAATACAGGCACAGAAACATTACCTGTTCAAGAACTAGCCTAGTGCTTACAAATAAGATAAGGCGAGAAAGCCGTCATTTAGACCTAAATTTGAATACGGTGTGACGTGGCCTTTAATGCAGAACCTTGGGAATAAACAGGACGGCTGGTAGTTGAAGCATTTATGACGATTATAAAAATAATCCAAGATGATTTACGTAGTGTGCAACTAGAGCACCATGGTCTTTCACCATGTTAGAGACTACAGTACCTGCTCTGCATAACAGGAGAGTCCTTACACACTCCATAAGTAGTATACACGTTAACAAGCGTGGGTAAAATAAATTAACAGAGTCTTCACACAGACAAAATAAATGAAAAGAGCGTGACTAGGAAAGGTGACAAAAATATGACAGGCTTTTTATGACCCTCGCACAAACAATGCGCTTGGGCATGATGCGTTCAGGTGTGCTTTCACGTGACAGAAAGCGCAACCCGCAGTCCATAGCGTTAGTCTTATAAAAATTAATCACCAACTGTGTTTGATCGTTTGTAATCTGCACATTCATTATCGTTGCAATAATGCCTTAGTATTTATTTTTCATTCAAAACGCTTCCATCAATCGGAAATTTACTCTGCACCGGGCTGCAGCATTGCAGTGCTATTTGATTTCTTAAAAACGGGATTTTTTTTGCGAGCGACCCAGGATTGCTGTTACAAAAACAAGCGCAAAGTTGAATCGCGGAAGAGCGAGCATTCGTCAATGTTTTTTCGCTTTCATAAGGACGATTTACCGCACTTTTTGTTGCAAAACACGATACCCCAGCGCTACTTGAACAAACAAGAGCCGTGAGCGAAATATTTATTGCATAAAATAAGAAACGCACAAGAAGTGAAACGGAACACGCGTGTTGCGGCTTCCCGAGCGACTGATTTACTGATTTTTCAAAACTTCGATTGCGTGCGGCACCATTGATGGCTCGGTAGGCTTTAGAATGTAATTCATTCTAGGCACCATTAAAGAACTTCTGCGCAAACTCAAAAGTACATACAAATAACAACAAACCAAGAGTACTTACCCGGCGCACCGTTTTGTCTTCATCGTCGGCCGGCAAACGTACGATTCGGTGGCGAACTTGTAACTGCGCTTCTGGTGCCGTTGCGATTGCGTTTTGTATGCGTAATATGTCTCCGCGAAGCCGGACGGGAAGCGGGGCAACGCAGACAAGTCCACACAACATTCATCAGTCATTACGTGCGACAACACAGCACGAGACGTGCAGCGAGTCACCAAGAAGCGGTAACACGCACGCGCAGCACCTTGTAGCACACGTATTCCCGACCGGCGCTATCCTTAAACATGGCGTCGAAGCGAGGCTTCGATTCAGCTGCGACAGAGGGCAGCACTTTTGCATAAGGCCTGTCGCGACGGCGACAGAGAGATGAGAAGACACACGTCTGCACGCTACAGCGCCGTGGACCCAAACTGGGGTCCCCGCTTTATTCCACGCTCGTGCCCGGCGCGCACCGCAAGCGCGTGGTCAGCACTCGCCACTCGTGGCTCAGCCCCAGCGTCATTGTTCCTGGAGCGTGCCCGTTTGCGACAGCAGACGACGCAAGCTGCTGGGGCGCCGCCACATAGCCCCCCCCCCCCCCCCCCTCTTCGGACGGAGTGTCGGCAAAACGGACAGTCTTTGCGCTGGTATGTTCACGGGTGGGGCTGCGGACGGAGGGGAGAGTGGTGGTGTTCAGGGTGGAGTGGTGGATGGTGGTGTCGAAGGCAGGCGGTTGGGCCTCGGTGAAAGCGGGCTTGAGGCGATCGATGGAAACGACAGTGTCGCGGCCGTTAGCGCGAACTGTAAACGTCTTTTCGCCGCGTGAAATGACGAGATGAGGGCCGGTGTAGGGCGGTTGAAGTGGCCGGCGGGCACTGTCGACACGGATGAAAACGTATTGGCTGACAGAAAGACTTGGGTGAATAAAAGTGGGTTTTGTGGAACACGGCCATGGCGGTTGGGGACGGATATAGCTGAAAAACCGGCTTAAATCCTTTACGTAGGATGGGCCAGGAGAGGAAGGGTTATCTTGAGGCTGCGGAGGGACCAGGAAGTCTGCTGGTAATCGCAAAGACGTGCCGTAGACCATTTGGGATGCGGCACAACCAAGGTCATCTTTGATGACAGTGCGTAATCCTAGCAGCACAAGAGGAAGGTGAACTGCCCACTGCTCAGGTGATTCGTGAGCCATCAGTGAGGCCTTGAGCTGACGATGAAACCTCTCGACCATGCCGTTGGCTTGAGGATGATAGGCCGTTGTTTTTAGGTGAGTAACACCGAGTAGGCATGTCAAGCGGCGAAAGAGTGTGGACTCAAATTGGCGGCCACGGTCTGTGATAATCTCCGACGGCACGCCAAAACGGGCGATCCACGTCGACATAAGCGTGGAAGCAACAGTCTCAGCCGTAATATCTTCGATTGGAGAAGCCTCCGGCCAGCGGGTAAAACGGTCGATCACTGTCAAGATGTAGCGGCAGCCCTTAGATGGTGGTAGTGGGCCAACAAGGTCCACGTGAATCGTGGAGAACCTTGAGTCCGGTAGTGGGAAGGTAGCCAGAGGCGATGTGGTATGCCGAGAGACCTTGCCTTGTTGGCAGGCGAGGCAGGAACGGGCCCAGGCGCGTACGTCAGTATTCATGCCCGGCCAGACGTATCTCTCGGCAATCAAACGCCGTGAGGCACGAACTCCAGGATGAGAGAGACGGTGAATAGAGTTGAAGGCAATGCGCCTGAGAGACGCAGGAAGGTACGGCCGTCTGCGGAGTGAGACGGGGTCAATGTCGCAAACGATGCTGATTCCCGAATCAGGGCATAGAATGTCCTCGAGGTGCAGAGAGGAGCTGTTTGAAGAACGTAGAGTTCGGAGCTCCTCGTCATCACTTTGGGCTTGGGCCAACTCCTGAGAACTGAAACCGGAGCGCTCTATGGCGGAAATACGGCTAAGGGCGTCGGCTGGAATGTTGTTAACTCCCTTGACATGCCGAATGTCCGTCGTAAACTCTGCAAGATAAGCCAAATGTCGCGTCTCTCGAGGAGAATATGTAGTCTTCGATGACTTGAAGGCGTTCGTAAGAGGCTTGTGATCGGTGAAGATCACGAAGCTGCGGCCTTCGAGGAAAAAGCGAAAATGCTTCACAGCGAGGTATGCCGCCAGGAGTTCCCATCCGAAAGTGCTGTACCGTTGCTCAGTGGGAGAAAGCTTCTTCGAAAAGAAACCGAGCGGGTGCCAGCTGCCGCGGATGTGCTGCTGAAGTACACCTCCAATCGCACAGTGGGAAGCATCTACCATCAGGCTTGTGG